>NC_057392.1:64736306-66042809 GCF_019320065.1 Cervus canadensis
CGCCAAAGCCTTTGACTATGTGGATCACAATAAACTGTGGAAAATTCTGAAAGAGATGGGAATACCAGACCACTTGACCTGCCTCTTGAGAAACCTGTATGCAGGTCAGGAAGCAACAGTTAGAACTGGACATGGAACATCAGACTGGTTCCAAATAGGAAAAGGGGTACGTCAAGGCTGTGTATTGTCACCCTGCTAATTTAACTTATATGCAGAGTACATCATGAGAAACGCTGGGCTGGAAGAAGCACAAGCTGGAATTAAGATTGCTGGGAGAAATATCAATAACCTCAGACATGCAGATGACACCACCCTTATGGCAGAAAGTGAAGAGGAACTAAAAAGCCTCTCAATGAAAGTGAAAGAGGAGAGTGAAAAAGTTGGCTTAAAGCTCAACATTCAGAAAACTAAGATCATGGCATCTGGTCCCATCACCTCATGGGAAATAGATGGGGAGACAGTGGAAGCAGTGTCAGACTTTATATTTTTGGGCTCCAAAATCACTGCAGATGGTGACTGCAGCCATGAAATTAAAAGGTGCTTACTCCCTAGAAGGAAAGTTATGACCAACCTAGATAGCATATTAAAAAGCAGAGACATTACTTTGCCAACAAAGGTCCATCTAGTCAAGGCTATGGTTTTTCCCGTGGTCATGTATGGTTGTGAGAGTTGGATTGTGAAGAAAGCTGAGTGCCAAAAAATTGATGCTTTTGAACTGTGGTGTTGGAGAAGACTCTTCAGAGTCCCTTTGGACTGTAATGAGATCCAACCAGTCCATCCTGAAGGAGATCAGTCCTGGGTGTTCATTGGAAGGACTGATGCTAAAGCTGAAACTCCAATACTTTGGCCACCTGATGCGAAGAGTTGACTCACTGGAAAAGATCCTGATGCTGGGAGGGATTTGGGGGCAGGAGGAGAAGGGGACAACAGAGGATGAGATGGCTGGATGGCATCACCGACTCGATAGGCATGAGTTTGAGTAAACTCTGGGAGTTTGTGGTGGACAGGGAGACCTGGCGTGCTGCGATTCCTGGGGTCGCAAAGAGTTGGACACGACTGAGCGACTGAACTGAACTGAACTGAATATCATTTTGATAACACCGAGGCAAGACAGTAAAGAATCCACCTGCAATGCAGGAGACCTGGGTTTGATCACAGGGTTAGGAAGATCCTCTTGAGGAGGGAATGGCAACCACTCCAGTATTCTTGCTTGGAGAATTCCCATGGACAGAGGAGCCTGGAGGGCTACAGTCCATGGGGTCGCAAAGAGTCAGACATGATTGAGCAACTAAGCATAGTACAGCATGGTACAATAGCCCCAAGGCCCACTCTTCTTAGGCCTTAGCAAGTGAGATGTTACTGTCATTTAAGACATTTGGCACCTGGGTTTCTATTACTTACAGTCAGTAGCATGCTAACCAATTTCCTTCAATCATCTCCATCTTCTGAGCCCATTCCATTCAGAACAAGAGAGATTCCAAAGCTAATGGCGTGAAATTTTCTGCCATAAACAAAGGAACAAGATAACCATACAGAAAGTTTTTTAAAAGATAATTTAATGATATGAAAATATTAAATTCTGAAATGTATCTTGGAAAAGTTGGCTGGCATTTCCTGGCAATGTAGCCAGTGTCAGGCTGCTGAGTAAAGATGTGACAAAGAGAGGACATTCAAATGACCATCGTACATGCAACATGAGCCAGTTTTTAAAATAAGATCAGAAGGATGGGGAACAAACAAAATTCCAATTTGTCTAAAACCTTTCTCAAACTTGCTGTCATGTTTACCTTCTCTACCACTCAGTGAATCTTGGGCATATTCCACAACTTTTTGCTTAATCTCAGGGACAATAGAATTTTGGGGGAACTAAAAAAAAAACCATCTAATCAAATTTCAAAACTTTAATCTCTCCTCCAACTCAAAGCTTCTCTCCAGAGCTCAGAATGAGCATTTTAACTGGCTTTTCAGGTAAAGCTCTAATCGAGAGCAGTGCTACTTAACCTGAGGTCTGGATGTTCCATGCTGTTTCCTGAATAGTCCGTTACCAATTCATGAAAAAATAAGTAGAGAAATTAAGAGTACTATACTCTTTAGAAATGTTTATAACAATTTGACACAAGTACACAGGGTGTATAATCAGCGAAGTGTTGTTATTTCATTTTTTTTTTTTTTTTGAAATTCAGTTATATTACATTTTATCCAAGTAACAGTCCATTGTGAAACATTGCCCTAGAGGACACATTTCAGACTCTCCCAAGGAATTTCTCACATTCTGTGTTAACAGCATCTTCCCAGCTAGCAAGCATGTTTCTCCTCACTCTTTTCTTGAAAGATGTTTCCTGCAGTCTCCTCATTTGACTAAATATGAGGTCACAGCTGCTTACCCTCCCTCACCACAATGCTCTCCCTATTCCTACAAATTTCCTGTAAGAAATTAGCCTCTAATGAATCTCTAGGATGTTAAATGTGTTCTTTGAAGTGACAGCAGTTGACAACTAGACCGCATCTTAGCACATCCTATGAAGGACATGTTTAGTGTCTCTCTTTAGAATGTGAAACCACTATCACTAGTTGCCCTCAGTTTTGGATGTAGCCCAAATTGCTAAGCAAAGGGAAAATTCCTGTTCTACATCCTGTCAAGGCCAAGACTCCCCAATTCTCTGTGGAACTTATTTTGGGCTTTGGCAGTTTCTGCTTTTTTCCTGTTGAGACATTTTTCCAATTTCCCCATATTGGTTGAAGTAGTCATGGCAATCAATCTCATGTTGAAAGTTTTAGTTGAAATAATATATAATCTTTCTGAAATATATCCTATGCTTTTAAAATTTAAGGAAAACCTTGCAGGCATGAAGAACACATTCTATTAAGATACAGATATACTTAACTTTGTGCATATCACACGTTCATGGCAAATAGGTACTTTAAACATCCTTTTGGTTAAGTTAATGTCTACAAACAATTCACCATTTAAAGTAATCTTATGCCTTATTTCTAAAACAAAGACTCTTTCATTAAATAATGAAGACTCACTTCCTACTTCTGACTATACTACAAAGCCACAGTCATCAAGACAGTATGGTACTGGCACAAAGACAGAAATATAGATCAATGGAACAGAATAGAAAGCCCAGAGATAAATCCATGAACCTATGGACACCTTATCTTCAACAAAGGAGGCAAGAATATACAATGGAAAAAAGACAATCTCTTTAACAAGTGGTGCTGGGAAAACTGGTCAACCACTTGTAAAAGAATGAAACTAGAACACCTAACACCATACACAAAAATAAACTCAAAATGGATTAAAGATCTAAATGTAAGACCAGAAACTATAAAACTCCTAGAGGAAAACATAGGCAAAACACTCTCTGATATAAATCACAGCAGGATCCTCTATGACCCACCTCCCAGAATATTGGAAATAAAAGCAAAAATAAACAAATGGGACCTAATGAAATTTAAAAGCTTTTGCACAACAAAGGAAACTATAAGCAAGGTGAAAAGACAGCCCTCAGATTGGGAGAAAATAATAGCAAATGAAGCAACTGACAAAGGATTAATCTCAAAAATATACAAGCAACTCCTACAGCTCAATTCCAGAAAAATAAATGACCCAATCAAAAAAATGGGCCAAAGAACTAAACAGACAATTTCTTCAAAAGAGACATACAGAGGCTAACAACACATGAAAAGATGCTCAACATCACTCATTATCAGAGAAATGCAAATCAAAACCACAATGAGGTACCATTACTCGCCAGTCAGAATGGCTGCTATCCAAAACTCTACAAGCAATAAGTGCTGGAGAGGGTGTGGAGAAAAGGGAACCCTCTTACACTGTTGGTGGGAATGCAAACTAGTACAGCCGCTCTGGAGAACAGTGTGGAGATTCCTTAAAAAACTGGAAATAGAACTGCCATATGACCCAGCAATCCCACTCTGGGCATACACACCGAGGAAACCAGATCTGAAAGAGACACGTGCACCCCAATGTTCATCGCAGCACTGTTTATAATAGCCAGGACATGGAAGCAACCTAGATGCCCATCAGCAGATGAATGGATAAGGAAGCTGTGGTACATATACACCATGGAATATTACTCAGCCATTAAAAAGAATTCATTTGAATCAGTTCTAATGAGATGGATGAAACTGGAGCCCATTATACAGAGTGAAGTAAGCCAGAAAGATAAAGTCCAATACATTATACTAATGCATATATATGGAATTTAAAAAAATGGTAATAATAACCCTATATGCAAAACAGAAAAAGAGACACAGATGTACAGAACAGACTTTTGGACTCTGTGGGAGAAGGCGAGGGTGGGATGTTTCGAGAGAACAGCATCGAAACATGTATATTATCTAGGGTGAAACAGATCACCAGCCCAGGTTGGATGCATGAGGTATATCTCCTTCAGAGTCTGCCCTATTATCCATCATGCTATAAAGCCTTGCTAAGTAGGAGTTTGATCATTTGTTTTATTTCCAGATAGGCAAGAAGGCAATATGGGCATATATCACATAAATCTAGAAAAGAGAGTTTGGAATTGAAGAAGTCACAGTATCACCAAGGATATTACTGTAAAAGCACTGGGAAGACCCAGAGGAATCGGGTGGAGAGGGAGGTGGGAGGGGGGATTGGGATGGAGAATACGTGTAAATCCATGGCTGATTCATGTCAATGTATGACAAAACCCACTACAATATTGTAAAGTAATTAGCCTCCAACTAATAAAAATAAATGGAAAAAAATAAATAAATAAAACAATTAAAAAGTAAAAAAAAAAAAAAAGACTCACTTCCAAATTTTCCATTTTAACCCCATAAATATAAGATTTCCATATATCAAGTTTATTGAAAGAAAAATACTTCTGAATTTTCATTTATATTAATTTTAATATTTTAATAATTTTAATGTTTAGTGGAAAGTACATTTTTTTTTAAAAAAAAGCTCTGAAAATTCCATTATTTCCTTATGGCTTTTTAAAAGTTTTGCTTCTAGCCACTATACTTTCAAGATTCATAAATATAAGCAAGTTGATTCAATTTTTAGAAGCTCAGTGAATATTTATTGATATTCACTGGGTGCTATATTATACCTGTGTGTTTGCTCAGTCATGTCTGACTCTTCACAACCCCGTGGGCCATAGCCCATCAGGTTCCTCTGTCCATGGGATTCTCCAGGCAAGAAAACTGGAGTGGGTAGCCATGCCCTCCTCCAGGGGATCTTCCCAACCCAGGGATTGGGCCCAGATCACCTGCATCTTCTGCATTGGCAGGCAGATTCTTTACCACTGAGCCACCAGGGAAGTTCCCACACCCTATGGGTACAAAAATGAATAAAATAAGGTCTTCCCTTGTAGGACTCAGTGTCTGCTAACAGAGGCAGACTGTCACACAAACAACACAGCACAATGTGGGGGCCTCCAGGCCTGTGCTCCGTGCGGAATTCTGTAGGAGTAGGGGTTGGGGGAGTCAGCTCATTAGAAGATTCAAGAAAGGTCTTCCATGGCTAATTCAAGTCAATGTATGACAAAAACCACTACAATATTGTAAAGTAATTAGCCTCCAACTAATAAAAATAAATGAAAAAAAATAAAATTTAAAAAAAAAAAAAAAGAAAGGTCTTCTGAGGAAGAGGATGCCTGAACTAGAAATAGATGGGGTCATAATAGAATTTCCAGATAAAAAATTCTGAAAAACATTCAGTGCATAGGTACTGTATGATCACATACCCAAAGGCATGACGTGGAACCCAAAATTTTAGAGCTAAGTGTAGTAAACTGATGCTGGAGACTAGAGAGACATCAGGTGAGGGAGTTTGTGAATGGGACTCAACAGGTATCACTGGCCACAAAAGTGACGCAGGCACCTAACTGTAGTAGCCAGATAGTTTTTCTCTTCCAGCCTAATTTTGCAGTGATTTCCATGAAAGTAAAAGTGTTGGTCCATCAGTCATGTCCAGCTCTTTGCCACCCCATGGATTTTAGCCTGCCAGACTCCTCTGTTCATGGGATTCTCTAGGCAAGAATACTGGAATGGGTTTCCATTCCCTTCTCCAGGGATCTTCCAACTCAGGCATTGAACCCAGGTCTCTCGCATTGCAGGAGAGAGGATTCTTTATCATCTGAGCCACCAGGGAAGCCACCAGAGAAGATCTGTAATATCAAAACTTTTACTGAGTTCAAGGTCACATTTAAAAATCAGAGAGAATGGTAGTGTCCTTGAAATAAGCCATAAATAAAAGATAGAGGCAGGAATATTTTATAGTCCCATTCGTTGATGATCATAATCATCTCAACTTTTTTGGCATTTAACATTTTAGACTTAAATAGTGGTCCAATTTCCAGAAAAATTTTTTGGAATACATAAACCAGATATATTTTTTTCAGATGAAGAAACTGAACCAAAAGAGAGTGGTGGAGAGAAAAGAGAGAAGCCGGTCTCTTAGCTCTCTTCCTTCACCAGGAGATGGAATCTATGCTAATGGAATTCCTTGTCAAGTTTAAGAATGCTCATTGATCATAAACACTACAGGTAGTATTAACATACAGTGCAGGTACAGATTTTTTAAACGTTTTTTAAACTATGTTTGCCAAACCTCCTGTATAGATGATACCACTAATAGGGATTAAAAATTAATAATTTATTGAGCACTAGAAAGTGACTGATTTTTTAAAATTTTTCTTTCTTACCATTGTAAGCATTTTAATCTACAAATTTCCCTCTAAGAACCACTCTAGCTGCATCTCAAATTTTGATATGTGATACTTTCTATTATCATTTGATTCAAAAATTGGTCAGTACTTCTTTGATCCATGAATTATTTGGAAGTGTCTTGTTTAATTTTCAAATACATGAAAATTTCCTGGATATAATGTTGTTATTGATTTCTAATTAAGTTACACGAGTTAAGGAAACATACTCTGTACACTTTAAGTTCTTTTAAATTGATTGAGATTCATATTAAGGTCCAGCATATGATCTAGGTGACTATTCCATCAGGACTTGAAAGGGGTGTGTATCCTACAATTACTGAGTATAGGGGTCTATGAATAGTGACTAGGTTCAGGTGACTGGTGATATTGTTCAGATTTTCTGTATCTATATTCTTATTGAATTTTTCTGTCAGCTTGTGCTGTCAGTCACTGAGAAAAGGCTTCTAAAATATCTAAGTGAAATTACAGACTTGTCTATTTTCCCGTTACAGTTCTGGTAGATTTTTGCTTCATGTATTTCTAAGTTCTCTGATTAGGTGCCTACACATTAAAGATTTTTATGTCTTACTGACAAAGTGGCCCCTTTGTCATTTCAAAGTATTCTCTTTACTTCTGGTCTTGCTCTGATCTGAAAGTCCACTTGTCTGATATCAGTGTAGCTACACCAGCTTTCTTATGTTTTTGGCATGGGCTCTCTTTTATCAACCTTTCACTTTCAACTCGTGCCATTGCATTTATGGGGCATTTGTTGACTTCTAGATTCCACTCAGGATACAGAGTTGGAAGAGTGTTACTCCTATCCAACAAAAATAACAGCAACAAAGGACAGATTTACCGTTTCCAGTGCTAGCCATTTCAATCCCATAGATGTGCTCTTTTCCCTTCACCAGGAAGAACTTCCTTTAGCATTTCTTGTAGCTTATTTCTTCTGATGACTAATTCTCTCACCTCTTGCTTTGTGAAAATGTCTTGTAATAAAAGTCTGTTAAATACGAATTTCTCTTCAATATTTGAAGGATATTACATCAGTTTTTTGTTGCTACCATAACAAATTACCACAAACATAGTGGCTTAAAGCAGCAAATATTATTTTACAGTTCAGAAGACCAGCATGAGTCTCACTGGGCAAAAAGCAAACTGGAGACGCCTGTGTTCTTTCTAGAGGCTCTGGGGGAGAATTCATGCCTTTGCCTTTTCAAGCTTTTACAGGCTGAATGCATTCTCTTGGTTCATGACCATCTTCATAGCCAGCTACCCGCATTTCTCTGATTCTTCTTCCACAGTCATATCTCCCCATAACTGGGAAAGCCTCTGCTTTTAAGGATGATGATTATATTTGATTACATGTGATTATATTTGGCTGCCCAGATAATTTGGAATAATCTCTCCCCATCTCAAAGCCTATAACCTTAATCACATCGGTAAAGTCCCTTTTGTCATATAAAGTAACATATTCACAGCTTCTGGTGATTATGGTTTGAGCATTTTGGGGAGGGGGGACATCACTCTGCCTTCCACAATTTCCACAGAATTTTAGAATTTTCCACAATTTAATTATAGAATTTTAGATTCATATACTTTTCCCTCCTTCAACACTTTAAAAATCTTATTTAATTGTATTCAGGTCTCCACTGCTCTGATTTTAAAAAGTTCGTATTATTGTTCCCAGAACTAATATATTTTTTCTCTTTAGCCTCCAGCACCTTGAATATGATATGCTATGGTATGGTTTTATTTGTAGCTACTCTTCAGAATTTGCTCAGCTTCTTAGATTTAGAAATTGAGAGGGTCCTTGAAATCTGAGGATTTGGTGGGCACTACTTCTTCAAACACATTTTTTACTCTATTCTCTTTCTCTTCTTTCCCTGGGATTCCAATTCTACATGTGCTAAGACTGGTCCCCATTGAAACCAGTCACTGAGACTTCAGCTCTGCTTGGCTCCACCTCCCTGCATAGCATCAAGAAAGGAACCCAGTAGAAAGCTGGGTCCATGAGAAGGCCAACTTCTCAGGGCTTGCAGTCCTTCACGGACTATTTTTTTAGTGCCTGGAAAAAAGTTGTCTTGGACACTTTGTTCAGTTTTATAGTTGTGTTTGGCAGGAGGTCTGGACTGGTACAAGTCACTCTGTCATGGATAGAAACAGAAGTTGCCAAGCTTCATTTTTAAAGAACAAATTTACACCCTGATTTTAGGGTTAGAATAGGAAATCATTTCTCTTTCTTTGTTACCTTTGGTTCAGTTCACCTAAGCGATGTCTCCATTTTGTAACACTGACAGGAAATGCTGTACATAACTGTGGGTTGAGTATTAGTCTAAATATAGTTGATGCATGCATACTCAGTCACGTCAAACTCTTTGTAACCCCATGGACTGTAGCACATCAGGCTCCTCTGTCCATGGGATTTTCCTGGCAAGAATACTGGAGTGGGTTGCCATTTCCTCCACAAGGGCATCTTCCCAATCCAGGGATCGAAATCGTGTTTCCTGTGGCTCCTGCATTTGAAGGCAGATTCTTGACCACTGTGCCACCACTGAGGTAAATATAGCTATCTCATGGCAATATCTCTTTTGCATACATTTTATTCAACTTCACCATCAAAATTATTGTTGTTCTTAGTATTACAAGACAAAAGATATTTTTACTAAAAGTCTCTCATAAACAAATTTAGAGACAGCCAAATTGTTGGCTCATCTCATCTATAATTTGTATTTTACACTACCAACCTAGCAAATTACTTTTACTTATTGGTTTAACCAAAAGACAAATAAAATGCAATGCCCACCTTCCAGATAGGTTGTAGAAGCAATACAAAGATTTTATGGAGAGAAAGCAGTGATACAAAGTGGATCTATCTGATTTACCAACACTATGCTATCCACTCCAGCTAAATGCTGTGACATTTCACTCCATATGCAATGGAAAAGCACCTACTTTGCCCAAAACATAGTATTAGGAGTTGCAGCACAAACATGACTGAGTTTCTGCCTCAACCAAAGAATAGTCTTTGGAAACAAACCTTAGTTTGAATACTGGTTCCATTATCCAGTATAAACCTAGGGATGCAACCTCCTTGAACCTCCACTTTCACTTCTGTTGCCTAAACACAATGATTTTGCATGCGTTATTATAAAACTTATATATAATGACATCTGCATCATGTCTGGCTCACAACAGATGCTCCATTAAATCTTAGCTCATCCTTTCACCCTCTACCCTGCCCTCTTCTTACCTCTATCCCTTCCTAGCCACAGCACCCTGATAGACATGGCTAGCATAGTGAATTTCAGTCTGTTCTCTGCTGAGTCCTCACATTCCTCTGACAGTTCTTGGGCATTTGGCACTGAGAAATGGGAAAGGGTTGGTGACAGTGCTGTGTAAACCTCTTATCTCCTTCATATATTGTGGATTAGCATAAAATTTCCTTTGAAAAATAGGGTCTAGTCTTTTTTTTTTTAGAGATTTAGAGAGATAATATCTTACATCGTTTCCTCATTATTATCCACTTCTCTTTACAAGCCAATACTTGCAAGAAATTTAGAGATAAAGGAAAACAGATCTCCTCCTCTTTTCCTCTTTTATAATCTTTCTAACCTCTGCTTCCTATATGGATAAGTGGGCTTCCAGAATCCTCCTGCCATCATAGGTGATTTACAGAGACCCTACTTGGATCCATTTGGAGTAAATGAGGAAGTAAAAATTACTCTAAGAAGAGTAGGGTAAGAGATAATATGATATTATTCAGCATTAACATGAAGTCTAATATAATTATGTAGCATGTCATGACTTTTAAGCTATCAATAGACATCATTTTGTATGATCCCTACAGCAAACATGACTTTGAAAAAAAAAAATAGAAAGCTTTATTATTGCCATTGAACAAATGGGGAAAATGAGGTTTAGTGGGATCAACTCCATAAAGAAAAAAGAAAATAGAGGAAGGAAAGTCAGTCTTGTTTTCTAACAGCTGATATACTTTTATTGGCACATCCACCAAAACATATGTCCATCCACTGAAGCACTATCCATGCATTATCAATATCAGGTAAATGCTAGAAATAAGTATGTCTAAGAAGTGTTTCTCATATTTTAAGTATTTATCATTAAGCTGTAGTAAGTACATAGTCCACAAAAAGTCGGACACAACTGAGCAACTGAACTGAAGTACATATTCTTCACTCACCTTCTCTAGAATGAGAATTAGTCACAATAAATTTTACCGCTAAATTATTATTTTAAATATTGAGTATTTGTTGATACTTCTTTTGAACTATTTTCCTTTGACTTCTCCATGTTAATCACGGCCTTTTAAGGGAAATAAATTTAAACCCAAATCCTTAATTTATCAAAGCAGGTAAATAATAGAAAGCATAATGCTCAAAATGACAGCAAACACTAAGAAGCCACATGTAATATTTAGAGAATGTTTACAGACTAAGAGGAATGCTGTCTTTGGCATGAAAAGCGATTAATGAAATGGCCTAATTTCAGACAAGGTACATAAATGAAGTTCTGGTGCAAATTTATTGTAGCTTGATGTCTTTTTAATTAAGTTTAAGTTTATAGTTTTGAATCATCAGGAAAATATTGCAACATAATCTGTTTAGAGCAAAGGCATGTTGCTGACACATTCAGAGTCCTGAACTTTTATTTTATTTTTGAAATAAACACTAGCAGTGCTTACTGAGAACAAGGGAAATACAGTGACTTTCTGAATGTTTCAATTTGGAACTGTTTGTGCTGACTCATCATTATCTGTGGCTCTCTTCTGAAATACAATGGAGTGTGTTCAGTACCTGCCAAAAACCCTACACAGATATGAATAATTCTAGAAGGAGAATCACATTATAAAACGTATTTTTCCTACCTAAAACACTGTCCCAAAGTCTAGAAAAATAATTTTCTTTATAACTGAATATAGCGGCTTTTAATTTCAGTGCTCATATAAACAACTTATTACAAGAGAAAAGTTACTTAAATTAAATCTGGACTCTTGCTTCATCTCTTTTATACTTAAAGAGAAGAATATTTTTCATAACTTTCCAAGAATTTATAAACTGGACTCACCATTTCACTCTACCTTCATAGAAACTGATTTCAGCAATTTTCCCTAAGTAAATGAGGGTAATAGTTTTAACATCACAGACCAATGGCTGAATATAACTTAGACTGGATAAGAGGGAAGGTAGCAAATACTGTACTGTTAATTATTTGCTGTTTCACAGGGATAGAATATTAAAGTTGCAAAGTTCATCAATCTTCACATTACTATTAAAGAATAGATTATTAAAGTTCATCAATCTATAATTAGTAATTTAAAATATTTTGACACATAAACATTTGTGTACAGTCTCTTAAGTATAAGTATATAGCATGACTGCTCAATGTTTATTCAGACATTATATCTACATCCAGGACTAAGCAGAAAATAACTCTCCAGACACCCTGAATTTTCTCCTCTTGACTAAGCTCTGCAAAGGTAACATGCATTGCTCTCAGGGCTTCAGACTTAAAAGCAATGTGTGTCTCTCTCTCATTTCTTCATTCAATCCAGTCTTTCCACAAAAATTTATTATCTGTTAATATGTGATAGATACCATACTGGGCTTCCCAGTGATAAAGAATCAGCCTGTCAATGCAGGAGAAGGGGGTTTGAACCCTGGGTCAGGAAGATTTTCCCCTGGGGAAGGAAATGGCAACCCACTCCAGTTTTCTTGCCTGGAGAATCCCATGGACAGAGGAGCCTGGCGGGTTACAATGCATGGAGTTTTAAAAGAGTCAGATATCATCTTAATACCAAAACCTGACAAAGATGCCACAAAAAAAGAAAACTATAGGCCAATATCACTGATGAACATAGATGCAAAAATCCTTAACAAAATTCTAGCAAACACATATCTATGTATGACAAAACCCACTGGGGGGGGGGGGGAAATTCTAGCAAACAGAATCCAACAACATATTGAAAAGATCATACATCATGACCAAGTGGGCTTCATCCCAGGGATGCAAGGATTCTTCAATATCTGCAAATCAACCAATGTGATACACCACATTAACAAATTGAAAAATAAAAACTATATGATTATCTCAATAGATGCAGAGAAAGCCTTTGACAAAATTCAACATCCATTTATGATAAAAACCCTCCAGAAAACAGGAATAGAAGGACCATACCTCAACATAATAAAAGCTATATATGACAGACCTTCAGCAAACATTATCCTCAATGGTGAAAAATTGAAAGCATTTCCTCTAAAGTCAGGAACAAGACAAGGGTGCCCACTCTCACCACTACTATTCAATATAGTTTTGGAAGTTTTGGCCACAGCAATCAGAGAATAAGAAGAAATAAAAGGAATCCAGATTAGAAAAGAAGAAGTAAAACTCTCACTGTTTGCAGATGACATGATCCTCTACATAGAAAAGCCTAAAGACTCCACCAGAAAATTACTAGAGCTAATCAATGAATATAGTAAAGTTGCAAGATATAAAATCAACACACAGAAATCCCTTGCATTCCTATACACTAACAATGAGAAAACAGAAAGAGAAATTAAGGAAACAATTCCATTCACCATTGCAACGAAAAGAATAAAATACTTAGGAATAAATGTACCTAAAGAAACAAAAGACCTATATATAGAAAACTATAAAACACTGATGAAAGAAATCAAAGAGGACACAAATAGATGGAGAAATATACCGTGCTCATGGATTGGTAGAATCAATATTATGAAAATGAGTATACCACCCAAAGCAATCTATAGATTCAATGCAATCCCTATCAAGCTACCAATGGTATTTTTCAGAGAACTAGAACAAATAATTTCACAATTTGTATGGAAATACAAAAAAACCTCAAATAGCCAGAGCAATCTTGAGAAAGAAGAATGGAACTGGAGGAATCAACTGCCTGACTTCAGGCGCTACTACAAAGCCACAGTCATCAAAACAGTGTGGTATTGGCACAAAGACAGAAATATAGATCAATGGAACAAAATAGAAAGCCCAGAGATAAATCCATGCACCCATGGACATCTCATCTTTGATAAAGGAGGCAAGAATATACAATGGAAAAAAGACAATCTCTTTAACAAGTGGTGCTGGGAAAACTGGTCAACCACTTGTAAAAGAATGAAACTAGAATACTTTCTGACACCATACACAAAAATAAACTCAAAATGGATTAAAGATATAAATGTAAGACCAGAAACTATAAAACTCCTAGAGGAAAACATAGGCAAAACACTCTCCAGCATAAACCACAGCAGGATCCTCTATGACCCACCTCCCAGAATATTGGAAATAAAAGCAAAAATAAACAAATGGGACCTAATTAAAATTAAAAGCTTCTGCACAATAAAGGAAACTATAAACAAAGTGAAAAAAAACCTTCAGAATGGGAGAAAATAATAGCAAATGAAGCAACAGACAAAGAATTAATCTCACAAATATACAAGCAACTCCTACAGCTCAATTCCAGAAAAATAAATGACCCAATCAAAAAACGGACCAAAGAACTAAACAGACATTTCTCCAAAGAAGACATACAGATGGCTAACAAACACATGAAAAGATGCTTAACATCACTCATTATCAGAGAAATGCAAATCAAAACCACAATGAGGTACCACTACACACCAGTCAGGATGGCTGCTATCCAAAAGTCTACAGGCAATAAATGCTGGAGAGGGTGTGGAGAAAAGGGAACCCTCTTACACTGTTGGTGGGATTGCAAACTAGTACAGCCACTCTGGAGAACAGTGTGGATATTTCTTAAAAAACTGGAAATAGAACTGCCCTATGACCCAGCAATCCCGCTGCTGGGCATACATACTGAGGAAACCAGAACTGAAAGAGACACGTGTACCCCAATGTTCATTGCAGCACTGTTTATAATAGCCAGGACATGGAAGCAACCTAGATGTCCATCAGCACATGAATAGATAAGAAAGTTGTGGTACATATACTCAATGGAATATTACTCAGCCATTAAAAAGAATACATTTGAATCAGTTCTAATGAGGGGGATGATTCTGGAGCCTATTATACAGAGTGAAGTAAGCCAGAAAGAAAAACACCAATACAGTACACTAACGCATATATATGGAATTTAGAAAGATGGTAATGATAACCCTGTACGCAAGACAGCAAGAGAGACACAGCTGTATTGAACAGTCTTTTGGACTCTATGGGAGAGGGTGAGGGCGGGATGATATGGGAGAATGGCATTGAAACATGTAAATTATCATATGTGAAATGAATCACCAGTCCAGGTTTGATGTATGATACAGGATGCTCGGGGCTGGCACACTGGGATGACGCAGAGGGATGGGATGGGGAACACATGTAAATCCATGGCAGATTCAAGTCAATATATGGCAAAACCAATACAATGTTGTAAAGTAAAATAAATAAATAATTTAAATTAAAAAAATAAAGAGACATGACTGAGTGACTAAACAACAAGAAGGCCATACTAGGACTTGGTGATGGAGAGTGGCATAAAATCACTGTCACCAAGATTGTCATTAACTCCCATACAGAGACAGGCATGTAAAGAAACAAGTTAAATATGAATGATAAGTATACAAGACACAATGGGGACTCGAAAGCAAGGCATTTTTGTGAGTATAATCACTGACTAACTATAGTACACAGGACTTTTTTACCCCTCAATTAGTTTTAAAAAATCAAGTTTGGGGGGAACATGTACATGAATATGAATGACTAAGTCATTTTGCTGTGCAACTAAAACATTGTTAATTGGCTATACTTCAATATAAAATAAAAAGATTTTTAAAAAGCAAAAAAACAAAAATTAGTCTTTTCACATTTTCAAAAAGATCATTGGAATCAAAAACAATTTTAAAATATGACAAATCTAGATTAAATTTTTAAGCCAACTCATAACCAAATACCAGATAATGTGTTATCCCTACTTTATGCAAAAATAACACACCTCTTAGAAAATATAAATTTATTTCATATTTGTAGTAAAGGTTGACATTGTTTAGGGCCAGCCTCACAAGTTAGGGTCAGGAAATTTGCCCATAAGAAATAATACATGAGCTATGTCTAGGAGTTAAGAGAAGACAGAGCCTAGAAGAGCAATCCAGTAAAGAGCCTAGAGTGATAAAAATCAAGGAATCAAAAAAAGAATATTTAGTTAAAGTAAGTACAAAATTTATTTTCTTTTTTGCTAGCTAGTGTTCTTCATGCCAGATACTAACTTTTGTGAAAAGCCCTAGGCTGTCCTTTTATTTTCTTATTTTGTTTTAATTCATGACTAAAGGCAAAAATACAAGTTATGGTGTCACTTTGAGATGTTAATTGAAAGTCTTCAAATGTGAAACTTTCTCCCCAAACCCAGTACTTTTTTTCCCCTATAAGTCCTTCTTTGATGCTTAGCTTCTCCTTCTTTGATTTCAGTAACAGTGTATATTCTCTCAGTTCAGTTCAGTTCAGTTTCAGTGGCTCAGTCGTATCCGACTCTTTGCGACTCCATGAATAGCAGCATGCCAGGCCTCCCTGTCTATCACAAAGCCCCAGAGATTACTCAAACTCACGTCCATCAAGTCAGTGATGCCATCCAGCCATCTCATCCTCTGTTGTCCCCTTCTCCTCCTGCCCCCAATCCCTCCCAGCATCAGGATCTTTTCCAATGAGTCAACTCTTCTCATGAGGTGGCCAAAGTATTGGAGTTTCAGCCTCAGCATCAGTCCTTCCAATGAACACCCAGGACTGATCTCCTTTAGGATGGACTGGTTGGATCTCCTTGCAGTCCAAGGGACTCTGAAGAGTCTTCTCCAACACCACAGTTCAAAAGCAACAATTCTTCGGCACTCAGCTTTCTTCACAGTCCAACTCTCACATCCACACATGACCACTGGAAAAACCATAGCCTTGACTAGACAGACCTTTGTTGGCAAAGTAATGTCTCTGCTTTTTAATATGCTGTCTAGGTTGGTCATAACTTTCCTTCCAAGGAGTAAGCGTCTTTTAATTTCATGGCTGCAATCACCATCTGCAGTGATTTTGGAGCCCAAAAAAATAAAGTCTGACACTGTTTCCACTGTTTCCCCATCTATTTCCCATGAAGTGATGGGACCAGATGCCATGATCTTAGTTTTCTGAATGTTGAGCTTTAAGCCAACTTTTTCACTTTCCTCTTTCACTTTCATCAAGAGGCTTTTTAGTTCCTCTTCACTCTCTGCCATAAGGGTGGTGTCATCTGCATATTCTCTAGTACCTCAAAATATAAACATGCCTCCAGCTAGAATAACTGAAATTAAAGCTGACAACAGCAAATGTTGGCATGTGTGAAGTGTTGGTATCTAGAACATTCTTCCACTGTGATAGAATTACAAAACAGTACAACCACTTTGGAAAATGATTTGACAGTTTTCTAAAAAGTTAAACACACCTTACAATCCAACAATCACATTCTTAGGTACACAACCAAGAGAAATTAATGACTGTGTTCATTTAAAAAATCTTTTACAAAGAATGTTTATGGCAGCTTATTTTATTGTCTAAAATTGAAAAAATCCAAATTTGGTTCATGAACTAGAGAATGGATAAATATTATGTATATCCACACAATAGAACACTATCAGTGTAACTGCTAAACAAATGGAAAAGAGAAAATTACTAATAAAATAATATAGATAAACCTCAAAAATGCTAAACTAAATGAAATGTCAGGAAAAATACATATGCTCTATTATTTTATGTAATTTAAGAAGTGCAAGTGTGTGCTCAGTAGTGTCCAATTCTTTGCAACTCTATAGACTGTAGTCTTCCAGGCTCTGTCCATGGAATTTACCAGGCAAGAATACAGGAAAATGAATTGCCATTTCCTACTCCAAATTCAAAAAGCTCAGTTTAGTTCAGTTCAGTCACTCACTTATCTGACTGTTTGTGACACCATGGATTGCATCACGCCAGGCTTTCCTGTCCATCACCAACTCCCAGAGTTTACTCAAACTCATGTCTGTCGAGTTGGTGAAGCCAACCAACCATTTCATCCTCTGTCGTCCCCTTCTCCTGCCTTCAATCTTTCCCAGCATGAGGGTCATTTCCAATGAGTCAGTTCTTCGCATCAGGTGACCAAAGTATTGGAGTTTCAGCTTCAGCATCAGTCCTTCCAATGAATATTCAGGACTGATTTCCTTTAGGATTGTCTGGTTGGATCTCCTTGCAGTCCAAGGGACTCTCAAGAGTCTTCTCCAACACCACAGTTCAAAACCATCAATTCTTAGGCACTTAGCTGTCTTTATAGTCCAACTCTCACATCCATACATGACTACTGGAAAAGCCATAGCTTTTACTACCTTAACCTTTGTTGCAAGTAATGTCTCTGCTTTTTAATATGCTGTCTAGGTTGGTCATAGCTTTACTTCCAAGGAGCAAGCATGTTTTAATTTCATAGCTGCAGTAACCATCTGTGGTGATTTTGGAGCCTAAAAACCTAAAGTCAGTCACTATTTCCAGTTTTTCTCCATCTATTTGCCAAGAAGTGATGGGATTGGATGCCATGACCCTAGTTTTCTGAATGTTGAGTTTTAAGCCAGCTTTTTCACTCTCCTCTTTCACTTTGATCAGAGGCTCTTAAATTCTTCTTCTGCTTCTGCCATAAGGGTGGTGTCATCTGTGTATCTGAGGTTATTGATATTTCTCTGGGCAATCTTGATTCCAGTTTCTGCTTTTTCCAGTCCAGCATTCCACATGATGTACTCTGCATATAAGTTAAATAAGCAGAGTGACAATATACAGCCTTGACGTACTCCTTTCCCAATTTGGAACCAGTCCATTTTTCCTCGTCTGGTTTTAACTGTTCTTTCTTGACGCGCATACAGATTTTTCAGGAGGTAGGTAAGGTGGTCTGGTATTCCCATCTCTTTTAGAATTTTCCATAGTTTGTTGTGATCTACACAATCAAAGGCTTTGGCCATCAGTAAAGCAGAAGTAGATGTTTTTCTGGAACTCTCTTGCTTTTTCGATCATCCAACAGATGTTGACAATTTGATCTCTGGTTCCTCTGCCTTTCTAAATCCAGCTTGAACATCTGGAAGTTCATGGTTCACATACTGTTGAAGCATGGCTTGGAGAATTTTGAGCATTATTTTGCTAGCGTGTGAGATGAGTGACAGCAATTGTGCAGTAGTTTGAACATTCTTTCGCATTGCCTTTCTTTGAGGTTAGAATGAAAACTGACTTTTCCAGTCCTGTGGCCACTGCTGAGTTTTCCAAATTTGCTGGCATATTGAGTGCAGCACTTTAACAGCATCATCTTTTAGGATTTGAAATAGTTCAACTGGTATTCCATCACCTCCACTAGCTTTGTTTGTAGTGATGCTTCCTAAGGCCCACTTGATTTTGCATTCCAGGATTTCTGGATCTAGGTGAGTGATCATACCATCACAGTTATCTGGGTCATAAAGATCTTTTTTGTATAGTTCTTCTGTGTCTTCTTGCCACCCCTTCTTAATATCTTCTGTTTCTGTTAGGTCCATACCATTTCTGTCCTTTATTGAGCCCATCTTTGTATGAAATGTTCCCTTGGTATCTCTAATTTTCTTGAGGGGATCTCTAGTCTTTCCCATTCTATTGTTTTCCTCTATTTCTTTGCATTGATCACTGAGGAAGGCTTTCTTATTTCTCCTTGCTATTCTTTGGAACTCTGCATTCAAATGGGTATATTTTTCCTTTTCTCCTTTGCCTTTAATTTCTCTTCTTTTCTCAGCTATTTGTAAGGCCTCCTCAGACAATCATTTTGCTTTTTTAATTTCTTTTTCTTAGGGATGATCTTGGTCACTGCCTCCTGTACAATGTGAAGAACCTCCATCCACAGTTCTTCAGGCACTCTATCACATCTAATCCCTTGAATCTATTCATCACTTTCACTGTATAATCATAAGGGATTTGATTCAGGGTATACGTGAATGGTCTAGTTGTTTTGTCTACTTTCTTCAATTTAAGTCTGAATTTGGCAATAAGGAATTCATGATCTGAGCCACAGTGAGTGCCCAGTCTTGTTTTGCTGACTGTATAGAGCTTTTCCAACTTCAGTGCAAAGAATATAATCAATCTGATTTGGGTACTGACCCTCTGGTGTTGTCCATGTGTAGAGTCTTCTCTTGTATTGTTGGAAGACAGTGTTTGCTATGACCAGTGTGCTCTCTTGGCAAAACTCTGTTAGTCTTTGCCCTGCTTCATTCTGTACTCCAAAGCCAAATTTGCCTATTACTCCAGGTAGCTCTTGACTTCCTACTTTTGCATTCCAGTCCCCTATAATGTAAGGATATCTTTTCCTCTAGTGTTAGTTCTAGAAGGTCTTGTAGGTCTTCATAGAACTGTTCAACTTCGGCTTCTTCGGCATTAGTGGTTGGGGCATAGACTTGGATTACTGTGATATTGAATTATTTGCCTTGGAAATGAACAGAGATCATTCTGTTGTTTTTGAAATTGCATCCAAGTACTGCATGTTGGACTCTTCTGTTGACTATGAGGACTACTCCATTTCTTCTAAGGGATTCTTGCCCACGGTAGTAGATATAATGGTCATCCAAGTTAAATTCACCATTCCATTTTAGTTCACTGATTCCTAAAATATTGATGTTCACTCTTGCTATCTCCTGTTTGACCACCTCCAATTTACCTTGATTCATGGACCTAACATCCCTGGTTCCTATGCAATATTGTTCTTTACAGCATCAGACCTTGCTTCCATCACCAGTCACATCCACAACTGGGAGCTGTTTTTGCTTTGGCCCCATCTCTTCATCCTTTCTGGAGTTATTTCTCCACTGACCTCCTGTAGCATATTAAGCACCTATCGACCTGGGGAGTTCATCTTTCAGTGTCTTATCATTTTGCCTTTTCATACTGTTCATGGGGTTCACATGGCAAGAATACTGAAGTGGTTTGCCATTCTCTTCTCCAGGGGACCATGTTTTGTCAGAACTGTCCAGCATGACCCGTCCATCTTGGGTGGCCCTACACAGCATGGCTCATAGTTTCTTTGAGTTAGACAAGGCTGTGGTCCATGTGATTGGTTTGATTAGTTTTCTGTGATTTTGGTTCTCATTCTGTCTTCCCTCTGAGGGATAAGGATAAGAGGCTTATGGAAGCTTTCTGATGGGAGAGACTGACTTGGGGGGAAACTGTGTCTTATTCTGATGGGTGGGCCCAGGCTCAGTAAATCTTTCATCCAATTTTCTGTTGATGGGAGGGGTTGTGTTCCCTCCCTCTTGTTTGACCTGAGGCCAAACTATAGTAGAGGTAATAAAGATAATGTCAACCTCCTTCAAGAAGTTCAAGAAGAGGTAAAACTAATCTATGGGAATAGAAGTCAGAATGGCAGTATTCTCTCAGATGGTGCATGGCCTGAAAAGAAGCATGCCCAGACTTTCTGGGGCAATGGAAACAATTTATACCTGTATCTATAAATGGTTATGAGAGGATATAGATAAGTTAAAAGTCATCAACATGTGATATTGAATGCTTAAGATGTGAGCATTTTATTGTAGTGCATTATACTTTAATAAAGTACTATTAAATATAAAATATATATTTTGTTAACTTGTTTGGAGACTGCAAAACTCCTAAATACTTTTAGACTGTACTTTTTATATTTGAGATTAACTTAAGCCTAACAACAACAAAAAAGCAGAGACATAATTTTGCCAACAAAGGTCCATCTCGTCAAAGCCCTGGTTTTTCTAGTAGTTGTATGAATGTGAGAGTTGGACTATAAAGAAAGCTGAGCATCAAAGAATTGATGCTTTTGAACTGTGGTGTTGGAGAAAACTCTTAAGAGTCTCTTGGACAGCAAGGAGAGCAAACCAGCCCATCCTAAAGGAAATCAATCCTGAATATTCATTGGAAGGACTGATGCTGAAGCTGAAACTCTAATACTTTGGCCACCTGAAGCAAAGAACTAACTCACTGGAAAAATCCTGATGCTGGGAAAGATTGAAGGCAGGAGGAGAGGGGATGACAGGATGAGATGGTTTGATGCATCACTGACTCAATGGACATGAGTTTTGAGTAAATTCTGGGAGTTGGTGATGGACAAGGAGGCCTGGTGTGCTGCAGTCCATGGGGTCACAAAGAGTTGGACACGACTGAGCAACTGAACTCAACTGAACAACAAAATGTAACTAAATTTTCACAGGACATACAATTTCTTCATGTCAGGCCAATCCAATTGATCCAACTAAAAAGGCTCAACTATGGTTACTTCCTTTTTGAAAATAGATGGTTGAAAACTGAGAGGAAAAAGGAAATCAGTGTAAACACAGGTAAATATTAAGTTAACTGCTCAATTTAAACCTTGACTGAATTTACTGGTCTTGTAAATACTGGTCAGATAAACTGGTCTTGTTTTGAATCACAGAAATTAGCTAATTTCAAGTATGTTAACAAAAGTAGCCCAAGATATCTGAGAAGAAGAATTATCTGAGCTTTGTACATTAATCTGAAGAGATCAATGTTGGCACTCAGGTGTGGCTGTAAAGGACTCAAACAAAGACGAAAACAGAGATGACCAGTACACAGAATCTCAAAACCATCAGTATACATTTAGCCTGAAAGGGAAGCTGCTTGAGGTAAAGAGCCATACTTACATATTAGCAGAAGCTAATGGTTTGGTAAGGTCACTATTAGTGACCTTTATGAAGCAAGATTGAAGGACTAGTAACAAGGAGGTTTTATCTACCCACTAGATAAAATTTACCACTGGATATAGTATTCTGCTGGGATAATCCCATGGACAGAGGAGCCTGGTAGGTTACAATCCATGGGATCGCAAAGAGTCACACGTGACTGAGCGACTGACATTTTCACTATGGTAGTCTGTGTAGCACCCCAGGGCAATTCCTACATCTCACTTATGCTGCCCAATACAATCTTAGCATTCCCTGAAAATTCAGACTATTGTTCCAAGCAAGAGAAATATTTTCCATCTTCTCTCTCTCTCTTTTTTTTCTTTATTTGGGCTAGTGACATGAAAACCAGAAGGCCAGGAGGAAATCTCATCTTTCCTGTGAGCTGAGTGGTAATTCTAACTTCCGGTGACAGCATTTTTGTACTGGATAGAAAAATCATTAAAATAGAGAACCCTGGTGCCACAGGCATGGAAAAAATAACTAACTGGAAGTGGGTTGTTAGGTGTTATGAGTAAACATATTACCCATGGCTTCATCTCTTTTTCCCAGATCTATCCTTTCCAGCTATGAGGAAAGCACCCATACTACCACCATCTTGGGTTTAGGATGAGAGCAAAGTTAAGCAGTTAGGTCAAAGAAATGATAGAAAATGACTGAAACTTGGACAATAGAAAATGCATCTTCTGTATCTTTCCTGGGCCCTGCATGCTCATGCCACCATTTTCTCCATCACAATCACACTGCAATGCAGTAGTCTGTTCCCTCTGCTGTTATAGCAAAAATAAACTGATGGAGACAGGGAGGAAGCAGAGGCACCTCACTCTCCCTGCCAAGAAGAATCTGGGAGTAAAGCCAGGAAGAAAAGAACAGTGGAGGTAGAAGCCTGCATGGCATGTTAAGAGTCATCACCTGACTATTCGGAGGAAGAGAGGACTGGGGGGATAAGCATTAAGACCTAAACTGGGGAGGAAAAAATTAAGACCTAAACTAGCAGCAGTTAGAGTAGAGATTGATAGGAAACTCTGCAGAAATATATCTTGCTCCAGAACCCCAAAGTAGGGCATACAATTCAAAGTATCCAGGGGCTAGAGCACCAACCTGAGTGCAGTGGGGAAAAAAAAACAAACAAGCATGGCTCAACGTGAAAGCCTGACCTCACTCTGTGACAACTATCCAAGGAATTCCATCAGGACCATGTCACATGATCCATCCCTCAGATCCCAACCCACCTACACTAGCAACAAGCAGGGAAATTGACTCTAGCCTCTGTTGCTGACTCTATAGTGACCAGCCTTCTGTTTTGATACTTTATACATCACTCCCTGCTCTAGCTTTTCATGTTCCCTCTGCTGAAATGCTCTTCCCCCAAATATCCTTGTAGCTCATTCCTTCATTTCCTTGAGTCTCTTCTCAAATGTCATATTTGAAGGAAATTCTTCCCTGATTACCCTACTTAAGATTGCAAAGCCTCCACAGAAACGCACCCTGAGCACTCTTGAGCCCCCTTATCCTGCTCCACTATGTTCCCATAGCCCTTATCACATTATAACATACTACAGAATTTACTTGACTATCTTGTTTATTGTCTGTCTGTCTCTACTAGAACGCAATCCCCATCTGATTTTTTCCCTGATGTACTCCTAGTCTCTATCACTCAGCCTAGAGCACAGTTGAAGTTCAATAAATATTTGTTGAACTATCTGATGAATGAATAAATGAATACTACACACTATTGGCTCTGAAGATAGAAGGCCTAACATGTATTCATCTTTGTGTTCCTTGCAATCAGGACTGTGCTTGGTACATGCTAGACTCTCAATAAATGTTCATTAAATGAATGAATGAATGAAAAATATAATCTCAAGTGGAAACAGCTGAATGTGTATCCTAGATTGGAGTCGAGGTAAGTGGGGGATCAAAGCACAGAGGATATGATATAGTAACAGTAGAAGTAGCAATGATTATAATGCTAATAGCCAGGTGGTAGCCATGTCAATTTGTCAAGTATGTTGTTTGGTATCTATTATATCTGGTCCTTGCAATCATCTTGCAAGGGAAGCATATTATCTTTTTCTTAAAGATGAAAGTGTTAGAACACAGAATATTTTAACAACTGCCTCACCTCACGGAGATGGTAAAGACTGCTGGGATTTAAACCTAGTACCAACTGGATTGCCCCTAAAACCAAGGCACCAGTCTGCTTACGCAGTCTGCTCCTCAACTATAGAGACCAAACAATGGTTTTCTTCCCACCTTGGGTTGGGCTGATACAGGAGAAATAACAATCCAGCTGCTCTTACCACCCGGTTCTAAAGTGTATGAGGGCCTTTGGAACACCGGTTAGCCCCATATGATAGCATTGTTATTCTCAAAGTCTAAGCAACATAAACAATCAATTGAGAATTGAGGGGGGTTGAACTCTACGTGTCAATCCAGGAAAGCTTCCCATAAGACACATGGGAGGCAATGGGAAGTGTATCACCAAAGACAAAAAAATAGACTAAGTGGAGAACAACACTTAAGTAACTGAAAGTCAACCTCTGCACTATATGTTAATTTATTCAGTCATTGAACATACATAGTAAAATTTTTATGTGTAAGGCATTTCTCTGAAATATGAACATACAGAAAGATGGTGAGAAAGTCCAACTCTTCAAGTTGGGGGGAACAAAATAAAATTTATTTGAAATATATGGCATATCAGATTGGGTTAATACTATGTAGAAAAATAAAGCAGAGCAAAGAGGATGAGGGTACTGGGAGTTGTGATTTAACAGTGTGCTATTTTCATACTATTTGAAACAATCAAAGAATTGATACATGTGGGGCAAAGCTGCCAGATTTTTGTAAGAACAATTTAACCTCGAGCTCTATACCATATAAGATTTTCTTGTCCTTCAATCGAAGGTGGCAGTTCAAGAGGGTGACATGCTCTGTCTTCGTGTTTGAGGCTCTCTGCTGATTGCTCTGAGCCGAGAGTAATAGCAGAGCTCCAGCCAATTTCCAGACTGGTAAGAATCTTGGAAAAGGGGATTTTTAAAAATACTATACTCCATGGTGTCCCTATAGTTGGTGAAGTGTAACAGTGCCTCATTAGGTGGCCAAAATTCTAGCTTGACCACTAAGTGTCATTGTGGTTGCAGAGCACAGATCTGGGGTCAGCAAAAGAGGAGAGGTGGAATAAAATGCAAATCATGAGCAAAAAGCTTTATCATACTTGATAGGTCATTTCTAGAGAATTACATGATTAAGGGGTGTGAGAGAGCAGAGTAGCAGGTGTATAAGGACTTCAGAAAAACATCTTGTGTAGGGCTTTAAAATTACTTAGGAGCTTAATAAAAATTGACATCTATATGGACACTATCTCACGGTTGAAAAGCCGGCTGAAAGATTGAAAAGCCTGTAAACAAATGAAAATAAATGGCTTGCAACTCATACTGGGAGGAGTTCTCAGGGTTGGCATTTGAAGAGCTCTTATTTAGCTTGAGAGCCAGATGACTAAGCCATTACATTGGGATAAATAGATTGGGAATGAAATGTGCAAATGAACTAACCTGGCAGGAGTCACTGGAAAGGTAGGGAACCTTCTACCACCACGGAGTTGTTTATATTCAGATTTAGAAAAGAGCTGCATTTGAACATCTGTTTTTCAGAATACAAAGTGGTATCATGCAGTCTGGAAAGCCTGGAAGAGACTACACTCATGATTGGTTTAAGAGTGGCTGGTACAGGAGGGAAGATCAAAGTTTGTACGTTAGATCAGGCAGACGGATGGTTAAAAATGAGACGATCCACAAATGCTTTAAAAATGTAAACACCAGGCAGACTTAAAATTACTTGTCCTGAAGCCCTAGGGCAGACAAATGGGAGAGAATTAAGAAAGGGTAATCACAGCCAAATTCTTTCAAAAATTGTGAACTGGGTCAGTCATTTAGACTAAGAAATGATTCTTTTGTACTTCATACTCCTATTTTAAGACCTCGCTCAAATGTCACATGTTTCTGGCTTTCTTTGTCACCTCTCCCACACCTCCAAGGCAGAATTAATCACTTCTTGAAGTATCTTTCCATTGCATGTAAGAAGTGTTTCTTTCATAGTGCTAGACACACTGTATTTTAGTTATGTTCTGATTTGCATTAGTAAGATGTGAGTTCCTTAAGGACTGGGTTTATGCCTTAACATATATTTGCACCTCCAGACTAGAATATTGACTGTTATTTTAAATGTTTAGTGAACTGAATGGTACCTTACATATTCACCTGGGATTTAATTACTAAAGTTGTCATTTGTTACTTTGATGAAGCCGTGTGTGGGGGCTGTCACTTCTGTTGTGTCCGACCCTCTGCAAATCTATGGACTGTAGCCCGCCAGGCTCCTCTGTCCATGGGATGCTCCAGGCAAGGATACTGGAGTGGGTTGCCATTTCCTTCCCCAGGGGATCTTCCTGGCCCAGGGACTGAACCTGCATCTCTTACGTCTCCTGCAGGTGGGTTGACAGGTGGGTTCTTTACAACTAGTACCACCTGATGAGGCCACATTGTGTTAAAAAGAGGGGGAGGAGGGAGAAAGTATTTTATGTATTGATAAGAAAAGATTGCCAATATATCTATATTAAGTAAAAAAAAAGGAGGGGAGGGACAAGGTGCCAAGCAATGTGTACAACTTGCAACTTCACGTGTAGAATGAGAGAAAAATAAGAATGTGCTCATATTTGCTAATATTTTCATAAATAAAATCTGGACACACATTTTAAAAGCTAATCACTGGTTACCTCTGAAGAAGGTGGTACAATGGGGTCAGTGATAAAATTAAAGTATTCACTGTGTATATTTTTATGTGGTTTTGACTTTTTAAACATTCATTCATAATCTACCACCCATTAAAAACATATAAAAATATTTTTTAAAAGCCAGTCATGGGGAAAATGAAAGCAACAGCAGCAGCAATGAACAAGAGGACTCATTCCATGCTTAATTAGGCAAAGGAGACAGGTACTGCTATATATTGGTTTGTTTATTTGAACAAATGAACTCAGTTCCACTTATAGACCGCATAGTTGTTGAAGAAATGAAAGGAATTGTTATTTTCTCATGCAAGCCACAGTAATCAAAATTTTTTCAAAAATCTCATGGATAAAGGTGGCTGCTTCACTCTGTTTTCGCTAATTGCACTAAGGGTAGCATGCCTTAAGGATCCTCCATCTGTCACACCGAACCCAAGACAATTCCTGAACATATTGTCAGAAAATCAATATTTTAAATAATGAGATTGGGTCTGTCCTTGAAGCAGTCTGGGTACTAAAATAGATTTATGTAAGGTTTTCATTTGTCTCAACTAGTTAGTGATTGCTTCCTTTGACTGAATGCTTTCAAGCAAAAACTATCACATTTTAAATATATATGTATATGTATGCATCTTGAATGGCACATGTCAAAGTATAATTTTCAAGGAATTATAAAACATAACTCACACAAATATAAAATAAGCATGTGGCAAGCAATTATTTACCTTATTAAGGAAAGAACCAGTCACACTGTAAAGATGGTTCAAAGGAGAAATGAAGAACAAGGGTTATATGGGCATGGAAGGAAAAAATACTTGAATGAATAGGGTTAGATACAGAACTAGTTAATATCCTACAGAGCAAAAAGGCTATCACCTTTGGGGTTATCTTTTCTACCAAGCAGAAGTCATTTGCATTTTCACTAGGCAAAAATCTACCAATAAACATGCAACTTCACAGAGAATGGGTTTTTAATCAATAATTAGACATAATCAAACAAAGGTAAATTCTCCTGAATAATCGATAACCTTTGGGTGAGCCTGTTAAACAAGGCTCTGATATGACATCAAAAGGGCATGTCATCCTCCCTCTGCTTTACCTTCAAGTTAGGTGATAGTTCTTAACACATGTTAGTGAAAGTAAAAATCAGTGAAAGAATGCTAGAAGCTGAAGTTCCTACCTTTGTCATCAGGTTTGAAGCAAAGAAGCAATTCAGAGACAGGGAAGAATGGTGCATTGAATATTTTAAGACATAGCCCTCTTCTAATAGGATTCTCTTGACATAATGAGCAAAAGAGATTGTTGATTAATATATTTTGCAACTAATAAGATGATGCTGAGGATGAGAACAGGTTAACGTAAAAGTGATAGTAAATTTGTCTTTATTCAATGGCAAAATGCATCAATTATCTTATATTTATTCCTTGAGAGGAGGAAATAACCTAACTCAAAAAACTATCATGAGTAGTAGAAGAGTATTTAATATTTATGCAAACTGAGGCTGCATGTGTAAAACAAGAAAATATCTCCACAAGCCAACTTTGTCCTTCCTTCCCTATCAATTGGAAAGTTCGACCACAAAGCTTAGAACGGTGTTGCTCCAGAGTAAATCACAGAGTTGGTCACTAGGAGACATATCTATGATGCAGTCAGCTCAGCCAGTTAGATCTCTAAATTGTAAGCTAAAGCGTCAAATAATAAGTGAGAAAGGCTCATCTGGAGTTTTACAGGAAACATAAAAGAGTGTAGCGAAACCAGGAATATGAAAGCTCCTGTTAACAAAAAGATAATTTTTCAAGAAACAATGCAATCTACCTCCTTCCACAATCTAATACAGCACATAATTTCAAGCATCACTAAGTGAGACTGTTTGGCTAATTTTTGTAATAATAAATTAGCCTAGGAAAATTCTTAGGAATTGTTAGAACTCAAATGGACAGTTCATAAGCAACCTTTTTACCCTGGAAACCCAAGGGTAAGCCCAGAATAAGAACAATCCTATTAACCTTTGTCCAAAACACTGCTGTTTTTCCTATATACATTTCTTTTTGCTTTGTATAATACTCTAAGGAATTTGAAGTTGGAAGCTTTACAGTTGGCATGAAAATTTTTGTATTTCCTCATAGGAATATTAGAGGTGCTCTGCTTATATAGGAAATTCACCCTTTCAAAAAGAAGAAGAGCGGCTGGTTATCCAAATATTTCTCTCATAATAGCCAGATGATTTGGAAAGGAGAACACATTGTAAAGAGAAGCACATGCAATTTGAATTATTTAAAAGCCCTACAGCTACTATAGAAAAAAAAAAAAATCTAGCCCAAATAGAAGTGTCTTCAATACTACCTACTATTTTCTTACTTATCCATTAAAAGCTAATGTACTGTTTGGGAAAAATAGGAACTGGAAAAAAGACCACTTAACATCTTCAAAGTAATGTCATAATCCTTTATATTTCTCTGTGCCTGAAGCAGATTTTTTCCTTGTTCTTTTCTCAGCTGATCTCTTAATAAAGCCTGAGGAGGACAGACTTAACTCCCATGAAGATAAGACTATTAATTAACTAGATTTGCCAAATAATACTGGAAAAGTAAAGTATTCAGTAAGGGTCAAACACAAATGCTGCAAAGTCGTAACTGTGAGAGCAATGCAAGGAACTTTCAGTATTAGATCTGTCTGTAGAGCTTTAACTTACATGTGGGGAAAGTTCCAGATTATTTTAACATCTGTTTGCTAGCAGTAAAAATGTAGGCTTTGGGGTCATCTTACAAAGTATGGTGCTTGCGTGCATGCTTAGTCTTGTCCAACTCTTTGCAACCCTATGGACTGTGGCCCGCCCGGCTCCTCTGTCCACAGGATTTTTCAGGCAAGAATACTAGAGTAGGTTGCCATTTCCTCCTCCAGGAGACCTTCTAGATCCAGTGGATGAAACCTGTGTCTCCTGCATTGGCAGGCAGATTCTCTACCACTGAGCCACCTAGGAAGGCCATGATGTATGGTAGAAAACTACCTTTTTATTTATTTATTCTTGAAAAAGTCTCAGCATCTGTTCTTGATTTAGAAACAAAAAAGCAAATAAACAAGGAAAAAAGAAACTTTTTGGAGAGATACAAAGGACCTAAGAAAACTACATAATAATTCTTTTTTTTTTTTTTTTAAAGTTGCTCAGTAGTGTCTGACTCTTAGCAACTCCATGGACTATAGCCCACCAGGCTTCTCTGTCTCTGGAATTCTCCAAGCAAGAATACTGGAGTGGGTAGCTGTTCCCTTCTCCTGGGGATCTTCCCAACCGAGGGACTGAACCCAGGTCTCCCACATTCCACGCAAATTCTTTACCATCTGAGCTACCAGGGAAGCCTAGAGAAGAGCGATTTCCCCTCTTGCACTGATCTGACTGGATGGAGAAAACCTTGGAATAGGTAAACACTGGTTTGGGATAAAGTAGAAATAGGAAAGAAAAACTGTCTAAGAGAACTTTAATTCACAGAAGTAGGTGGGACTATGGGCAGCCTCTGGCAGACCCCTGTTCTCAAAGAGGCAGCCAGGAATTTGAAAGCTGTCCAGGAATTCCACAACAGAGGTAGAAAAGGCAAGTTTTCATGGAGAAACAGGGAGGAGAAAATGCAGAGGCTCATCAGAAAGGAAAATATGAAAATATGACAAATTGTTCCACCTATAAAGGAGAATTCTTATATACAAACTAGTTCATTCAAATTAAGAGATGGTAAGCAAGGGACAAGCCACATATAGAGGAAAGTCGTTTTCCTGGTCATGCAAATGAAGGTCTAAAATTTGGCTTGGGATCTTGAAGGTGAGAAATTGAAAGTGTCCTAGACCATTAGAACTTTAAAATATGTACATGTCATGAGAGAGTAAAGGTTCCCAAATACATAAGGGATTTGATGAATTCTTTGAACTCCTAGGCAGAGTAATTTTATCACTCTTATCTTAGTCTTCACCTATAAAAGGTCACGCCTTTACCCTATTTGGTGATCCAGCACACTATAGTGTTCACTTAGAGGTAATGTGGTTGCCAAGTTAAAGAAATACAGACAGGGGTCAGATTCTTGCTCTGACTCGACCTTTCAAAGTAACCTCAGAAAACCAAATCTTAAGCCTTTAACCTCTTTTCCAAATGCTAATCCTCTCCTAGTTCCATAAGTGGTCCACATTTTAAACAAGTATTTTGAATTATCAAATTGAAAGTTTTGGGGCAAAGAGAAAAGACAGATTAGAGACTGTTTTCAGAATCACTAAGGTTTTCTAAAAAGAAAAACTATGACAAATACATGGCAAAAGACTCTAAAACAAAATCAGATTAAGGCCTTTTGCCTTATTGAATCACTAATCTTGGAAAAACTGATTTCATAGTTGTTCTTTAAATGGAAAGAATGATCTTGGATCCTCTGGTACACACTTTTTTAAGGAGGAAAAAGAATTTATTCCAGCATATTGGCTTTTCATATTTAAGTCTTCTTAAATCTGAAAGAAACCTTTGAGAGAAGTGCTATTGTGTATCAGAAGACTGGAATTTGCCTGCTGTGAGGAACTGCATGATGTGGGAATAATTCTTGAATGAACAAAAATATATATAACTAAATACACTAGAAAGCCAATTAAGGTTTTTAGCTTTCTTTGGTTTTTGAACAGAAGATAATTTGTTTTCTTATAGATTGTAGCTATAAGTTAAATAATTCCACTAAATTTTTATTTGAATATAAAGATTGACATTGAAAAATGGAAAAGATGAAGAGAGAAGAGGGACAGGAAAAGGAGGTAAAGAAGAAGAGCAAGAGGAGGAGAGAACAGGGGGGAAGAAAAGGAAACAGGAGAAGGGGTCTCAAGCTTTTTATTTTCAAAAAAACTGTGTGACTGAACCCCAATTTTCCTTTTCTAAACTAGCTTTTGTTGACTTTGATATAACAGAGGGTGAGAACACATAGTTTAAACATTGTTAATAAAGCATATCAATATCAACCTCTCATAAAGCAGGCACGGTTGACCAGGAAAAGTGTGGCTTGCAATTATGTCTGAAATGCTCACATATTTGGTGCATGCAAAGGAGAAAAGGAAACAACCTTTACAGAGTGTTTACTTGGAATGAGGCTCTTTACCCGGGGCACAGCATTTACCCTTACACTAACCTTATGAGATTGTGATTTTTGTCCTTGTTTTGAAGAAGAGGATACTGGGGCTCAAAGATGATGATTCTCCAAGGTTTCCTGGCCAAAGAGAGGCAGTCATAATGCAAACCCAGCTCAGCTTGATGCCAGAACTTCTTTTGTTGACCATCAGCTGCCTCCAGGCGACTGACTGGCTTCCAGTGGGCATATGACATTATCTAAGGTTTGATAAGATCAGACCTTATCCACTGGCCTCATAATGAAAAACATTTGTATAAAATGCCAGGAATTCTTATAAAATTCTTATGAAATACAAAGTCTTTCATGAGAAGGAGGAATACAAGGGTTTGTGGTTCCCCCCAGCAGTATGTGCTAATAGAAATGCCTTCCATAAAGACACGACTTCTCATTCTGACACATATAAAGCCTTCATTCCATTGAAGATAAACGTTCAAGTCAAAGATGGAACCATTCCTGGGAACCATATAGCCATATATATTTAGCATTTTTCACACAAAGTATAACTTCTGAACATTCTAAGTAATACATGGTCTACAATCCTTAGTGCTGCCCATCAAACTGCCAATCAAATGCCTTGGCAAGAGCCAACAGAATGGTCTTTCCTGTCCTGCTCATTTTATCACCTATTCTTTTTTTACCAAATTACTTTCATCTGCCTATACTTCTTAGAAATTTGGAACAGTGTTGGTTACTCTTTTACTTAACTCCAAATCAAACTAAAGCCAATGTAGCTCATCAGGTATGGTCTAATGTGAAAGACCAATGAGAATCTGGATTAAATGTGAATGATTCTGAAGAGCAGTTTAAAAAAATACTGATTTCACCTTGGTGAACAGGACTTACAGAGAAAAAAATAATTTACTCCACTCTCTTTAAAGAAGAAGTTTTTTTTTAAAGCTACGGCTTCCTTAATTTCAAAACCAGAATGATGGCTGCTTCATAGAAGGGATTGTTTTCAGTCACTCTCACTTAACAGTCCCACCCATTCGAGTGCTTGGACCAGCAGTAGCAGCATGACTGTGGAAGTGATGAGAAGTGCAGAATCTCATCCTGCCCCCACCACAGACCTGATGAATCAGAAATCCACATATGAAGAAGTCCTCTCCTCTCAAGTGATTCAGATACACACTTATATACATTGATCTATTGAACTTCAGCACAGAGGAGTATTCCATTTTTTAAAGATTATGCTAGAAATAATAATTCCACTAAAAATAAGAATAATGTAATAGTAGAAATAATAATAGAGTAATAATATAAACAATAATCTCTCTAAAATAATAATCCCACTGGAGTTATATCTGAAAGACAGATTTTTTTTTTAAATGGAGATGATTTTAAACTTATTATTTTCAAGATAAGCTATATGATTGCATTCAAAGCTTTTTCCTAAACTGTTTTGTTGACAATGATATAGCCAAAGGCTGAGTGAATGCATTTCTTCATGTGTACATAGGGATAACTTTGCCTACTCCACAGAACTGTGATGAGAATTAAATATGATAATGTGTGAACAGTGCCTAGCATATGGCGGGCAGTCAAAAGTAGTAGGCACTGTTAACCACCATTATTAATTTTTGTACCAGAACCCAAGTAGATTAACTGGCCAATTTAACTGGCCTCCTAATCAATTTTATTTTCTCCTCTGCCCTTTATCACAGGATGTGTGGATTAATAATCACAGCAAAACTTGATTTTACCTCCCTTAAATTCCTAGATATACAAATGGTGAGTCTAGAAAAAAGAAATTCGCCAAATGTGCCAAACATTCTACACTCTCCTGTGCCTCAAAAATAACTAGCACAATATTCCCCAGCACGATTATAATTAGGATAGGAAATGCTTCCTATTCTAAATGCTTTAGACTCATTCTCATGACAAAGATTATCATCAAGCTACCATTCCCTTAGTAGCCTCTCTCATGTGACATAACCACCGCAATTTATATCCATCAACACGGCTGCCATTTCCAATCCTAGCCTCAGAACTGTGAGCTGTATAATTATCACTATGCCGTATTAGCATTTGTGGGCTCCCTAGATACTAATGGGATGCAAAAGGTGACATGTGTATGGATTGTGTCAAGTTGTCACACCACACAAAAACATAGTCCTGATCCCACAGGCTGTAATATTCACCTAATGATATACTCATGTCACAGAAGTACATACACAGCATTCCGCTGCCCGCTAAGGCTTCCTTGCAGAGGGATGAGCTCAAGGGGATGTATGTGAATGAGTGATCACATGTCATATGAGATGATTAAAAATGAGTGGGTCCCTTTTAGAGATTAGTGGTTGTTAAATTATTTCATTCACTTGCTATTCATGATGAATAATAAATCACTCTCAGCATCTGCTGTTCTATTCATTTATAACATGAGGATGTTTAGAAGCAAATTACTCTGAGGAAGCTCAACAAAAAGGGAGTGAGGGGATGAGGAACCCCAGTTCTGATTGCATTTTTATGCTGGGGCTGAATTTTAGTTTTTTCAGGGTTACTCATAGTTGTATCTGGTTCCTAGCTTTTTTTCTGACTTCTGCTTAAAATGCCCTAGTGTTTTAAAGGTTCTTGGGGAGCCTTTGAAGATCAAAAGGCCATTAATCTAAACTAGTACTTCCTAGAACTGTGTAATTTCAGCCTCTATTTGGTAGGTGTCTGGAGGACTCATTTCCTTACTGAGCATCTGTTAAACTCTTCACAGAATACACCACACAATCAGCCATTTCCTTCTAAGTGTGCAATTAATCAGTTCCTTCAGCCAGAGTTTATTGGGTGCCTACTATGCACTCAACACTCTAAGACTGTGGGAAAGAATATAGCCCATGTTTGTTGGCTCTAAAAGAATCTAAAATTAAACTAGGGAGACAATTAATATACATAAAAGTGATAAAAGATTCAATAAATATCTATTATAAATGAACCTTGGGCCATGCACAGTGTTAGGCACTTTTGCAAATATAATGTCATCTAACTTAATCATAATCATAATTGGGATGAATCCTTACTACTATACAGATAAAGAAATTAAAGCTCAGATGTGAGACATATTCAAACAGCTGGTCAATGGAAAAATTGAGAATCAAATCCCTCTGAACTTTAGGCCCAGTATCTTTTCAAAATTCCACATGTTCCTCACTGAATGAGGCCATTACTTTTTTTAAGGAACCTTTATTGAATAATTAAGGGAAAAAATAAAGGCCATAATTCTGGGGAAAAATTCCATATGTTCCAAACACAATATGCAAAATAATTAAATGCTAATTTGTGTGGCAAGAAGACTAAGTTTTAAAGTTCATAAAAAAGGACCTAAAGATATCAAATAAGACTCTGGAGATACAGGGCCTTCACTGAATGAGCCTTTGAAGGGTGAAAAGGATGCAGGGGGCGGGGAGAAAGGGAACAACAGAAGTAGAAACCTAGAGATGGAAATGAGAGCAGGACATGGGAGGGGCTTGCTGTTTCAAGTTGTACTTGAGCACACAATACAAACTGTGTGGGAGACTAATTGATTAGGTTTCCCAGGCAGATGGGACCAGATTTTGAAGGATCTAGAAAATGAAGCAAGGGGCCATTAGATGTCATATGGTAGGAAAGAGAGCTACAGAAGGGTATTCTCTCCTTGATCAAATTTTAGTCAGGTTCCTCTGAGTTGCTTCCTAAACTGGTCCTCAACTTTGTCTTATGGGAACTTCAGGCTCTCAGCCCAAACAATATTGTTTGGCTACACATTAGGACACTTAAACAAACTCTAGTATGACTTCTACCAGCCTGAGCATATATGCCTAGGATGACTCCAGTCCCTTCGAATGCCTAGTTGAGAATGATCAACACTGTCACAAGAATTCACTGTTTCAGCCAAAATCTGACTATAGACTTCTCAACTTCCTCTTCTTTGGGCATTTTCTTTAGAAAACTTGAGATTAAAAATCCTTTCTCTGTCCCTCTGAGATGTATCTTCCACAGTCCAGGAATATATTTTTCAAGGAGCCATCCCTTTGAAATGAAATCATCAGGAAAGGGAGGGCTCCTATTGCCCAGTCTCTAGTGAGTAGGAGCCTAACTTTGCTAAGCACCAATTAGTGAACACAGATGCCCTAATCACATCAACCAACACCATCCCCAGCCCCTCCCCACCCCTACAATGTCCTTCAGTACTTGTCCTTTAGCACTCTCCAGCATTAAAAAAGCCTCTGACCTTTTGCTTCAGTGGAGTTGAGTTTAGTTTATATGCCTCTTTCCCCTATTGCACTAGCGTCATGCCATCATTAACAAGCATCCAGCTCTATTTCTCTTTGACAGTATTGGGCCAGGAAATGGCCAAAAAAACAATGTTTAATTTAGCAGAGAGTCATTTTCCCCTTCAAAATCCTTCAGTGGATCTCTACTGCCTCTAAGTTAAAGCCCAAAGAATTGATCATGGCACAAAGTCCTTCAGATCCTGGCTCCTGCCTGCCATTCCAGCCCTATCTTTAACCACTGTGCAACCAATACCCAGTGTTATACCCAGCTGTAATATGTCTGCCCTTCCTGAAATAGGTCATATTTGTTTCTCATTCACATAATTTTTCAAAGGCTATAACCTTTGCCTGGAATAATAAGAATAACTAGCATTTTTTGAGCATTCCCTGGTGGCCCAGACAGTAAAGAATCCACCCACAATGCAGGAGACCTGAATTCGATCCCTGGGTCAGGAAGACCCCCAGGAGAAGGGAATGCCTACCCATTCCAGTATTCTTGCCTGGAGAATTCCATGGACAGGCAGGCTCCAGGCTCTGGGGATCGCAGAGAGTCAGACACGACTGAGTAACTAAGCACATATACACAGGCTCTATCACAAAAAACTTGCATTCATTAGCACCATTAGTTCTCACAATTTTATAAGGTAGATGATCCCCTTTTGCACATGAGGCAACTAAGGCACAATGAGTTGAGGTAATTTGCCTAAGGTCACTCAAAGAGTGGCAAGCAGAATTTAACAGTGAATCTAAATCTTCCTCCTGAGTCAGCTTTTACTCAAGACCTAAAATACCATATTTCCTCTCTTTCCAGGCTATTTCTTCCCATCTTGTTCTCATGGCAAAACTCGAGGCATACTATAAAACTCAAGATTCCCCACCACTTGAAATAATCCCAATCCCCCTCCTCTCTGCTTTTCCAGTGTTCAATGTTTGCCCTGGGTATAGCCCTTGTCATATTGCAGACAGTGTTTTTCATCTATTTGTGTCTTTCCCACCTTGAAGGTAGAATGCCTGATTCATTTTCATCCCAAGCTCAGTACTTATCACAAAACACATGCTCAGTTAAAGCCTGTTGAATAAAAGCTTGAAAGTAGAGAGGCCAGCATGAGACAAGTAGCTGGAAAAGTTAGAACAGTATCAGCAGCGAAGGAGAAGTGAACAGTTTGGCAGAAAAACCTGCAGATTTGTTGGCTTGTTGCATGGGATTATAAAGAAGAAGAAATTTTTAAAAATTGATCGATTCAGCATCTATGTACTGAACCTCTTCTATGGGCCTACTACTATAGTGAGCACCAGGAAGACACGGAAGCTTCCAGTGAGGTTACTAGGGAAGCAAACCACTGTCAGGAACAGGGAAATCCTTCTGGAGAGGTGACTTGGTTGGGAATATGTACTGAAGAAAAAGAACTGGCCACAGAGCCTCTAAATTGATGGTTTACAAAATCTTCGAAATGAACACATCTGCATTTTTTCTGTTCTTATTTGATTTTTGGTTTCTTTTTTCCAACAAGAAGAAAGATACATATTTGTCAATCATTGGAGAAAAGCTCATTTTAGCCCCATGGATTTTCTGTAGGTGGGCAATGTAGGAAAGCGGTTTTGAACAAGCATTGGTTTGTTGGCTGCATAATCAAGATTGCAGTTGTTATTAGTGTTCCAAGGTTCTCACCATAAAACCCGAATTGTTTGCTCTTTTGCATAAATTTACATCCCTAATTAAGGGAATTTTAACCCACGTATGTGGGAGGAGGGGGAAAGAAATTAATACAGTCTGTATAATTACATTCAAATCCAAATTAAGAGGCTGTTATGCATATCATATGCAGAATAGTTTAGTAAATCCATCAACTTAATCAAGCCAGGTGAAGGACAATGCACTCCAGTCAGTGGTGTGCTGGTAAATGTTTAACAACTGCCTCTCTGGGAGAAAAAGTTACAATGTGGAGAGTTTGCCAGATTCCATTTTGAAAATATTCCCACCATTGACAGTTTTAAGCTACCAATCTCTTCTCTCTGGAAACTGAGCTGGGAAGAGATGTGTATATTTGACACTAAAGAGACAGTATACCAGGGTCCCAGCATATGAAAGACTTCTTCTGATGATTAAAACTTCCCCCATCTTGTTTATTGAGCTTCTAAACTGAAGCACTACTTCTGTGAGAGGGACTGTCTAACTGGTGAAAGGAACATTGGTACCTACGAGAAGTGGCATTGCTAAACAGTGAGCATTGTGTCTTAAGTTTAGGGAGCTTGTGACTTTGGAAAAGAACCAAAGCACAAAAGTACAGAAAAGCAATTATTTTCCCTCATGGAATGGTGTGTGAATAAAAGGATATTTGTTCCACTCTTGGAATGTTTCTGTCTAGTCCACTACTCCTGTGTGGTTCTAGGTGTGAGTCAGGTGTGGAGCAGAGGCACAGGTCACTAATGTGAAAGAAAGCTAGTACGTGACAACAGTATAATTACCTTCTTACATGTTTACCTCTTCTTCTAGATTCTTAGCCCCCAGATATGAGCCATGTCTCATTCGGAATCACATCCCCAGGGAGGCCATGATACACAGGGGGCTCTGGATGAATGTGTACATTGAAGAGGAAGTGAGTAAGCCTGCAAGGAAAACATTACTTTCAGGACACCTGCACTGCTTACTTAACACGTACGCTGTGAGGATAACACAATGATGGAAAGCCTTCTGAAAAATGAAAGGATTAAATAATGCTGGGTATTATTATTACTTTATCTCAAAAGAATATGCTGTAAACTAATTAGAGCAGCAGGTGCTTTTCTAGTTAAGGATATTGACAATAATCTCCTGTAGATACAGAAAGCTCCAGGTTGTCGTGGGTAAACGCCTTGAAGTACCACCTTCTAAATTATTGTCAACCATGATATATTACCAGCTCATATGTGTAAAGTATTTAAGCTCCCAGAAAAACAAGAAACTTTGTGATGGTGTTTCCAACATCCGTATTCCAACAGCAACTCTACCAGCGAGGATTTCTTGTTACATTTTTCTGCGTATGTTTCAGCTGTTTCCTTGAAGCTTTCTCTGGACATTTAGTTAAGTTCTACCACATTCACTGTATCAGAGCAGAATGTCCAGTATGTAGACCATAACTGTTGATCTGTCTATATGCATTACCTCAAAAATTTTCACAAGTGAGTATTGAGCTGGTTAAAATCATCCAGGAAAACTTTCCACACTACATGTTTACCCAGAAATTCTGACAGGCCCATAATGTGATGTGATTCTTTCCCCCCACAGGCTGCAAAATGACTGTCTCAGAGTAATGTGTATTATATCTCTCAGACCCAATAGATTGACTGAGGACCAGTGCTCTGAAATAATTTGAGGTCAGTGTCTGTAGAATAATATTCTATATAAAGTTGAATATTAGAGCTAAGAGGGATATTTAAGAATATGAAATAGCCTTTCACTTACCAATGAGTAACTGAGGCCCAGAGAGGTCAGGTGGTGGTCAGTAGGAAGGCAGGGTTGACACTGACAGATCAGTGTTTTTATATCTGTTCATGCCTTCTCTCCTCACTTACCCCAATAGGCATCTCGAGTCTAATTGTCAGGGTATCATATTTAAAATGCCATTTTATCTGTTGGCACCATCTTAGTTGTTAGTCTGTTGACAAATTTGTTGGATTAATAATTATTTTATAATTTCGTATAAATTTCACTGCCTTTCTCTATGGTACGCATCTCCTTGACCCAATTTTCCATTTCCACATCCATGTCTGCCACATATTTTAGAGTCCAACCTTCTATCATTACTCAGTGAGTGTCAGCATATTTCATGTACCAAGTTCAGGGTTACTTGCTAAAGATATAATAGCACACAAGACGGACAATGCCCCCATCCTCACAGAACTTACAACCTAGTGAAGTGGCCAAACAAATAACCATATAATTACAACACAGAGTGGTAAGTGCTATGATGAAGGAGGAATGGTAGATTTCTATGGGAAATCAGGAAAAGATATTTACTACCTATGCTGTATAGCAAATTATCCTAAAATTTAGCATCTCAAGACAACACACTTTACTATCTCACAAGTTATTTGGATCAAGAATTCAGGCATGGCCGAGCTAGGTAACTCTGACTCAAGGGTGTAACCAAGCAAATGCTATAGTCTCATCTGAAGCCCCAACTAAGGAGAGGTGTCATCTGTTTCTCAGCTCACTGATATGATTTTTGTGCTTTTATTTATTTATTTTTAATTTATTTATTTTAATTGGAGACCAATTACTTTATAATATTGTAGTGGTTTTGTCATACACTGACATAAATCAGCCATGGGTGTACATGTGTTTCCCATCCTGAAACCCCCTCCCACCTCCCTCCCCATTCCATCTCTCTGGGTCATCCTAGTGCACAAGCCCTGAGTACCCTGTCTCATACATCGAACCTGGACTGGCGATCTGTTTCACATATGATAATAGACATGTCTCAATGCTATTCTCTCAAATCATCCCACCGTTGCCTTCTCCCACAGAGTCCAAAAGACTGTTCTATACATCTGTGTTTCTTTTGCTGTCTCGCATGTAGGGTTATCATTACCATCTTTCTAAATTCCATATATATGCGTTAGTATATTGTATTGGTGTTTTTCTTTCTGGCTTACTTCACTCTGTATAATAGTTGTTGTTGTTTAGTCACTAAATCATGTCCGACTCTTTTGCAACCCCACAGACTACAGCCCACCAGCCTCCTCTGTCCATGGGATTTTTCAGGCAAGAATACTGGAATGGGTAGCCATTCCCTTCTCCAGGGGATCTTCTTGACCCAGGGATTGAACCTACGTCTCCTGCACTGCAGGTGGATTCTTCACCCCTGAGCCACCAGGGAAGCCCCACATGATTTTTTTACAGGCCTCAAAAGATTTATTTCCAAGGTCACTGACATGGTTGCTGGCAGGCTTCAGTTCCTCACCATGTAGGCCTCCCTATAAATGTTTCAGAACCTCTGGCAATCAATGACACAAGAGAGAGTCAGAGAATAAGAAAGGGTGCTGGAGACAAAAAGTCACCTTCTTTTCTGTAACTTTATCCTGGAAGTGACAGCGTAAGTTAGGAATGCATATCCTTTTTCTATATCTCTTTCATTACAAGTGAGTCACAGGTCCAGCTCACATTAAAAGAAAAAGATTGCACAAGGACACAAATACCAGCGAGTGAGAATTCCCTGGGGCTAACTTAGAGACTTCCTACCTCGGGTATCCTAAACAAACAGGGGTTGGGATGCATGTCAAAGGAGTTTCTCACTATCCCAACTGGCAGAAGTGGTAGCAGAATGAACTTGGAAGAATGAAAGCTGAGCGGAAGTAGCCAGGCTGGAGGTGTGTGTGTGTACACTCACTCAAGCAGGTGGAGAACTGTTCTGGGAAGAGAATAGTTTGTAAAAGAATCATGACAAAAGAAAACAACTTTAATATCCCTGAAGTACAAAAGTATAGTAGTGGGTGGAGAATGGTAAAAGGTAAGGCTGATTGGAGAAGTAAGCTGCAGGATGGGTCATGACCTCACCCACTTGCTTTTCTTTGTTCCTGTATAATGGCTTCCATTGTTTTATCATTGGGTCATGGTAGATTACTGAAAGATATATACCAGTCAACATGTTCTTGACTGTGAGGAAAACAATCCCCAATTCAAGCATACAAACAGTAAGGACATACATTAGCTTGCACAGGACTAGATCACATCACAATCAACCATATCCCACGAAAGGAGAGATGCTTATTCTCTGCATTTCCTACTTAAGATGGAGAAAGCCTTTCCCAGAAGTTCTCTAAATCTCCTCCTCTTGCTTCTCAGCGCCCAGCATTAAGTCAGAGCGTGACTGTGAAGGAGTCACGGGCAAGGGGAAAGGAACGACCTTGATTGGCTTAGACGAGTCAACTGGAATGGAATGAGGCTAGCAAACCAGCCACAAGCTTCCACTACAGACAGCTTCAGACTCAGACCAGATTAAGTTAGTCCTTCAAAGAGTTCTCTTAGGTTTGTGCATTCGCTTTCATGTCCCATACCGGAATCAAGGGCAGATCTAGGAGCAGCCACATAAAATCTGTTCCTACATTGACTATAAAACTATTTTTGAAGGCAATTTTTTTCTTATGTCACTTGAGGTCTTTTGTGGAAAGACTTGCCTAAGAAACTCCTTCCAGAAATAAAATTGGAAAAAATTCTTGAGGATAGTAAGATCTTTTATTTTCTGAAAACAAGAGCTATGGAACTGACCATACTTCCCTTTCTATACAATGGCTCTCAGGAACTCCAAGCCAGGGTTAGAAGTAAATCACAGACATCTCTAAACAACTGTGAAGTATTAGGGAATTTATTTTCTGCCTTTTCTTGGGCTTCATTTTCTGTTTTGGTGTCTCTGTAACCCAGCTATCGTCTGATGTCTCCAAGCCTCTCTGGCTCAGCACTCTTCTTTTCACCCTCTGTCACCCAGGCTCATTTCCATCACTGGCTGCCACCAGAAATCCACACTATTAAGCATTTGGAAAAATGTATTACTGGAGATGGCTAAAGGATGATGGAGTCAGAGGGAAAGCGCAAATCAGACAACACACATTACTTAAGACATTCACTCACCTGTGTCATCTACTCTTGCCCTGTTTTCCCCTTCACATTCCTCTTGTCCCTTCAGGAGCAACACAGATCTCTTTCCTTGCCTGGTGCATGGCAGTTTAGGGATCATCCCGGTGATTTATGTATGCTTTGGGGATTTTTCTTCTAATCTGACAGGTGATCAGTGTCTTCCAAACAGTTCTCTCCCAAAAGAAAAGTTGGCTGATAAAATTTCTTCATTCTCTTATACATACATATTTTATCAATCTATTAAATGTGTCTTTCTGTTATTGCTGTTCAGTAACTGAGCTGTGTGTGACTCTTTGCAACACCATGGACTGCAGCACACCAGGCTTCCCTGTCCTTCACTGTCTCCTGGAGCTTGCTCAAACTCATATCCATTAAGTTAGTGATGCCATCCAACCATCTCATCCTCTGTCGCCCCCTTCTCCTCCTGCCCTCAATCTTTCCCAGTACTGGGGTCTTTTCCAATGAGTCGGCTCTTCACATCAGGTGGCCAAAGTACTGGAGCTTCAGCTTCAGCATCAGTTCTTCCAATGAATATTCAGGGTTGATTTCCTTTAGGATTGACTGGTTTGATCCTCTTGGAAAGGGATCTTATTTAAACTATAAGTTTAGAGAGTTCTCTAAACAGTGTTATAAAGGGCATCATTGGCTACAAAAATAAAATGCTTGAAATTAGAAAAAGTGTAACTGACTAAAACATTTACTGATGATCTGGTGCATGGATCTCATTTTCCTACCCTTAACCTAATGCTTATAACCAAGATGGAAAATCAAGTGAATAAAATACTAGACATTTCTGAATTCAAAACATACCTTTCAAGTGTTAGAGATCATAACTGAAGTAAATATTTTGCTGTAATGAACACATTATCATCTCTCTGAAACATTCACCTACTTCACTTTGCTATCATGCAGCGCTATAGTCAAGAAAGAATCCTTGACATGATATTGAATAGATATGCAATCCCTCTATAGAAAGAAAGGTTTTTAAAGATGCTGAAAGGGATACCTGATCCAAAACAATATTCTTGAATTATTCATTTTGCCATAATGCAGTTGGAAGCTGATCCCCACAGGTCTCCTTTCCACTGTACTCTGACCCCCTTCATTATTCCTTTGGAGAGTTCAGCTCAAGTCCTCACTATTCACAAAAGCTTTCCGGACCCAGCATGAGTATGCAAAGCCATAAATAATTTATTTTTTTTCCACTTTGGGTGGTGATGATGTTACTGTATCAGCACAAAAAATGATCCAGGTGAATAATACTAACAATACACGTGCTACCTTAGATGTCCCGAACACATTTCCTGCCTGGAGTGCAGAGGGTTCTCTTATTGGCTCATTGTCTTTCAAAAGAGGCAGATGCTGTTATGTTATTGAATCAGTAGAGAAGCATAAAGGTTTAAGCCCCAGTCATCAGCTGAGAAGGTTGGACTATATGAGAAAATGCATAGGGTCTAACTTAAAAATTGCCATATGTTGAAGATAAATCATATTTTCTGTCTCTTCAGAAAATCCTCAGTTGCACAGTGAAAAAAATCAATAAATACAATAAATTAAACTACCATTGACATGCACTTTACCAACACTTCTTTGACAGTTCTACTTCTAATCCTCAACACTATCCTGGTCAAGGATATTTTTAATCTCCATTTTCTAGATAAAATTGAGGCTCAGAGAAGTGAATTTACTTGCCTGAGGTTGTGGAACTAATAAGTGGTAAAGCCAAGACACAAATCAAGCTCTTTTAACCCTAAAACAAGTTCTTTTGTTGTAATACTTCTGACTGGCAGTTGATAAGAGAATTTTATACACATTTCAAACCAGTCATGAACTCACAGAGCTTCATATAGTTGTACAGGATAAGAAGATGAGGAATAATTCATTCAAACCATTAAGGCTTTAGACTCAACTGAAAATATGAAAACAACTACCACAAGGTCTGGTTTTATTGGAAAACAAATTTAATATTATACATATCTTAATATATTTTAAAAATACATATACATATATATTTATCTATATATATTAAAACATGAGACTTATTGGACTCCAAAAACATCTATGAGTTTCTTATTTACTGAGGAGTGGTCGAATCTAACTCCTAGAAAAAGAAATGGGTCTTCTTCAAAGGCTAGAAAGAAATGCAAATCAGCTGTGAGTATGATTTGAATAGATAACATTTTAAGCAGAGATGTACTGCATGGCAAATATTAATTACATTGGAATGAGCAGGTTCAGCTTGGTTTGCTATTTCAGGGGGTTAGGACTACTAAAGCCATAAAGAAGAGGAGTTAGTACAAGCCATCAGCTGATGGGCCTCTGAGAGTGAATTTATAATCACAGATTATGCTAGGACCTGGAAGCTGACCCCGAAGCACTGAGTTAGAAAGGGCAGTCTGTGCCTCTTCTCAAGTGCTAGAAGAATGATGCTGACAACCATCCACTAGGCACCTAGGCTGGGCTGTAGACAATTCATGCTCGTCACCTCCTCTCATCCTTACAACTACCTTGGAGGCATTACCCCATTTGCAGCTGAGAAAACTGAGGTGCTGAGAGGCTAACCAGTTCTTCCCAAGTCCCAAGCCAATAAGCAGCTGAGCCAAGCAATTTCAGTTTATGCTTGGGCCTCTTGCTCACCACACTGCTCTGCCCAGGGGAGAGAGAAGTGTTCTACTGTGTAATAATGCACCAGCTGAAAAGGTCAGGGGGGAAGTGAGGCAGTAAACAGAAGGAGAAGGGTTCCATGAAGCCCTCTCTACTCCCACCCCCTCAGGCACAAATCGATGCCTTCCTGGTGTCCCTGCCCAGGCCTGCAGGAGGGCAAGCACAGAGACAGGACTAAACAAAGGTTGTCAAGCCCCTGCCCTGCCCCCTCTAAGAGTCACTATTCACAACCAGCCAGGGAAGCTGTGACTTGATCCAGGGTCGCAGCAAGGTGGCTTTCCAGGGGACCACCTTGGCAGTCATCACTAAAACCCCTGAAATTTGGCCTCTCAGGCTTCCAGGCACATGTGGAATGCATTATGTTTCTAATCATAACACTGCCAAAGTTGTCTTCAAATAAGGAGCCTGTGAGAGAAACTACCCAAATTAGGAAACCAACGTGGGCACAACAGAATCGGCCTTCAACCTCTTAAGCACTCCGCCAACATTTTTCTCCTCTTGCCTGATCCTGTCATTTAAGCATCTCATTAACTGACAGAATTCTTTACAAAGCAACCTCTGTTTTGGGAGAACTTGTACTAGGTTTATTTATAATTGTCCTATTTCTAAGCACCAAATTTATTTTCACTGCTGCTTTTGTTATAGGGAAATATTCACCCTCCAAAGACTGGTTTTTTCGGACTTTATTTTCTAGAAGACCACAAAGTTTCGGAATCTCAACAATTACCACAATTGCCACCACTTCTGCTGCATTCAAAGTGAGTATTTATGTACACTCTTTACTTGTACCTCTGGCTGTAGCTCTAAAATTCTGAATTTGGGATGCAGGTGATCTGAACAAGCCTCTTCTCAGAGGCTTCTCAAGCATCTTCAGTTCAAGTCCCAGCCTACAGACCTCCCTCCATATCTTGCTTTGAGCCTCTCACCCCAAGCGTCACATCCATCCTAATTTATCTCCCAAGGCTAAGACAACTCTTTAGTGAAAAGACATCCAAGTTAATAACAGTAAACACTTTCATTACCCTTTTTATTTCCCACAAAAAATCAAGGGAAGGCTCTATTGCTTTAACTTCGCACTTGAGGAAACAGGCGCAGAGAGGTTACAAAACTTGCTTAAGTTCACATAGACAGGAAAACAGCCAGATTCCGAACAATAATAATCAATGCTGGATAGCTCTTGCTCCCTCTTTCTTGCTCTCTCTCCCAATTCTTGATTTGTAAATAATTTTACAGTTACAAAAATTATCAAGGATAGAAATCATACAAAAACACTTGATATTCTTGACTCAGACTGGCCTATTGTTAACATTACCCTATTTTCTTTTTCTGTACACCTCTTTTTCACCTCTATTGATATATAACTTTTGTATATTTTATGCCCAATGAGCATTATATATAATATTTTTCCTGAACCAGCTGGAAGAAAGCTGGGTACATCATGCTCATTTGCCCTTAGATAATTGAAAGCATCTTTCCTTACAGAGATATTCTCTTATATAACAACATCACTGTTATCTAATTCAGTAAATTTAACATTAACAGAAAATTTTAATCTAATCTATATCTATAATGCAATTTTCTCAATTGACCCAAAAATGTCTCCAATAGCATTTTTTTTTTTTTTTTCTCTACAATAGGCGTTAGTCTAGTAGTGGGTCTTGCATTTAGTTGTCATGTTTCTTTAGTTTGCTTTAATCTAGAACATTTCTACAGCCTTTCTTTTTCTTTTATGACACTGATGTTTTGAAGAATATCATGCCTTTCTTCTTTTTTTTTCTAGTACAAAATACCTGATTTGAGGTTTGTCAGATGTTTTCCCATAATTACATTTAGGTAATTCATTTCCAGCTAGAATATCCATAAATGATACTGTGATCTCCTAGTACCATATTCTGGAAGCTCACAATGTTTATTTGCTTTTCACTGAGGATTTAACTTTCTTTACCTATCCAAGACATTGTCAATTTTCTACAACATATAGTTACAACTATTCCCTTTGAAATTAATAAGCAATTGGTGAGAAGTCAGTTTAAGAACATGAAAATATCCTGCTCCTCATACGAACAACCCCCTTAATAGAGTAGCCATTGATGATTTTTGCCTGAACCATTCTTGAAGATGATTATAAAATGATGATTTTCTGAGGCTTATAATCCATGCACATTTACTGATCAGATCTTGACATTCTGCACTGAGTCCTCCTTTTTCATCTACTAATTACTTATTTATTATCAATACAGTTACATGAATTTCTATTTCCTTTAGTGGTTTATATTCATATGCTCCTTTTATATTTTCAAATTGTTCCAACTTTAGTCACTGGGAGCTATTAATATTTCAAGCTTTCTTTTATCACTATGATGTATGCTCATCATTTTTTAAAACATTTCCTTATTTTCTGGCATAACAAGATACTCCAGGAACCTCTAGAATATTACCTGCTTTGGTCACAGATTTCTCTGAGGAGTCCTTGGTATTTTAGTGGAAAATGATATTAGGAGGCAAGATCTGAGCACTGGGTATGCTCACTGATACTGAGGGTTTTCTTTCTTTTTTTTTTTTTTTTGCTTCTAGTTCCTTTGGGCAGATTAAGCTAGAAAATACATGCATGTATTGATATATACACAGATATATTCTTGTAATGTGAAGTCGAGTGGGCCTTAAGAAGCATCATTACAAACAAAGCTAGTGGAGGTGATGGAATTCCAGTTTAGCTCTTTCAAATCCTAAAAGATTATGCTGTGAAAGTGCTGCACTCAATATGCCAGCAAATCTGGAAAACTCAGCAGTGGCCACAGGACTGGAAAAGGTCAGTTTTCATTCCAATCCCTAAAAAAGGCAATGTCAAAGAATGTTCAAACTACTGCACAATTGCACTCATCTCACACACTAACAAGTAACGCTCAAAATTCTCCCAGCCAGGCTTCAGCAATATGTGAACCATGAACTTTGAGCTGTTCAAGCTGGATTTAGAGAGGCAGAAGAACCAGAGATCAAATTGCCAACATCCTCTGGATCATTGAAAACGCAAGAGAGTTCCAGAAAAACATCTCCTTCTGCTTTATTGACTATGCCAAAGCCTTTATGTAGATCACAATAAACTGTGAAGAATTCTGAAAGAGATGGGAATACCAGACCACCTGACCTGCCTCTTGAGAAACCTGTATGCAGGTCAGGAAGCAACAGTTAGAACTGGACGTGGAACAACAGACTGGTTCCAAACAGGAAAAGAAGTTCGTCAAGGCTGTATGTTGTCATCCTGCTTATTTAACTTATATGCAGAGAACATCATGAGAAATGCCCGGCTGGAAGAAGCACAAGCTGGAATCAAGATTGCCAGGAGAAATATCAATAACCTCAGATATGCAGATGACACCACCCTTATGGCAGAAAGTGAAGAAGAACTAAAGAGCCTCTTGATGAAAGTGAAAGAGGAGAGTGAAAAAGTTGGCTTAAAGCTCAACATTCAGAAAACTAAGATCATGGAACCTGGTCCCATCACTTCATGGCAAATAGATGGGGAAACAGTGGAAACAGTGGCTGACTTTATTTTTGGGAGCTCCAAAAGCACTCCAGATGGTGACTGCAGCCATGACTGCTTACTCATTGGAAGGAAAGTTATGACCAACCTAGACAGCATAAGCAGAGATGTTACTTTGTCAACAAAGGTCTGTCTAGTCAAGGTCATGGTTTTTCCAGTAGCCATGTATGGATGTGAGAGTTGGAGTATAAAGAAAGCTGAGCACAGAAGAATTGATGGTTTTGAACTGTGGTGTTGGAGAAGACTCTTGAGGGCCCCTTGGACTGCAAGGAGATCCAACCAGTGCATCCTAAAGGAAATCAGTCCTGAATATTCATTGGAAGGACTTATGTTGAAGCTGAAACTCCAATTCTTTGGCCACCTGATGCGAAGAGCTGATTCACTGTAAAAAACCCTGATGCTGGGAAAGATTGAAGGCAGGAGGAGAAGGGGGCAACAGAGGATGAGATGGTTGGATGGCATCACTGACTTAATGGACATGAGTTTGAGTAAACTCCGGGAGTTGGTGATGGACAGGGAGGCCTGGTGTGCTGCAGTCCATGGGATCGCAAAGAGTCAGACATGACTGAGCAATTGAACTGAACTGAACTGAACTGATACTCTTGTGTATATATATATACACATATCTGTATAGATACATATACACGTTGATGTGGTCACACATGCATGTATACACACAAATGGTTTGGAAATCATGAGTTCACACACTGATACTGCCAATTTGAAGCATACCCTCTTTATCACTACACAGTCTTTGTCCTGCACTTCTCAATTGCTGGGGGGGTGGGAAAGTAAGATGCAAATAGAACCCAAAGTGACTTAGAGAATATTGCCTCTGCTCTACTTACAACAGCTTTACGTCTCTTAAAATTTCACCTACAATTTTGGAGGCAACACTATGTGTCCATGACTCAACTCCATTTTTGATTCATATCTGAGCTCCTCTCCTTGGAAGATTGTAGTGAGGGCTTCTGAGGGACAGGGCCTTGATTTCCTCATAGAATTTAGAATTAGTGACTGTCAACTGTTTTCTATATTTAGAAGTCATTCACATAAATCAATCAATCAATTCAGTCGCTCAGTGTTCGACTCTTTGTGACCCCATGAACCACACATGCCAGGCCTCCCTGTCCATCACCAAGTCCTGGAGTCCACCCAAACCCATATCCATTGAGTCAGTGATGCCATCCAACCATCTCATCCTCTGTTGTCCCCTGCTCCTCCTGCCCTCAATTCTTCCCAGCATCAGGGTCTTTTCAAATAAGTCAGCTCTTCACATCAGGTGGCCAAAGAATTGGAGTTTCAGCTTCAACATAAGTCCTTCCAATGAATATTCAGGACTGATCTCCTTTAGGATAGACTGGTTGGATCTCCTTGCAGTCCAAGGGGCCCTCAAGAGTCTTCTCCAACACCACAGTTCAAAACCATCAATTCTTCTGTGCTCAGCTTTCTTTATACTCCAACTCTCACATCCATACATGGCTACTGGAAAAACCATGACCTTGACTAGACAGACCTTTGTTGACAAAGTAACGTCTCTGCTTATGCTGTCTAGGTTGGTCATAACTTTCCTTCCAATGAGTAAGCAGTCATGGCTGCAGTCACCATCTGCAGTGATTTTGGAGCTCCCAAAAATAAAGTCAGCCACTGTTTCCACTGTTTCCCCATCTATTTGCCATGAAGTGATGGGACCAGGTTCCATGATCTTAGTTTTCTGAATGTTGAGCTTTAAGCCAACTTTTTCACTCTCCTCTTTCACTTTCATCAAGAGGCTCTTTAGTTCTTCTTCACTTTCTGCCATAAGGGTGGTGTCATCTGCATATCTGAGGTTATTGATATTTCTCCTGGCAATCTTGATTCCAGCTTGTGCTTCTTCCAGCCGGGCATTTCTCATGATGTTCTCTGCATATAAGTTAAATAAGCAGGATGACAACATACAGCCTTGACGAACTTCTTTTCCTATTTGGAACCAGTCTGTTGTTCCACGTCCAGTTCTAACTGTTGCTTCCTGACCTGCATACAGGTTTCTCAAGAGGCAGGTCAGGTGGTCTGGTATTCCCATCTCTTTCAGAAGTTTTCTCAGTTTATTGTGATCCACACAGTCAAAGGCTTTGGCATAGTCAATAAAGCAGAAGGAGATGTTTTTCTGGAACTCTCTTGCGTTTTCAATGATCCAGAGGATGTTGGCAATTTGATCTCTGGTTCCTCTGCCTTTTCTAAAACCAGCTTGGACATCTGGAAGTTCATGGTTCACATATTGCTGAAGCCTGGCTTGGAGAATTTTAAGCATCACTTTACTAGTGTGTGAGATGAGTGCAATTGTGTAGTAGTTTGAGCATTCTTTGGCATTGCCTTTCTTTGGGGTTGGGATGAAAACTGACCTTTTCCAGTCCTGTGGCCACTGCTGAGTTTTTCCAAATTTGCTGGCATATTGAGTGCAGCCCTTTCACAGCATCATCTTTTAGGATTTGAAATAGCTAAACTGGAATTCCATCACCTCCACTAGCTTTGTTCATAGCGATGCTTCCTAAGGCCCACTTGACTTTGCATTCCAGGATGTCTGGTTCTAGGTGAGTGATCATACCATCGTGATTATCTGGGTCATGAAGATCTTTTTTGTACAGTTCTTCTGTTCTTGCCACCTCTTCTCCATATCTTCTGCTTCTGTTAGGTCCCTACCATTTCTGTCCTTTATTGAGCCCATCTTTGTATGAAATGTTCCCTTGGTATCTCTAATTTTCTTGAAGAGATCTCTAGTCTTTCCTATTCTATTGTTTTCCTCTATTTCTTTACATTGATTACTGAGAAAGGCTTTCTTATCTCTCCTTGCTATTCTTTGGGACTCTGCATTCAAATGGGTATATCTTCTCTTTTCTCCTTTGCTTTTCACTTCCCTTCTTTTCTCAGCTATTTGTAAGGCCTCCTGAGACAGCCATTTTGCTTTTAGCATTTCTTTTTCTTGGGGATGGTCTTGATTCCTTTCTCCTGTATAGTGTCACAAACCTCTGTCCATAGTTCATCAGGCAATCTGTCTATCAGATCTAGTCATTCACATAAAATACATCAGATTCTAAGACAGCAGCTAGTCAGTTCACTATGCTAAGTCACTTCAGTCATGTCCGACTCTGTGCGACCCCATAGATGGTTGCCCACCAGTCTCCCCCATCCCTGGGATTCTCCAGGCAAGAACACTGGAGTGGGTTGCCATTTCCTTCTCCACTATAGGCAACTCCTATTCTGAGAAGCTGACAAAGAAAAGAGAAGGTATGTGTGCAAAGCCTCTTCTGGGTAGGGATACAAGAATGGTGGTGGCAGAGGAGGATGAGGTCTCCCAAATCTTTAGATAATGAAGTGGGGGGGGGGGGTGGGATACAGCCCTCAGATATGATCACAAGGTGACTCAGTGACCCTATTCCCTGATGGTCCAGATGTCCATAGGAGTAAGGAAACATCCATAATGTTCAGGAACAGGTAGTCATTGAACACTACGGTAGTCCCCAGCCCATCTATGCAAGCTTCACAGAGCATAGAACTAAATATAATGAGGTAGCCTGCAGGGTGATGACCTGAGTCCCATGGACCTCTACCCAGGTGCAACATAGACCCTCAGAAAAGTACTCCTTGCTAGTACTCATTGTCTTTGACTTTCATTCATGGCAGTTGTGCTCAGGCAGAAGTATATGACGGCTTTGGAACAAGACAGAACTGAGTTATCATCCTAACTCTGCTGTTACTGGGAAAGTGTGTAGCCTTGGATTGTAATAACTTCTCTGGGCCTTGGGTTCTTCACTTACAGAAAAAAAGAGTGTAAGGTTGTTATGTGGATTTGAGGTACTAAAATTCAACATGGCATGTAGTTGAAGTCTTAGGTAAACATAGACGTCCTTAAGAACAATACAGAGTTCATAATATCTTAGATATTATGTCCCTGAACAAAATAGTTTCAGGTGCCTTACAGAAGGATCTGGAGTCTGATATCAACAAGAGAACTGAGTGGGGCCAAATCCATTCCCCTTTTTAAAAGTTTTATGCCTTGGTGTCGATTGGCTAATAACTAATAAGACTGTTTTCTATGTATATCAGCCAGAAATTTTACAGCAATTTAATGGTTTGGACTCATCTCTTTCGTTATTGAATCTTTAGCTGCCTTCATAATTTAAAATATACCAGCTCTTGGGCCATTTGCTATCTTGAGAACATCTGCAATTATTGCATTTTCTTTGGAAATTAAAAGGTCAGGTGGGGTGTGGCCAAGGGCTGAAACTAAATACAAGTGGTCCCTCGCCAAGGTATTCTTTAACTGGGCCTGCCATCCTAACAACAGGTAGCACTGTCCCTCAAAGAGTCTTCATTCCTCTTGTGTCAGTTTCCCCTGCCCAGGACTGCACATTCACACACACCCAGCATGGCTGGCTTCCACCACAATCTGAGGATGATCAGCAGGTAAAATGTGACTTTTGTTCCTTTCCTACCCAGAACCCACCTGCCAATGCAGGTAGACATAAGAGATGGGGATTTGATCCCTGAGTCAGGAAGATCCCCTGAAGGAGGGGATGGCAGCCCACTCCAGTATTCTTGCCTGAAGAATCCCATGGACAGAGGAGCCTGGAAGACTAATAGTCCATAGGATCACAAAGAATCGGACACATCTGAAGCAACTTAGCAAAGCACGGAGACCAGAGTCCCTGATGGATATCGCTATGACACACTCATGTGGGAACACACATCTCCTAGCAGAGCTGTGCAGAAAGACGGTCTTGAGCTTGAGCCTTAAAGCCTCTCTGCTCCCCAAGTACTGTTGCCGTTGCCCAGATCCCTTTTCAAGCTACACAGGACAAACACATCTGTCACTGGAGTGAAGGAGATGGGAGTGAAAGGAACTATATGAATAGAAGAAAGCATGCCCCACCTAAAAGTTTTGATATTGAGTTATTTTTTAAACACTGTGCTGGCCAAAACAAATAAATCAACTTGTCTTTACCTTTTGATGATGATGATGATAAGGAGGAGGGAAGGGGAGCTGAAGGGGGAGAGAAAGGGGGAGAAGAAGAGAAGAAAAGGAAGACATGCCAGAGAAGTAAGAATTGGGGTCCTACTCTTGGCTTTGCTACCAACATACTCAGAACTTCAGAAGTCACTTGATGTCTCTGGGCCAAGTTTCCTCTTCAACAAAATGAATAGATGTGAAACCTCAGGTGAACATGAAGGTTCTCCACCACATTCCAAACTGGTCCCAGCCCACCCTTCCCATCTCTGTTCTAACCTAAAGATCAGTTTGGGTAGGGGGGACCTAAAATTTACACAGTTTGCAGGGGTGGGGGAGCTTGTTTATAATAATGATAATACAAAATTGTAACACAAAGTAGGGCAGCATGACTATTTTAAATGAAGAGCAAAAGCACAAAAATACCAATTTTTAAAGCCAACTAAAACCAGAAATACCACATACACACATATACAAACAGGAAAAAGCAATGCAAGATTTGTTTTCATTATCTGTTTGGCAAATCTCTATAAACACTTGTATTCTATGTTTTTGGCTGTGTAATCTTTGACTGTCTCTTCTTATGACAAAATTGTATAATAGCCTTTTATATAGACACTGGGAAGATAATTGGGTTTTCCCTATAACATAGTTGATCAAAATTTACTTGTTAATGATAATTTATGGTTAATTATTATTTAGAAAATTTATTTCACCCTCACAACTTACTATTAGCAATGTCATTTCATTTTTAGTACTTTTGTCAAATTTGGGGAAATCCTCTATCAAATGTCTTTCATATGTAAGCTGTATGATGTCAAGCATTCCTGTTTCCTTGGGCAAAAACTCCTCTGAAATGCTCTTTAAATTGATGTCACTCATTACCCAAGACTGTGGGGGGGCTCTGCTCTTATCACTTCACACCAGGTACGATATAGCAGCCCCCTCACATACACGGAACTTCTTGCTGGTCCCTGACACAGGGCCACCTTCCACAGGCTATAACTTTGCAAATGCTGATCCATATTCTGAATTGCCCTTCCTCTCCTCCCTTATCACCCTTCTTCAAGGAGCAAGCAGACTCAGCCGCCCCTCCTCTGCATTGCCTTTGGCTCACACCACAAGAAGAGAATCTTTCCTGTGGTGCTTCAGTTCTCTGCTCATTTGTCTGCCTTCCCCACTAGACGCAGATTCCCTTGAGGGAAGGTAGTGGATCTTCCCATCTGCCTAGCATAAGGCCTAGCTCAAAAAAGATGCTCAATAAGTGGGTCATAAATAGAAATTGCTGCACAACACAGGTTCTAAGGAGTGTGACAATTCTTAGCAGTTCTAAAACAAACCTTGTGCTGCTCTGATTCCTCAATTGTCAATTGATGATGAAAACAAGTGTAGTCATTTATTGGGGCATATTCCTCTGTCCTTGGACTCCCCAGGCAGTCCATGAAAATGCTTGGGGGGAGTCGGGCAGGGGTTGGGGGGGGGGCGGGGGCGGGGCTCACTCTCTGGTCATCTGTCAGCATCACTTACCTCAGACACTGCTTTTTCTGCTTCTCTAGGAGGGTGAGGGGGCTGTCATCCTCTCTACTCGCCTTTGTCTGGCCCTCAGGGATCTCTTTCCCCTTGCTTTCAAGGAGGCAGCATATGAGGGTAACCACCTAAATTACCAAGGTGGCCACCCTCCTTCTGAGGTACTATCACCTCTGGAAGGGAAAGACATGAGCAGGGGATAGGCCTATGCCAAAGGTAGAGTATTTCAGAAGCATTCCTTTAAGTGCCAAGAAATACCTCCAAAGGGATTAAGTAAAGAACTCGTCAAATTTCTGTATCCTTGATAGCCTCAGAGGAAAAGGGAAATAGAAAAGAAAGAAGGAGGAGGAGAGAGGGGAGGAGGGGAATGGACAGGAGAAGAAAAGACTATCCTGGCAAAGAAGTCTAAACTTGAGAACACGGGAAGCTGGTTGCCTTTCCTCTGTGGGTGAAGGATACAAATACTTCTTCATCCACTTTCTAACAAGTCTGCTAGAGCAAGAAAATAATAATAAAAATAATAAAGTAAGGCGCAGGTTAATTTCTACATTAACTTAATCCATTAGCCTGCCACAAATGTTTATTGAATGAATCAATCAATGAATGAGCTCTCATGGTTACGTAATCATCATGAACCTATTTTTCAAAAAATTACATAAATAGCATCCAGGGAAATATAAACAGTGCCCTTCTCTTTACACACTATGTAATTATATAGGAAGAACAATGATTAGAAGCCATTCCCTTACTACACTGGAAAAACAGGTAAGACTTGTTCATTTCGTACAAGGATAGTGTTTCCTCCCGTGCTTCAGAAAGGGGCTTTAGGTTTATTCTGTATTTTATAGAAAGCAGTTATGGCAGGTGAGACCTTGCATTTGGCTTCTGCTGGAAAACTTCACATTGCAGCTATATTCCACTTGGAGAAAAAAATAAATAAAGCAAAGCCATTTTTCCCTTAATCTGAACTTCTTTAAGAAAGGCTAGATTACAATGCCTTAACACCCTTTATCAAAAAGCAGTAACAGATTTACAGAGAAAAGTGCACCACTGACCTAATGTATTTCTTCCAAGTAAAGTTGATATTTGTAGTCTAAGAAGAAATGGAGGTTTCACTTCCTCACATCATCTGGTCATTAACTTATGCAGAAAAATAGCCCACCAAGCTCTTTTCTAGTTAGCTGGGCTTATTTAAATTCCTTTCCTTCCCTCCCCCCATCCTCCCTTTTATAACCGGTGGCAAATTACCAGTATTGATAAACCATTAGAAAATAAAATGAGACAATTTTATTGACAGCTAAATGAAGTAAGGCCTGGGCTGTGTTGGTTTTCAGCAATCGAGCTTTTTGTATTCATTAAAACTCTGCAAACAGCGTGTGTAAAATTTTTGATATATGCAGTGTGTCCTGAAATCTTTATCCACATTAACTGAGACACCAATATGCACCCTTGTTGCACCCTAATAGGCTGATTTATTGTGGCTTCCCAGGGCCTATTAATGAAAGAGCTTGGAGTTTTTTAGTGGCCTGAATCAATTTCATTTTTGGATGCGACAGAACTTGTCAAGGTCCATGCCTCTCGTTTCCTCTCTTGTCAGTGTGGATGGATGGCATGAGCTCTCGTGTTGCATGCACCAGCCAGGTGCTTGACAGAGTGATGTGCAAGCTGGGGACTACTTGGACATCTGTACAAACTCAGCAAAGTAGAATGACAAAGAACTGCCACGGGATTCCCCAACTGTCTCCAAGGGCAAGAAACGCCAATTAAAAGTTTTCCCAAAATCAATATATACAAATTTTTTAAAACCCACAAATTTGACAGTAAGTATCCATCTAGTGGCAGTGTTCATTCTCTACCACTATTAGCAAGTTCTTGGCCCATCTGTTTTGATGGTTTCTAATTATCTTACTCTCTTGTTTGAACTTCAACTTGTGATGGGACAGGGGTTGTTAGAGAGACAGCAATCTAGTTTGTTCACCGATGTATCCTAAGCACTTAGAGTCTGAGCTCATTAATATTATCAATGGGTAGCCTTCCACACAACAGGAGGAAAAAAAGAAATAGTCATTAAATACGCAATTTTTTGAAGCCAATGTTTGTTACCATTAGTGTCATAGGATTTTTCAGAATCTGATAAAAACTAAGATCTCTCTTTCTTTCTCTCCAGAAAGATGATCAGCTGTTCATAAACGTGTAATTTTCCATACACTTTCAGACTTCCATAATATCCCATGGGCAGACTTCACACTGAGACACTCTCTGGTCCACACAGTGCCAAGAAATAAGAATGTTTAATTACGGCAGTTGGGGGTAACAGTCAGGGGATACACAGAGGATGGGAGAGAAGGAATTGATCCAACTGGATTAGATGAGCTTTTGCTTACAGCTCCTAGAGATCCAAACTCAGTCAGTCTAGCAAACCATCCAAGAATTAATTTGATATACTCATCACTGTCAACAGCCCAGAAAATATTAAAGAAATAATGAGCAAATTTGCTAAAAGTCACATAAAAATTGTCCTCCTTTCTCTTCCAAATATGTTAGTTGATTTGTTCCCTAGGGTGACTGAGTTCTTCTTTAGTGTAACTCTGAGTTCACAATATTCAATAGGAAGATCTGTTCCTATCCTGAAGCTTACTGATCCCAGAATTAAATTATCCCATAATTTTTCTCTTTTGGAGTAGAATCCCAAAGACTCTGAACACTTAGCTGAGTTGGAGGAATCACAGGAACAATCGGCAGCTGCCCTGCCTGTCCAATGAAGACATTGCTGCAGAATTTGACAAATCTGACCTATTTACCTTGCTCTTGTTATTTTCAAGGCTTTTCTCAGCAACCCCATCAATTGACCAGATGTATTGATTCCTGTACAAACACTGATGTTAGCATTTCCATATCACATACTGTATTAAGTTAGGTTTATTTTTGGTATATAGTTTCAGTCCAAAGAAGCCTGAAAGATGGCCTGTTACCCCACACAACACCTTCAGATGCCTGTTGTTGTGTTTCAGCTTGTACCAGGAAAATCTGATAGAGAGCCAAGAATTTCAATCAGGACTATAAAACAGGGCCTATCATGAAATCCTGATACTTTGGCAGAATTATGACAAGAAATGTACTGATTACAAATTTTGGAGAAAAGTTAATTTAGAAATTAACACAAAAATCTGGTGCCAATATCTCAGATGTAGTAAAATTTGAAGTAAAATATAAGAAAATATCACACATCAAATATGTGGAGAACGAAGCTCAGGGACACAGTCATTCTTGTGTTTCTATGTCAGGAATATAAGGAAAGTGGACTAGAAATTCCACATCCCCCCAAAATTAACATATTCTTTAGGAGGTTCTGAATATTACTTTCATAACTAGAGAAGAGTTTTTCAGTCAGGCAAATGAGGTTGTAAACTTCAGCTTTGTCATTAACTGGCTGAGTAACCTGAGGCTAGTTGTCTAATTACTTTGGGATAATAATAGTTATCTTTAAGGCAGTTGGAAGGATTAAGCAGGATCTGTAGGACATTTAGGGCAGGGCCCAGGAGCACCAAATATGCATTAAAGAAACAGAAGTTTTCCTCCAGCAGTCATTAAGGAACAAAGAAAGAACTGAACAGGAGAAGCCAAAGGAGACATAGGGCAGGTCAGAGAGACTGACAGGACATTGGTAGACTTTCCAGTCCTTAAAATCAAAAGAATTGTTAGCAAAAATACAGAGGGTTGTCTTTTAAGGCTATCTCCTTTGAAGTACTGAGAAGAAGAGTAGATATGGCTTCTAGACAGGGATGAAGGTAACAGTAGGGAATAGAGCAGCCCAACTTTATGACAGAAGTTGGCTAAACAATTGACAGAAACTTAAAAATTAAAATAAAAATAAGGTCTTGCTTGTTTGGCAATAATAAAATTTAGATAAGTCATTTTAGAAGGAAATGAAATGAAACTCTTTGCAACCCCATGAGCTCCTCTGTCCATGGGATTTTCCAGGCAAGAGTACTGGAGTGGGTTGCCATTTCCTTCTCCAGAGGATCTTCCCCACCCAGGGATCAAACCCAGGTCTCCCACATTGTAGGCAGACGCTTTACCATCTGAGCCACCAGGGAAGTGACAAATACTATTAAAGCCAACAAAACCATCAATATGTGTTCACAGAAGGACAAACACTGCAGGATATGCTTACAGTGAATGAAGACACATCCAATTCACAACAAAAGAAATGACGTAGGCTTAAAGCCAGGAACTATTCTTGGACTGAATTTTTTTGACACTAAATTTAACTGGAATTCTTCTTCAAAATAGCATTCTATTCAACCTTTTCAAATGAAGAACTTGCATTTAACAGCAAACATGTACTTTATCACAAGGATGGAACTCCCTGTCCCTGCTTAGTTACTCTAAAAGACCCATGTTGCAGTGAATACTTCTCAGACATGAATGACTAGGGCATGCACAGGTTGAAAAGTAGGAAATATTTCTTCTCCCAACAATAATGCCCATGGTGAAGCTTCTTTGAAGGGAGGCAACTAATCTTGTTGGTGAGGAGGAAATACGTCAAAAGAAAACGCATAGCTGTAGAATAAATAAGTGGTATAATTAACACTATTGTTAAGACAGAGCTAGGTATCAAGGAATAACAGAATTAGCAGCAAGTTTAAGCAATGCAGTAATGTGCCGTGGACATTTTCTCAAATGTTTGCTTATTTTAGGAAATTATGATGGGTTAATCAAAGAGCACCACGATCCTATAACAGTCAGAGAGCATAAAGGGGGTGCTGTGGGAAAAAAGAACTCAAATAATTCATTTCTAGCACAATAGCTAAATCAGTTGCTAAGAGTATCAGCAAGCTAATTAAGAAATCTATTGGCAAGGATGCTGGCACATTTTCGTTTCCAGAAGATACTCCTTGTTAACACAGGAGCACAACTACTGGTTGTTGAACAGTGAGTGCAAAAGGGAGGATGTAGAGATATCTTCTGAGCTCACAGAGAGACAAGTCTCCCCTTGCTCACCCTACTCATCATATGCTTACACTAACAAGAGAGTAGTCCTAAAAAAAAAAAAAAAAAAAAAAAAGAGAGTAGTCCTGTCACTACTAGTATCTATTGTTTATGAAGAGACCAGATGGAGAACTCAGATTCCCACACTTCAGGGACATTAACCTATTCTACTCCTTTTCCTTTAGGGAGTGAAAATGAAAGCTGCGTGAGTGTGTGCTCAGTCGTGTCTGACTCTGTGGCCCTGTGGACTGTAGCCCACCAGGTTCCTCTGCCCATGGAGTTTTCCAGGCAAGAACATTGGAGTGAGTTGCCATATCCTACACCAGGGGATCTTCCCAATCCAGGGATTAAATGCATGTCTCCTGCATTGGCAGGTGGATTCTTTACCACTAGTGCCACATGGAAAACCCAAAATGAAAGCTACTACATGTAAAATATTTGTAAAATATATGCTACATCATTGTGGAAGTTTGACTGCAAGAGAGAGAAGGCCACAACTTTAATAACAAAGAATTCAGTGATTCTGTCAAATGTAAGAAGCCAGTTGGAACACATGTCATTATTTTATGAACTACTAAAAAAGAGAGAAGGAAAAAAAAACACTGCCAATTAGGATTGACACAATCCTAATGACTTAACTTTTTTTAATTTTATACCTATTGTAAGAGAACTGTAAAATGTATAAATATATTCTATCATATAACACATATATACATTAGAAGTATAAGTATATATAGCCATAAATCAAATATATATAGTTCATATTCTTAAGACATTTTCATTTTCAGATTTTGAAACTTCTGAATCATTTTTAAATTCAGAGTCATCAATATCCATATTTTTTCTACCCAGTATTATCCTCTGTGATATGCAAAGTGTTGCTGATGTAGCGTTTTTGAAAAATTGTCCCACTACTGTCTCTTGAATTTTCTTCCAAACACCGACATTCATTATGGAAGTTTTGATAGTGGTGTTTACTTTATCTCTCCAGAAGGTACCAATGGAAGATGTTCAGACAAAAAACAAGATCCCTAACATGAATGTCCTTCAATGGTTTGTTGACTCAACTGTCAAGGAGCTGCAGCTGTCAGTCATGGCCTGGGGAATAATGATCAATTTGACACATGCACAGCAATGACAATCTTGTCAGGACCACCTCTGGCCAGCAGTCATTGTAAGGTATTACCATGGCAAAATACATTCTGATTTCAGAGATGTCGAACTATAAAAAGAAAGTGCAACATAGAATCAACAAAATACATCATCTTAACAAGAAATCTGACAATATGATAGCTCTAGGGCAGGTTAATTGAATGGCTCAATAATGCCATAAGGAACCCAAGTTCTTTTCACCTTTCTACCCATCCACCCTCAGCCAAATATCTTGTGCTCAATTTATTGCCTTCGTGGACCCAGATAATGCTAGAGTTTTAGGAGTCATGGAAACCTCAAATCTAGAGGAGGAAGAAGGTTGTTTGCTCCGAAGTGTCTCTGTTTATCAGTAAGCAAAACAATCCTTTTGAAAAACAGTCCAGTCACACAGAAAGAAGGAGATGGATGAATGCCATTTTTTCAGCTCTATCCCATTGTAACTTCGCAGGAGTCAGGGCCTAATGTTACAGATTTTCCAATTTATCAACCAATATCAGAAATCTAGATGTTTCTGTGGAATACTCTGGTTTTTAAAATGTATCTCCAACCCATCTGTTTCAGTACCATACCACTTAGCCCATATATAGCATGGAAGCTAACTGAATTTCAGTCTGATGGTGCTCTACAGAAACCTGGGTTTGTGAGAAAAAATTGAACTACAACTCATGCAGCAATTCTGGAAAGGTATCCTGCATCTATTAATAACTAATGCATCTGGGGACCACGTACTGCCAGCAGAAATGACATAAATGAGACATAGGTGGCCTCTGCATAGGAGAAACTCAGGGGCAAATCTCAACCTTTACCAATAGGCAGGTTGTTCTGAAGTGGTTCCCCTAATAAAAGTCCTTTTAGGCTTCCCTTAGGAGTTCTAACTTGGCAAAGAGTCTGTGATGGCACCACAAAAAACTCTAGGCATCATTCTAGCAGGTGATTCAGACCCCAAGCCTGCCTTCAACTTGGTGATCACTCTCACATCCATGCACTTCAATCACATGGCACGTGGCCAGCCTTTTCCCCAGCATTGCTCCTCCCTTGGCCTCTGTCCTAGACCCCATCCTCATCTACTTGTCACTCCCTGGACCCAATCTCTTTCACTTGGACTTTCACTTGCTTCTAATTAATTTGGGCCAACAGCTGTAAGCTCAGCCTCCCATTTCCTTTAACCATTCTATCATTCTAACTCTTTCTATAGTACTCAAGTTAGATGTCTATCTGTCCATCCCCTCCAGATGTTAATCACCCATGGCTCCATAATCTCTGTCACATCTGGGAAAAACCTGATAACTTTCACATGAAAAAATGAGCAGCTGTGGGTTTATGGCCTACATAGCTAGCGTTCTCAGAAGTGTGAGTAGCAGAAAGAAAAATATTCTCTCTCAAGTGTGATTTATTTCCTTTCCCTTTCTTTCTTCCTTCTTCTCATCTTCCTTAACTTTATTTCCTCCTTCATATCCTTCTTCTAAGGAATTTTTAAAGTATACAAGAGGGGCTTCCCTGGTGATACAGTGGACAAGAATCTGCTTGCCAATTCAGGGGACATGGGTTCAATTCCTGGTCTGGGAAGATTCCATATGCCATGGAGCAACTAAGCCTGGGAGCTGCAACTACTGAGCCTGAGTGCTATAGCTACTGGAGCCCCAGCACCGAGAGCCTTGCTCCATGGCGAGAGAAGTCGCCACAAGAAGAAGGCCGCACACCGCGACTTAGAGCAAGCCCTGCTCGCCACAACAAGAGAAAGCCCACACAGCAATGAAGACCCAGTGAAGCCAAAAATAAATAAACTTTTTTAAAAAACACAAAATTAAGTATACAAGAATGTAGCCTCATTCTAAAAAAAAATAAATAAAAGTGAAAACCAAAATCATTCATGTTTCTACCACGATAAAAACATCACTATGAACATTTCAGTGTACTCTCTCCCAGTTTTGTTTTTTCTTTTCTATTCCCAGTTTCATTTATTGATTGACATCTTTTAAGTTTGGGTCGCTCTGTTTACTTTTGTAAAGTTAAAACCATCAAGTAACTTTCTTACATACATACTTATGAAAATTTAGCTGGAAAATTATACCATTAATAATTATACATAGCATTCAATTAAAACGACAATAAATATTCTGCCCTTCTAGATGATAATAAAAGGCAGAAACATTTTTTATCATTTTTTTATACCCTCCCAGTTCTTTTAACGTGGTAGGCACTCAGTAGAAATTTATTGAAGGTGAATAGTCCAAGGTCTAAAAAGTCACTATGATTAAGCAAATTCCTTTTGCAGTAGTTTTGAATACTATGTAATGTTGCTTCACCTAAATTAGATCTCTCATCTGCTCAGGTTTGCGTAGAAGACTCCATTTCACCCTAACAGTATTTTGTTTTCCTGTAAATTAGAACACCATCTGGGGGCACTGACAGAGCTCCAGGGTTTCAGTTCCTTCACAAGTGTCAAAGCAGAACCCGGCATATAGTAGGTGCTTAAAACATGCTTGTCTTGGCAGCTGTCTGCTGCTACAGGCTGTTACTTCCCTAGGCAGGAATATCTTGATTTTGAAGTATCTTTAGGAATCTGTGGTCTTGTTACTTAATTACTTAGATTCTCCCTAATTCCCAGTGTGAAAAAGGTGACTTTTGAATCCATGTTTTCATAGAATGAAATGATATTTAAAACTTGCAGTATTTTCTAGCATTAGAATAAACTCCCAAGGCAAGAGGAAAAAATTTATCCTCTCAAAGGAAGACATTCTCCCAACATACACTCATATACTCACTCACTCCTTACAAGAGATATTGTCATATCCTGAGTGTTTACATTCCATTTCTCATCTTGAAATAACCACTGAAAATAAATTGTTTCAAACAATGCTTAGTGTTGCAAAACCAACTTTTCTAGAACTCATTTTTTTAAAAATTCATCTAAATGGAAATTAATTCTATTTTTTAAAGAAATTAAAATCATTTTTACCCCAGCATCCTTGTTTGGATTTTCTTGAGAGTTCTTAGTTTCAGAACTAGACATCTTTATAAATTTTTCCCAAAGATCTCTTATTTTACATATCGCTCAATTCCCTCACATAGACTGTGGCAATCAATAATCAAGATATAAAGAGACTGGGCTGGGAATATCCCCTTTCCCTGTTCTCAACTTCATGGACTCTTTGCTAGTTTGCTTAGCTATTGGTTACTGTCTCAGAATGTACTGGCAGACAAAAACAACTTAGCCACATCTGACTAAGTTATCATATGCATTTATTTGATTTGCTAATCCCAAAGCTAATATTTGAAGGTGGTGGGTTTTTAATCAAATCTTTGGTATGCCAAGTAGCCAGCCCAGAGCCTGCAATCCTTTCTGAGTCATAAAGGGAAGCCTTGGTTTGTAGCTACTGTTGCAATTTCATGAAATCACAGAATTTTAGAGCTGGAAAGGACCTTAGATTATTTGTGACTTGACCTCCCAGCCACTTTAAAACCACTGCTTGAAAAACATTGTTCTCTGGAACTTTTCTGTTGCTAAACCCTATGCTCTTTAAAAGAAATAATATATCTCTTCCAGATGCTTTTATGGGACTGCTTGTTAAAGGGTTATTTGGTGGAGTCCTTTTATGCCCATGAAGTTTGGGTGAATTTTTAGCCTTTTGAAAAACACTGGTAAAAAAAAATTATTTTCTGCAGGTGAGGACACTTGGAAGAAAGAAAGAAGGAAAGGAAACCAATCTTTGCTGTGAGCCCAATGGGTGCCAGGTGACCCACTTATATCATCTCTGTTGGTACTTATCTAGAGAGCTATTATCTCCACTTTACAAATGAAGAAACTGAGATCCAAGGAGTTTACAAGTAACTTGCTCAATGTCTTAGAGTTACTGAGTGACAAGGCTAGGATTTAAACTCATGGCTTATCAGGTTCCATTTAGGGCCAATGTTCTGTTTATTATACCCAACTGTTTCTCTAGAGTTTTACTCAGATATCTAAATAGAAAAGCACTCATCAGCCTCCACATGGCTACATGGTCATAGTAGACACTTACTGTCAGGTGAATCTCCAAAGAAGTTTATTCAAAAATCTCTAGGAAAGGAACTAATTTTCTCCAGTTTGTCTGTGTGATAATTATAACTGAACATGCTTTGTACAATGGTTCCTTTATATCAGATAGCAATGCCTACCCCTTTAGAAGCTATCTAATGATCTGGCTGTTGAAGACTCTACCTGCAAATTCCAGGAGTAAATGAACAAAGCTGACTGAGGGCAGAAGCTGAGTTGACAAAGAGATTTCCTATAATAGGTAGGTAGGTTGATGGCTGGAGGGCTTGCAGGCCACCCAAACACAAAAACAGAACACTTTCCTCAAGGTTCCAAATGACTCTGAAAAGAGCCCTTTTAATACAGTCTGGACAACCCTCAACTCCAGTTTACATAGAAGACAAAAAGAGTGACATTCTCCCCTCCACTCCCTGGAATTCCCCCAGAATCTAGAAATGAATAATAAATATCCCTCAAACACAACAAAAACTCAAGGTTAGGTGCAGAAGGCTGCCTGGGAAATGTAAAGAGAAATTAGCCCAGATATTGAAAATAACATAGCTGGTCTCCAAGGTGATATTGAAAATCAAAAGTTAGTAGTAAAGTTGATGTCAATGTATATGGATTCAGTCCCAGTATTCTTTGTTAGAAAAAATGGATTAGATTGATAGAGTGCCTGAAGAAATATGGACAGAGGTTTGTGACATTGTTCAGGAGGTGGTGATCAAGACAACCCCCAAGAAAAACAAATGCAAAAAGGCAAAATGGTTGTCTGACGAGGCCTTACAAATAGCTGAGAAAAGAAGAGAAACTAAAGGCAAAGGAGAAAAAGAAAGATATACAGATATACCCATCTGAGTGCAGAGTTTCAAAGAACAGCAAGGAGGGATAAGAAGCCTTCCTCAGTGATCAATGCAAAGAAATAGAGGAAAACAACAGAATGGGAAAGACTAGAGATCTCTTCAAGAAAATTAGAGATACTAAGGGAACATTTCATACAAAGATGGGCTCAATAAAGGACAGAAATGGTAGGGACCTAACAGAAGCAGAAGATGTTAAGAAGAGGTGGCAACAATATACAGAAGAACTATATAAAAAAGATCTTCGTGACCCAGATAACCACGATGGTGTGATCACTCACCTAGAGCCAGACATCCTGGAATGTGAAGTCAAGCGGGCCTTAGGAAGCATCACTACAAACAAAGATAGTGGAGGTGATGGAATTCCAGTTGAGCTATTTCAAATCCTGAAAGATGATGCTGTGAAAGTGCTGCACTCAATATGCCAGCAAATTTGGAAAACTCAGCAGTGGCCACAGGACTGGAAAAGGTCAGTTTTCATTCCAATCCCAAAAAAGGCAATGCCCAAGAATGTTCAAACTACCTCACAATTCCACTCATCTCACACACTAGTAAAGTAATGCTCAAATTCTCAAGTGAGGCTTCAACAGTACATGAACCAAGAACTTCCAGATGTTCAAGCTCGGTTTAGAAAGGCAGAGGAACCAGTGATCAAATTGCCAACATCCTTCAGATCACAGAAAAAGGAAGAGAGTTCCAGAAAAACATCTACTTCTGCTTTATAGATTCGCCAAAGCCTTTGTGTGGATCACAACAAACTGTGGAAAATTCTTCAAGAGATGGGAATGCCAGACTACCTGTCCTGCCTCCTTATAAATCTGCATGCAGGTCAAGAAGCAACAGTTTGAACTGGGCATGGAACAACAGACTGGTTCCAAATTGGGAAAGGAATATGTCAAGGCTGTATATTGTCACCCTGCTTATTTAACTTAAATTCAGAGTACAACATGCAAAATGCTGGCCTAGATGAAACACAAGCTGGAATCAAGACTGCTGGGGGAAATATCAATAACCTCAGATATGCAGATGACACCACCCTTATGGCAGAAAGTGAAGAGGAACTGAAGAGCCTCTTAATGAAAGTGAAAGAGAAGAGTGAAAAAGCTGGCTTAAAACTCAACATTCAAAAAACTAAGATCATGGCATCCAGTCCCATCAATTCCTGGCAAATAGATGGGGAAACAATGGAAACAATGAGAGACTTTATTTTTGGGGGGTTCCAAAAATCACTGTAGATGGTGACTGCAGCCATGAAATTAAAAGATGTTTGTTCCTTGGAAGAAAAGCTATGGCCAATCTTGATAGCATATAAAAAACAGAGACATTCGTTTGCTGACAAAGGTCTGTGCAGTCAATGCTATGGTTTTTCCAGTAGCCATGTATGGATGTGAGAATTGGACCATAAAGAATGCTGAGCAGTGAAGAATTGATGGTTTTGAACTGGGGTATTGGAGAAGACTCTTGAGAGTCCCTTGGACTGCAAGGAGATCAAACCAGTTAAGCCTAAAGGAAATCAACCCTCAATATTCATTGGAAGGACTGATGCTAAAGCTGAAGCTCCAATACTTTGGCCACCTCATGTGAAGAATTGACTCATTGGAAAAGACCCTGATACTGGAAAAAATTGAAGGCAGGAAGAGAAGGGGATGACAGAGAATGAGATGGTTGTATGGCATCACTGACTCCATGGAGATGAGTTTGAGCAAGCTCTGTGAGTTGGTGATGGACAGGGAACCCTGGCATGCTGCAGTCCATAGGGTTGCAAAGAGTTGGACACGACTGAGTGACTGAACTGAATGACTGATTCTTAGCTAGATAGGCTTCATCTCAATATTTCTCTAAGCTTCCTGCTCTACTGAGACAAAGTCTTACCCCGTGGCTCTTAAAAGCATGATTCTTAGCAGCAAGGGCTCTGCAATACTCACAATTGATTGTGCTCTATCAATGAAAAATAATTGCAGCTACCAAGAAATGGGCCTCTTGTTTAAATATCTTTTTATTCGTGGGCACCTCTCTGCTCTGTCTTATCAAGAACTTGGCTTTCCCCAGGCTGCCTCTTCCTGGACTAAGTGCTTGACTATGTGACCAAGCTAAATCATCATCTATTTCTTTCTTGCTGTTTTCAGCACTTCCCACCCCTCCCCCACTACCTTTTCTGCTCACATGCCAATTGAGTTCTGCTCTTCTCCTAGGAAGATGAATTTCTGACTTTATCTCCTAGTGGTGGTGGTGGTTTACTCACTAAGTCGTGTCTGACTCCTGTGACCCAGCTAGTCAGGCTCCTCTGTCCATGGGATTTCCCAAGCAAGAATACTAAAGGGGGTTGCCATTCCTTCTCCAGGGGACTTTCCCATCTCAAGGGTTAAACCCCCATCTCCTGCATTGCAGGGGGATTCTTTAATGATTGAGCCACCAGGGAAGCCCCTTCTCATCCAGTAAGAGGCTTCAATAAATACATGGTTTCTACTTCTGGGATAAAGTACTTACTTTATCTCAGTCTGCAAGGGTTACCTTCTTTTACTGAGATGGGTAACTTAGTTTCCTTAGGATTATTTACTTTATTTTTCTCTCATCCTTCTCATTGCTTTCTCAACACACCCAGCCCAAGTCAGCTCACATTATTAAAGAATATGGAATGTGGAGCAGATAAGCAGCAATGTATTTTTCTCACCCTTTGTAAGTGTGTCTTATTGATGGTTTTCACTCAGCAACCCAACTAATGTGTTCCTGTTATGTGGTGGTTGCAACAAGCAGAGAAATTTCTTGCCTAGGCAAACCATGGAGCCCACACAGAGGCAGTCACGGTCTTAATCAGGCAAAGTCAGCTTATGCTTTTATTTGACTACAGATGATGAAGTGAAGAAATTCAAGTAAAACTATAAGGGATGCCAGATAAGAAAAACCACTAATTAGGGAAAGGGAGAGAATTTCTTTCTAAACATGCTCATTAAACTATTTTGACTTTGAAATGGAAACAGAACACTAAAATATGGAAATATTCACATTCGTGGTTTTATTAGGGCATGTTTAGATTTTTCAAACACTAAGCTATTTTTTGAAAGTTCTCCACTCAGCAAAATAGGGATGCATTTGACCAACCACTTTTTCTTCCTCCAATTTAAACCCATTTGTATTCCAAGAGGAATTTAATCTGTACATTTATGATTCATTTGTGCTTAACTTGTCAAAATGTGAAGAGCGGTTTGAAATAAAAGAAGCGTTTGGATTCTGATGCTTATATAATTTTTATCCTTAGAATCAGAAAGCCAAGCCTTTACAGAGAATCAACAATCTGATACCCTATAGGCAAATGAATCAGATATGAGAAATTGCAGGGCTCAAGTAGATCACAGATATATTGCTATTACTTTGAATTTTAATATACAGACATACATTTATAAGTAACACAAGTAAGCCTTAAGTCTAACTTTTTTTAAGCAAATCATATAATTTAAATAAATGGTGATTTATTTTAAATGAAGTTTGTAATTATTCCTTTCTTTTCAGGGCCACGATGCAATACTGCTTATGTGGCATATTGCACAATTCTGGGAAGCACCATTCTCAAAAACAGAACAAATCTTCATAATGAGTCAGTTTCCTTGTATTCTTAAATTTCATTCTTCTTTTCTCAACTCAAAATTCAGGAAAGAGCGTCACCCAGGAATATCATCAGGCTGCAATATCTTTATTGACTAAACCAAAAATTCAATCTTGATTTGCCAAATTTTCAAGGACTTAACAAGGGCTTCGTGCATATTAATCTAAGATAGTGTCTGGTGAATTTATAATCAGGCTTTGGGTTTAACTCCATATTTATGTTAACTATATCTAGATATATGTCTCTTGAAAAGGTCCTTTACTTCTTGGAAACCTAGATATAAAACTGTGATAACTATTTACCTCAGAGAATGCCAGTTCTGCGGAATGAACAAATATGTGATGTCAGGGCCACCTTGAAAATTCAATGTGAATGACCCACAGAGTAAGTCAACAGGGGTGGGGGTGGGGTTCTGTACTTGGAACTGTAGGCAGAAGGGGAGAGTAGGTTGGAAGCTTTGGGGAGATGGCCAGTTGGTACAACAAAACCAGACTGGTAAGTGGTCACTTATCACTGAGACACATCAGAAGAAAGATCAAGAGTAGTGTGTGAAATGGGAGCTGGGAATGCTTAGGAAGTAAGGACTTTCCTTTCACACGAGGTCTAGTTCACCCTATTGGGTGATATCTGTCTCCTAAAAGGGCTGAATCCAGCAACAGCTAAGGACATGATGCATTCAATGTACTCAGCACAGTGCCTGTAATTAATAAGAAATGTTAGCCCTTTAGCCCATTCTCGGACATGGATTCACTTCACCATGGCAGAGAAAGCACTACATAGCACCTAACTCATAAACTCCTACTCGCCAAACAGTGGTCGTTGGTTTGCTTTTTACTTCTTGCTCCATTGTTTCATCTTGGATCTGCCTTTTCCTCATTTCTGGGACTCTAGAGAGGTTCACAATCACAGGATCCTGTACTGGCAACCACTGGGGGAAATACAGTCCAAGCTTATCAGAGTCTAACAGTAGATACAACCCAAGCAGGGGCAATCAGAGTACTTTTTTGGAATTAATAGGATGCTGAGATAAAAAGGACCTCTCTGCCTCTGAGACTGCTAGATGAAAGGCCCACCCAAAGCAGACATTGTCGGGGGTCAAAACAAAGGAAAACAGAGTCAGTAGATTAAAAAAAGAGTCATATATCACCTGGATCCCACTGTGACTGAAGCCCCAGGGTTTGCAGTTACATAGACAATTAGTTCTCCTCTTTTGCTAAAATTAATTTGAATTGAATATCTGTCCTTCGTAAATGGAAAATAATACTTCAAATATCCAGCATTAGAGACAAGATAAAATAAGTAACTCTGGACCCCTACAGCATCACAGGGTCCCTGTAAGCCAGAGTGACTCAGGAGGCGCAAAATGTCCAGGAACGAGAAGAGACCTTGTGAATGACAACCCAGAGGCTGGTTAGGTGGGTGGGTCACTTGGCTTTTCATTCTGGTCATGCTCACATGGTGCTAAAGACCAGACGGACCGCAAAGCCCTCTCCAACATCCAACAGCCCCACACCAGCAGTATACGAGCAATTTTTCCTCAAGAGCTTGCATACCAGTCCAAGGAAAATGGGGTCAGAAACCCCACATTAACTGAGACTAAGTTCTTGGCACAAAACAGGGGCTCAAAATAGGAATTAAGCTATTTCAGAATATGTGGAAGTTTATATTGCTTGAACAACAGGGTTTAGAAACTATAATTCACACCAACTAATTCTGTAAAGCACTCACAGACAATCAGGATATATTCAATCTCTTTTCCCACTCCCCAACATGTCAATGTATGATACCATTCTGAAGAAAATCAATAAAAGTAGAGCTATCAGGTACAGCCTTTTACAGATCTGCCTTTATGACTATAACAATAATTCAAAGAACATGTATCTCCTGATGGCAGGAAAGTCATTTCACTGCCACATAGAAAGGACACCACATTAAAGAAATCATCTCTGTGTACTTCCATCTATGGCTTCTCATAGCAGAGAAGTTGACAAAATGGTGACTCATCGCTGGCTAATTTTTGAAAAGTATGAAAATGGGACCAAGTGTCCACTTCCCCACAAGCAGAGCATGTGGACTCCTGTGGATTCCAGGGAGGAGAATGTCTTTCTCTGATGACACACGAGAATACGGCAGGGACACCTATCACGCAGTGTGGATCGACTGCAGAGCCTCCAAAAAGCGATGTCATTGTCGCAGAGAGCAGGGACAGGGCCAGCTCCCAGGGATGAAGGAAACAGGTTGGGCTGATAGTAGCCTCCAGTTAGTCTCCCTTCCCCACACCCACCTCCCTCCCCGGCCCTTCAGGTTCCCACACCTTCGCTTTCCTCCCCCCACGACAGTGACCATCAGCTCCTTTTCCTTCCTTTGACTTTTCAAACCCTCACTCAAGTTGACAAGTACACAAACATAAAACTCCTCCCCCAAACAGAAAAACTAGGAAAAGCTTTCCAGGTTGATAGATGATAAGAACATTGAAAGCCTCACTCCTGACTTGCCAGAAGATTTTTAACCCGAGGTGCTGATATTTTGTATTAGACTATAGGCAATGTGGAGCCTGCATTAGTCTCCCAAGATTGCTTTAATGTAGGCAGATAAGATATGCTATTGTAATCCTGAAAAGGTCTTACTTCCTTACTTATCTAGCATCATCATAAATGAAATGTATATCTGTTAATTTTATGGACAAGTGTTCATTACCCTTTAATCATGAACACTTCACTTTCATCTAAATATGTATTATATAATTCCTTCACTTAATAAATACATGGGCTTCCCTGGTGGCTTAGATGTTAAAGAAACTGCCTGCAATGCAGGAGACCTGGATTCAATCTCTGCATCTGGAAGATCCCCTGGGATGAGAAGGGACTGGCAAACCATTCCCATATTCTTGCCTGGAGAATTTCATGCTCAGAGGAGTCCGGCAGGCTATTTGGTGGACACGACTGAACAACTAACACACATAATAAATACACCCTAATAAAAATGATTACCATACTTCTTGGTCAGCCAGTCCCCCTGAGCTGGACCTTGGTGGCTGAATTTTGTGGAACTGATTTTGTGCCATGAGGGAGAGTTGGGCATTAGGTCCCCAAACACTGTCTTCAGATAGTTGTATAGGTCTAATCAGTGACGCACTGTTCTGTCACAACCCATACAATAGCATCTCACAGACAGAATCACTGCTGGGCCAAGTCAATATCAGGGATTCTCTCTGATATTAACAAACTATGAACAATTCCAGAGGAACAGTAGCAGAGCAAAGTCTGGGGCAAAACCAGTCTAACCAGGTAAGGAATGGAGGAAGCTATTGGGAAGAGGTGAGAGCAACATGCCTGGTGAAGTGTGGAAATCTACTGTATGCAGTCTGCTAGATGAACTGCTGTGTTTTTGTTTTTTTGTTTTTTAACTTTTTATTTTGTATTGGAGCATAGCTGATTAACAATGTCGTGAGAGTTTCAGGTGGACAGCAAAGGACTCAGTCATACATATTATATGTATCCATTCTCCCTCAAACTCCCCTCCCATTGGCCCTTCCACATGCAAGCTCACTTTTCCTTGAAAGGCATCTTAAAGAGTGGCATTATTTTTGACGCTAGCATTGACACCACCTTTATCCTCATCACAAGCTATGCCTTTGAGATGTTTGGTTTTCTATAGTCTCCCTCAATCTTCACCGCTTCCAACCTGATGTCAACTGTGATGAAGAACCAAGGGCTCCAGAAAAGCCCCACACTACCCACACCCACCACCACCAACAGCACAGATACCCCAGGCTGCTCCCTGGTGCCTTGATCCACCTGCCCTTCTGATTCAGAGTGTGAGATGCCGTCCAGGGCACTCTGTTCTCTTGTATACTGAGGTGCATGGCCTTTGAGAGAATTATTTCCCTTAATTGCACTAAGGAATATTTCATTTCTTTAGCTGTGTTCAAGGCAGTGTTTCCAGAGTCAAAAATTAAAAAAAAAAGCAAAAGATAAAACCTATTCTCCACCCAACAACCAGAGTGTGTTCTTAGCACACAAATCTGACCATGTAACTCCCCTTCAGCAGTTCCTCACTGTTCTTAGAATAAGTTCAAAGTGGTTAACGAGTCCTACAGTATCCTAGGGAAACTGCTCACTCTTCTCAGCTTCCTCGCCCACCAGCCTCCCTCATTCTCTGTGCCCACCAGTCATGGGGTACCCAATTCAGGTCTCACACCAGCCCTGCCCTGTCCTAGCCCAGGCCTTGTCACCCACAGTCCCCTCCACCTGCTAATGCAGCTCCTTCCTTGGCAAACAAACAAAACCAACCATCTTTCGGATCTCAGTTTCAATAGCCCACCTCACAAAAAGACCAAATTCCCTAGCCGCAGCTACCCAGAGCTCCCCCAACCCTGAATCCATCCGTCTTTTGCTCCTCCATCAAATGTCAGTCCCTCCTCACAAAGCTCCGTGAGGACACTGATGGGGCAGATGCAGGCACTTGGTTGGGGAAGGGGACCACCGGGCCCCTCTGTCCATGTGATTCTACAGGCAAAAATACTGGGGTGAGTTGCCATGCCCTCCTCCAGGGGATCTTCCCAACCCAGAAATTGAGCCCAGGTTTCCTGCATTGCATGCGGATTCTTTACCATCTGAACCACCATATATTATTTAAGAATAATATATGAATTTACCCATCTATTCATTTTAAAAGTTTATTCAGCATCTAATATGTGCCAAATTCTGTGCTTGACACTGGGCCGGGGTGAGATGAGAACCAGCGATCAATAAAATCATTAAAAAGAATAAACACAAACCAGAAAGACTGAAGAAAAACATCAAGAAGTAGTTTTGAAAATTTCCTACCTCATGATGGTTATGTATTCTCTCTTGGAGATGAACCTCTTCAGCTGTCTACATTATTCCAAAATACCTGGATAAAAATGGAAAAATAGAGTCAGTCATGTGGATTTTTATGCAAAGGACAACAATCATCCAAATGTTTCCAAATATTCATGTGTTCACTGCAATCTGGACAACCATTTCGGAGGATTGAAATTTTCATTCTCAATGAGATGGCATTGCCTTGGATACACACAACTTTGCCAGTTTCACGCTACAAACCAACAAATATCCTGTCTCTGACACAGGCTGAGTGTAACTTGTGCTTGCAAAAAAAACCAAATCCCTGCCCTGAAAAAAAGAGATGGAAAATTATGAAAATAAGTGTGTCTTAAAGCCAACATAAAATTATTCAGTATTATTCTTTTAGTTCTTCTTTCTCTCTCTCTGTCATACACACACACACACACACACACAAAACACAGCAGCCCTGCTCCATCTCACTCTCCCCACCCCCGAGCCAGCCCCTCCATCCCAGATGACTAAGGCTTCGTCAGGCACACAAGTGCTAAACAGGGTCGCTCATACACACCTAGGGCTGCCAGATAAAATACAGGGTGCCCTGATAAATTTCAGATAAGCAATAAACAAATTTTTAGTATGCATATGTCTAAATAATACATGGGACCTACTGACTCTTAAAAATATTTGTTTATCTGAAATTTGGATTTACCTGGATATCCTGTATTTTCATTTGTTAAATCTGGCAACCCCACCCCATCTCTTCCCGGAGTTGTGGCCTGTGACCAAGTTACTGCCACTCTCATTCTTTTGGGCCTTGATGCCATTTCCACCCTGGTATGTCCCAATTCTCAGGATGGAATTGGGATTCCCAACACTTTTTTTCTGGACCCCACTTCAAATCCCCATTCTACCAAGCCTTTGGAACATCACCACTGGAATTACACACCACTGGGCTTGGTAGGACTATTACAACTCCCAGGTTTCCTTTCTCAGGCAGCCAGAACTCAGTCACTGGCCCCTTCTTCACTGGCAACCTCTGCCAGCAACAGATCCCTTCCCCACCTGGTACCCCCTACTAGGTGGGACTGAGACAGAACTCTGACCCTGAGCAGCCTGCCCCGTAGCTACCCTGACTCATTACAAATAAATTTCCAGACTCCTGGATAGGTCCCCAACAGGACAACACACCTCATTCACATTAGCCAAGATAAGGGTTAGCCCATTCACAAACCAAAATGAACACAAGAAGAAGACCAAACAATGCAGTCAAGAAGAGACTGTTTTCTAAGAAGAAATGTAACCAAATGGGAAAATATTTAATAAATCCATAAATGAGTTAATAGTTGCACAAAACATAATTTATCTCAGCGCCTGAAATTCAAGCACATAAGCACTCATAATATCAAAGCTTTTTTTTTGTTTCCTCTAAATTTATCAAGGTCTCATTTAATTGCTATAAACACCTAAAGACATGAGCAAATTAACACATAAAATTGCAGGATTTTAGCTAATACATATTCATGAACGCATGTTGTTGTGATCAGGCAAATAATGACCTGAGACATTGATAAATTTGGTAGAAGCAAAAGAAAAACATAGCACACTGTTAGAATTCTCTGCAGATCACAGAATGGAATCTTTGATAAGCCCTACTCTAAGAGATCATTCATAATAATTGTATTTCTGTAATTCTTTCAGGAGAGAGATCAGAAAATGTTTAATCAGTAAGTTTCATAAAAATACTGTCCCCAAAACACTTGAAAGCCAGATCAGTGCTCAAGAATGCTGGTTTCTTGCAAGGCTAACCCATGCCCTGTTTCTCAGAATCAGTTTTATATTCTTAGTGACATTCTTGCTTCTATATCTACTGCCACTCAGAAAGGAAGGACTGACAGTTTTCCAAGCATTTGTGGGAATCTCAAGTTACAGCTGTTCCAGGGTCTTCAAAATGAATGTTTTTTATTTGGATGGAAATATACAGCATGTGTTGCTCACCCAGAGTTGCTGCGGTGTAGTTATTTTTGAATCAGCCTGCTAACCCCTCTTGTTAGAACCCATCCATACATAGTTCCTATTCATTAAATCCTTTGCTCTCACCCAAGCAGGCAGTGGCCCTGTGAGCTGGAAACTGCGCTGAGTCTGAACATAGCTGGACTGGTCCTGACAAAAAAATCTGAGCTAATGCCTAAGGCAGACATTCAGGCTGCAAAGCAAAGGCACAGACTGACAGACTCTGCAAACAGGTCTCAAGAAAGGGCAAAACTACAGAGCACGCATACAGGAACACCAATTAATTTCAGCTGATCTCAGAGTAAACCCCAGTAACCTTCTCGACACAATATTCTAATCAGTCATTCCCAATCAACCTGGAGAAAAACAGCACTTCAGTTATTTGCCTCCCCTGTTCAAATTGAGGTCAGCCCAAAAGCTGGGCCCTGGAATAAGGCTACAGAAACACTGCCAACCACAATAATACTTTAAAACTATTTACTATGAATCAGAAACTGTGGCATATCTGTACACGTTTGTGTATGTATATGTGTGTACATGTGCATGGATGTATGTATTTGTTGTTATAGTCGCTAAGTTGTTCAGTCGCTAAGTCATGTCCAATTCTTTTGTGACCCCATGGACTGCAGCAAGCCAGGCTCCTCTGTCCATGGAATTCTCCAGGCAAGAATATTAGCCATTTCCTACTCCAGGGGATCTTCCCAACCCAGGGGTCGAACGTGTGTCTTCTGCAGTGGCAGGCAGATTCCTTCCCACTAGCCATCAGGGAAGCCCCATGTATATGTATACATATATATTAATTCATTTATTCCTTACAACAGCCCTATGACTGCTGTCACTTTTTGTACTGTCCTAATTTGTAACCATTTGCTCAAGGTCACACACAGGAGGTTAAAGATCAGTATGCAAATACAGGCCTAGCTCCCTTTGCATCCTGTACCCTTAGCTGTTGTGCTGACAGCTGGACTACCATTAAGTGGGGCGAACACAACAGCTGCCTATGTTGTGTGACTTCAAGGGATAATGGGAAAATCCTCTCTGTGCACATTTTCAAGCTCCCCCTCCCAAAGCAAATCTGTTTGCTTTATTCAAAAGGAACAACTGGTAGAGAGGTGAAAACATGAAATGCAGAGTCCCAGCTTGGCCACAACCTAGTGGTCTGGGGATGTCCCCCTGGGGATGATTATAATGATACTGATCCCCACAAGACTGTATGGGCATTAAATGAAACACTTAGAGAAGCACATTTTGAAAGTGGGGTTGAGTGTACAAGGGTCAGTCACTATTATTAAGATCCAGAATTAGATTAAGCACAGGAGTTCTCCCAGAAATATTTGCATTTAGATGATGGTGCTTATCCTGAGATTCTGAGTGAGTTTTGGAGGGGCGTGGTAGTGGCACTTTGAGAAGATGGGACACATCAGGGTCATCGGAAAGGAGTGTATAGATACCCGACATGGCTGAGAGAGGAAGCTGGGGCTCCTGCTTTCCACTTGTAACCTCAGGTGGCGATGTGGTAGAACCATCAGCCCCAGATACATAAAGGTATGCACTGCCTTTGTCAGAAAATGCCCAGCTATCAGACCCTTTCCAACAACCTGTTTTAAAACACAGATGGGCTCATTAGAGAGTGGTTATTGTCCATGGAAAGGAGGACATGAGCACAGAATCCCTTAAGAAGCACCTGGCAGTTTGAGAGGAACTCAGGGCTAAGAACATGTGTACATACTCTAATCCCCAGCACTTGGTCAGGGTTGACCAATGAAGGGATATCGGAGGTTTGCCCACATTCATTCACATCAGCCCTTGCCCAGTGACCTCAAAGGCAGCCTATGAAGCCTCATAGAAAAGTCAGTCCAATCCTCCTGCAAGTCAATCAAGCCCTCTGAGGGGTACTAAGTGCTATGTTGTGGTGGCATTTCATTTCTGTCTCTGGAGGCACTTGGCACTTCGCCTGGGGAGCTCTGGTTATGCAAAGAGCCATCAAGAAGAAGAGGTGACTGTGCAACCACACTGAGAGCCACTCATACTCGTCTGGAACAATCTTGGAGCCTTATTTGGTAGCTGCTCCTTAATCTAACTGGACTGGATAGAATGGAAATACACTGAGTTGAACCGAATTTGAATCAGTTAAACTGGTTGCCTTTTCTAACCCTTAACCAAGTGAGTCAAGAAGGTCTCTCCTGTCAGCCAGTGTCTCAGACCAGCCCTATCATGGTGCACCCCATCAGTGAATGGAACACTTATCTGCCGAGGTGCTGGAGTCGTCTCTGATACCACTTCCTCTCCCACACCTTTATCTCCCATCCAATCCATCACCAAATCCTGCTCATTCATATCCCATGCTCACCTTTAGGAAACTGTCATTTCTTTCCACCTTTGCTCAAATCACTGCCATCTCTTACCTTGAGCACTCATGCAGCCTACAGAATAGTCTTGCTACATTTATTCTTGCTCTACTCCCCATTCTAGACCCTACTCCAAAACTAAAATGATTCCATACATGTAGATGAAACAACAAAATATCAATGTGATCATATTTCTCCCTTGGTAAAACCAAAGGGCTTCCATCACCATTAGGATGAAGGCAGAAGTCCTCTGAGCACAGTCTGGACCCTCTCTCCTGGACTCATGCCACCCTAACCACAAAATTCCTCATATAGTCCCTATGTTTCTGAACCTTCACTCACATCATCCCCGCAGCTGGAAACACCCTCCCTCTGAATTCTCCCCCCTGCCCCACACTTTCCTACACTTGATGATATACAACATGTTCTTCTTTCATGCTATAGCACGTCTTACAAAGCTATCCACTATCCTAGAATACCCTTCTCTTTCGTCTTAATGCCTATTAACATTATTAACAGCATCATCTTTTAGGATTTTAAAAACCTCAATAAAGCCTAATAGGCATTAAGAAGAAAGAGAAGGGTATTCTAGGGTAGTGGATAGCTTTATAAGACATGCTATAGCATGAAGGAAGAACATGTTGTATATCACCAGGGTGTAGGAACTCAATATGCCAGCAATGGGCTTCCCTTCTGACTTAGCTGGTAAAGAATCTGCCTGCAATGCGGGAGACCTGGGTTCGATCCCTGGGTTGGGAAGATTCCCTGGAGAAGGGAAAGGCTACCCACTCCAGTGTTCTGGACTAGAGAATTCCATGGACTGCATAGTCCATGGGGTTGCAAAGAGTTGGACATGACTGAGCAACTTTCACTCACAATGTGACAGCAAATTAGGGAAACTCAGCAGTAGCCACAGAACTGGAAAAGGTCAGTTTTCATACCAATCCCAAAAAAGAGCAGTGCTAAAGAATGTTCAAAATAGCAGACAATTGCACTCACTTTGCATGCTGGTAAGGTTATATTCAAAATCCTTCATGCTAGGATTCAGCAGTACATGCACTGAGAACTTCCAGATGTACAAGCTGGATTGAGAGAACACAGAGGAATCAGAGATCAAATTGCCAACACTCACTGGATCATAGAGAAAGTAAGAGAATTCCAGAAACATCTACTTCTGTTTCATTTACTACACTAAAGACTTTGACTGTGTGGGTCAAAACAAATTGTGGAAAATTCTTAAAGAGAAGGGAATATCTACCTTACCTGTCTCCTGAGAAACCTGTATGCAGGTCAAGAAGCAACAGTTAGAACTGGACATGGGACAATGGACAGCAAACAACAGACATTGAAAAATGGTTCAAAATTGGGAAAGGAATACATCAGGGCTGTATATTGTCATCCTGCTTATTTATCTTATATGCAAAGTACACCATGTGAAATGCCGAGCTAGATGAATCACAAGCTGAAATCAAGATTGCTGGGAGAAATACCAACAACCTCAGATATGCAGATGATACCACCCTAATGGCAGAAAGCAAAGAGTAACTAAAGAGCCTCTTGAAGAGAATGAAAAAAGAGAGTGAAAAGGCTGGCTTAAAACTCAACTTTCAAAAAACTAAGATACGGCCCCATCACTTCATGGCAAGTAGAAGCGGAAACAGTAGTAACAAATTTTATTTTCTTGAACTCCAAAATCATGGTGGATGGTGACTGCAGCCATGAAATTATAAGATGCTTGGTCCTTGGAAAGAAAGCTGTGTCATACCCAGACAGTATAATAAAAGCAAAGATATCATTTTGCTGACAAAAGTCCATATAGTCAAAGCTATGGTTTTTTCAGGAGACATGTACTGATGTGAGAGTTGGACCATAAAGAAGGTTGAGCACCGAAGAATTGATGCTTTTGAACTGTGGTGCTGGAGAAGACTCTTGAGAGTCCCTTGGACTACAAGGAGATCCAACCAGTCCATGCTAAAGGAGATCAGTCCTGGGTGTTCATTGAAAGGACTGATGCTGAAGCTGAAGCTCCAATACTTTGGCCACTTAATGTGAAGAGCTGAGTCATTGGAAAAGACCCTGATGCTGGGAAAGGTTGAAAGCAGAAGCAGAAGAGGGAGACAGAGGATAAGATGGTTAGATACCATCACCAACTCAATAGATATGAGTTTGAGCAAACTCTGGGAGATAGTGATGTACAGGGAGGCCTGGTCCTTGGCATCGCAAAGAGTTGGACACGATCAGGGACTGAACAACAAATTAGACTTTATAAGTATATAGATGTGATTATTTTCATTAATGTCACTTTTACACTAAGTAACCATCATTGTGAAAGCAGGGGTTGTGTCTTTTTGGAACACTACCATCTCCCTAGGGTCTACCATTGGGCCTGACAGATGATAGGGAACAAGAGCCATTGTTGTTGAATGTTATGTGAAGGGATACCACCACCTCTGCAAGCTGCCAATGAAGACTCAGAGAACGATGATGAGGTATAACCCATGAACTTCTCAATCCACCCCTCCTTCATGTGGAGTTTATTCATTTCTGCTTTAGAAATTTTGGGTTGCAATCTGCAAAGGCATTTAAAGGTGGGCAACAACACAGCAGGTCATAAAAAATACTCAGTATGACTGTTGACAAGTTTTTATTATTGTGTGGAATATTTTAGAATAGTTCATTACTTATAGCACATTGTTTAGAACAGTTCCTTTAATTTGATCATTAACTGCCGACCTTCAGGGCACATCAGGGGTCAGTCTACCCACTGCATCAGCTGGATCTCATATCAGGCCAGAAAAGAGCTACCTAGCACTGTTTAATTGCCTCCTGTGATGGAGGGGGAGCTCATGACCTCCATTCCTCTGTGAAACAGCTGCACTTGTTAGAAAGTCTCACCTTATGCTGTGCTGACACAGGCCTCACTGTATCCCCTCCCCATCCCCCCACCCCACCCCTGCTGCTCTTGAACCAAATAACCCTAAATTCGCATCCACATGGCAACCCTTCAGTTACTTCAAGACCCCTGACAAGCCACATCTGAAGTCTGCTCTTCTATATTTTATGCTTTTGCCAGCCTTGATTTTTTATTTATGGACCACATCTTGCTATTTTACTGCATGCATTCTTGTAAGCAGCCTTAAATCCTGTGTGGGATAAGGCCATATATAAATAAATCCTTGTGTCTTTCCTCAAGGCAACAACTCAAGTTCCCCACCCGAGAGTCTCCTCACCAACCTTGCGTTATTACCTCAGATTTATTCTCTCATCATTCTGACAGTAGAATACGGAAAATATAGGGCTATCCCCAAACCCTTCACTTTAAACAGATACTGTTAAGCCCATGGGATTGTCTCTGGGTGCTGTGTCTTGGGAATAACAGGCAGGGTTTGGGAAGATGAGAACAGGTTCATCACTTTTGTTTCACAGTTTCATTTTGCAAAACAGTTCTTAATGACATGCTCAAGCATTGGAAATCCCTAAAACCACCCACTTCTGGTACTTAGGTGACAACCTGGCCTCCTTCATGAACTGGAAGATTAAGGTCATAGGACTGGAACACCCCTACCACCCTCCACACTAATTCAGAGTCTACTCCCCCTCTTTCCTTCTTCACTGCTGTCTGTGCCTGCTTTTGAAAGCTGTTCTCTCAACTCTGTCTAACCCATCCTCACAAAATAAGATCTGCTCCAACAATGTCCGTGTCACAGTGGTATTTTAGCCATGAAATTAAGACACTTGCTCCCTGGAAGGAAAACTATGACAAACCTAGATAGCATATTAAAAAGCAAAGACATCACTTTGCCAGCAAAGGTCCATAAAGTCAAAGCTATGGTTGTTCTAGTAGTCATGTAAGGATGTGAGAGTTGGACTATAAAGAAGGCTGAATGCTGAAGAATTGATGCTTTCTAATTATGGTGCTGGAGAAGACTCTTGAGAGTCCTTTGGACAGCAAAGAGATCAGATCAGTCAATCCTAAAATAAATCAACCCTGAATATTCATTAGAAGGACTGATGCTGAAGCTAAAGCTCCAATACTTTGGCCACCTGATGCAAAGAGCTGACTCATTGGAAAAGACCATGATGCTGGGAAACATTGAAGGCAAAAGGAGAAGGGGGAGGCAGAGGACAAGACGGTTAGATAGCATCATCAACTCAGTGGACATGAATCTGAGAAAACTGTGGGAGATAGTGAAGGACAGGGAAGCCTGGCGTCATGCAGTCCATTGGGTGGCAAAGAGTTGGACACAACTTAGTGACTGAACAACTTCCAGCTAGCTCCTTCCCTTTTGGCTGTAAAATGCTCAGGTCATCTCTCATCTAAAAGTTACTAATGATGAAATATTTAACATATATTTTAGCCCAAAGCTGACATCCTAGCATTTTCTGTTCAATCATGAGTAAACCTAAGGAAAAAAGCATAGTTGTTATATGAGGAAGATCCAGGTTTTGTGGGGCCTGCAGGTTATACAATTTGGAGGTAGGAAGGCTGTTCAAAATAAAGAATTCAAACTTATAAACAAAGGTACAAGAGTGAATATTTACTTAGAATAAGAACAATGCAACAAATTACAATTTTTAAAACAAACACTACAAATATATTAAAAGTAGTGTAATATATATAAAAATAATGTAATAAATAATGTAAATAATTATTTATTAACTGTCTGGTCTCTGCAACATTTTCCCTCTCATTTTTTAATCTGTATTCTCTTTGATGGCTTCCTTATTTGGCAAAGATTCAATCTGTCTTTTCAATATAGTTAATTTTTTTAAATGTTTTCATTTTTACAGTACAGAAAGTTTTAACTTCCTACTCCATTACTGGTAATAGGTAAGCCTGCAGAATTTTTTTCTCCAATTTGTAAAAATTCTTTATCAAGTTTCTTTCAATCCTGAGTTGAAAGATTTCAGAACATTTCAAAAATTTGTGTGTGTGTGCTATGACTAATCTTAAATCTTCTTTGAACTGACAACCCACTAACCAGTTTGTCACTGATGTCTCATCACAGAGGTATATTATGAATTTTAGGTTATCTTATCAGATGGGGAGAATGTGCATTTTGACTGGGCCTTGACAAAAACTCTTCTTGCAATTTCACACATCTCATAATTAAAAGGATGTTTCACACACTAGCTTCTGGTTCTATGCATTTCAAACCTTTTCTCCTCCACAGTTTCCATAATGCCAGGTTTCAACATGCACATTCACACTTGGTATCATCCCTGGATGAGTCGGGCCCCAGTGGGTGGAGGGAGAATTCCTGAGACTATTAGTAGTAACTTAACTATATGTTACCTCTATGTGAACTTCACAGTATATCCCCATACACCCTAACCCTAGTTCCCTAAGCAGATACTCAAATGCCATTCACAACAAAGGGGAACTGTGAGAAAAGGAGGACCTGAATAGAAAGATACAGTAGTCTTTTACTGTGCTTGAACATTGGCATGGACTGAATGCTTGTCTTCCTCCAAAATTCCTGTGTTGAAAGCCTAATTTCCAGTGTGATGGTATTTGAAAGCCGGTCCTTTGGGAATAAATTAGGCTAGATTAGGTCATGAGGGTGGGGATCTCCAAATGAGACTAATGCTTTTCTAAAGATTTTTTGATGTGGACCATTTTTAAAACTTTTTATTGAATTTGTTACAATATTGTTTCTGTTTTATGTTTTTGTTTTTTAACTGCAAATCATCTGGGATCTTATCTCCCTGACCAAGGATTGAACTCATACCCCTTGCAATGGAAGGTGAAGTCTTAACCACTGGACCGCCAAGAAATCCCTAAAACTAATGCTTTTATACAAGAGGATCTCTCTCTCTCTTTCCCTCTCTCCTTCATCCCTCCCACCCCCATGCTGTGAGAAAATAGGGAGACAGGATGCTATCTTGCCCACCAAAAAGAGGGCTCCATGTGACCATGTTGGTACTGACTAGAGTTCCCAGCCTTCAGAACTGTGATAAATACATTTCTGTTGTTTAAGTCACCTAGTCTGTGGGATTTTGTTAAAGTAGCCGGAACAGACTAAGTCAAATATCTTAAGTGTGTAAGTTTTACAGATTACACAACCATAGAAAGGCATTGCTAGTACATCCTAGGGCCGGGGAAAGGTCTGGGAGAGTGAGGGAGGGGATTGAAACCAAAGCTTATCTGCTTCCTGGTATGTCTGCCTTGGCGTTAGAATTTCCTCAAGAAGTTTCCTCCAAGTCCTGCCCCTTTACTCAGATATGCTTTCCCTGGCACTTAACCCCTGGGAGTCTGGCTTCTACTTCCTTCCTGTAACTTGGCAACAACCAGCTAAGTAACTAATACAGTATCTTTCTCCCACCCTTTATTCTTCTCAACCCTCTACATTCTTTCTCTGAACAAAGCCTTGCCTCTTACTTAGTGTTTTCCTAATTCATTCACCACTTCTCTCTCTCCCTCACCCTCACACCTGCCCAACACTCCCATCCTCCCTTCGCCCTCCCTAAATGAAGGCACCTTCCCTGGCTCTGCCCCTAGATCCTCCTTCCTTGTTTCCTGGGCAGTCCTCCTTGGAAATCTCATTCACTCACAGACTTCCATCTTCAGCTCAGCAGCTACACTTGCTCATTCCAGTCTCCTTTCCTCTAGAGGAGAAATCTCTCTGTAGAGCCAATTTCATTTCCTGCCAGCATCCTCTCAACACTTTAGTCCAGTGTCTTTTCCACACACTGGATCTTCCCTCCTGGCTGCATGTTGTCTATTAATGCTGAGAGATCACAAATGACTCCTGTTTCTCCCTTGACCACCACATTCCTTCTTCCTCTTTCCTACTGGTCCTGCCCTACTCCTAGCCTTAGCATCATTAACCAGAGTAAAAACTTCTCAGTTGTTCCAGAGAATTCTACAACCTAGTGCTTTTCCCTTACTTCTACCCAGATGGTTTTTCTTTCTTTTCAGAACTGCCACATGCTTTTAATTTATCTGATGGAATTTATTCTATTAATATTTCATCTTGTATTTATGTGACAATAACACATTTATAAAGTGCTTAGAAAGTGCTAAGCATTTTGCATGATCTTATTTAATTCTCACACCTACTCTATTACTGGCACTCATTAACATGATAATTATTTCTGTTTTCAGTGGAGAACCTGAGCCTTAGAAAAATGAGTAACTTGCTCAAGGTCACATAGAAAGTGGCAGGGCTTGAATATAGATGCATCTCTCTGACTACAAATTATCATGAGTTTAATTGCCAATAACTAGTAATATAATTGCTATCATGTATTATGCACTTGCCTTATGTTCTATAAACTTCACATTACCCTATAAGGTTATACCATCATCATCCCCTTTTCACAGAGAAGAAAACTGAGTCCCTCAAACTGTATTCCATCCCCATAAGGTCTCTTGGCTGGTAACGGCAGCGCTATTATTGAAGATGGGCCATTTGTCTCCAGAGCCCAAAAAGTAACCATGTCACCAGACTGCCTCCCTCTTTACCCTGCTGACTTCACCTTTGCTGTCAAGGCCCTTCAACTATACAATAGCCTCTCTGAGGACAGAGGGCACTTCTTCTTCATTTTTTTCACACTAAAGCTAATTTTTATTTTGAAATTATTTTAGAATTACAAAAATGCTGCAAACGCAATACAAAAATTGTTTTTTCCTAAACCATTTTAAAGTTACCAACATACTGTCATATAACTCCTCAAGAATTTAGCATAAATTTCCTCCAGACAAAGGCATTCTTCTGCGTAATTAAAATAAAGCCATTGAAATGGGGAAATTAACATGATGCATGACTATCATCTCTAATATACCAGTCAATTCTAAAGAAAATCAACCCTGAATAATCATTGGAAGGACTGATGATAAAGCTGAAGCTCCAATATTTTGGACACCTGATGCGAAGAACCAACTCACTGGTAAAGACCCTGATGCTGGGAGAGATTGAGGGCAGGAGAAGAAGGGGGTGACAGAGGATGAGATGGTTGGATGGTATCATTGACATGAGTTTGAGCAAACTCCGGGAGATAGTAAAGGACAGAGAAGCCTGGTGTGCTGCAGTCCATGGGGTCGCAAAGAGTTGGACACCACTTAGTGACTGAACAACAAAATATCTAATATCAGACCCCATTCGATTGTCACTGATTTTTCCAATAAGGTTCTTCATAGCAAAAGGATCCAGTATAGACTTAAACATCTAGTTCTGTGTGTCTCTAGTCTCCTTCAATATGGAATAGCTCCCCAGTCTTCCTATAATATCCAAATCCTTGACGCTTTTGAAAACTGCATGCCAGTTATTTGTAGAATGTCCCTCAATTTGAGTCTGCCTGATGTTTTCTCATGATTCGATCAAGGTTATATATCTTTGGCAGTAAGTCTCAGAAGTCCCATAAAGTGGTCACAATTTCTTGTGTCTCTTTTCTGGTAAGGTTAACTTTGATAATTGGATTAAGATAGTATTGCCCAGGTTTGTTCAAGTTACTCTTTTTTATTAATATGTAAATACTTCATAGTAGGTACTTCTTTGAGACTATATTTTCTCCTCATCAAACTTTTACTCCTTTAATTCTAATACCATAGATGTTTCTTGGCTAAGTTACTACTGTAATGGTTGCCAAAGGGTGATTTTCTAATGTAAATATTCTTTCTACATTCATTAGTCAGCATCCACCTTTCTCAATTTATTTATCCATTGATGTATTAGTATGGACTCAAGGAGCCTATTTTATTCCGTGAGATATAATCCTTTACTAAGATTATCTGTTTTGAAGTTCAGATTATCCAGTGCTCATGTGAGTCCTTTCAAAGAGATTTCTGTTATCATGTCCCACCATCCTTTGAGCACTTCCTACCTCCTAGGACAATAAGATATTCCAGGTTTTTTTTATACCTTCCCTGGCCCAGTCCTGGAATCAGTCATTTCTCCAAACAATCACAACTTCTTTTAATAAAGAATGGTACTTTGAAATCAAGATTTGGCCACTAGGTGTACTTATTGTGACTGGGATGCCAGGGCTCTGGGGGCCTCTCAATGACCAGAGCTAGGAAGCTAAAAGGTTGTGTGTGTGAGTGTGTGTGTGTGTGTGTAAAACAATGAGTTCACATCAATACCTCTGATTCCAATCTAATATCATATGGTTCATTGCATTTTTTTTCCTTTACTAAATTTATAAGTTTCTTCTTAAATAGCATAAAACCATTAATAACTTATTTACTTATTGGGCCAGTCTCCCCACATGTACCCAGTCTCCCCATGATGCCACAGTTCCCCCACCTCACGAGGCTGCCTCCACCCTCAGGTTCTGATGTCCCCTGCCAGCCTGCCCCATCCCGACTCTGCCACCTCACCTCCTTCCTCTTCAGTAGTCAGTCCTGCTCATCCCCACCTAACGGCTTCTAGATTGAAATATTCCAGAAGCTCACTAATTCTATAATGAATCTCTGGAGTAGCACAATGCTCTTTGTCATGTTACTCAATTCACATTTTTAAAATAGAATACTTCCCACTTGAAGCTTATATGCATAAAAAATTAGTCATTATTAAGAAAATTATGCTTATACTTTCTTATCAGACAAAAAGAAACCTCAGTAAGAACAGAAATTAAACTAAATGTAAGTTCTTATTAAGAAGCCCAAATTCAACTTACAGGAAGCATAAACAAAGAGGCAAACACGAGGTCCTGGTTTTCCCTCTGCATCTGGCCTGCCTCAGTGTCTATGAGCATTCCTGACCTTTCGTTTGAATCTACTATCAAGGGAAAAAAAGTCCAATTTTTTTTTTTCCCCAGAAATGTCTTTGTCACTTCATGAATTTAAACTGATAACTCTTGGTTCTCCTTGGCTGGGGTTGTCCAACATCTACTGCCCGGAGTCTAAAATCCAGCTGTGGGGGAATTCCCTTGCAGCAGTGTTTAGGACTGTGTTCTCACTGCCAAGGGCCCAGGTTGGAACCCTGGTCAGGAAACTCAGATCCCACAAGCCTCGCAGCATAGCCAAAAAATATCCTACTGTGGGGCTGTTGTGACAAATCGTTGTCAACTTCTTTTCCCACAGGCAGACTCCACTTTCCCTTGAGGGTCTCTCTCTGCAAAGTCCATCCACTAGCTCCTTGAGCTGAGACATGGCTTCTTCACTACACACTTTGATCCAGAGCAGTTTTTATTTCTAACTTTTCAAAATTATAAAACGATAAGCTTTCTTCACAAATATTACATTCAGCTGGTTGATTTCTTTTTAAATTAAGGTGCACACAGATATGAGGTGGCTATAAAATAGATGTGTGGCCTATTTCATTTCTTTTAGAGTTTACTGTAAATATAAAAACATATATTTTAAATAATATTTGATCTTCAGGGCATCCACAGCGATTGGACAGTAGGACTATCAGCAAACAGAAGTATGGCATCCATATTTCTTAGCTTAAATTAAAATTTCTGGGGACATTTGTAAAGATTGGAGTGAAAGTTCAGTGACTTCTATCAAGTTTCGATGACTTCTACCAAGAAACTTCTGGTCCAACTCATCAATATTAAGATAAAACGAGAGCCTGATTTCTAGTACCATCTTCCTTAGATTGTATGATAACAATAACAATTCACACATATACATGTCTTCTTCACAAGAACCCTTTGAGGTAGATGAGAACTATAGCATGATGGAACAAGCTCACACATCTTTGAGGTGGTAGAACTAGAATGCAACCCCAGGTTTTAATTCACTCCCACGTCATGTTATCTTCCAGATGAGATTTTGTTTGTAACAAGTTTCCAATTTCTCAACTATATCTTCTTATGCTGTGTATCCAAACTCCCTTCTCCCTAACAAGGTAGATAAATCAAGTCAATCAAGTCTAAACTCATGGGGGAAATGCCTTCTGAAAAGATGTAAAATGTTTTCTTTAAGATAACTGGCTTATTCCAATAACTATTTTCCCTTTAAGCTAAGGGAGTTGGTGGTGGACAGAGAAGCCTGGCGTGCTGCAGTCCATGGGGTCACAAAGAGTCAGACATGACTGAGCAACCAAACTGAACTCAGCTGAAGGTACCTAAAGAAATTTCCAACTAAATTTTATTCAGACATCAGAAAATTCTTCTAACATGAATTGTGGGAGCTTTTTTCTAACTGACAAGGTAGAGGGAATGCTTTTTCTTCTAGATTATCATTTTTGTATGAAGACAAAGCTTCATTTATAGATCTTTTCAAAGATGGCTCCACTATTGCCACGAAAACATGAGAAAAGAAGTTATTTAATGGACATCAAAAATCCAAAAAAATACCATATCAGTTTTTGATGAATATACTACTTCTACTGCTTTAGCCTACTGGAAATTCAAAGAATTCCTTTGCTATAAGCAATATTTAATGTTTTATGATTATAAAATTAACACATGCTCATTATTTTTAAAAGGCAGAAAATTATAAAAAATAAAAATAAAATCACATAATTGATAACAGCAGGTTTCTCTTAATATATATTTTCATGCATTTGCATGTCTGGTTTTATTTTTGCAAAGTTGGAATCATATATGAGTTTCATTTTCTGTTTTTTCTCATTTATACAATAGCATTTCCTCATGACACTAAATGCCATAGCGTGATATTAGTAAATGAATAATAGCTTATGCAATATACCCTGTTTAGCCATAACTTAATTCCATTATTAGAAAAGTTGGCTTTTTTATTTTCAATATTAGAAACAGCAATGCAATAAATACTTTTGCATATAAATCTTTGCCCACAACTTTGGATAGATGCCTAGAAGTAAAATTATCGCATGAAAGGACATGAACTCTTTTAAGAATGTTATTCATATTGTTAAATGCATTCATTCCTAGGAAAATCATACCAGTTTGCAATTCAACCTGCAGATTATGTAAAAAAAAAAAACTCTTGGTAGCATTTAATGTTTTAACATTATTTTGCAAATTTGCTAGTTTAAAAATTATATCTCATTTTGTTTTAATTTGCATCATTTGAGTATTAATAAAACCAAATGTTTTGCACATGTTAATTTCCCATTTATATGTGTGTGTGTTTACATGTGTTTCCTTCTGTCGTATTCATTTTTCTAGTGGGATATTTACATTATTATTTTCAAATATACTTTTTCATTTATTAAATATAATAGCCTTTGGCACATTTGTTGCCAATATTACTTACCAGTTAATCATATGCTTTTAATTTTTATGTAGTCAAATCCTTAATGTTCTACTTACTATGTATGCAGAGCGCATAATGTTTAGTATATAGTGCATAAATAAAATAGTATATTTATCAATCTGTTCATTTGTGGCTGGACGATAAACATTGAACTAAGCTGTTTGAGGAATCCAGTAACCCTTTATCTAGCAACTCTCCTGGCTGTTTCAGAGAGCAGTGAATTGTACAATTGTATGTTTGGGAACTTTGTTTCTCTCCAGACATCATACTATATCCTGATTGTGTGTGTGCGTGCTAAGTCACTCAGTCGTTTCCAACTCTTTGCGACCCCATGGACTGTAGCCCACCAGGATCCTCCATCCCTGGGATTCTCCAGGCAAGGACAGTGGAGTGGGTTGCCATGCCCTTCTCCATGTCCTGATTAGAGAGCTAAATCTTATCAAAAGCACCTCAAGAATCTTCTAGGAGACACCAAATGCTGATTGCCAAATAGCACTTTGATGAATTAAATATAAATGAATGCAAAACATACAGATTATATTTCTTCTAAATAAACAAGAATAGGAAGTGGAAAGGTGCCCGATCAATTAGATTTGGGACAGACTGGAAGGAAAAATGAGTTTAATTCAAGCCTAAAATATAGTTCGTTTACCAACTGTATATTTGATCTAAAAATAAGTTGAATCTGTGCTGGCCACAAGTATCAGTAATCACTGACAGAAGATAGGAATTTCAAGTATATATCTCTTCAACCTACATTCCAGATCCCTTTGTGATAATATCTCTAGGAAGAGTAAGTAGCATACAAAGTATATTAGTTTTCCTTTCATTTCAATTCTGACATTGTGAAATATTAAGATTCAGCCCAGCCAGATGAAACCTCCTCATCACACTCCATGCTGAGCCAGCCCAAAGGAGTGTACAGCAGACCAGCTCTGGTAGCACAGAACTACCTTCGAGGAATTGAGCTGATCCTAGCCAAAACTACCATCTGTCTGCAGTTGAAATCTGTCAATTGTGGCTATTTATGAAATCTCTAGTTGAGCCTATAAATGGCTCAATCTTACCTTGCCTATTCAATGTTACTCTCTTATCCAAACCTTATAGTCTCACACTTACTCTTCTAAAAGAAGGAGGCAAGTATAAAATAGTCACTAGAAACATTCATGAAATGTAGAGTGTTGTGGTGAAAAGTGAAAAGAGGCTGGGCTTTGGACTGAAGCAATCTTAGAGTCGACTCCTGATGATACTATTGCTATTCATATATATTGAATATGTTATTAACATCTCTGTGAACTTTTCTGTGAAATGGGAGCACTGATGTCTCTCCTAGGTCACTCACTGGTGATGGGAAAGAGCCACTGAGAAAATAAACTTCAGTGTCTGGCCATCTACAGCAGTTGTTGACATACGACACCTCCACAGGTCTTCCTAGTGATTTCCCAAATCACATGACAAACACTGCAAATGGGATTTGGGAGAGGAGTGTAGACTGAGCTGTACTTGAGACCAAAGATGCTGTGGAAATGTTTAACCTTCCTTTTCTTTTTCAGGAGTGATCTACATTCTTTTCTCATAATATCATCTAAATTTGCATAAAACTAGTATACTCAAAGGGTTTGTTGCATGATTTTTTGGCTTACCATTGTTATCTGGAATTATTCAGAAATAAATACAAAACCACAAATAGAGAAAACACCAGTCTAACCAAAAGGATCTTAGTCATTTCCAAAAATGTTAATAAATATTTCCTAAGCATGTGACAATGCAAGGGACTACTACAGATTCCTAAAACCATCTAGTTTTGTTCTTCAACAGGCTATGTTTTTGCCAAATCCCACCTCCTAAGGTTCAAATATTCTGAGTTGATTCTGCCATCATTTTTACCTTAAGTATGTTTACAAGGTCAGTGATAACACAAAGTGAGCAAATTCTGATTTCTCTCAAAACCAAAGAAGAAAGGAGGAAGCAAAATCTTAAGGTAGGAATCTTATCTCAAGATTTTCCATGGAGTTCTTTGTATTTAAAGAAATATCACTGAAATGTGAAGCCCTCTGTAAAATTTTGGAGCATTTGAAAATATTATTGTGTCATAAATCCATGGCTAATTTATCTAAAAATTTTAAAACATTTTAAACATTTTTATACCTCGATACTTAAAGGAGAGACATTTCTAAGAATCAGCTGTGTTTTATGAGCTATACCAAGCCTCAGGGCTTCCCTGGTAAAGGAAGATGATAAAGAATCTGTCCACAATGCAGGAGACCCGGGTTCAACCCCTGGGTCAGGAAGATCCCCTAGAGAGGGGAATGGCAACCCACTCCAGTATTCTTGCCTGGAGAATTCCATGGACAGAGGAACCTGGAGAGCTATATAGTCTGTGGGGTTGCAAAGAGTCAGACAGGACTGAAGTGACTTTGTACACATGCACACATCAAGCCTCAGAGCTAACAAAACCCAAACCATCATCAGTTTTCAAATTAACAGTTGACTTTTATACATGAAACCATGGGGAACATACTTTGTGAGACAGTGTCAAAATCAAGTATCACATTTCTTTTTCCCACAAGTTTATTTCTATATGTATAATTATAGAGCGTATACTGTACATCACAGGTTGAGAGCACAAGCTTTACAGTTAGATCACAGGAATGATCTCCTGAACGTGCCAAGACATCTGTATAACCTTGGGGAAATGATCTACTTTCTCTAGCCTCAGTTTCCACATTTGTAAATTGGGTTGAATAGCGCGATCTTTGGCTTCGGAAGTAAAGTCATAATAATTAAGCTCTACCCAAAAATATGCAAAATGTGTTTCACACAACAGTGGTAAAAGCCTACAATGTACAGAATACACAGAAATTGTATTGTTCTCCTTGAATTCTCACATACACATACAAACACACACACACACTATTTTCAACAGCTCTGGGTTTGGGCATTCTTCCTTCTGCTTGCAATACTCAAGATATTTCACTGCCTTTTAGCACCACACCTAGAGGATCACAGAGTGAAGAAAACACAGGTACCTCAAATAAATGCTCCTTATAAAGTATACGTTTCTTTTATAGGTCAGAGATTTCCATATATGATGCTACAGAAGTCACATCCCTTCTTTTTCTTTCAGTTAGGTGAGTTTGATGGAATGATGTCTGATGGCCTTATCTGAGTCTATTTTTAAGGATTTATTTTAATGATTGCAGCATTATATAATAAAGTTCATTATGCTGAAGTGAGTACCCAAAATGAAATCTTGAAATTATTGCATAATTTCATTATTCTTGCAGTCTTTGACCATTGAAACAAATAATATCTCTTGATTTTAATAACAAGCCTCACTATGTTTCTCATAAAATGAAGTTTGGGATGAACACTGCCCAGAGAACGCTGGTTCCATTTTACTAATAAGTTTGGTCTTGGCTGTGGGCTTTTTGGAAATGATTAAATAGTACAAATGTAATCCACATGTGAGAGTGCATGAAATGGTTGAATTGCAAAACTTCACTGAAATGAGGGAGAAAATGTTTTAGCTCAAGATTAAGGGTCAATATGAATTGGGGAAAAGCCTGGGGTAAAAACATATTAAATAAGTGAGATACTGTGGGACAAGAAAGAACCCAAGGAAAGGGTTTCTAAGTAGCAGAGGACATGCTTCTGGGATCTCCTAAAGCTGAATTCTTTTTCTTTGCTATCCTTTAGGCTAGGAAGGTTTCTAAACTCTTTCTTCCAACCTTAGTTGCAGCAAGCGTTTTCAAAGATGCTGCTGGAAAGAGTATCAGTAGAGATCATCCTTAGGGGAAGAGAGCTACAGCTGCATCATTACTCAGATTTTCGAAATGACAAATAAAGTCGAAGAGTTAACCAATAGAGAGATGGCTGATGGCGCTCCACAATTGAGGGAAGAAGCTTTTCCTTTTCAAGACTGAAGTGTGACAAATGCAGATCAGAGCTATGAGAACTCTGTTCAATCACAACTTATCTTCTGGATTTAGAATGCGTGCAGGATGGGGCATGAAAAGCAGGTCTGACCACAGAACCCATAGGAGGCAAGAGAGAGAACACAGGTGGGTCAGCTACTCTTGCTGACTTTCTTTAGAAGCCAAGCAGTATGTGGGAAATGCTAGGGTTTGCAGAACTGACTGCTTTTCTTCCAGGCTCCTCTGTTCACCATCCACATGATCTTGGGAAGGTTAAACTCTCACAGCCTATTTTCTCATCTGTAAAGTGAAAGTTGTTAGTTGCTCAGTCACCTCCAATTCTTTGTAACCCCATGGACTGTAGCCCACCAGGCTCCTCTGTCTGTGGAATTCTCCAGACAAGAATACTGGAGTAGGTGACCACTCACTTCTCTAGGGGATTTTCCTGACCCAGGGATCGAACCCAGGTCTCCTGCATTATAGCTGGATTCTTTACCATCTGTGCCACCAGGGAAACCCAAGTAGACAAAATAACATCTGACTTTTACCCTCATGGTGTCTTTTGATGAGGACACTGATGAGGACCACGAGGTGTAACTGATCATCAAACATGTAAACTCTTTCCTCCAGGGATATAAACCCTATCACTTAAGCCAGTGTTCTGTGGATGAGCAGGTGTCCCTTCTCCACCCTATTAAAAAAAAATCTCCATTTTTAAAAAATAAAGTTATTAAATCACCTCTCAGAACTCAGGGATCCTTAGGAAAAAAAAAATAGTAAGAATTTTCACAAATGCAAACTATGTGATTCCTCCTCCTCTCCCTCAAAGATTCAATTAACAAGAGGGAAAAGGTGGCGTGTTTTTAACAAGTTCTTCACGCTGAATTGCTTAGAGATGTACATTAGGCCTCCTTTTAGTAATAGGAAAAAATTATCTCGTCATGACTCGACTCTTTCCCACCTCCAGCAGAGGATTGTAATCAATCAGCCGGACAGCAAGATTGATTTTCTAATTAAGCCGGCATTTGTATCTTCTCGCAGAGCCACAGAAGGCTTCCCTACTGTATCTTACCAACACGTTCCTATTTGTATTCATTTACCCTCACACTTAAAGCACTTTCAACATTGGGGGGAAAAGGTTAGGTAACCACTCACTCCCAGTAGGATCACTGGCTGCTTCAGGGAAGAAATATACACCAAGTCACTGAGCAAAAAAGAGAAAATGTTGAAAGGAGTCCATTTGGGTTTTGTTTTGCTCAGACGTGGATGAAATTTGCCACCGTGGTCCCGTCCCCAACCCCTGCCATGGACGCAGCTGGACCAGCCAAACGCAGATGGCTGGAGGAGGCAGGCTTTTAGAATTTCTAAAAGCTCCATTTCCAGCACTGCTTGCCAAAAAGGTATAGCAGGCTTTTGTGTGGATCTCTGTGATGAGATGTGCTCCTGATTTAATTTACTTAGGGGGAGAATATGAAACCTTGAACAGCTCAGCCGGATTCAATATCCTCAGGGACTCTGCTGGAGGAGAAAACTTACTTTAGCAATTCTGGATCCAATGTGTCGGTGCCTTGTTGCTCATGACCTTTCTTCAGTGAGAGACACCAGGGAATAAAGCTGAAGTCATTAAGAAAAGCTTGCATCTTTTTTAGTTCATTCCTGGTATATCCATTACCTAATATTTTATTAAAAAGCTCAGTCACTGATTCAAAATGCTGATTTCAATTTGAGGAGCATTCTGATCTGAACTGGGATGAAAGTTCACTGTTAAGAAAGAAAAAGAAAGAGGAAAGGAAGAAAGGGAGAGAAGGAGGGAGGGAGAAAGGGAGAGAAAAGAAAGAGGAAGATGAGGAGGCTGACTGATGCAAAGTGACTAGAGGGCGGCAGTGTGTGATGGGCTTACGAAACAATTTGTCCCAAAGACCTTAAAAACATAGCCTTTCACGTAGCGTAATTTATATTCATTAAGTGGCCACTGGTCTTTGGTGGCACCACTTCGGTCACTCAGCGTCCCCCTGGGTTGCACAAACACAACAGGCTTCCAGCTGAGCTCATCATCTTGCCCTGAAACCAACTCCTCCTTCTGACCTCCCTATTTCTGTATATGGCACCTCTAGCCACCAGGTTCAAAACCTGAGAATCACTGTTGACTCAGTTCTCCCTTGCCCCCCATACCCAACTGCCTGCCTTACCCAATGAAGGCAACATTCTATGTATGTATCCAGTATAATTTGCCATCATCCCTTATTTGCATTACTCAACAGCCTCTGACTCTTCCCACCCCCTAATCCAGGCTCTCCTGTTTGCTGTCCTCTATTTCACTGCCAGAGTAATATTCTAATTCTTTCCAAAGAGTATCTTAGAGACTGTCATCCATGCTTAAAGACTTTCAGTAGCTTCCCACTCAATCCTACTTTGGCAGAAACTCCTCAGTTGAGCAGATCTTTCTGGATTTTCCCTATGACGTCCATGGTGCAGTGATTTGCTCAGGAGGATGGTACCATCCCCAAGGCATCTGGAAATTGTGTCAGAGTCGTGTTTGTTTACCTCAGTGACTGGAGGTCACAATGTCATTTAATGAGTGGAACATTTAGCATCCCAAGCACCTGTCACAGAAGTGGTAGGTGACTTCTGTAAAATAGTAGTATCTTCCTGTTGAAAAATACTACTGCAAGTCTAGCCAAACTTAACTTCACTCTCTGTCCAAACATGTTTCTCTTTGGCTATGTCCCTATCCATCTTCAAATCAGTCCTACATGTCACCTGTTCCAAGCAAACTGTCCTTTTCACCACTACCCAGCACCCAACACACACACACACACACACACACACACACACACACTGACCTTCACCTTTCACTTTCCTGAATCTCACTTAGGGAATGTATCACAGTCTGCCTTGTACAAATAAATCACCCTTACATTACACTGAAAATTATTTGAGACAAAGTACTTGTATTACTTATTTTTATATCTCTGACACAAATCACACAGTGCATTATATATAGTAAGTGCTCAATATGCAATCATTAAATTGATCTGAGATGAGGATCTGTATAGGCAATGGAAGCCAGAAGCCCAGGGAGTCAGACAGGGCCCAAAGGCCTAAGTGGAAAGTAAAGGCAAGAGCAAACCATATTCTTAGAAAGGGGAAGATGAACCAGGAGAGCAGTCTGAGAATGAGAGGAAATGGTCCAGGGGAAAGAGGAGGCAGGAAGAGCTCAAGGCCCCAGTGGTCAGGCAGAAAGAAGGGCAAACAAGATAGCAGTGAGCACCTCAGAGAGGCACCAGGAAACAAAACATTCAGAATCAAAAATGAACTCATTGAGTGGTTAAGAACCTGGGTGGGCAGTGGTCTTGGCAGGTTGTACCTAGGGACTCCCAGCAGATGAAGGGGAGCAGCTATATGGCAGCAGAACTCAGACACAACTGAACTCAGGTGTTACCCTGGGCTCTGAGCGCTTATGTGGCTCTTCTGATGGTGGGCATCAATCCTAACTCCATTAGTATTGATACAAGGTCTGTTGGACGCAACAGGCCATGGCGGGCAGACGGCCTGTATATTTGACAGATATAGCAGAAGCTTTTAGAAGGCAAAGCCAGGACTAGGGACATTAACTGCCTAGCAGTTGGAAGGTGGGAGAGGGAGAAAGGTACTGCCTCAGAAGCACACTTAACTAGGCTAAGTTGGACACATGATTGACAGTTGGGAGGGAAAAAGTGATTTAGGGAAGAGGGATAACACAAGAAGGTGAACTATGCAGAAGGAATGGGAGGGGAGAGATGCTGAAAAGAGGACTCTATAGCAAAAGAAACTGCTGTGTGCTAGGACTGAAACCACAGCAATAAGTGAGTAAGAGGGAAGTGAGAGAGTCTGCTTGAAAGAGGATTTCAGAGGCAAAGGCACTGAAATCTTAAAATGCAGTCTTGGAATGAACAGTCAAAGTGGTCAGAGAAGCAAATTATGCAGAGGAGACAGAGATTTGTTGACTGGAAAGACCACACTCAAGTTGTATAACCCATAAACTGGAAGAAAGAGTTGGAATGAGAGTCAGAAGAGACAGAAAGTAAACAGGAAGTCCATCCAGTCTGGAAAAGTAAAAACCATTAACTATGGCAAGAGTAACCAAGAAAATTTTTCAGAGACTATCCACTGGAGGAGTATTTTGTGTAAAGTACCTTATGAGAGGAGGTGATGTTTGAAATATGCCTCAAAGGATAGGAAGGATTTCAGTAGGTAAAGAGGAAAGAACTGAGAGTTGCTGGGTGATGAAGACACCATGAAGAACAGTCTAGAATCTGAAAAGTCTATTCCAGGGGCATGGGGAAGGTAAGTCTATTGAACAGAAAAGAATGGAGAAAAGAGGAAAGAAACAGGAAAAGTTGATCAGTGCACTGGGAAATTTAACCATCATCTATCCAGCAATAAACTATTAAACATCATAGAAAAGAAGGCAGAGATGTCATGGGGATATTGAGAAAATGTATTCACTAATATATGACAAAGTTATTCGGTTCTGTGGAGAAAGATAACATCTAGTTTATGCTTTTTAAAAAATCATCACTTTTCCCCTTCCTTCTCATGCAACCCATATTCCTAGGATGGTTTTTGCTTTAAAATCTTGGGAAACGGGGAGACTTCCCTGGCGGTCCAGTGGCTGGGATTTCGCCTTCTAATGCAGTGGCTACAGGTTCAATCCCCAGTCAGGGATCTAGGATCCCACAGGCCTCACAGGCAAATAAACAAAACAAAACACAACATGGAACAGAAGAAACATAGTAACAGATTCAACAGGGACTTTAAAAATGGTCCACATCAAAAAAAAGAAAAAAACTTTGAAAGAAAATCTTGATAAGGGGAAGAATTCTGTGAGCTTTTTGGGCCTGAGCTGCTATTATCCTCAGTGCTTCCCTTTGAGAGTCTCAGTTGCATGCATAAAGGGGATGGTGACTGTTAATTACAGGAAAAGTTAATTAGAATCTAGATCTCCTAAAACTTTTCTCTACCTTCAGCAATTCCTCAAGTTCCTAAAAGTACTGCTTAGAGGAAAACCCTTGCACGGACACGAACTTTGTGGCTGTGAAAGTAATTCCAAGATGATTACACAGAGAAGGATGTGACTTGTAGGTACAGGAACACTTGGCATTTTTGCTCACAATAGTTAGCCATTAGGAGGTGACTCTAGATGTCTGGGACAGAAGGTCCCCAAGAGCTGTCACAAAATTCTTAATTCATCTGCCTCAGTGAAAGAGACCCAAAACTGGTAAAAGAGCAAGGCTGAGTAAATCTCCCTTCTGCACACAAGGACCAGTTTCAGGAGCCAAGATGCAGTTAATTTAACCCACAGCTCTTTTTAACCCAAGGTTCTCTTTAAAGAAGTCTCTTCTAGAAGCAAATTAACATTTGGTGCACAAAGGGAAGTGAGATGAATGATATGCAAGAACAGTTGTGAGGTTTTTTTGATTTTTGCTTTCATTTTTTTTAGTCTCCTTTCTAAATATGTGTAGGAAAATATGGTCACATGTACAATCCCCTGAAGGACTCTTTCTTTTGCACTTGGATAATAAATGCTACCACTTAAAAAAATAGATTCATCCCTAGGCATCCATTCTGTCACATCCTGGAGCAGAAATTCATACCAGGGGCAGGTAGAAGGGAAAAGAATTGCTACAGCATAAACACATACAATGGGAGAGGGGAACTCTGGTTAATACGGATCTTTCCTGAGATAAAGTGAGAGTAACTTCTGGAATCAAACCTTGGGACTAACCTTCACTTCCACCTTACAGTTGTAGGTCTCTGAAGTGCAGTTTCCTCATCTCTAAAATGACAGTAATAATGCTGCTTCTGGTCATTGTGAGGGCAAAAGGAGATCATGTATAGGAAGTTCAGCTCAGTGCTTTGCGCACAGTATGCAGTCTACGAAAAAGAACTATGCTGGCAGGGACTTTAACACCCTTTCCTAAACCAGGTTAACGTCCAGGTGTGAGGGGTAGAAATAATAATGGTTGCCACAAAACCAGCTGCCATACAGCCGGACTTATTTTTCCTCTCTCTCCCCACAGTGAACTTTTATTCTGGCACCCCCAAAAATGAATAGCTGTACACTGAGATGAGTGCAAATCCAACATCTATTATTGGTATCTTTCTTAATGTTTTCAACACCATCAAAAAAAAAAAAAACAGCCAACCAACCAGCCAACTGGAAACCATTCAACACTAAATAAACATTTGGAATGGGGCCAAGTCTTTTGCAAAATTACAATCTGCTTAAAATAGATGGCCTCAGAGGTCAGTTTCAAATATACTCCATTGGATGTCCATGTTTGTTTACTTCTATCCAAAGGCAATTTGGGGGCAAGCAACTCAGACAGCTGCTTCACGCATTAGAACTAAGTGCAGACACTGCTGTTCCTTGAACACGATGTGCCGCACCAGGGCTTCTATTTTAGAAAGGCCTCCTTTTACCATTGTCAGAGAAGGCAAAGGCCACCAAACGAGAGGGCCAGCCGTCCAGATGGGATTTGGAAGGGAAGTGGAAATGGGGATGAGAGGAGAGCTCTGCTTACATTTTTGATCTGAACTTTTGGGTCTCCATCTGCTTGTGCTCCTGGAAAAAGATTTCTTGGTTTTCTGAAAGAAGATAGATCAATATAGATAGATAGACCTAAAGCTCTTTGAAAAGCTAAATTTGATTTAAAAAAATTGAATAGTTTTCACAAAGCACTATTTAGGTCAAATAAATCAGGAAAATGTGGACTAAACATTTTCTTTTAATAAAGGCACATGTTGAAAATAAGGAGATGTGTTTATAACAAAACTTTCTTGGATTTCCAAAAAAATAAAACACTTAATTAGTTTTAGGTGTTAAATATACCTCCCTTTTCATCTCAAATAAAATAATAATAATAATAGTATCAGATATGCTTCTTTTAGGAGAAAAAACATTTTTAAATTGCCAACAGAATTTCTAGGCATTGAAGACACAAGTAAATTACTGAGACAGTTTTTTTTGGAAATTATTAGCATTAATTGTACTGTGTAAACTAGTTCTCAAATTTTCCATTGATCCATCTTAAATTGAAAAAGAAAGGTTGTCCCTAGCAAGTAAGAATTTCTATTTTCTTATTAATATACTTTCAAAATGTTTTATTTGAAGAAAAATACCAATTCTGAGAAAGCCTGCCTTTACTACTTCAGACTACACTGACTTTCTGTTTTACTGAATTTTTGTAGACTATACTGTTTGTCTACTCCATTCCAGAGCTTATTATCCACAGCTTGTGTTTTTGCTCAATTATTTCACATGTATTTGTTTCCCCAACTTGATGGTAAGCATTTTCAGAACAGTGACCATGCCTTTATTCATTCTATACCCACTGGGCACCTGTTCTGTGCTGAGTACACAGAAAGCCTTTAGTAAACACTTACTGAATGAAAAAAAAATTTTTCATGATTGCCACAGTTTGAAATGGGGTGTATTCTTATATGAGATGCTACTTTAATTAGTGTTATTCAGCATGCTTATATTAAAATCACCTGGATGTACATTAGAATTACCTGAGAAATTTTTAAAATATTCTTATGCCTATGCCATATGCTAGATGAAAAGAGAGAGGAAAAAGAATTATGCCTTTGTCATTAAGGAGGGTCAGCTCTAGGCCGAAGGTGGAGATTGAAATAATAATAAATAAATAGGATTAATAAATATTTCAGAGAGATAGGCTATACCTTAATTGATCATTTTGTAGCTTCTTCAGTTACCATTAATTTCTGAACATATTCTATAGTGATCTTGATTAGACCTGCATACTCCACATCATGCTTGTGCTCAGTCATGTCTGACTCTTCAGGACCCCATGGACTGTAGCCCACCAGACTCCTCTGTCCATGAGATTTCCCAGGCAAGAATACTGCGGTGGGGTGCCATTTCCTCCTCCAGGGGATCTTCCTGACCCAGGGATCAAACCCAGGTCTCCTATGTCTCCTGCATTGACAGGCAGAATCTTTACCACTAGCACCACCTGGGAAGCAAAATCCACAAGTCTTCTCTAATAACTTAATTCCCAATCATTCTCTAAGATAGCATTATTTTTACAGATGGATAAATTCATCTGTTGTGCACTTGATGCTTATTTTTGCTTACCGAAGAGAGCTCTATTTGCAAGTTCTAGGGGGAAATAATTCATGGACATAGCTTCATGTATCGTGGAAACTCTTGGTGGCCCCATGGACTATAGCCCACCAATCTCCTCTGTCCATAGAATTTTCCAGGCAAGAATACTGGAGTGGTTGCCATTTCCTTCTCCAGGGGGATATTATTACTATATATTCTGGCAAAGATAAAATAACAGGGACCAGCTTTACCCTTCCACTTAAAATTCTGTAAAGACCAGTTCCCAAGATATTGGATATCAAGCAAAGAAGAATAGCAATCCCTGAGACCCGGGAGGCAAAAAGGTGAGAACTATTTTGAGTGCCCCAATTCACCCTCTGGAAAAAGATTACAGACCACGGTGCAGAAAGGGCAGATGACCTGAGTTGAGGAAATAGAGAAGGGAATTCAGAAAAGCCAGAGTGCCAACAGTTCACAGAGCAGAGCATGGGGGAGAAACGGCGCTGCACAGAAAGAAAAATTCCAAAGTTTGCAGAGAAAGCATCCCCCTCAGGTATTCCGCCAAGTACTGATAAACAAGACTGAGGACACTGCCCAAAGAGTTCCAGGGAACTGCACCCGGAATTCACTCAGGGCCAAGAATAGGGCCTGTTCCGCACAGCCAGGGGAGAAAACCTCATTAATCAAGCTTGGTTGGTTAGGGTAGGCAACTATGGCTCCCAAGCCAAATGTAGCCTGCCACCTATTTTTGTAAATAAAGTTTTATTGGAACACATCTACACTCATTTCTTTACGCATTTTCTGTTTTCTTTCAATGACAGAGTTGAGGAGTTAATGACAGAGTTGAGTAGTTAAAGCTGAAACCAGATGGCTCACAAAGCCTAACATTTTTACCACTTGGCCCTTCCCAGAAACATTTGCCAGCCAACTTCTGGGTTAAAGCACTAAGAAAGGCCTTGCCTCAGTTCTGGGAAAAACTAACTCTAAACCAAATGCAGCTCCATTTCACCTTTTAAAAGTAATATCCAGAAAGATCAAATTGTTTCCAAGTAACTTAACTATGTTCCAAAAGAAAGCGCAATAACATGCATAGAAATACAAAAGCCTACAGCACTCAACAAGGTTAAATTCACAATGTCTGGCATCCAGTCAAAAGCTACCTGGCACACGAAGAAGGAAAATACAATCCATAACTACAGGGAAAATCAATCAATTAAAACTGACCCAGAAATGACACATGATAAAATTAATAGACAAGGACATTAAAACAGTTATTATGACTATATTCCACATGTGGGGGTTTGAGGAAAGATTGAACATGTTGAATAAAAGATGAAAGATACTTATAAGAAGGGCCCAGAGACTTTCCTGGTGATCCAGTGGTTAAGACTCCACATTCCCAATGCAGGGGGCATGGGTTCAACTCCTGGCTCAGGAACTAAGATCTTACATGCTGCAACTAAGACACGGTACAGCGAAAAAAAAAAAAAAGAAAAGCCTGAATCAATCTGTTGACCATTTAAACAAATTAATAACAATGATCTGAAGGTTTTAACATATTTAAAAGTAAAATGTATGATAACATGAGCAAGAAGAGTAAGAGAGGTATAAAGAGAATTTTACGGTTGTAAGGTTTTTACATTGCTTGTAAACTAGCTTAATGTGGTTGGTCTGAAGGTAGACTGGGATAACATATAAACATATATTATAACTTTAAAGAAACTACTTTGAAAAAGGACACAAATCACCATGGTGTATTAATCCCATCAAATAATTTTTTTAAGTTACTTATTTTTCAATTGAAGGGATAATTGCTTTACAGAACTGTGTGGGTTTCTGCCAAACATCAACATGAATCAGCCATAGGTATACATATGTCCCCTCCCTCTTCATTTTTTTCACTTACAACATTTCTATCTGTCTTTGTTGTTGTTACAATTTCTCTGCTAAGACTCCCTGTTCATATTCATGTTTCTTATTCATCTTTTCCGTTAATACCTTAATATATTTACATGGCTATTTTCTAAAGACTATTTTTTTTTTTTTTAGCAGTTCTAGGTTTACAGCATAACTGAGAGGAATGTACAGAGATTTCCAATGTATCACTCTGCCCCAAACCATGGAGAACTTCGCTTATTACCAGCACCCTCACCAGAGTGGTACATTTGTTATCACTGGTGAACCTACACTACCCACCATAATCACCTAAAGTCCATAGTTTACATTACAGTTCACTCTTGGTGTTGTATTATATTCTATTGATTTAGACTAATGTATAATACCATGCATCTATCATTAGGATCATACAGAGTGTTTTTTACTGCCCTAAAAATCCTCTCTGCTCTGCCTACTTATGCCTCTGACTGCAAAACCCTGGCAATACCAGATCTTTTCACTGTCTCCATAATTTTGAATCATACCATATATAACATCTTCAATTGGCTTCTTTCACTCAGCATATGTATCTAAGATCTCTTCATGTTTTTTTATGGCTTAATAAACTCATTTCTTTTTAGCACCAAATAATATTTCATTGTCTGTATGTACAACAGATTATCCATTCACCTACTGAAGAATTTCCTGGTTGCTTCCAAATTTTGGCAATTATGAATAAATCTGCTATAAATATTTATGTGCAGGTTTTTGTGTGGACAGAAGCGCAATTGCCTGGTTTTTCCTTACCCCAGTCTGTGTAAGATTCACCCCACCTCCCATTCTTCCACTAGTTTCAAGGCATCTCTGGTTCTCTCAGCTCTTCTAGGAAAAACTTGTGTTTCCTGGAATGTGATTCATTAAGGTTTCTTAGAATCCTCAAGTCCCTAATGGGTCAAAAACAAATCTATGACTTTGTAGATGATCCAACTTATTCTCATTACCAGGATGAGCGCAACTGTCTCTTGGGACTTTCACCATCCTAACTGGAAACAGACTCTCTAAGGAGCTTAGAGTTTTAAATGAACACAATTTAGCCATTTGTTATAAGAATAATATAGGTGGTGGGAACAATACACCAAGGGCATTTGTATTATTTTAAATTAGTAAAATATAAAGGAACTTAAACTGCAGACTCATGAGACTTGAAACTAACTACTATAAAGAATTATTTGATAAATTATTTTCATAACTTGCAAAATAACTAATAAATTAAAAACTAATAAATCATTTGCATAAGTCCAACATTTTATCTGTGTAGGTGAATTTGCCATAGACTCAAATAAAATTAGAGTTGGTAGGGCTTTACAGACCATGTAATCACACATAGACAGGAGAATTCTAGGTATCTATGAAAGTCTGTTTGGAATTGCCATAGGATATGGGTAGAAATCCAGTCTGCTCTGGGTCCCTTTGCCCAAACATAAAGTCTGTTTTTATCAGTTCTCTATATTCAGTTCTGAGTTAGATAACAATGAAACAGAGGTTCTGATCCTTTCAAAACTATGAAAATTACAATCAGTCAATTTTCTACACACATACTTCCAAAGATACATATATACACACAGATACTACATTTTCTTGTTAAGGAAACTGAGGTCCAAAGATGTACAGTGACTCCCCTAAGAAGACACAGCTAGCTAATAGCAGAAATGGTAGCAGAACCCCTCTAAATCTAGTCCATTTTCTACTCCACATGTTCCCCTCCTTGCTAATTAATCTGCCCGTGCTAGACTATTGTAAATCGCCGCCGCCACAGGCGATGCAGTGTGGAAGTGTGGATGAGCAGGCTTAGGCGGGTTGACGAATGATTCCAAGGGCTGTAGAGACTCTTGTGTGACATCAGTTGGACCCAGGTGAAATGGTAATCACCAGTGTATAAATGATTTGGACACTGTAATTTCCCCCTGTGATTTAGTTTGCTTTCTTCCATTGATTTATTTAGAGTGTGCTCTGCTACATCCCCCAACCTTGCTACACACTGAGCACCAATAAACGTCAAACAGATTAGACAGGCCCATTACTCAATGGGCACATTTCTAAAAATGGTACAGAGGTGAAATCCCAGCAGTTTGAGATGATTGGAGTATTTACAGGATGTTACAAAAACATCTGCCTCAAAGATTCAGAGGTTCGAGAGTTGATGTAATGTTGTATTAGGAGCCTCCACCACCACTAGTCACTGTACAGAAAATATTAAGCCATTACAGAGTGAATGAGTTTTGAGTACCTATTACATAGAATGGGCTATACAGAGATTGGCCCTCTAATAGCCACTTAGAGTGAATACATTTTGCTTTTATCAGAAGAGAAGAGAATGGAACCTATTTTTATGGTTTTGTTCAAAGATAAATGTGGGTAAAAAGAGGTATTTTTTTCCTTCTGCACTGACCCCTTAGGTTCGGGCACATAGCATCCTTGCTCTGGTATAATGTCATAACCCTTAAGAAGCAGACAAAAGGCAGCAACAGTTCACTAGAACTAATCCTGAATTTTTATTTGTCTTCATCATTACTGTAGTGACCATTAAAAGATCACCAATTACAGAGCCAAAGAGTACGTATATCTCATTTACCTTTGTAAGAATCCTAAGATCAAGGTACAATTATTCCCATTTTATTTATATATGAGAAAACTGAGGTTTAAAGAGGTTAAGAACCTTCCTTGTGGTCACACATTTAGTAAGCTGTAAAGCTGGATTCTAACAATCAAATGAATTCCAAACCCTTTGCTTTTGCCATGATGGTCATCAGTTGTGGAAAACAATCAATTTAAGGTTGAAATAGCAACAACCATGAGAATAGGTTGTTCTGGTTATTTTATAAACACAAAGAGTTCACAGTCTCCTTCAAGAAATTGTCCAGTATAATGGCTGTTGGTGTTTTCTGTTGTTGTTTAGTCACTAATTTGTGTCTGACTCTGCGACCCTATGGACTGTAGCCCGCCAGGCTCCTCTGTCCATGGTGGGGGTATGCCCCCACCAAGGAAGCCCCTGTTGCAGGGGACACATGATTACTAAAGGATTAGTTCTAGAATCACACCTCTGCGATCTCCCTTTCACCAAGATTTAATTAGGTCTCCAGTATTTTCTTTGTGACGTTGTTCCCCTTCCATAGCTAATGGGATATTTGGTGGTGAGTTTGCAGACAATGAAGTGGTAGGCCTAACGAGGAAGAAAGACAGAATACAAGCTGGACTTGGCAGGAGCCAACCAGCCTGTCTATGATAGTTAAATTCAACATTTAGTTTTATATATATTCACAGATGGACACCTGAGCATGTGTGCACATGCATGTATCAAAAAAGAAATGGGGAGAGGAGGGAGGTATGACTTTCCTCTTTCTGATTTGCATTTCTGAGGAAATAGCAGTCGGATGCATCATTTATTAATCACAAATTTTGGTGCTAAGTCTTCAGAATAGAAAAACATCATTTGATTTTCAATGAATATTCTGCTAATTGGTAGGTTTTGCCTCTCAACTAAACTGTAAAAGGGACGGGTACATACTAAACCGATTGTCCTACTTAGGCAGTTCCTGGCAGGGATGCTGAGATGGATTAACATGCATAACAGAAGGCTTATGTGACCCTGGGAGACAGTAGAACCTGAAATAACCTTAATATCCTGTCAACTTTCATTACCAGACCCCAGTGAACAAGTAAAGCCTATTTAACAATCTGTCTGGGAAGGAAAAATCCATATCTTGTTTGTTTTTCTTTTTTTTATAACCAGGATTTTTCAGCCCGTTCTTTTTTATCCTGGGGATATTTTCTTCCACCTCACTTCTCAGAGCAACATCACCATGCTAGACCAAGTTATATGGAGCCATGATTTCATCAAACTTCTCAGCGTGGATGCCACTCCACAGCCCTTGCTGCCATGGCCCTTGCTTTACAAACATGCCCTCAATTATCTGAACAAAGAGTCTGTATTGAACAACTGGCAGTCTGGAACCTAGCCGTGTGTTTGGGCAGAAATAACTCCATCTTGACAGGTGGCCAGGTTCTGTGCTAGGAAGTCTGCTTGAGCTCAAGAAAGAAGGGAAGAATTAGCCAAACTGAAGAGTCAAAAAGCAAGAATATCTTGAATAGGCACCTGGGCTTTCTCAGAAACACATGAATCCAGATGTTCTGTCAATTTGTCAGTTGCATTTGCTAAAGGCATCCTGAGGTACCACGGCATGCCAAGTGCACTATATTCCTCAAGGGAGGTGTTTATGGGGAAATTCTAAAAATACCAGAGCACTAAAACAAATCCAAAATAACTGCATTCCTGTAGCTTTTTAACAGCACTCTCAAGAAATAGATAATTCTCTTAGGCTCAGTAAATGCTTTCTAAATTTCCAATTTAGATGTCATATCTTGAGGTTCCAAACTCCCTCCATTCACAAGACATGGCTTAGATATGGATTCAATTCTAACTAGAGGAATTGAAGTTATGCTTTTAAAAAGTCACTAGGTAATATACAGAGACCTGGAATTCTACAAATTAGCGGCTGTATGACCTTGAGCAAGTCACTCCTCTGATCTGAAACATTAAAAAGAGGGGGAAGGGACTAAAATTTGTTGAATTATTGGGCACTTTGCCACCACTGTCTTCTGTAAAGTTTACACTAGAGGGTTTCCAATACTACTTCTAGCTTTGATCTTCTATTTACTAAGTGCTTAATGCGATTTAGCAAATGTTTATGAGAGATTCTATGAGCCAAGTATAGTACTATGTACTGCAAGAGTCATCAACATCAATGTGAGGATGACATATGAAAGGATTTTTATAGACTTTTTTTCTCCCATGGCAAATCAGGCCTCCAGGTTTCTTTTTCCATAAAATTCAGGAGAATAGGTTCTGATGGTATTAAGGGGCCAGTGTGTTACCCACTTGATCACATAACCATATCAAGAACCTGTCATTTTATTCTTTGAGGAATTTATCAATTCCTCTCAGGGAAATGCACTGTGACGTCATTTATCTGAGCTCCAATAGTTCTGTTTGTCAATTGTAATCCATAAATTAGATGCTTAATTGGAAGGGACAACAAACTGAATCAAGAAAAACTGAGTTTGAGCTCTGGCTGTGGCACTCACCAGCTGGACAAAAATACTGGATAATCTACTCTCCGCTTGCATCTCACTCTCCGGACATGAAGAATATGGGGTTGCTGATTTAGCTTATTCCTAAATTTCTCAGACAGCTTTAAGAGAGGTCAGGGTGGGGCAGAAAGGGAAGGGGAAGAATTAGTCTTAAACCTGACCTATGCCATACAGTAAGGCGTAGGTCACCATACAGGTGGCACAATGGTAAAGAATCCTCCTGCCAATGCAGGAGATGCGGGTTTGATCCCTGGGTTGCCTTGGAGTAGGAAATGGCAACCCACTCCAGTATCCTTGCCTGGAAAATTTCATGGACAGAGGAGCCTAGCAGGCTATAAGTCCATGGGGTTGCAAAGGGTCAGGCAGGACTAAACATACACACATACAGACACGTGCAATATGGTAGTCACTAGACACAGGTGGTTATTGAGCACTTGAAATGTGGCTAGTCCAAATTGAAATGCAAAAAAAAAAATGGATGCATAGTAATTTTATAATATTGATTACATAATGAAATGATAAATATTTTGGATATGTTGGGTTAAATACAAAAGATTATTAAAATTAATCTCTTTTTATGTTTTATTTTCATGTGGTTAGTAGGAAACAAAATCACATATGTGGTTCACACCTGTGGCTTACATTCTGTTTCTATCAGACAGTTGTGGCCTAAACCCCCCCTTACTAAAAAGCCATCAGCTTATGAAGAGTTAAGACAGCAATCTTGTTCTGGTCTGATTTAAAAAGGGGAAAAAAAAATGAAGATAGGAAAATGAGGAAGCAAGTTTTATCCACACAGAAGACTGCCCTGCACCCTTACCAGGAAGCCACTGAAGAGTTGTACTTGTCCTCAGGGTCAGGCCTTTGTTATGCAGATTTGAGTCACTTGAGTAATAATTGCTTCACAAAGTTGTGTTGGTTTCTGCCTTAGAGCAAGGTGAATCAGTCATAAGCACACAAATATCCCCTCCCTCTGGGGCCTCCCTCCCACCTCTCCATCCCACCCCTCGAGGTCATCACAGAGCACCAAGCTGAGCTCCCAATAGCTATCTACTTTACACATGGCAGTGTATACATGTCAGTGTGCTTAATCGCTCAGTCATGTCCAACTCTTGCGACCCCGTGAACTGTAGCCCACCAGGCTACCCTGTCCATGGGATTCTCCAGGCAAGAACGCTGGAGTGGGTAGCCATTCCCTTCTCTATGGGATCTTCCCAACTCAGGGATCAAACCCAGGCCTCCTGCATTGCAGGCAGATGCCTGACCATCTGAGCCGCCAGGGAAGTTCATATATGTTAATGACAATGTTACTCTCTCAATTCATCCCACCATCTCTTTACCCCGCTAAGTCCACAAGTCCATTTTCTACATCTGTGTCTCTCTTCCTGCCCTGAAAATAATGTTCATGAGTACCATTTTTCTAGATTCCATACATGTGTGTTAATATATGATACTTGTTTTTCTCTTTCTGACTTACTTCACTCTGTTTAACAGGCTCTAGGCTCATCCACTACAACAGACTCAAATCCATTCCTTTCTATGGCTGAGTAATATTCCACTGTACATGTGTATCACATGTCCTTTATCCCACTGACTTTATGTTAGAGAAGGCAGATGGTTACTGACAGAAGAAAAGGTGAGCCACTGAAAGGGAAAGGGTCTGGGATAAAGAGTTCTAGGGATGCTTGGAGTGAAGAAGCGACTCTTTCCCTTCACTTCTCCATCCTTCATCCTTCCACTTCCTATTTCATGCCTTCCTTTATATCTTGCAATTCTATTCTTGCTAGGCACCTTCACATATGTATCTCATTATATCACAGTGAGTCTGTAAGATAGGTATGATTATCCTCATTTAACAACTGACAAAGCTGAAACTCAGAAAAGTTCTATAACTTACACAAGGGTTGAGCCCCTAGCATTATGATGGAACCAGGATCTGAATTCATATCTCTTGATTTCAGTGACTATCTTTTTTCCCACAAAACCACATCACATGCATGCATTTCAACTCGTCTTTCCTAAATGACTTCTGATTTATTTTAAATTGAACTAATTCTTTAGTTGTTCTGTGAAGACAGTTTAGAGGTTATTTTACTTCACATTTTTAACTGCTTCCTAAAATATGACAGGGTTAATTTTCAAAAGTCTTTTTCACACTACTAACTAAATACTGTCCAAATATTAATCATATTTGAGTACTTAGGCTAATAAAATAAGTAGGCCTACAGCTCACTTAAATAGCTCAGCCAAACTTGTAAAGAAACATAATTAGCTGATACCTTGTCTGCTTTCAATGAATAACAGATCTTGGCAAAAAACGCATTAAAACATTTTAGTCCAAAGAAGTAATATTAACTTAGTCGATCATGAGAAATCTGTTATGTAAATGGTTGATTCTAAATCCTTAAAATCATAATCATATAATTTCTATAAGTTAATTTCAACAGAAGTAGCAACATATTTTTTCTTTTTCACCTTTATGAACCACTGAAAAGAAGACAAATGAAATACATGCATTGTGTTTATTTGAAATAAAGTTCCATGGTGTTCCATCTGTAATACCCCAAATGCCAGCATTAATCCATTTATAAATCCATAAGGCTTTCAGTAAGACCCCAAGGAAGGTGTAAGTAATGCATACAGAATCTGTGCCAGTTCAACACCCACAACAGAAGCCAGAGCATCTTGAGACTGCCCTGGGAATTAGACCTCAAACAAATCCCCAAGTCGGGGATTTAAACACATATATGAGTTTTTGTTGTTGTTGTTGTTGTTTTCTATAAGTCTATGTAATAGAAAACATAACCCTCAAAATCATTTTATTCATTGTTGCATCACAACCTACATTTTTCATCTGTGTTGTAAAATCCTACAAGGAGAGAGGAACTAGATATGATTTGCCTTCAGAAAACAAGATGGTACAAGAAAAATTTAAATATAATCAAGCATCAGTAGATGCAGGAGGTGAAAACTGTCCTCATTGCCTAATAAATTTTTATTTAAAAAATAATTCTAAAAAAATAAAAATAAAAATAATTCTGAGTTGTTTTATAAATTTGATTGGGATAGAGGGTGGAAATTAGAAATTATTTCCAATAGAAAATCAGTCAAAAAAAGTATTTATAAAACAATATAAATCATACTATAATTTGATTTAGAAAATTTCAGTGCTCAAGAAACTTTCTTAAATACTTGTATAACCTAAAAGGAGGTATTTCTATGTGCAAATACGTTATAGGGAGCCTGGGAGATAGATAGACAGACAGACAGACAGATGGATGGAAGAAAGGAACGAAAGAAAGATACAAATGGATGTACCATTTTTTCCATTTTAAGTCAGGAAAAGTGTAAGTATATATTTGAAACAAAAGTCAGAATTCAACTTACTATAAAATGATTTCAGAGGCACTTCACATTCTATCAGAGATAGACTCTTTAAAATTTTCATGTGAATTATATTTATGTGTATAAAATACATTGAATGACCAAAAATGTGGTTATCATTAAAAAAAAAAAAAAAACAACTTCTGGTGAGCTCTTTATTAAAACAACTAACTACTTCCTCATTCATGTGTGTTGTAAATTTTCCAAACAAATACTGGGCACCAACTCTGCCCCAGACACCAAGTCTACACTACAGTAGTTCCCCTTTATCCACAGGGCATACATTCCCAAACCCTCATTGGAGACCTGAAACTACAGAGAGTAATGAACTCTGTATACACTGTTTTTTCTATATATAAATACCTACAATAAAGTTTAATGTATAAATTAGCACAGTATAAGGTTAACAATTAATAATAAAATTGAAAGATTATAACAATATACTGGAACAAAAGTTATATAAATTCTATCTCTCAAAATATCTTATTATTCAAATTTAATGTCTTTTTCACCTTAACTAAGCACTTACACACTGTGACCATAACTTCTGCATTTTGAATTCCAACAGCAAAACTAGCACAAATTTCTTTTTCCTTCTTCAAAATTTCATAGATAGAAGGTTCATTCATACTGTAGATCTTAGAACCTCAGCATATGACTGTTTTTCTTTCCTTAGTAGGTCCAGAACTGTCACCTTTTTACTTAAAGGAAGCTCTATAGCTTCTCTCCAGCATATCTGAATAGCCAGCATGACTACTCTTGCATTTTGGGGCCATTCTTAAATAAAATAAGGGTGACTTGAACATAAGCACCATGACACCACAACAGTCAATCTAATAACCAGTGGCTACTAAGTCACTAAAGGGATAAAGAAATAATTCATGTCCCATTCACGTCCCAGGCAGGACAGAGCAGAATGGCTGCAGAGCTGCTCAGAATAGCATATAATTTAAAACATGCATTGTTTATTTCTGAAATTTCCATTTAACATTTTCAAACCTCAGTTGACCATGGGTAACTGAAACCATGGAAAGTGAAATCATAGATAAAACTATTGTACTAAACAAGGCAGCTGGGTCTCATATCAAGGAACTAAGAGTATACATGCACAGGCAAACAAACAGATTAATAAACAATTTCATTTAATAAGTACAAAGTGTGCTGACTGCTACCAAGGAAATAGACATGGCATGCAATAGGGAAGCCACGTGTTAGGAGATGATTGTGTAAATGGAAAGATAACGGTAACTGGATTAAGTATTTACAGTGGAAAAGGAAACAGGTCAGTGGACTTAAGGACAGAAGCAATGGAGCTTGCTGATGGAATGGATGTGGGACTTGATGAGAAGGCTTGCATCAAAGATTTTGCATATGCGAGATACACAATCCATATCTTTATATAAACTCTTCTTGATTTAATGGATTATGTTCTAAAAGAATGGCCTAGTCCATTCCATGTGAAAATGCACTCTGATTTAACAAAAACTTATATAAGCTTCTCAGATTTAGATCCTTAATACCATTTATTGTTAAATTTCTATGGAAAAAATTTATTGCACCAAACATGGAAATCTACAATTCTTTCTTCCTTTCATAATACATTTAAAGTGAGCCTGTCTTCCTTTTTTTATCCCTCTTCAAAATTTTTAACAGTTTTCCTCTGTGTTGTTGTTGTTGTGCTGTAAACCTGATTTAAATCCTCCCTGGTTAACTTAGAAAATTATTAAATAAATTCATTTAACTGGATCACTGCTTCAAATGGGAGATTCACAGAGGCAAAAAGACATAAATGATGGATGATGACTTTGATGACTCCATTATGATGACTCCAGACAACAACACAAACAGAGACAAACTATAGTTGACCCTTGAACAACCTCAAGTGTTCGGGGAGACAGCCCTCCTCACAGTCAAAAATCCGCATATAACTTATAATCAGCCCTTGTTATTGTGGTTCCTCTGAATCAGCACATCTGTATCTGAGAATTCAAACAACTAAGGGCCATGGGAGTGCTTCCCTGGTGGTTCAGATGGTAAAGAATCCACTTGCAATGCAGAAGACTCGGGTTTGACCCCTGGTTCAGAAAGATCCCTAAAGAAGCAAATGGCTACCCACTCCAGTAATCTCCATGGAGAATCCCATGGACAGAGGAGCCTTGCTGGCTATAGTCTATGGGGTCACAAAGAGTCAGACACAACTGAGTCACTAAACACACGGCACCAGAGCCATGAAGTAGTGTAGTATTTACTTGTGAAAAAAATCCAGGTATAAAGGGACCCACACAGTTCAAACCCATGTTGTTTAAGGATCAACAGTACTATGAAAGGAGTGGGTGTGGGAGCTCTGCTTAAAGCTCTCCCCAGAGGCCTGGTTCAGACTTGGCCTTGTGTTGACCTGTGTACAAACCGGAGGATGTTTCCAAGTCTGTTCCAGTAGCTCTCTCATATGTTGAATTTTTATTGAACATTTATACCTCACTCACAAAATAAGATCATTCTTTGGCTTGTAGAATCACTGTAAATTTTAGCTGTATAAATTTAGGTTAACCTCCTGAAATTCTGAATCTTCCATGTGGGAAAAGACAGAGGCCTAGACAAAAGAGATTCATACTTGGTTTCCATTTGAAATTATTTCTATGCATTCCTTTTAATTTCTAAATGTATAAAATTTTAATTTTAAGTGCTTTGGGGAGTATTTATAATAACTAAAACTAAGGTAGGGGTGCCTGTCAAGACCCAGCCTCCTGAATCTTGTTTCATACAGGGAAGCCTCACTCTCCCTCTCTCCCTTGTGTATTAGTCAGGGTTCTCCAGAGAAAGAGAATCAATAAGCTATGAATATTTATATATAAATTGATTTATTATAAAGAATAGATACATATGATTATAGAAGCTAGAAAGTCCGAATCTGCTATGTGAGCCAGCAGGCTGGAGACCCAGAGAGCTGATGTTTCAGATGAAGTATGAAGGCAGTCTGCTGGAGAATTCCCTCTTGTTCAGGAAAGTCATTCCTTTTGTTCTATTAAAGCCTTCAACTGATTAGACAAAGTCCACCATATTATAGAGAACAATCTGCTTTACTAGTTAAAATGTTTATCTCATCCAAAAGCACTTTGGCAGAAACACCCAAAATGGTGTCTGACCAAACCGATCTAGTCAAATTGACATATAAAATTAATCATCATATCTTTCCCCTCTAAAATCCCTCCTTTCTTCAAAAGCAAAATCCTATAATGAGAAGAGCTAGGCCTCAAACTTTAAGGACTAACTATTAGGTCCAAATGATAATGTAGTTCAGTAGCAGAAATGCGGGTGGGCTTTGATATCAAACATACTTGGGTTCAAATCTTCTATCCACTAGTATAGTTCAGGAACCTCAAGCAAGTTATCTGACTTCTGGAAACCTCAGTTTGGTTCTTTGTGGAATGGGCATTATAATTGCTCTCTCATGGGTTCATTATGAAGAATCAACTAAATAATATCCCTGAAAGTTCCTAGCAAGTGATAGGCTGCCAATGAATCTTATCATAGCAGGAGTTCCAACTACATTGCTTGCCACTAATATTCAGCCATGTCTGGCTGCCTGGAAAGGTGGTCTGCCAGGAGTCTGCTCCAGGAACTGAAGAGTCTCCTGGGAAGGAACTCATACAGAATGAGACTGTCAGACAAGCTTGGCCTGTGAAGAAAAGGTCGTAGCTATCTGGGGGAAAGCTGGCTTTGACTCTCTGGTGCTACACCCGTTCCCAAGCACAGCTCCTTTCAAATGTACTCATATCAGAGTCCTGGAAACTCTGAACAAAAACAAAGAGAGCTATTTTTTCTAAAAACATCTGGTTCACCCTCTTGTACTTTTTTCACTCTTCTTTCCACATACTCGTCATCACTGGAGAGAATTCTGGCTGATCCAACTGCCCTGGGATTCTTTCTTCCCTTGAATTTTGGTGGATTTGGCTGACTAAGCCCAACTCAGTCTCAGAACCTGGATTCTCTGGGTTGTTTGAATGAAGTAAGCGCCTGCCTTCTTCCCTAGTCCCTTCCAAATCTACATTCTTTGGATAGCTTAGCATTTACATGGACCTCTGGAGGGACTTAGGTTTTCCAACCAAAATGGGAAAGTCCAGTCAGTTCCTGATTAGTAGCTTAACAGGACAAGCCGCCGGATTCATTAAAAGGCACTCTTCCCTGGTGGCCTCCCTTACCACTCTGCGTTACCCTTTCCAAACAGCAAAGCAGATATTCAATAGAATCAGAACAGCATCAGAATTCACCTTGGGAACTGGCCCAGATACAAACTAGAATGACACTATACAGATGCTCAGGCTTTCCAGGTTGAAAGTAGCCAAACCCGGTTCACCGAGAATTAGACTATCCTTTCTACACTTAGGCTACCTTGGTTTCACTGGTCCACATTCCCCACCTTGTACTAGCTAGTGACTTGCAGCAGATCAAAACATTCCTTCTTCCCATCCCCACCAAAACTAGTTCATCTAGATTAGTGCTGTACAGCAGAATTTTCTGCAATGATGAAAATGTTCTATATCTGCACTATCCAGTGAGGCAGCCAGGCATGGCTACTGAGAACTTGAAATGTGCTAGTGTGACTTAATGAACTGAAATTGTATTATTACTTAATTTTAATAAATTTAAACTGCGACTACTAGCTAGTAACTACCATATTGCACTATACATATCTAGATAATTATTCCTCAGCTACATGAAACTCCTTTCTGTCAACCAGTGGATCCATAACCCTGTTTTCGGACCCTGGATCCAACCTATGTGGTTCTATTTTCTTTCCAACCCTCAGATTCTAGTGAATTTGAATTCTTTGATGAGGAAGTGCATAGATAATAATTTCTGGTGGAGTAGCTCCATACAACCCTCAAAAGATTCTGAGGTGGTAAGTTATAAATTTAACCCCAGGCAAGCTATTTTAGGGTTCACCACTTTCAAGCCCTAACAAATAGAAACCCAGAAGATAAATACCAGCTTGGGTGTCTTTCTGATGTTGAAGCTGAAACCCCAATACTTTGGCCACCTGATGCGAAGAGCTGACTCATTTGAAAAGACCCTGATGCTGGGAGGGATTGGGGGCAGGAGGAGAAAGGGATGACAGAGGATGAGATGGTTGGATGGCATCACCGACTCAATGGACATGAGTCTGGGTAAACTCCTGGAGTTGGTGATGGACAGGGAGTCCTGGCGTGTGGCGGTTCATGGGGTCACAAAGAGTTGGACACGACTGAGCAACTGAACTGAACTGATTTCTAAGGGCCTTCTGAGTCTTTCTGGCTCCCCAGGATGCTCCCAGATCTTCTATCATCCCTTCTGCCTACCTGTCTGTCCATGCCCTCCTCACAGTAGACCTAGGCTTATTCTAATCTCTGATGGTCAAAAGTACATTTATGGAGTAAAAGCATTTCCCCATACCCCCAGATGATTGAAAACTGTGTCATCGGCTTCTTGTTCTAAATAGAGCTCATTCTACTTGTTATATATACAAGGTTCTCAGAAACTTGCCCTGGTGGGACAAAATTAAATGGTCCTAATTAATTCTCAAATTTCAGAGTATGCAGGATCAGGACAGATCCACAGATGCCACCCTTCATAGTCTTATTCAGCAGGTCTCACCTGGGGCATGAAAATGTGCATTTTTGTGGGGGACACTGACACAGATGATTCTTGGAATTCACTTTTGGAATATCTAAATTAGAAAAACAATCACTTCACTTTCTTAATTTCATTTGTTGGGATAATTTGATAGCAAAGTTAATAGCAAAATTAAAAAAAAAAATACAACCTAGAGCACCTCCAATAATCAACTGCGTATTCTCTGATCTTTAGTATTTACCTGAAACTTCCAAGTCACTCACCTCTTGCTTGTACTTTCCCAGTGATCTAATTCACCTTACCTCCTGAACCCCCCTCAGATGTTATTCCACTCAGAACAGTGACACAATCTGGTTGCCTTGTCATCCTGCCCTGATATTATTTGTGGGGCCCATTATACACAGGCACAAGTCATTACATCTCAGACCACCTCTACCCACTTTCAGACAGGGGCTTTATAGATAGCCTGTGACACTTGAGGTTTGACCTCACATCCAAGGAACCTGTGCTTAATTTATCTGTTTGGACTATGACTCTACTCTGCTGCCAACCAGAGTAATTATGTATCAGAGTTTTTAAAGCTCTGACACATAATAACAACATGGCTTTTGATGGCAGCAATCTTATGATAGATAAGAAAAACAAGTACATTAAAAGTAAGATTACAAAGCTCATGGGTACTGAAAACTTCATGCCTGCCTAAGGCTCTCAAAGGTTTCTTTGCTTCTAGAACTTATTATTTTCTGCCCTCTGGGGACAAATCCATTTGACATATATTTGTCACCTACAAATCAAAGGACAAACCAAGCACACTAATTGGGTTTTAGAACCTTCAGAATTTAAGGTAACTTGGGCAGGAGTCATAACAAATATTTAGGAATATGGGAGGAAGGAAGTTAGGAGGAGCAGGCAGAGACATCTAATCACTTAGATCAGGGACTAGGGTAACTGACCCTATTGCAGCAACAAGCTCTGGGGGAAGGTAAGAAGATCCAAAGGGACAAGACCCAGTATTTGAGTACTGGGTTGTCTGAAAGGTGCAGTGGAGACAGAACTAGCCAGCAGCCATCATCCTGGGGGAGCGGTGTACATATGTTAGCACCCCAATAAACAACTGGGGTTAATGGTGTGCTATAGAATACTACATGGTTCTGACTTGTTGTGAAGTAAATAAGTTAGGATTCAGCAACGCAAACCTGGGCAAATAGACAACAAGGATCAGCCAGACAAACATGGTGTAGAGTAGGGGTATGGTAGGAAGTGCCGTCACTCAGGGGATGCGCTTCACGGGCTGTACTTCAGAGCCTGGTGCAGGTGGTTAGCGGGTTAGAGGTTGCACTGCAGGCATCAAAAAGGACCAGTGTCATGGCTCAGGCACAGCTAGGTCAACAGACTTCAATTATAGAAATCACTTAATCTGGGCTGCAGGTGGCTGAGGGGGAGGTAGCTATAACAAAATACCCTTTGTTCTGTCAGAATTAGCTCAAGAACTAACAGGGCACACATAAGACTAGAAGTTGCCACTTATGCTATGACTCAGCAAGACAACTGAGCCACACTTCTTGATCCTTGGACTCTGTTTTAATAATGCAGGCTACCTCATACAATACACCATCTGCATCAGGTGTAGGCTCCAAACCCAGATTTGCTATCATCTGTTCTTCATAGCCCCATCCCAGTCCAAGAGACACCCCCTCAGGTATCAAGAGGGTCCAGGCTGATGTGCACAATTGTGCCCAACACTGAATCAACTCAGCTGGTTGGGTCATGTCCTGCAAGTTAACCCTCCAAGGATACCTTCTTCCTCCTTCCCTGACACTCTCACCTCCATTAGCTTTAAGAGCACCATCAAAAGAGGAATATTCAAACCTAGCATAGCTGGCCAACATTTTGGAAGTGAAAAGAAAAGTGCTAATAAAAGGCATATCAATGCCAACCAAAGAGTAGATAAAATAAAATCAAAAGTATAAGATCAGTAAGGAAAAAATACTTCTCATAATTTTCATGCCTTTGTTTTAAAAAGCTAATGTAAAAAACTAGAACAAATTATATGAACAATAAAGCCAAAAGTCTGTTTTTTTCACGTTTATTATTCCTAATTTTCAAGCACATTGGAGGTCAATTAAGAAATTGATAGGCCCATATCCTGAAGATTAAAAGAGAAAAATACTGACACACTTGCTATTACACTCACCAGAAAGAAGAACTCAGTAATCACTGCTAAAAGTAAATGTCCATATTAACATGATAAGATAGAAGGCTCATGAAAAAGGTGCCCTTCTTTTCACATCTCGAATAATGGATGAAATGAAATCTTCATTTGCAACATAACAACAGATATATATTAAAATGTCAAAATAGAAGTAACAACAGATATATATTAAAATGTCAAAATAGAAGTAACACCTGTAAAACTCAGATAAAAATGCTATCTACTATTAATTCATACAAGTTCACAACTTAACCAGACTTAATAAATTAGTAGTATTAATAGTATATTCATTAAATACCCTTAAAAGTAAAATTATTAAGGGATCTATCTATCTATCTATCTATCTATCTATCAATCTATATATATATATATCCCCTTCATGGATCACTGCCTTGTGATCCAATTCCCAAGAAGGGCAGTACTAAAGAATATGCAAACCATCAGACAATTGCACTCATCTCCCATGCTATTAAGCTCGCACTTAAAATCTTGCATGCCAGGCTTTAGCATTACTTGAGCCAAAAATTTCCAGACGTCCAAGGTGGGTTTAGAAAAGGCAGAGGAGCCAGAGATCAAATGGCCAACATCCGCTGGATCATAGAGAAAGCAAGGGAATTTCAGGAAAACATCTACCTCTGTTTCATTGACTAAGCTAAAGCCTTTGACTGTGTGAGTCATAACAAACTATGGAAAGCTCTTAAAGAGATGAGAATACCAGACCATCTTACCTGTCTCCTGAGAAACCTGTATGTGTGTCAAGAAGCAACTGTTAGAACCCTGTATGGAACAACTGACAGGCTCAGGATTGAGAAGGGAGTACAAAAGGGCTGTCTGTTATCACCCTGTTTATTTAACTTATATGCTAAGCACATCATGAGAAATGTCAGGCTGGATGAATTACAAGCTGGAATCAAGATAGGCAGAAGAAACATCAACAACCTCAGATATGCGGATGACACCACTCTAATGGCAGAAAGCAAACAGGAACTAAAGAACTTTTTGATGAGGATGAAGGAGGAGAGTGAAAAATCTGGCTTAAGACTAAATATTTTTAAAAAAAAGATCATGGCATCCAATCCCATTCCGTTCAGTTCAGTTCAGTTCAGTTCAGTTCAGTCACTCAGTCGTGTCCAACTCTTTGCAACCCCACGAATCAGCACGCCAGGCCTCCCCGTCCATCACCAACTCCCGGAGTTTACTCAAACCCATGTCCATCGAGTCAGTGATGCCATCCAACCATCTCATCCTCTGTCGTCCCCTTCTCCTCCTGCCCCCAATCCCTCTCAGCAACAGGGTCTTTTCCAATGAGTCAACTCTTAGCATGAGGTGGCCAAAGTATTGGAGTTTCAGCTTCAGTATCAGTCTTCCCAATGAACACCCAGGACTGATCTCCTTTAGGATGAACTGGTTGGATCTCCTTGCAGTCCAAGAGACTCTCAAGAGTCTTCTCCAACATCATAGGTCAAAAGCATCAATTTTTCGGCACTCAGCTTTCTTCACAGTCCAACTCTAACATCCATACATGACCACTGGAAAAACCATAGCCTTGACTAGATGGACCTTTGTTGGCAAAGTAATGTCTCTGCTTTTTAATATGCTATCTAGGTTGCTCATAACTTTCCTTCCAAGAAGTAAGCAGCTGCAATCACCATCTGCAGTGATTTTGGAGCCCCAAAAAATAAAGTCTGACACTGTTTCCACTGTCTCCCCATCTATTTCCCATGAAGTGATGGGACCGGATGCCAAGATCTTAGTTTTCTGAATGTTGAGCTTTAAACCAACTTTTTCACTCTCCTCTTTCACTTTCATCAAGAGGCTTTTTAGTTCCTCTTCACTTTCTGCCATAAGGGTGGTGTCATCTGCATGTCTGAGGTTATTGATATTTCTCCTGGCAATCTTGATTCCAGCTTGTGCTTCCTCCAGCCCAGCATTTTGGGGAATAGGTGGAAGCAATGACAGATTTCCTCTTCTTAGGCTCTAGAATCACTGTGGATGGTGACTGCAGCCATGAAATCAGAAGATGATTGCTTTGTGGCAGAAAAGCTATGACAAATCTAGTCAGTGTGTTGAAAAGCAGAGCCATCACTCTGCCACACTCTATAAGGACAAAGGTCCATATAATCAAGGATATGGTTTTCCCAGTAATCACGTACAGTTGTTAGAGCTGGACCGTAAAAAAAGGTAGAGCAGCAAAGAATTGATGCCTCTGAACTGGGAGCAGGAGAAGACTCCTGAGAGTCTCTTGGACAGCAAAGAGATCAAACCAGTCAACCCTAAAGGAAACCAACCCTGAATATTCATTGGAAGGACTGATGCTGAAGCTGAAGCTCCAGTATTTTGGTCACCTGATGCCAAGGGCTGACTCATTGGAAAAGTCCCTGATGCTTCGAAAGATTAAGGGCAGGAGAAGAGGGTATCAGAGGATGAGATGGCTGGATGCCATCTCCAATACAATGGACATGAACTTGGGAAAACTCCAGGAGATGGTGAGGAATGGAGAAGCCTGGCATGCTGCAGTCCATGGGGTCACAAGAGTCGGATACAACCGGGCAACTGAACAACAACAACATGTGTCTGTGTGTGTGTGTGTGTGTGTGTGTGTACACACATATACACTCATACATATATTCTACAAGAGATGGCCAACCTAGTATCTACAAAGTACAAACTGATTAAAGATTTAGAGGAAAAAAGTCCCCAAATGAAACCTCCATTTTGATCACATTACATGTCAAGAATTCTGGGGAAAGTAAATCATACCTCTTGCCATCAGTAAATAAACATATTGGAAACTTAGCTTTGAATGGAACTAAAGGAATCCATCTTTCAATCAACCATTCATTCAGGAAAACTTTATTGAGTGTCTACCAAAATATTTGGCACAAGGCTAGCTAATAGAGATTTAAGTGAATTCAGTGAATGCACCTGTAAGTTGAAAGAGATGTTCCCTGTCCTGCTCCCCCATTATCAGCTGACCTATTGAGAACTATAAAACAGGAAACAGCCTATAGACAAGGAAGAGGAGAACAAGAACAGGATGTGTAAGTGCTGAGACAAAATACATAGGCAGAGGATCTAAAGGAAATTTCTGTCATGCATTAATGACATGCACTCTGGGATTTACTCAAAGTTTGAAAATGAGCAGTAATGTGATCTTATCTTTGTTTTAGAATATTCAGGAAATAGGGTTGGGGTCAGGGTCAAACCTGGTATCAAGTAGGTGAATAATGAGCTGTCACTGTCTTCAAGAGGAAAATGTAAGGTGCTTTTTTCTATAGCAGGGGTAGTGGGAATACGCAAACATGAGAAGACTCCAGCAATATTTAAGAGTTAGTCTCCACTGGATTAAATGATTGAGTAGATATAAGGAATGAAGAGAGGGAGAAGGCAAAAATGATGCTTCACTTCATCTCCCTAAAGCTCAGTGTTCTCATCCATAAGGTGAATTTATTATTGTAACAGTATACAAGTCCCTCTGTGTTGAGGAAGTGGTTCCAGGTTAGTTAGTGAGATACTAAAATCAGTAGATGTTCAAGTCCCTTAATAAAATGGCAAAGTATAGTCATCCCTTGGTATCTGCATTTTCACAGTTGTAGATCAAACCAATCATGACACTCATGGATGCAGTGGAACTACTGTACATGGCCGGGTTGTTAGCAGGATCAAGCAGAAGCAAAGAATATAAAATAAACTGTGCAAATGGACAAGCTCTACATAAATGTTTATAAGAACCACAACCAAAATGGTGTTCAGGGAAAATTTTTCTTTTTTGAATCTCAATTCCTTCATCTACAAAAATGGAAAAATGAGGGTACCTTCCAGCTCTATTGCATCTTGACTCTATGGCACTTTTCTTAACAAGGTGAAATAATTCATCCATTTCCTTGAGATGAGATGTAAAGACAGGCCAGTAACTGCCATTACTATTTCACAGATGAGCTTTTAATTCTACTCTGTGCCTTAATATGTAGTAGGCATTCTTCCAGCAAAGAATCTTCAGTGTTCTTCTCTCTGCCAGGTTTGGGCATGAGAATGTGATTAAGATTTGGTTCCTAAAAATGAGCTGCTTATAGTGTAAGATGTCTTTGTATCACTCAAATGTAATAGATGGTCTTTCCTCCCTCTGCCTTGCAAAATGAAGGCCAGCCAGGCTTCCTTACAATCGCTCAGATAAATGCCCTAGAAAAAGCAGTAGTCTTCCTTCCTAGCCTATTCATATCTGTCTTAGTTCCCAAGGATGGCACCAGGATCTAGGAATAAATTAACAAACTTCAACAAAATGTATAGAAAACCAAATTCATTGATTATATGCTTAGCAGCCATAGACATTATAGTTGTATTTCAATTTTGACCAATTAATCCCTCGTTGATTTACCCAGAAAGAGTAAATAGAAAAAACAAGCTCACCACTCACAGTCGTGGCCTTAACATAGAAATGATTCTAAAGCAATTCAGGGACCAAGAACACTGCCGTTGCTTCCCCTCTTCCCTTCTCAGCTTTGCTGGTCTTGAGCCTTGGAGGATCCCTCATCCTCCTTGGCTTACCTTTTTCTCAAGTGTTTAAGAAAATACAATACACAAAATATTACATTTGTTTAGCATTTTACCACAGCATTTTACCTGATGCCCTGTGATCAGGAAAAAATACAAGTCTCTGGGCATCTTTTCTGACTGAAAATTATAATTGTCTGCATTCAGATCACTCTTCAAAGCATTAGCTTCATACTTTAGTTTCAGCTGAAGTTTAAAAGCCACCAACTATTCTTTTCTTTGCAACTATCACTTGGTTACCAACTGTACTGAGAAAGGTACAATATCTAAAGGATAGGAAAAAACTTATTATATTTGGGAAAAGATGAGAGCAAAAAGTATTAAAGAAAACTAATTGGTATTCCAGCCAACCGGAATAATTCAGAGATAGATGTTTAAAAATATATATAAATGTAAAGCAGAATTGAGGGAAATGACTATTCTAATCTTGTTCTATTTTTTTTTAAGGACAACATCCGTTCCAATTTTTTCCTAAGTATAGAGTTCCTTATTGTTTCCAGCTCATTAACTTCCCTCTATCTCTCCCAGAACAACACATCTCACCACTGCTTTGCATATGGGAGGCGTAAACAACACCATGACATTTTAAGGCATAGATCCCATGGGGCCTTCAAGAAGTTTATATTTCACTGGAAACTCTGAGAATCTTTTGCCCAGCTAAAACGAACATCTGCTTCCTCTTAGCAACTTTAAATACACTTTGATCCTGACGTCTTTCAGTATCACCCACACAATGTATTTGAGGTTTTCCTGAGTAAAATGGGAGAGCAGAGTGACATTTGAGTTGGGGGCAAAGTGCCACTTTCCAGGAGACATTTAACTAAAACTTTTGTCAGGAATCAGAAAACAAAAACAAAAACAAAAAATGGGTGGGGATTGGGCATTTAGAGCTGCTAATTCTTGGTTCTTCCTTAGAAACCTTGTTCTGCAATAACACTCAGCGTCTATGTAGCATTTTCAAAACATTAAATAAATTACTCTTTAACCAAACCTTTGTCAGGAAGTCAATTAGGTAGAATATAATTTATAGATGGAAAACCAAGGAATGAGCAGGCTTAATTAGAATTCAGATGTATATTCCATGCTTCCCTCTCCCAAGACCACCAAGAGTTTCCATATGTCAGCATGATTTTAGTCAAGATCATCTAGGAGCGTTACTTTGCAATAATTGTCTCATTTAAATTTAAAATGATCCACTAAGTACATTACTTTGGATTCCTTTTTTTATTATTATTAATTCTTCCCAAAAGTACCTACTGAGTGTAGAGTAACAGTTTAGACAGTGTAGTTCATTTTTACTAAATTAAATATTAATCTAGCTCAGGGATCAGAAAACTATAGCCCATGGACCATATTTTTTGTAAATAAAGTTGCACCCATTTGTTTAAATATCATCTATGGCTGCTTTTGTACTGTAACAGTTGTGTTGAGATTGATGGTGGATTCATAATTGTGAGAGACTGTATGGCTCATCAGTCCAAAATATTTACCAGAACTGGTGTCCCAACCCTTCTTCTAGTTCAGTGATTTCTGAACACTTTTTCTAGCTGCATATGGATCTCCTAAGAACCTGGCTAAATGTTCTTGGGTAAAAACCTTCACCCAAGAGATTCTGATTCAATAGGTCAGTGGTAGGGGCACATAGGAATTTATACTTCTAAAAACCTCTTTCAAGTGACTGGGTTGTATAACTCCATTTGAGGAATGCTGTTCTAGGCGATACATTTAAGGGTATTCAAGAGACAGAATTTTTTTTTTTTTAAATGGGAGAAGTGCCTACAGGATGAGATTAAGGAAAAGCTTCTTAGAGATGGTAATTATCTGCAAGTTTAGACCACTTTGGATTGGTAGAGAGAAAATCCAGAATTTATTCCAGGAGAAAATAGTATGAGCCAAGAAATGGAGATGGGAAAGAATAAGGATGAGTGAAGGGTACAGTAAGGAAATAGGTCTAAGCAAAGACAGGGTATCACTGAGGAGTCAGGAAAGACAGAATTTCATTTGTATAGAGCTGGGAATTAGAGCAATAGATGCCTTTGAAGGGTACTGAAAAACACCTCAATCTAAATGAATAGTTCAAGATCTGCAAGTTGCAATAGAGCTGAGCCAGCTAAGCATTTCTTCCAATCTGATAAATAATGGAAGAATTTATAATAATAATGTGAGGTAGGGTCAGGGTACAGAATTAACACCTCAGAATTTGAACCTACAACTTTGACTGCAGGTCATCAAATTTTAACATGCAAAAAAAATAAAATAAAATAACATGCATCAGCAACACTTAGAGGACTTGTTGTAACTCAGAAAGCTGGGCTTTACCTCCAGAGTTCCTGATTCAGTAGGTCTGGGACAGCGCCTGAGAATCTGTGTCTTTGTTAATAGCAAGTCCCCAGATGATACTAACAGTGCTTGTCCAGGGACCACCTTTTTGAGAACAACCACTGTAAACAAATGGGGCAAATGGCTGCAAAAGAGGAATCATATAATATGCCTGTAAGCAGGCTTTGCCACGTTGAATCCCAAGTTCTATGGCTGATGAACAAATGCAAATGCACTACCTCCCTTCAGGTTTGAACTTCTAGAGGTAGCCACCAGTTAGCATGGAAACCAGCTGAAATCACAGGATCATAAATAATAATAGAATTAGTAATATAATAGGCCTTAGCTATCATTTAGTTCAACACTTTACTTTATAGACTAGATGGAAAACCTGAAAATCAGAGAGGTTACATGGCTTAACTGCCCCAAGTTCCTAAAGGCAACTCCAGGGTTTTGTTCTTCAGAAGAAACCTACATAATAAAAGTGGGTGATATTTAATATTAAGCAAATAAAGTAAGATTTAATCTATGCCCCCTGACTTTACTAAACCCCTTATATATGACAACAATACACGAATTCTGATCTTAGTAATTGTACCAGAATTGAAATCTTCATTGAAAGAAAACCCATATTTGCAGAAAAAGAGACAAATGATAAAACTACTACTCAAGATTAGAAATCATTTTGGGTCTTGAGTATTTATTCCAAAATTTACTGCTGAATTATCTAGTGCTCTTAAAAGGAAAGTCATCATATAACTAACACTGACTACATTTAGTTTTTGACTGTTTTGCTGAATTTAAAGTGCAAGAAAATTGAAGCTTGATTCAGGTTCAAGTCCTAGTTCTTGATTATGGGTAAATGACAACTCAGGTAACAGCTGCCATTGATTGAAAGTGACATATGAGCAGAGATGCTTTTAGCTGCCTCTGGGCTCCCAGGACACTTAGAAATAATTCAGATATGGTTTCTTATCAGCTGGATATTAGCAGCCTGTAAATATGTATCCCCATTCAGCATAATGGGTTCTGACAGAATAAAAGCCACCTGGAAAACATTTAAATGTCCTTCTTCAAGAGGTTGTTTAGCTACTTTTTCTCCCAAGGGACAGCCAATCAACAATACATTATTTCAGTTTGTTAACATGTAGGATGTGTCAGGCTTTTGTTTGGTTTAACTTGGTTTTCCGTTTGCTTTCATTTGTTTACTCTGTGCTCTTCATTTACCTTTTAAGTGCAGAGTCAAAGGATCTGCTTTCTTGTCCAGCCTCACATCAAATGTAGATAAAAATGAGTTAATCTCTAATGAAACAGAAAGTAAGTTATATAAAGGCAATTTCTTTCCAGGTTTTACATGATGGCTCTTGTTCATCTTATTATGTTCATCAACCCATTGGCTATTTATTCATATATCCATCCCCATATATTGAACACTGCATTGTGGAGGGCATTCTGAAAGATTTAGGAACCCCTCAAAGCCACCACCTTATAATTATTGGAAAAGGAGGAGGAACAAGTACATACTATACCCACACCAGGCACAGTTTGAGTTTTAATTTCCCTTTTGTTCTGAACTAGTATAAGTCCTATACTCTGGGTTGTATCCTATACTCTGGGCTGACTAATTATCTTACAGATAAGATTTACTTTTCCACCACTTTCAAAGTGGTGAAATAAAGAATGTAATAATTTCTTTGCTTAAAAACTCTAGGTATGAGGTAAAAGAAGAGAGTGAAAAAGCTGGCTTAAAACTCAACATTTGAAAAATGAAGATCATGGCATCCAGTCCCATCATTTCATGGCAATAAATGGGAAACAATGGAAATAGAGACTTTGTTTTAAATCACTGCAGATGGTAACTACAGCCATGAAATTAAAACACGCTTCCTCCTTGGAAGAAAAGCTATGACAAACCTAGACAGTATATTAAAAAGCAGAGACAGTACTTTGTCAACAAAGGTCTGTATAGTCAAAGAATGGTTTTTCCAGTAGTCATGCATGGATGCAAGAGTTGAACCATAAAGAAGGCTGAGCACTGAAGAACTGATGCTTTGGAACTGCAGTGTTGGAGAAGATTCTTGAGAGTCCCTTGGACTGAAAAGAGATCAAACCAATTAATCTAAAGGAAATCAATCCTGAACATTCATTGGAGGGACTGATGCTGAAGCTAAAGCTCCAATACTTTGGCCACCCGATGTGAAGAGCTGACTCACTGGAAAAGATCCTGATGCTGGGAAAGATTGAAGGCAAGAGGAGAAGGGGATGACAGAGAATGAGATGGTTGGATGGCATCACCGACTCGATGGACATGAGTTTCAGCAAGCTCCATGAGACGGTGAAGAACAGAGAAGTCTGGCATGCTATAGTCCACGGGGTCGCAAAGTGTCAGACGGGACTTAGTGACTGAACAACAACAATAGAGTTAAACACAGTTTTCCTCAGCCTGTATCTTGAGATACTCTCTTCTCTGATATTTTTTCCAAACTTATTCTTACTTGAATGAACCAGCCTTCAAGTCAGGCCCAGCTATGCACTAACTCCTAAGCATGTGTCAGGAGTACCTTTGTTATTGTCAGCTCTCCTTTAGCCTGGAATAAGCTCCACTTCCACAAAGACTGAGTCCTTCCAAGACCAACTTAACGTCTTGCCTCTGTTGAGCTCCTTTGGGAAACAAAGCAACCCACAAAAAGATCTTTCTCCCTACTCCCAGATTTTATTTTCTAGGGCTCCAAAATCACTGCAGATGATGACTGGAGTGAGGAAATTAAAAGACACTTGCTCCTTGGAAGGAAAGTTATGACAAACCTAGACAGCATATTAAAAAGCAGAGATATATAATTTTTCTGACAAACATCCATATAGTCAAAGCTATGGTTTTTCCAGTAGTCATGTGCCAATGTGAGAGTTGGATTATAAAGAAGGCTGAGCACCAAAGAGTTGATGTTTTTGAACTGTGGTGCTGGAGAAGACTATTGAGAATTCCTTGGAGTGCAAGGAGATCAAATCAGTCAATCCTAAAGGAAATCAACCCTAAATATTTATCAGAAGGACTGATGCTGAAACTGAAACTCCAATATTTCAGCTACCAGATGCAAAGAGCCAACTCATTGGAAAAGACCCTAATGCTGGGAAAGATTGAGGGCAGGAGGAGAATGGGGCAGCAGAGGATGAGATGGTTAGATAGCTTGACTGACTCAACAGACATGAATTTGAGCAAACTCCAAGAGATAGTGAAGGACAGGGAAGCCTGGCATGCTGCAGTCCATGGGATCAAAAAGAGTCGGACACAATTTAGCGACTGAACAACAACTCCCAGGACACCAACGTTTTACACCATTCATTTGACACATCAAATTCTGTCTTATATTATAAATTATTATTTTGAAATATGTGTACTATAAGCTCTTTGGGACAAATAATAAAGCATACATTTTCTTGTATACCTCATAGGGCTTAACAAATTATTAAGTAGTCAGATTTGCTTCAGTGGGAGGAGGGTGATCTCAGAAATACTTATAGTAATTAATGATCATTGTTAAAGAATACGTGCTGGGAATTTTTTCTAGCAGAAAGGGTCCAATCAACTAAGAACCAAAAAATCAAAATCTTAAGTTACTGAGATTAAGTGAAAGGTAATCCTAAGTGCAAATGTATGTGTGCTGTGTGTTCAGTCATGTCTGACTCCTTGCAACCCTGTGGACTGTATCCCCCAGGCTCCTCTGTCCATGGGATTTCCCAGGCAAGAATATTGGAGTGGGTTACCATTTCCTCCTTCAGGGGATCTTCCCAACCCAGGGATTGAAGATATGTCTCTTCCGTCTTCTGCACTGGCAGGAGAATTCTTTACCACTGCACCACCTGGGAAGCCCAGGTGAGTTACTGGAGTTAGGTATTTAAAAGGTTAACAAAATTTCTGAAGTCATTATAGTTAAATTTTAAAGGTTTTAGTTTTTGGTTTTTGTAAGTAGCTTAGAGTAGCTTTAACCTAATGTTATAAAAGGCAGGTTCACAGTAAATAGTAAGTTTATTCTTCAAAGAACTTTACTAATTAATTAACTCATTGATCACTAGCTAAACTAGCAAGTTGGAAAGAAGATTGCAAGAAGAAAAGCAAACAGTTACAGCAGTAGCAATCTAAAACCTAACCATATTTTAGAGAGTTGAAGGAAGAGTTGTCATGCATTTGGTGATGTATTGGGGTTGGAATTTTCATTGTCGTTGTCTTTGGTTTTTTGGTGTGGAGAGAGTTTATCTGGCTTTGATATTCAGCAAGACAGTGTCTTGCTGTCTTGCTGAATATAGCCTGTTTTTACAAATAGCTCACAGCGTCAGTTTTTCACACACTGGATGCTAGGCCTTTTCATTTTGCATGGCAGAATGGGATACAAAGAAAACATTACATACTGCTCTTTATGCTGAAGCACCAAAATGTACTCCAAGAAACATGTAGGAGGAAGATGCTGGAAAGAGGGAGGGATAGAAGAGATGATTCAAAAGAGCAATTCCCGGTTTTAGTAAATGAATCAAATCCTAGAATTAGAAAGAAAATACTCAAACTGGAAGCTAAATATGTTTGACAATCTTAAACCGAAGATAATGGCAACTTATAAAATTGAGGCTTAAGACAAAACCAATGTTCCCTCGACTTATATTTTGAAGGGCATCTATTTAGATGGTTTCTAATAATTCTGGTCTTCAGATAAACAGGGAATTGTGACTGGGTGTAGGGTAGCCTCAGGGTAATGCATGGTTCCACCAATTTACTCACTCTGAAAGCAATTTTAAAATCAATTCAATACTTCCTAGATAGGTTGACATCACCCTTCTCAAATCAGAGTGGAGGACTGAAGAGCTGGCTTTGTGCTCATTAAAATTCTGTATGCTACATATGCGGGAGCTGGTGCCTATTTTCAGGATGACCATAAAACAAAGTAATAAGTGTTCTTGTCTCTGGGGCCAAGGTGAAGAAAGCAGAGAGGAGTCATGTGGGATGAGGGGAAGGGAGAAGGGAAGCATGTAATCTGTTAATGTTTACCAAATTCTATCAATAAAATTAAGTGTCAGCCATATACAGTTAATAAAGCATCCAAAACACAGAAATAAATTCAAGAGGACTCCAAGAAATCTAATCTGAGGGAAACCAGCCAGGAAGGTAGTGACAGACAATTTAATCTGGGGAAAATGACTTTACACCAAGGAAACTGAAAACACCATTCTCAGTTCTTCTTTTATGAGTTTCATTGGTAGTTTTTCTTCTCACAACCCATTCATAAAGGAAAATAGCTGTTACCCATCCTGGTACTATTTACATAAACATAGAACCTAGTTCTTTCAGATGCATTTTATATGTATGTGTATATATGTATATATAGTGTGTATGCATACATACACAGCTACATACACAAATATATGTATAAATATATATCTAACAGGACACCCGGATCACGATTGCCATGATACAGGGACACTCTGAGACATGGCTTTGCCATGACCCTGAATCTGGGGGTTGCCTCTGCTTTGAAGGAGTGAGGCAGGGTGGCCTTCTGGAGCACTGAGTTTTATGGAGCTGTGGGAGCAAGGCTGCTATCTTTTCCCGACATAAGATGCACCTTTTGTACAACTGTGTTACTCAGGTAGGCCTGCAGAAACCCTGTGGCTTGTCCTCCAGTGAATGGAGTAAAACTTTGCAAAAGGGAAGCTCCCCCATGGACAGACAGACAGACATCTCAGAACACCCTCAGAGAAACGCATGCCCCATGCTTTCTTCAGTCCCACCTGATGGGGAAAAGCCGCTGTCCACTGACCAAGAAGTGACCTCATATTCAGAACAGGAGAGTCATCCTGTTTTTGACCATCCCATATCAAGCATTCTTTCAACAGACAAACCTAACTCCAAATGTTATCCAAAACTCTAAATGAGGTTCCTGGCGTTTCTTCTTCTTTTAGCCTACTCTTCACATACACATACATACCAGGCCAGTAGGACAACGCATGAGGTAAAAAGCAAGATTTTTATTCTAAAAAGGCGAGCTGACCTTTCAGAGTTCACCCCAACATAAATGTGCAGTCTCTCATCTCTCTAGAACAGGACTCGGTGTTCAAAGGCAGTGAAGAACTGCCTGGAGAATCAGCTGTCCTCTCCTGCTGGGTCAAGGAGAAGAAAAGACGGGAGAGTTCTTCCAGGAGGAGTTGGCACTGTGCCCACTCAGCAAGGGAAGGAACCCGCCACCTCTTTGCGCACGTCCTCTATTTTCAGAGACAACCTGGTTTCAGTTCTCTGCTGGAGGTGGTGGCCTGGCCCAGAGCAGCCGGGAGGAGGGGACCTCCTGCAGGTTGGAATGTGTGGGGATGGGCAGTACACCGTGAGAATGCATGCCAGAGTACAGAGCAGGAAACACCCTCAGCCCTTTGTCTTCCTGGCACAGCTTACCTCTCCCTTTGAAATGGCGTAAGGACCACACCCAGTGGGTCGGGCACAGCAGAGTTCCCTGGGACCCAGGGAACAAAGGAGCTCTCTCTCTCACACCAACTGAGATCAAATCTCAGCACTGCCACTTTCCCAGCTCTGCGACCTGGAGCAAATCACTGAGCCCCTCTATGCTTCAACTGCCTCCTCTCCAAACTGGAATAGTGGCAGCCCCTCCTTCATAGGACACCTAGAAATAATGAATGAGGCAAACTTCAAAGGGCCAAGGCAAAGTGTCTAGACCACCGTGAATATGTGTTAGTGTTAGGGATTACAAGTAAACATCTATCCCACCAGACTTCCCATGGACCTGCTCTTGGAGGGAAGAGCAAAAGAGAACCAGGATACCGCACTCCTCATCCCACCTGTTGGGCCCTGGCAGAGGCAGATCAGGTGGGGCTGGCACTGCCTTCAGATCTCACTCCCAGCTGCCCCTGTGTTTGTTCTCTGCAGTGAATGGAAGCAGAGCTGTTGGCTCCCTCAGTTGACAGGCACAGACATCTCGTTACCCTGAAATAGCCTAATTAAGAGAGTCTATGAAAGGAGGAACTGGTGCTGAGGAAGAACCTGGTCCACTTACTGAATACATGAACTCAGGTTCTGGAAACACTGTTTGGAATGGAATGCTGGGCTTTATTTATCAATACCATGAGAACGAAAATGCAACCAGCTGAGGCTTCATTCTTCACCGTGAACTCCCACTGCCTATAAATAAAACCCCCACTCCCCAGAGAGGTACGCCAGTGAGCTGCAACCTGCTTGCCGGGCACCACAGCTGTGGGGGAACTGACCAGGGCACCAGACACATCTGGATGCGAACCTGAAACTGCAATGAAACAGGTGTTCCTGCAACTCAGACTCAAGACTCAAGTCTAGGGAAGAATGTATGAAGGCTGCTTCTCTAAGCACATATTTTCCAAACCAAAAATCAAAACCTCATCTATCAGAGAGGACTTTATTTTTTAATTGGAGGAAAACTGCTTCACAATGTTGTGTTGGCTTCTGCCATACAAGGCGAGCTAGCCATAATTATACATATATCCCCTCCCTCTTGAGCCTCCCTCTCCTCCCCCACCCCACCCCTCGGGGTCATCACAGACCACCAGGCTGCACGCCCTGTGTTACATAGCAACTTCCCACCAGCTATCTATTTTACACAGGATATTGTATGTATGTTGAAGCTACCCTCTCCATTCGTCCCACTGTCTCCTTCCCCCACTGTGTCCACAAGTCCGTCCTCTACCTGTGTCTCCATTCCTGCCTTTCAGACAGGTTTATCAATACCATTTTTCTAGATTCCATGTCACAGAGGATTTTTGCATAGCTTCTGGGACTGCCCTTAGTCAATCTTTAAGATCATAGTTTGAATGCCAAACTATTGACCTTTGAGGACTATGAGGGGAAAATGGGACAGAATATTTGGCTAACCTGAAAATTTCAGGCACTCTACCATACACATTCACTTGGCAGGGAGGTAAAAGGCAGCAAACGGGAAAATACTTTTCAAGTGGAAACACATTAATCATTTACCAGGGTGACCCCTTGTCCTTATCTAGATCTGAATAGCAGAGAGAAGCTAGAGCTGGACCCTGAGTTTCCACGGTGACTCCCAGAGCACCAGTGCTCAGGGGTAGAACTGACAAAGAAAGTCACAACTCAAAAGGTACAACCATCTACATACTTAATTCTATTCTGAAAAATCCCGGGACACCCAGAAGGACGGAACATCCCTTGAGTGCCTGTGCTCAATTTCATGCTCCCTGGGGTTAGAAACAAGGGTGATATTCTCCTTACCCCAACAGAGTTCTGTCTAAAAAATTACTATAGCATAATAGTAGGTGGGCTTGGTGTCAGTCTGGATTCAAACCTAATGAACTGGGTAACCTCTCTAAGCCTTAGTTTCAGCATCAATAAAATGGGAAAAATAACCAGCACCTCACTCACTGGAATCATTGTGATGACATAAGAAACAACTTGGCTCATGCTAAAAATTCAATAAATGTTAACTACTGTTGCTGGGGAAAAAAAAAAAAAAAAACAAGATGTGGTGGTTCATATCATTGTATCAGCACCAACTATATGTAATTAATATCTTCTAGTGCTTTCCTGGGGCTTCCCAGGTGACTCAGTGGTAAAAAAAAAAAAAATCCACCCGCCAATGATGGAGACCTGGGTTCCATCCCTGAGTTGCGAAGATCCCCTGGAGAAGGAAACGGCAACCCGCTCCAATATTGTTGCCTGGGAAATCCCATGAACAGAGGAGCCTGGCAGGCTACAGTTCATGGGGTCGCAAGACTAGACAGCAACAACAATGGTGGGAACTTTGAGAAGCATAAAATTATAAAGCATCTCTCCTGAAATTAAATAGCTATAATATATTTAATAGAAAATGTAGAATTATAATTTTTAAATAAGTTAAAATAGGCTGGTTTTCAGTGCAGTGAGACAGAGAATCCAAGAGAGGATGTTTTGGCCATTCCGCCCCAGATCTGGGTGGGCCAGTCCATTAACATACTAAAACCACATCCCACAAGGAGTCTGAACTCACAGTCCCTGTAACTGTGGAGATTTCAATTGCTTACTTTCTGACTCACAAACCAAGCAAACTAAAATGTAGGACAATACCACAAATATACCTGTGCCACTATTTTTACTTGTTGGGTTGGTAATATGAATTTTAAATTGAATTTCAAGTTTAAGATCTGTGCTTCAGTTGTGAACGTGTGGTTATTAGTGTTGCACTCTGCGTTCTCATTTTTTTTTATTTCTACACAGAACTGGAATTTTTTATTTTTTAAAACAGGGGATGTGAACAAGATAGACTCTAAAGACATTTCTTTTTTTAACCCTTTATTAGTCTATGAATTCCTCAAATATCAAACTCCACATTATATTACATTTTTAGCGATTAATGAGAGTAATTTTTGAGAAGCTGAGAGGAGATATGTCTCTAAAGCCAAGAGTTGTTTATTTCAACAGCAGACAGAGCCTTTTCATAATTTTGCAAAAAAAAAAAAAAGCTACAAAATAAGAAACCGTCTCTAATCTCTGTGTCATTTGCGAATAAGGGACAATCATGACTGAAAAGAAGCCAATGAGGGCAGCAGAGAGATTCCAGAAAGCGCAAGACCTTGGGCCGAATGCTAGAAGCAAATGGTGTGTGGTGTGGCTGAGGGTAAGGAAACAGTGAGGGAAACTGTTTAAAAATATTTAAAGTGCCCAACCTGCTCTGCCCCGCTTCAGAGTCGAGGTATTGTCTAAGCTTCACATACTGCATCCTGTCAGAAGCTGTAGTAGCTTTTCATCTTCTGCAGCCCAGCTTTTTCTCACCTTCTTTCACACATCCTGTGCTTTTCATACATATCACATTCAGATTACCACATATACCATTCACCACTACACAGGGCAATGTAGGAAAAGCATTCCAATTAATGATTACCATTTACAATTTTGTAGAAACTGCTTCTCTGCAAAGTCAATAAGCAGCCTGACTGGTTTCACTCTGTGCAATAGGTTTCATTATCCCTAAGGATTGTATCTTAAAGAAACAAAAAGATAATAATAATAATAGAGTGCTGATACATTTGACTCAACAGTTTGGCAGAGTCCTTTAATTTAAAAATGAAAGGAAAAAATATTCATTTAAAAAAGCACTGTATTCATGTGACTATTTGCAGACTCTTAGCTGTACTGTATATGGGATAACTGTCTTGAAACTGAAAATAAGAATTAATTCAATCTGTTTGCAAAGATTTATCAGAAGCCTACCATTTAAGCTATTTCATCAACCACTATAGAGGGCATGAGAGAGTGTTCCTATTCTTCAAAGCATTCACAATCTAGTTGGAAAAGAAAATCAAAATTTAAATAATATGTTTAATTATTTAAAAATATTAATTGTTCACAAAATGTAACAGTGTAAAACTACACAAGGACAATGCAAGAAGACATGGTCACCAGTCAATAGACAGTAGAGTGAGGAGTTCTGAGGAAGAAAAACCTCTGTGTCATGTGACGGGCTGGGAAGTTCTCACAGCGGGGGTGGTATTTGCCCTGGATCTGATCAGGTATGGGTGGTGGACTTTAGACTGGTTGGGAGGAGGAGGCTAGGTTCCCAAGGGAAGCAAGAGTAGGGAGAACATATCAGAGGTGGATACTTATAAGGCATGTTCAGAAACCACTGCTAGCTAGAGTTGCAGTTTCATGTAGAGGAGCAGGATTTGGTGAAGAAAAGGGAGTGTCTGCATCAGGACAACATAAAGATACCCAAATCCTCTGTACGTCTCTAATTACATTTTCTCAACCAATAAAAAAATAATTGTTAAGTTCCTATTATATACGAGACACTCCTGGGCATGGGGGCAGGCAGAGGAACAAAAAGGAAAGATCTAATTCAAGCTCAGGAGCTAGTCATAAAAACAGGAAATGTTAACAATGCAAAATACACTAAACAAAACCGAAAAAAAAAGAAGGTGAATTTGCAAATAATTACTACATCTGTAGAGGAAACCAATTATTTTGTCTGCTAAATACCTTTTCCTTTCTTCTGAGAATAAAAGAGCCTTTTTTTACTTCTGAGTATTGCTCTCCCAGCCCCCCAACTAGTCCTGTGGTATCCACAGAAGCTACCATTTCTTCCACAGCTTTGCTCCTCTGGCCATAACTGATCTATAAGGAATGAGTATTAGCAGTATGTAAGTCCCCGGGCCCAGTTTCTTCCAGGAAACAATTACATCCTTGTTGGTTTTTCAATCTTTTTATCAGTAATATGAGCATTCTGCTAATAAATTCCCTCTTTGATAAAGTTAGTTCAAATTGGAATCCTGTCACTTGCAATTCAAAGAGCCTTATTAAAATTCTAAATGATTAAAATCTGCTTTGGGCTTCCCATGTGACTCAGCTGGTAAAGAGCCCACCTGCAATTCAGGAGACCTGGGTTTGATCCCTGGGTTGGGAAGACCCCCTGGAGAAGGGAAAGTCTACTCACGCCAGTATTCTGGCCTAGAGAAGTCCATGGACTTTATAGACCATGGAGTCGCAAAGAGTTGGACACGACTGAGTGACTTTCACTTTCACTTTGTCTTACAATTGCTTGCATTCCTTCCTTCAAACTTCTGGATGTTTCTGACTCATCTTTGTTTCACCTAAAGAGCTTAGGTGTGTGATTTGTACTAACCAGACAGGATGAGGTGCAGAATGCTAATTGCAGTAACAGATATTCTCAACTCCTAGATGTTTGACACTTTACAGGTTTATTTCTCAGTCCTATAATTGGGTGCTCTTCAAGGAGAGGTGACTATCCCCTAGGTGGTATTTCTGGAACTGACTCTTCTCATCTTATGGTTCCATTCCCAAGGACCATTCATGGTTTCCTGTGCTGGATTCTCTATACACAGGAGCAGAAATCATGAAGATGCCTTCTACTTCTTAATCACCTGGGCCTACATGTGACTACATCACTTCTGTTTTCATTCCACTGGGAGAAGCAGCCACATTGAATGAAGGCTGACAAATCTGACCCCTAGCTGGGTAGCCCTTGGCAGCAGCTCTAGCCCACTAAAAGGAGTCAGTCATGTGCAATGAAAAACTTTCCATCTCTCTCTACAATGGAAACTACAAAACTTCTGAAAGAAATCAAAGAAGACATGAACAAATGGAAAGACATCCTCTGTCCCTGAATCAGAAGAAATAATATTGTTTAAATGTCCAAACTATCCAAAGTCATCTTCAGATTCACCAACATTTCCATCAAAATAACAAAGACATTCTTCACAAAAATAGAAGAGACAATCCTAACATTTGTGTAGAACCACAAAAGATTCTGAATAACCAAAGCAATTCTAAGAAAAAAGAACAAAGTTAGAGATATTATGCATCCAGATTTCAAACTATATTACAGACCATGATAATAAAAACAGTATGGTACTCCCACCACAATAGATACCTAGACAAAATAGACAGCCCAGAATTAAATCCCAGCATATGAAGTTAACTAGTATTTGACAAGGGTGCCAAGAACACTCAAAGGGGAAAAGACAGTCTCTTCAACAAATGGTGCTGGGAAAACTGAAGAAACATATGTAGAACAATAAAATTGGATTCCTATCTCATACCACTCACAAAAATTAACTTGAAATAGATCACTAAAAACTTAAACATAAGAGCTGAAACCATAAAAATCCTAGAAGAAAGCACTGAAAAGAAACTTCTTGCCATTAGTCTTGCCATTGGCCAAAAGCACAAAAAACAAAAGCAAAAATCAACACATAGAACTGTATCACATTCAAAAGCTTCTACGCAGCAAAAGAAACAATTAAAATGAAAATACTACATACGGAATGGGAGAAAATTTTTGCAAACCACATATTGGATAAGAGGTTAATACCCAAAATTTATAAAGAACTCATACAAATTAACAAATAAATAATAATCTGATTTTAAAACGGGTAGATCTAAATAGATATTTTTCCAAAAAGGACATCAAAATGTCCACTAGGTACATGAAAAGATGTTCAACATCACTAATAATCAGGGAAATTCAAATCAAAACCACAATTAGATATCACCCCATTCCTGGTGGAATGGCTATTAATCAAGAAGACTGGTGAGGATGTGGTAAAACGGGAACCCTTGGTAAACTGTTAGTGGAAATGTCAATTGGTCCAACCACTATGGAAAACAATATGGAGGTTCCTCAAAGAAATAAAAATAGATCTACCATATGATCCAGGAATTCCACTTCTGGTCATATACTCAAAGTATATGAAAACAGGATTTCAGGGAGATATGTGAATTTCATGTTTATTGAAGCATTATTCACAATAGCCAAGACATAGAAACAAACCAAAGCCCATCAATGGAGGAATGGGTAAAAAAGATGTGTGGGGTGTGGCTGATTGAGGCCCACATACCTATGGGCCTCCCAGGTGGTGCTAGCGGTAAAGAACCTGCCTGGCAGTACAGGAGACATAAGAGATGCAGGTCTGATCCGTGGGTCAGGAAGACCCCCTGGAGGAGGGCACGGCAACCCACTCCAGTATTCTTTCCTGGAGAATCCCATGGACAGAGAAGCCTGGCAGGCTGCAGTCCATAGGGCCATACAGTCAGACAGGACTGAAGCAACTTAGCATACATACCTAAATGTATACATATATATGTATTTATATACATGTGTACTTACCTGTATATGTATACATGTATATTTGTGTATATACATATGCATGTATATATGTATATGTGTATGATGTATATATAATGATGCAGATACCTTCTTAAAACGGCTGTTTCTTGTATTAAATTGAACCTACCCACCTTTCTCTGTGAAGGCAATGAGGAAAAATTTGCGACCCTTGGAACAAACAGGAAACAATGCAAATCCTTTCTGGAGAGTCTCCAGATATATTTAAATTAATTTTTCTCCTGAAAACATTCTATGTACAGACTCCTATGGAATGAAAGTTCGATTCAATCAACAAATGGGGTTATGGAGCAGATCTCCAAACTCAAGGGAAGGGAAGTGAGTGAAGGAGATAGAAGCTTCCTAACAGCAGGCTGGACTCCAGTCATGAAGGGCCCTGGGAGCCCTCCTGAGTATAAAGGCGAGTTCTCTGGCACTAAAGGTAACTTCTGAAGAACAATGGCCATGTTTCATTTGTCTTTGTATTTCTGGTTCTGAGCACAGTACCAGACACCTAGCAAGTATCTGATAAATAATTGGTAAATGAATAAACGAACTGAACAGGGATTTGGTTATTACATCATCAATGCAAGGTGATCATCTAACCTCAATAACAGAGAAAAAAATCTGAAACTAGGGCACAAGAAAATGGAAAAAGAGACACAGAAATACAGAACAGACTTTTGAACTCTGTGGGAGAATGTGAGGGTGGGATATTTCAAAAGAACAGCATGTATACTATTTATGGTGAAACAGATCACCAGCCCAGGTGGGATGCATGAGACAAGTGCTCGGGCCTGGTGCACTGGGAAGACCCAGAGGAATCGGGTGGAGAGGGAGGTGGGAGGGGGGATCAGGATGGGGAATACGTGTAAATCTATGGCTGATTCATATCAATGTATGACAAAAATAAATAAATAAATAAAAATTAAAAAAAAAATAAAAAAAAAAAAAAAAAGATTGGAACAAAACAGGAAAAGACATTCAGTACTAAGTTTCTTCAAATGTTTTTAGTTGTAAACCAGTATGGTCTCAGAATCAGAAGCAAAGATGAGTCACCAAGCAGAGGTCAAAAGGATTTAGCTAATTAGGTGGGATGTTGAGTCAGGAAGCTGAGGGAGTTATTACTTTTAAATTATTGTACAACCTAATTGGAAAAGGTCAAGAATAATCAAAGGCATGATTTCTTTACTCTTAGCTCATTTCTGCTTCCCCCATAAGTGGAACCAGCCTGGAGCACAACTGTGTAGTAGTCCTCACTCCCCCACCTCCCCTTTTGTCATCTTCCTGCAGTCAGCACACGCACCACCAGGGGTCCAATGGCTTGGTCTTTTCCCCACCCAGTCACCCCTCACTTCCCACATCTTCCTAGGACACCACCTCTTACTTCAGACGTGCCCATCTTAAATGTTCTCACCTTGCATCTCAATCAGCCACACTCCACTCTTGGCTGGTGAAAGCTGCCTAAATTTGTTAATTTGCTTGTGTGTTCAGAAAGGGCATTAATGGTATATTCAGGGAAAACATCATCTTGATATCTGAATATACATAAATTGTATATTCAGGCAAAATATTGCCTTGCCTTCTTACTTATAACTGAGGGACACCATGCCACAATCCCACAAACAGTTGGAAGGTGTTAGGGACTTCCCTGTGGCTCAGTCGGTAAAGAATCTGCCTGCAATGCAGGAGACCATCTGAAATGCAGGAGACCCGGGTTTGATGCCTGGGTCAGAAAAATCCCTTGGAGGAGGAAATGGCAACCCCCTCCAGTATTCTTGCCTGGGAAATCCCATGGACAGAGGAGCCTGGCAGGGTACAGTTCATGGAGTCGCCAAGAATCAGACACAACTTAGTGACTAAACCATCGCACATGAGCAAAAAAAACTACAAATTACCAGGTTGCCAAGTTAATAAGAGGTAAATGTTGGTGACTCTTATGTAGGCCCGTGGACTTTATCCATTTTTATCCAACAGAGTACCTCTAACCATGAAAATTTTAAAGTGAAGTAAGGCCACTGAGGAGATGATCATGGGGCAAATTAACTTTTACTACCCTTTTAAAATACACCAGGAATCTCAGCTACTCTTTTCTGTCAGATCTGCAAACCTGGCTATCAAATTGTTTTAAAATAGCAGCTATCCTGGTCAGATCAACACTGCACGACCTCTCATGGCAAAACTTCAGCACCAGGCCAGCAAGCAAGATAACAACTGCATTAGCTGATACCTTTTCAAGAATGCCTGAGTCATTTCCCTTCAGACCCCTGACTCCTTTATTTCTGATTATCTCAGAAATATGCTTCTTATAACTTAATAGTCAAAAACACTATTTTGGTCTGTGGTATCTTTTACACACTCCTTCAAAAAAAAAAAAATTCACCTAGACAATTTAAAAAATAAAACTGAACTTCCCCAAGATTGTGACCAAGCCACACCAGCCTCCAAGGTTACTCATAACTGAGGGACATCCTGCCACAATCCCATGAACAATTTGAGGATAGTTATGAGCAAAAAGAACTACAAATTAACAGGCTGCCAAGTTAACACAAGGTAAGTATTGACAACTATTATGTAAGTTCATGAACTTTACTCATTTTTTTTCCTTTTCTGTTGTCACTACTGTTACTTTAAATCTTTTCAGAAACAATATAGAATATAAGTGAATTCACAGAAATATATAAATACATATATCTCTATATATACATATACACATATATTCCCACATATGTCAAGTCACTATTCCTAGAAATATCCCCAAAGGAAGCTGCCTTTTAAATGTCTCCCCTTCAAAATAACAAGGTAGATTATAGTCTTTGTTGCAAATTATAACAGTCTCACATATTCAGCAGACAGTCTATAGAACTCAACCAAATATACATTCCTTCTTGAAAATTGAAACAATGATAACAATGGAAAAAAGACTCTAGCATTGATAAGGAATGCACTTAAACCAAGCTCATACATTTTACAGAGGAAGATAAATGAATTCACCCTGAAGCCTATAGGCCAGAGCTAATTGAAATATTCAGGGGTTCACCTTACCGTAGCTGATTAAACTTACTGACCTATCTACTACCCCATGAAACCCATAGATCAGCCTTAGCAAACAGAAGACATGGAATTACACATATAATGGACTGTATTTATGAAGCAGAACCAGAGAAACCAGTGCAAATGATCGGAGATGATGGAAGGGAAATAAAAAAAGAAATCAAGCAGATGGGGACTATACAAGCTCTGACACCCAAGGATATCATTCTACAACCCTACAGTTTACAAATAATAGAGTGATCGTGCTGAGTCATAAAGGAAAGCTTAGGTCACATCCGATAGACTCTGCTCATTATGATAGGGAGGTGAATAACACAATTACCAAGTAAGAAATGGTTTCCAGAGAGCTCTGATATGTAAAATGCATCTTTAAAAGACTGAACATTGAAAGAACTTGATTCCTCAATGTTAACCAACATATGAATTGTTGGTGTGTCAGCCAAACAAGTTCAAGAATTAAAAATAACAGAGGAAGAAACTGTCTTATTAGGACACTCTATTTCCTCTTTATTACTTCAAAGTACTCAGACAATTTTCAATTTTAGAGGACCTGTTTTAATAAATACTAATTAGATAAACATGTTTTATATTAATATAGTAAAATGTGAAGAATGAAGAATGATGCTTCTAAAAAACTTCAAGATATTTATCTCATCTATTCAAGTGTACCAGGCACATTTCTTGGTTTAGCAAAAAGTTTTCATTTATTCAAACATTCCCCTGGCTCCACACAATTTTGCTTCAGCTAAGGGTTTATGTAAAAAAAAAAAAACTTTTACTTGTCATTCAAATTCTACTAGATTCTAAATCAACTCTGTTAATACAAAGTAGTACTGTGCCAAGCAGAGTCTTAGCCTCCGGAAATATCCAGATCAGCCTAAACCCATCGATGATCACCAGGGCTCAGAGCCCAGCCCTGAGGAAACAGATAAACACACAGTCACTGCAGTAGAATAAGTGTTGTTAGAGCTAAAAAAATACACTACTTCTTATGAGAGCAATGGCAAAAGGAGAGAGCAGGGTTTAGTGTGTGAATATATATATATGTACATCAACATACGTATATATGAATGGAGATATAGCCTGTGTTTTGACTTCAGGAACAGTTAAATAACACTGATGCTCTTCTTCATGAAAATAAAAACATGGCATAGTAATTTGGGATTATAGCATCTGCCAACCAGCTAAACCTGGACTGCAAGCCAGGTTCTGCCACTCAAACTCTGCAGCCTTGAAGAGGTTCCTTGCACCCTCTGAGCTTCCATTTTCACCTATAAAATAAAGCTTCCTATAGTACCAAGTTTCATTGTTCAAAGCCTATCATATAGGAGAATCAAAAATCATTAATTATGTTTCTTTATTATTGATACATAAATATTATTTAAAATAGTCTATTGTTCACCACACATTCAGAATATTCTGTGATTCATGATAAAGTTTGGTCTAAAATGTTTTTGTTCAAGAATGTAAATAACCAGGGAAGGGTTGTGCCCTTCAGACACACAGGTATGCATGCTCAGAAGAACAATAACAACCAACCAGGCAGGGCTAAGAGCTCTAGCTTCTTTGGGAGCTCTCCTGAGTGCCCAGATATTTTTAGATTATTTTTTAAATGGAAAACAGACACACACACCCCAAAAGGCATAAAACAAACACCCAGAAATATTTTGCTTCAATTTTACATGGGTTATTTTTACAGATCTGTCTTGCTGTGTGGATTCCATTGAGAATGAAATGAATCCGTGCTATTGCTTCCATGGAAACCTGTTTCTTTGTGATTGGCTGAGCAGTATCCAGGCTTCAACAATATCCCAGAAAGTACAAGTCCTGTTAATGTTTAACAGACGTGGTAAAACCTACCAACCCCATGGCATTTATTATGCAACTCACTATTAATAAAGAGATTCAAATCCATCCTAACATTTTCTCACCCTCTGAATATCCTTGTGATGTTTTTTTTTCCCTTGTTAACCTGACCTACAGAGGAAAAGGAACTGAGAGGGGGGAGGGGAAGACAAGACCTAGAAAGGGCATGAAATCTTGAAGGTGCGATAAGATAAAACCTATCGAGGTTGTAATTACAAGTGTCTTTATTTCATTTGTTTTATTTCAAGATAGAATTGGCTTAAAAGAGGAAAATGATATGCCCATAAGGAATGTGTTGCCAATTTACATTTGATCAGGATTGAAAACAAGAGTATCAAGTCACCTAAGACAATTTATATAACTATGAGCATACTGGTGTGATTAACCAAGATGAGGCAAATGATGCAAATCAAACGGCCCAGAGGAAACATGTGTACTCACTAGTGTCCACGGGAAACAGTTTTTTTAAAGCACATATGATTCGAAACTCCTTGTGTGCCTTGTATTAAGGAAAGCATCCATATATTTAAAAAGAAAAAAAAGTCCATTTTGCAAGAGTTAAACTTCCAGGTAATTATTTTTTCCAAAATCTTTACACTGTCTGAATACTTGGGAAGTTCTCCAGTGTTTCAAAAGTTATATTTACACCATAGCATGAGGAAATCCACCCCTTAACAAGGGGAGTAGCACTGAAAAGGAGCCAGGGTTTTTAGTGTTTCCTTATTTTATCTTGCTGAAACCATGTAACCCAGATTGCGACTTAAACACACATCTTTCCACTGAGATCACATGTGGTCTCGAGACTAAATAAAGCTTAGGTTCTTGATGTCTCATTGCAGAAAGGATTCAGTGAGAGACAAAGTGATAGGTAAGAAGTGGATTTAATATTTATTGTATTTATTTATTTATTTGGCTGCACCAGGTCTTAGTTGAGGCATCCAAGGGCCTGACCTGGGATCGAACCCAGGCCTGCTGCACTGGGCGTCCTCTATAAGGATGTATCAATTTTGTGTATAAATCCAATAAGAATCATGTTAGGAAGTGCTACTGTGTGAAATCACTTAACTATTGATATATCTAAAACTGATATTTGCTGAGAGGCCATAAAAATAACTGCCCATGTGCTTTCTGTAAATCTTAAACTAATACAATGATGGAAAGTAGGATAGGTTTAGAATTGTACATAACAGTACCTCAACTTTAATAAATTAATGTAAACTTGTAAAGATTTAAAAAATCATACATCAAATGCTAACCATGATTATCACTGGGAGTACACAGTTGATTCTGGGTTTGTTTGTTGATTCTGGGTCTAAAAACATTTTAGACCAAACTTTTTTCTTTTACTTTATACCTTAGTCTCTGTACATTTTTCACACAAAACATGTTATTTAAAAAGGAAAAGTTATATTTTTTGACATAAATTATCAGCAATTTTTTCATCTTTCTTTGTAAGGACCATTAAACCTTAAATATATAAAGAGTCTTAGAAGTTTTAAAGTATCGTGCATCCATTATCTTATTCCAGGCACACAACAGCCTGGGAGAAAGATATTACAGAGCACCAACTCTCACTTACAGATAAGGGAAATGAAGGCCAGGGGTTAGCCAACTTTCCAGGATGGCTGGGGACATAAGAGTCAGAGCTTGAAGAACATATCTGGTGCCATGGGGTCCCTATATCCCAACACTGAGATTATATATGAGATATATTACACTGATGGTTTTCATATCTCTTTAAACTAAGTCATAAGTCCATGTTCACAACATAATTTTTTTTTGTATTCCATTCCTGCATGTAACACACTAAGAATCAAGCAGATGTTTAATAAACATTTTAAATTAACTTACAGCAATCCCTTTCTCTTTGTATATTTTAAAACTCATTTACCTATGCAGCTTAATAAATTTACTAAAGAACTGACAGCACTTTAATTAATTTTTTCTTTACACTATTTTCCAAAGTTTGAAACTCTGGGGTTTTAAATATGTGTGTGTGTGTGTGTGTGTGTGTGTGTGTGTGTGTGTGTGTGTCTGTACACTCTTTCTTGACTATCCACACAGTTTTAGGGGAAAGGATATGAGAAAAGAATAACATGAATATTCACTGAGCAGTTTATAAAGAGCACCACCTAGAAAGGGCAAACTGCCACTGCATCAGTGCCAGTGAAGACAGGGAGAGAGGAAGGCTGGTATCCTTCATCCAGCCATTTCCCCGGACTAGTGGCAGAGTTAGATCAGCAGTCAAGACTAATGGAGTTCTAAGGGACAGTCCCAAGATGCCTGATAGAGAAGGGGGAAATGAAGAGACAAACACCCCAAGATGCCAGGATTAACAGGATATTACCTAGGGTTTCAAAATTCCTTTCCTGGGTTGCTCATTTGTTCTAAGGAATCCGCATCAGCAGAGTCACTGCAAACATAGATGAGTCAACTAGAAAAAGGTGCCCCTTTCTCCCAGCAGACATGATCTTGACCAAAACTCAGAGTTCAGTGAATGGACTGGGGTTTGTAATATACCCCCACTTGCTCCCTGACCAGGGACTCATATAGTAAGCAACCTGCACAACTGTACGCCACAGCCCTGCACGTGAACTGGAAACAGAATCGAGCTGAGTCAGCTTCTACCTAGAAGATATTTTTGACACCTTGCCAAAAAAGTATGTTTTTGTTTAACAGATAGCACATACACACACATATCTGATATGTAACAAAGACAAAGAAATGATTTATAGAAGTCAGAGGTAAATGAATTTCCAGTTTAAAATGAAAACAGATACCCACTTCATACAGTATAGCAATAACAAATAAGATAATACACATCATGCACAGAGCACAAAGCCTGGTGTGACTCATTCTGTAAAATATTGGTTCTCTGCCATTTCCCTTGAAACTATTTAGATAAGCTGCTGTTACAGTGGTAATTCTTTAAAAATCCAACTCTTTATTGCCATAAATTGCAAAGCTTTCATATTTTCCCACTTAGGAACAAACTATACTCCCTCCCTCCCTATCATCCTCTCTACCAAGTACATTTTAGAGTAGCAGGCAGCATGCCATAGACTCTGAACCCATCTGGAAAAACTGTAAATTAGTTTTGTATGATATGTTAGTACAAAACTCAAAGCCAGCTCTGACTTTACATTCTATAATAAAACTAAAATTTGGCCCATGTTTGCAAAAATTTTGCCAGCATTTGCTATGGGTCTGTGATTGTCATTAATCCATAGATATGAACCCATCTCAAAGGTGAAAGATTCCAGATCTGCTGAGAGCTGAGCAAAAAAGTCAGGCATATATCCTAAATGTCACTTTGAACACCATCCCCCCAAAATATGAAAAGCTGATGCACACCACTGTTCAGAGTGTTGGAGAGGAAAAATGTGCAGAGTCATATCTCTGAATGAATTTGGGTCACAGTCCTTCCTGTATGCAGGGCTATCTCTTCCAGATGAACCACAGAAACGGACCAGTTGTTGTGAATGCGTACCATGTCTTCTGGGGCAGCCATGAGCTCTCTCCTTCCCTATGGCTTTCTAGTTTAAAAAAAATAATAATAATAAATGTGTAGAGAATTCACCTGCCATATCTTCACCATATTAAAAGGCAGGGTAAGAAGACAGCATGTACTGTTAATTTGCTCAATCCTGCCCTTGATTACCACAGTGTCACAGAGTGACACTGTTTCCAAAATAGTTTTCAGCTTCTACCCAAGGTTGTAGCCTTCTCCAAACTTCTGAACCCTGGAATCTCACAAGTAAGCAATGACCCCCCAAGTTGTATGTTTATATTTTATTAAAATGTCATATAGCCAGATTTTTCTGACCTGGTATAGCTTTAACCAGAGACAATTTCTAGATGATGAAACTCAAGGCAATGACCTAACATGCGGTATTTTAATAAACAGGAAATTGTACAAATCAGAGAACTACTACCATAAAAACAAGTTTGAAAGTAATAGAGGACACTGTACAGAATATAGGTAAAATACTAGAATTAGGCAACCCACATCTGAATGAAAACGTATACAAAACAGCAGAGTACAAGTATTTTAACTAGGAAAACAAAAATAGACTCTTAAGAACACGGAGGGCTTCCCTGGTGGATTAGACCATAAAGAATTCACCTGCAATGCAGGAAACCTGGGTTCAGTCCCTGGGCTGGGAAGATCCCCTGGAGTAGGAAATGGCAACCCACTCCAGTAATCTTGCCTGGAGAATGCCATGGACAGAGGGGCCTGGCAGGCTGCAGTCTATGGGGTCACAATGAGTTAGACACAGCTGAGTGACTAACACACAAGAACACAGCAGGAGAGGGAAAGATAAGAGAAAATAAGTTAAGTTCTCTTTGGGTTTCTCTGAGACCAGATCATCCAAGGTACCAAGCAGAGAGGAAAACAAAGGACTTCCTTGATGGTCCAGTGATCAGAACACTGTCTTCCACTGTAGGGGGCAAGGTTTGATCCCTGGTTGGAAAACTAAGATTATGCATGCCGCCTGGCAGAGCCAAAAAATAGAAAAATAAAATTTAAAAAAAAGAGAGAGGAAAATAGGACCCAAGCTTTGCTTCCATCCTTCAACTCTCACCCAACATTGTATATTCCTGCCATCTGGTTGACTTTTAGTTCTCATGAAGGACACAAGTGTCTCTTTTCAAACAACTGCAAATCTCAAATCTCATCTGCACTCACAACCATAGGTAAGCTGTGACCACTACTGTGATGCTTAAAAGAAAAAGTTTCAAAAATAAATATATAAATAATCTTAATTAAATCTCATTGTTTGCATGTGACTCATCTGCCCTGCCATACACATTAAACCCCAAATCTAGGTCAGCTCATTGTTTTGTAATCCACAGGCCCTAGCCCAGCACTTTGAGTAAACAAAATGTTTCAATATTTATTCATCTATTTTTCCCACAGCCATATATTTTCCTAAATTCAAAATTATCATTTAGTTAAGAACAAATTGAGAGCCATTTAAAATGCAGAAGAGAACAATTTCAGCACCATTCTGTTTTCCCCTGCATTTATCTCTGCATTCATTCAGTACACAAGGGTAGGAATAAGGTACCTTGCTAAATGTCCCCAGGATACCAGAGTCAAGACAAGGTGTCTGCCCACTAGAATCTAGTTAGGGAGACAACACAGTGAGCAAATGATGGAAACAATGTTGTTTTTCATTGTTAGTAGTTTGGGCTCTAAAATGGTCTAGAAAGAGGGTGATAGTGGATTCTAGATCAGGAATTGGCTTCCTTCTGCAGATCCAGGACCTTGGGGTTTCGAGGGGAGATATGATCACAGAAATGTGCTAACCGTCTTCATGACTCAGGGATTTTATCAATTTCAAGATTGATCCCCATGCACATGGCAGATGCTCTGTACTTACTGCTCAAAACAAAGGTGGGCCAAGACAGACAACTACTGAGCTATAAGCTCTTGTGAGTGAGTGATGATAGTCCGACTCTTTGCGACCTCACGAACTGTAGACTGCCAGGTTCCTCTGTCCATGGAATTCTCCAGGGAAGAACACTGAAGTGAGTAGCCATTCCCTTCTCCAGGGGATCTTCCCCACCCAGAGATTAAACCCAGGTCTCCTGCATTACAGGCAGATTCTTTACCATCTGAACCATCAGGCAAGCCTCTCTGAGTAGGCTATAAACGCAAAAATATGGACAATGACTACTTTTCTTAATAAACAATCCAGCTTCCCAGTTAGCCTTCTCAGGGTACCCTAAGAGTCAGGCAGGCCCAAGGCAACCTCACTATACCAAGAGAGACAGTCCACTAAAATACAGGCTAGGAAGATAGAGTATTGGCTGAATTATCTCTGCACTATTCCCAAGGCCTAGACAAAGTCTGAAGCATAGTGCCCTAAAGAAGTTTGTTAGGTGAATAAATAAATTAATGAATCAAGATAGGACCTAAAGCATGGCTCTAAAGTGAAGACATTAAACATAGACCAGAGGTCACACGAAGTATAAAGAGTCTTCTATCTTATCTATTCAAATTGAAATTTACACCACCCCCCCCCCCCTTAAAAAGGGACTTGGTCCAATACAGTCCTTGGTATTGACCTTTTCTCTTGGAATGAATGAGAAGAGAAATCAGAGCCCTCCCTAGAGTGGGAGTATGTGCGATAAATTTATTTTAAAAGTATGCTCAAAGTATTGCGGGGAATACAGTAGAAAACAGAAGAATACACTTCCTTCATTCAGCCTTAGGCTTAAAGAAGGCTTCTTGGAAGTGGGGCCATTTGAGCTATTTACATTCCATGTGAACCACAAACCCCGCTGTTTAGAAGTACTTTGCTCTTGGACTTAAAGAGGATAGCAATGAGAAAGATGACTTCATACTTTCCCCTGTGAAAGAAAGAAAAAAACAAATGACAACAACAAAATTATCACAGGCATCAGAGACTATTTCCTGATGATCTAACACTTAACTATGTATGCTAGCAGCTTAGTCAATGATTCAAGAATAAAGAAAAAAAATTAAGAAAGAAAATATGGCAGAGAATATGGATTTGGAATTTAACTCTGCTTGTGAGTCTATTGTGAAAGAATGAGAGCTACTTTTCCTTATCTTCATTGCAAGGGAAAAGCAAGGATTTGTAACCTAGATGTCAACCCAAGGAAGAGAGTTTCAGATGTTTAGATTTTCAAAGTAAACAACTGAATCATTCAAGATGGGGAAAGTTCAGAAGTTTCTGAATGACGTGACTCTATCCTAGTGGACCCTATGCCCAGGCAATGTGGGAGTGCTACTGAGGTAACATGAAATGATAGCTGCTCAGTCATGCCTGACTCTTTGCAACCCCATGGACTGTAGCCTGCCAAGCTCTGTTCATGGAATTCTCCAGGCAAGATTACTGGAGTGGGTTGCCATTTCCTTCTCCAGGGGGTCCTCCTGACCCAGGGATCCTACATTGCAGGAGTCTTTACCATCTGAGCCACCAGGGAAGCCTACTATTAAGAGACATTTCTTTTTTTTTTTTTTTCCCCATTTATTTTTATTAGTTGGAGGCTAATTACTTTACAATATTGTAGTGGTTTTTGCCATACACTGACATGAATCAGCCATGGATTTACATGTGTTCCCCATCCCGATCCCCACTCCCGCCTCCCTCCCCATCCCATCCCTCTAGGTCTTCCCAGTGCATCAGCCCTGAGCACTTGTCTCATGCATCCAACCTGGGCTGGTGATCTGTTTCACCCTTGATAGTATACTTGTTTCAATGCTATTCTCTCAGAACATCCCACCCTCGCCTTCTCCCACAGAGTCTAAAAGTCTTCTGTACATCTGTGTCTCTTTTTCTGTTTTGCATATTGGGTTATTGTTACCATCTTTTTAAATTCCATATATATGCATTAGTATACTGTATTGGACTTTATCTTTCTGGCTTACTTCACTCTGTATAATGGGCTCCAGTTTCATCCATCTCATTAGAACTGATTCAAATGAATCCTTTTTAATGGCTGAGTAATATTCCATGGTGTATATGTACCACAGCTTCCTTATCCATTCATCTGCTGATGGGCATTTAGGTTGCTTCCATGTCCTGGCTATTATAACCAGTGCTGCGATGAACATTGGGGTGCACATGTCTCTTTCAGATCTAGTTTCCTCGGTGTGTATGCCCAGAAGTGGTATTGCTGGGTCATATGGCAGTTCTATTTCCAGTTTTTTAAGGAATCTCCACACTGTTCTCCATAGTGGCTGTACTAGTTTGCATTCCCACCAACAGTGTAAGAGGGTTCCCTTTTAAGAGACATTTCTAAGTATAAACACAGGTCAACTTAAAAAGTATCAGCAGATACATGCTTGACTTTATCTTATAATCTATAAATAATACATTAGAATATGTAATGAATCCATACACCTTTTCCAAAGGAATACCCAAGATGGAAGTAGCAATAAAGTTATAAATGAAAGTCATCAATCAGATGAAATAATTTAGATGAAGGTTTTCTCTCTCAAAGAGATGGGGACTGGGCAAGTGGTCAGGAAGGAAATACAATGTGCTTTTAACTTTGTATGAAAAATAATGTTCAGTTCCACATTGCTGAACATAGTTCTATTTTTGCCAAATAAATCCTCTCCTACAAGTTACTGTTCAAATGCTTTATTAAAACTCTGCTTCTGGCCTTTGTTTTGGAATCTGTTACTTTTTGTTGCCACCTCCTGATTGCTGTCCTCTGAAGCTTCTACTTCCTTCCTGCTATCCCCTGACACCTCAGTTGCCCTCGTGCTGTCCCCTGAAGCCTCGATTGCCTTCCCACTGTCCTCGGAAGTTGCGATATCCTTCCCGTGGACCTTCTAGCTCTGATGGCTCCGTGGCCACAGAAAGCCACCAGCACCGTGAATCATGCCACTTTTCCTGTACTTCTGTTACTGATGCAGTAGGGATATCAAAGCAAACACCCTGCTTTCCTTTGAGAAAGACCATTCCCTTCACTTTGGAATCAATAGCCTCACCCAGCTGCTCTTTAAGTTCTTCTTAAATGGAGAAATTCAAGAGAAAAGCCCCAACCTCAAAAATGGATTCCCCGACACTGGAACTGACTCCAACTTCAAGGAAGCTGCTAGTGAAGAAAACAGTGAGTTAGAACATGAAATGACATGGAGCAAAAAGAAGGAGCTTTCTCCACTTTTCCCATATCTGAAGAAACTGCTAAACTTCTTAAAGTCTGTGGGGTGACCTTCCTGTTTTCTATACAAGCAAAGACATTTCACCATGTCTATAGTGGGAAGGATTTGATTGCAGAGGCATGGACAGGAACTAGAAAGACATCTCCTTTGCTATCCCATTGGTTGAGAAACTTCTTGGAGAACTGCAAGACCGGAAGAGAGGGCATGCCCCTCAGGTATTGGTTCTTGCACCCACAAGGGAGTTGGCAAGTCAAGTAAGCAGAGACTTCAGTGACATCACAAAAAAGCTGGCAGTGGCTTGTTTTTATGGTGGAACTCCCTATGGAGGACAAATTGAACACATGAAGAATGGGATTGATATCCTGGTTGGGACACCAGGTCGTATCAAAGACCACTTGCAGAATAGCAAGCTAGATCTCACCAAACTTAAGCATGTTGTCCTGGATGAAGTTGACCAGATGTTGGGTGTGGGCTTTGCTGATCAGTGGAAGAGATTTTATGTGTAGCATACAAGAAAGATTCAGAAGACAATCCCTAAACACTGTTTTTTTCTGCAATTTGCCCCTATTGGGTGTTTAATGTTGCTAAGAAAGACATGAAATCTACATATGAACAAGTGGACCTAATTGGTAAAAAGATACAGAAAATGGCGATAACTGTAGAGCATCTGGCTATCGAGTGCCACTGGACTCAGAGGGCAGCAGTTATTGGAGAGGTGATCCAAGTGTACAGTGGTTTTCAAGGGCGCACTATCATATTTTGTGAAATGAAGAAAGAAGCCCAGGAGTTATCAGGGAATGTGGCTGTAAGACAGGATGCCCAGTCGTTAACACGGAGACATTCCACAGAAGCAAAGGGAAATCACCCTGAAGGGTTTTAGAAATGGTGATTTTGGAGTTTTGGTTGCAACCAATGTGTCTGCACATGGGTTAGACATCCTTGAGGTTGATCTAGTTGTTCAAAGTTCTCCACCAAAGGATGTTGAATCCTGCATTCATCGTTCTGGGCGAATAGGTAGAGCTGGGAGAACCAGGGTTTGCATCTGCTTTTACCAGCACAAAGAAGAATACCAGTGAGTCCAAGTGCAGCAAAAAGCAGGAATTAAATTTAAACGAATAGGTGTTCCTTCTGCAACAGAGATAATAAAAGCTTCTAGCAAAGATGCCATCAGGCTCTTGGACTCTGTGCCTCCCACTGCGATCGGTCACTTCAAGCAAAGAGCCAAGAAGCTGACTGAGGAGAAAGGAGCTGTGGGAGCCCTGGCAGCAGCCCTGGCCCACATTTCTGGTGCCACGGTGGTAGACCAGCACTCCTTTATCAACTCAGAAGCGGGCTTTGTGACCATGATCTTGCATTGCTCAATTGAAATGCCAAACATTAGTTATGCTTGGTAACATGAAGACTAGGTCTAAAATCTGGGCCCTGTGACTCAGCAGAGACTAAAGATCTAGTGGGCAAGTTTCACATGTACACTGGGCCACCAAACCTATGCTTTTCAATAAGCCACTTCAGCAGCCAGACCAGAGGCCCTTCCCCAAGTTTTCTGGAAGGTATAACACCCTCAAATTACTTGAATAATCAAAAGAAGTTGCAGGGCAAAAACAGATGAGATTAAATTCTCAACATCCTTGCTCAGTCAGGAGGGAACAGAGCCAAATTTATTTGAACATGAAGAAATACAACACTTCCTGCTCCCAGAGTTGAGCAGCCAATTCATACTCATTTTATATGTTTGACCAAAGTTCAGAAACAAAATCAACCTTTTAAAAAGCAAAACCAAGCCCCTAGATCTTTGCAAATGAATGGCAGGACTTCACATTTTGCAGAACACCCATATTTACCTCAGACACAGCCAGTCAACTAGAAAACCAGCCAAGCTTGATAAGTTTACCCAATTCCTAACCTTTCCAGACCCTGGAAGAATGTCTGTCTCAAGCAGTTTCAGTTACCGTCCTGAGATGACCCAAGGACTTCCTCCCACTAACAACCATTCTAAAAAGAAGGGGGCAAAAATCCACATGCTGAAATGCCCTCCTTGGCCAATCTCCCATTTAACTGTACAAACAGGAACAGAGTAGCTAATGTTTAAATGGAACTAATGTTACATGTCAGTGTTAAACTCATGTTTTGTGATTTGTTTTTTCCAAAGACTATATTAACACTGTCTATAGGTAGCAAGAGCTCAATAGTTTCATTTCACTTTTCTAGATAGCAGGCATTCATTGGTTCTTGAATGTTTCATATCAGGCAGAATTCCTGGCTTACTGTGTTTGATAGAAAGAAAAGAATTCTGGATCAAAACAGAAGGGGAATTGCAAAATGAATTCCAATGAAACATGAGCAAGGAAGTACATCTATGTAGGTTTCGTTATGACTTAGCATTCAAGGGATAGGGAAAAAAAATAAAAAGCAAGTATCCAATGGTTAGATGAAGACTTCTCAGCTCTCCTGTCCTGTGTTGAATCTGCCAAATGCTTTTTTTTTCTTCTCTAATCCCATTTTTTAATATCTCACAATTCAAACCTGATTAATCACTTAGTCACATCAGCCTAAACTCACAGGCCAATTAAAACAGAATGCTTATGGTAGAGAATCAGGCTTTCAGAGAGCCATCAGCTGCTAGGTTCTAAACATTCCACTAGTCTCATTTCAAGGGCTATGATCCTCCAGGCGTGGTTTGATTTTTCAAAGGGGACACATTGCTACTCAGAAGGACTTCTCAGGACACTGTGGGGGTAAAATAGGGAGTAAAAACCAGAACAATCTGACAAAAATAGAATGCCTTGTCACCCAAACCCTGAGGCAACTCACACATATGGTGCCGTATTTTAAACATGAAGAAATAGACACTATCTTAACTGCCTGGTGCTGTTAGGATAGCAACTTCAAGACAGCACATCCTTCCTGGTAAAGTCTGTGGAGCAGCGTTGTCCTAAGGGAGGCTCTTAAGGGATTGCTGGCAAGGCTGCAGGAGGCAGTGGTATAGGTTCTGTGGGGCATCCTCTGAGGGGCCGGGCAGGGGGCTGAGATGGTGACCAAGGCACAACGTACCCCGATGAGAGGCTCAATTAGCCTGTAGGAAGGGGGCCTTCCCCATTTAGTCCACAGAGGAGCCACTTATCTGCAGTTTGTCCGGAGGGTATACATTTCCTTATCTGCAAAAAGGCACTGTATGTGCTAACAGCTTGGGAGCTAGGTAAGAAATGGGCTGGATAATGACATATCATCCAAAAACCTGACAATGCTGAGACGAGAGGAACTGTCATTGTTAGGTTATTATTGTTCAGTCGTTCAGTCATGTCCAACTCTGCAACCCCACAGACCGCAGAATGCCAGGCTTCCCTGTCCTTCACTATCTCCTGAAGCTTGCTCGAAATCATGTCCATTGAGTCAATGATACCATCCAACCATCTCATCCTTTGTCATCCCCTTCTCCTCCTACCCTCTATCTTTTCCAGCATCAGGGTCTTTTCCAATGAGTTGGCCCTTCTTATCAGATGGCCAAAGTATCGGAGCTTCAACTTCAGCATCAGTCCTTCCAATGAATATTCAGAGTTGATTTCCTTTAGGATTGACTGGTTTGATCTTCTACTATCCAAGGAACTCTCAAGAGTCTTCTCCAGCACTGCAGTTCAACTCTCTTGAATTCACTTTAGCTCCTAAAGTCCCACCCATCTGCAACCCTGGGATGTTGGAGCTTTTGGAAAAAGCCAACCAGAGATTTGATGCCAGCTCTAGTTTTCCTTCAGGAGAGGATAGGAGTAGAGAGAAGAGGGGGAAGGGCTGACATGTTTCATGTCTAAACTTTATGACATTTGAGGGCAGGGACTGTGTCTTATTCACTATTGTACTCTTAGTACTGTGCACACAGTACTGCGTGGAAGGAACGCACTCAAAGTCATTTTATTCTTTCATCTTGCTTGTGTTTTCAGTAACAGAGAGATGGTTAAACCTATATTTATTTGTTTATTTTTTTAATATCCACAAAATTCAATCCTATGTTAATCTGGCACATTTTTTCAGAATCTTTTAAAGGATCACAGGACCTTAGAGCTAAAAGTGTCTTAGTCTAATCTGCTTAGTTGCAATAAAGGCAGCAGTGGTCTAGAGAGTTTTAGTGGCTTGTGGTTGATTTCAAAACCAGTTGGAGGCAAAGCCCGAACTGGAGCTCAGAACAACAGATCCCCAAACGCAAAGTCTTTCTCCAAGATCTCTTGCTCTAAGACTAAGAGATCAGGCATATATAAGCCTCTAACACGAGTGTTGTCTGCTATGTGAGGCACTGCCAGCCTCCCATGCTGAGAAGGTAGCACCTTTGCAAGCACCACCCCCATTAGTCCTAACTCTGACACTACACAATCAGGTGTATGTTTGTGTACTCCACACACTACTGGACTCAGAAGTGAGTGATCATAGCAATCTTAAAACATTTACATAAATGGGCCCCAAAGAAAATACCTACTAGTCTGTCACTTTCAATTTCTTTGTGAAATGAGCCATGGAACTTTAAAAAACGATCACTTCAACACAGCAGAGCACGTAAATGTGTCATACACCATCGTTTAACATTGGAAGGGCTAGATCAGAGAAGTAATAAACTGGGAAGCCCCCATGGAGTCATAGGAAAGTGGTCTGGTTTTGCAAACATCATGCATCACAGATACTGAGGAGGCCCACCGTAAGGTAGCCAGGATGAAACAAGAGTCATTCCTTTCTTGTATTCCAGCAACTGCCGCAGAACAAGGTGGAAATTGTTCCTAAAGAATGCTGGATTCCAGACAACCAGGGAACAACATTTAAAAGGGTAAATTTGTCTAGGGAGGAAGTACAGATTTTCTGACCTCCATTTCTAATAACTGGAATGGCACGTGTGTCTGGTAACTCAAAAGGGAAGACCATTATAATAGATGGAACATTTTAGTCAAATAATTACAAGCCATCCCTTACTCAGACAAAGGAACCAACTGGTTGGGTGTGGTAGGAAAGTGAAAATTCAGAATCTCAATCACATGGGGTCAGACAGGCATTTCTGGCACAAGATGAACTTGCAAAATATAATAAAGAAAAAAATCTACACCAGGCAACAGATTTATGGGCTCAAAATGTCCCTTTGCCCTTAAAAAGACTTCTGGAAATAGATTTTCATTATATTTTGGACAACTTGATGTTCTATCTTTTGTATCTAGAAAGTTCAAACTAGAAGAACCAGCTATGAAAGAAAATAACTACTGTATCTTTATGTCTCTTGTTTCTATGCAATATTTTCTCAGCTGAGAATATTTCATGCCTGGTATTGATTACCATTTCATATAGTAACTAAATTGGCAAAATGGAGTTGAGGGTAGGTAGTTTTTCAATGAGTTCGTGCAGCTTTCTAAAACTTTCTAAAAGCTTTTCCATCAGCAGGGTTCTATACATAAAGAATTTTTATAAATGTCTAAGATTATGGAACAAGAAAGAAGGGAAGGACCTGAAAGAAAACCTTGTAAACAGCTGTCTAGAACTCAGTTGATATGGTTTAAACTCTAAACCATACCATCCAGCTTAAAACAATCAAGAATGTTAAGGGAGGGGTACTAACAAATTATTCTTTAAAGATAAAGTTGGTTCCCCATTTGAGCAACAAAATATAGTAGCAATGGATTATAACCAAAAATACAAAACATATAATCATGCATACATACTGATATTAAATTTGAAAATATTAAATAATGAATGAATGGAGGAAAATAGACAAATCTCCCTTGCAGAAGAATTTCAAATAATTTCCATAGGTACTTTACCCTTAAGGAGGTTGAGCATAATTCCCTGTTCACTTCGTAAGTATGAGTTGTGCAGAGTAAGGAAGAGTATACACTGTGAAAGAAGGGAGGTTGGGGTGGGGAGAAAAACTTTAAGGTGGAGAGATCTGGCAAACACTACCTCCATCAGTTAATTAAGGTGAACACCAGTGATAAGTCACATTCACACCATGTACCCTTGATAAGATGTAATGAGTATGGTGCATTATTTCTCTGTGTGTTTTGCTTGTTTGTTTTGTTTTTATTTTTGCACAAAACTCATAACCTAGTCTTCTCATGAGGAAAACAAATACATCCCAATTGAGGGATATTCTACAAAATCCCTAGCAGGACTTTCCAAAAGTGTCAAGATCTTCAAAAACCAGAAGAGCTTTAAAAAAAAAAAAGCAAAAAGCTTTGTCACAGTCAAAGGAGCCTAAGGAAACATGATTTCTGAACGTAATGTGGTGTCCTGGATGGGATTCTGGAAGTGGAGAATGACATTAAGAAAAAACTAAGGACACAGTATGGACTTTAGTTAAAAGTAATGTATCAACATGGGTTCAAGTATGCTATAGTAATGTCACATTCTGACAACAGGGGAAACTGGGCCATGGAAACTCCCTGGACTATATTTCTGTTTTTTCTGTATTTTTCTAAAATAACTCTAAAATAAACACTTATTCAAAAAAATAAAAGGGAAGTTGGTTTTGGCAAAAAGGACAATAGAAGAGGTGAGGAAATAGAAGTTAACCATCAAAAAGTAGGAGCTCTCAACCCAGGGGAGCCTGATGCGTCAGCATTAAGAAAAACACAAAGTCAAAATTCACCTCTGAGTGCCAAGGAGAACTGTGTGAAACAATGCATTAAGAAAAGTGGGGAGGTATTCATAAGCACAATGAACACCTTGCCTGAATAGGGGCAAAAAATAAGGTGCTGTGGGAGGGCGAACAGGCCAGGGTCACAGACACGTCTGGTGGTAGCATCTAAAATGAGACAAAGCGCCCGATGAGGGGAAAGTGTTAAGCAACCAGGGCCCAAGTGAGCCACAAGAACACCTATGTTACGTGTTCTCCCTAGTGCTTCTAATTAGGAGGAAGAGTTAAACTCTTTTTCTACAAAATTATCACGTTGACATTTTTTGTCACTTTTGCAAAGGTTTTGATGTCTCGATACAGACAGCCCCTGCTTCTCACTACGTTGAATTTTGCCTCGTAGGAAAGAACCTGAAAACAAAGTCTTGCAACACTGGATCTGACCAGCCTTCCATTTCAGCAGCAGGTTCTTAATTTGGAGGGACTGAATCATCCATTTCTCACCTTTCTCACCAGCCAAGTATTTTTAACTTACTGTCAGCTATGGAGTGAACATAGTCTATAAGAGAAAAGATAGCCCATTTTTCACTTTTCCACTTTTGGCTGCTGAATTCAGGAATGCATCACAGCAAAAAGGAGGGTCTTTTATATAAAAATAATATTGGTTTAACTTTTTTTTTTCCATTTTGTTAGGTACCTAAAATGAGTCCCTGCTACTGACAGGATCCACTTCTTACCTAGAGGCAGCTTTTCTGCTCGCTCTGAAGTACAGAAACTGTGGGCAGCAGCCTTGAGCTCCCCAGTGGCTCCAGGGATAGGAAGGTCATGGGGATGCATCCAGTTCCCCAAAGCAGAAGGACCTGACCTGGAAGTTGAGCCTCTGTGGACCTGTTCTCCTTGACCTCCAGGTTCTGGAATGGGAAAGAGACAAATCTTGAAGTGTTGCTCAACAGCCACTGGACACACTGATAGTCAGAAACTTGACTTCATGAAAACACTTAATTTCAACATCTAAGAGAAACAGTTGGGGTTCTGTTAGATTCTTAGGTCTAAACCAAGAAAGTGAAAGTAGGGATAGGCCAAATAAAGCAAAAGCTTGAATAAGAAGAGAGCGGCCTTTTCTCATCATCCGTTTAAGCAGAGAAAATGGCAATTAGAAACATTTCAGCACGGCTTTTGTTTCCTGCTTTGTTTGTTTGCATGACAGATAAAGAATAAAGAATAGATTTCATGGTCAGGGACAGAAAGGCATATGGCAATGACTGGGTGTTGCAGAATGATGAAATTCAGTTCTGTTTGGCGCAATGAAGAACAGAAGGAATAGACTATACCTTGGAACAGAAAGGCCAGGAGAAATACCAGAGCCAAAGAAGACAATGATGAACAGAGAGGCAGGCTGAGCACATACTCCATGCCCAAAAGTGTGGGCACAAAGAAGATGAGAGAATTTAAGATGAGAAAAGTTTACCTATAAAAGGTGACCAGAGTGAGGTGCTAAAGGTGGGGAGGCTTAAAGACAAGTGTTTGGGTAAAAGCCTGCATAGTCCACGCAGAAGGAAACAGTGAAAATGTTTGAAGAAAAGCCCAAAGAATCTGGTTTGTCTTCAGAGTCTTTGGAGACATACTGGATAGACGAGTCAAACTCAAGTCCATTGAAAATTTAAAAAGTAAATAATCATAGCAAACACTTCCATAGCAACTGGTCTATGCCAGATACATGCAAACATATTAACTCAATAATCCTGTGAGGCAGGGACTTAGTTGTCCTACTTTACAAACGCAGAAACTGAGACACGAAGGGGTCAGGTGACTTACCCACGGTTACACAGGTGATCACAGCCATCAGACAAAAGCTGCCTGTCACCTGCAAAGAACATGCATACTCACCTTAGAACTGTGTCACCATCTAAAATAATTGTTTCAAAGTGAACTGTTTGGAACCACTGTATTTCTCTTACATTTGTTCTTTCATTCAATGGTGCTATAATTATCTACTGAATGCACTCTATGCACCAAGCACTGTGACAGGTTTTGGGGGTAAGAAACAAAATATCCATGCCTTTCTGAGCATGCGCTTTAGTGAGGGGCAACAGATAAATAATATCCATGAGAATGATATAGCATATTATATGGTAATGAGTATAGCAGAGTCAGGCTTCCCTGGTGGCTCAGTGGTAAAGAATCCATCTGCCAATGCAGAAGATGTGGATTTGATCCCTGGGTCAGGAAGATCCCCTGGAGAAAGAAATTGCAACCCAGTCCAGTATTCTTGCCTGGAAAATCCCATGAACAGAGGAGCCTGGCCAGCTACCATCCATGGTGTCACAAAAGAGTCAAACACAACTTAGCAACTAAACCAAAATAATCCCAGGCAGAGGGATCAGCAAGCATGAGTACCCTCAGGTCAGAATGGCACAAGATGTCCAGGGGGATTTTGTAGCTAGAGTGGATTTATCTCTGGTTAAGTCCCTAGGCCAAGCTTTAAAGTGTCTTTTACTCCATAAAAACGTGAAATACAAGTGGTCTCTAAATTGCATATACTTCACACATTGTTCTCCAGAAGGATTCCCTTCTCATAGCATTCTTCCAGAAATAACTTGAAGGCCACCAGCTCCTCCCAGAGTCTTCTTTTATCTCTTGCTAGAAGTGGTACAGGCCTTTTCCGAATTCCTTATGTTATGTGCCATTTCCCACCTCGCTTCTGATTAGAGTTGCTTTTCTATCTTATCTTCTCTCTAAATAGTACATTCACTGAGGGCAGGAAATGGACCTGGTTAACTGTTTCATTCTCTAGAGTTTAGCCTTGCTCAGAATTAGAATTCAACAAACATTTTAGAAGGTTTGAGTGTGTGCTTTCTATCAAATTAAGCTCCAAATTAGAATATCATTAATTTCACATCTGTATTTTATTATAATGATGGAAACATATTGTTAACCATACTTTCTTGAATTTTTAATATTCACAAAGGCTTTTACCAAACTACTGCAACTCATCAACATGTTGAGTTACAAGCTAATATTTTAAGCTCCAATGATCTTAAAGGGTAACACATCTTTCCCACACAACCATAAAAGAAAAAGATTAGTTTCAACAACTTTGTTGTAAATAAATAAAAATGGCAGACTGCAAAATATCTTTGCTTATGTAATCAAAAAAAAAAAAAAAAAGAATAACATATATAAATATCTCAAGTAGATAAAACATGTAAAAAGACCAAATTTTTTTTCTTTCTTTTTTTTTTTTTTTTAATTTGGCATTGACTAGTGGCTTATGCCATACTACTTCCTGACTGAAACATCAATTACACAAGATGTCTTTTTGTAAGGAAATGCAAAAATATGACATAGGGTTGTTAAGATACTATAGCCAATAAGTCACCATCAAACTGCTTTCAAAAACTGAGATGTAGAGAAAAATGTAAGAAGAGTGCTACAGAATATAAAAGAATTTGCACTGAATTTCTCTTTATTCCTCTGGTGTAGAAAGTAGCCTAAAATGTCATATAACCAAAAAAAAAAAAAAAAAGTCATATAACCAATTTGAAGTTGACCAAGCAGACATTTCAGTTCCGTGATTATTATTACTTGCATGAGTAAGAAATAATGAGGGAAATCATGAAAGAAAAATGCCTCTTTATTTGGGGAAAACAACCTTCTTATTTGGGATTGTTTCCCCCTTTTGTGCTTTCTCTCTGTGAGGTGATTTGAGATGACACTAGGCTGGGGTCCATGGCCTCTGTGGAGGAGACTCCTTTGGGGAAGCTGGCCCCTGGCTCAAGGAAGGCTATTCCATAGACCCCAATCTAATCTCCAGTTGGACAGTAGATAACCACTGCTGATGCTTGGACTGGACAGCCCAGTGCCCACACACTCACAGGGCTCTGTCTTATTGCAGAAGGACTGAGAGGGGAAAGCAGAAGCAGGGTTTTAGATGTTACACCCTAGAAACTCCTCAGTCCCAAGGAAATGTAATTTAACACTCTGGGCCATCCTGGGTTTCAAAATATGAGCCTCTCTAAGTAGAGATTATTTCCCCCTTTCCCCTTCCCTCTTCCTAACCCATAATTGTCTTTCCTTCCAAATCATAATAGCATCACTTCCTTAATTGCCTTGGATACAACTTTTTTCCCAAAGCCAAAGCTAGCTGTCATTCTCACCATCCACAATAAGAATGTCAGAGTACCTACCACGTGACTCACTGCTAAATTTGGAAGATTTATGCTGAGCAAGACAAATATGGTCCTTGTACTCATTAAGGATAGAAGGAAAAAATAAGTGCCCAGAAATACAGGGAGCAATGACCTTTGATCAGCTTGATACAAGAATGTATCACACAATGAAAGATATTGGTAAGCACTGATAGAAAATGAGGTCCTTAGGGCTATGTCAGAATCACATGGGGAGGCCTGTCAAGCTCCACCACCACCACCCCACCTCTACCCCAATTCCAATGCTAACCTTTCCAGGTCCTCTCCCACCCAAGAAAATGGCAACATTTGTAAATTTCTTCTCGGCAATCCTCTCCTCCACCCTCCCACCCCATCCCAGTAGTCTATAGTGGGTAAGCGGGGCTGCACTGGGAAAATAGGGTACTTTTTTCCCAAAGTTCATTCATGAAATTAGCATAGGCAGGCACCCAAGGCAAACAAATAAACAAACAAAACTTCTGGAGATTCTGAAGATTTGTCTTTGACTATCAAAAGTCAAATCCTATAAGACTCAGAACAAGCATTTATAAAACGGGAAAACTTTAACAGGGAACTTGACAGCCAAAGAGCACTATTGGGACCACTTGGGGAAGAGCTAAGAGTCTGAGGGGCTCATGTGCCAGATGGACCTGAAGACTCACTAGGCAGACTGCCCTCTCTCTGGATGGACACGTGGGGACTACAGTTGTGTCCACACCAGAAGTCACCGGTGAGAGCAGGGATCTCAGAGCAGAAGAGGCTTTGAGATTTCCTGGCTTCCCCCAATGTGTTTCAGACACTTCTCAGCTCACAGAAAAGCCCTGTGTCCAACTTGGACTGTAAGCTTCCCAGGGCTGAAGGGAGAAAGCACACGTCAGACCACCCGGTCAGTCCCCAAAGCAATGTCTTCCACAGTGCAGTACGTGGAAGACAGCCAGGAGTTTCAGAGGAGGGACACGCCCCCCCCCCCCCCCCCCCCACCAAAAAATGAGTTACAGAAGTGGCTGAGGGAGGTGATGACTCATGGTTCTGGGGCAAAGGATACAGATGGCATAAACCCGGCATTTGTTACAAATGAAATATCCATAACAATTTCTACTAGAGTCACTAATAGGAGAGTTAGAAACTAAATAGTATTTGTATCCACACCAGAAGAGGCAATATCACATCTGCATTCACTGCATTTGCCACAAGGAGTTTGTAGAGCGTAGTTCTTTGGGAGACCAAAGAGCAAATGGAAGGAGACTCCACTTAGAGGACCAGAGCCATCAGAGGAAGACAGAAAACCTGATGATCTTTCCTATGCCACAATAATCTGCTAGCGATTAAGGGAAAGCAGAAGGAAAGGGAGGAAAATTCTGATTAGACTGAATCTTAAACCAAAAGAGACAAAGCTTTAAACTAGAAGGGAATGTTGTCGAAGTGACAACAGAAAGTTTTCAATTAAAAGCAGAGACAGAGACTTCAGGGTAAATTTCAGATATAAAGAAAAGTTTTGGCTTTGCATATTCAAGCTTGTGGACTTATAACACATCTTTTTTGGGGACTGTGGCACCAAAGAACAGATACTCCCCAACAAATTTATTAACAGCACATGGCAGGATCGGAGACACACCATAAATCTTTCTCAACACTGGAAAAAAAATCATGGTACACTTATAAACAAAGTTAGTAATGGGCAACCAACTGAAGATCATAATAAGAAACTACAGCAATTAATTAATTCCGCCAAAGACCACTGCATGGTTTTTCTCATTGCAACATTTTGTTACAAATGAATAATCCATAGCAATTTCTAACAGAGTTACTAAAAGGAGAGCTAGAAACTAATTAATAATTGTGTCCACTCCAGAAGAGACACTATCACATGTCTACTCACTGGACTTGCCCTGGGGAAGCATCTAGACACAGTGGTTACAGCATGAGCTCTGGAGTCAGAGAATGTGACTTCTAATTCCATTTCTGCACTGATACACACAATAACATGTATGAATACCAAATGCACCAATTACAATAAGTGGAAAAAGTCAAATACAAAAGACTATACACCATGTGTGCTAAGTCACTTCAGTTGTGTCCAACTCTCTGCGACCCTATGGACTGTAGCCCTCCAGACTCCTCTGTCCATGGGTTCTCCAGGCAAGAATACTGGAGTGGGGTAGCCATGACCTTCTCCAGGGGATCTTCCCAACCCAAAGATCAAACCCACATTTCTTACATCTCCTGCATTGGCAGGTAGGTTCTTTACCACTAGCACCACCTGGTAAGCCCTATATACTGTGTGATTATTCCATCTAAATGACATTTTGGAAAAGGCAAGTTTATAAGAGCAAAACAGATCAGTGGTTACTAGACCTGAAGGCAAGCGTAAGGGTTGACTAGAAAGGGTCTGAAGAATTTGCAGGGGGGATGGGAAAACTCTATATCCACAAGTCACTTGTCATTTGTCAAAACTCATATAAATGTATGTCAAAGAAAGTGGAGTCATGTACAGATTTGAGAGTTGGACCATAAGGAAGGCTGAACACCAAAGAATTGATGCTTTTGAATTGTGATGCTGGAGAAGTCTATTGAGAGCCCCTTGGACAGCAAGGAGATCAAACCATCAATCCTAAAAGAAATCAACCCTGAATATTCACTGGAAGGACTGATGCTGAAGCTAACTTCTAATACTTTGGCCACCTGATGTGAAAAGCCAACTCAGTGAAAAAGACCTTGATGCTGCCAACAGGTCAGAAGAAGAAGGGGTTGGCAGAGGATAAGATGGTTGGATGGCACCACCAACTCAATGTAAATGAGTTTGAGCACGCTCCGGGAGATAGTGAAGGACAGGGAAGCCTGGCATGCTGCAGTCTGTGGGGTCACAAAGAGTTGGACATAACTTAACCACTGAACAATAACAAAGACCATGAATTTTGCTGGATGTAAATTTTCAAATAGGTGCTTTCTTTAAAAAAAAAAAAAACAAAAAACCATTTTGCCATTAAATGGCTGTTGCCCCTGTTACCAAATCTTTTTGTGCTTCAGTTCCTTTACTTCCAAAGATTAATAGAAGCACCTTCTACATAGGAGCACTATGAGGATTAAATGAGGTAGTATGAATAAAATATTGAGTTAGCCAAAAAGGTTTGTTCAGGTTTTAGATCTATGGAAAAAACCGAAATGAACTTCTTGGCCAACCAAGTAGAGTCTGTCACATTGGAAAGCCTTAGTAAGCAATCATCGTCATCATCATCACCATCACTGTCATCATACCTGATCTGCACTGGGTCTAGTAGATTCTGTGATGCTCTGCTAAGATCCCTCTTCACCCATGCACCGACCAGTCCCCTAAATGCTGAGAATATTGGCTGCAATACCCTCCAGCTGCTTTCCTCACTAGAAATTGTCCTCCAGTACAGGCCTATCAGCCAGTCATCAGCTACCAGTGGTCCCCAGGTGTAATCTTGGGTTGATGTACAGCTACAAAGGCCAACCCCCCTTCTGCAAAGTTGGGGCAATTCTGAAGGGCCGTCTCAACTCCAGAACTTTTGGTAGGATTGACTTTGGCCTCAACTGCAGCCACATGGTGGTCAAACCCTGCTCAGCTGTGACATCTTCTTCACAGTCAGTAAAGAAAATAAGTGTACAGACTCTGGAGCCAGACCTCCTGGGTTCATTTCCTGACTTGGCTATCACCATGGGACCTTGGAAGTCACTTACCTTCTCTGTGGCTAGGTTTCCTCATGGGGTTCCGGCAAGGATAAAATGAGCTAATGCACGTAGCAGCACTTTGAACAGTACCTGGCTCAGAGCAAACACTGAATTAACTGCTGTTATTACCCAGCTCCCAAGGATCCAGCCTTCATCTGAACCTCTGTGACCTTCACTCTCTGATCATTTTCTCTTAGCTTATTTCAAAACATTATTTCTATATATTTTTTTATTTTTTGTGTGTTTTTTTGCTTTTATAATTTATTTTAATTGGAGGATAATTACTTCACAATATTGTGACAGTTTTTGCCATACATGTTATTTACATTTTTAATCCAAATTCATGTTTTATGTTGTTCCATCTCAACTAAAAATATTAGTCCTATATCTTTCAGTTCACAAGATGGGAATTCAGAGAAATGATAGGATTTGCCTAAGACCACACAGTCAGACAGTGTGACGCCAATTTTTCCTCAGAATGTGGGTTTTTCAAATTATACCTCACTAGTTATATAAGCAGCTGTTGTAAAACCTGCTCCATATATATATTTAAGTGTATGTGCTATGTAAAATACAGATCTCAATGAGAAGACAGTCATTATGTAAAAGTTGAAAAATATTAAAGCATGATTGTTCAACAGCCTCTCCCTAATACTGCAAAGCCTACTACATTTCCAGCAAATCATTGGTTGTCTGGTCTCTGAATATTTTCAGTGACAAGGAGCTCATACTTCCCGAGACAGCTTGGTTTTGTGATGCTCTCCTCATTGGTAGGGAGCTATCTATATTAAGCTGCTTTGACTAACTACTACTTTGCTTCATTGGTCTTAGCTTTGCCTCAGGAGCCACACCAAATAAAATAAATCCTTCATCCATGTACTGCCCCTCCAAATACTTGAAAACAGTTATTATAGTCCCATTCTTGTTTTCAAGCTCAATAATGCAGATATCTTTCCCCAACCCTCCCACCACAAAGTTTTCAGCCACCTTTCCATCCTATGCACGTTCCTCTGGACACACTCCAGTTTTCCAACATCCTGAAATATAATACCTGAATCCAAACATAGATTCCTATCTCTGAATGGAGCAAGTCAGAAAAAAAAAAAAAAAAACAACACTAAAACCCACGCAATATAAATACTATGCTTTCATCAATTCAGCCAAGAAATCCTACTATTTTTTGGAAGTCATGTCATCCTGGGGACGCATGTAGAATTTACTTTCAGTTAGACTCACCAATGTTCATTCCAAATCTCTTTCCTCTTCCCATCCTATCCTAACACTGTGCTGTTTCATTGTGATCATCCACATAAAATTTTTCTAGTTAGATGTAACTCATTATTTCAATATGCCAGGAACATTTTGTTAACTAATCTTCATGTTAATATTTTACATGTTAATATTAACTTTGTCCCAGCTGCCTGCCATTGAGGCAAAACATTTATGAAAACAATGGCCTGCAAGTAATGGCAATAACAGAGACCCTCCTCAAGCACACTATTGGCAATTTATGCCTCCTTGAGGTTCTGTGTTACAAATCTCACTCAGCACCATGATCCAATCTATAACCCCCTCTATGCTGTTCTCAGAAGTGGCCATGAGCGACTTAATCAGATGCTGGCCAAAATCTTAGCGTGCAACATTTACATCATTCCTGTAATTTCCTGATCTACCGACTCTCTTCTGTTGCCTTGCAAATATTTCCAGCTCAAAGAAAAAAATGTATTGAATATTATGCTAAAGGGCAAACAATGACCTTTGGGTGAAATTCACAAGATCTTCTGAAGACTGGCCCTGAGGTCTATGAACTACCCAGAGAGAAGACACAGCCTGTGCACAGGGGTTAATGAGAACAGAACACATTTGAAAAACTAAAACAAATTCATATGTTAGAAGGGAAAAGGTACAAGGGAAGAGAGAAGAGGTTTGAAGATGGAAGGAGAGAAGACGGGTCAGGCCTTGTAAGTCATGTTAGGAATTTGGACTGTGTCCTGAGGGTAATGGGGAGCCACTGCTTGATATTAACATGAGGGTGACATGATTGAATTTACGTTTTACAAAGGTCACAGGTGAAGCTGTTCTGGGGACCTCTGGTTTCACAGAGAAGTGGGAATAGTCAACCTCTAGGATCACAAGGCAAGGAGCCTGTAGCTCTATCACTGAGCTAATCAGGAAGCCCAAAGGAGGGTTAGCTTCTTGGAGGAGGCACGCTTCCCCTGTGCTCATATAATTATCTAGACTCGTCACTCCCACTGAGTGAGGCTGTATGTGTGTGTGTGTGTGTGTGATGTGGGAAGGAGGGGAATAGAGGGTGGCTTATATCACAATATTCAAGCACCCTTGCATGTCACTGCAGCGTTAAGTTCTCACTGTCACTGAAGGTTCTTCCAGCTCAGCGGGCAGGCTGCTAGGAGCTGCAAGGATCAGAGAGCTTAATTCATAAGCTGAAAGTATACAAGCACCAACTACCAATATTGAAAGAACCAAGGAAGTGACAAAGGGTTGACAGATACTTGATTAAAACGTCATTTTTACCAAGCATCCTGCTGTCAAAAAAATGTAACAGATGATTAGGTGGTAAATTCAGAATTCCTTATGTCACTTTATTAAGAAAAGTCATCCATAACTTGTAAACAAGGACAAGAGGATAAGTGCACATTGTTTCAAAGTCACACTGAAATGGTGTTTAACAGGCCCCTTTGGTCTGGGATTACTTAATTTTCTAAAATAATCTACCATGGTGAGATGTTGATATTTAAAATCTAAATTAAAGGCCTAGGTTCTATGAAGTTACATGTTACTTTGTAGCCCTGTATCTGGTATGGAAGCAATAATTTCTGAGAGGAAAATAACCTCAAATGTTACAGTTTCTTGTACTGTTGATGACTCACAGTTTAATTCTAATGCAGCAGTCTAACTTAGCATCCCCTTATTACATTGCCTACAAACAACCAGCTCCTCACATGCTCTTTGAAGCAGCTTTATGATTTTACTGTCTTTCTCATTAATTAATGAGCTAGATAATATCTTTGGCATGTGATCATTCTATATTTGCATGAAAGTCATGTTTTAATTTTTTGAGAATTACACTTTGATATTCTGAGCACTAAACATTTTAGTTGAATTCTTCACTGAACCTAGTTTCACTGCTGGATTTTAAATCTGATTGTCGGGGGTGACGTTTTTTTCACTAGGGGTCTTTCCTCTATTTTCTTCATCTTGAAATAGTAATTTCAAGTAAACTAAGACTGGGTAGACTTTTACATCTTCATTTCTGTCATCTAAGAAAAGACACAACTTATTCAAGAGTATTTATACCTGGGGGCAGAAGGAAAATAAATACATATCTTTTCTTTTTGACCACTTTCTTTCTTCATTTTTTTACCGCTAAAAATTCTCCCAAGGCAAAGAAAAATATATTTTATAGAAATGTCTTCAAAGTTGTGAGAAAATTCTTGTCTATTTGAACGAATGGTATACACATTAAAACCGATTCAAAATGCCCCTTTCTGCTTTGTCATTGTGGCAGGGTCTGCAGTCATCCTTATTAGTTCTACAGAGTTCTTATGCTTAGGGGTTTCCACCTGATACAATAAATATGCATGAAAGCAGGTGCTGGTACAAGACTATTCGTTCAGTGTTGGTTTTTTACAGATACATGAAAAACAGTAAGAAAAATAAAAGACTGAATTATGGAAAATCTTCTCAAAATCTACCAGCTGAAAGAATCCAAACCTTTTGCTTCATTTCCTGAGGAGATTATGCTGTCCAATTAAAATAAAGTGTGATATGTGTATTTATGACCACCACCTGAATTTTCCATGTACTCTGAGCCTGCTGTTTCTCTTCTGTGTAAAAAACCATTTATGCCCCAACCACCATATAAAAAGTATAAAGAAATGAGCAACCCAGGTTCCGTACCATCAAGCTAATTTATAGTTAAATTGCTCTTTTTGTCTAACGTCCTTTAGAATCACTTGGTCTTCTTAAAGCCTGTTATTTGGGTTCATATGGCTTTTACAAAATATAATATTGGTTTTAATAACCCAGATTTGCAATGATTTTTATTGTTAGCATAAATTTCATCTCCTTTGATGCCGGAAGCATGTCTTGCTTCAAAACCATTCAGCCAATAAATTTTATGCTGTTCTATTTCTGGCTTTTACTAGACCTGACAACATGAGTTACTACCATCAGTGTACATTATGATACCAAGTATGGTTCTCAAACATGGGTACAAGGAGGTTGCCTGTTAATACTGCAGCAGGAACCTTTTTTTATTACACTGGTTTCTAAAAATACCTCTAATGGATACTGCTAAGCCAAAGAGCCTCCGGCAGCTGCAGCTCTAGTCAAATCCAGGGTGGATGTTTGTCAGCAGCTGTCTGAGTTCCCGTGACAGCACCCACGGATGGCTTGCCAGGCTGGAGCAGTGCTCTCAGTAGCAGCAGATGGGAGGTATGGAGGGGGGTGGGCTCCACAAATCCCTGAGTCAGAATCAGCCCATGGAGAGTATAGTACCCAGTGCCCCACCCCCCGCAGCCCAAGGGCTAAGCTGGTAATGGAGGGAAGAGGCTGAAAAGAGACTGCCTGCCTGGCAATTAGTAAATGAGCTGTCTGAAAATCATTTGTATTGCAAGGAGAAACAGTTTTCTTTCCTCTTGATTTTCTGTGATTTCATTTATTTACTTAATTACTTAAGCCCCACCTCATTTCAAAAATGATAGGGGGAGGCTTGGAGTGATTTAAGCAGAGCTCCATGGATCATGCACCCAGGAAACAATTTGCTTCTCACTGTTCCAGGTCTGTTTTTAGCTTCCAAACAATTAAGCAGGAGCCCCATAAGCTCTCCCAGGCTGAGCCTGCACTCACAGCAACCATCAATTGGCAGTTAAGGGGAGGGAGAATGAAGAGAAAGCGAGTTAACCTTTTCCATGCCCTAGACAACAGCTTTCAACGAAGATCCAGGAAGAGATAAAAGAGGCAGAGTCTCCACAGTCCTTCCAAATGTACCCTTCTTCCTTGTGACTCCTGCCCTCTCAGTTCACCTGGAAGGAAAGGCTGAGGACCAGGCTTCTCTCTAGAGCAGCTTACCATTCTTACTAAGTCAATTAGGAGAGAAGCAGAAGGTGTGGTCAAAGCAAGCATCATATCCAGCTGCACACGTTTAAGGCACTGGTTGGAAGGGGTTAATTATTTCCTGTGGATGAACCTAAAGGGAGCAAATTGCCTGCTCAGAGAGCACAGAGTACAATGCAAGAATAGAAGGTCATTTGGGTCAATAACTATCATGAGTCTAAGAGGAAGGTGGGTGAAGGGAGTGCTGTTCTGAAGCTGTGGAAGAGATGATCTCGGTAATCAGCCAGTGTTAATTAAGACTCCTCTGTGCTAGGAACACTGAGCACAAACATGGCCAGTAATAAGGTGTGGTCCCTGCCTGTGAAGCGCTCACCATCTAGTAGATTCCAGTGGAACTGCCTTTAACTTGGGGTTGTTTTCTAGAGCCAGCATCTGCAATAAAAACTGAAACAAAAATGCTATGCAAAATTTCAATTGAAAAAAAAAAAATCATTTAAGAAAGAGCTGGGTTTTCCTCCAGTGTTAGAAATGATTATTCTTTGACTGGCTTCTCGGTGAAGCAATTTACAGTCCTGTATTCAGGTTTATAATATGTGAAGAAGTAAATATTAAACACTAGATTCTTTTATAGCACAGAGAGACAACCAACAACAGAAGCCCAAGAAACTCAGTCATCTAACATAGGGTGAGATTCATGCATCCCAATGTAAATCCACTCCCCATTTTAACAGATACATGCTTTTCCAGTAGAGTTGTCACTATTGCTTTCCCTTTTTCTTGTCCTTTTGGTCTGCTCTCTCCCCTCACCTTCTTCTCATCACCTCCTCAAAATGCATAAGTTAAACCCATACAAGATACAACTATTCTGGACCTTACTTTAAACAATGTGAGAAGTGCTAAGGTAGAATAAAAGTTGAACCAAAATGTTGTAAAAGGTGGTTTTAATGGCATATCCAGGTGTTAACCCGCTCTGGCTTAATGACCTCTCCTTCATTCCAAAGGAGTCCTGTGACTGAGAATGACCCAGAATCTTCCTGCCTCATACATCACCTGAAAGACTGCCAAGGCCTTACTGAGGGGTCCAGCCCATCCTCTCCATCACCATGGATGTGGTAGCCCACAGGATCACCACCACTGTGTGCTGGGAATTCCAGCATAATGAGTATTCAGTTATTATAATGCCATGTTTAGAAAAAAAAATCATATGTTAATTTTTAAAATCCTTTTTGGCATAATTCCAAGATGTAGATGCTTTTGATCTTCTTCATTTTAAAATCTACAGTGCTATTAAAACCTCCAAGGAGCTAGTAGGAAATTCTGCCTGGAGGAAAAGAGAAATCTTCACAGAACAGACAATCTGTGAGCTCAGTCTTGAAGGAATGGGTTAAGGAGGGTTCCAGGTGGGCAGAGAAGGATATCATTACTGGAGACAGAAAGACTGGAACAAAAGGGCAGAGATATTCTTCTTAAAGAAGTACAATCACAAAGTCAAAGAAACCTGCCTTGACCATTCTCTTATCTCCACTTGGTCCCCACTTTGCTTGTCCCTCATTCCTCTTGTCACCTGCCAGAGGCACATGTCTGCATTCCATGGCCTTTCCATTCAAGAGAAGCCTAAATTTCACAATTCCTACTATCTCATCATCCTGGTTCACCTAGCAAACAGTAAAACCATGAACCTAGCTATTCAGCTAAGGTGTTAAAATTAATGCCCTCACTTCTTCCATTAGTGTCCTCAATTTGCTGCCAAGTTCATCTTTTCCCTGTCCATAGCCCAAAGCACTGTGAAACCCTAATACAATGCTTAGGCCCATAATATACCTATTCATAATGCACTGACCCTTGTTTGTCTCTCCTACCAGGTACAACTTCCTTTTGGCAATAACAATGTATTCAATTGAGCTGAATCAGCCTTTTCACAGATGGACTCTTTCTGTGGGAAAGTAGAGAAGAATGAGGAGATGCATTGTTTTTATTAAGTGATGACATGATGAAAATATTGGCTTCAGAAACAGACTCTTTCACTAACTTTGTGCTGTCCATGTTTTGAATATCCTCTATTTTCATTTTCAGAGCTGTGTCCTGGTTAAAAATGGAAGATTTACAACGTCAAGTGTAGAACTTGTTCAAACAACTTGCCTCCACTCTGTAAAGCCTTCTGGTTCTTTAACTCATTCACTGTTGGCAAAAACTGACAAAAATGATTGTATTAAAAAATCCAGAAGTTTCTTTTGACATCGAGCTGTCTTTACAATACCACACTGTAATGACTTAAGTGAAAATCAATTTAGAACAAATGGATTAATTTTTCCTTTATAAAAACATAAAGGGGGCAGTCTTAAGATGGCAGAGGAATAAAATGGGGAAACCACTTTCTCCCCCACAAATTCATCAAAAGATCATTTGAACGCTGAGCAAATACCACAAAACAACTTCTGAATGCTGGCAGAGGACACCAGGCACCCAGAAAGGCAGCCCATTTTCTTCGAAAGGAGGTAAGACAAAATATAAAAGATAAAAAGAGAAATGAAAAAGTTAGGGATGGAGACCTGTTCCCAAGGAGGGAGTGTAAAAGAGAAGTTTCCAAACACCAGGAAACCCTCTCACCGGCGGTTCTGTGGGGAGTTTTGGAATCTCAGAGGGCAAAATAACTGGGAGGAAAAAATAAGTAAATAAACCCCACAGATTATGGGCCTAATTGCAACTCCCAGTGGAGAAGTAGCCTAGACGCTTGCATCTGCCACCAACAAGCAGGGGCTGAATAGGGAGGCTCGGGCTGCATTCCTTAGGGTAAGGACCGGGCCTGAATGCCCTGAGGGCAATCTGAGGGAGCTAACCTGAGATAGCAACCCAAACTGTGGGATAGCCAGAGAGAGAGAGAAAAAAAAAAAAAAGGTGGAGGTGAGAGAGAGAGAGAATTTTCCCACAAAAAGCTCTAACCTAAGGCACTGCCTTGGACGTGGGGTAGCTTGTCTCGGCCACCGCCCCTGACCTCGGATGCGGGGTAGCTTCTCTTGGCCGCTCCTGCGCCATCACAGCCTGGCGCTCTCGGTCACCGCCCCTGACTTTGGGCGAGGGGTAGCTCCTCGCAGCCACGCTTCTGCGCGGTCCATTGCAGCCGGCGTGCTTCTTCTGACAGTGTCAGACTTTATTTTTTTGGACTTCAAAATCACTGCAGATGGTGATTGCAGCCATGAAATTAAAAGATGCTTACTCATTGGAAGGAAAGTTATGACCAACCTAGATAGCATACTAAAAAACAGAGACACTACTTTGCCAACAAAGGTCCATCTAGTCAAGGCTATGGTTTTTCCAATGGTCATGTATGGATGTGAGAGTTGGACTGTGAAAAAATCTGAGTGCCAAAAAATTGATGCTTTTGAACTGTAGTGCTGGAGAAGACTCTTGAGAGTCCCTTGGACTGCAAGGAGATCTAACCAGTCCATCCTAAAGGAGATCAGTCCTGGGTGTTCATTGGAAGGACTGATGTTGAAGCTGAAACTCCAATACTTTGGCCACCTCATGTGGAGAGTTGACTCATTGGAAAAGACCCTGATGCTGGGAGGGATTGGGGGCAGGAGGAGAAGGGGACGACAGAGGATGAGATGGTTGGATAGCATCACCGACTCGATGGACATGAGTTTGAGTAAACTCCAGGAGTTGGTGATGGACAGGGAGGCCTGGCATGCTGCGATTCATGGGGTCGCAAAGAGTCAGACACGACTGAGTGACTGAACTGAACTGAACTGAAGGCACTGCAGGCCCGCTCACAGAATGAAGGACTGACCAAATACCAGAGGAGAGCCAGCTGGCAGCAGAGTGGCCCATCCCCCACCAGAGGCGACACCGGAAGGCAAGGGGCAAACTCAGCCCTAGAGACAGCATCCTCCACCAAACTGCAAGCAGGCAGGACTGGGGAGGCGATAACACACACCACCCCACCTAGAGGGAGTGCACTCACCAAGCACCTGGTCGCCTAAGTCGCTCGGACCTGGGAAGGGCACAAAACGCAGACCCAACCGAGTCTGTGCCTTTGCGGAGTACCCAAGAACCTTAACCTGAGCAGCTTAGACCTTGGAAGTGCACGCAACCCAGGGCCTGCTTTAGACAGTTCCCCTGCAGAGCAACCTGGAGCCTGAGCAGTGTAGACCGGGAAAGCACACACGCCATGAGCGGAAGCAAACCCAGTGTGGCCCAGACACTGCGCACACTCCCCACACACGCCAGTGATATTGTTTGCAGTGTCCCTTCCTCCCCACAGCATGACTGAACAAGCGAGCCTAAATAAGTGACCACCTTCACCCACTGTGTCAGGGCAGAAGTTAGATACTGAAGAGAGAAACAGAGGAAGCCAAAACAAACAAAGAGGGAACTGCTTTGGAAATGACAGGTGCAACAGATTAAAACCCTGTAGCTAGCATTGACTACATTGGGAGGGGCCTATAGACCTTGAGAAGAAGTTATAAGCTGGAACAAGGAACTATCTGAAACTGAACTGACCCTACACTGCCCACAACAGCTCCAGAGAAATTCCTAGATATATTTTACTATTATCATTTTTTAATTTTTAAAATTTTTTAATTTTTAAGTTCTTTATTACTCCTTTAATTTTCATTTTTAAAACCTACTATTACCTTGCAAAAACAAAAGACCCTATTTTTAAAGCAAATTTCATATATTTTTTAATAACTTCTGTGACTTTTTTTTTTAATATTGTATTTTTGAGAGTCTAACCTCTACTCTAGACTTTTAATCTTTGCTTTTTGGTATTTGTTATCAATTTTGTACCTTTAAGAATCCAATCTTCAGTGCGCATTTTTACTTACAAGTGTGACTACTGGCTTGATTGCTCTCTCCCTTTTTGACTCCCTTTTTCTCCCCCAGGTCACCTCTATCTGCTCCCTTCCCCTTCTCTTCTCTACTTAACTGTGTGAATCTCTTTGGGTGTTCAAGGCTGTGGCGAACACTTAGGGAACTGATCACTGGCTAGTTTGGTCTCTCTCCTTTTGACTCCCTCTCCTCTCTTCCTGGTCACCTCTGTCTCCTTCCTCCCTCTTCTCTTCTCTGTGTAACTCCATGAACATCTCTGAGGAATCCAGACTGTGGAGAGCACATAGGGAAGTGATTACTGGCTATCTTGCTCTTGCCCCTTTTGATTCCCCCTCTTCTCCTCCTGGTCACCTCTATCTCCCTCCTTCCTCTTCTCTTCTCCAAGTAACTCTGTGAACCTCTCTGGGTGTCCCTCACTGTGGAGAATCTTTTCGCCATTAACCTAGATGCTTTATCATCAGTGCTGTATGGATGGAGAAGTCTTGAGGCTACTGTAAGAATAAGACTGAAAGCCAGAGGCAGGAGGCTTAAATCCAAAACTTGAGAACACCAGAAAACTCCTAACTCCAGGGAACATTAATCGACAAGAGCTCATCCAAACACCTCCATACCTACACTGAAACTAAGCTCCACCCAAGAGCCAACAAGTTTCAGAGCAAGACATACCAAGCTAATTCTCTGACAATGCAGGAACATAACCATAAGCATTAAAATACAGGTGGCCAAAAGTCACACCAAACCCATAGACACCTCAAAACTCACTACTGGACTCTTCATTGTACTCCAGAGAGAAGAAATCCAGCTCCACCCACCTGAACGCCGATGCAAGCTTCCCTAATCAGGAAACCTTGACAAGCCAATTGTCCAACCCCACCCACAGGGAGGAACCTCCACAATAAAGAGGAACCACAAACTTCCAGCATACAGAAAGACCACCCCAAACACAGCAACCTAAACAAGATGAAAAGGCAGAGAAATATTCAGCAGGTAAAGGAACATGATAAATGCCCACCAAACTAAACAAAAGAGGAAGAGATAGGGAGTCTACCTGAAAAAAAATTCAGAATAATGATAGTAAAAATGATCCAAAATCTTGAAAACAAAATGGAGTTACAGATAAATAGTCTGGAGACAAGGATTGAGAAGATGCAAAGAAAAGTTTAAGAAGGACCTAGAAGAAATAAAAAGAGTCAATCAATAATGAATAATCCAATAACTGAGATCAAGAGCACTCTGGAGGGAACCAACAGTAGAATAACTGAGGAAGAAGATAGGATAAATGAGGTGGAAGATAGAATGGTGGAAATAAATGAAGCAGAGGGGAAAAAAGAAAAAGGAATTAAAAGAAATGAGGACAACCTCAGAGACCTCTGGGACAATGTTAAATGCCCCAACACTCGAATCATAGGAGTCCCAGAAGAAGAAGACAAAAAGAAAGGGCATGAGAAAATAATTGAGGAGATAATAATTGAAAACTCCCCTAAAATGGGGAAGTAAATAGACACCCAAGCCCAAGAAACCCAGAGAGTCCCAAACATGAAAAACCCAAGGTGAAACACCCCAAGACACATATTAATCAAATTAACAAAGATCAAACACAAAGAAAAAATATTAAAAGCAGCAAGGGAAAAACAGCAAATAACTCACCAGGGGATTCCCATAAGGATGACAGCTGATCTATCAATAGAAACCCTTCAAGCCAGAAGGGAATGGCAGGACATACTTAAAGTGATGAAAGAGAAAAACCTACAACACAGATTACTGTACCCAGCAAGGACCTCATTCAAATATGAAGGAGAAATCAAAAGCTTTACAGACAAGCAACAGCTGAGAGAATTCAGCACCACCAAACCAGCTCTTCAACAAATGCTAAAGGATCTTCTCTAGACAGGAAACACAGAAAGGGTGTATAAACTCAAACCCAAAACAACAAAGTAAATGGCAATGGGATCATACTTATCAATAATTACCTTAAATGTAAATGGGTTGAATGCCCCAACCAAAAGACAAAGACTGGCTGAATGGATACAAAAACAAGACCCCTATATATGCCGTCTACAAGAGACACACTTCAAACCTAGGGACACACACAGACTGAAAGTGAAGGGCTGGAAAAAGATATTTCATGCAATTGGAGACCAAAAGGAAGCAATACTCATATCAGATAAAATAGACTTTGAAATAAAGGCTGTGAAAAGAGACAAAGAAGGACACTACATAATGATCAAAGGATCAATCCAAGAAGAAGATATAACAATTCTAAATATATATTCACCCAACATAGGAGCACCACAATATGTAAGGCAAATGCTAACAAGTATGAAAGGGGAAATTAACGGTAACATAATAATAGTGGGAGACTTTAATACCCCACTCACACCTATGGATAGATCAACTAAATAGAAAATTAGCAAGGAAACACAAACTTTAGATGATACAATGGAATAGTTAGACCTAGTTGATATCTATAGGACATTTCACCCCAAAACAATGAATTTCACCTTTTTCTCAAGTGCACATGGAACCTTCTCCAGGAGAGATCACATCCTGGGCCATAAATCTAGCCTTGGTAAATTTAAAAAAATTGAAATCATCTCAAACATCTTTTCTGATCACAATGTGGTAAGATTAGATGTCAACTACAGGGGAAAAAAAAAACTATTAAAAATACAAACATATGGAGGCTAAACAACACACTTCTGAGTAACCAATAAATCACAAAGGAAATCAAAAAAGAAATCAAAACATGCATAGAAACGAATGAAAATGAAAACACAACAACCCCAAACCTATTGGATTCAGTAAAAGCACTGCTAAGGGGAAGGTTCATAGCAATACAAGCCTACCTCAAGAAATAGGAGAAAAATCAAATAAATAACTTAACTCTACACCTAAAGCAACTAGAAAAAGAAGAAATGAAGCACCCCAGGATTAGTAGAAGGAAAGAAATCATAAAAATAAGGGCAGAAATAAATGCAAAAGAAACAAAGAAGACCATAGCCAAAATCAACAAAGCTAAAAGCTGGTTCTTTGAGAAGATAAATAATATAGACAAACCATTAGCCAGACTTATCAAGAAAAAAAGGGAGAAGAATCAAATCAACAAAATTATAAATGAAAATGGAGATATCACAACAGACAGCACAGAAATACAAAGGATCTTAAGAGACTACTATCAGCAACTATATGCCAATAAAATTGACAACTTGGAAGAAATGGATGAATTCTTAGAAAAGTATAACTTTCCAAAACTGAACCAGGAAGAAATAGAAAATCTTAACAGACCCATCACAAGCACAGAAATCGAAACTGTAATCAGAAATCTTCTGACAAACAAAAGCCCAGGACCAGATGGCTTCACAGCTGAATTCTACCAAAAATTCAGAGAAGAGCTAACACCTATCCTACTCAAACTCTTCCAGAAGATTGCAGAGGAAGGTAAACTTCCAAACTCATTCTATGAGGCCACCATCACCCTAATTCCATAACCAGACAAAGATGCCACAAAAAAGAAAACTACAGGCCAATATCACTGATGAACATAGATGCAAAAATCCTTAACAAAATTCTAGCAAACAGAATCCAACAACATATTTAAAAGATCATATATCATGAACAAGTGGGCTTTGTCCCAGGGATGCAAGGATTCTTCAATATTTGCAAATCAATCAATGTGATACACCACATTAACAAATTGAAAGATAAAAACCATATGATTATCTCAATAGATGCAGAAAAAGCCTTTGACAAAATTCAGCATCCATTTATGATAAAAACTCTCCAGAAAGCAGACATAGAAGGAACATACCTCAACACAATAAAAGCCATATATGATAAACCCACAGCAAACATTATCCTCAATGGTGAAAAATTAAAAGCATTTCCCCCAAAGTCAGGAACAAGACAAGAATGCCCACTCTCACCACTATTATTCAACATAGTTTTGGAAGTTTTAGCCACAGCAATCAGAGCAGAAAAAGAAATAAAAGGAATCCAGATTGGAAAAGAAGAATTAAAACTCTCACTGTTTGCAGATGACATGATCCTCTACATAGAAAACCCTAAAGGCTCCACCAGAAAATTACTAGAGCTAATCAATGAACATAGTAAAATTGCAGGCTATAAAGTTAACAGAGAAATCCTTTGCATTCCTATACACTAACAATGAGCAAGCAGAAAGAGAAATTAAGGAAACAATTCCATTCACCATTGCATCAAAAAGAATAAAATACTTAGGAATAGTGAAGTAATTAGCCTCCAACTAATAAAAAAAAAAATTAAAAAAAAAAAAAAAAAAAAAAAAAAAAAAAAAAAAAAAAAAAAAAAAAAATACTTAGGAATAAATCTACCTAAAGAAACAAAAGACCTATATATAGAAAACTACAAAACATTGATGAAAGGAATCAAAGATGACACAAATAGATGGAGAAATATACCATGTCCTGGAATGGAAGAATCAATACAGTGAACATGAGTACACTACCCAAAGCAATCTATAGATTCAATGCAATCCCTATCAAGCTATCAATGTTATTTTTCAGAGAACTAGAACAAATAATTCCACAATGTGTATGGAAACACAAAAAACCTTGAATAGCCAAAGCAATCTTGAGAAAGAAGAATGGAACTGGAGGAATCAACCTGCCAGACCTTCAGGCTATACTACAAAGCTACAGTCATGAAGACAGTATGGTACTGGCACAAAGACAGAAATATAGATCAATGGAACAGAATAGAAAGCCCAGAGATAAATCCATGCACCTATGGACACCTTATCTTTGACAAAGGAGGCAAGGATATACAAAGGAGAAAAGACAATCTCTTTAACAAGTGATGCTGGAGAAGCTGGTCAACCACTTGTAAAAGAATGAAACTAGAACACTTTCTGACACCACACACAAAAGTAAACTCAAAATGGATTAAAGATCTAAACATAAGACCAGAAACTACAAAACTCCTAGAGGAAAACATAGGCAAAACACTCTCTGATGTAAATCATAGCAGTATCGTCTATGACCCACCTCCCAGAGTAATGGAAATAAAAGCAAAAATAAACAAATGGGACCTAATTAAACTTAAAAGCTTTTGCACAATGAAGGAAACTGTAAGCAAGGTGAAAAGACAGCCTTCAGAATGGGAGAAAATAATAGCAAATGAAGCAACTGACAAAGAATTAATCTCAAAAATATAAAAGCAGCTCCTGCAGCTCAATTCCAGAAAAAGTAATGACCCAATCAAAAAATGGGCCAAAGAACTAAACAGACATTTCTCTAAAGAAGACATACAGATAGCTAACAAACACCTGAAAAGATGCTCAACATCGCTCATTATCAGAGAAATGCAAATCAAAACCACAATGAGGTACCATCTCATGCCAGTCAGAATGGCTGCTATCAAAAAGTCTACCAACAATAAATGCTGGAGAGAGTATGGAGAAAAGGGAACCCTCTTACACTGTTGGTGGGAATGCAAACTAGTACAGCTACTATGGAGTACAGTGTGGAGATTCCTTAAAAAACTGGAAATAGAACTGCCATATGACCCAGCAATCCCACTGCTGAGCATACACACCAAGGAAACCAGAATTGAGAGAGACACATGTACCCCAATGTTCATTGCAGCACTGTTTACAATAGCCAGGACATAGATGCAACCTAGATGTCCATCAGCAGACGAATGGATAAGAAAGTTGTGGTGCATATACACAATGGAATATTACTTGGCTATCAAAAAGAATGCATTTGAATCAGTTCTAATGAAGTGGATGAAACTGGAGCCTATGATACAGAGCGAAGTAAGTCAGAAAGAAAAACGCCAATACAGTATATTAACGCATATATATGGCATTTAGAAAGATGGTAACGATGACCCTATATGTGAGACAGCGAAGGAGACACAGATGTAAAGAAGACTTTTGGACTCTGTGGGAGTAGGCAAGGGTGGGATGATCTGAGTGAATAGCATTGAAACATGTATATTATCATATGTGAAACAGATCGCCAGCCCAGGTTTGATACATGAGACAGAGTGCTCAGGGCTGGTGCACTACGATGACCCTGAGGGATGGGATGGGGAAGGAGGTGGGAGGGAGGTTCAGGATGGGGAACACATGTACACCCATGGCTGATTCATGTGAATGTGTGGCCAAAACCACAATATTGTAAAGTAATTAGCCTCCAATTAAAATTAGATAAATAAAAATGAAACAAAACAAAAACATAAAGGCTTGAAATGAAATATTCATATGTTATTGTACTGTGACTTTCCCATTGAAAATAAAGCAGCCAGACAAAAGATGTTAATGCAGTCTATACAAAACAAGATTCACTTGGTTTTACCAATTTTTACCTAAAATGAATAAATACTATTAAAAGTATCATCTTTAGAAGCATAAATTAGTTGACTGATAAATTCATTAATTTATCCAGTAAACCAGCATGAAATGACTTACATAAAACTTTATCATATTTTATCCCTCAGCACTCTTCTCTACCAACTGGAAAGGATTAGCTTTCCCTAGCTTTCCTCTTAGCATGCATTATCATCTCTTTAAGTGTTATTCTTATTTCTTAACCAGGATCTCTACATTTAAATTGTAGAGCTGAAGACTGATTCCAGAAGACTGACCTGATTGCTCTTTTCTATCAAAATCATTTTCTGAAACCAAGAACTTTTTCAGAAACTATAAAGTCTCCCAGAAATTCATGGTCCCTAATATGAGAAACCAAACTTAGAAATGACTGGGATATGTTATTAATGTAGAAAACAGTAAAGTTATAAATCCCAGTCTGGCAAAGATGCAATGATTCAACCACCTCATTCATTGTTGGTGGCAGTTATAATTTATTAAGTTCTTTAGAATGAAACATTTGATTTCAAGAACTATAAAAATGTCCAATATAGCTATATGTTCTATTTCTGTGATATAAACATAACCTGAAAAATTTTTATAAGGATCACTGAAGTTAGATTTTACCATGGTTGGTCCCAGTTCTGCCAAAAAAAAAAAACAAGAAAAAAAAGCTTTCATTGAATTTTTACAGTACAATTATTTGGAGAGAAGTAAAGACAATAGATTACTTCATTCAAGAGATAAGGATGAAGCTGTTCAAGTATTATTTATTAATAACATTGATTATTTACATTCAGCCTCACTCCCAAAGGGATTTGAGATTACTTTCAGAGATATGTAAAGTATAAAAGCATTTTTAATTAAAAAGTCAAGATTAATTATGTAAAGTAGAAAAGCATTTTTAATTAAAAAATCAAGATTAATCAAAAATAAGAATGGGAAAGTAAGATGAAGTCACAACTAACTTGAGGACAACATGGTAGAGACTTAAATTTGGAACTAAGCTCCTTAACAGCCAAGCAACAGAAGAAAATATTCACAATGTCTTTGACAGTAGCAATCTGCTTCCTGGAAGAACCACAGCCTTGCCTGACTGAATCCAGAAGAAACCTGCCCACACTCCTACTATGAACAGAGATTGGGCTATACAACCACAGGCACCCTTTCGGGCCATTATCTGCCCCAATTACTAAGGGAGTGACAACCACTCTGGGGCCCAGGAGCCTTGAGAACATCCACCTTCATGCAGAGGTTGAGAGACTGTGAGTAATTGCAGAAATTTGTGTTCCATGGGAATAAAATAGAACCTTGTCTTCTTTTTGTCCCCTTGATACCCTCAAATGTCTATCTTGTTGAGACAAAAGGAACCAATGTACTCTGCAGGCCAGACAACCTAGGCAGCCCAGGTCTAGTCTTTGCATGAGTTAAGCAGTTAAGTTTATAACTGATGAGGAATATAATTCAAGGATTTACTTATTTTCTGACTTCTAAGACTAACTGGAAACATAAGCCTGGCTCAAGAAGACCAGAAGTCATCAAGGGATGGTAGAAGTTTCAAAAAGGTTGAAGTACTTTCAAAAAAGTAGACTCTTCACTGACATGAACAGGCTTTGTTATTTATATGATTTCCATCAGAATGCACTGGCATTTTCTAACCCTTGATGTTAGATCTGTACCCCTTCTCATAAGCCCTTCTACATTAGCCAAACCATGATTCAGAAACTATAATCCAGTCTGTGGTTCTGCTAGGTGGGCCATGGTGAAGAGGTAGGAGTGCACATATGCAACAAATGGTGCCAGAATGGGGCTCTGCAGAAACAGACTGAGGCCTGAAAGGACCCAGCACAAGATGATTCTTATCAGTGGAGGACTGTGAGATGAGATGACAACACCCTATGGGTTCAGACAAACTCAAGTAAAATCCCAGTTTGGCCACTCAGTCTTATGGGGAAACTCATTTAGCTCCTTCTCACCTCAGTTTCCTCATATGCAAATCATGGGTGATATAATACTTACTCTATAGGTGTGCTATAGTCAAAGCTATGGTTTTTCCAGTAGTCATGTGTGAATGTGAGAGTTGGACCGTAAAGAAGGCTGAGAGTGGAAGAATTGATGCTTTTGAACTGTGGTGTTGGAGAAGACTCTTGAGAGTCCTTTGGACTGCAAAGAGATCCAACCAGTCCATCCTAATGGAACTCAGTCCTGAATATTCATTGGAAGGACTGACGCTGAAGCTGAAGCTCCAATACTTTGGCCATGTGATGCAAAGAACTGACTCATTGGAAAAGACCCTGATGCTGGGAAAGACTGAAGGTGGGAAGAGAAGAGGTTGAGGATGAGATGGTTGGATGGCATCACCAACTCTATGGACATGAGTTTGAGCAAACTCCAGGAGTTGGTGATAGACAGGGAAACCTGGCGTGTTGCAATCTAACGGGTCGCAAAGAGTCGGACATGACTTAGTGACTGAACAACAACAAATAAATGTGTTATAGGATAAGGTAATGAAATATGGAAAACATTTAGGAATAAATGCTTAATTGAGTATAAGTGCTCAGTAAGTGGGAAAACTGAGGTTTTCTAGAAAAGAACAAGACATGCAAAGCCTTCACCTGCAGTGACAAAAACTTTGGTATGATTAAATGATAACTTCATAACCAAGTGAGGAGAGGAGAAAATGATGGATTCTGCCTGCTTATTCATCACCATGTACCAACCGCACTGTGGGAGGTCAATACATTTTTTTCCTTTTAACTTTTCATTCCCGTCACCTGTCTTCTCCTAATGTTGGCATCTTATATCAACATAATCAATTATCAAAACCAGACATCAAATATTTTTGAATGAATATCATATATATTTTTAATGATCAAAATAAGGATATTTTCCCATGTATCTAGGCTATCTTTCAGAAAATGCAGGAATAAAAAGTCCTTTTGAGTCTTACCTTACTAAAGTATCAGAATTCTAAAATTATTTTTGAGAGGCAAAAACAAATCACTTAACTGAAGTGGTTGTTTTAAAACAGACTCACTGAAGTAGACCTCTATAACTATTATATATAAAGTATAGAAGCTTTGCTCCTCTTTGATCCTTTTGATTCATCAATGTTGGACTCAAGATTCATAGTGAAGGAATGAACTTCAGTTTATTGAGCAAACCAGGATTTACAACAACAAAGTATATAGGTGAAAATTATGTAGAACATGAGTTATTCTTTCTATTGTGAGAAAAGGACATTTTTCAAATCATAATTCTTTGTTATGAATATCTTTACACACCACATAGACATTTATCACACCCCCACCAGTTCTGTGAAGAGACAGTACATCAGGGAGTTACCTAATTTGTGTCAAGAACAAGGAAAAGATGTGTCAACAGCAGCATTTTTTCCATCCAAATGACAGGTTAGCACTCCAACTGTTGCTTATCCATTGGAATTTCCTGCTTCCCCTTTCACAGAAATGTTTTCTCTTTTCAGTTGAAGTAATAAATTGGAAACAGTGGGCAGGGTAGGGCATGACAGTTCATAAAAACAGATGGCATCTGAAATAACTGTCCTCGGTGCACTGGACATAGTCAAATCAATCCACCCAGACTCAAAAGGGTCAGATTTTCTTAAAGATTCCCAGGAATAATTAGATTTAAAAATAAGATTTTGACAATAATGCAAAATAAATTATGCTCAATTTCATTTTGGTGTTACATGATGTTTTTAAGAATTTTTTGACTGTGAATGAGATAAAGGGTAGCTGTTGACCAAAATAAACATTTCTAATCAATCTAGATAAACAGATATTTCATCTGTTTATCTTTTTTCTTCTTCCTCTTTGCTTTCCCTGCTCTGCTATTGGCTTTTCTTTTCCTTGTATGAGGGGATTTTCATTGCTCCCACTATCCCAGCCCCTCTGCAGAGATACTTAATTATTGCTGAAAACCCTCAAAACCACTGGTCCATGGGTAATGTGCTCCAGAGAACTGAGACAGTGGAGTTATTCTCTATTGAGTCCAGAACAGGAAAACACACACTGCCCTGGGAAAAAGCTGGGGCTAGCCTCCATTCTTACTCACCTATTATGAAATTATGGGCAAATGTTTGAATGTCTTCAAATACTAATTGCTTTTTTTGAAAAATAGGGATAATGATACTAACTCCAAGTTCATTCTGTGCATCACATGATAGGCAAATAAATCAGAAGAGGAATTGTTGGGGCAAGAAATAATGCTGTTATTCAGAAAGCCAGTGAACTGATAAGATAGCAGACTAGTGTCTCAAGAACCATCTTCTCCCAGTCAGAATTCAAGCTTCTTTAATACAGAGGAAGGAGAATGGAAGGGGCCACTGCAATGCCAACTGCAGCGGGGCAGGACTTATAACAGCTGCTAGCTAACAGCACCTCGCTAACTGCTGGCGCCCTCCTGCCCCTGTTACAATTATATCTCCTCTGCCTGAAGCTTATTCTTAACATCTTTACAGTTATAACTAGAAAGGACCGCCACCCCCCAGCCTCCATCCTCTTTTTCACACTGACTTTGGCCTCCTAGGGCTTCCCTGATAGCTCAGTTGGTAAAGAATCCACCTGCAATGCGGGAGACGTGGGTTCAATCCCTGGGTTGGGAAGATCCCTTGGAGAAGGGAAAGGATACCCACTCCAGTATTCTGGCCTGGAGAATTGGATGGACTGTATAGTCCATGGGGTCGTAAAGAGTCTGACCCGACTGAGTGACTTTCACTTTCACTTTGACCTCCTAAACTTGTTCTGTGAAGCCAACAATGACTAAACCTGTGATCATTTTGGTTATCATTCAGCTAATCATGTGTTTCCAGAAACATACTTTTCATTCAAACATTTATTTAAAGAGAATCTAATGGTGAACTAGGTAAATGGAATTCATTTTCCTTGAATGACTCTTCAGGGTTCTTCCCGCTACAAGACAAAACAAAAAAAAACAATGCTTAGAAATACTTTTTCTCTGATGGTTATTTTCTCCTTTACATAAATCCTGCCTCTCAATCAAATTTGAGTGCTTTAGTAATCTGAAGGAAAACATTTTAACATACTTTGCACAGGTGCTGCCCAGTTATTAATTTGACAGAAAATCACTCAAAACAAACAGCAATTGAGCCTCTAAATAGAGAATCCACCAAATAGAGAATCGCTAATCCTGCTTTGTAAAGATACTCAACAAATCTGAAACACAGTTCCAAATTTCAACAAATCTACAACTCATTGTGGAAATAATGTTTATTGGATTTTAGAATGAAACAGTTAATCATTTTACAGATGGAAATAGGAAGTAATTCACTGCCTAGGAAAAAAAACAAAGAAAAGGATGGTTTGACCACCAGCAAAAATAAAGTAAGTCCCTTTTCTATTTTCTAGAATTGGTAAAGACAGACTGCCTTACGTTTGGCAAACTCCAGATGAGTAACCAACAACGACATCATACAAAAAGATTATCAGTAGGCAACTGCAGAACATCTTAGTACAAGCCTTAGGCAGCTGGTTGGAGGCATATTAAAAATACAAAAGTGAAAACAAAGGCAGAGTTCCTGAGAGGGATCTGCTGTATACATTCCAGTATTTGATGCATGTGATAGATGGAGGAGGAGGTGGAGCAGACACTGGGATACAGAGGGACCAAAGGGGTCAGACAAGACCTGTGACACTTGAGAAGTATGACTCCTGAATCACAACATGACATGAAAGGATATGAGGGTGAAGGTTTTTTTGCTTGTTTTTCTTTTGTCTTTCTCAGATATGGCTGACTCTCAATACTTAATACAGTCAATTCATGACAAATTTATGTGTACATGGTGGTGGTGGTGGTTTAGTAGCTAAGTCATGTCTGACTCTTGTGACCCCAAGAACTATAGCCCACAGGCTCCTCTGTCCATGGGATTTCCCAGGCAAGAATACTAGAGTGGGTTGCCATTTCTTCCTCCAAGGGATCTTCCTTACCCAGAGATCAAACCCAGGTCTCCTGCATTATAGATGGATTATTTACCATTATGTCACCAAGGAATTTATGTGTTACATGGTATTTTCTATTAATTAAACTTTTTATCACAACTTCACTAAAAGATGTGTGTAGTGCATTTTTTCATATTCCCAGTAATGCAAAAGGAAAACTATGCCAACACGTGGCAATTTCCCATGGGCGAAATTATTATTGGTTGTACAAGGGTGGAAGTTCCACAAGGGATATGACTGCTAGAGGAGTGAAAAATGGCAGAAAAGCCCCACAGATGAAGGAATAACAGAATGGGAATGACACGATAGGACTCATCTGGAGTATTAAAGGAGAAATGCATTGCAACTAAACCACATGAAGATGAGAGGCCAAAAACCACAGAGAAAAACTAAGCATGAAGCAAGTGGCTGCAGCTTTGAGTTCAGTGGGTATTGAGAACTGCTTGAGGACAGGAAGGGAGGCAGAGCGGCTACTGGTGAAGAGATGTTCAGTGTAGGTGGAATAGGCAAGGCTCACAGCTCAGGATATATTTTGCTCATCTCTTGGATGATGCTTAAAATGTCTTTGACTTTCATGTTTAGAGTGCTCAGCCATAAAAAGGAAAGAAATTGGGTCATTTGTAGAGATGTGGATGGACCTAGAGTCTGTCATGCAGAGCGAGGTAAGTCAGAAAGAAAAAAATAAATATCATATATTGACACATATATGTAGATTCTAGAAAAATGGTACAGAGGAACCTTTTTCCAGGGCAGGAATAGAGACACAGATGTAGAGAACAGACATGTGGACATGCCAGGGGGGTTGTGGCAGGGGTGGGTGGGGGGAAGGATGAAACAAGCAACTGTGAGATCAGAATTGACATATTTACACTACCATGTGTAAGACAGATAGCTAGTGGAAACCTGCTATAAAGCACAGGAAGCTCAGTTCAGTGTTCTGTGATGACCTAGAGAGTTAGGATAAGGGCTGGGGATAGTGAGGGGGGTTCAAAAGGGACAGGGTATATGTGTACATATGGCTGATTCACTTCATTGTACAGCAGTAACTAACACAACATTGCAAAGCAATTATACTCTGATAAAAATACATAAATAAAATGTCTAGAGTTCACTTCAGTGCTTAATCAAGCTCCTATTTGTGTGTGTCAAAGATGCTGCCATTCTTTATTTTTCTACCAGACAGGGAAAAATAGGGTCATCCCATTCAGAAAGAGTACCACCAATCCAATAACCGAACATGTTAATTAGGCTCTAAATAGATTTGGATATTTTGTTTGTAATTAATACCCTATAATGGTTAATTTTGTGTGTAGCCTTATCTAGGTTACAGTACCCAGACATTTGGTCAAACATCAGTCTGGATGTTGCTATGAAGTTTTCTTTAAGATGAGATTAACATTTGAATTAGAATACTTTGAATAAAGCAGGTTACTCTCCATAATGTGGATGTGTCTCATTTAATCAGTTAAAGGTCTTAAGAGAAAAAGACCAAGGTCCTACAGGGAAAGGGAATTCTGCCTCCAGACCGCCATTATACTCAAGCAGCAATATCAACTCTTCACTGGGTCTCCAATCTGCTAGTCTACCCTGAAGATTTCAGACTTGCTAGCCACACAATCATAAGAACCACTTCCTTAAAACAAATATGTCTTGATAGACAATCTCCTGTTGGTTCTGTCTCTCAGGAAAACCCTGAGTAATATGCACACCTTTAGGGTTTAGCTCCATTAACTTGAAATAAAAAGGAATTTGAGAATAATAACCTCAGACACTCTGGGTAAAGAACAATTTTTTATTAAATAATGTAAATGAAACCTAATAACTGATAACAGAAACATTACAAACTTCTGGATTCAATTTTTAGCCTTGGATCCTAGGAACCCAATCTAGTGGTCTGGATTCATGACTGTCCTCTCCTTTTCTTTCATCTGTTTTATTATTTGTCATAGAGTTTCTGAAGTATAACCCAGCATGTATGTGTGCTAAGTTGCTTCAGTCATACCTAACTCTCTGCAACCCTATGGACTGTGGCCTGCTAGGCTTCTCTGTCCATAGCATTCTCCAGGCAAGAATACTGGAGTGAGTTACCATGCCCTCTTCCAGGGGATCTTCCTGATGTAGGGATCGAATCTGTGGCTCCTGCCACTCCTGAATATCAGGTAGATTCTATACTGCTGAGCCACCGGTGAAGCCTATAACCTGGTATCCAGTTATATTCCTTCAAGGTTTTGTTACCTCTCCAGAAAGTCTTATACACTCCTTCTGTGTATGCTCTCTGTCTTGACTGCTCTTTTCTTAAAAGCAGCACATTACAGTGAAAATAACATGAACATTGTCGTGGGAAAAAAAAAATGCAAGTTTTAATCCTGAATCCAAAGCAAACAGTAGCTGTGTGATCCTGTCCATGTTACTTAACCTCTTTGAACCTCAGTTTCTTTATCTCTCAAGATCATTACAGAGTCAGTGTGTTAAATAAATGAGGTTTAATGAACACCTTGTTCATACTGTTTACAGAGGAAGGGACTGTCAGGAAAACTTGTATCTTTACGTAGCTTCTGTTTTCTTACTTTAAAAGTTGCTGATAATAAAAAAAAAAAGAAAAGAAAAAGAAATATGTGATTTAGGAAGTAAATAATGTCCCTGCCCTACTTAGCAGCTGAAGAGTGTCAAAAGGGCTATATTATTCAAGGTAGCCTAACTTCTGTAACAACTCCCAAATGACAGCAGTTTAACATAATAAAATTATATTTCTTGCTCATATCACAGCCCACCGTGGATTAATGGGAGCTGGGGGTGGGGGTATTCCACTTCACAGAGTCATTTACGAACCCAGGTACCTTCAACTTGCGGTTCCACCCTCATACTGACCTTTAAAGTTCTTTCTTTCAAGCCAGCTGATGAGAAAGAAAGGCAGAGAAAGAGACATGATCACCCATAGCAGCTTTTATGGGCCATTCCTAGAATAGAACATATCACTCCAACTGGCCAGAACTCCACTGCATGGTCTTACCTAGAAGATGTGCTTCCATGTGTCCAAGGAAATGAAAACAAAAAATGTTGATGAACCTGGATTCACATTTCTATGTCAGAAGTCATAAAAACTTAATGGATTAGTTTTTTTGAGTTTGTTTGCCTTTAGCTATTTACTTCCCATTGCTTAGGTATATGCTTTGATCTGTTTCCAAGCTTTCACACCTTATATAAATTCGTGCAAAAAGATCAAGCCAGTCGATCCTAAATGAAATCAGCCAGGACTATTCACTGGAAGGACTGATGCTGAAGCTGAAGCTGAAGCTCCAGTATTTTAGCCACCAGATGGGAAGAGCCAACTCATTGGAAAAGACCCAGATGCTGGGAAAGATTGAAGGCAAAAAAGGTAGAGGGGGCAGAGGATGAGATGGTTGTACAGCATCACCAATTTAATAAACATGAATTTGAGCAAACTCTGAGAGATAGTGGAGGACAGAGGAACCTGACATGCTGCAGTCCTTGGGGTTGCAAAGAGTCGGACACAACTTAGCAAATGAACAACAACAGCAAATAAATTCCTAGGAACACATGTTTTCCTATCAGCAGAATTCAATAATGGAGAAGGAGGTAGGTCATAAGCCCCATGGTATCTAAAATGGGAAGAAAATACAGCTACCTAGAGGAAAGGAAAAAAAAGGGAACTCAGAAAATTATAAATATGCTACTCTAATGAGATCATCAAAAGACTATTCAACCATAAGAACTGAGTATTAGAAATGCTATCCTCTGTGATGATGGTTACCTTGTAAGGGCTAGTAGTCCCCAAATCCTCTCAGCTTTTTAAGTTCCACACTGAGAGACCACAGAGCTGGCCAGAGCATCACAGAACATTTAGAGAAATCAGTCTGCTGGCTGCAAATGCCTGTTTTAGATGATGGCTATGATGAAAGTGTTTTCACCTTCACAGGTGATTTCAAACTCTCAGACAAGAGAGACAAGTCTCTCTTCAACTCCAGTTGAGGTGGAAATAAACATGAGCCAGACTTCCCAGTTCACTAATGTCTTCTCTTCCTTCTGGATCTTACTCACATTTTATGTCCATGTAAAAGCTCAGATCTTCTCCTGCACCTGCCCTGTGAACTCTATCCCACCCTGTCCCATCTAAGCTGAGATCCTTACCTGGTGCAAGGCCCCCATGTATACACGGTCGGCAGCACCAATGTGACACGAAGTTTGTCTCAAGGTAAGTGGAGACCAAAAGACCATCCCCATATGCCCCCTGCTAAGCTGTCAGCTTTCTGCTGGAACAGCTGAGTGTCAGAACATTCCAGTATAAGCCATGCATTTGGTAAGGAAATGGAGGCCTCTGAAATAGTCAAACCACAATCTATTAAGTGGTAACGATGTGTTAGCAACTTTGTATGTATTCTGTGATTAATCCTACCACAATTCTAGCAGTATTAGGGCCTCTATTTTAAAAAATGAAAACTGAGTCTCAGTGAGGTTAAGCAAACAGCTCAAGGCAGCATAGCTAATAAAAGACAGAGCCAGGATTCAAACCTAATTCCAACTGACTCCTCCTACATGAAGGAATTACAGCTAAGGTTTGTTGAGAGCTCACTACATGCCAGTCACTGTTCTAAGCACTTCATTGGAGTTAACTCATTTTATCCCCACAGCAATCCAACAAAGCTGATACCGTTGCTATCATCATTTTGCTGATGAAGACACTTGGCACAGACCATGGTGGTTTAACCCTGCTCTTCAAAAAGAACATGGGAGAACTGGGACTAAAACCAAGGGTTTTCTGACCTAATATTGAGCCACTCTTATAAAGAATTTTGTGCTTTTTAATTACAAAAACTTCAAAAATACTAAAAGTAGAAAAACTGAATATGTATATGTATGTGTGCATGCTAAGTCGCCTCAGTCGTGTCTGACTCTTTGCAGCCCTATGGATTGTAAGTGGGTTGCCATTTCCCCCTCCAGGGGACACCCCTGATCCAGGGATTGAACTCACATCTCTTACATCTCCTGCACTGGCAGGTGGGTTCTTTAACACTAGCACTACCTGGGAAGCCTATGTATATGTATATGCATACATATATGTATATGCTTCCCAGGTGGTTCAGCAGTAAATAATCTACCTACCAATGCAGGAGACGGGGGTTCGATTCTTGGTTGGGATGATCCCTTGGAAGAGGAAATGGCAACCACTCCAGTATTCTTGCCTGGAGAATCCCATGGACAGAGAAGCCTAGCGGGCTACAGTTCATGGGGTCACAAAGAGTCAGACATGACTGACTGACTGAACACACACATATGTATATGTATACTCATACCATCATCCAGACTTATAAATTATTAGCACTTGGCCATAATTGCTTTAATTTTTTGGTTAAAACATTTTAACTTAGCACACATAATATTTCACTTCCTAATATTTTAGCATGCATATCTAAATAAGGATATTTTCTTATATAAGCACAATACCATTATCACACCTGACAAAACTAATTAGTAATTCCCTAATGCCATACCCCAAATTCCCAAACTGTTCCAAAAATATCTTTTCTTATAGCTGGTTTGTTCAAATCAGCATCATTTGAAGGATCATAGATGGTATTTGCTCATTGTGTAATTCTAAAACACCTCCTCCTCTCTCTTTTTGTAGCATGGCATTAATTGTTGAAAAGTCTACACCAATTATCTACAGAATGATCTGCTTTCTGGATTTTTTTTCCTTTGGTGCTAGTTAAGTTGTTCCTCTAGCTTATGTATTCCCTTGGAAGTAGAAGTTGTATCTGAAGCTTGAATAAATTTACTGTTGGCAAGAATATGTCATAGGTGACACTGCTACTGCATATTGCACCATATCTGGATCTTCACGAGGCTCAGGCTTTCCATCAAAAGTGGGGTCAAGTGCACCCAGGAAGTCAAGGTGAGGACAGACAGATACCTCTACTGCACAGCCATGTTTCTCCCTTTCAATGAGTAAGGAGTCTGGGGGAGGTGTGGTGATGGTTCCCATGAAAACTTCACTCATTGGTTTCCGCATCCATTGAAGATTCTTGCTCACATTACCTGAGGTTTTATTCTGAGATGTCAAAAAGAATGCTGGGAAACCAGAGCTGAGTGAAGTGTCTCAGGCCCTGTTAGAGTGAGAGGTCAGGGCCAGTTCTAGGCGCCAGGTCGCTTGCCTACCCGTTCGACCAGCCCATGCCCAGGTTGGCAATGTGGCTGATGGGCCAAGCTGCTTGGTTCTTATGAGCCTGTGAGGAGAGCTCACAGATGAGGGGACAGGCTCAACACCACCTTAGAAGAAGAAAGATCATCTGAAACACTAAAAACATGCATTTTCCTATCAATATATCCTACATGGACTGAAAATTTTTCTTAAAAAAAATATAATTCAAAATTTTATTTAATTGAAGTCTCTTCTAATCTAGCATCTCTCAACTGTACTCTGAGAAGTATTGGTCTTCCCACAACCAAAATAGAAAAAAAAAAAAAAAAAAAAAAAACCTCAATCTGAAACTTCAGAGGAAAATTTGAAGTTTGTGTTATTTTCCTTCAGTGATACAGTGTACATTTTATGGTACACCATTTTTTATTACAAATGCATAATAATCAAAAGTCAGTAGAGGGCTTGGTAAGAGGGATTTCTTAATATTAAAAGCTGTTGTGCCTCTCCCACTTTGCCCCCACTTTTCAGGATGTTTGCTAGGTTACCTGGCTGCCCCAGACATGGACAATGTGTCATAGCCAAGGACCCATACCAAGACTACTTGTGCTACTACGCATGAGCATGTAGAGTGTGTGTTGTGTGTATAGAGCAGATGGGAGTCAGTGCTTTCTTTATCTTTTCCTTAATTAAAAAAAAAAAAGTACTTCCCTCAGAACTCACCAGGAATAGGCACTGAGGTTTATGGAGATGACCAAAGTTGTATCACTCACCCAAATTATCTACCTCTTCACTGGGGGTGGTATACATAGAAACTCCCAGCCATGCCTCTTTTTAATGTGCATTAAACTTCACTTTATAATCACATTCAGTGACTAGCATGCCTCAGTAGAATGTTGAGTGACTTAAAAAATATTTGGCTCCCAGACAAGAAAAGTAAAACAAAGCTAAGTGTGTAATGTTTAACAAGGGTACATTCAGAATCATCCTCCTGGCAGAAACAAAGTGGCAAAGAACACCCTTGTCCTCCTCTCCTAAACACAAATTGGGGAAAACATCCTGGAAAATAAATGCCAAGGGCCAACAGTCAGTTACTATTAAGAAACATGAAGTTTTAAACCATTCATTCTCATGTTGTTCTTCTAAACCAAGGCCATTAAAAACCTCTGAAAATACTGACTGATTATCTTCTTTCTGCTTGATTGGTATTTCTGTACCAAAATGTTCACATGGGAGGGAAATAAAGGCCTGGCAGCTTAGATTCAAAAAAAAGAAGTTTCAACTGGAACTCATTTATTTGTGTTCCAAAATCCTGAGGCAGATTAACTGGAAGACATCCAAAACCTGCAAAGCCCAAAGTTCTGCCAAACATTTTTCGGCTTGACAATCAGTAATACAATACAGCCAGATCATTAAAGAAATCCTGTTCTGAATTCCCTTGAAGTTTCTAAAGTGAAGTTTAAACAAAAATTATTTCCTTCAGAGACTTGTATGCATGATAAGGTTCCATCTGTGCATAAGGCATCAGCGTGGTAGATTAGACGCTTTGACTGAGATAAAAACAAACACAACAGAAATAAACCTACATTCATTTCTATCTCTAGACCTGCATGGCTGCACGTTCATGAAGAAAAAAATCTGTCTCTCATAACTTAGAAAGGAGTTGTTTATTACCCATTGCTTTGTCATGGTTGTATCATTTGTTTTCAACCATCACATATTAAAAACCCAGTATCAATAAGGTCCAGTGTCAGACACAGTGTGAAGAAACAAAGATGAAGATACAAAGATTCTACTCTCGTGGGGCATAATATATAGTGATAGGTAAGAAGAAGAGACCCATAAAAAATAAATTTTAACAAAGTATGGTGCTACATACCTTAGGAAAAGTATGATAAGGTGCTCTGGGCATTCAGATAAAGGAAATATTAATTGAGAAAGGACATATTACTTACAATCAAGAAGTGAGGCTAGATTTCAGGAAGCAGGCAGGATGAGAGCTGAGACTTGAAGGGTATATGGGATTTGGACAAAGTAGAAAAGATCGTTGAGTATCATGGCATTTCATATAGTGCCTTACTGTTTAAAATGTTTTACTAGCTCATTTCCACTCTGGGTCATATTTAAGTCGACTTAAACACTTAAACTAACACTGATTACTTAGGAACACATGATTCTTGCCCACATGTTAAAATCAAGTTGGATGTAATCTCACATTTCTTTGTAATCACAGTTTACTTTGTATGCTGCAATTTATCTTTTCATCTGAATTATCTCTAGGCAACATCTCCTTACATTAATTTTACCAGGGCAAGTGAAATGCATGAAACCTAGTGGCATAGCCAGTATTCAACCAACATGGGAACAGGAATCTGACTTATTCAACCTCATAAGCATATAACCACTTTGTCTATGAAGGGTGCTTACAAAAAGGAATCATCTCTTTGCCACTGTTGTATCACTCTGGGAAGATCAAAATCCATTTACTTAACTCAACTCATTTAAACAAGCATTTCCCAAGAATTTACTGCAAAGACACTGCGCCAGTTTCTGAGGATACGGGATGATAACCTACAAGAATCTCACATTCTGCATGAGAATACATAGCACCTCTAATGCAAAGTAAAAGAATAGACACAAGGGACAAGTATGTCTGATACTCACTTTCCACTTCAGAAATACAGGTATACCTTTTGACCACTCTCATATAATTCCCTCTCCCTCGAACCGCCCCCCCGCCCCCCAACCTCTGGTAACCACAAATCTGATCTCTTTTTCTGTGAGTTTATTTGGGGGGTTTTTTGAAGGATAATTGACCTAAAACACTGCTATTTCCTGGTGCAAAACAGTGATCTGATATTTCTATACATTACAAAATGATAACCATGATAAATCTAGTTACCATCTGTCATCATAGAAAGATATTACACTATCATCAACTGTGTTTCCCAGGCTGTACATTTCATCTCTATGACTCATTTATCTTGTAACTAGAAGTTTGTACCTTTCAATTTCCCTCACCCATTTCACACAAAAGCTTAAAACTTCCAGTTGTAAGATTAATAAGTACCAGGGATATAATGTACAACATGATTAGTATAATTAACACTGTTAAATATCATATATGAAAGTTGTAAAGACAGAAAATCCTAAGAGTTCCCATCACAAGAAAAATTTGTTTCTCTTTTTTTATTTGTATCTATATGAGGTGATAGATAATTGCTAAGCTTATTGTGGTAATCATTTCATGATATATGTAAATCAAATTATTATGATATATAACAAATTCACAATGTACTGTATGTCAATTATATCTCAAACTGGAAGAAAATTAAAATTTAATTTAAAAATTTTAAAGAAAAGTAGTTTCCAATTGAATATGTACATTTATATTCTTATTATTTAGGATTCTAATTGCAAGGTAGGCTTAAAATATTTTTTAAACTTTTTTTGAGCTACTCTTACAGCTCTTCTTATTGAGCTATTCTTAGATTAAGATTTTTTAACTTTTTTGGAATTAGCCTTAGAGTCTATTTATATACAAATCACACACATGCAAAAAGTGAAAATGTTTTTTAAGTCATTTGCCAGTATCGACAAAATGATTGGTTTCATTTACCAAATTTGAATCTGAATGATTTTTCACACTTTCCAATGTCCAAATATACATTAAAATTCAAAGATTTGCCACAGGTGAGGCTATTAAAATATTTGCCACATGGACTTTCCCGGTGGTTCCAGTGGTTAAGAATCTGCCTACCAATGCAGGGTACATGGGTCCAAGCCCTGGTACAGGAAGATCCCCCATTCCACAGGGCAGCTAAGCCCATGCACCACAAGTACTGAAGCCCACGTGCCCTAGAGCTCATGCTCTGCAACAAGAGAAGCCATCTCAGTGAGAAGCTGGAGAGTAGCCTCCATTTGCCGCAACTACAGAAAGCTTGCATGTAGCAACAAAGACCCAGCGCAGCCAACAATAAATTAAATAAATAATAATAATAAATTTTAAAGGTATGCCACATACTTTGAAGGTTTTATACATATATACACACACACACATATATATATATAGGAAATTCCCACTCAAGTTTCACAGTCCAATTCAGATATTGCTTCTTCAGTGAGGTTCTAGATTTTCTGCTCTATTTTCACACAATTTTGTTAAGACCTATCATTTCATTGCTACAACCAAGTCTAAGATACCAATACCTTGTGCCTTTGTTTCCTCATCTGTAAAATGGGGATTATAACAGATGGTATTTATACAAATAAAATGAATTCATAATATTTAAGAATGGCCTGTGAAGCATGGTATCATAAGAGTATATTTTCAGTTACACTATCATTATTGGCCCAAGTAACTGTCATATAAAAAGTCATCAATATAGGATCATTAGATAAACATACTTTGTTTAATAGATATACCAGGATTAATACATTCCAGGGTGTGTTAGCCTCTTTCATAAAATGATCTATAGTCACAATTCATAAGTTAAAAATAAGCATTCATTGAATCTAAGACACAGCTTTATGCATTGAAAATAATGCAAATAACATATTTACATAATACATAGTTATACAAAGCATAGTGAAGAAATTAATATTATTTCTTTCACACTGTGTAATTCAGTTCTAATGCCAATCATAGATGAAAAACATATAATGTATTTGTCCATTTGACTCCCCCTTCAAATATATCTAAGTATCTAAGTTTTCAATGAAGTCTGCAGTGAGTTTTTCATCAATGAGCTTCTAATGGTCTTTTGATGATTATCAAATGCCTATGCATACATCTCTTCCTCTGAACCACACTACTCCCAGGCTTTCCGCCTCCCAAGGGGACAGCTGCAGTTTACTCTTCTCTTTCTACACCAGTTCCAAGAGCTCAGTGGGGAAGGAAGGAGAAAATAAACACACACATTTCTAACTTTCTACCCTTGTGACTAGTCTACCATTCCCCTAACCAATATCCTCAAAAATAGATAAATGAAGTGGCTTGTGTGACTAAAAGAGTGGGTCCATTTTCTTGGGCAACAGCCAAAAGAAAAAAAGTAGGTATCTAAACCCAGAGGCAGTGCCCAGTCCCTCTGAGCTATTTCAGGGAACTGAACCATCTTACCTTACTCATCTGGAATGCAGTGAAAGGAAGGGCAAAACAAAAGACTTTCCAGGTTGGTTGGCTCTGTACAGATCCCCCAAGTAGGCTTTAAGCCTATGCTACAATAATCTCTCTTTGCCAATAAAATGAAGAGAAATGTAGGAAATGACCTAGTCAAATCCCATTATCACAAACTCCGAGGAATGTTGAGTTCCTTTATCATTTTTATTTCAGCATAGTAGAATGAATATTAATTTGTGCATGTGTCTGCATGTGTGCATGTGCACTCACACGTGTGCTCAGTTGCTTGGTCATGTCCAACTCTTTGCGATCCCATGGACTGCAGCCTGCCAGGCTTCCCTGTCCATGAGGTTCTCCTGGCAAGAACACTGGAGTGGGTTGCCACCTCTTCCTTGGGTCAGGTTTGTCATTATGTTATATAGAGATTTGGTTATAAAGAAATAGGTCAGAGCTGGATTTTCATCTAATGGAAGACTTGGAAAAAAGATGAAAGGATATGTACATTCTAATTATTTTCTACAGCTATAAACATAGTAGATGTACAGTGTTGTCACTTTCATTTTAGAAACATACAATCATAGAGATCAGAGAGATCTTCTAATCCAACCCCTCACTGTGAAGAGGAGCAAACTGAAGCACAGAGCCCCTTGCCCAGGGAGGTCTCCGCTTACACTGCCATCTTCAATGGGAATGTGACTCTCAAGTTCTAGCTTGACACTGGTCAAATTTTCTAAGACTGGTCAAACTTCCATTGAGCAATCTATTTTCTACTTATCTAAACCATTTTCATGGGCTTCCCAGGTTGCTCAGCAGTAAAGAATCTACCTGCCAAGAAGCAGACAGGGTTCAATCCCTGGGTCAGGAAGATCCCCTCAAGAAGGAAACGGCAACCCACTCTAGTATTATTGCCTGGGAAATCCCACAGACAGAGAAGCCTGGTGGGCTACAATCCATGGGATCACAAAGAGTCAGACATGACTTAGCAACTAAACAACAACACCATTTTCTTTAGATATATCACCAACTTCAGCACTTATTTACTGTGTAAATTATTTACAGTGGCTTTATGCAGGTTAGTCCTCTCTTCATATTATCATAAGCTCCTTGAAAGCTGAAGAATTTTAATCCTCTCCTGACAACTTCCTGGCAACAGTGCTGAAAATCCAACACTTACTAAGCCCTTTCCCTTACAAACAGACCCAGAGGGGCCAAAATGAGTGTAACAGGTTCAACAAGCTCAAGAGAATTAAAAGCTGTAATACAGTCTCTGCTGGGGTGGAGGTGTAGACTCAGTTCTTTGTGATGCAGATAACAAGGAGATTAGTTTACCTGAGAGTATCTGATTAAAGCTATTCAAAGTGTGTTCAAGGACAGGTGCTGGTTACATATGAAATAAATTCAGAAATTGAGAAAAAACATTTAGAATCATTCATAGCCATTGACAAAGTAAAACTACATCTGCTGAACCTGACAGTAAAAAATTACAACTTGTGCTTTGCATGTCTGTTAAGTAGATTGGAAATTTTAAAAAGAAAGGGAAAGAAAGAAGGACAAGAAAAAGAAGGAAATGGGCCTTTCCTCACAGAGACTTTGAGTATCACTGTCTTACATGCATCAGGCTTGACCTGGACCCTGCAGAGGGGGAGGACTTCCATGGACAAATATGTGGAAGAAGCTAGAACAAGGACTATCAGCAGCACCAACTCAGAGGAGAGGCAGTAGGAAGTGAATGAGGAATAACAAACCAGCGAAGTGAGAAGACAGGGCATTCTCCCGTACGTGAGACGGGAACCCAGAATTACTGAGTGATACCAAAGGTTAGGAGATTTCATTTCAAACTAAAGGGTTTGGACTTTATTGTATTGGCAACAGAGAACCATGGAAAGCATTTGACTGAAAAGTACCTGGGCTTTCCAGGTGGTGCTAATGGTAAAGAACCAGCCTGCCAATGCAGGAGACATAAGAGACATAGGTTTGATTCTAGTATCGGGAAGATTGCCTGGAGGAGAAAAATGACAACCAACTCCAACATTCTTGCCTGGGAAATCCCATGGACAGAGAAACCTGGCGGACTACAGTCCATAGGGTGGCAAAGAGTCAGACACACAACAGAAGAGACTTAGCAGGCATGCACCATAACAGAATCTGCACACAGGTAAAGGATGCTCAGTAGATCCTTGCTACACAAATTAATTTGCTCCAGTGGCTGTAAAATCAAATGCCTACCTAGGCAGGCAACCCTGCAGGCAGAAAGATGAAGCCTGCCAATCTACCTACCACTTGCCCCATCTGATGGACCTATTATCTAGATCCAGCAACCAAATTTTCACCTGGAAGTATATACCCCACATGCCAGATAACTAATCTTTCAAGAGAAGCTGAAAAGCAGAATTTAAACGGGAATTCCCAAATTTCAAATGCTAGCACTAATGTAAAAACTTGTTAAAGGAAGCTATTAAGGCCAAATCAAACAGGTCGGAAAATAGGATTTGATGTTCAGGGCCCCAATATGCATCTCTGTTTTCACACATGACAAAGAGGTTTATTATGTCTGCTAAAGTGATACACTGCTCCTTATGTACTGTTTGGTTCCCAAAGCCTACAAATATTATTTTTAATACTCATCATGTAGCATCCATACTATTCTGTGGTCCTCTGTCTTCAGAAATGATTGCTGGCATTAGTGATTTCTGTCCATGTGTGCTGACGGACCCATATCTCATACATCGCTCAAGTTCCTTCTCTCTTGGTCCAGTAGTAAAAAATTACGTGCAATTACAGTCCTCCCTTCATATTCCCTGCAAGTACTTACATTACAAAGGGATAGCGTTTTGATTTTTAGTATCTTCATCTCTTAAAACCAGAGCATTCTTAATCCTGGGCTGTCCCAGCCAACCCCTGAAGAAATAGCCCCGTATTCTGCCTAGACCATTTCACGTTCCCTTTCCTCTGGGGAATCTTTGCTTAGCTAAGGTTGCCTGGCTCTAGTTCTAGCCAGTGTAAAAGTGTTAGTTGCTCAGTCATGACTCTTTTCAACCCGATGGATTGTACCCCACCAGGCTCCTCTGTCCATGGAATTCTCCAGGCAAGAATTCTGAAGTGGGTGGCCATTCCCTTCTCCAGAGGATCTTGCTGACCCAGGGATCAAACCTGGGTCTCCTGCACTGCAGACAGATTCTTTATCGTCTGAGCCATCAGGGACCCAGCCAAAGTAAAAGCAATATCAGGGTACAGCTCATAGCCCCATTAGGACACTTTCAAATTATGAGGCTCTTGGAGAGGGGGAAGGTTTTTATTCCAACAAGTTTCAGAAAATTAAAAAAAAAAAAAAAAAAAAACCTGATTGCCAGTAAATTTCAAATGTGTTTGTTAGAAAGGGTGGGGGAAGGGATGAAGAGGAGAGGGAAATAAAAAGAATCAATAAAAAGTCTCTTCCCAGCTGTTCTTTCCACAGCCTACATAAAGAATGTACATCCTTTTGATTAAAGTGCAGCTTTCATGCCCTGCTCTGGCAGGCTGCCAAAAGCTGCCTTAAGGTGAGTTCTGCTATTTTAAGGTGGAATTGTTTGCATTTGACTTGAAAAAACTTGTTATTCCACACTTAACTTTCTGTACTGCTCAGAAGGGAAGCAGCAATCTGAACCTGGAGAAGCAAGATGAAGGAAATGACCCCTGGCCCCTGGGGCGGCGGTGGGGGGTGGGGTGGGGGTGGGGGTTTAAATCCAGTGACCACAATTTCAACAGCTTTCATCATTCCCAGGGGTACTTTTTACTTTTCCAAAAAAGCTGAACTAGACTTGATAGGGTTACATCGTAAACTTCCACGGTCAAAGATTAATATTCAATTACGGAAATCACTCCAGTCTCCAATTTACTTAGTTTAGGCAGACATGTTTTTGACTCATTTATCTTATAAATGTATCCATTCAGAAATTCATATAACTGCTCAGAATTTGAATGGCTTCCAAACAAGGGTAAACATTCTGGATTGTTGGCTGAGATGTTATTTTTGCTGTCGTTAGCCTGGTCATTTTTATATTTCTGTAGTAAAAATGTGTTGGTCGTTCAGCCTGGAAAGCCATTGGGTTTGTGCTTGTGAAACAAACCACTGCCCACATACACAGGTAGAGGAGCTGCATGGTTAAATATGGCTCCCTTTCTCCCTTGCCCTTCTAGGACACTTGCTACTTGCCCTGCTATGGTATGTCAGCTAAGCTCACCTCCTCAGTCCAGACGTGCTAGTTCAGTTCAGCCACTCAGTCGTGTCCGACTCTTTACGACCCCATAAATCATAGCACACCAGGCCTCCCTGTCCATCACCAACTCCCGGAGTCCACCCAAACCCACATCCATTGAGTCGGTGATGCTATCCAACCATCTCATCCTCTGTTGTCCCCTTTTCCTCCTGCCCTCAATCTTTCCCAGCATCAGGGTCTTTTCCAATGAGTCAGCTCTTAGCATCAGGTGGCCAAAGTACTGGAGTTTCAGCTTCAGCATCAGTCCTTCCAATGAATATTCAGGACTGATCTCCTTTAGGATGGACTGGTTGGATCTCCTTGCAGTCCAAGGGACTCTCAAGAGTCTTTATTATCCAACTCTCACATCCATACATGACTCCTGGAGAAACCATAGTCTTGACTAGACAGACCTTTGTTGACAAAGTAATGTCTCTGCTTTTCAATATGCTATCTAGGTTGATTATAACTTTCCTTCCAAGGAGTAAGCGTCTTTTAATTTCATGGCTGCAATCACCATCTGTAGTGATTTTGGAGCCCCCCCAAAATAAAGTCAGCCACTGTTTCCACTGTTTTCCCATCTATTTGCCATGAAGTGATGGGACTGGATGCCATGATCTTAGTTTTCTGAATGTTGAGCTTTAAGCCAACTTTTTCACTCTCCTCTTTCACTTTCAAGAGGCTCTTTAGTTCTTCACTTTCTGCCATAAGGGTGGTGTCATCTGCATATCTGAGATTATTGATATGTCTCCCAGCAATCTTGATTCCAGCTTGTGTTTCATCCAGCCCAGCGTTTCTCATGATGTACTCTGCATATAAGTTAAATAAGCAGGGTGACAATATACTCCTTTTCCTATTTGGAACCAGTCTGCTGTTCAGTGCACTAGAATTGCCTGAACTGATTATCGTGTTTCTTAACCAACCCCTTTATAATCTGATTATCAGTCTCAGGTTTTTTTAAAATTATTAATTATTTGCCCCTGTGGGCCCAGAGTTGATGATGCATTTAATACAATTCTTGACTACTTCCTAACAAGATTTTTTCACAGATACAAAGCAAGAATTTTGAGTTTCATTTTTCCTTCTCTTCTGAGTCTTACTTCTTTTGTTATTAGCACTTAGAACTTATTGAGGGCTTCCTCATTGTGCTCTAACCATGGGGGAATAGCTGGATATATCTTGTACAGAGTGATGATTTTCCTAAAAGATGAACTTGTCTTACGACATTAAGAAAATAAAGTCAGAAACTGAAATGCCTATGTCAAGGTAAACTCCTTAAAGCTACACTTTATTTTACTATAATTTTACTATAATTTACTATAATACCTCACAGAGCATTATGTGAGTTCCTTTCCCTGCCCAGATAAGATGTGTTTTCTTTCCCTCCAGCCTCTTTCCATCTCTTCTCTCAATTTCTGGAGTTTCTTTTAATTTTTTTTTTTTTTAACTGAACAGTCTGCATTTAACCTAAGCAGGGAGAGCCTGCTCACAGCACAGTAGTGGAATCATTGAGTTTGCGAGGACAGTTCTGTAAAATGTTGCTCCAGGGCATTGGAATAATTTACTTCCTTTAAAAGACTGAATCAAGCCCTTTAGACTCCCAGAAGAGTACAATCTACCTCATCTAAAAGATGTGATAAGATGTGATGAGAGAGTCACTGATAGCTTTAGGCAGAGACTTTCCTGTGTCAGTTTCTGGAAAGAGTCCACTCCAGGCCCAGGTGTGGTCTCAGCTTCAATATGTCAGTGGATCTTCAGCTTTCTGTCTCAGGTCCCTTTTGAGAATTTAAAAAAAAAAACACAGATTTCTTTCTATGTAAATACATATATGTCTGTCCCCACCCTACCTCACCCCCACGCAGAGTCCCTTTCTGGATCCCATTGATGGGATGTTTAAGCTTTTCCAGAGAGGACACATCTCTGGTGTCAGATTCATGTGACGGAAACCTAGAGGCTGATTTACTAAACAGGATGCCAATTTATTAATTTAGATCTAGAGACATGGCTTGGTCCAGGAGTGAGGCCAACGGTCTGCATACTCCCTTCTGGTAGGTAAAGCTACACAGGAAATCAAATGACAGATCAGAAGGCTTCCCGGTGATTTTAGAAATAGAACAAAGGAGGTGGATGTCATTAAGCCAGAGCAGCCTAACCAATTTCCCCCTTCAATCTAAGGATATGTGCTCACCCACCTATCTGAGTCCTCTCTCCTCTAGTCACTATTTCACTCAATTCTAATATACAAACTGGAGAGGGCTCAGGAAATTGGTCTGTCATCCATACACTATTACAAGTTACTCACAACTTAAATCAAATACAGATTCCAGTTACATTTCAATCATTTCTTCTTCAAGATGGATTCTTGTAAGGATCCTTGAAGATTTTAAAGACTTAAGAACTACTTCATTAGAAGTGACTGCACAAACTATTCAGGTAGCTATAAGTAGAATGCTTCTTTTACATGTCAGAGGGAATTTAATCTGACTTTGTTTTCAAGTTCCGTAAGCACATCACAGGGAGAATTATCAGCTACCACACACCAACTATTGGCGTCAACTCTATCGTTTATGTGTAGTAATGCAGGGCAACCCTGGCAGAGATCATCTAAGCAGTGGTTTGAATGCATGTATAATACTTTCCAAGGATGTTTGCTTCCTTGGGTTTTTCTTAGGTTGTTATTTCTTTATGTTTGCCTTCGATGACTCAGACAATGGAGCTCAGAAACACGCTGAGCTAGAAAGAATACATTATTCTCTCCTTGGTGCTTCACCAAAAGGAAGTATTCTTCTCTCTCTCTCTCCTCACCCCCCACCAACACCCCTCCCCCCCGCTCCTACCTCCCTTCCCTCCTTCATCCTTCTCTCCCTCTTTCAGTAAATCCTATTCAAAGCTAAGAATCTAGAACCTTTTTTTCAGCATATCACCTACCACAGCAGAGTTCTCCATCTCTTTCAGTAACACTCAAAATTTTCTCCTGAATTAAGCTATTAAAACCATTTGTACAGTTGTTTGGTGGGTTTTTTTTTGTTTTTTTTTTTTAAAGCTAGTCTTTTGCTCTTTTCCTAGTAAGGGGCCAGGTGAAGCAAGTTGTGGAAGCTTTTCTCAGCATACAACACAGAATGGCAAACATGAGAACTGTGTCTGAGGTAAAGGCCAGACCTGAACCAGAGAAGGAGCACCACACAGCCCATCAGAACACCAGGGAGCAGACTATGAGACGGAGATGAACAAGTCAGAGAACGGGCTAAGGTCACAGCAGACAAAGAGGGGAGAGATTTCAGAAGGCAGGGAGAGGATTCCCCCAGCTGCTGAGCTCAACTTTGTAAGAGAGCTAAGGTGGTATGAACAAAGGTAAACTGTGGTTCAGAACTGCAAACAAGAAGCACTGCATGAAAGTCACACAGGACAGTGACAGGTGAAACAAAGAATCCCAGTGTGATTCAGGAACCAATAAGCAGCTTTCCTCCCACAGGGTTAAGTGTAAAGTCATTGTCTGGCTTCTTTCTCAACCAGTTGCTTCAGTTGAGACATCTTGAAAGTCAGCACAAGGTATTACCAGGGATAACCATTATCTTCAAGCCTCCTGACAAGTTAGATTTCCTTGGAACAAGTGAATAGGAAATAAGATATAAGAGAGCCCAGATTCACAAAAGCTTCACTTTGGCTCCACAGGACTCCTGGGTGATATACTCTTTTAGGATTCTAATTTGTTCTGCTTTCTTTTGAAACTAAATGGAAGCCTCCAGCAGATCCTTCTCTCTGCTTCCAAAACATGCTGAAGTTTGCCAAGAGTTTAATTTCTATTTTGGACAAATGGCATCACTTAATATTCTTCAGTATGTACTGATTAAAATATCTGCTCAGGAGAAAATTTCCATTTATATAATACCAGTGAGAAACTTCTGAAGATGAACACAAATTCTACAAGAAATATTTTCCATTAAATGATGCTATGGTCCTCATCTTGCAGACCCACAGAGAAGTTAAGTGCTTTCTCATCAAAACCCCAAAATAAGTCAAGAGCCACACTCACCGCTGTTACGAAACTGAGGCACCACCAGCTAAACAACACTGAGAGATCTAAGTCATGACATTTTCCCACCCAATGTTATATAGGAAGTATTTTCAGCTTTTAATTTAATTGCATTAAAAAGAGAGCTAATACAACAATTGCATTAACAAGTGTTTGTGAGGAACGTGAATGATCCTAACACTGGTGATAAAAAGACTACCGTGAAATCAGAAATTGTGAGGTATCCCTGAAACTCTGAATCAGCAGCACAGTTATGTAGAAAAGCCATCCTTTCACCTTTTTCCTTTTCCAGGTCTGATAATTCCAAACAATCATTGAACTCAGAGCTGGCAGTTCCCATTCATTTTAAAGAACTGGGCATTTGCTATGGCTGACACATAATTTTCAATAAAAGCAATTATCTATCTATAAATTGTTAATAGGTCGAGCAATATGCAAGAAATCTATCATTTTTTTTGAGCAAGACAACATGCCAAGTGCTAGAGTGGACACAGAAGAATAAGGTAGTCTTCTCTGGTTACTGTCTGTTTGCCCTTTGTACCTCCAAATCCATTCTCCACCTTTTTCTGCCACACTTTGTTCTCAGGGAGGTTGACCTCTATCGACTGCATAGGTGAGTCTCCTCACTCTCTGGTGTACAGTTGGGTGTGGCCAGTGGAAGGCATTAGCAAAAGAGTCAAGGACTGCCTGAGTGGAAGTCAGAGTCTTTATCTCCAAGCTCCCTCCTTGTTTGGCTCAGATTCAGACCATGGTTGTGATGCTTTAGGTTACAGTTGCTGTCAGAGATTCATTTTACTTCTGAGAGGCTCAAGCTTTCACTACAGCTTCACAATAAGTAAAAGTCCCTTTGCCCTTCAGACCTAGGGCTAGTAATCATTTCCTACTGTTTTTAGTCTCTGGATGCCTCATGATTCATTGTTGATTCCCAAACTTCTGTAGACGGGTCCTTTGCTATGTCAGTCAAACCTCTTTGAGTATGCCATCTGTCTTCAGCCCTGATCTTGAGATATGTGATCTCTGCCCCGGCAGCTTTTACAATTCATATTGAAGAACAAACAACATGAAAATAAAGCCAATATCTTTAATAGGAGATGGGAATGTCTCATATCTTGATCCAACTGACAGCACTGGTACCTAAGATTTGTGCACATTACTATACACATAGGTTGAGTTCGGTTCAGTCCACTTTAGACACTCAGTCATGTCCAGCTCTTTGCAACCCCATGGACTGCAGCACACCAGGCCTCCCTGTCCATCACCAACTCGCAGAGTTTACTCAAACTCATGTCCTTGGAGTTGGTGATGCCATCCAACCATCTCATCCTCTGTAGTCCCCTTTTCTTCCTGCCTTCAAACTTTCTCAGCATCAGAGTCTTTTCCAGTGAGTTGGTTCTTCACATCAGGTGGCCAAAGTATTGGAGTTTCAGCTTCAGCATCAGTCCTTCCAATGAATATTCAGGACTGATTTCCTTTAGGGTGGACTGGTTAGATCTCCTTGCAGTCCAAGGGACTCTCAAGAGTCTTCTCCAACACCGCAGTTCAAAAGCCTCAATTCTTAGCCACTCAGCTTTCTTTCTAGTCCAAATCTCACATCCATACATGACTACTGGAAAAACCACAGCTTTGAATAGATGGACCTTTGTTGGCAAAGCAATGTCTCTGCTTTTTAATATGCTGTCTAGGTTGGTCATAGTTTTTCTTCCAAGGAGCAAGCGTCTTTTAACTTCATTGCTGTGGTCACCATCTGCAGTAATTTTGGAGCCCCCCAAAATAAATTCTGTCACTATTTCCACTGTTTCCCATCTATTTGCCATGAAGTGATGGGACCAGATGCCATGATCTTAGTTTTCTGAATGCTGAGTTTTAAGCCAACTTTTTCACTCTCCTCTTTCACTTTCGTCAAGAGGCCCTTTAGTTTTTCTTCACTTTCTGCCATAAGGGTGGTGTCATCTGCATATCTGAGGTTATTGATATTTCTCCCGTCAATCTTGATTCCAGCTTGTGCTTCCTCCAGCCCAGCGTTTCTCATGATGTACTCTGCATATAAGTTAAATAAGCAGGATGACAATATACAGCCTTGACATATTCCTTTCCCTATTTGGAATCAGTCTGTTGTTCCAGGTAGTAGTTGAATAATATAATGTCATAAAAGCCAAGTGTCAGGGGAATTCTAAGGATAAGAGGGCTATAAGTGTTTCAAAGAGAAAAATAATCACATTGAGGGAGATGGTAGAAGAAGGTTTTAGAGGACAGATCTAAGCTGGCATTGAGGAATGGGTAGCACCTGCACTAGCAGAAAGAGAGATCATTTCTAAGATGAGGCATTGAGTTCATGTCCAGAAGTGTTAGAAGTGGGGAATAGCATCAGAGACAATAAATAACTGGTCAGCATGTGACCATTTCAAGTCAATTATTCTGAAGAAATATCCTTGATTATATGACCTATGCTTTTCCATAAAATGTCAAACTAAACAAATAAAAAATCTCTAATATACAGAGTATCGCCTTAGTATTTCCACAGCATGACATCATCTCAGATAATCTCCAGCAGTAGAATCTTTGCAGCACTCCTTTTCCAATGAGCCTTAAACAATCATTTATTTTCCACTTAATCAGCTTAGTTCTTGGAGTCTGCACTTCACTAGGAAACCATTTGGGAGAATATCTTAGTTCACTGAGCCAATGAAGAATCAGAAAAGATAGGAGCCTTCATTCTTGCTGATGCCTTACCATACTTGTTCTGGGCAAATCAAATTTGAAGAGGATCTCTGATTCGTGAGTGTGACATCTTTTTCTCAGTTCACTTCAAAAGTTGTTCAGAATACTCCTGCATGCCAAAATAACCATACGCAGTTCTGCACAGGGCCAAGAGAGTTCTTCAGGTCCTTCATAGAGAAGGTTTCTTTTTAGTCATGAAATGGTGAGATAATGACAGGAAGACCGAGCACCTGAAATGTAGTAGTTGATGAATGAACTACGCTGAAAGTTTAGGTTAGTCAGTTGAACTAAGTTAAAATTATAGAAAAGTTGCTGACAAGGGGAAAAAAATCTATGTAAAACCAGGCACTTTCCTCATGCAATTTGAAATGTAAATAGACTTAGCACCCGGAGAGGTGCAGGGGAATCAAGCTATTTTGGGCTATTCTGAACAAGGACAGCTGTATGTTCTGAAACATATGGTTCAACATTTATAAAGTGGAGTGGGGAGTTGGGGGAACAAGAAACCACTGAATAGAATATTTGAGTTGGCTATTTTAGGATCCCTTAAAAGTTCTGACACGCAAACATGATTCCCTAATAACTAACATATTAAGTATCAATCATTGGGCAACAATTCTGTTAACTGATTTTTGGGTTGGAATATGTAGAGATGGAGTTCTTTCTATAGAACAGGTCAGTTCAGTTCACCCCATCTCATTTCATCTCTTACTGTGCATATGTCTGGAAGAGGGGGTTATGGCAAGGCGGGGGAGGGGGGAGGCAGGGCTCATCCCTGTGTATAACGAGGATTCTACCAAGCTAGCTAAGAGCTTATGGACTCACTTTGCTGGTTTTCTCATTGTTTCCAGTGGCAAAAAAAAAAAAAAAAAGACTGTACAACCTCTAAGTAATAAACTGTGCTCATTTCAAAGGGCAAATCTGATGTTTGCCTTTTCCACTAATAAGTATTAGATACTAAATCTGTTCGCAAGAATTTAATGAACTCTTATCATGATCTCAGCACTGAGCGAGGGGCTTTGGAAGAAACTAAAACATGATCCCTGACCTCAAAGAGCTTACAGAATAGTTTGCTGGAACAAGACCAAAGCACATGAAATAAATCTAGCAAAGATATAGGAATCTACAGAAATATAGTTCAACTCTCTATAGAGGATCAGCTTTCCAGACACTCCACCCCACGCCCATATGTATTAAGGATTTCCCCCATTTAACTAAAAATGGTTCATTTTCAGAGCTTTGTGAATGTATTTCCTCGTACATTCCTACTGTCCCAGTACACAATTGTTGGATGCCAGCCTATTACATATCCTCCTTCCTCCCTCTTTTATCTCTCCCCGATGCCTGATTTACCCTCCCCTGGAGCTCCCACCATCTGGATCAGACTTTCTTCCTCCCTGGACCTAATTATTTCCCTGATTCTCTAGAGTGATCTCTTCCCTTTTGCCAATGACTCAACATTTTATTAGTGAATGGTTAATTCTTTGCTCTTCCAAGTTCTCTGCTCTATTTTCCTTTCCTGCATTCTTCTAAGTGTGCACTAATAAATACAAAAGTATGTTATGCTGTTACTCACCCCAATACACACACACACACATAGTAATTTTCTTAAATTCGCCTGAGTCACTGTGCGAGTAACACTCAACACAGAGACTAAAACTTAAATGAAGGTGAAATATGGTTAAATTTCACAAGGTAAATGAAAATGAAAGAAACATAAATGAATAACAAACAATCTGACAATGAAGGAAGCCAAAGTATAACAGAGATCTGAATACAGAATGCCAGATAATAAAGAAGAAGAGAAAGTAAGGATGAAATAACAAGGAAAAGAAATATAGTGTCTTAAAAGAGGTGGAGGTTAAGAGGTTAAGATGCTTTTTTATGATTTCAAAATTGTAGGCTTGGGACCTAAAAGAGGATAGGGTATCAAGAATTCTAATTTAAAATTACACAGGGTGATACTAATGTTCCAGGTTATTTCTGCAATGGTTGATATTGTCAGAAAAGTTCAGAAAAAAAAAAAAATGCTTGAAAGGATTCAATTACTATGGGAAGTGGAGAGGGCATGTGTTGACACTCAGAGACTTCAAAGAGATACTCCCAAAGAGATGCCATCAGGGGATTACAGCTGATGCATTTTACTTATACATTTTTTTTTGGTATGATACAAGCAACCTTTATTGTTTACAACAGAAAGTGGAAGAGGGGATTCAGCAGCTCTGGCTCCTGGAGCAGCTCCACAGACTCAGTCTCCACCCTTGAAAAAGCCAGGACGCATTTTAGAGATGATGATGAATTTCCCAGTTACCTGGAAGTGATTAGGTTTTGGTGCTGTCTGAAAGTGTTTCCTCTTATATTCCTACCTTCAGGACGGGTTCAAACTGAAAAGCAGCTTGCTGGCAGGGGTGTGTGCTGGCTGCAACAGAGGAACAGTGCTTGTTAATTAAAAAAAGGACCAAGTAACAGGAAGTCACAAGTCTCTTGGTACCACAGACACACTTGACTACTTGCCTTGGCAGTCCCTTTAAATTCTTGAGCCAGTTCTGCCTGTTGGACTTCAGAGAGTTATTTTAATTAGTACAGAAATGTTTGAGAATTTCTCCTGAAACAAAATGGCTACTGTTTCCTAGAGAGAGTTGTAACATGGGGAATCATCATTTGAAAACTGATCACATGTTTTTGGGCAATTCATCTGAAACATCTCCAAGGAAAAATGTATCCATATTTTCATAGTTGAAGATAACAAGAATACTTTACATCAGTACAATACTTATCAGTTTGCTTGTGAGGACACATATGTCCTCTCATTTGCTGCATCCTCCAACCCCCTTCCTACCCCAGAAAACCTTTAGAGTGAGCTTTATCATCTCCAGTTTACAGATGACAAATCTGTGGCCCAGATAAATTTGCTCATTTGGCTGCATGTCCTAAAGCTCTTAAGTAACCTAACCAGGACTTAATCTCAGATTCTCTGACTCCAAGTTCACTGTAACTTCTCTTATCTTATTATTGCTGCAAGAGATAAAAAATGTATCAAATTTAGAGAAAAATGTAGAAGTTGAGGGGAAAAAAATTAAAAACCAGATAGTGCATATTTTGTGCTTGCACAGAGTCTCTGATTTGTGATATTAAGATTAAGCTGGCTGGGCTGTCACCAAAATGGTGGAGTAGGAGACACCAGCCTCTATCCCCACAAAGATCAACAATTAGACATCTGTTCATGAACAAAACTAGCTCTGGGAGAGCTCAGGAGTCCACTCAGGGAACCTCAGCAAAATAGTTTAACAACACCAACAACAACAAAGACACTTAAGAAAAACTGTACAGAAAACCAAGAATAGCTTCATTTTCCCATTCCCAACCTATCCCCCAGGGAGGCACTGCTCAGTATCAAGAGGGAACTCCCTGGCTGGGGAGATTTCTCCTCACTGGGAAAGTGAGAGTAAGGCTGAGTGACCAACTTCCCCAGCTTTCCCAGACACTGCATAAGGGACTCACATGAGTTTTACCATGCCCTGAGACCAACAAAGTTAAGATGTATAGAGACAGCTTGGAGCAAGGAAGGAAGGCATGGGCTACCAATATCAGCCATAGGATGAGATAGCAAGGAAGAGAATACCTCAGTTCTTCAGTCAAACAGTGTAGAGTGGCTAAATAGATTTAAAACACACACACACAACACCATACTATATGCTGCAGTTAGAGACTCACTTCAGACCCAAAAATATACGTAAGTGTACATGCAAATGAAAAGGAAAAGAGAAGAGGGTTAGCTATATTTATATCAGATAAAAATATACATTAAGTCAAAAACTGTAATTATAGACAAAGAAGGTCATTATATAATGATAAAAGGACCAATTCATCAAGAGGATATACAATTATAAATACATATAACACCCAACATGAAAGTACCAAAGACATACAGATGATCAACAGGCACATGAAAAGTACTTAACATCATTAATTATCAGGGAAATGCAAATCAAAACCACAATGAGATACCACCTATTAGAAAGGCTATGATCAAAAAAAAAAAGACATGGATAAGAAGTACTGAGAAGGATGTGGAGAAAAGGGAATCCTTGTGCACTATTGGAAGAAATGTAAACTGGTATAGCTGCTAAGAAAAATTAGTATGGAGGGTCCTCAAAAAATTAACACTAGAAATATAACATCAAGAAATTCTACTTCTGGGTACATGACTGAAGGAAATGAATTCACTATATTAAAGAGATATCTGTATTTCCATGTTCACTACAGCATTATTCATAATAGCCAAGGCATGGAAACAACCCAGGTGTCCATTGGCAGATGAATGGGTAAAGAAAATGTGGCAAATTTTATATTCTTGGGTTCCAAAATCACTGCAGAAGGCGACTGCAGCCACAAAATTAAAGTACACTTGCTCCTTGGAAGAAAAATTATGACAAAGTTAGACAATGTATTAAAAGGCAGAACATCACTTTGCCAACAAAGGTCTGTATAGTTAAAGCTATGGTTTTCCCAGTAGTCATGTATGGATGTGAGAGTTAGACCATAAAGAAGGCTGAACTCCAAAGAATTGGTGCTTTCAAATTGTGGTGTTAGAGACTCTTGAGAGTCCCTTGGACAAGAAGATCAAACCAGTAAATCCTAAAGAAAATCAACTCTGAATACTCATTGGAAGGACTGATGCTGAGGCTGAAGCCCCAATACTTTGGCCACCTATTGCAAAGAGCCAAGTCATTGGAAAAGACTATGATGCTGGGAAAAATTGAAGTCAGCAGGAGAAGGGGACAACAGAGGATGAGATAGTTGGATGGCATCACTGACTCAATGGACATGACTTTGAGCAAGCTCCTTGAGATGGTTAAGGACAGGGTAGCCTGGCATGCTGTGGTCCATGGGGTCACAAAGTGTCAGACATGACTTAGTGACTGAACAACAATATACATATAATGGATTTCTCCAGTGGCTCAGCAGAAAAAAATCAGCTTGCAACACAGGACACATGGGTTCTATCTCTGGGTCAGGAAGACCCTCTGGAGACGGAAATGGCAACCCACACCAGAATTCTTGCTGGGAAAATCCTATGGACAGAGGAGTCTGGAGGGTGACAATCCATCCATAGGGTGGCAAAGAGTTGGACATAACTGAGCAACACATGCACGTACACACATATAATGGACTATTATTCAACCAAATAAAAGAAGAAGAAAAAACTCCTGCCATTTGCAACAACATGGATGGACTTTGAGGACATTGTGCTAAGTGAAATAGGTCAGACAAGAAAAATCAAATACCATATGATATCATATGATCTCACATATATGGAAAATCAAAAAAAGCTAAACTCATAGAAGCCAAGAGTAGAAAGGTGGTTGCCAGGAGCTAGGGATGGAGGGAGTGAGATGCTCGTCAGTGGGAACAAACTTCTAGATAAAAGAGGAATAAAGTCCAGTCTTCTAGTTTACAGAATGGTGACTATCATTAATAATTCTACACTGTACACTTGAAAGTTTCTGTGATAGTAGACTTAGGTTTTTTCAACATAACAACAATAGCAACTAAGTGGAAATTCTGTGAGGTGAAGAATGTGTTAAGTATCCTTATTGTGCTAAACATCAAATCATCCCATTGTACACCCTAAACTTACACAATGAAAGTGAAACTGAAAGTGCTAGCTGCTCAGCTGTGTCCTACTCTGTGACCCCATGGACTATAGCCCACCAGGCTCCTCTATTTTTGAGATTCTCCAGGCAAGAATACTGGAGTGTGTTGCCATTCCCTTCTCCAGGGGATCTTCCTAGTTCAGGGATCAAACCTGGGTCTCCTGCATTGCAGGCAGATTCTTTAAGTCTGAACCACCAGGGAAGCCCTGAACTTGACACAATATTACATGTCAATTATATGCCAATAAAATTGGAGGAAGAGGAATACGCTGACTGATTTCCCCAAAGAATGATGACTACAGGTATCTAGAAATATTCTTGATTTCCTAAAAGGATTTGAAAATTCCACTAAAAGTCTCCTGAGCAAGTAATTAACAAGCATTTTATAGTCACTTGGAGCTCACTGGTTAAACTAAAGTCATTTTATCCATTTTAGCCAAAATGTTAGTGTCACTTAGTCATGTCTGACTCTGTGCAACCCCATGGGCTATATAGCCTGTCAGGCTCCTATGTCCATGGGATTCTCCAGGCAAGAATACTGGAGTGGATTGCCATTTCCTTCTCCAGGGATTTTAGCCAAAGGATAAAAATATCATCAAAATGAATTGGGTAAGGGAAAGAAAATATAACCATACACTGGCAAGATAAATGAAAAATCCTAACAGTGGATATTGCTGGAAGTGATTTTACTTCTTAGCTGGACTTTTCTGAATTTTTCAAATGTCCTACAACAAGCAAGCATTGTCTCTGGAATTAAGAAGAAAGTTATATGTTTTAATAAATTTAAAGAATGATGCCATGTTAGATGATGAATAAAATATAAAATTAAGATCAAGAAGTCATCATGTAAATTAGTAACAAAAGAAACCAGCCTAAGATACCTCTCCCCAGATCTATCAAAGGTCATTAGGGGATCTCATCCCCGAGATCATTCTAGAGGTAATTGTTCCAGAGGGTCCTGGGAAAACAGCAACATATACTTACTTGCTTTCCCACCTAAGGGCAAACTACAGAGAAACTTTAATAGATTTTTAATCTTCTTTTGCTGTGATATTCCTTTAAATTCAGTATTTCAGAGACATTCATTTGATACCTTACAGGTACATGTGTCAGGAGGTATGGAAATCTTCTTAAAGGTAGAGTAGACACAAAGAGCTATGATGGGCTTGTGCAGAAAGGAAACAGTACTTGTTATGGGCTTTACCCAAATGTTTCTCAAACTATCCTAAGGTCCACCCCTCAGGACAGACCCACACATGGCATTTCCCCTTCTTCCATCTCCCACCCTGGCTTTTCCTTTTTCAGCTCTTTCCCACCAACTTTTTCTGTCTGTCCTTTGCTTACAATCATGGGTTCACTTGTCAAGGATCATAAATGAGGATTTATTGAGTTAATTTAAAGACTTGCAAGGGTTTCAATATTAAAATATAAAACGAACAAGAGCTGACTTGTGTTCATAAAATATGTTTCTTCCTTCAGAAGAGGGAGTGGTTTAAAAACTTAATCAGCAGAGTAGTTTCCAACATAACTCCATTCTGGAAATCAGGCTAGAGGAAACAAGTTTTTGGATGAGGAATTAACAGCCCTTGCCAACAATGGTTTCTGAACCAAAAAGAATGGAGCTTTTTGTTTTGGTTCCAGTCTGCTTTGTAATAACTACTTGAAGTGGGTTTTTTGGTATACTCCCTGCCCTCATTCAGTCCTTACCTCATTTCTTCCTTCATCTTTACTTCCAATAGTTGGAGAAGGCTCACTCACATTTGATTACTAGCAAGTATTCCTATAATTTACTGGTTGAGTCCGATTTCACATAATATTCAAAATATGAATTATTTTACATTTCTGATTATAGAACAGACAGGCCGAGTCTGTTTTAAAGCACTCATGTAATACAATTGAACTATTCTGGATGGAAGGACATGCAATTTTAGCACTACATGATGGCATCTTACTTTGTCAGGGCCAAGTTTATAAATATGAAAAAATTAAGCTTGCTCTAAATTCCATGAGAGTAAGGACTATGCTTCTTTTCTTCCCACTGCCAGTGTTTAACACAAGCCTGGCACCTGGAAGGCAACAATATTTAAGTTGCAATGTAACTGAATTGAAATGGAAGTTCATTGATATCTCCAGGTATCACAAAGCTGTAGCATCATTAAAAACTGGGTAACTGGGGCAGTGGAGAAGACTCTTAAGAGTCCCTTGGATAACAAGGAGACAAATCAGAGGATCCTAAAGGAAATCAACCCTGAATATTCATTGGAAAGACTGATGCTGAAGCTGAAGCTCCAATACTTTGGCCATCTGATGTGATGAGCCAACACATTGGAAAAGACCTTGATGCTGGGAAAGACTGAGGGCAGGAGGAGAAGGGGACAACAGGGGATGAGATGGTTGGATGGCATCACCGACTCAACAGACATGAGTTTAAGCAAACTCCGGGAGAGAGTAAAGGACAGGGGAGCCTGGCACACTTCAGTTCATGGGGTCACAAAGAGTCAGACACAACTTAGCAACTGAAGAGTAACAACCCCGATAGGCTTGCCAGTTCAGAAAAGCCTGTCTGAAGGGTAAACAGACAACTGCATTGATGCAGAGAGAGCAGTGAGTGATGGAGTTGCCTGTGCAAAGCTGACAGAACTGGCACTCTCCACAACTGGGTGTGAAACCTGGTGAGATCTGGCAGTCAGTCCTAGCCAAGGGAGAAAGAAGCCATTCTATCTTTAAGGATAACCTTTCTGGAGAGGCCTGTTCTCAAAAAGTCTCAAAGACATGACAAGTCACCACAAATCTGCCCTTCACTAAACAGACTCCCAAGTGAAGCCAGGCATAAAATAAAAGACACTCCAACTTAGATGTGGAAATATTACCACAAGATATTATTGCAGGAACCAGAGTTTGCACCTCATGACTAAAGAGGTCCAGTCTCATCCTTGGTTCACCAAAACCTGCTACAGGGCAGAAAGAGGCTGTGTGGCTACCATCTGAGATGTTAGGGGACTAATAACGTACTTTAAAAATGTGTGTAAGGTTGGAGTTATTCCATATCAATTTTCAACTGGGAGCATTTTAAATGGCCCCTGCCTCCTAAGATAGAGGCAAAGACCAGAAGAGCTCAGGGTAAAAAGAACTACTCAGCAGAAAATGAACACCTTTCAAAGTCAAGGACAAAGTGGCCCAAACAAGAGGCTTCCCTAAGGCTCATTTACCCCAGTATGGCCTCACCCTGCAGTGTTCTAAAATCTTTTACATATTCAAGAGTCTTTTTCATATTCAGTAGCTTCAGAAAGATCTTTTTGTTGTTGTTGTTGTTGTTTTTTTCCATTTTAGAGATTTTTGCTTAGACTGGCAAATAAAATCATCCTTCCTCATTTTAATGTGTAAAATGTTTCCAGCCAAAATGTGATTGAATTGCGTCAGAGCAAAGGTTCCAACACAGTTTTTCCAAGTCAGTAGGAAAGTAGAGTATTAAACACGAGAAACCTATTGTGAAAGAAAAGACAAGTCCCCTTCCACTGGGGTTATAGGAAAGAGAAGACCAGGAAACCTAAAAAAAATATGTCCAGGAAAAAAACAAAAATGAAAACATTGAAAAGCCCAGGGAAGAACTGTGAAGGGCTGGAAAGGAGCTAGAAAACCCAAGGAGAGCATTATACTAATGAGAAGTGGGGCTGAAGAGAAAACTTTAAGAAAGCAGAGGATGCTAGAAGTCAACAGGAAATGAACTGTGGCTTTGGGAGGTCGGAGAGTTACATGTGCCCTAAATGTGACCCCTGGCAAAGGAGGCCAGGTCTCCACAGGAGACACTAAGAGAATATCTTAAGAAATGCATTAGAGTGGGTTCCAGAGTTTGTCAATATTTGATCTGAGAATTGCCTTGGAGGGTCACCTCCTGTATGAAGCCAACTGCACATACCAAAGATGCACATTGTTGCCTTTGTTTGAGAAAACTGCAGGTATACACATCTTATCCTACTCTTGCCTGAGTGTGTTTTTAATGGACCTACAAAAATGGCAAGGCTCAAAAAAAAAAAAAAAAAAATGGCAAGGCTCCAGTCATGAGCATAAGGGTGGAGAGCACCTCTTTGTCTTCAGCAACCAAACACCCACTTCCTGTGAAGTCAGATAGATAATTACGAGGAAAGCAAAACCGTATTTTGGGGTCATTTGTCCAGCCTTGCAGCTTCTCAACAGAAATCAATGTAGTGAGTCAGAAAGGCTTGTCTGGATGTGTCTGAAGAGTCAAACTATACCTGGAGCATTCAGCAACATCTGAAGCATTTCTAGAAGCCACCTACAGGGTAGGGGAAGCCACCACCCAAATTCAGGCACAGACTTTCACAATAGTCTGTTCTCCCTAGGCTGCTGAGTGTAAAAGGGGCTGGGTGAGCCGAGACACAAATTCAAATTGGCTTGAGCAATACTGAATGCTGTTAGATTGCAGCCCTCTACTGCCAAACTTTGGGGAAACCAATTAAATTACGGCCCTAATGTCTCCTGCACGAACACAAAGGGTCAAAGTCTTCTCCCACTTCCTGGGAAGAAACCAGTAGCTGGGACATCTAGAATCACACTGGAGTGTGCAAGCCACAAATGTCTAAATGACCCAGCCAAGTGAGTCCATCCAGTTCTCATCGGAAAAGTGCCCTGGAGCAATACAGACAAGCAGAACAGATTCCCACTGACAGACCTAGCAGAGCAGAAAGCCCAGGAAGCCCGTGTGATTAAAACTAATGAATGTGCATGGGAGTTGTGTATGTGGGCAGAAGGTGGGGTTTTTGATACAATCTCGTTCTATTGGTATGGAACATTTACACTTCTGGTTCTCATTTGCAAAAAGAAAAAAAAAAGCAAAAGAATAACCAGAACACATGCCTTTGATTGCTTCTGCCAGCATCTGAGCAAAACTTTAAGGAGTCTTCAGGCAATAGAACTTGGCACTGTGTTTCACAAGCTGGTACAAAAATCTTGGTGCTAAATGTCCAGGGAGAACACACCCATGACTTACAGGAAAACCCTAGCAATGTCCACTCCCTTGTAGAGGAGTCTTCAGTGATGCCTTTGCTGTGGATATCCAATACAATTCCAGGGCCCTGGGAGCCTGCACCTTGTCCTGGCATAGACCCTGACCTTATGTGTATAATCAGGTACTTAAGTTAATGAGCACGCACTCAAATTCTCTCTGAGTCTTCAGTTTAATAAGGCTTGGATATTTGAGGCTGTGTTGGACAATCACAACATGGTTTGGAGACACAGAGAGTGTTCTCTTCCCAAAAAGAGCCCAACAGTTCACATACCGGACAATGCCACCCTGATGGGGCCAAGGCCTGAGTCACAGCCTGTGGCTTGTACAAGTGACCAGGCCCCTAGATTGTCAGGAGGGCTTGAGTACAATCTCCTTCAGAAAGTGAATTGCTCCCATTTCCATCTCAAGCACAGCGCTGACCCTGGACACAAATCTGCTCTCCATTCAGTAGACAATGAATGTCCATCTAAGAGCCAAGAGGGGGGACAAGACGGGGAAAATCTCTGAGGCAACACTGATATTGGGGGCTTACCTAAGGACACATGGACAGCTGAGGAAAAACTCCAAAACGGGTCTCAGGTCAAATTGGTCTTCATCTTTAGAGATATGGACAAAGTCATCCCTTATCCAACTATTCATTGACGCAATACGAGGTCAGTTGCTAAGATTCCATAGGAGAAACAATACTTTCATTCCACTGATCTCAAGAAGCTTACAGGAATCATTATAATAAGTAATACTTGCAACAAAATTCTGTTACATATATCAATAAGAAAATAAATAAAAGTAGCATGAATTAAGTGAGAATAAAAAAGAGATCACAAAACCTAGAGGGGTGGGATGGGGTGGGAGGTCGGAGGGAGGTGACATATGTATACCTATGGCTGATTCATGTTGATGGATGGCAGAAACCAACACAACATTGTAAATCAATTATCCTCCAATTAAAGATAAATAATTTTTTTAAAAAAGAGATTACAGATTGGTATATAATAAGACACTGAATAATAAGACCAGCAGTAACCACTGAGATATTAGAGGAGAGAAGAGCAGCTTAAGGCTAAGATACGTGTGGTTCAATGAGGCAGAAGTTTGAAAAATGGGAAAACTGGGAGAAACAGATAATACTCTCTTACCAGAAAATACAAGCATCTTTTCTTGAGTCAGATAAAAAACTGTATTTTGAAATCTCTATGTTCCAGGCAATGTGCCAGGTGCTAGTTTTATAGTAATAAATTTTAAAAAAAAAGAGTCTCTGTATTTCCAGTGGACAAGATAGACAGCGTGTAAAGAAACAAACAAACAAGATAATTAGATAATGCAATAAGTGCTGTGAAGGAAATAACCGATAATGCGACAGGATTCTTTTTTTTCTTTTTTTTAGTTTGCCACTGTGCAACTCTGCATGTAGCAAGTGCTCAGTCAGTTAATTTAATTAAACACATAGTAACAACACTATCCAATTCTTCTGAATAAAAGATCCAGTGACAAGTTCACCAACTCTTTTGCAGTTGGGATTCACCAAATGAAAATCAACTTTAGCTAGCTGGTTACCCTCAAAATTAGCAAAGGCACGCCTCCTCACTCAGTGTTTCCTGCCAGCCTGAGCCAAACATACAATCAAATTACAACAATGAGGGCAGAAGAGTCAAATGATGTATTAAAAAAATGAATAAAACATTACTATACTATTGTTGAGGCAAAATTATGATTTAAATGGAAAATTCCTAATATATTCCCTAGTCATGACTTTGAAGAGACAGAAAATAATGTTGGAAAGAAAACCAGAGACTGTGTCCCTGAGATGAGGATGCAACTTCCTGAAAAATGAGATAAATGAAATAATAATCACTTGTTGGTTAAATAAGGTGATTTTATTTTCATTATATGGTCTCACAGTCTTAGTCTTAGGCACATGGTGCCAGTCAGTTGTATAGGTCTTATTACCACAGTATTAACCCTTAAGAAGAGAAAAGTTAGAGGTGATTCATGTGAAAGAAGCAGGGATCCTCATAAAGAGGCAAAATGTGCTAACAGGGAAACAGAATGAAAAATGTTAATGTGCTTTTCCCTTCTGCATTTCCTGTAGATGATCCTCTCCTCAGGCTCTTAGGCTGCCTTTCATGGCAGCGGCAGGGAAATCCATTACATAAGGAAAGTCAAGAGAAAAATCAAGATACTATTCAGCTTCTGATATTCAAAATAAGATTTTTCATCAGGGCAACAGACTTGAGAGCAGGATATATCAAGAAAAAGGGAGAGCATTTTCTTTAATTTAGTAGAATATCAAAATGCAAGCCTCAAGAACTCAGATTATGTGATGTCTTATAAATTCAGAAAAGAGAATCCTTTGATCTACTGATAACCAGGCCCTAAGGTTAGTATGACACAGTGAAGAGAAACTCCTGAAGCCTTTTCCTTCTGTCCTGCAAGATTCCTGGAGGGCTTTCTTCTTCCCTGCTGGCTAAATGGAGATGATACAGTGGAGAATTCCAAGGAACCCTAGGACAGCGCTGTCCAATATGGTAACCACCAGACATATTCCATTCCTGAGCACTTAAGATCTAATACAGTTCAGTTCAGTCACTCATGTCCAACTCTTTGCGACCCCATGGACTGCAGCATTCCAGACTTCCCTGTCCATCACCAACTCCCGGAGCCTACTCAAATTCACATTCATCGCATCAGTGATGCCATCCAATAATCTTATCCTCTGTCGTCCCCTTTTCCTCCTGCCTTCAAACTTTCCCAGCATCAGGGTCTTGTCAAATGAGTCGGTTCTTCGCATCAGGTGGCCAAAATAATGGAGTTTCAGCTTCAGCATCAGTCCTTCCAATGAATACTCAGGATTGATTTCCTTTAGGATGACCTGGTTGGATCTCCTTGCAGTCCAAGGGACTCTCAAGAGTCTTCTCCAACACCACAGTTCAAAAGCATCAATTGTTCAGCGCTCGGCTTTCTTTACAGTCCAACTCTCACATCCATTCAAGACTACTGGAGAAACCATAGCTTTGACTAGACAGACCTTTGTTGGCAAAGCAATGTCTCTGCTTTTTAATATGCTGTCTAGGTTGGTCATAGATTTTCTTCCAAGGAGCAAGCATCTTTTAATTTCGTGGCTGCAGTCACCATCTGTAGTGATTTTGGAGCCCCCCAAAAATAAAGTCTCTCACCGTTTCCATTGTTTCCCCATCTATTTGCCGTGAAGTGATGCGACAGTATGCCATGATCTTAGTTTTTTGAATGTTGAGTTTTAAGCCAACTTTTTCACTCTCCTCTTTCACTTTCATCAAGAGGCTCTTTAGTTCTTCACTTTCTGCCATTAAAAATGGTGTCATCTGCATATCTGAGGTTATTGATACTTCTCCCAGCAATCTTGATTCCAGCTTGTGCTTCTTTCAGCCTACAGTTTCTCATGATGTACTCTGCATATAAGTTAAATAAGCAGGGTGACAATATACAGCCTTGACATACTCCTTTCCCGATTTGGAACCAGTCTGTTGTTCCATGTCCAGTTCTAATTGTTGCTTCTTGACCTGCATACAGGTTTCTCAGAAGGGAGGTAAGGTGTTCTGGTACTCCTATCTCTTGAAGAATTTTCCACAGTTTGTTGCAATCCACACAGTCACAGGCTTTGGCATAGTCAATAAAGCAAAAGTAGATGTTTTTCTGGAACTCTCTTGCTTTTTCGATGATCCAGCGGATGTTGGCAATTTGATCTCTGGTTCCTCTGCCTTTTATAAATCCAACTTGAACATCTGGAAGTTCACGGTTCACTTACTGTTCAAGCCTGGCTGGAGAATTTTGAGCATTACTTTGCTAGCATGTGAGACAAGTACAATTGTGTGTTAGTTTGAACATTCTTTGGCATTGTCTTACTTTGGGATTGGAAGGAAAACTGACCTTTTCCAAGGTCCTGTGGTCACTGCTGAGTTTTCCAAATTTGTTGGGATATTGAGTGCAGTACTATAATAGCATCATCTTTCAGGATTTGAAATAGCTCAAGTGGAATTCCATCACCTCCACTAGCTTTGTTCGTAGTGATGCTTCCTAAGGCCCACTTGACTTCACATTCCAGGATGTCTGGCTCTAGATGAGTGATCATACCATCGTGGTTATCTGAATCATGAAGATCTTTTTTGGATAGTTGTTCTGTGTATTCTTGCCACCTCTTCTTAATATCTTCTGCTTCTGTTAGGTCCATACCATTTCTGTCCTTTACTGTGCCCATCTTTGAATGAAGTGTTCTCTTGGTATCTCTAATTTTTTTAAATAGATCTCTAGTCTTTCCCATTCTATTGTTTTCTTCTATTTATTTGCATTGATCCCTGAGGAAGGCTTTCTTATGTCTCCTTGCTATTCTTTGGAACTCTGCATTCAAATGGGTATATCGGTTTGTTTTTTTTTCTTCTTTGCCTTTAGCTTCTCTTCTTTTCTCAGCTATTTGTAAACCTCCTCAGACAATCATTTTGTGTTTTTGTATTTCTTTTTCTTGAGGATGGTCTTAATCACTGCTTCCTGTACAATGTCACAAACCTCCATCCATAGTTCTTTAGGCACTCTATCAGATCTAATCTCTTGAATCTCTTTCTCACTTCCACTGTATAATCATAAGGAATTTTATTTAGGTCATACCTGAATGGTCTAGTGGTTTTCCCTACTTTCTTCAATTTAACTCTGAATTTGGCAATAAGGAGTTCATGATCTGAGCCACAGTCTAGTCCCGGTCTTATTTTTGCTGACTGTATAGAGCTTCTCCATCTTTGGCCACAAAAAATATAAACAATTTGATTTTGGTATTGACCATCTGATGATGACCATGTGTAGAGTTGGCTCTTGTGTTGTTGGAAGAGGGTGTTTGCTGTGACCACTACATTCTTGGCAAAACTCTGTTAGCCTTTGATCTGCTTTGTTTTGTCCTCCAAGGCCAAATCTGCCTGTTACTCCAGGTAGCTCTTGACTTTCTACTTTTGTATTCCAGTCCCCTATAATGAAGAGGACATCTTTTTTGGGTGTTAGTTCTAGAAGGTCTCATAGGTTCAACTTCAGTTTCTTCAGCACTACTGAAGAAGCATTACTGATCTAACTAGCATAACTCAATTTTAGCATTTTAATCACTTTAGATTTAAATAGATGGCATGACACTAGTGAACGACGCAAGTCCCATAATGGAAGATATCTAGATCCAATCACTTCTTGGAAGGCAGCAATCCAGGAGAACCTTGTGACTCCCATTACGCTGTGATGTGAGCAAGAAATAAACATTTACTGTTCTAAGATTTGGGAGGCTACTGCCAAAGGTAGTGTTAATTACTCAAATAATACTGTCAGGTACTCTTACTCAACCTTTCTATAGATAAGAAAACTGAGGCAAAGAGGAATTAATTTGTCCAAGGTCACATGGCTACTAAGTGGTGGAACTAGGAGACAGCCAGATATAGTCTTAGAATCCTTGCTGACTGCAGTCCCTCAGTGTATATGTGAGCAAAAGAAAGGGGATAGACATGGACTAGACATTACAACATTACACTAAAAAAGAAGAACTGTAACTTTGCTATATTATATCATCTCCTTGCCAATGCAAATCACAAGTAATCAAATCCTTAGACAGCCTTATCAATTTCAAAGAGTGGGCATGCACATTACTCATGCACACAACCTGCTGTTTGGTTTCTTCAGAAATGACAAGACACTGCCATAGGAACACAATGAAAAGTGAGTCAGTTGTGCTCAGACCAAAGGAACTAGGAGTTCTGTAAACGTGAAACAGATGGCATTTCCGGAGCTATTCTCATGCATTTCAGCAGTTTTCAAAGGAGCTAGGTTTTTTAAGTCTATTTAATTTTTTACCAGGATCTGAGTTGATTTGAACTAATAACAGTTGTCCAGGCCTCTGAAATTGTCCTCAGTATTGCTCATGCACAGACAGTGGGTGTACTTTTCTCTCCTTAGAGGAACTATAGTGCCTGATACTCTCAACTGGAGTATAACTGATAAACTGGGCTTGAGAAAGACCCTTCTCAACATTCCTCTTTCCTGGGGTCTCTTAAGTAGTTCAGTAATTAGTTTGCAATATAGTAATAAGGTCTCATATAGACCATTGTCAGGTAGCCTGCTTTATTAATTAGGATTTTATTAATTAGAATTTATTAATAAGGATATACTGTTTATTGAGCATCAGCTTCATAACAGGTAATTAATCTACATCATCTTATATGCGCAAACCTTAATCAAAGATGAAAACATAATATCATCATCCATTGTCTAATATGAACTGCAAGTGCCTATATGGTCTTTACAATGAACCAGGTACATTTCTGAGTAAATTAATATAATAACTCAGTCTTCATAAAAGTGAGAAAAGTTCTCTAATCATCATACTGCTTTATAGGTTGGAAATGGTGGTGAAAGGAAATTAAATAGCTTGCCTATTGTCACAGGCCTGTGAAGAACAGAATCAAGATTTCAAACCTAGGCACTCTAGCTCCAGAGGCTACACCTTTGACCTCTTCACGGTACGGCCTCTCAGTTACAGTTCTGAAAACTCTAGCTCAAGATTATTAGGTGCCTACCAAGTGAAGCTGGCTTCAAAACTCAGGTTCATTGGATCCCAAGGCCCAGGCTCCTCCTTCTTCATCAATGTTCCCCCAAACATGCTTCATTCTCGGAATCATTTTGATTGCTTGCTGAAGGAGATGCCCAAGCCCCATCAGTTCCTCCCAAGACTTGGGAAATGGCGGAAACTGCATGCCGGGCAAGAGGCACAGGTGGTTCCCATTCTGGGGGACTTGGAAACCATGCAGACCAGACCATGCAGGGTTCCCTCCTGGACTCCAAGCTCTTCTGCTGAGGGTTGTGGATCTCCACGGTGGTGGAGGACATGCCAGGTTAGCCACCTTCGTGGCGGTGCTGGAGAAGGTAACATGAGTTCGGGAGTACCACGGCCTGGGGGGCTCTCCCTGCCTCCCACTGCTGTGTTTGTCAGTGTACTGGTGAGAGTGTGGGATGTGTCAGGACATGCGTCATCTGAGTGTGTATCTCTGCATCTCCCTGCCAAGGCCACTGTTCATGCTCTGGTTCACTTTCCAGCCACAGGGCTCATCTGTTCCCTACTTGGCCTCCTTCCCTTTGTTCCTCCCCATTACCAGATGTCAGGAACCTGAAGCTGACTAGCCAGCTCCAACAGTTACAAGTCAGTTCCTGGCAGAATCTGAAAGGTCTGAGGGGAGGTGTTGGTGGGGACTTATAACTGACAAACCCTCCACCTCCAGGTCCCAGGACAAAGCAGCAAAGCAGAGGAGACAACTGGTTCACCTCCCTGGGCACCCCATGGAAAGACTTAAAATACATCACTGTCTTGACTGAGCCAGTGGATCTGCATCTGTGTCAGTGAGAATTCTGTCACCTTCAGCAACCTACACTGGTCCCTCTTATGCCTCTGTCTTTCCCCTCCTTTCCAGGGTTTGTTTTTTGTGCTTTGTTGGTTTGTTTTGCCACACCCTGAGCACTTTTAGATCCCTGTATGCAGATCATGTCCCGGGATGAGTATATTGGGAACAACAGTGCTTATTTGGAACAAACAGATGGAATGAGGCCAACTGAGAACATCAGAGGTGTCCAAGGACAAACCACCAAACAGGAAGCAGCCTGGAAAAGGATTCTGAATCAAGCAATCAACTTGGAATCAGGAACTGGGCCCTTCAGGCCTGACTCTTCCACTTAAGCAGCTCTGTGGTCCTGAGCTGAGTCAATGAAGTCTTTTCTATGTGTCTTCCCTCACCTTGAAAGAGTGAGTTGGATTATTTAACCTCTTGGTTCTCTTCCCATACTAATATTTTGTTTTTAAAAGGCAAATTCCATTAAATATGAGGCATTAAGAACTGAAAAAGTTCAAGTGTGACATAAATCTAAATCATGAAGAAGAAAACTTGAGCTAAGAGCTCAGTAGTTCCTTCCCCAAAGTACAAATAACTACCGCGGAATACTGTAGCCAGCCAGCCATGATCTCGTCATCTGCCCTCAAGCAGAGCAATCTCAATTTTGGGCTTTCTGCCTTCCCACCCACTCCCAGGACAACATCTGACCTGAATTACAGGGGACACTTGGAATTTGCAACCTTATTACCTAGTAATGTGGCTAAGCACTTCCAGAAATATAAATATCAGGCACAGCATGACAGGTCAGGGTTGAGTCAGCTGGGAAAGCAGACACAATAGCTGGTGCAGCCGCAGGAAGCTTTGATTGAGAAACCTGAAGCCTTTGTCTGCCTCTCATTTTCTGGGCCACTCATGGGTTCAGACCAGAATCGCTTGAGCCTGGCCTTGAAGCAGCTGTACTCAGTTAAAATGAGTCTGACCAGCCTGGCAAAGAAATTGCCTAATAAAAAGCCCTGACTCCTGACAGTATAGATTTGAAAGGGTTGGAAGGAACCTTAGCAATAATTGAGGACAAACCCTTATTTCATAGGTGAGAAAGAGCCTCAAACACAGAACTATACATCTCGCTAAGACTTGAAATATGAAATTTCATTTTACACTAAATTTGGAATCTTTCCTCATTGTAGTTTCGGTGCACTGTTGGTGCTATCTTTGTTACATACAGAGAACTGGAACTCCTGAATCACAACAACTAATTTCTCTCCTTATGAAGCAATTCCATAGAAAAATCTCTTTTGGGTCTCACCAAAAACAAACCAACCAACCCTGGAAAGTAGATATGATAATTGTCCTTTAGAAATGAGAAAACGGAGGCCCAAATTACACAGCTAGGAAATGGCAGAGCCAGGATTTGAATATAATGTTTTCAAATCTCAGATTCTTTCCACCACCCCACAGCTACTACCACAAAGGTACGTAGCCCAGGTAACAGAGTAAAGAACTCAAGGGTCTGTAATGTGATTTACCAAGGTCAACATACATCCACTACAGACTGGCCAAACCATTTGCTTTCTGTCAACATCCAGACTGACGAGGAAGAACCAGTTGGTTAAATATTTTGAATACCAACCTTGTTATTATTGGCCATCATGGAAAACTCATGCATGGTAAGCAAGGTAAATAAATCCCCACTGACTGGGGATAAATCTCAGCAGCTCAATGCCAAACATCTGAAATTCCAGTTAGAACACCACCTACTACCTGTTAAAATGTTCTTTAAGCACCTAATAACTATTGACATGTGTAGTACTGAAGGAAGGATCTGAAAGCTGGGCTTTTCATAGTAAGGATAAATATAGGATCCCTGGGGAACCAGAGAAAAACAAGAAAAGAATTGACAAAGCAGGGAGGAGAGAAAATAAAAACTCGGAGCAGGAAGGTAGGGCTCTCAAGTAGGACAGTAATATCAGCTGATGTCTTTTTAGATGTCAGTCTCAATGGTTGATACTTTCTCATTCTTATTTTAATGTCTGTCCTCATTACCCTCTTATGATACTGATATTAACCCCAAGTTACAGATGAGAAAGCTGAGTCTCAAAAGTCAGTTTCTCCTATTTTGCAATTTGTCTCAGGGCAATCCTTTGATTCTCACCTCCTAAATTACCGTCTCAAGTATTTATTAATCCCATACACCACTCCTGCATAGTGTTCTGGGTAAATTTAGTGTCTTGCTTTCCTAGGCAGAAATGAAGACAGTGAGACTACATGATATAGCCAAGTCTGAGAAAGGATGACTAGCTGGCATTCTGAAACCATACTTCAACTCACTAATATTTTATGTATTTCTGAAGCTACACTGAAGCATAACTGCACAATAAAACCCTCTGCAGCATTAGATCATCATTAGAAGTGATACTGTGTGTGTTTTTGATGATATTGAAACTTCTGTGATATGGGATAAAGAATTCAATTCTACTGCAGTTTACACAACAAGGCACACATTATACATGAGTGTATACATGTGTAAGAGAAAGAGAGAAAGAAAAAGGGAAGGGAAAGAGAAGCAGGAGGAGTTGGTGAAGAAAAGGAAATAATAGGATATTATTAACCTACTAATGGGTTAACAACAGACATCCCTGGGTAGGGAAATGAGGAGTTATTTCTTTTTTTAGTTCATTTCTTCACATTTATACAATGACAAATGTATTACTTGAATGATTAAAAAAAAAATGATGAGGGGGAAAGGGGTATTAATCACAGCTAGATTCTCACTGGAGAGAGAGATGGAAAAGTAAGGTATTCTAATAACAGCGAGGAGTCTTAGGCGGTTTAAGGGTAACACTTTGATAAATATGATAAATGTTACAAACATGATGCTTTGGTATACAAAATACTGGGATCTTCTAGACTGATGAGCTATAAAAGTTCTTATCAGACACTATTATTTAGGCAAAAGTGGAGAAACAATTTTTTATTTACTCCAAAAGAGGAAAAAAGCACAAAAATTTAAAATTTTTCCAAAAGCATATCTTTTCATGATGTTATAAATTTTTAAAGAATATCTTAATAAGTTTAGAGACTGAAGTAGCTTTATATGTGAATATCAGTTACAGATTTTCTAACTACATCTCACTTCATAGATATTTATTAAGTACTGATTATTTGTTTATTAGCACTCTACCCTGCCACAATCTAATCATTCCTAAGATGTTTTCCTCGGGGCTATTCAACCTGCATGAGGGGTAAGAGGGTGCTTAGCACTCGACTCTTAAAAAGCACCACCACACTCTAGAAAAAGGGCCCTCCAGTGACAGGGAAGACCTATTTTTACCCCTTAAACTACTGAGAAAAATAATCCATCAGCTGCAATATACAACACAAAAGGCAAATTAAAAACAAAACAAAAACACTGTAAGGAAGAGCTACAACATGTGCTTGATTTCTTTACCTCCCACTGGTTTGCAACAACAGAGGAAGAAATGGATGACTGAATTCAGAGTGTTTTATTAAATTAAAATTCCTTGGAACCAAAAAAACATTCTCTTGATTATGGTGTACATTACCATAAAAGATAAAGTCTAGGAGCCAGTTTCGAGTCCACAGTTGATTTAGAAAGGATTCTAAGAAAATAAAAGTTATCATTGGATGCTTTTCATTTCCCTGTGGTCACATAATTCTAATGAGTTCAATTTGGGGTTTCATCTCTTTTTTTCAGCAATGTACACCTGGGAGTTTTGCTGCAAAATTATTTACAGTGGGGAGCCTCAAAATTACTTAGTTGTTCAAAATTGAGTGGCTGCTTCAATGCACTCCTGATAAGAATGTCTTTCAGCAAAAAATAGAATGCCTTGGGCTTAGTGGGTATTTCATAAACATATTAAAGGAAAGTGTTGATTTGGTAAAACCCATACCAATTGTTGACTCAGTATTATCCCAAGATCTCAGGCCCTGAAAGAAAGGGAAATTAGAAATCACTTTCTTAAATAAATAGTAAACTGTTATAGTATTTAGTATGAGAGAAGCCTAATTTAAAGTAACTTGACAAATGAGGAAGTTATTAGCACACAGTGTATAAGGAAAGAGAAAAAAGAAAGGTCAGGCCTATCACTGGTTCTCAGGAACAACTGGACTCAACCAGAATCTCGAGCAAAGCCAATTCTCTCCCTAGCTCTCATTTCTGCTTTTCTGGGTGGTGACTTTACTCTCCTCCATGACTTCCTCCATATGGAAGGAAATATGGGGATTCCCCCCCGCCATTGAAAATACACTCAAAGAGGTTGTCAGGCACCTCCAAGGGTCTCCCTCTTTGTAACAAGGTGTGGCAATTTTCTCCAAGCAGTAAACTGAACTCACCTCATTTGTTTCCCATCTTTCAGGGATCACTGTTCTTCACTGCCTGGTAATTCATAGTCTTGAAAACCATTTATATATTCAGAGTTTTTTTTTTTCCTCTTAATTGTTTCATTTTGGAAGATAAAACCAGCCCCTGTTATTCCTTTTTTTGTTTTTCTAGAAGTGGAAGTCTATGGTTTCTTTTTCAATATATTATACACATTTATATGTGAAAAACTATTTGTAATTTAGCAGACTTTCTATCAGCCTAGAATCCAGTCTCTGCCATATGAAATTACTGTATTGGTTAAACAGGGATTGGTAAACTTTTTCTATAAAGAGCCAGACAGTAAATATTTTAGATTTTGTGGGCCACATATGGTCTCTGTTGCATATTCTTTTTTATAAAACAACCTTTTAAAAATATAAAGACTCACAGTCAGAGAAAACAATGGTTACCAAAAGGGAGAGGGAGGTAGAGATGAACAAATTAGGAGTATGGGATTAACAGATACAAATTACTGTGCATAAAGTAGATAAGCAACAAAGATTTACTGTATAGCACAGGGAACTATATTCAATATCTTGCAATAACCTATAATGGAATATATTCTGGAAAAAAAAACTTAATCACTTTGCTGCATACCTGAAATTAATTTATACAATATCATAAATAGACTATATTTCAATTTTTTTTAATGTAAAAAAAAAAAAAATTCTCACAGACTGAAAAAACAAGCCATAAGCCAGATTTGACCTGTGGGCCATAGTCTATTGACTTCTGAATTAGGATAACTAGCCTTTATAAAGACAAACTTAAAATCTTAGTTATTAACGAGACAGACATTTCTTTCTCACACATGAACTAAACAAGTATTCTTGATTGTGTTGTGTGTTTGTGTGTTCTCAGTTTTGACTGACTCTTTATGACCCCCATGGACTGCAGTCCACCAGGCTCCTCTGTCCATGGGACTCTCCAGGCAACTGGAATGGGTTGCCATTTCTTACTCCAGGGGATCTTCCCAACCCAGGGATCAAATCTGAGCCTCTTGCATCTCCTGAACGGGCAGGTGGATTCTTTACCACTGAACCACCTGAAAAGTAGACATCTATTCCTAGTCTCTGGCTTCCCGTGGCTCAGTGATAAAGATCTGCCTGCAATGCTAGAGACGTGGGTTCAATCTTGGGTTAGGAAGATACCCTGAAAAAGAAAATGACAACCCACTCCAGTATTCCTGCCTAGAAAATCCCATGGACAGAGGAGCCTGGAGGGCCACAGCTCATGGAGTCACAAAGGAGTCTGACATGACTAAACAATAACAGCAAATTCTTAATCTCCAAATTGTGGTTTAGGGACACAGATGCCTTCTACTGACTATCTCATCCATTACCTTGCAAAACTTTCAAGACTTCCTCTGCAGCAAAAAGAATATGAAGCATTCCATGGGAGTGGTTCTTACAAGCAAGTCCTTCTGGATACACCTTCCATTGTTCAGGACTCCACCAGATCAGCACATTCAACAGCAAGACAGGCTGGGAAACCTCATTCTACTGTGTGTTCAGGAGGAAGAGGAGACAGTCTTGGGTAACAGCTAGCTAATCTCCATTACAATGTCCAGTGAATTTAAGTAACCAAGCCCCAATTATCCAAAGTATACATATCCTCTGCCAGCATATTACTCAGCCTGTTGGTACCACATATAACATGCCAGATGATGAGTTTCAATAGCTCCCATGACAATTACAGCCTATGAATCCTTCATATTCCTCTATCTTCCACACAAGATTCACATTCCTGCAGGAATGATCATGACACATCCTCCCTTCCTCACTTCTCTGTCACACCATGAAAGAAGCCATTGCAAATGTGACTTTACCAAGCTCATACCTCTAGTTAATGGCAAGATTTCAAAAAGAATTTTGGATCTCCTTACTACAGTTATTTTCCATCCTATCCTATTGCCTTGCCCCCAAATACCAATATAGCCACTAACTGGTCTGTTTTCTCTTTGAGAGAAGAAGTTTTGTCTTATTAATATTCTTTTTATTGCTAATGTCTAGAACACGGCCAAGGCTCAGAAAGATTTTCTGTATAAATTAATTTTGAACCTAACAATGATTGGTCCATTAAATTCCTTCCCATAAAAGGTATTATCAGTCTTCACTTTGAGAATCAGTCACCATTCCCATTAGTTCAAATTCCCTAATAATTTTCTCATATCCACCAGGGAACTTTCCTATAGTGCACCGTGTTATCAGTCTGAATTATTCAGGCATATAATTATATTAGTGAACATTATTAAAACAATGAGTATCCCAATTTGATTGGCGCATAGAAGGCATGAAAATAAATAGTATTTCATTTGTTAATTTATTTTAAAAAGAACTGATAATACAAAGGGGTCTCTTGAGAGCTGTAGATAATGGGGTTGTAGATAATGGGTTGACTCAACCCCATCCACACCTAATACCCACACCCCCAATTCAATTCTGTAAGGAGGTCCAAAGCCCTCTCCACATTTCTGCTACTTAATGGGAGCTTGAGTTCTCATACCAGCTCCTCTCCCCACTTCCTGGTTCCTACATCCAGCAGCTGTTTGTGGTCTCTGCTTTGCACCATCTAAACCCACACATCTCACTCAGTCCTTCATATTGTACACATACTCTTGAATACACCAGATCCTCTCAGAGGGGGATTTACCTTAAAGCTCATGAGCTGATGATGCTTAACCTTCAGAACCTCTCACTTATGCACGCGCCTTTTAAGAATCTGTTCCTATTTGCTTCATTTGCAACTTTATGTTCTTTTTCAGAAAGAAGGCCTCCAGAATGATATAACCTTCAGGCCTCTTAGAACCTGGCTCTTCTCACACCAAGTGCTCCTGGATATCTCAGCAGACACCACCAGAAGCTTTGGGAGTTGAAAATCATGAAACTGACCTAGAGTCTGCCCTAAGCATCCATGTTAACGTCCCTTACTCTCCCCTCTATTTCCCTTTATGTCTTCTTTCTCTCTCTCTCTCTCTCTTTTTTTTTTTTTTTTGATTCTCAGAAAAGGGGGATAAATACCTTTCCTAATCTAATAATTAGAATATTTTATTGTTTCACTATGTCTCTGAGGTCTCTATTTACACTCCCTAGCAGCTTATAAACATATTTCTTCCAAACAATTTCTTCACCGCTTATTACATAAACATCTACCAAGAAGCTATAGCCTATACAACTCAATCCTGCATTATAAAGAGGGCGTAACCCTCAGAGTCAGACTAGGTTCCAGCCTGACTCTGATCTTATTAACTGACTGACCATCGACGGGACACTTAGACTCTTATAGTTTCATTGTCTTTATCTACAAAATGAGTTGGCCTGCTTACTGAATTTAGACTCTTTAAGGGCAGGACTCTGGCACATAGCAGGAGTTCAATTAATATCTGTTGATTGATTGACTTTAAAATAAATAGCATCAAAAACATGTTGTACTGTTGTTGTTGTTCAGTTACTAACTCTTGTCCGACTCTTTGCAACCCCATGGACTGCAGCACGCCAGGCTTCCCTGTCCACCATCTCCTGGAGTTTGCTCAAACTCATGTCCATTTAGTCAATGATGCCATCCAACCATCTCATCCTCTGTCACCCCCTTCTCCTCCTGCCCTCAATCTTTCTCAGCATCAGGGTCTTTTCCAGTGAGTTGGCTCTTCACATAAGGTGGTCAAAGAAACAACTCATTGGAACTCTGTTGTACAAGATCACAAATATGTTAAACTGATTAATGCAAAATGAGACTCATACAAAAAGCCCAAAAAGTACTCAATGAAAGAACCCAGTGCCCACCCTCAAATATCGCATACTGTAGCTAAAGAAAAAGTGAATAAAGTAAAAGGACCTCTAAAATTACTGATGCAAAGACAGGAGAAATGAGGTCTGAATTTTAACTTCAAATCTCTTTTAAGACAAAATGATGTCTATCTCCTAAGAAACTTTGAGATTATTTAGCTTTATTACCTGAAATATAAATTCAGAAACCTAAACTTAACTGAAACCAGGCAATGTAACTAAAAGAATAAGACAATTCTTTTGAAACAGTATGTCCCATAAAACATGGAATCTAAATAACAGTACTCTTTTCTGAATTTGTTAAAAAAAAAAAAAAAAAGGTTTACAGTTTTTTTCTACTTAAAATACAGCAAGATATACACACCAAACATATACACATGCATACATATATACATATGTATTCATTTTAAATCTTCCCACAACTGTCTCCATCTTTCAATATGGCGTATGAGTTGTCCTTGGAAGAAGTCCACTATTTTGCTTGAGAAAACACTGAAATGAGACTTGTGGTTATAGGTGGCTAAGGCCTAGAGGGAGAAGCTGAGCTAAGGGAGATGAAGTGCCCAGGAAAATGGACTGCGGACAAAGGAGGTTATGATGTTAATGTGGGGCCTACTCTGAGGGTATCAGAGGCAGGAGACTTAGAGCCCTAGGTTTTAAGGGGAAAACATATGAAAAAGGTGACTTTAATTTGAGTTACAAATAGACCCTAAAAACACAGCATTAAACTAAGGTTTAAAGAGAAAGACAGCCACTATAGGCTCCTATAAAATGCCTGGGCAAGGTTGAGAGCACAGAAGCCCTAAATCTACTCTTTGGCTTTCTGCCTTAGTCCCTGGAAGCCCTTAGTTCGCTGCCCCATCAACAGGGACAAGGAAGCCCCTGGTCCGTGCTTGGGACAAAGAAGGACAAGGAAAGCACATCTTTGTGAGATGCCAAAAGGTGACCCACAACAGAGCTTCTCAAACTTAAATGTAGGTGCAAATCCCTAGGGAACCAGCTGAAATTCAGATTCTGATTCAGCAGGGTGAGGTGGGACCGGGAAATACCAACCTACTGGTGAGGGTGGGGCACACTGCGTAACAAGAATCCACGGAACTGAGACTGGGACAGCGGTTCGGAGTAGGGCTAGGGGAGGAGGAGGAAGACAGTGAGAAGACAGGATAAGGACAGGAAAACATTCCCGAGGAATCCTCAGACATCCAAGAGCGAATGGAATTTCCTGCGAAAGGGAACTCAGGATTGAAAACCTGGCACTCAGATTACTCAGTCTTTTTCATAATTTTTCAAAACTTCAGTGCCTGCTGGCAAATTAATAAACATCAGAAAACAAAGGGCAGCAAATACACATTAACAGGGGAAAAAAAGTTTGTAGCTTGGGTTACATTCATATTTATGGTCATGATTTTATAACATATGCATATAAGACAGTCATAGGGATTCCCTGGTAGCTCAGCTGGTAAAGAATCCACCTGCAATGCAGGAGACCCTGGTTTGATTCCTGAGTCGGGAAGATCCCCTGGAGAAGGGATAGGCTACCCACTCAAGTATTCTTAGGCCTTGCTGGTGGCTCGGCTGGTAAAAAATCTGCCTGCAATGTGTGAGACCTGGGTTCGATCCCTAGGTTGAGAAGATCCCCTGGAGAAAGGAACAGCTACCCCACTCCAGTGTTCTGGTCTGGAGAATTCCATGGACCATATATTCCATGCAATCGCAGAGTCAGACACGACTGAGTGACTTTTACATAAGACAGTCATACTTCTTGACCTTGAAATTGTTTGTAGCTTATCTAACGGAATCAAGTACATCATCATATCATTGTGTTCCATAAATAGCAACAAAACTCCCAAATGCTTCACACCCTGAAGGTGTTCTAATGTTTTCGGTCAAGATGGGTGTTTACACTCCTGGGGACTACAGAGTTTTTAATGTTTTCACAATTTCTTCTCTGAGAGTTTGGGCGCATATGTAATTATAAATACTGTAAATATATTTAATGTGAGTTTACTTAAGTAACATAACAAAAAGATTTGAAACTTTACCTGTTAACCTAGACCTAGCCTCTCAGAGCAAAAGCACCTGCCTTGACACACCAACACCACAGAAAATCACTCCCCTTACCTCATCAGCACTGCTCTTAATCCCATAGCCCCTGATTAGGTCAGTAACCAAACCCTGTAAAGTGAAACTAAGAAAGAACATCCATCTCTGGAAGAAAATGTGGACTTTGACATCAATATCCTGCAGTATGCACAGTCAAAAATTAGTTTTTGGTTTTTTTTAAATCGGGCATATAATTTGTTGTTTATTATACAATTGGCCAATACTTTAGGCACCTGACATGAAGAGCCAACTCATTGGAAAAGACCCTGATGCTGAGAAAGACTGAGGACAGGAGGAGAAGGGGGCGACAGAGGATAAGGTGGTTAGATGGTAACATGACTCAGTGGACATGAGTTTAAGCAAACTCCAGGAGATGGTGAAGGACAGTGAAGCCTCAAGTACTATAGTCCATGGGGTCACAAAGAGTTGGACACAACTTAGGGACTGAACAAATGAATGATACAATTGGCTATTTTTATATTTATAGAGAAAAATATAAACTAGTGGATCAGCTGCTCATCATTAAATTGATATATTTTAATTGAGATTAATCAGTTTAAATACAAACAGAATCATAGATGGCAAAACTCTTAAAGGTCATCTAGTTCAAGCACTCAGCTATTTTCACCAAGTAGCCATGGCGTCTACAGTCCTTTACTTCCAATAATGGGTCTAGTTCATTTTTTGGCAGTTCTGTTAGGAAGTTCCTAAGTGAAACCAAAATCTACCTCCCTGTGTCATCTAAGCACTGGTTCTATTTCTACAGACTTTGGAGGGCTTCCCCAGTGGCTTAGCAGTAAAGAATCTACCTGCAAACACAGGAGACATGGGTTTGATCCCTGGATGGGGAAGATCCCCTGGAGGAGGGCAACCCACTCCAGTATTGGAGTGCAACCCACTCCAGGAATAGCAACCCACTTCAGTATTCTTGCCTGGAGAATCCCATTGACAGAGGAGCCTCCCCAGCTACAGTCCATGGAGTCACAGAGAGTCAGACATGACTGAGGCAACTAAGCATGCATGAATGCATGGACTTTTTTGATGCAATCTAGTCTTTCACAAGACAGCATTTCAGATATTTCTAAATATTATCATATTTTTCCTGCTCCTTATTTTCCTTTCTATATTGCAGTAGTTCCTCTTAAAGTCATTAATTGAGCCTCAAATGGCAGTGTGTTAAGTCCTCCGTAATCCTGGATATACCCATGGCCCCTACCATGGGCAGGATAAAATAATTCCAGACTTGTTCCCTAGAGTGTTAATAGATGTACCCTTTAAAAAAACAAAGCAAAAACAACTTCTTTCATCAAATAAGTTCTCTATGCGAACTCTGAGCTTCAAAAAAGTCAAATAGGACTTCCATGGTAACTCAGTGGTAAAGAATCTACCTGCCAATGCAGGAGACATGGGTTTACTCCCTGGTCCAGGAAGATTCCACTAAGCTACTATGCCCATGTGCCGCAACTACTGAGCCTGTGTACTACAGCCCAGGGGCAGCAACTACAGAGCCCAAATGCCACAGCCACTGAGACCCACATGCTCTAGAGCCATGCTGAAGCCACTTCAATGAGAAGCCCATACACTGCAACTAAAGAGAGGCCCCCACTTGCCACAACTAGCAAAAAGCCCACTCAGCAACAAAGACCCAGCACAGCCAAAAATAAATAAATAAATAAATTTTAAAAAGTCAAATAGACTTCTTTGTTGCAGGAATTTTGAGTCTTTAACATGCTGATGGACATTGTGAAACTCTAAGAGGAAAGAAAGTATTTCCACAAACATAAACTACACAACTTATTTTTAAACAGTATTTGAAAAACATACTGACTTTCAAGTTGGACTGTTCCAAGTCCAATACTCAACCTTTCCACTTCCTCTGTGCTCATGGGGAAATTCCTTAACCCTTCAGAGACTCACATTTTCTATGTTGTGAAACTGGGATAAAAACAGCTACATTTCCACAGTTGTTGGAAACTAAGGTAGACTAGGTAACACGCCTTACATGGTGTCTAGCCCATAGTTAGTGCTCAATAAATGGTAGTAATCATTATATTCCCATGCAGTCCAATAACCTGTACGTTCTTTCCAAATTAATCATGTGATTAAGGAAGTATTAGTTACTCAATCATGTCTGACTCTTTGTGACCCCATGGACTGTAGCCAGGCCCCTCTGTCCATGGATTTCTCCAGGCAAGAATACTGGAGTGGATTGCCATTCCCTTCCCCAGGGGATCTTCAAGACCCAGGGATCAAACCTGGGTCTCCTGCTTTACAGGCAGATTCTTTACTGTCTGAGCCACAAGGGAAGCCATATTCTATAAATTAATCATGTCAAACAAAATTATTTGCAAATATGTAACCTAAAAGAAGTTCCTCTGAGCGTTTGTATTATATTCTTCCTTAAAAACAATACACACTCAAATATCTTCAACCTTTCAAAGCAATAAAATAAATACACACAAGTTGCAAAGCATGCTGGCATAAACAGAAAATGAAAGGAGGGAAATCTAGGGAGCCTCTGAGGACTGTGCATGTCGGCTCAGTACCAGAGTTAGATAGGCTGCCTTCCCAACTGTGGTATCGACCCACTCCTTGGAAACAAGAAGCTGAAAGAGTTGTCAGGCTTAACAAGCACAAATACATACTTCTCAAACGCTCTGCAAATTACTGTAACTTATTTCAAGATGGGTTCTGTTGTTCTTGAGGTATTCTTGGGGAGAATAAAAATGAGAGTTAGCAGCATGAAAATCTAGTGGATCAAACTTAGCAACTCACAGGATTTAACTTACTGGTTATATGAACTATTAGATGAAAAAATATGTATAAAAGGCTTAGGACTGAAGAGATCAACTATTGTCATAATTGTTATTATCATCACCATCAGAGAAGGGGAGTGAGCTGTGGAAATAAGCAGAGAAGTAGAACTTGTCCCAGAGTGTGGTAAAGCAGAGTCACCTAAAGCAGAAAAATTCCTGGCTGACCATCAGTTCCCACAGCAGTCCTGCCTCTTTCTAGCTGTGTAACTTTGAATAAACAGTGTGTGTGTGTATGTGTGTGTGTGTGTGTCTATGAGGTCCTCAGTTTCCTCACTATGAAACAATCTCCATGAGCCTTTCCAGTTCTAAATACTGACCCCAGCCTCATGCATAATCAGGTACCAAATGTGAAGACAGTAATGGGCGTGTTTAGGGTCAGGGAGACAAGTACAGATAAGAGAGAAAGAGGAGGAGAACCAAGCATTGTTGGCAACATGCCACTCTCCAGCCACGGAGCTCCAAGTGGGAGAGAGGAGATGCTAGGAGAGACCAGTCCAAGGCAAGACCCCCACATTGCTGTCCTCCAGGGCACTGCTCAGGATCACAAGGTGTATTTGGGAGAGCTGTGTATGTGATATGTTTTTTTTGGTCTTCGCCAGAGTAGTAGGGCTCATTATTAGGCAAGACAGTGAAGAAGAAGTAAGCACATGCTTTGGAGTGACAGAACCTAGTCTCTGTAGTGCCTGATAAAATGCAGGACATCCAGTAAAATTTGAATTTCAGATAAATAATGATTTTTTAAAAATATAAGTATATGCCAAATATTGCAAAGAATATACACACACTAAGCATTTTTTGTTGTTTATCTGAAATTTAAATGTTCACCTTGTCACTTTATTTGCTAAATCCAGCAGCTCTGAGTCCCAGGGTTGCTGCTCATAAACAAACGATATATTCACAGCTATTTCATACAATGGACAGAAAGATGAATCTCACTATTGGAAGTTAATGTAGGATCAGGTTCTTTTACACACATGTGACTTGTACCTCTGGATGCATGAGCTTCATTTGATCATTTACCAAGGTCAGAGTGTCCCTGGACATGGCGTTGGAAGCCATGTGCTAAATTAGGGAAATAATTTCTCTTCCCTGATCATGCAGAATAACTGAATAAATATCAGTAACTGAATAAATATCTTTAGCATTCAACTGATCTGGATCCAAATCCCAGAACTTTAGTGACTCAGTGTGTAGCATTAACTGAGGTACATACATTTTCAAGCCTCGATTCCTTCACTTGTAAGATGAGGGCAATAGCATCTACTTCTAGGGTGTTCTTAATGAGTTCATCAGAGTACACGGAATATGACAGGTAGTAAGCACCCAACAAGGGTCACTGAGATGACTTTGCAATTTTTATGTATCTATTCACTCATTTTGCCTAAATGATTAATTTGACAGAATAGAATAAATGCATTTATTCTTATCCCCATTCATTCTCAGAAAGGATGATGTACATAAGAAGTATATGCCTATGTTCAAGCTGGAGAAACTGTCTGGCGCAGGTGATAATGAGGTTAAAGAAGCAAATGCAGTCATGGATGTAGCATTGAGACTTTCCAATTGAGCAACTTATTTCTGCGTTTGGGGAAGGTGAGAAAAGCATATGGATTTCCAAACCAGCTTACAGGATAAGGCTAGTATCCAGCTCATGTTTCCTTTGATTCTTTTAGGGAAAGTCCCACTTTTTATTTCTTGGCCTTACAGTTGTTTTTGTTGTTGGTTTTGTTTTGTTTTTTTAATTTGGTAGGTGTTTCTTCATTGCCCTCTATTACTTTTGACAATAATATGAATATCTTGTCCATAAACTCAAAATTCAAAACATGTAACTCTGTTTTTCCTTATAGCTACCTGTTTTTGGTCCTGAGACCCATTTTACTGACTGCTAGAAAATTAATCTTGGTTACTTCAGAGTTTTGTCCCTTTCCCCTCTATTCCCAACAACTTCATCTAAATTGCATCCAGGAGTCTTAAAATAACACCAAGAGATGGTGGGGAGTGAAGAAGATGGCTTCAGGTTCTGAGTCTTTTGCTGTTGCTTGGTCACTAAGTCATGGCTGACTGTGACCCCACGGACTGCAGCACACCAGGCTCCTCTGTCCTCCCTATCTCCTGGAGTTTGCTCAAATTCATGTCCATTGAATCAGTGATGCTATCTAATTGTCTCATCCTCTGCCGCCCCCTTCTCCTTTTGCCTTCAATCTTTCACAGCATCAGGGTGTTTTCCAATGAGTCAGCTCTTCACATCTGGTGACCAAACTATTGGAGCTTCAGCTTCAGCATTAGTCCTTAAAATGAATATTCAGGGTGGATTTCCTTTGGGATTAATTGGTTGGATCTCCTTGCAGTCCAATGAACTCTCAAGAGTCCTCTCCAGTACCACAGTTCAAAAGAATCAATTCTTCAGCACTCAGCCTTTTTTATGATCCAACTCTCATATCCTTACATGACTACTTAAAAAAACCATAGCTTTGACTATATGGACCTTCATCGGCAGTGATGTCCCTGCTTTTCAATAAGCTGTCTAGGTTTGCCATAACTCTCCTTCCAAAACATTTCATCCTCTCTGAGACATTCTTCATCCAGCTACTTGCAGTCCATGGTCCACTTCAGCTATTTGCTTAGAAGGTTATTAAACTACAGAGCATGGCAAAGAAGCGATTTAATGTTAATTGAATATTGATAAAGGAGGAGGGGAAAAGTTAATTGAGTCAATTAGTTGCTTAGTTGCTAAGTTAACTTTTCTCCCAGTTGGAAAGAAATTATCTCAGGATTAGAGACAGCTTTTAGAGAAAGAAATACATTATCAGCTTTTCTCTTTCGGTCTTAGGAAAAGTCTGAATAATCAAAGCAAGGTGGGGTGCAAGAAAGAGACTCTAGAAATAAAAGACAGTGTCCTTCCCAGCTCGAGAAGTGACATCAGCCCCAAGAAAAAGCAATGAGCCCTCTTGCAGAAGAGAGCTAGCTAATTAGCGAGATCCTGAGCACAACAGCTGAGTAAGGAAGCCATTGGCCCATGAGCCTAGATGAATTTAAGCAACAGGAAAAAGGGCAACAAATGTTTTTAATACTCAAATTACAAGGGCCTCCCAGGCTGAGGGAAAATGCTGAGAAATTTTATAGGTGAGAGATAGCAGATGTTTTCAAGAGGCAGAAAGAAAACTAAAGTTATATTCTATTGAGAAGATGCTTTTAAGGTTAAAGGAAGTGGTCTTTCACTTGCTTTTTCCAGAAGTATTTTAATCTTGATCTGTGATACAAAACAAAAACAAACAAAAAACAGTAACCAGGGATCACTAATTACTCACCCTGTTATTTTTAGTAATATATTTCATGGAAAAATTAAAAATTGCTGAATTGTGGGCCATTTCCCTGGTGGCTCAGATAGTAAAGAATCTGCCTGCAATGCAGGCAACCTGGGTTTGATTACTGGGATAGGAAGATCCCCTGGAAAAGGGAATGGCAACCCACTCCAGTATTCTTGACTGGATAATCCCATGGACAGAGGAGGCTGGTGGGCTACAGTCCATGGGGTCGAGAAGAATTGGACGTTACTAAGCAACTTTCACTTTCCATCCCCTGAGTTAGGCATGTCTAAAACATTCCACTCATTGGGCCTTTTTACCACTTAGCAGACTCTCCCAAACATTGTCCAGTGGTAGCTGCCAGAATTACACTTATTATAGCTAGAAGGGAATGATCTGTCTTGTGTTTTTAAAATCTGTTTCGGAAGCCCTGAGGCTCAGAATCCTCCCCTTGGCATGAGAAGGGTAAACCAGTCTTCCACCCAATATATTTGTTCAGAGCTGTACAAAATTTCAGTTACTGAACAAATTGTTAGCTGCCTCAAACAAGGCCCTGTATATACAGGGCTCGGGTGCTGCCTCTTGTTGGATGTCTTAATGGCACTTCAAAAGAAGCTCCTCTTATAATCCTCCTTCCCGAATCAGGTCATCTTCCAGAGCTCCCTCCCTCACCAGCTTTCTCAGGTCAGGAACCTTCACACCAACCTTAACTAGGTTCTCCTCATGTCCAATTGACCCCCAATTTATATTTTGTTTCATCCTTCAATTTTTTTGTTTTTTTTTTTTAAATCTTCCCTCTTTACAGATCTCCAACTCTACCTCCCCAGCGTAAGTTACATAATCTCTCACCTGCCATGTGACTGAATATACCTTCATCCAGTTTGCATTACCCCCCACTCTTGTGCACACTCCAGCTGGAGTGATGGTTATAACATGCAAATCGGATGAGATCACCCTTAAGGCATCATTGCCTCCCAACCTCCAGCATAGCTTAAACCCTTCACCAGCTTCTTGCCTGTCTTAGGATGAGGATACAAATGCCCAGCATTGATCTCCAGGCCCTGCATGGTCTGATAATGGCTCACCTCTTGAGCACTGATCATCCTCATCACAGCCCTTTGCTCTCTCCATTCCAATCCCACTAGTTTCTTTGGTGTTTACATCCTTCTCTCAGCGTATTTCTACATATGCTGATTGCTCTGCCTTCCCCTGTGCCCCTAGTTAACACTTACTCAGCCCAAGCCTACTTGCCCCAGAAACCAGACCAGATCTAATCCTCATCGTATGAGATGCTGGAGCACCCTGTCACTCTCCTCTGTAAGTCCTCTTGGTTATTCTATCTGTCTCTCTGATGATTTGAATAAATGTCTGTCTGCTCCCACTAGAGTAAAACCTTAGACTCTGTTATGAATTGCATTGTGTCCCCTCAAAAGAATACATAAATAAATAAATTGAAGTTCTACCCACTCAACACCTACAAATGTGATCTTAATTGTGTCTGGGACTTTGCAAATTTAAGTAAGTTAAGATGAGGGCACTAGAGTTAGCCTTAATCCAATACAACCAGTGTCCTTATGAGAGAGAATTTTGCTCACAGGACACAGAGAGAGCACCAGTGAAGACAGAGATACAAAGGGACAATGTTCATGTGAAGATGGAGACAGATTGGTGATATGCTACCAGAAGCCAAGGACCATCTGGGGCTTCCAGACATGAAAACAGACAAGTACATGTCCTGCCTTAGAAGGAGCATGGCCCCAATGACAGTTTAGTTTTGGAATTTTTCACCTCTGGGAATGTGAGAGGATAAATTTCTGTTTTTTAAATGAACAAATATAATAAAACAGAAATAAACTTATAGATACAGAGAACAAACTAGTGGTTACTAGAGGAGAATGACGGAAGAAGGCCAAAATAGGTGAAGAATATTAAGAGGTACAAACTACTAGGTATAAAATAAGTAAGTTACAGTGATGTAATGTATAGCACAGGAAATACAGCCAATATTTTATAATAATTTTGCATGGAACAGAATCTATAAAAACATTGAATTACCATGTCATACACCTGAAATTAATATAATATTGTAACTCTATCATACTCTGCCTTAATTTTAAAAAATAAATAGACATCTGTTGTTTTAAGCTACCCAGTTTGTGGCACTTTGTTACAGCAACTCTAGGAAACTCATACAGACTATAAGCCATATGAGGATAGACACCTTATGTGTTTTTTACTCACGACTGCCTTCCCAACCACCAGCACAGTGCCTGGCTTCATAATCACTTTCTGTGACAATAATCTTCAAATAGAGAAGGTGACTTTCACAATTACCTGAAAAGCCTTTACAAAGAATTCTTGCTCACCCACAGAATTCACTCCACCCCCAAGAGGGTTCATCCCCATACTTTAAAACATCTTAATAAAGGAAATAATTTGCTTCCTTTAGTATACAATACAATACCTGAGTCACCTGAGTAACTGCATAATTATCTGCTTCACTTTGGTTGCACAGATATTTAGCTCTGCATGTAGGTGTGGTCATTGGTTCATGGCCAGAGAATACAAAACGCATGACTCCAAAGCGTGTGCCTACAAAAAGGAACCTGTTTAAATTAGACTGAAATTCAGCCCTAAGAGTTGGTTAAAAACAGCTCTAAATGATCAGTTACTAAGTGGTAAGCACTGAGAGAAAGATGATGCCATCTTTGTCTTTAAATCTATGGAAAGAGAAAACAGAAGAGCACAAACTGAAGCAGTGAACATGGAACACAATAGGGTCCACAAAAGCCAGATTCACGGCACAGAACAGATGTCCCATAACAGAGTTCAGAAAAGAGAATGACTGCAGAAATCCAAGACATATTAAGCTAATGAGTAGATAGATAGACAAGTAGCTAAATAAACAAATAAAGCAAGTTACAGTATGTTTAGTATGAGCCTCTTTTATAAATATTTTTAAATAGAAAGAAAACAAAGATGCCATATATGTGCCTATAATTACAACACAATAAAACTTAGAAGAGTATATGATGGCATATGAGTGGGAGAGGAGGCAACTTAGAAGACTTTTTAAAAAATCTTCAGTGACTCTATTTATTTATTTGTTTATTTTTGATGGCACTGGGTCTTTGTTGCTGCACACGCTTTTCTCTAGTTGTGGTGAACAGGGGCTACTCTTACATTGCAATGCACAATCTTCTCATTGTGGAGGCTTCTCTTGTTGCAGAGCACAGGCTCTAGGGTATGTGTGCTTCAGGAATTGCGGCATCTGGGCTCAGTAGCTGCAGCTCCCAGGTTCCAGAGTTGTGGAATACAGGTTTAGTTGCTTTGTGGCATGTGGGATCTTCCCAGACCATGGGTCAAACTTCTATCTTCTGCACTGGCAATCAGATTCTTTACCACTGAGCCACGAGGGAAGCCCAAGAAGACTTTTGTTACTTTACATATATCTGCATTATTTGAATTGTTAAAATGAGAGATAATTCATTTTCTAATTCAAGTGACTGAAGTTTTAAAATCACCACCATCCAAAACGTAAAATAAAACATTGTTTAAGCATTTATCTTCACATCCCACCCCAAAATGATACTAGTCTGAGAGCGGCAGCCTTGGCTCTGTCAACCCTTCTGTTATTTTTTCAGATAGAAAGAATTAGAGTATAAACAGTCACTTTCCCTGTGTCAGAGGCCCACCAGCCATTCTCCAAATGGGGGTGCTCAGTTGCTCGGTCATGTCTGACTCTTTGCAACCCCATGGACTGTAGCCTGCCAGGCTCCTCTGTCCATGGGATTCTCTAGGCAAGAACACTGGAGTGCCTCTCTGCAAATGGGCATGCCTCAGCACACGGGCTGCAGAGAAACCAGGCATTTGGGTTCCACGCCCTCTATCCCAGAAAATAAACAGATAAATAATACATTTGACGCCAAAAGAAAATCCTATCGCCCTGATTCAGAGGCTTACATTTAGCAAAAGGCTGCCAGGGTGTGCAATATTTAGGTGGTTGGTAAGGGTGACGAAAGTCTTAATGTATCTGATAATGCCAAGTGTGAGGAATTAGTCAGAACTGGGCTTGTGAGCAAAAGCATTTTAATGATTTATTGAATTTCTCTTAAGGTCAGTAGTTTATGATTTGCCATTTTAAAAATGCACTGTAAAAAATAGATATGTATTTTGCTGTACAGGAACTGAATCATTTTCTAAATGCATTTTTTTAAAAAGGAGAAATCAGTACAAATAGCCACTGCCAGCATAGCCCATTTCTAACCTAATCACATGAACTCCAGCCCAGATAAGCAGCTTTCTGAATGTTATTGGTGGAAATATGGTTTCCAGAAGGAAAAGAGACCATCCTTAGGTCAGAAAGTTGGTGTTATCAGCTTGCAACCTTATTCCTGTTGTATAATTTTACCCCTGAGACTATTATTTCAGTTCTAGTGTACTGGAAATTCAGAGTTAGCCTAATCAGTCATCTCACTCAGGGGCCTTCAGATACTTTTTTTTTTTTTTTTTCATATTTCAAGGGGCATGCACAGCATTCACATGTTCCCTTAGTAGTTAAGAGTCACAGGTAGAAAATGTGAGAGTGAATCAAAATGAGCTGCTGAGTGCTGCCTCCAGAGTCCAGCTCTCAGCCAAGCATCCCTGACTAAGGACCAGATTCTATCCCAACAGGGAGTGACCCTCCTCCAGGAGGAAAATTAATGTAGCATCTTACACACAAATCATACAGGGAGTGAAAAAAACGTCGCAGAATTTACACCTCCTGACTGTCAGTGAAAACTCTGTCCCCTGGACCATGCTGCCTTCCCAGACATATTAATGTATTTGCTACAGTAAATATGTAATGGGTGTCCATTATGTACCAGGTGGGTTCTAACCTCTGGGAGCACGACAGTGCCAGAGCAGACATAGCTGGTGTCTTCATGTAGCTCACTGTCTTGTTGGCAGGAAAGGCAATTTGAAGAGTAATGATGAACAGTGTGTTGTGGTAGAGAACAGAGAGGATCCATGGTAGGGGCATTTCAGCCCAGCTGGGGGATGTCAGAAATCTGAACCTGGGTAGAAATATATATAATGTGGAGGAAGGGGATCTGAGGAGTGACATTTCCGGAGAATAGGAACTGCACAAGCAATGGGTCCAGAAGTCAGTCCAGGGCCCTATATAAAAGTGAGGACTTGGTACAAGCAGAACAATGATTGTGATAAAGGAAATAGGAAGAGACAGGTTAGAGAGATGACAAAGATGCTGGACTATTTCTGGAATCCTGCCTGAAGAAAATGAGAAGCCACCTGTAAGTTGTATCTAAGGAAATCACATGATCACATTTGCAGTTCAATGAAAGCTATGGCAAACTAGATAGCATATTAAAAAGAAGAGACATTACTTTGCCAACAAAGGTCTGTCTAGTCAAAGCTATGGTTTTTCCAGTAGTCATGTATGGATGTGAGAGTTGGACCATAAAGAAGACTGAGCGTGGAAGAATTGATGCTTTTGAACTGTGGTGTTGGAGAAGACTCTTGAGAGTCCCTTGGACTGCAAGGAGATCCAACCAGTCAATCCTAAAGGAAATCAGCCCCGAATATTCATTGGAAGCACTGGTGCTGAAGCTGAAGCTCCAATACTTTGGCCACCTGATGCTGGGAAAGATTGAAAGCAGGAGAAGGGGACGACAGAGGATGAGATGGTTGGATGGCATCACCGACTCGATGGACATGAGTATAAGCAAGCTCCAGGAGTTGGCGATGGACAGGGAAGCCTGGTGTGCTAAAGTCCATAGAGTCACAAAGAGTCAGACACGACTGAGCGACTGAACTGAGCTGAACTGAAGGTCCAGCTGCAGTATGGACACGGGGTCAGAAGGACCCGTCACAGAAACCAGAGGAGAGATTAAGTTTGTGGGAGTGGGGATGGAAGGAAATAGAATCAGTTGATATTGGGAAGCAGAAATGACAACACTTGCTAATGGCTTGAACGAAGTTAGGAAGTTGAAAAGAAAGAAGACTCAGATCTGACTTCCAGCTTTTGCCTTGGTCATCTTGGTAGGAAGAGATGACATTCATTCATAAACATGGGGAACTCATCAGGGCGTGCAACCTTGAGGCAGAAATCCAGGTTTACCTTTGTGTTAAGAGGATGCCCGGGGAGGGAGAATTTTTTAAATAATTATGCCAGTCTTCCACCATCTCAAAAGAGAAACTCTCCTTGGGGAAAATGTTGTTGTTCTTGTAAGAGCAGCCTGGCTGTTCTGTAAAAATTAAAGTTAAAAAATATCCCCTTGCCCTGAGAAAAAAATGTCCCCCTCCCAAAGACCTGAGAAGAAAAAGCAATTCCTCTCTTGAGTATATGAGAAGATAAACCAATTTGCTTTAAAAATGCCTTCTGAGAGAAAATCACTCAGGTTCCTACCAAAACTCAAAGGTATAGACACTACTGGATGAAGACTGCAGGGCATGCTCAAGGTCTAGTACCAAGGTAGGACCCCAAGATTCCCAGGGGAGAACTTACCAGAAACAGAGGCTATGGTATTATAATCTACCCTGTTGACCAAAAACCCCATAGGAAACCCCAGCTCCTGCACGACATTAAACTGAAATTGGAAATCATTCCTTCCTGGCCTAAGTATTGATAAATAGTATTTGTGCATGTGAACTGGAGCCCTGGAGACAACCCAGTGAAGCTCCAGCAAGGGTGAAGCAGCAGATTTAATACAAGGAAGAGACAAACATCACTGGTTTGTGCGGGACCAGTCCTCCATAATAACACTATAAGGTAATAAGAGCAAAAGCAAGAAAGAATACCTAAGGATATTGAGGACTGACTCTCTTTGGTCAGAGGCAATTATGGAACATTCTGGACAAATCAAGGTTGATAGGAAATCAAAGAGAAATGTACTGGGACTTTTGTTCTTAAAAACTAGTTGGCATCTGACCTAGTGCATTAAAAACTGGTGAAGTAGAGCACAATATTAACATGTATGCTACATTTAACATAATTGCTTGATTTTTAAGCATTATTTTAAATCTATAGCAGAACAAAAGAAGGAAATCAGTGCTATGCATTTGTATATTGTTACATCATTTTTCAAAGCACTTTTGTAAATGTGGGTAAACATACACTTTTTTGCCAGCTCATCATCACATCTCCTTTATTCTGGTTAGAAGAATTGCTCTTTTTTGTCTGAGCCCCATTCTATGTGGTTCAGTTGGGGCTGATTCTGCCCAGAGAGCTGAATTGGACTTTTGAGGAAGGAATGGGTATGTGACCCAAATTAATAAGAATCTTTCCCATAACTTTCCTGAGTATGGGGAGGAGGGAGTTCTTTCTCTAGGATCATGGCTTGAAAGGATGATATAAATCTGAAATCCGCTATCATTTAGGAATTCATGAACATTTTTAGGCTGAAAAGTGCATCATTCATATCTTAAAAGATTGGAAACCCCTGGCTTAAGATAAGAGGATCAAATTTTGAAGGGAAGAGCTCTGGACTATAAGACTTGCCAAGTTTCCTCTTGAGGGGAGGTGGCCATTTGATGTAAAAGAAGAGGGTAGGAAATAGCAACCTCGCCTTTTGGCCTGACCCTCTCCCCAGGGGTAGCCCCTTCTCCTCTGAGATTCTGGCCAACTGGGGGGCCAAAATTCCTGCTGGAAGTAGAGTTTCAAGTTTGAGGGAAGAAAAGTAAAATCCAGTCTAGATGACGCCAGTAAAAAAAAAATGGCATATTTTTTGGCAGAAGACTTGTCATCACTGATGTGTGTCAGAAAAGGACAATGTAGTATATGAGTCCATCCAGTTTTCAATTTTATTTTATTATAAAGATCATTTTGTTAAGTTTCCCAATGTATATTAATGCATTGTACATGTGTGCATGCTCAGACGCTCAGTTGTGTCTGATTCCATGTGACCCCATGGACTGTAGCCCACCGGGTTCCTCTGTCCATGGGTTTATCCAAGCAAGAATACTGGAATGTGTTGCCATTTCCTCCTGCAGGGGATCTTCCAGACTCAGAGATGGAACCTGTGTCTCCGGCATCCCCTGCATTGGCAGGCAGATTCATTACCACTGAGCCAACTGGGAAGCCCATTAATACTTACTAAATAAATGAAAATCTGCTTTCCATAAGTATGTTTTATTGTGCAAGCCACACATTTCCAGGATCACAAATTCATGTTGTTGACTCTGCATCCAAGTGTAGAGCTTCAAACAAATAATAGCCCTTTACTGTGGAAATGCAGCCTGAAATCTGATTTCTAGATTCGCTTTTTCTCTTGCATTAGCTGTAACAGAACACAGATGTTATACGTCACACAACCCTAAGTATGTGCAGGATGTATACTGTATATTCTTAATATCCATACATTTGTATACATGAAAATCTTTGCACATATATCATGTGTATAACAAATGAATACATGCGTACATTATTTATCTGTCAATAGCATCAAACAACAAAGAAAAACCACTTAGTTTATAACTCTTAACTGGCACATTTTCTTGCTCCAAACTGCCCAGTTTTCCAGGTTTCCTAACAAGCAGAAAACAAGCTCTACTGTTTTGTTTTCATTTATTTTTTCATCTTTCTCCCTAAAGAGGTAGATGTGAGCTGTAAAGTAGTCAGAGGAAAAGGAGCTGTAAAGAGCTTGGATAATCCATGTACTGGATAATCCCTTTCTTTGTAATTACTTTAATTCTTAATACTTATATAGCAACCAACAAACAAATACAAATGATGTACAGTAGATTATATATTCCCTGCTCTTACTCATCTGCAGTCCCTAATGGAATGCGCTGCACATGGCAGGCATTTAATAATAAGTATTTAATTAAATCCAGTAAATGATAGAACCAATCTCATTAATTCATAAGTAAGCTGAGTTTCTCAGTTGATTCTGTAGCTAACTAGGTCTTCCCCTCCCCCTTCCACATCTTCCAACGTCACCAATGTTAGCAAGAAATTACACCTGAGATGATCCTACTCACTTGTAACCTGAGGCCTAATATCTCAAAGACACTTAAAGTAGTCTGTGTAATGGAGCAAGTGTGCCTATGATTGGTCACTGACAGAGATATTTTTCCCCTGGTCAACAAGCATCAAATAGAGGCAACCCCCTAGAATTTACATTTAATGTTACAGTGGCTAAGTTTTGTTAAAATCCAGCAAAATTGGAGTTAATTTTATTTGGTAGAAATAGGTTTAAAAATAGCCTCCCAAGTGAGCACAGTTCTGTAATTTTACCATCCCATAGTGATAAAGAAAAAATTCTGTTCGTTAGTTTTCCTCTTGCATTTGGTTAAAACCCCCTCCTCCATATAAAATTAGATTCTATACTGATAGTATAATTACCGTATAATAGAGTTTGCTCAACTACTCAACACAAAATGCTTTGCTTTCATAGCATTTTAATATGAGCAGCATAATGGGCACCAGCTTGAAAATCAGCAAGCCAGGAAGGAATCTAGGACCCCAGACGAGCTCAAGTTTGTAAAATCTGGCTCAGCTGCTCAGCAAACTAGTTAATTCTAACCGACTTGACATGTGGATATCAAAAATTTTACTGTTTCCAATCGTGTGTTTTGGTTCAAGAGAAAATGGCCTCGATCCAAAAGCAGCAGAACATGGATACTACCCTGCAGGTCTTTGAGGGCTCATCTCTGAGTGGGCTCATGGCTTCACATGCATCAGGGGACCCTTGTCTGCTCCACTTCATGGCTCTGAAGCATGATATGGAAAAGCCAGATGCTCCCCAGGATGCACTGGTTTTAAATTAAATTAGACTTTCCTATTTCTCTCAGTAGATACTGCTTTCACGGACTTAATGGATCTGTGTTGTATACCATACACTAAAACCATTTACTCCTTTGGGGATAAGAGATTAACACAAGTAATATAGTGAAACTCCCTATATACATAATTGTAATTTTCCTTTTGCCATAACAGAGACTTTTTTTGACCTTTTAAATGTCCAATGCTGCCGGAGTTAGCATAATTCGTACCGCATGTCCAATTTATTCACTCATTTCTCTGAAATAACTAGTAAATCTCTTCACTGTTTGCTGAGAAACTACTCAAAGGCAACCAGGTTCTTTTACATACTTCCAAATGACTGGTAGAGCAAGAGCCCCACGGAGGGGCTTTTTTTTCCCCATTTCCACAGGGTTAGCAAGTCCAGGAGTCCCATCAGATAACAAAATTAGTAAATGAACTGGGATAAATCAGGAGTCACTGGGCTGTGCCATGCTGTAGGAAGTACAACCCACCTACAGCTTTATACACACATATATAATACATATACACATATGCCATTGACCACTGAACAACACAGAACTGCATGGGTCCACTCATATGTGAATTTTTTACAGTAGTGAATGCTAAGTACTTCGTGATCTGGGATTGGTTGAATTTGTAGATGTGCAGGAACTGGGATGTGAAAGGCTGATTATAAATTATATGGGGGGGGGTTACTGCATGGAGGGCTGGTGCCCCTAACCTCTACATTGTTCAAGGGTCAACTGTATACACATATATACACACATATGTATACATATATGTATATACATGTATCAACGTGGCCTGAAGCACCACCGTTGCTGTTTAGTCGCTCAGTCCTGTCCCACTCTTTTGCAACCCCATGGACTGTAGACCACCAGGCTCCTCTGTCCATGGGATTTTCCAGAAAAGAATACTGGAGTGGGTTGCCATTTCCTTCTCCAGGGGATCTTCCTGACGCAGGGATAGAATCCCCATCTCCTGCAACATCAGGCATGTTCTTTACCACTGAGCCGCCTGGGAAGCCCTTAACCACTACTGCTAAGTTAATGCACCTCACAGATACAGTTCATGATCCCTTCCTAGAGCACTTCCTGGCAAAGTGGGCACTCTGAAAAGAATATCCCTAAATTGTTCCCTTTCAAGATGTTCTCGGAACAAAAGTCCAAAGGACATTCCTGGAAATAGGAAATATCCACATCCATTATTTGAGAGCTTTTGTGCCTGGGGTAAGGAAAGTCCATGTAACTATTTTGCTTGATGTTTTAAAAATGTTCTAATAATTGCGCTGAATTAAAACTACAAGACACATCTAAGAATTAAGCCTTTTCCTGTTCTTGTGCTCCATATTTGCAATATTTCTCTTGACCTTGCTCCTAAAGGCAACAGAAGGCATGTATAAACATACATGTATAAGTGTAAATATAGAACACACAACAATCCTCATTAAGTAAACTTCTAAATCCGCCTGTAATGCGGGAGATCTGGGTTCAATCCCTGGGTTGGGAAGATCCCCTGGCAAAGGGAAAGGCTGTTACTGTTAGTCACTCAGTCGTGTCCGACTCTTTGAGACCCCATGGATTTTGGCCCACTAGGCTCCTCTGTCCATGAGATTCTTCAGGCAAGAATACTAGAGTGGGTTGCCATTTCCTTCTCCAGGGGATCTTCTGGACCCAGGGATCAAACCCTGGTCTCCTGCATTGCAGGCAGATTCTTTGCCATCTGAACCACCAGACCTGAAGAATAGGTGGTATTAATTTACCTGAGGTGATCGAAGATGTAGAGGAACAAGCCCCGAGGGTGTATCAGCTAACACATTGAAATGAGGAGTTGGAGGAGGCCCCATTGCCATGGGTCAACTTTCTGGATCCACTTGGTAATTAACAACCCCCCACTGCTCTAAAAAGGCATGAAGCCTCATCACAGCACACACTACCCACTCCAGTATCCTGGCCTGGAGAATCCCATGCACTGTACAGTCCATGGGGTCAAAACAGCTGGACACAACTGAGGGACTTTCACTATCACATACTCTTTCCAGCCCCCAGGTCTAAAATTAGGTGGGGTGATGTAACTGGTTCTAGCCAATGAGTTGTGAGAGGAAGTGGCCGTGTCCCTTCTGGGCGAGTCAATGAAAAGCCTTTGCACAGCTCCTAGTCTCTTCCCCTGCCCTGGGAACCAAAGGGGAGAGACTGCTCCAGAAAATGCAGCTGTAAGATTGTAGGGAGCTCCCTGGCAGTCCAGTGCTTTCACTACCATGGCCCAGGTTCAGTCCCTGGTTTGGAAACTCAGATCCTGCTGCAAGCCACACAGTGCAGCCAAAAAAAAAAAAAAAAAATTAAAATAAAAAAAGAAAGAGATTGTATCTGCTAAGCCCTGTGAGTGACTGTATACACCAACTTTCTCCTTTCCCACCCACATACAAAGGTCAGCAAGAAAGAAAAAAAAAACATTTAACCACAATATATTAAAGCAATCTAGCCCAGTTAAAGCCATAATCAGACATCTTTGCAGTGACAAAACTCTGTCCTTGATGAAACTTTAATCAGGCTCCTCTGAGCCCTCTGGGCCTCAGCCCTGGTGTCCCCCCTGCCTGAACCATCAGTTTGAGCGCTTAAGTCAATTTAGAGAATCCCTCATCCTCATATCTGATCACCTTCTCTATCTAATCAAATTCTTCATTCCCTGAGTGATACCTGATCACCCTGGCCTGCCTTCAAGAATCCTGTCAGGTCTGTTTAACCAATATCCTTCCCCATCCCATGTTTTGTCTCAGCAATTTTCCACCCACTGACCCCACCCTGCTCCTTGGTTATAAATCCTTTCTTGTCCATGATGTCTCTAGAACTGAGTTCAGTTCTATATTGAGGTCTCTTTATCCCTACTGCAATAGTTCCTGAATAAAACCTGTTTGGGCCATTTTACTGTCAAGCTGTGTTTTTTCTTTAACGTAATTCTTTATACTGTAGCTCTCTGTCCATCCACTCGTGCCACCTGGTTTTAGTTACAACTTCTAACCTAGATCAATACCTAACCACAATTACTCGGGCAGTTCTGTAAAGCACAACTTTTGTGAACCTCTGTTCTCCCAAATTTATCCACATGAAATCAAATATAGAATCCCAAAATTAAGTTTACAGAAAAATGTTCCTTGAAATCATCTTATGGGAAGGAGAGTTACTGGCTTTTATCCTTAATATTCTGTGGATTGTTTTGAACTACCCCTTTTAATATGTGATACTGCATCTGAGTGGTAATGATTAATTATTACTTTATTAGGAGCATACACAGGTTCACCACTGACACACGGCTAAAGGTGCAGGATTGATTGATGTAGGAGAGTAAGTGATAATTCTGTTTTCAAGACGCAGTCCTCTAGAGAGAGTATCTGTGTGTGGGGCATCCCCCACAGGTGCTTCAGGTTCCAGTATTGTGATGGATGAACACTCTTTGCAGAACTCAGGCTGTCTCCCATTTGTTCATAAAAGCTGGCAATGCAGAGAAAATTTGCTGAAAGAGCCACAGAAGAGTGAATTCCAGAGAAATGTAAAACAACATGACAGAGAAGCACTGTGGCCAAAAATAAAGCAACCAAATTCCACAAACCTAAAAGAGTGATTTTTTTTTTTTTTTTTTTTTTTTGGCCAAACGGTACATTCAGATGTAGATTCAAACAGCAAGCCTGCTGGTTCTCTGTCAGCAAAAATGCTAAATATGGGCGAACTTGTCTTCCTGGAGAGAGAGGAGCAGAGTCAAACTGAAAAACCACCTGAAGTTTGAACCAAAAGCCAATTTAGATCAAGCTGAGCAAACAGACAGGTCTGCTGGTCAATTCAAAACCAAGTTATTAAAAAAAGAAAAAGAAAAAAGTATATAAGTACAAAAAAGAACCATACAGGCCAAGGAAAACCCAGAGAGCAATTTCAGGGACTAATAGCCCACTTCCCATTCAGATCTGGGCCTAGAGTGCGGCCTGGGGCAGTTCCCACCTTGCCTCCCAGTGCCCGGTCTTTGTTCTGTGCTGGTAAGATCAGAATGAATGAAAGTCAAGGGCAGCCAGAGGACTGCGGGGGCTGGGGGGGAGGGGCAGTTCCACCCACTTGGCCCAGGTTAAAATGATGGAGGCTATTACTTGCTGAGAACAGACTTGCACTCGATTTTTTTTTCCAAGGCACCAGCTGAGCTTCTCTCTCAATTGCCCTCTACACTGAATCACTAACCAGCCACTGGGTGTGGGGTTTTAGCAGCAGCAGCAGCTCTTATCTCCGACACTCCCCACCCCTGCCTGCTCCTCCTCCTCTCACATGGCTTTCTTTGGTAAAGGAGGAAAAAAAACCTTTGAAATCCTTTTCACAGTTCTGAAAATTGTTTACAAGTGACTCTTTCTGAAGGGGCCCTGGGTGTTTGCAAAGCACAGTCGGGTTACGTGAGATTTTAAAAGGTTATTGAACATATTTGCTCATGTGCACGATGCATGCATAATGTCACTGAAGACTTCAAGGGAGGGGGTATTTTCTGTACTTTCATTACATATTTATTGGAAGTGATAAGCAAGAGCATGCATGAACACAACTATTTTTCAGAATTTACCTTTTTCAGATTACATATTACTACATATACTCACAATTTCTAATTTTCTATTGGAAATGTGTTATACTATAGTTATGTGAACAAAATAATGTATTTCCTCTTCTGATGACATAACTGCTCTAAAGCAAATTCCATATTTACATCTTCCTTCAGTCAGCAACCATGACTCATAAAATGAGAGGAAATTTTTGCTACACTAGGGAAGGATGTCTCTTACACACCAGCAAATGCAGCAATGTGTCTGGATCTGAATGTCCTTATCTACAAAAAGAACTGAACTCCAAGTCCCCTTAGCTCTGAGAGTCTACAATTAGCAATGACTGTGCCACAAAGACAAAAAAGGTGATTCAATAGAGCTTAAAAAAAAATAAGTCACTGAAATTGGATTAACTTGACAGGCAGAAGGAACTCCTCCACTAGTCACCCAAAAGTCATTCTGCAAACATTAACTAAAGAATAATGAGGTCTGTCTTTTTTCCTTAAGATAGGAAGATCTTTAAGGTAAGGACCAGTGTTTTTAATTAAAAAGGAAATTTCCCAAGATAAAATCAAGAGACATCTCTCAACCTACCAGACAAATGGCCTAACAATGAAAAAATATATATATATTTAATCCATCAAAAAGAACGGTGGTCTCAGAGCTCCCAGCTCTAAGATTGTTCCTTTCTATTATAATGTTCTACCATCAAGAGATTCAATGTAAGAGGCTTCTAGGGAGAGACAATGAGTGGCAATTAAGAGGAAGAGATCCAAGACCACTGTAATGGACATGAGCTATATAAGCATCCTAAAATCTTGGCACTGGCTCTTTCATGTCAACAATATTTCTGCCAGCAAATGCTCCATCCCTAGGAATCCTTATAGAACCCTTGAGCTGAGCACTTGGGGATGGAGCCTGGGTGGGAGGACTGTGCTGCCTCAACTGTGTAGCAAGATCCTTTCCCTGACCGAGGCTGGTGGCACCCAGAGCACTCATCTTAGACAAAGCTGGCTCAGTGCTGCAAGGCAGGCCTAGGGCCCTGGGGACCACAGCAGCAATGCTCATTCTGTTTGCAATCCTATTTTGTCAGAACTAAAGGGAAACAGTCGGAAAATGGTTTGGCCACTTTTCCAGATGCTTTTGACCATGCAGGGTGCTTAAAAAAAAACAAAAAGATCTGACTTGACAAATGCTACAAAGAGAGAAATAGGTTCTATTTACCCACTAATTTTAGCTGGGATGTGGGCTACTGATTATTAAAAACAAACAAGCAAAAACTACTAACATAGCTTTTCTGTTTTCCTGCAGTATGCTAGCAGTTTCATCCTGTCCAAGAGCCTAAGACTGGCTATTAGAAGCCTTGGGGCTTTGTCCTCAAACACCACCATTTCCTGATCTCAGTCCTTGATTTCTTCCTGCTTCACTGTGTCACTCTATGACGTCATTTTTTAACTCTTGTCCTTCCCTACCTCAAACTAATGCTGTGAGGACAAATGAGATGGCTCAGTGTTACCTTCTTCCCTATCCATATGGCACTCTGATTTGCAAGGGCTGCATTGGGTTCTGGACTGGAAAACAAGAGTGTTGTGCCAGAAATGAAAGGAGGCAGGATGGATCCAGGCGGAGGCTCAACAGGACACCAGGGGCAGAGGTCCAGGACAGGGTTGGAACACTGGACTGGCCACGGTCTCACATATCAAGGTTATGCTCAGGCCCCCAGAGTACACACTTGTGTGGTTATAAGAGCATCTTTAAGTCGTTCAGGTCTCATTGTTTGAACTCTCAGGTGCAAAATCGTAGGGATTGTACTACTGAGATTTGCCTTCTTTTACCTGCAATATTTTTCCTTGTGTGGCCTTGAGTGCCTGTTTTGTTGTCAAAGTCCTGATAATGACTGAACTAATCATTCTAACTCACTTGGTAGTGAGTTACTTTACAAATGTATTTACTCAACTAAGCTATTACTCAATAATAGTCAACTAAGGTATTTTTGCAACATGTCCTGGCTTTGTTGTTGTTGTTTAGTTGCTAAGTTATGTTGGACTCTTTGTGACCCTATGGACTAGAGCCCACCAGGCTCCTCCATCCATAGGATTTTTCAGGCAAGAATGCAAGAGTTGGTTGTCATTTCCTTCTCCAGGGGATCTTTTGATCCAGCGATCGAACCTGCATCTCCTGCATTGGCAGGCAGATTCTTCACCACTGAACCACCTGAGAAGCCCCAAAAGGGACACCCACGGGGAAACCAATAGAAGGGGCAGGACTGGAGCAATGCTGCTCTTTGTCACTGTTACTTGTGAGCCAGTTATCCAATCTGCTTTGACTTACTCTTTCTGGAAAGGTCTGTATAATTTGGCAATAGAATTCCAAGATTCTCATTTATTATAAACCGTGCCTTTGTCAATTGCTTTTGTCAGGACTCCCCATTTCACCTCACATCTCCTCTCTCCACTCTTGCAAATGCACTGATCTGTGAAAATGAATTAAATATACTAAAAAGCAGCTTTTCTTATTCATTGGAATAAAAATGGATAAATGTGAACATGGCACATATCCTTATACACAAACCACAAAAAAAAAAAACATTACTTCAGTCAAGAGGGTGGCCTGACTCTCTGGGAAAAACAAATGCAGAAAATGCTCTTTGACTCAAGTTAAGTCACCCCTGTAATCTAGAGCAATGTTCTACTTAATGACAGCCACAGTGATAATCGAATTATTAGGCTTTCAACAAACCCAAACTATAATGACATCATATGTGCTTCTAATTAAAGTTGATCTTTACATAAAGCGGTTCCTCTTTACATAGAGAGAAATATTTATAAGATTAAATAACTCATTTTACAGACATCTCCCAGTTTACAAATTTCTGGAGCAAAACACTCAAAAGGAATGTTTACAGATTCCTGTTATATTTAACATATGAAGGTTCTGGGAGCCATCTTGACCCCATCTGCCAGATAAGGACCAAGCTTTAAGCAACCTCCACAGTACGGCTGGGAGTGTCCCAGAGGATCATCATGATATATCACGTGGTACATGCCGGAGTCAGAAATCTGGTACATTTCAGACAAATGATACCATTAGGGATTCCAGGGAATGTCACACCACACTGCTCCAGGGAGCCCGGATCACAGCAAGGCCTCGCATGTTGGGTGATCTCCAGAAATAGGAAGAACACTATATGCATGCAGATTTAACTGGTAGCCCTGAATGCCTTTATTAAAGAGCTCACACTTTGGTTTTCTTGCTTATTTGCTTAATCTTGTTTGTTTATAGTAGGGGAAGGGCTAGGGGAAGCAAAGAGAGGAGGGGAAGCACACTTTGTCACCCAAGGAACAAGCTACCCTCTCCACCCCTTGAAACTCTGATTCTTGATTGGAAATAAATTTAGCAAGACTTGGTAGCCCAAACTTCCTCATCTCTGCACTAGATAATCTTATCATCTGCTCCAAGGTTTGTCCTGAAGAAGAAATGGGTTAAAGCATGAAAATTTCCTTGCTCTGTACCTAGAGAATGATTAAGTGCTCCTTGAAGAATAGTTACTTTTATCATAGTGATTACTAGAAGTGTCATTTTCTTAAATGAGCTTAGATGAACAGAAGCTGAACCCACTGGCCTCACAACAAGTAGCAAGAAAGAGTTGCCCTCCTGCAGATGGGTAAGAGCATAACTGAAGTCAGTCTCATTACAAGGCATCAGTACTCAACATGAGCTATGAACTCTCTGCATTCAAATGCCATGCTAGACTTTTCATAAAATGTTCATATCTGTTCTCATTGTCCTTATTTTGAGTGCAGCCAGTTATTATGTGGGACTGTCCTGTGCATTGCTGAATATTAAGCATCTCTGGCCCCTTCCCACTAATACCAATAGCTACCCAATCCTTGGAACAACTCAACAACATCCCACACATTTCCTATTGCCATGTAGGACACAGAGCTACCCTACTATTTGGTACAGCAGGTATCATTAGGTCCATCTTACAAGGTATAATGGTATAAAGAGTGACTGATCAAGTTAATCAGAGAACAGAGACAGTGGAAACAAACTGTTGTTGCTTAGTCAGTAAGTCATATCCAGCTCTTTGTGACCCCATGGACTCCAGCACACCAGGCTTCCCTGTCCTTCACTATCTCCCAGAGTTTGCTCAAACTCATGTCCCTTAAGTTGGTGATGCCATCCAACCATCTTATCCTTTGTCACCCCCTTCTCCTCCTGCCTTCACTCCTTCCCAGCATCAGGGTCTTTTCCAATGAGTTGGTTCTTTGCATCAAATACAAAATAAGTATGAAATGATTTGTACGTGTCAACAACAGTGATCACATGCAGTAGGAGAAGGGAAGTTACTCTTTTCTAACTACACAGGCACCCCCTGTAGACATTCACCCAGGGAAAAATCAGTCACTGTGATTTATTGATAATGACAAGAATGTGTCATAGTCCTCAAGGTTTAAAGATAGAAAAAAGGTCAAAAGTGCTGAAAAGAACTCAGAAATGTTCTTGCAATGTACCTGGCTAGACCAATGGGAGGTAGAGAGAAAGGAGAAATCAAAACTCTGAAACACTTCAATAGCAGGAAAGCAAATCCCTGGGCTGACCCTACCACAGTTTTGTCCCTGGGATTTTAATACAGATCAGCAGTACGTCACAAAACAACATCTATGGATCAGCATCCAAGGAAAGCCTTTACAATCTGTAATTCTTTTTAAGTGCTATTAACATCCTATTTCTTCTCTCTTGCTGTCATGTGGTATTACATCATTTAGAGGCCACACATTTTTTTCAAAAGTCTCTTCCAGTCTTTTATTGAAGTCAGTGAAAAAGGACAATTCTACATGATGAAATTTATGATACAGCCAAGTCTTTTTTTCTTTTTTAAGACTTTGGAGGATTTTCTTTAGGCCAAGTTCTTAGTGTACAGCAACAATGAATTCCAAATACAAATTCAACATTTACAAGTGAATGTTGACACAGCAACCTCTTCAGGAACGGGTCTATGTCAAGCAGGGAGAGACACCTGTGTTCAGCCATGTTCCCTCGGCTTTGGGTAAAGAGGAGTGCCCCTTGCCTATACGTGGAGCAGCTGGCTCATTCTGCGGCTTCAGTCTGAGCTGCTGAATACATTTTTAAGCTTGAAAGGAAACTGTGGCTTCTGCTGTGCAGCGAGCTCAGATGTCTGTGCTGGAAGTCTTCAGAGCCGAAAGCCAGGTTTGACCTGAGGTGCTCTGTGACTCTTTCCTGGGTACTTTGGATCCTAAATATAAAAGAATACCTGAGTGCTTGCTAAGGGACACAGACACTTCTGAATTCCTCTGTGTGCCAGAGAAGGCTCAGCTTCCATGCAAGATCGTCTAATATTAGGCTAACTTTTCAAGTATTTTTCTCTCGACATCTAACAGTTATTTTCATTGCTTAGCAAAAAAAAAAAAAAAAGAAAGAAAGAAAATCAAAAGTATCCAAAATTGGAAATGTAATGCCAGGATCATAGCAAACATTTAAAATGATTTCAGCAAATACACTACACACACACACACACACACACACATACAATGGCTATGGGACAGATGGTGGGGGAAGAGAGGGTAGTGATTATGTCTGCATTTAATTCTGAAATATAAAAAGGTTTTAAATCACAAGCCTCATTTTCAAGTCAAGAAGTATTTTGGGAACACAAGCCAGTCATGGGCCAAACACTGGGGGCAGGGTTGAGGAAGGTGTTGAGGAAGAGAGTTGGAGGGGACAATTAACACCAGTCCCTGGAACATGCAGGTTACTATGTCTTCCCGGTTTGGAAAGGGCCAGGACACCTCTTATACTTCTCCAGGCTTCCCGGAGCCTGCCATATAACTGGAGGATGAGAAATGCAGAGGGGAAAAAAACTCCCAGACAAGGGATAATAGTAGGCCAGAGAAGGAAAGATTTCCTAACAGCCATTTAGGACATCTGATCTACAGCAGCCCTCAGGAGGCTCCTAACATCTAATAATAAAGGGGCCAGACAACTTTTGAAAAAATGGGAACATGAACCACTTTATTATAAGAAAACCCTGTTTTAGAGGTATTCATTCATTTGTCACACAGTTATGGGGCACCTAATATGCCAGTGCTAGAGAAATACGGATACACTTGTTTGGGTCTGGACACAAATTACTTACTGATTTCATAGATTGAATGTTGTTCTCAGGCCTTACTCCCTCTTTATTGAAGGAATATCCATCCATGAACTTTGCCACATGACTAAACAGGTTATGGCATCATTAAAAGTGGGGTATATTTCTCTACCCCACTGATACTGAGTTTGGCCACATGACTTTGCTTAAGCTGATGGAACTTTAGTGCATTTGACACAAGCCAAGACTTCAAGCATATCTACACAACTTGCATTGGCCTCTTGTCCAATCCATTTCTATAAGAAGAAATTGCTCTAACAACCATAGGTGCAAAGAGAGTGACTGTCACACAGCGGAAACCTGTAGTCTGTTCTCAAACTACAAACTACAGTCTGCCTGAGTCCAAACTGTAGCAGGTCTATAGAACCAAAAAAGAGAAATGCTGGTGGCTGCAAGCCACTAGGAATTGGGGGTTGTTTGTTATGTAGCGTGATCACAGCAATAGCTTGATAATACACTGACCAAATAGCATATTCACTTTAAGCTATGACATAGGCCAAAGTTCTGTTTGTGCTTTCAAATACAGCCAATCCATCTAGTTTGCCCAGGACTACCTCTGTCTTAAAAAGGGGGAAATTGGTCACCTTAGCACCTTCCCACCTCTGATTTCTGAATCCTTTCTGCTTGTTGGCACCAGCCACAGCTCTGCTATAGACCAAGGCACTCATTCTGCACTGACAGTTCTTGCTGGCCCAGATTCCCACCCACCACTTCTGCCATTCCCCAACTGAGTCTGTCATCTGGGAGCAACTCCAAGTGCCAGATCCATAGGTCTCATTCTTCTTCACATCTCACCTAGCTCTAGTAGTTGCTAATAGATGATAACATATATTTACAAGTTAACATTAATGTATTATTCTGAAAGATGTTTCTTTAAAAAAAAAAAAAAACTGGAATGGCAATGCCTTAAGTTAGCAGGATTGGCAGATACAGGTGCTGCCATTATTCCCAACCTACACTCAGACACCAGAAAACGATTATGACACCCTTTCACATTAAGCCCAGGTGTACCTTCAAAATTCTGCTCAACATAGTGCTTTTGGTAACCATTTCAAATATATTCAAGTTGGAACATAAAATGAATTCCATATGTCAATGCTGCCTTAGACCAGAAAAAAATTTAACTCTAATGGTAGGAATTTCACCTACCTCTATTTCTGAGAGGTAGGATGGAAGCATAGAATAGGCAGGAAATTGAAAACCAGTCAATCAGGAAGCAGTTTCTATGACTCTGATCAAGTTATGGAAATTTCCCTGGCTTCATTTGTTTTAAGAAAAATAAATAATTTTATTAATTCCACTGTCTTCAGGCTAAGATGTTTCTCTCTGAAATGTTATGATGTTAAAAACAAAGGAACTTCTCTGGTGTCTTCCAGTTACACATGACTCATATTGGAGGGTTTCCTTTAGAAAGATCAATACAAACTGCTTAGAGGGAAAAAAATGAGATCGCAAATTTCTAAATATCTTATTTGTTGTAGTACGTTCTAGAAAAAAGGCAGGAAGTGATTTTATGTTTATCATTTATCATCATTAGCCTCTCATCCTCCATCTTCTTCCTCCTCATAGGCCCAGGGCAGCTTGACCTCTGTTGAAGGCAAGGATGGGGGGAATTCATGAAGATGATTTTCATGACACCTCTAAAGTAAACAATGAGAAAATCTGGGAAGTCCAATATCACATTAGGTTGTCTGTATCAGAAAATAAGTTTGAATATAAAAAGGATGTAAGAGTTGGGCAAATATCTTAAGCACATTAAACTTCCATTTATGTGTTTCCAAAAGCAGAGACATATACACACACAAAAGTAGAGACATCACTTTGCCAACAAAGGTCCATATGGTCAAAGCTATAGTTTTTCTAGTAGTCATGTACAGACGTGAGAGCTGGACCATAAAGAAGGTTAAGTACCGAAGAACTGATGCTTTTGAATTGTGCTGGAGAAGGCTCTTGAGAGTCTCTTGAAATGCAAGAAGATCAAACTAGCCAATCCTAAAGAAAATCAACTCTGAATATTCATTGGAAGGACTGATGCCGAAGCTGAAGCTCCAATACGTTGACCACCTCATGTGAAGAGCTAGTTCACTGGAAAAGACCCTGATGCAGGCAAAGATTGAGGGCAGGAGAAGAAGAGAGTGACAGAGGATGAGATGGTTGGATGCCATCGACTCAATGGACATAAGTTTGAGCAAACTCTGGGAGATAGTGAAGGACAGGGAAGCCCGGCATGCTGCAATCCATGGGGTTGCAAAAAGTCATACACGACTGAATGACTGAACAACAAATTTTAATAAGACCTAGCTAAATGAGAAAAAATTATACTACTGTAGGAATTCACTATAACCTACCTAAAAGCATTTGAACTGATATCTGTCATGTTATGAGTAGTCTGCAAATGGCAATGGCCATTAGTATTATTTAAGATATAATTTCATCAATTACCTTATCTGAAGAAAGACAAGGAGGATGATATCCTTGGCCCCTAGGAAAGGGGCAGTCAATGAAGATTATCCAGCCCTCGGGATACTGGAAATGTGCACCTTTTTGAGAAAGGTTGACCACTAGGCTTTTCTTGCCTAGACCGGAATCAGCTAGTCAACTTCACTCAGCAACCTTATTGTCATCACCCCGTCTTTCTCCCAGGTACCTTGACACTAGGAGGGATGCTCTGTGCTGAGTAACCCAGGAGGTAGACATGCAGCTGACACAGCTGCTCCTGGTGAGAGACTGTGTGTGTGTCCAGCTCAGCAACCCAGCCAACTGAAGACACTCGCAGTGCTGGGGTCTGGATCCCCATCCGCATGTGCGTGGGCCTACACTAGGGAGACCCCTGCACCAGGATGCTGCCTCTGCTTCCATGTGGCAGGCGAGTAATCCTCAGGACAGCTGGGAAACACAGACTATGGGGATAGGAAACATCAATGAACTGTCAAAGGCTGGGCTCAGGAAAGGGGGCTGACTTGAAAGAGGCACAGGGAACTTTCTGGGGGGATAGGGATACGATGAGCTAAACTATCCTCCCACAGATGCGTGGAAGCCCTAACCCTTTAGCACCTCAGAATGTGACTGTGTTTGGAGATAGGGCCGTTAAAGAGATGGTTCAGGTAGAAAGAGGCAATTAGAGCTTGCCCTAATCCAGTATGACTGGTGTCCGTAAAGAGGAGGAAACCTGAGCACTGGAGAGACCAGGGACGCGCCTACACAGAGAAGACACGGTGTGAGGACACAGCAAGAAGTTGTCACCTGCAGGCCCAGGAGCAAGGCCTCAGAAGAACCACAGCTGCTGACGTCTCCATCTGGACCTGCCACCTCCAGAACTGAGAAAACACACTTCCTTTGTTTAAGTCACCTAATCTGTGGTGCTCTGCAGTGGCAGCCTGAGGAAACTCATTACAGACATCGTCTAGATTTCTATGGTGATGGTGCTTACATGACTATTTTACATTTGTCAAAACTCACTGAACTGTAAATGTACAGTAGCCAACTTTCCCTACACATAGATCATGCCTTAATAAGCTTGGCTTTAAAAATGCTACTAATCAGACTTTTAAAATTTGGCAGAAATAATGATATCTCTTTGAAGAACTTCCTAAACAGGACTGTTTTTGAAAAATGCACATTTAAATAGAATTAAATACTAAAAATCAAATACCATTCTTAAAGTTTTGTTTAGTTTTTCCAATGCAAACAGTTCTACAAAGAAGATAACTATGATATAATGCAACCTTTATTCTTATGTTTTTTTTGTATCATTTATTTGTCTATAAACATATGCTGGTTCAAATAGCATATAAATCCTTAAATCCAGGGAGCTAAACTACTGTCTATTAACTGTCAATTTATAGCCCTATTTATTGGAAGGTTCTTAGCTGTTTTGCTCATGAAATTATCAATATTTATGATCAATAACTGAAATATTATTATGATAATTAATATACACTTGTATTTTAAATGGAAATTTCAATATATAAAGCCCCTTACATATAGCATACTTATCTGTATCTTAGTAAGGTTATTCAGATAGACATGCTTTGTACCTACTACTGATTTTAGCATGTACATTATACATGATGATAACTAACACACTCACTCAATCATTGATCATCCCAACTTCAGAGATTTCATCAGCAACATTAAAGTAGACCCTGGTTACTCGGCCTTAAAGGTCACGGGGTCAAGGCCAAAGTTGAAACCAAACAGACAATTTGACCAGACATTGTACTGAGACTAGAGCAAAAATTTACTATATTCCTATAGGAACTGAACTGAATTACAGTATAAGTTAATCAGACTTAAAATTAAAATTGAATCTATAAATACAAAAAGACATATTCCATCATTTCATCAGATGAGAAAAAGCACCTGACCTTGTACATACTTAGTTCTCATTATATAAATGAACAAGTCTATAAAAATCCATGCTCAGGGCACCATCACTGAAATAATGCTAAATATCCAGTCTTCCAGTCCCCAAAGCTCAACCTCTCACATGTAACTGACCCTCTCCTTGAAAGGTTTCAAAAGCTACAGTTCAGAAACTATTGAAGCAGAGTTGCAAGGGAGTCACCCAGCCCTTCCCTTTCTCCTGCCTAGAGATTTCTTCTGGGGACTCTTGAACATTTACTAGAAGTTTTCATCCAGACAGCCCTGGGAGGACTGGCACCCTTCCTGGGCCTGCCTGTAATTCTACGATGAATGCTTTAATAATCTGCCTCTTTGCTGCCTCTCACCCTTCGTGCTTTGCACTAAGGATGTTTGTTTTTAAATCCAGTTGAGGAAAAAGCCCAGAACAAAGCTGTGTTTCCGTGTTTCTTTCCCTGGCCTGCTCATGGGTCAGCATCTAGCTATGCCAATGTCTCAAAGCATAATTATTAGATGAGATGTTTCCTCCTGAGGCAGCACAAGCTGTTTCCTTCTTTCATAAGGTAAAATGTGTGTGCTATTCCATAATCAAACAAGTAGGGAAAATTGCTAGCTAGCATATGCACAGCCCAGAACACAAATTCTAATGCCAGTTAGTAACAATATGAATTTAAGATAGAATAGCCAATTTGCTAGTATGAAAATCCCACCCAGGAAAACATTTCTTCCTTTTCTTACCATAACAGTCCTCATGCACAAAGAACTGAGAGTCTGAGAGTTAGAGATCTTTTATTAATATGTTTAATCACTTCCATGTATAGCCATTGTCTTCAATGGCACTACCTAGGGAAGGGAAATGTGCACAATTATTTCAGCAGGTCATCTAACATGGATCATCGTGACATGGAGGCCAGTGAGAACAACCCCAAAGCTGAGAGAGAGCTCAGAGAAAGAGCAATGGAGTTGATCAAGTTCTAGTCTACCTCTTTCTATGACTGGTCTGTGAGGTATTGAGCAATGACAAAAACTCACCTTCTCTGAGCCTCAGTTTTCCCAGGATAAAATAAGAAAAGTACCATGTGGAAGTCCTTTGGGAACTAAGTGCTCTTCAAATGGAGGAGACGATCAGTAACAGAATCACAGCATAGTTTCCCATCAAGCCTAAATACAAGTGTGAACAACGGAGTGCCTAGTCTAGCACTACATGTGTGGGTGTGGCTAACGGCCCCATAGGAATAGATTCCTTACTGTTTCACCCTTGTGTCTTCACAAGAGTAGTTTTCCTTTCTCTGCACCTTATGTGTTTGGAAATAAAGTTTTCCAAAAATTATCTGAAGTCACAAAAGACTTTCCAGCCAGAGTATATATTTATTTCTTTGTATAAGTGCTTCTTCTCTTACAAGCACTGAATTCAAGATCTAAAGGCTTGAAGACAGGTAGACATTCTCATATTCTCTGAGGAATACATAGTGGTATCCTTCATGGAAAATGGGTTTGCTAACTGACTCCCTTAGACAGCAAGGAGATCAAACCAGTCAACCCTAAAGGAAATCAACCCTGAATTTTCACTGGAAGGACTGATGCTGAAGCTGAAGCTCCAATACTCTGGCTACTTGAGGCGAAGAGCCAGTTCATTGGAAAAGTCCCTGATGCTGGGAAAGATTGAGGGCAGGAGGAGAAGGGGGTGACAGAGGATGAGATGGTTGGGTGGTATCATAGACTCAATGGACATGAGTTTGAGCAAGCTTCAGGAGATGGGGAAGGACAGGGAAGGACAGAGATGGGGAATGCTACAGTGCATTGGGTCACAAAAAGTCAGACACAACTGAGCAACTGATCAACAACAACAACTGACTCCATTAATATAATGTTCCAATTTACAAATTTAAATTTTATCCCCTCTGATGAATGCATAGCAATATACAGAAAAGATATAATCAGTTAAAGATACTTTCAGACCTTGAGAGATTGAGTTGTAAGGAATAAGAGCCAAATACAGAAACTTGGATGATATATGTAAAATACAGAGAGTATTGAAGTATTGTTCAAAGAACAGAAAAATATTAAATACAGTAAATTAAAAATGAGCTGAATGAAGTAAGACAAAGAAAAATTTAAACAACATTTAAAAAGAAAGACAAATGACAAAAATTTGTTAAGTATCTTGGGGGTAGTGTCAGGGGTGTTATTGCTCTTGCTGCTGCTGTTCTTTAGTCACTCGGTCGTGTCCAGCTCTTTGCAACCCCATGGACTGTAGCCCGCCAGGCTTCTCTGTCCATAGGATTTCCCAGGCAAGAATACCGGAGTGGGTTGCCATTTCCTCCTCCAGGGGAATTTCCACCCCAGGGACTGAACTGGTGTCTCCTGCATTGGCAGGAGGATTCTTTAGCACTGAACCACCAGGGAAGCCCTTCAGGGGTGTACTGGAGCATAGTTATGAAAACCTTTACTAATGCATGGAAATTATCTAGCAATCCCTTGTTGAACCCTATGTGGGGGGTAGAAGGCTGTGCTCACTGTGTCAGTAATGCGGAAGAAAACGGAGGTGATCTGGGTTCAAGTCCCAGTGCTGCCACCTAGCCGTTGGACTGTCAGCAAGGCACTCAATTCTCCCAGGCTGGCTTCCACATCTATTAAGATGTGTGGTTAGACCAGATGAAAAATAGCAAGCTGGAGATCAGTAGGCTGATCACTGAATGAGAAAAATCATAAATACTGTGGAAACATTACATAAAACCTAGAATTCCAGATTTTCTTGAAAAGTTGGAGCAGCCGCTAATGTTGGGTCAGCTTCCTGCATGGCAGCAATAAACTGGAGCCGATTCTTTGCGCCAGAATGTTCCCACCTTTCCCGGGCGATGCCTGGAGCTACTCATTGTGTCCTTATATACATACGCTCTGCCCTACTTCATTGCTATGAATTACCTGCATGGGCTCTACAGCATCTATACTTGTGACCCTGGACAGCTATTCTCTTAGTCCCATTCAATTCTTATACTCCATAATTCTTTAAAAGTCTGCACCTAGAATGAAAAATCCAGCACATCGTTTCCCTTCTTGCCCTGTAATGTCAATCATCCCATTAGCTGAAGAAAAGCTCTTAAAGATTTGAATCTGGAAATTAAAACTAACATACTGATGGTCTAAAAACTTAACTTCCACCTCTCACACGCTGCCACGGTGTTTATTGTAGCTTCCCGCTCATTCACTCTGCTTCCAGTCCAACTTGATTTCTGTTTTACAGTCACATTTACAAAGACTTTCCACAGTAATTAATTTAAAAGCATAACATCGAACTGGTTCCTTCAAACTGGACACATCAGAAACCAAAAAGCTTATTTAATGAGAATAGCTAGATGCCAAAGTTTAGGCAAACCTGAAGGATTTCCTTCAAACACTAAATCTTTGTCTTTTAGCCCCTTTCGAAACTCCTTCCATAAAAGAAAATCTATTCTATTCTGACCAGACTGCACACAAACATGAGGTTAAAAATGTTTGCCTGATGCCTTTCAATACCCCTGCTTTGAATGCAGCAGTTTGTTTCGCTGCCATATTTCTTTCAAACGATGTGCTTTGTAAGAATTTTAGATTCATCAAAATACCTATGAGCAAGTTTTTTTAGTAGAAAGTGTTAGCTAGCTGCTTGTATGCCTTTGAATGTGAGAGATTTTACCATATGTTGCCATATCATTTAGATTATGTCTAAGTGATGCCAAAAATCTGGAGGGAAAAAGGGAGATTCTATTATCTTCATGCTTTATTTGCAAGTCACCAAACAGCTATCTGTTTCAGATCACCCAGCTGTGCGGCACCATATAGCTAACACATCTGGGTGATTAGCTGAATTATTCATTTTCATCAAGATATTTTGTTCTCCTGTGGACAATATCTGAGCTTTACATGTGGATGTGCATAGCACATGCACGTGTTTACATAAGCACATGTGTTTCTAAAATAACAGATTTAAGCAACTATTTCAAATGCAGAATTCAGGATCAGACTCTTCCTTCACATCCCAATGGACATTTGTAACAATCAATGGCTCTTTCCCATCTGTGCCCATGCAACTCTCAGAGTCAGTGAAATGAAAGTAGTTCAGTCATGTCCGACTTTTTGCGACCCGATGGACTATAGTCTCTAGGCCAGAATACTGGAGTGGGTAGCCTTTCCCTTCTCCAGAGGATCTTCCCAGCCCAGGGATCAAACCCAGGTCTCCCACATTGCAGGCAGATTCTTTACCAGCTGAGCCACAAGGGAAGCCCTCTCAGAGTCAGGCGAGGGAGCAAAACTGGGAGGTCAGCCCAGAAAGCCAAGGAAGGGGACAGACCTTCCCATCACCTGCAATCCAGAGTTCTGACCCTGAGCAAATGCTGGTAGTTAGGCACACCCAGGAGAATGCAGCCTGGGCTGGAAGAATCCTGAAATACAACATTACTATTTAAGGAGCACTTATCATGCACCTGGTGGCTTCCCTCGTGGCTCAGACGGTAAAATGTCTGCCTACAATGCGGGAGACCCGGGTTCAATCCCTGGGTCAGGAAGATCTCCTGGAGAAGGAAATGTCAACCCACTCCAGTATTTTTGCCTGGAAAACCCCATGAACAGAGAAGCCTGGTAGGCTACAGTCCATGGGGTCGCAAAGAGTCGGACACGACTGAGCGACTTCACTTTCACTTATCATGCACCAGGCTTAGTGTTTTTACCTGCATCATCTCATTGGAGCCTCAAAATAACTCCATGAGGCAAAAGCTATTATTTCCCAATCCCTCTTTTTGGTTTTGGGTTTTGTTTGTTTTTTTTAACACAAATAAGGGGACTCAGAAGAGTTAAGTAACTGGTAAGTGGTAATGTTTGCAATACCTACCATGTTTCCTGAGTTTTCTAACAAGTCTAATCTCAAGTCCTATCTCTCACTGTCAATCCATCTGCTTTGATTTGAGGTTTATAAAACTAGACTGAAAAACTCCATGGGAGACTTTGACCATCTTGGTATGTCTAAACTATTTGAGTCATGGATAGCTGCAACTATTTTTAATGTTCACTATAGTACTTTTAATATATCTCCAGTAAACTCTGTTTAAGAAGGGACTTCTCCTGGGGAAAAAAAAAAAAGGCATAAAAGCATGACTTTTTTTGTTCTTATAATCTAGGCAGACATGATATATCACACCATGGTACCATGAGGCAGACAATAGAAGGGATTAAACACAGAAAACTTTTGAAACCAAACAAGCAAATAATTGTCATCTCAATTATTTCATTATGGCTGACAATAGAATAACACAAAGGACTGAGTGGTTCCCAGAAAGGCACGACAATCATAAAAGACTAAAGACACAAAGAGTATTTCTAAGAGACAGCAGAACTCATACAATATGTGATGTACAGTAAAACCTTGTTATTCTGATCACAGCTCTTTTTTCTCCAAAACAATTCCCACTCCCCAGCTGCCTAGACTGTCTTATTGTTATTTTATTAAAATACAAGCTCATTTTAACCTGGCTAATTCAAAGTCAAATTTTGCCAGCCCCTTACATGGTAACTAAGGAGCACTTACTTCCTCTCTGTGTCATCTCCTGGGCTCTTGTGACCCCCAAATTGGTTTCACAAATGCAAGCGTACAGAATAAAAGACAATTGCCACACTGAATGGCAATAAAATATGCAGGAAAATGTAAGTTAAATATCTGTTATTTTGTGACATTCCAAATTCTTTTTCTTTTTTCAGAATTCCCTTATGTTTAGATATTAAACTATAATGTGACCACGTTCAGAGAATACGATTTATAGGAAGCAGAGGGAGAGAAGGGGAGAGAGAGATTCAATTTTTCATTACTAACTAAATCCATTAACAGCTAATAATAATATCCATACGATTTATTGGCACTGACTACATGCAATAAACTTCAAATATATTAGCTTATAGAGTCCTCACAGTAACCACAAGTTAACTATTCTTGATGTTACGTTGGTGGTGGAGAAAGAGACACACAGATAGGTTAAGCAAATTGTCCCAAACTGTACCATCATTAAGTGGCCAGGACTCAGACTCAGCCAGGATAGAGACTTCAGCCTCTGTTCAGAAGGACAAGGATGAAGCGTAAGTCCAGAGATGAGACTCCATCTTCCTTCCTCCCCCTTCCACTTCACACTCACAGCACCAACTCCATCACTACTTTGAGACCACCATCACAGCCCCCTGGAAAAACGGAATCCCACTCAGTCCCCAGTTTCCCTGCCGACAAAACACTAGAGAATTCCCAAATCCTAAAACAGTAATGATCCCTTTAGTAGCCAACAAACTCCAAGAGGGTTTTCGAGCCAGCACTTGAGCAGGAGAGAAGTGGGCGACCCCTGAGCCCAGAGTCCTGAGTGACCCTCCAGCCACTCACTGCCAACATCCAGGCCACCTGAATCCCATTAGGGGCTGGTTGACACCAGCTGCTGCAGTCTGCTCTGAAACCTGTCTGTTCCACTGCTTAGGATTTCCAGTGGGGACCTCAAAACCCTTTTCCCCAGCACAATTTTGACTGGACACAAAGTCCCAAAACTACACATCCTGGCTGTAAGCCTGTAATACTTGCACCAGGTGATACATCCAGCCCTGGCTTAGTGACTATTAGATACAAAAGATGCACGGCTTGCCCCTCTCAGAGAACTTGTCATTGTTCAGTTGCTCAGTCATGTTCCACTCTTTGCAACTCCATGGACTGTAGCTTGCCAGGTTCCTCTGTCCATGGGGTTTCCCAGGCAAGAATACTGGAATGGGTTTCCATTTCCTACACCAGGGGATCTTCCCAACTCAGGGATCAAACCTGCATCTCCTGCATTGGCAGGTGGATTCTTTACCACTGAACCATGAGGGAAATCCTCTCAAAGAACTGCCCTAGCCAAATGGAGCTGCCTCCCTTGGAAGTCACGGAAGTTATGCTGATGGCCAATGACTGACTACCTGGGGCACAAAAGGCTGGCCCCTTGCTTTGAGGGGCAGCCATCTCTGGGGTGCAATTTATTACCCACTGCTCATCACATGTCCCCATGAAACTAGACTCCAGCTAAGTATATCCTTCTTAGATGGAGAGTACCACTTCAATAAATCATGTACGCAAGAATCCCTGTCTCAGGCTCTGCTTCTAGAAACTAAGATAATGATCTTAGCTGCCCTCACAGAACTAGGTCTCTTTGCATTCACCTCATCCTGCCCTCTGCCTCTAGACTCTCCCCTGCCTAAGATTCCTCAGCCTGACCCAATCCAAACCTCTATACAAAGTGTCATGTGGTATCTGCAATCATCATATAACACTTTCCCCACCTATAAAAATAGAAAATAACTACCACTTATTTCCCTGAGCAGGTTATACCAAAAGTTTACTGGATTTTGTTCTACTGACATAGCTACAGATTGTGCACTAGGAAGAATGACTATGACTTAGTTTAGGAAGCCTCCTTCCCATAGCACATTGAAGAGCAGGCCTGCCCATGGTTTAACATCTAATAAGATTACCTGGGCTGGGACAATTGCCTGGTAAGGATTAATAAGATTCATCTCCATGTCAGACTGTGATCAAAGTTTTGCCATCAAGGCATCACATCTGCTTTCTTGGCCCTGAAAACAGGCCGTCCATCCACCTACCCACACCCCATCCCCCACTACACACACACTCAGGCCAACATAAACAAGCAGCTCCAGTATCAGAAGGAATGAGGGCTGGCAGGGGAGGATGCTTGACACTGAGAAGTTTTCCTCCTGCAAGCCAAAGGGACTGAAAAGCAATGCATTTTCTTCCTACATAAGGTTTGAGTATTTCCGCTGATTCCTCTGAAACATCTTTAAAAGTTTCTATGAAGCCCTTTAACCAGCTTCTGACTCTTGCTATAATGACAACCCCATTTCATTGGAGCTGTTAAAAGACACATTGTCTAGCCCAGGGAAGGAAAATTAATCCTTAAATGGGTGGCACTAGTGGTAAAGAACCCACCAGTCAATGCAGGAGACCTAAGACACGCAGGTTGAATCCCTGGATGGGGAAGATCCCCTGGAGGAGGGCATAGCAACCCACTCCAGTATTCTTGCTTATGGAGCAATCCCATGGACAGAGGAACCTGGTAGGCTACAGTCCATAGGTCTCAAAGAGTCGGACATGACTGAAGTGACTTAGCATGCATAGAATGAGGCAGACCACAAAATACCAGATATTTTTTCACATATTCCTTGTTTTTTCAGATTCCTGTCCACCATGCATGCTTTTCCCACTTATATTTGAGTGTAGGCATTATCTTGCTGGGTTTCCCAGGTGGCTTAGTGGTAAAGAATCTGCCTGCCAAGCAGGATATGTGGGTTCAATCCCTGGGTCAGAAAGATCCCCTGGAGAAGGAAATGGCAACCCACTCCAGTATTCTTGCCTGGGAAATTCCATGGACGGAGGAGCCTGGTGGGCTACAGTCCATGGGGTGGCAAAGAGTTGGACACGACTGAGCGACTAACCAACAACTGTGTCTTGTGCTGTGCGCTCAGTCACTCAGCCGTGTCTGATTCTTTGCGACCCGGTTGACTTGTAGTCCACCAGGCTTCTCTATCCATGGAATTTTTCAGGTAAGAATACTGGAGCAAGTTTCCATTTCCTAATCCAGGGGATCTTCCCCACCCAGATATTGAACCCACATCTCTTGCATCTCCTGCGTAGGCAGGGGGACTCTTTACCACTGTGCCAGCTGGGAAGCCCCAACTGTCTTGCTATCTCCTTTTTAAATAAGAAGAGGGCTGAACTGGAATCAGGAAACACAAAAGCTTGTATCTGTCCTTGGGCAAGTCTGTCTCTTCCCCTCATTTGTAAACACAATGCCTTGGACCAGGCTGAACTAAGGTCCTGTCTTTTTCTAATGTCCTGTGAGACTTTACTAGCAGCGTAAGAGTATATAGTCTTAAGAGCATGCAATCCAGAGCTAAACTTCCAGGGTTCATATCCTAGATTTACCACTTACCATTTACATCTTGAGTAAGTTCCTTGCTAAACCTCACTCTCATCATTTGTGAAATGGGGATAAAATGAGTTCCTCTCTCATTGACTTGGGGTGGAGATTTAACGATGTAATATATAAGATGTGCTTAGAATAGTGCCTGGTATATAACAAATATTCAATAAACATTTAACTCTTGTGATTCATCCTCATTCACCAAAAAAAGAACTTGCCAGGTTAATTTTCCCACTACAAGACATAAAACATTGGTGGTCACAAATATAATCACACTAACACTTATGAAGAACCATGTGGCAGATATTAAGAAATTGTATAAATTATCTCATTTAGATCACATCAAAATCACACAAGGTTGAAATATTACATTCTTCCATTTTAGAGATAAAGAAACAAAGGACCAAAGAGGCTTAGCATCTTGCTAATGGTCACACAGAACAGATCTTTTAAAATGTTTCACAATTAGGGACTTCCCTGATGGTACAGTGGTTAAGAATTCGCCTGCAGGGGATATGGGTTCAATCCCTGGTCTTAGAAGATCCCACGTGACATGGAGCAACGAAGCCCATGTGCCGCAACTACTGCAGCCCACGCGCCTCAAGCCCGTGCTCTACAAGAGAAGTCATCGCAATGAGAAGCCCTCACACTGCAACTAGAAAGTAGCCCCCACTCATTGCAATTAGAGAAAGCCTGAGTACAGCAATGAAGACTTGGTGCAGCGGAAAATAAATAATAAATAAATAAATCTTTAAAAAATGTTTCACAATTATCTCTTCGAGAATACAAGCCCTCATTCATAGCATGATGCCATTTCCCTTGGTGTAAATCCTTCCATCACAGCCAACCCCAAGCTACCAATGGGCGTCTGCACTGAACACAGAGCTGGGAAGAACAAGCCCAGCTGGCTGTTCTGTGCGGCTCCTAACCACGCATACGGTTAGGATGTTGTCAAGTGAGCAGCCCACTCCACGGCCACTCAGCTGACCCCTCCAAGGCCTGTCCAGTCATTCTCCTCCTGCACCTCAACACTGCTTTAGAATGCACACCGAATGATATGCAGACTCCCCACAAAACATCTAGCTCAGATTATAAAACTCAGACTCAGACTTTGTGTTTCAGTGTAAGTCTGAATAGAGGTCTGATGTATGTTATTAACTATGCCTTCATGTTCTATTTATTAACAGAAAGGAACAATTGTTTCACTTCAAGAGGATGTAGAATTGATTTATTTCTGCTGTTTCTGTACCACAGTTAATATTGTAATTTATTTGCAAAATATAATAAACATAATGCTTAAAAAAACAGATTTTTCTCTTCATTTATAAATTTAATCTAGCTTTCAACAATGTATAAATTTCCTGCTTGGTTGGTATGTTTTTAAATGTCTAGATTGCACAATTATTGTATATGATGAAAAATGTATATTATGCAGTCTTATTTAGTGTTTTATGCAAATTAATGTTTCTCAGTTAAAACTGTTGATTCATTTCTGCGAGCTTATTAATAACACATTACCAGATGTTTCCAAATCTCTCTATACAATTTCAATTCTTGATCAAGTCTGACATACATAATTTCACCCAAAGATTCTTTTCTTTCTAGTCTTAATTTAGAATATGCATTGACTTAGCAATTTTAAAATGTACTGTAAGAATGAATAAGAAGATTCTCAGTTTCTAATCCATTGTGGCAGCTAAAATACCATTTTGTGCACCATAAAGCAACTATATGAATTTATTCACATATAACATACTAATAGCAAGCAAGTTGTAAGGGCAGAACTGTACACTCCCCTCAATGTCAAGGCAGTTTCTTGTACTTTCACTTATCTCTGCAGTTCCAGGCATCAGGCATCAGGAGTCATTATCATGGTCTCAGTAGCATGGCGGTGGTCAGGGCATGAGTCTAGGGGGCCACTCTAAGCCGTCTCTCTCATAGTAAGAAAGGCCAAGCCCCGCACCCAGGAGGTCTGTCATGCCCTACCCTTGCCCCTCTCAGTCCTGCAAGTCCAGGAAAAAAAAAATAAGAAGGTGGTTGATGTTGACTTAGACCCCCCTTTTTTTGTACTCTTCTAGCATCCAGCACCTCCCTCAGAGGTCTCAAATTTTCAAAGCCTTGAATAAACTAGTTTAAGTTTTGTGTTAATATGTTAATAATTTGAGGTCATCCTTAACCCCATAACCAAGGGTCTTCACTGTAAATGACAACTGCCAAGAAGAGACCATGATTGGACCAAAAAAGTTGTTCAAAGGTGGGATTTCAGGGACTATAACACTAGAAAGTTTTTAATGGAGGATATCTCCCCCAGTCTTCAAAGTGTGCCATAAGCATAGCTCTCTACACATTTAAAGGACCACCTCCAGCCCATCCCTCCCACCCACCCCCACCTTAGCACCTCACTGCCACATAATCGCCAAATAGCAACTCTCTGTGTGTGAGGGGTAACCTATCTCCTCCTTCAGAGGGAACAGCACTGGGCCCTCCTCCATCTTCCACCACCAACAACAGCTAATACATATTGAATAATCACAATGGGGCAGCCTAAGTTCTAAACGCTTTGCATACATTAAGTGATTCCATCCTCATTCCACACTTATGAAGTAAGTACTATTACTCCTCTTTTACATGGAAGGAAACCAGGACACAGAGAGGGTAAGTCACTACCCAGGGGTCCATAGCTGACAGATGGAGGGCTCTCCTGCCCCAACAGTCTGGCTTCCAGCTGTGTGACCTCAACAACCACACTGTACTGCCCTTTGCTGGCAGCATGTGATGTTGGTCCCTTAACCTCCTCTCCTTTTAAACTGAGAACCTGGATTACATCACCATCCAACCTGTTCCCACTCTGACACCTCACCCAGGTTTTAGGCACGTCGTCATCTCTACTAACTTAATGCAGAAACTCACGCTGTCATCATTTCAACACCATGGTCTTCTCCTGTATTCATGGGACACAGAGCCAGACTTTTTCCCCATTGGTAAAAATTGTTGAATATTTGTAACATGGCTGTCTTGCCTTTCGAAAGAGAACGAATTAAAAGAAGGTGTCTTTGCTCTGCTTCATGGTGAAATTAGGTTGCGCCATGAGACTTGCATCTATTTCTGTCAGAGCTGTGATGTCTCTGGGGCTTCCAAAAAGAGCCTTGTCACTCTTCAGGCTGAGTTCTTTTCCCAGGGGAAATGTAGGCAAAAGCACTGCTATCAGATGATCTTTTAAAAAATTCTACAGAGATGTTGGCTGCTTATATTCATTTGACAGTCACCACTTAGCATTCGTTTTACTATTACTATCCAAACACAAGAGGAACATGTGAGAAAGAATAAAGTTGGACAGTCTATTTATGGAAGGTAAAAATGAAGAAACAAGATTTCAGATAATTCAACTTTTCAAACAATACTTTATAAACAAAGATGAATACAGAAATGTTCATGTACACAGCAGGTACTGATTCTGAGCTACTTAAGAGATCAATTGCTAATTTAGTCACTTAGCAAATATGTACTGAGGGACAATGATGCAAAGTTTACCAAGAACTTTTGTGTCAGGAACAGTGTTCATCACTGTACATAAATTATCTTACTTAATTCTTACAAGCAAATTTCTGAGCAACTAGTATTCCCATTTTACAGATGAGGAAACTGAGGTGAGTGAGTAACCTGCCTAAGGTAATGTAGCTGATAAGTTGGTAGAGACCAGATTTAGGTCCAGATTTATCTGACCATAATGCCCCAACTCTTAATCACTGTGCTTTACTATCCTCTAGGAAGAGAAAAAAGAAAGATAAATGAAAGGTAATTTTTGCTCTCAAAGAGCTTACTGATTAACAGGACAGATGATATGTATTTAGAAAAGACTATAATACAAGGTCAACTGTAGTCCATTACCAAAGAGAAGACACTGGCATTTAAGGGAGCTCAGAAGAAGGCAAGAATAGTCCTGGCTAGAAGTATCACAGACAGCTTCATGAAGGAGGTGGAGTTTAAGGTGTATTCTAAGGGATTTTAACTGAGAGTTTGAAAAAAGAGCAGAGAAAATGGCAGGTGATAAGGCCCAGAGAGCAGCAGCCTAGAGCATGAGTCTCTGAGGGCCTTAGACAAATGGTAAGAAATAAAACCAAGTCATGCTCACTGTCTGTCTCCAGTACTTAGAACAGGTGCTCATGAACATGTAGAAGGAATGAATGAATTTGGAAAAGACCAGGAAAAGATAGGCTTTGGAAGCCCTTGAATGTCAGAGTACAAGATGGGATGTTCTTCTGTGAGCAGTGTAAACCTCTCCAGCATAAAACTATCAAGAGAGGAACACAATTTGAGCTTTGCATCAATTTGGAAATTAGTTCAAGGTCAGATTCGCCTGTAGAGAAACTCAAGGACTGGAGGTTGACAAGTGGTCTGTGTGAAAGGAACAAAAGAAATGGCCAGTGAGATGGAGAAAGCATGGATTGCAAACCCAGAGGAAGAGCTTCCCCTTCCCCTACAAATCCTCCCTTCTCACTTCATCTAGAAGCAATAGAAAATTCTTACATTGATACAAATAATATTGGGTGGAAATGGTACCTCAACTGAAGAAGAAAAGTAAATGTTTAGTTAATCATTCTAACATTTTGTCTGTATGCGCAACCACTGAATACTCTAACCATATCCCTGGAAGTTTCCGAATAACCACTTATTCCAAATAAAAGACCAAATTTCCCCATTGTGAACTAGGTACTTTTGTTTTATTTTTCTTTTTACTCAGTGTTTTTGGATTGGATAGCTAAAAACAAGATCTTCATCTTAAAATTAACACCAAAGTAACATTTCATACTTCAATGGTCCTCTATTCCAACTTTCTGCCCTGGCCATGGGTCCACCTACCCTCATCTAAGAGTGTTGATCACATTTTCTGAATTCTGCAGAAGAAAAAAGAAAAACAAACAAGCAAACAAAAAACTATAGAGCACTCAGATATAACTCAGGTGATCAAGGATCCATAGGAATTATGTCCAAGGTATATTATTAAATGAGGAACGTTACAAAGGTATCTTCAAGCAGGGATATATATATCCACTCCAAAGTGTTAACAGTGCTTAACTCTTCTGAGTGGGATTACAAGTGTTTTTAGCCTTCTTTTTCTGTACTTTCACATGTATAATTCAAAGAATAAAAACTTGTTCTTGCAACAAGAAAAATTTTTAATTTTAAAAACTGTGAAATTAACCATAAAAAAATATATTGACATAGCTGAGGATTCGCAAGGCTCTATGGCACAACACTTTTGTGGCAATGTCATGGTTTACCAAAAGGCATTTGGTACTGTCTGGAGTACTTCCCCAGGCCCAGGGCTGCCTACTACTGATGCCACCAATTCTTCTCTACCATTATCGCTGTACATAAATATGACACATGGGCTCCTCAATAAACACCCAATTTCCATTAGCAGTGAAGGCAGGAAAAACAGAAAGACTGTCTTCATTCTCTCTTCTCTCAAAGAATCTGCCCTCTTCTGTCCAGACTTTCTGGAAGCCAGACAGCATTCACCAGCCTCACCCATCAAAATCGTGCTCTTGCTATTGACCACAGAGGCCACTTCCTCATCTCCAAGATACCTAAAGTCCAGTAACCTTTTCTTTGGCCAACTTACAAAGTTCTTTAGAAGTGAACTTTTCCAAGGACATGCTGATCCGTCTTCCAAGGATCAGTCTAAATATTACCTTCCTCATAATTTATAAACACCACATGCAAGAACAAGGCAGTGCAAAGGGCATGATAGAACCACACCTGAACTGTCTTTCTGTTCCCTGGGTTCATCCCCTCTGGTTCAACTGCAAAGAAACAAACCAAAAACAATTTCTTTCAAGGCTCTAGTGTTCTTTGTGAACAAATCAGTCATAAACAGAATGCATCTCAAACTTAATTTACTGATGGCATGTATAAGAATGAGATCAGAATGTGATTCTTCAAAGTGTTAAATCATTTTGTCCATTTTCATTGCTAAAGCATCTATCTCTTCAACCTGTATGCCCATTTAAAACTGTTTTCTTTAACTATTCTTCTTAAATACCAAGAGTAACTATTACAACTTAAATAAAAGTAGAATACTGACCTGTAATTTTTTTTCTCATAATAGGCCATTCCTAAAAGAGAGCAGTGATTTGTGTATTGCAAAGACAGGAAGTGTACTTCTTAGGATTGCAATGAGACTTGAAAAATAAAAAGAAAACCAGCAAATGTGCGCTGCCTAATTCTTCTCTGTATCTTCTTTGCTGGGGAAGAGGATGAAAAGGAGCTGCTGGGCATCCACTCAAGATGCTCTCTGGCTCACAAATAGGGCTGGGGGAATTAAAGCCACCTAAAGAAGGTCTAGGGTGTCTCTGACACAATTTCCCCAGAAACCCTCCCCAAGCACTGTACGAAGTTCCATCTTCTCACAACTTGTGTTTATTTCTATCTGCGGTTTTGGCTTCGCCCAACTGAGTGTGGAAACCGCATAATCTTCATGTACAGTTGCCAACTCTAGCCTCATCTTTATGTTAACCGTTACTTCAATAAAAGAAAACAATGAAAGGATATACTCTTCCTGTGAAGCTCATCTATGAGCACAACAGTTGATTATCTCACTTTCAGTATGACCAGCTGGGGTCTAAATATTATTTTATGAATGGCAGTAATCATCATATGGAAAGCATGACTGTCCTAAAGAACAGATTTACGAGTCAGAGACACAGTGCAGAGTGCTAACCCAAATGCCTGTAGGAGCCCAGAAAGTAACTTAAAGAGTGAGGCAAACCAAGGGGGAGATAATAGGAAGATACGACCCTGGGAGGAACTAGAGGGTGCACTCCCACCCCAGGTGAGAGGTGATAGTGGCTGAGCGGAAACAAGAGACCTTCCTCTTAGAAGTGTCAAGTGCAAATCAGATGAACAGAGAGGCTCCAGGGTCAGATGAGTGCTCTCAGATCAGGATCAGATCTTCTGCCAGAAGGGGCCACACCTAGCAACAAGAGCCAAACAAGTGCTGGGGAACCAATTCTGAAGACCAGTAGAAAAAATATCCCAGATATGAATAAATAATTCATCATTTTAACATTTAACATTCAAAATTGTATATTTTTAATATTTAACATTTTAACATTTAACATTCAAAATTGTATATTTTTAATATTTTTTATTGAATGTAAAATGTCCAATGGTCCTGGGCTCCCCAGGTGGCTCAGTGATTAAAAAAAAAAAATCTGCCTGCCAATGCAGGAGACAGAGGAGACTTGGGTTCGATCCATGAGTCAGGAAGATCCCCTAGAAGGAGGAAATGGCAACCCATTCCAGTATTTTTTTTTTCAAACCTCTCTATTTCTATCCTCAAAGAGGAGCATGTCATCACAAAGGGATGAATCCCAGGAAATATTTTGAGACAAGAGTATTTGATATTTCTCAGAGTATATACCACAATAGTGACTGCTTACACAGTTGGTCCTGAGGCCAATGAAAAAGAGTTCAACTTGCCTTTTCTCAGGGAAGACATCCACTACAACTGATTTGAAAAAAAGGTAACTGAAACAATTGGGGAAATGGGGATTTCCAGTAAAAATAATGACAATAATAGATAAAAATTAATTTTGCACAAAATTTCTTTGATCCTGGAAAGTCTTAAATGGAAAAGGCTTCACATATCTGTATTGTATAAATTCCTTGTCTTGCATTATTTATAACACACTAAATTAATGACAAATCTCTGCTCCATTTCTGCTAGTACACACAGCCATACTGTCACTAAACCATTTAGGCAGTTATTGGGAGGGAATGATCCAACTAAACCTTTCCTTTCTCATGGTATTAAGAATGGTGTCCTCATTGCATAAGACCTGAAGTTACAAAAACTGCTATTTCAAAAATGACTGAGCTCTTCCCATGCATCAGGTCTTAGAGACTGGAAAAACATGGATGGGTAAAGCAAAGTCTTGTTCTTTATGAATTCCAGTCTGAGTGGGTGTCAGCCAAATACAAAACTAACCAAATGACCATGTGAAAAAAAATATTATGAACAAATTCTATGATATGGGCATGAATGTCCCTAATTCTGCCTCAGGGGTAGAGAAAGGAATATTCAAACTAGCCTTTAAATGACTGTGAAATATAGGAAGGGCTGTTCCAGAACATGATACTTTGTCTAGAATTTCATACTCATAAAACCCAGTATCTGATATTAAGTGATTACCAAGTAAAATTTCTATTTGGTTTGTTTTCATCTTTGGTTTTCTTTTTGTTTTCTTGTGTTTTGGCTTTATTTTTATGAAGAGTACCTGAGAAATTTATAAATTCTCTTTACCAAGTCCCATATTGCCCTTGAGTTTAGTTGGGGTCAAATTATAAATGTTTCTCATTTCTTTCCTTAGCTACTAACTTTCTTTAAATAGGATCCCATAAAGTGACACAATGACATTTAATAACAAACTCAATGCATAAAACTGCTGAAGTGTTTGAAAAATATAAAAGCTTTATGACAATACATATCAAATGATACAGAATATGAAAAGTCCTGGAACATTAGCAAGATTGGCTAGAAATAAACCCATCATAAATTAACCTCAGTTTTATACAAGTAGAAATGGTAATTACACTCAAAGAGAGTAAGATTTTCAAAACCAATAGTTTTTATGTTATTAGATTGATGTCCCAACACCATGGATAGCTCATTGTCATTTGATGATTGTGCCAGTCTATTTAATTCTTGAGACCTTAATTATGGTACCTCCCAGGAAATAATCAATGGGTAAAAAAAAAATCATATCTTTTTGTAATACAACAAATAAGCCAAAAAGATTCTCTAAAAAAATAAGAAAATACATCATGTATTTTTGGATTTATCATGCCACATGCCTTCAAGATAATTTTCATTTGTCATTTTGGTTTATACATTTTAAAAAAATCTCATAAAAGATAGGCAAAATTAAATCAAATGCTTTTAGCAGACACTTAATAAATTCCCCCTACTGTTTACAATGCTAGGCTATCTATTTGTACATCATCTGTCATTTGTTTCCAAAGGGTTTTATTTTCTGATATGATACTTACAATGTGTCATGAATCAGCTAATTATACAATAACCTTTACCAGGAGCAAAGCCGAATTACATGGATTTCAGGGCAGTTATTTCTAATCCTCATTTGAAATTACGTTTGTCAGAAGAACAGGCATTTGGTAAATAAGCCACCTACAGCTAAAGCCAATTGATTTGTTTTGTTGGACAATAATAGTTAATAAGAGCTGCAAAGCAAAAGATTTATATTTTCATAAACTAAATGCCTTATATAAACATTATTTTCTTCCCTGATCCAAGTTGGCTAAGACTTACTGTCTTTACCTGGTGAACTGCTTATGATATAGAAAAATAACCTTTATCTAATGGGTTACAAATGCTCTTCATGAAAGGAACAGATATGAATAAATAATTCATCATTTTAACATTTACCCCTGTGCAAATGTGTTCAAAATTGTATTTTTTAAATATTTTTTATTGAATGTAAAATGTCCAATGGTCCTGGGCTCCCCAGGTGGCTCAGTGATAAAAAAAAAAAATCTGCCTGCCAATGCAGGAGACATAGGAGACTTGGGTTCGATCCATGAGCCAGGAAGATCCCCTAGAAGGAGGAAATGGCAACCCATTCCAGTATTTTTGCCTGAAAAATCTCACGGACAGAGAAGCCTGGTGGTCTACAGTCCATGGGGTCACAAAGAGTCCGACAAAACTTAGCAACTAAGCATACATACAAAATGTCCAATAATTGCCTCTGTGATGGAAAATGTTCTGCTTTGACTTATTCTGTGACCTTTAGGCAAAATATTCTCTTTCCCCTATTCTCTATTTACTAATATTTCAGTGCATATTTAGCACATTTATGATTATCCAACTTCTCTGATATCTCAAACAATAAAGAATCTGCCTGCAATGAAGGAGACCTGGTTTCATTCTCTGGGTCAGGAAGATCCCCTGGAGAAGGGAATGGCTACCCACTCCAGTATTCTTGCCTGGAGAACCTCATAGACAGAGGAGCCTGGTGGGCTACAGTCCATGGGATCACAAAGAGTCGGACACAACTGAGTAAATAACACTTTCACTTTTATGATTACCCTAACACCAAGAATGTAGGGCAAATGGTGTTTAAAAGGCAGGGTAGGGGGATAGATGAAATGCCTTCCTTCTCCCCATCACTTGTTAACTTATGGGGCAATGAGATATTCCCTGTAATTTTTGGCCATGTGGATTAGCCCACATACTGGTCTGTGAACTGATGGTTCCCATCAGATGAGTCAGAGAGGGGAATGTTCATTTATTTGAGGGGATATTTGTCAATGTAGTTTAAAAAATAAAAAGGTGCAGGGTTCTTTACCACTAAGCTCCATGACATGGAAAACTCTTGCTGTCACCTTCCTCAGATGATTGATTTTCCAGGGCCATTTGGCCTCTCTCTATGATCTGGCTGTATCACACAATACAATCTGTATGTGAGCACTAATAGCTGAAAGTGTGGAGAACCAAATATGTGTTCTGATATAGTTTCATGACCCTCCTAGACATGGATGTGCTGAGATCTACTTTCAGGCATTTGCTGACTTTTCTTTACCCATCTTTCCTTGAAATATCCTTCACCAACTCAGCCCTTTTTGCAAAGAGCATTCAATGACAATGAACCACTCACAGACTTCATAAACCCCAAAGTAATGGGGGGTGGGTAGAAACTCTTTTTCTAAATCCCTCCTAGATCCTTCATTTTAGTTTTTTTTTTCTTTTTTTCTAATTCAAGGATGAAAAAAAATTATTTTCCACATATTTAGCAACCAGTTCTCCATCACCTATCATATGTATTCTTCAGTGATGAAGAAAAGCATTAGATAGAAAGAAAGTAAAAGTCTCTCAGTCGTGTCTGACTCTTTGCAACCCCATGGACTCTAGTCCATGGAATTCTCCAGGCCAGAATACTGGAGTGGGTAGCCTTTCCCTTCTCCACAGGATCTTCCCAACCCAGGGATCGAACCCAGGTCTCCTGCATTGCAGGTGAATTCTTTACCAGCTGAGCCACAAGGGAAGCCCAAGATAGAAAGAAGCAAAGGCCAAATCTCAGGGCTTTCAAGGATTTGAAAACAGCCTGAGAAAGCATAAGCCCTTCCCCCTTCACTGAGTAATTCAATGATGCAATCCCCCAAGAAGGGGTTACAAACCCACTGACCAACCCAGCAAGAGAAATAAGCTTTTTGAACTGATGTAGAGTATTCATTATGTCAAAAGTCTGAAGGAAAATAGGTCCTCAAACTACCTCCCTATCTCATTTTTTTCTTTCCTTCTGAGCCAAGTTTTAAGGCTTGCTCTCCTCACTTTTATACTCCCCACTCAATCTTCTCATTAAAATTCTTGCATCCTTATCTCTCCTCCTGTCTCTACACCACACTCCCCAACTCCAAACAAGTCCCTTGGGTCCCTATTGAGAATCTGCCCTTCTTGTAGATGTCTTCACCAATCCCCCCACCAAGTTAAGCACTCTGACAGACACTTTTTAAAGCACTTACTACAATCTTACCGACCTCCAAAGTTTGTTCCACTGTCTATACGTTGACCAACAGCCATTCAAATTAGTGACATTTTTTAAAGAAACTTTAATGTAGAGAAGAATTAGGCTGCAAAGTCAAATCTTACTGACCTTGGACTTGTTCTTCTCTCGTTCCTTCTGTATTGAATTGTCAGGTGGTATTAATTCATCCATTTCCAAACTCTGAGCATTATCCCCTCTGCCCTAGCCTGGAATCCCTGCTGACTTAAACCTTATACCAGAATCTTTTAAGGCACTAGAGGAAACGAAAGACTCTTAGGCTGATGGTTTCTAAAGTCCTTATCAAGTCAGTCTTACAGTTGATGTAGGAAGGCCTCTATGCCCCTTCACCTCCATAACTAAGCCCCGATGTCAGCAACTACTTTAGGAGCTGGGGACTTGCCTGGTTCCCCATGGCTGACTCCCTGTCTTGGGCATAGTTCCTTTTTGAACTATGCTGGCTGTCTTCACGTCAGATCCCTGCTCCCTGCTGTCTCTGTCAGACCTCATGGTTCCTAGTGCTTGCCCTCTTCCCCTTCCACTTACTGTTACCTGCCTCTCTCCAACTTACAAGCCTATGTCAGTCTCTAATTTGTTCTGACTGGTTGTCTAATTTCTAGATCCAGGCCCTTGTCCTTCCCCAACTCTGGCTCAGCCCATCTTATCTCTGTTCTCCCGCCTGACAGAGATAAAAACACAAAGGAGGTTAACTTTTCATTTGCCAGCTGCCCATGTTAACAATAAGTAGTCACATAAGTAAAAATGAAGATATCACTTGGAAATTCATCTCTTCTTATTTGAAATACACTGAACTAACACAAACTTGGAAAAGGTCAGTTTTCATTCCAATCCCAAAGAAGCGCAATGCGTAAGAATGCTCAAACTACCATACAGTTGCACTCCTTTCACATGCTAGCAAGGTGACGCTATCTTCAAGCTAGGCTTCGGCCGTACATGAACCAAGAACTTCCAAATGTACAAGCTGGGTTTAGAAAAGGCAGAGGAACCAGAGATCAAATTCCCAACATCTATTGGATCATACAGAAAGCAAGGAAATTCCAGAAAAACATCTACTTCATTGACTACACTAAAGCCTTTGACTGTGTGGGTCACAACAAACTGTGTAAAATTCTTAAAGAGATGGGAATACCAGACCACCACCTTACTTGTCTCCTCAGAAATCTGTATGTAGGTCAAGAAGCAACAGTTATAACTGGACATGGAACAACAGACTGGTTCAAAATTGGGAAAGAAGTATGTCAAGGCTGTATATTTTCACCATGCTTATTTAACTTACATGCAGAGTATATCATGAGAAATGCCTGGCTAAATGAATCACAAGCTGGAATCAACAATGCAGGAAGAAATATCAACAACCTCAGATATGCAGATGATACCACCCTAATGGCAGAAAGTGAAGAGGAACTAAAGAGCTTCTTAGTGGAGGTGAAAGAGGAGAGTGAAAAGGCTGGCTTAAAACACATTAAAAAACTAAGATCATGGCACCTGGTCCCATCACTTTGTGGCAAATAGAAGAGGGAAAAGTGGAAATAGCAACATATTTTATTTTCTCCAAATATTTCTCCACAGACTCCAAAATCACTGTGGACAGTGTCTGCAGTCACAAAATTAAACTATCTTTGTTCCTTAGAAGAAAAGCTATGACAAACCTAGACAGCATATTAAAAAAGCAGAGACATCACTTTGCTGACAAAGGGCCATATAGTAAAAGCTATGGTTTTTCCAGTAAACAAGGCCGTGTGCCAAAGAACTGATGGTCTTGAATTGTGCTGGAGAAGACTCTTGAGAGTCCCTTGGACAGCAAGGAGATCAAACCAGTCAATCCTAAAGGAAATCAACCCTTAATATTCACTGGAAGGACTGATGCTGAAGCTGAAACTACAATACTTTGGCCACATGATGCAAAGATCCGACTCACTGGAAAAGACTCTGATGCTGGGAAAAATGAAAGGCAAAAGGAGAAGGGGGTGGCAGAGATAAAATGGTTAGATAGCATCACTGACTCAATGGACACGAATCTGAGCAAAGTCTGGGAGATAGTGGAGGACAGAGGAGCCTGGCGTGCCACAGTCCATGGGATCACAAAGAGGCAGACACAACTTAGTGACTGAACAACAGCAACAAAGCACGAATTTAGTCCACATTACCAGGCGTTCCCAAATTCTACCATGGGAAAGAATACTGTTTCAGAAACTAGAAAATACCATCTATTTATTAAATGTCCACCATGGGTAAAACACGTGCCTTTGCTTCATTATTGCAAAGTTAAAATGACAGGACTTGTCTGGTGATTTCTACAATCTTTTCCAATTTTAAGATGCTATGACCACCAAAAAGATCGATTTTATAATCACTAGTCTGTGCATGCATGGATGTGTGTATTTGTTTGTATGTTTATATCTCTCAAGAAAAACAGGGTTCTACAACCATTTATTAATGATGTAGCTTGCTAACTTGAACCAGAGAGAGTTCACCAGAAGCTTTTAGTTTGAGAAATTTCTATAACTGTGGCCAAAACCAATGTTACAAAACAAGAGAAATGCGATAGTGCCTCCCCCTGCGGCCCACTGACCTGTGGCCTGGCTCAGGGCTGGACCCCCAGAAAGGGAACAGCTGGGGCCTGCTGGGACAGCACAAGCCTCACACCAGCTCATGGTGCAGTTGATCCAAGGCTACCCAGCAGCGGCTTGGCTGCCCCCCAACCAGATTATAAATTCCTCAAGGGCAGGGAACACATTCTTTATATTTTTCCTGTATCCATATGGTGCAGGAGAAGGGAAAAAAAAAAAAAGATTTTTGGGCTGGCAGCCCAGCCAGACGCTGAAAAAAAAATTGTTATCCACCCCCAGCCCCAGCCAGCCTCCTCCCTTCTAATCACAAGAGGAAGACATTCAGGAATAGCTTTTAAGAAATGTCTCCCTCCTTCCTGCCTAAGAAGCTATGAAAGTAGTTCATGTTCTCTCACACTTGAAGTGGAGACACAAATCCACTGATATACTGAGTGAGATATTCCTGCGTCGAAAGGATAAGAGGTCAGCCAAAGTGTTCCATTGTGTTCACATCCTGTTTCAGTGATCTGCTGAGCTGGCAGCAGCCCCTCTTTCCTATATAATACTGACTCGACTGAAGGGCCAGCCCTGGTTCAGGCACCAGTTGTGTGGCTGGAATCTGTATGACTCCAAACACCCCAGACAGGATCAACAAGGCCCTCTCTGGACACACACATCAATACAACAAAGCTGACCAGGGTCAACTCTGCCAAAGTATTCATAACTGTGGCATGTGAGGTCTAGTTAGGACTTTGGAAATTAAAAAAAAAAAAAAAAGTTACTGAGAGATGAGAACACTGAATACCATTTCCAAGTACCCTCAAAACATAATTTAACCCACTCTCTAGCACTTTCTAATGAACAGCACCTGCTGGATGAATTATGTGTCACCAAGTGATTGTTAAATTCTAGCTTCCTTTGACTAGATAAGAAACAGTTTCAACTTAGGTTCTAGCTCTTTGTAATTTATTGTTGCCATTATCAACATCATTATTATTGTTATCATTACATGCTCATGGTAAAAAAAAAAATGCAAACGATATAAGAAAAAGTTAAAAGCAACATTTTCTTATTCCTTCCTATCCTTTCTCCAGCCCCAGCTTGACCTTTTATGATCTGTTTCCTAGAGGAAATCACTATTGGTAGGTTTGTGGAAATTTCAAAAGTATTCCTTATACTACTTAAAAATAGATACACATAGAAAAACATAATGTGCATAGATGCATAATCACACATGTATTCGAACAACACATTTACAGAAACTTATATACATACATATTTTTACAAATTGATCATAGTATACCATCTGTAACATGTTTTCAACTGAAATATGTCTGACATTTATATGAAAACAAACATTTTTTTGCTGTTATCTTGATTTTGTAATTGAAATAATAGTTGATTTACAATTTTTGTTAATTTCAGGTGTATAGCAAAGTGATTCAGTTATACATATACACATTATATATATATCAATATCAATTATTTTTCAGATTATTTTCTATTATAGGTTATTACAAGATATTGAATACAGTTCCCTGTAGGTCCTCATTGTTTACCTATTCTATATATAGTAGTATATATCTGCTAATCCCAGGTTTCTAATTTATTCCTCCCCCTCCCACTTTCCCCTTTGTTGGTGGTGGTGTTCATTGTTGTTCAGTCATTCAGCTGTGTCCAACTCTGCAATCCCATGAAGAGCAGCATGTCAGGCTTCCCTGTCCTTCACCATCTCCTGGAGTTTGCTCAAACTTATGTCCATTGAGCCGGTGATGCCATCCAGCCATATCATCTTCTGTCGCCCCCTTCTCCTCCTGCCCTCAATCTTTCCCAGCATCAGGGTCTTTTCCAGTGAGTTGGCTCTTCACATCAATGTCAGAGGGTTCCTTTTTCTTCCACACCCTCTACTGAATTGATTATTTATAGACTTTTTGATGATGGCCTTCTGACTGGTATGAGGCAATACCTCATTGCGGTTTTCATTTGCATATCTGTAATAATTAGTGATGTTTAGCATCTTTTCATGTGTCTGTGGGCCATCTGTATACCTTCTTTGGAGAAACATCTGTTTATGTGTTCTGCCCATTTTTTGCTTGGGTTTTTCTTTATATTGAGTTGTATGCGCTGTTTTTATATTTTGGAAACTAAGCCCGTTTTGGTCACATCATTTCCAAATATTTTCTCCCAGTCCACAGATTGTCTTTTCATTTTGTTTATCAACTACATCTTCTTTTAAATGACTGCCTGGTATTCTCTATATAACTATATCATAATCTATTCTGTGTTTCTCTTTGCATCATCCTTTCTTTGGAGTCCAAGTTTATCATGGTTTACTCCTGAATTTATCTAAGCTCAGTTTCCAATGCACAGAGGTCACTGCTCTAGTTGTTCCTATCACTGCTATTGCTATTACTGGTTATATTTTTGCATATTCAATCTATCCTTGTCTCTTTGCTTTTGCACTTCATGCACTGCTTTACACAGCTGACAGGGCCCTCCTTGCTGTCCTCCTAGGGAAATTCATGCCTCTCTGTCTCCTGTATGTCATGCTTGCATACCTCTGTGCTGGGCTCTGCTTCCAGAGATACACACTGTCACTTGGCTTTGCAGGCCGTGCTCCCTTCCCATGATGCTCTTGGTCTGATTTCTCCAGGCTGTATTTCATCTTTGACCATATCCCAAAAGATGGGTAGTAGGCTTTCAGTATTCTCTAGGGAACCACACCCTAGCTGCATTGGTCCAAAATCCATGACCTCACTGGTTATAATTCTAATCCAACTGACCATAACTACTGGGCCCAAAATGACCTCATAGTATGTCTCTGTCTCCCAGGTATCATCACATTCCAGAGGAAGTTTATTCATTTTGTCCTAAGTTTCCACAAAGGAAGAATTTCTGAGCTAAGAGTCACTAAGGAGGTTCTCACCCTACCCCACCCTCCTTGTGCAGAAATCTAGATCTGTGCAAAACATTATTCTTATCCCACCTTGTGGGGACAAAGAACAAAATAAATGACACTAACACAGCAAGTATCATTCCCCTTTGAACTGCTGTTATCCCACCAGAAATGTCTTCTTAGGATATTACATTTTGTTAACACCTTCCTACAGCATCATATTTGGATGACACCAGCTTCCCAGGTGGTGGTAAAGAACCTGCCTGCCAATTCAGGAGACGAAGAGACGCGTATTTGATCCCTGGGTCAGGAAGATCCCCTGGAGGAGGGCCTGGCAACTCACTCCAATATTCTCGCCTGGAGAATCCCATGGACAGAGGAGCCTGGTGCGCTACAGGCCATACGTTTGCAAAGAGTCAGACACAACTGCAACAACTTACCACACAAGCAGCCCCAAACACATTAACATTATTTAAACAGGAGTTGTTCAAGATGAATAGGCTTCCTTGTTTTCCTAGGCAGTTGGTGGTAGAAGAATTGAGTGTAAAATGCGTCTTCTAAACATACATTGCATCTGCGCAGCATATCATAATGACTTCACCAAAAAAGCATACAAAATTTCCAAAAGATGTCAATCACATGCAGAAAAAAAAATTATTAAAGCCCTCACTAGCCAAGAAATCCTTTCCCTCTTCTTTCAAGGCCCAAGATTTTTCCCCTGTACATGTGTGGGGGTTGCCCCTCATATAGACATAGCTTGATGGCTGCAAGGTTCCAGCTGTTTAAGTGGAGCCAGCCAGTATTTATCAGGATGGTAGACGATTGCCAGGAAAACTCTGCGACAAGCAGCTCATTTTTCATCTAAGAATTCGATTGAAATTCTATCTCCCTCACCCATGCAGTTTAATTTAATCGATAGAACATTACACTGTGTCACATTTAGTATTAAAAATAAATGATACAGACCAGATATTTGAAAACTGGGTATTTGTTTTTGCAGGCATTTTGACTTTCCAGTGGCAAACATCTCCACTCATAGTGCTGGAAAAGCCAAACACGGAAAAGTGTCACTTCAAATTAAGCAGTTGTTGCTTTACATTTGTTGGGGTTTTGGTCCCCCACTTTCCTTAGATTTCCAGTCCCTTTCAACTCAAAGTTCTCATTAGTGACAAGGCCTACAGAGAAATGAAAATATTTGATGGCACAACTTTCTGCATTTATGGATCACAGTTAGGAGTCGAACATGACAGATGTCTTGCGTAGAAAAGAAATGTTTATAGCTGATTATATCACCACTGTTCATTCAAGTAAACTGATCAGCATCAGTTTAGAATTTCAAAACAGAGTAGTCATTTCAATGTATTAGTGGACTTCTGGGTGATGATTTGTTGTCAGAAGTAATAACTCCAAAGCATAAATCTAAATATAAGCTAAATCCATGGTTATACAATGTCCTCACCACCCCAATACCTCCCCCACCTCCCCAGCAATGTTTTCATTTGAGATAGAGGCAGAGGCTTTCTGGGCTGGAAGAAAACTTAGAGATCATTTTAACTGAACTGTTAAGTCCTCCTTTTTTTTAAACAGAGAGAAACTTGAGACCCAAGCCTCTATGCCATGTTCAAAGTCACACAATGGGTGGCAAAGCCAAAACTCTAAGCCAGCCCTGACTGATCTGATGAAAAGGTCATCTCTCCTTTGTCTCCAGAATAAGATCAACATTCCACCTGCTCAGAAGCCCTGATCCAACTTCTTTCAGCTCAAGTGTAGGCTTCTAAAGCCTTCTCTTCCAGACTTATTCCTTTCATACTTTTCCAGTCTTGCTCCTGACTTCTCCATATTTGGCATAACATGTCTTTTCTCTGGTTCCTCACTCCTGCCCAGATTGTTCCCTGAAATGACTCAGCATCTCTTCCTTGGGCTCAGAGATGCTCACCACCATGGTCACCATCTGGCCCATTTGGGTTCTAGACTTCCCAGAGATGTCCCCTGTCTTCTCCTTCTAAACTTCTCTGACCCTGCTACATCAGCCCTTAACTGGGAAATCCTTCTTCCTTATTGCCAGTAGCTATACCATCAATAGATTGTAAGCTGATGCCTGGTGCCCCCAGATATCCTCCCAGGTTCCAGCAATGCTAAGTCTTTGTGGGTGATTTCAGTGATACAACATTTTGTCATCTTAATTTCACGTGGTTTTTCGACTTTTAAATTGACAAATTTTTACATGTATATATTAATATAATAACACCTAGTGTTTGACATCCTTGCCTGGTTCCATCATCATGGTAATGCTGGGGAGTATATACATTTTAAAAGTATTTGGTTACATTACAAATTTATAATAACTTACATTCTTACCAGTAAAAATGCTACTGGTAACAGTTTCAGTTAAAATGATCAGTAAATATGCTACTGTAAGAATGTAAGTTATTATAAATTTGTAATGTAACCAAATACTTTAAAAATTTATATACTCCCCAGCATTATCCTAATAACAAAACCAGACAAGGATATCAAAAGAAAAGAAAATTACAGGTCAATATCCCTATTGAATGGGCTTCCCAAGTGGCTCAGTGATAAAGAATCCTCCTGCCAATGCAGGAGATGTGAGTTCTATCTCTGGGTTGGGAAGATCCCCTGGAGAAAGAAACCTACTCCAGTATTCTTTCCTGGAGAATTCCATGGACAGAGAAGCCTGACGGGCTACCGTCCATGGAGTTGCAAAGAGTCAGACATGACTGAGCGACTAAACAACAACAATCCCTATTGAACAAAGATGGAAAAACCCTTGACGCGATGTTAGCAAACTGAATTCAATGGTTCATTAAAAGGATCATATTTCATGATAGTGTGACTTATTCCAGAGATCCAAGGTGATCAACACCCACAAATCAGTCAACATGATATAACCACACACTGACAGAATGTAGAATAAAAATCTTGTGATCATCTCAATAGATGCATAAAAAGCATATAACAAACTTTATCATCCATTTATGATAAAAATTCTCAACAAAGTGGGATAGAAGGAATGTATTTCAACATAATGAAGGCCACATATGACAAGCCTAATGCTAACATCATACTCAGCAGTGAAAAGTCAAAGCCTTTCCTCTAAGATCAGGAACAAGACAAGGATGCCCATCTTGTAACTTCCATTCAACATAGTATTGCAAGTTCTAGGCAGGGAAGGAGAAGGAGACGGAGGGAGGAAGAGAGGGAGTAAGGAAGGAAAGAAATAGCATCCAAATTGGAAAGGAAGTAGTAAAACTATCACTATTTACAAATGATATGATATTATATACAGAAAACCCTAAAGACTCCATCAAAAAACTGTTGGAATAAATTCAGTAAAATTGCAATATACAAATCAATACACAAAAATCCACTGTATTTCTATAAATTAATAACAAACTATCAGAAATAAAACAATCCCATATAGAGTTGCATCAAAAAGAAGAAAAGAATAAAAAGAATTCCTAGTTGCATCTAGGAATAAATCTAACCAAGGAAGTGAAAGATCTATATACTGAAAACTGTAAGACATTAATGAAAGAAATTGAAGAAGATATAAATAAATGGAAACATATTCTGTCCTCATAGATTGAAAGAATCAATATTGTTAAAGTGCTCCATACTACCTAAAGCAATCTACAGATTCAATTTGACCCTTATCAAAATTCCAATGGCATTTTTCAAAGGAATATAACAATTCTAAAATTTGCATGGAATCATAAAAAAATCCCAGGTAGCTAAAGCAATCTTAAGAAGAAAATATCTGGAGATATTATGCTCCCTGATTTCAAATTATATTACAAAGCTAGAGTATGGTACTATTACAAAACATTTTGGTACTGGCATAAAATCAACAAGGGAAGCAAGAACATACTCTGGGGAAAAGACAATCTCTTCAATAAATGTTACTGGGAAAACTGAACAATCGCATGTAAAAGAATGAAATTCAACCACTATCTTACATATTTTATTATACTCAAAAATAACTGAAAATGAATAAATGACTTGAATATAAGACCTAAAATCATAAATTTCCTAGAAGAAAATAAATAGTAAGCTCCCTGATGTCAGACTTGGCGATGGTTTTTTTTTTAAACTGACACCAAAAGCAAAAGCAAAAAATTAAATAAGTAGGACTATGTCAAAATAAAAAGCTTCAGCACAGCAAAGGAAACAATCAACAAAATGAAAAGGTAACCTACTAAATGGGATAAAATATTTGCAGATCATATATTGATAAGGGGCTAATATCTAAAATATATAAAAAACTCATAAAGCTCAATAGTTAAAAAACAATCCAATTTAAAAATGGGCAAAAAAAATAAAAATAAAAATGGGCAAAAGATCTGAATGGACTTTTTCCCAAAGAAGACATACAGATGGCAAATAGGTTCATGCAAAAGATGCTCAGTATTATTAATCATCAGAAATGGAAACCAAAAAACACAATGGGATAGCAACTCACACATGTAGTGTTAGAATAGACATTACCTAAAAGATAAGAAATAAGAAGCATTCGCAAGGGGGTTAAAAAAAGGGAATTTTGTGCACTGTTGATGTGAACATTAATAGGAATGCAGCTATTATAGAAAATAGTATGGAGGCTCCTCAAACAATTAGCAATAGAACTATCATATGATCCAGCAACCCACTATGGGGTATTTATCTGCAATTTGGGTATTTCTGTCTGCAGTTCCACTACCAGGAATTTATCCTAAGTTACTAGGGATGCACAGGGGTGCTCACTGTGGTAATCTTTGTCCACAAGAAATACTGGAACTCGCATAAATTTCCAAAAATAGAAGAATGGTCATGTAAGTTATCGTACATTCATACAAAGGAACTCAAGAACACTTGAGTAGAGCCCTATAGTAGAAGAGCACTAAGAGAAGAATATATGATGTGGAAAAATATTCACAGTATAATGGCATTTTAAGCAGCTTGTAAGACAGTGTGTTATATAATGCCATTTTTTTTTCTTTTTCTTTTATTTTTAAATTTACAGTCACAAACCTAGAATAAAGCTTGGCAGGATACATATCAATGTTTGCAATGCTCACCCTGAGTAACAGTATAATATTATTTTATTTTATTCTCTTTATCTATATTTTCCAAAATTTCTATGGTAAGCCCTTTGCTTTATAAGTAAAATTATAAACTATATCAAAAGGTTACTCTGGAACATTCACTTATTTATATCAACTATGTGTAAACACTGCTAGGCACTAATATATTTATAATTTATATAAATATAAATAAAACAAAAGTCTCTGATCTTAAGCAGCTCACAGTCCAATAGGAGAAAGATAAAAAACAAAGTTAGTGTTCAATGTGGCAAGTGCTTCAAGAACACAGAGGCAGGCATAACTAACCCCACAGGACCGGATGAGTGTTAAGAAAGCTGAACAGAGATGAATCCATGAGACGCTTACAGCCTTAGTAATGGTTCCCAGGCAGAACATGCCCCACTGGCTTTGGGCCTTGCTGAAATATCTTCATCAGCATGTTTAAGATGACCACTTCATGAAAACAAAGGAGAAAAATACTGTTTTTCATGATGACTAGAGATTTTTCCAGCATCACACATCATAAATCACAGCCCTCAACCACTGGAGAGGCTGAAAGAACCATCAGAGAAACCCCAACTCCAATTCACAAGGCTCAGTGGAGATGATCAGCCTCCCAGCTGACCTCATCTCTCTGGAACTATCTGGAGAACACCTCAAAGCAATTCCTGCATCATCACCTGATTCCCTGTTCCTCTCACCTCTGCCTTGTTAGGACCATGGCACACCACTGCAATCACTGGGAATCTTCCAAGAGCCTACAATTATTTATCTAGCTGTCTACTTTCTGTTAGGGGAGGCAGTAAAGAAGACAGGCAAAAGAAGTTCCCCTAATAGAACTCTTTATGCTTGCTTTGTATTTGAGCAAACACATGTGTGGGCTTCCCTGGTGGCTCAGAGAGTAAGGAATCCACCTGCAATGTGTGTGTATCAGAGGGCTTCCCAGATGGTGCCACCTGCCAATGCAGGTAGAAGTAAGAGACGTGGGTTTGATAGCTGCATCAGAAAGATCCCCTGGAGGAGGGCACACACTCCACTATTCCTGTCTGGAGAATCCTATGGACAGAGGAGCCTGGCAGGCTGAAGTTCACAGAGTTGCACGGAATCTGACACATGAACGCATGCATGTGTATCAGGTCATAAGAGAAGAAAAGGCAGAGAACTGAAAATGCTGCTTCCCCTCAACTTCACAGACAGAAACACTCCAACTGGGACTTTCTTTCCTCCTAAGTAAGCCAGCACTCTTTCAAAGGACCATCCTCCAGATGGTCCCAGATGCCATCGCCTTGTTTCATACAAGCACTGAGTCTATCCCTGACCATGCCACCCGTGTCCCCATGGCTTCATCAGGACCAAAGGTAAAGGCACTTCAGCCACATTTTGGGCACCAGACATGTCTCCAGAAGGCCCTCACTGGGTGCCAGAGAGCATAATTCCAGTCCTGTGTCTGCATGTCCTCTGCTCTAAGAGAAGCGGGTGCTCCACAGATGCTCAAAGACTTGAGGCTTTCCACAGAACACAAATAAACCTTGAATGTCTGTGACATTTCCAATAACCCTGCAGACTGGGTGCTAGAAAGTGACCGATCCCATAGCTCTATTACAAGTTCAGGGTTTTACTTCTCTGGGAATTAGCTTCCCTGAACCACCTCACATACTAGTTTTAGTCTTTTAGGATCATTTAAATATTTGCTCTAAAATTTAAAAGTAACCTATTTCCGATTATTGTCACTATTGTAATATTGGAAAATGTCAGGAAAGGGCCAGGAGCAACTTCTGTGGCTAATAGCACTGAAACATTATGTTCTCAGAGTTGTTTATAACAGAAGGAAAACTTAGAATTAAGTAATATTGGTGATTTAGCTGTCCCCTGTGTTGCGAATACTAACACACGTTGAAGCTCACAATGTAACCTTTGAGCACACATAAAAAATACATGATAAAATTGCAAGTCCTGGCATTGTATTTCCCCACAGGCGACGATCAGCATTCTGAGGCATCAAGCCTTTATATGCCTTTTGATCACAGGAAAATAGGAGCAATGATTTTTCTTAATCTTAAAAAAGCATCTAATAAGAAGAGAACTTGCTAATAATTAACTGTAGCCTCTGGACTTCTCTTGGGAGTCTTTAACTCTTTCAAAACTACCTTGTAGCATGGACATGTCATGGTTTTATAAGGCACAGGGGACATATTCAGCAGGATATATTTCAAAAGAGAAATAATGGTACATCCCACTTAAATATTCTTTCCAACATGTGAAAAATTTTGTCATAAGGTATGGTGATTAACATAGTAAATACAAACATATATTAAATATAATTTAAAAATTGATAATATAACACTAGTTATTTTGCAACATTAGAAACTTTTATATTTTTCCTTCTCTTCAATTCTCAGTGGGTTTACATGATCTGTTGGCATGATTAAACACTTGACAGAATCCTAGAAGATCAATTCATGACCTGTCATCCCAAGTGTTTCTAGACTGATGAGTCAAGTAAAGTGAGTATTTTCCAGGCCACTTATTACTGAGTGTTACATAGTTACCACATTGTGAAACTGCATGTTGAGGGGACCTTAAAGAAACCCCTGGAATGTTCCAGAAAATACTGAGAAGACTAACATAAGATCTCTTCTTGTCCCTTTCCGCCCTTTGGCTTACAGAACATTAAAAACATGTAATTATCTTAGACTTGAAGAGAACTTTGCCTCTAAACAAACCTTTCAGTTTGAACTTACTAATTCTTCTAAATAAATTTTACTGGCAATGAAAATAATTGCCTTCATGCTGTAGAGAATTAGCTTCATAATTGAATCAAATTGGTTTTAAAAAATGATATGTAAATATAAACCAGAATATATTTTCAGGTTACTGGAGCCTATAAAAGGGATAACTAGAATTTCTTCCAACCAATAATGTATTAGATTTTTAGATCCCCCAACCTACCATTAGATTTACATATTTTAGCACAGCTAAGGTTAGATAAATAGCTAAGGTTAGCACAGCTGAGGTTAGATGCTAGTACAGATAGATGATTCATATTCCCTTGCTCATTTTTAATCTCTCAAGGTAAAAAATTAATGTGACTGCTACTCTAACAGGTACATATTAATGGAATATCGCCTAAAAACAAAACTCCAAGCTGCATGAAGTTCATCACCCTCAAGAATTTTAAATTACAAAATACCCACTTGCCTACATTGATGTGACATGAAGCTCTGTCTCAAATCTCAAAGTATTGATATAAGTCATGACAATACCAACGAAGGCATTTTTATTCAGTATTTATTCAGCACATAAGACATTAAGTGAACTATACCACTTTGCATATACCCTTTAACTTTTATGTATCTGATACACTGCATATTTTTTTAAGCTAGTCCTGGATAAAATTCACATTTCATGATCTCCCGCTTCCCCTTACAAAGCTCCTCTCTTCATTATCAGTACTGTGCCAACTCCACATTTAACAAGGTAACTGAATCTGAAGTGAGTGGCCTCAAATTACATATTAGATCTATTCCTATCTAGCTATGTGACCCTAAGCAAATTATTGTGTATGAACCTCAGTTTGTTCTCTAAAAGGAAGTTCACCTGTTCTACCTTTCTAAAAGTTTTATAAAGATCAAATATAAAGTTACATAAAGCTTTTCTTAAGTGAATATTTTATTATGTTATAATTAATAATTATAACTCATGCCAGTTAGAATTAAGGTCAGCAGATGTAAAGGACAACCCAAATGATAATGGCTTAAACACTATCTATGACACAGTCAGAATTTCATTTCTTTCTCATGTGAAACAAATTTGGGAGGAAGATGTCCAGGGTCACAGAACACAAGGACTCAAACTCTTTCTATCTTTTGATGTTTTTCTCTTGATGTGCCTCCATTCTTAGCATGCAGCTTCCTGGACTAATGACCCAAGTTGGCTGCTTGAGCTCTGCAATCATTTCTGCATCCCAGACAGTGAGGAAAAGGATGGATGGGGGATTTACTCTCCCTTTCAAAATGCTTCCAGGAACTGTACTGAAGTCCTGGTGGCATGTATTGGCCAAAATTTAGATATACTGACTGTTCAGTTCAGTTCAATTCAATCACTCAGTCATGTCTGACTCTTTGCGACCCCATTAATCATAGCCCGCCAGGCCTCCCTGTCCATCACCAACTCCCGGAGTTTACCGAAACTCATGCCCATCAAGTCGGTAATGCCATCCAGCCATCTCATCCTCTGTCGCCCCCTTCTCCTCCTGCCCCCAATCCCTCCCAGCATCAGGGTCTTTTCCAATGAGTCAACTCTCCACATGAGGTGGCCAAAGTACTGGAGTTTCAGCTTCAACATCAGTCCTTCCAATGAACACCCAGGACTGATCTCCTTCAGGATGGACTGGTTGGATCTCCTTGCAGTCCAAGGGACTCTCAAGAGTCTTCTCCAACACCACAGTTCAAAAGCATCAATTCTTTGGCACTCAGCTTTCTTCACAGTCCAACTCTCACATCCATACATGACCACTGGAAAAACCATAGCCTTGACTAGATGGACCTTTGTTGGCAAAGTAATGTCTCTGCTTTTTAATATGCTATCTAGCTTGGTCATAACTTTCCTTTCAAGGAGTAAGCGTCTTTTAATTTCATGGCTGCAGTCACCATCCGCAGTGATTTTGGAGCCCAAAAAAATAAAGTCTGACACTGTTTCCACTGTCTCCCCATCTATTTCCCATGAGGTGATGGGACCAGATACACGATCTTAGTTTTCTGAATGTTAAGCTTTAAGCCAATTTTTTCATTCTTCTCTTTCACTTTCATCAAGAGGCTTTTTAGTTCCTCTTCACTCTCTGTCATAAGGGTGGTGTCATCTGCATATCTGAGGTTACTGATATTTCCCCAGGCAATCTTGATTCCAGCTTGTGCTTCTTCCAGCCCAGCGTTTCTCATGATGTACCCTGCATATAATTTAAATAAGCAGGGTGACAGATATATTGACTACCCCCTTTCAAAAGAGGTTGAGATAACACATGTGCAGCTGAAAACCAGGAATACTGTTACAGAAAGAAGAAGATGGTTACTGGGGATCAACTGGCAATCATCTCTGACAGAGACCTTTTATTTTTGACTACTGTTAAGACTGCTACATACTCTAGTGCCACCTCACCTTGAGTCTCTGTTAAAATTTTCCTAAGTTACATTTCTATTCAATCTTATTCTCCAGTTTCTAGGTAACACAAACCACACACTAAACTAACTATGAAAGTGAAAATGTGAGTAGCTCAGTCATGTCCAACTCTTTGCAACCCCATGGACTGTAGCCCACAAGGCTCCTCTGTCCATGGAATTTTCCAGGCAGGAATACTGGAGCAGGTAGCCAGTCACTCCTCCAAGGGATCTTCCCAACCCAGGGATCAAACCCAGGTCTCCTGCATGCAGGAAGATTCTTTACTGTCTGAGCCACCAGGGAAGCCCCAAATTAACTACAGTAAAGTTATGAAAAGCATACAATTGCTTACCATTGCCCAAAATCTTTGAACTTGCGTTTTATAAATTCTTTCTACCACAACTTTACTGCTCACTGCCTGAATTCAAAATCCATCCTATAAAGCACAAATCCTATGATGGAATTTCCTTGCTTAAAACTTTTAACAGTACTCTCCGGATAGAGAAAATATGCTTCCATTTAACGAAGACAGTCTTGGTTTCTGTCTCTAACTGAGTGTCCCATCAGGTTAAGCACTAGTCTTAGATTTTAACTTTTTGCCAAGTTAATATTAATAATTGTATTAAAATAAGTCATAATATGTTTAATGGACCTCTACTTTATGATTTATTATTATTTTGGGGGCTTTAAAATCACTGCAAATGGTGACTGCAGTCATGAAATTAAAAGACGCTTGCTCCTTGGAAGAAAAGTTATGACCAACCTAGATAGCATATTAAAAAGTAGAGACATTATTTTGCCAACAAATGTCCATCTAGTCAAAGCTATGGTTTTTCCAGTAGTCATGTATGGATGTGAGAGTTGGTCTATAAAGAAAGCTGAGCAATGAAGAATTGATGCTTTTGAACTGTGGTGTTGGAGAAGACTCTTGAGAGTCCCCTGGACTTCAAGAAGATCCAACCAGTCCATCCTAAAGGAAATCAATCCTGAATATTCATTGGAAGGACTGATGTTGACGCTGAAACTCCAATACTTTGGCCACTTGATGTGAAGAACTGACTCATTTGAAAAGACCCTGATGCTGGGAAAGACTGAAGGCAGGAGAAGAAGGGGATGACAGAGGATGAGATGGTTGGATGGCATCACTGACTCAATGGACATGAGTTTGAGTAAGCTCCGGGAGTTGGTGATAGAGAAGCTTGGCATACTGCAGCCCATGGGGTCACAAAGAGTTGGACACGACTGAGCGACTGAACTGAACTTTATAAACCCAGAGACTCTTCTGGTTCTATGTGAGAATCACATGCAATGAGAAGACTTACTTTGACATTTGGTTAAATCTGAGCAATAACCAGTGATAAACCAACTTTCCATTCCAAATCCCTTCAAAACCCAACTTAAGTTATATCTCCCTTCCAAGGCCAGCAGACAGGCTTTATAATTCACTCATAAATTGAACTCCTCTTTGACATATTTGGAAGTTAGTTAACTCCTTCCAGCTCAGGGACACTGCATTCAAAGTATAAGATGTCACAGACTAACACATGGATAGTCAAGTGGGAAACATGAAAATAAATGAATATAAATGAAAATATGTGCAGGAGAAAGAGACTGAGCAACCCTGACAAAGAGCATATAAAGAATAGTCTGAATATTGTTACTATAAAAGTTTGCCATTTATTGTATAATGCATTTTATTGTTTGTTATAATGTATATTTTATTGTTTGTTAATGAAACACCAGGCTGGATGAATCACAAGCTGGAATCAAGACTGCTGAGAGAAATATCAGCAACTTCAAATATGCAAATGATATCACTCTAATGGCAGAAAGCAAAGAGGAACTAAACAGCTTCTTGATGGGGTGAAATAGAAGGGTGAAAAAGTTGGCTTAAAATTCAACATTCAAAAAACGAAGACCTTGGCAACTGGTACCATCACTTTATAGCAAATAGATGGGGGAAAAGTAACAGATTTTATTTTCTTGGGCTCCAAAATCACTGCAGATGGTGACTGCAGCCATGAAATTAAAAGACACTTACTCCTTGGAAGGAAAGCAATGACAAACCCAGACAACATATTAAAAAGCAGAGACATCACTTTGCTGACAAAGTCTGTATAGGCAAAGCTATGATTTTTCAAGTAGTCAAGTGAGAGTCAGACCATAAAGAAGGCTGAGCACCAAAGAATTGATGCTTTTGAACTGTGGTGTTGGAGAAGACTCTTGAGAGACCCTTGGACTGCAAGGAGATCCAACCAGTCCATCCTAAAGGAGATCAGTCCTGGGTGTTCATTGGTAGGACTGATGCTGAAGCTCCAGTACTTTGGCCACCTGATGCAAAGAGCTGAGTCATTTGGAAAAGACCCTGATGCTGGGAAAGATTGAGGGCAAAAGGAGAAGGGGAAAGCAGAGGAGGAGATGGTTAGATAGCATCACTGACTTAATAGGCATGAATTTGAGCAAACTCTGAGAGGTGTAGTTAAAGACAGGGAAGCCTGGCGTGCTGCAATCCATGGGTTGCAAAGAGTCGATACAACTTAGCAACTGAACAACAATGGATTCTTACTTTGTGATAAACCTTTTCTATGGTAATAGCTAAAAAAGAAAATTCAAGCTTAATGAAAAATTAAGACTAAATTTCCATTTCTTAAGAAAGTTGATGATTAAAAAGTAACTCATACCAAATATTTGTTGAGAACTACCATCCTCATGTGAGCTACTGGCCACACACAAACCAGAAAACTCAAAACTTCTGAATAAACACTAGCAACTCTTCCAAAAGTTAATGAAAGATTTTGCCCAAACAAGTGAGCTTAATACATGCAGCCATAGAAGGTGAGTTTCTGTAACATACTGTAAGACATCACTTTTCTTAAAGATCACATGATTCTTCTAAATTAATATTGTTCACTTTTTATTCCAAGTTTCTTTGTGTAAGTATAAAAATAAAGTGATAGTTGTCAATGTGCTATCTATTTTAGAACAAAAACCTCAAATAGTTAAATAGCATAAGTTCTGCATCAGAGTCTTCAGTTTCAGACAGAAAAATCAGTTAATTCAAAACTAGTTCAACTGTTTTCACCAACTTATGAAATAAATGCAGTTCATTCAGGCACAGGTGAAACAACTGACATTTTTGCTATTGTAAATTGAAGTAAATTTTTCAATATTAAGAGTAATTATTTGGTTTTGTTGTGGTAAAACAATTAGAAATTGATGGGACCCAGTAATATGGTATAAAAAAAGATCTAAAGAAACATACTAAAAGGATTGGAATTGTGCAGAACTCAGAATTGGCTGTGGTACACATATAATTTGTAAGTTTGCAAAATAAGCTGATATTCTACTCCTCAAAACACAATAGTATTTGAGAGTTGTAGTTCTCAAATTTTATGCATGTATGTATCCTTAGAGTGAAGAGCTGACTCATTTGAAAAGACCCTGATGCTGGGAAGATTGAAGGCATGAGGAGAAGGGGATGACAGAGGAGGAGATGGCTGGATGGCATCACCGACTTGATGGACATGAGTCTGGGTAAACTCCGGGAGTTGGTGATGGACAGGGAGGCCTGGCATGCTGCGGTCCATGGGGTCGCAAAGAGTCAGACAAGACTGAGTGACTGAACTGAACTGAACTGTACCCTTATATACATTGTTTAAATGATTTAACTGCATAAAAATTTGTAATGACAGGTATGAAAACAAAAACATTATTTCACATGACAATACATACTTTTTTAACCTTGCTGCCTGCATTCAATTGGATGTTAAAAATGTTTGAGTCTTTGAATAGTCTTTTTTCTTTATGTTAACCTAAGTGTCCTAAAGTGGAATTGAAATTTTTTGTAAACAAGTGCTCTAATTTTTGTTTGCATTTTAATCAAAACTAGTTGGAAATAAAGTACTGAAAATGTAAAAAAAAACTTCAGTTTTTGAAACTTTTAGTGAATTTTGATTATTAAAGACAAAGCTTACAACAAGGAAGTCATTGAAACTTCCCCTCCAAAAGCAAAGCAAAAACTGAATTACTTAAATGACAAGGGTTTAAAGGTATGTAGGTTCATTTTGAAATTCTATAATTGCCCTTTGAAATATATTTCTTGTAGGGAGTGTCATTTGGTAAGCTACTATTTTTTATTGAATAAATTGTATTCTGTTCTGAAACAATGAAATTTCAGAAAGCTGATAATTTGCAACATTTATATTTGGCAAAAATATCATAAACAGAGACAACTTGTTTGATGAGTTTTATCTCATAAAAAATTTGCTGAAGAAAGGTACACTGAATAGAAGAAAACAGCCAGAGATGTTTACACATTTTAATATGAAAAAAATTGAATTGAGAATATACTCCATTTAGCATAATTTGTTTTGAACATCTCTCAGTGCCTGCAGGGAAAGTATTTTCCCAATTAAAAAAAGAGAAGAGTTCATTGGATTTATCAAGCATTGTAATCTACATACCATAAAATAGAGCTTTAAACATTGCTGTTTTATTAAAACATTAAAAATAAGATTATATGGAAAAATATATTCTCAGAAAAATACTAATGGCATGGTATTCAAGGTAGTTATAAACAGGCAGATTAAAATATGTGGCTATAGTATGAATAATTTTTGCTTTTTGCTTATGTTATTTTTATTGTCCACATAAAACGATTTTTAATTTTTACTTTAATATACAAGATTTTTTTCATATTTTTTGTTTTTCAAAAACAAATGTTTTTCATATTTTAATAAAGAATTTTCTCTTCAAAAAGCTTAATAAAATTATGTTTATGATAAATGAATATTCAAAAATTTAAATTCCAAAGATTTTTAGCATCTCCTCTTTACTCTCAAAATCATCCCAGTTTAAACCATCAATTTTATCATCACCCTAACTGTAGGCAACAGGATAAAGCTATATTCCTTGTGATGTGGCCTCTGACCCTTTCTAGCCTCTGCTTCCACATTCCTATCCTATCCTCTCCAAACTCTCTGCAGCTCAGGCCGCACACTCCTCACTGGCCAGGAGCAGAGGTCATTGTCACTGCTCTGCCCGCCACTTCCCTCCGCCTGTAATGCCGTGCTCTCACAGCCCTGGTGAATTCTAACTGAACCATAACATCCAACTTTAGTATCTTCCTGCCGTTTTCCATGGCTTTCCCCTCCCACCTCACCCCACAGCATTAGGTACGTGCTGACCTGGGTCCTTGCACAGCCTACAACCCTGACGGCTATTTTCTTTCTGGTCCTGCTTTGTCACTGGATGGGGAGAGCTGAGAAGCCATAGACTTTGACTTCATCTTTGTTGTACACAGTTGCTGTTCAGTCGCTCAGTCAAGTCCAACTCTTTGAGACCCCGTGGACTGCAGCATGCCGGTCTTCTCTGTCCTAGAGCCCAAAGAATTACCTAACACACAGGGCTCATCAGGTAAATACCTGTCCAATGGTATGTTGTATTATAAAGAGGCCATTATAATGGCTTTCTAGAATCTCCTGAAACACACCTTTTAGACATCTCCCTGCCTTATGCACAAACACAGGATGGATCCACCAGCTGCTCAGCTCAGCAAGGCCTGCTGTTCTCTGGAGGCCGTAGGTTTATGATCACCTATTGGCATTTCCTTACTAGGGCTCTAGGGTAAACAGATAATTAACCTCCGCTGCTACTGACTTATTTAACTTCAGAGAATCTGAGACAGTGATAGTATGTATGTGTGTGTGCACACACATACATAAAATGAACTCTGACAGATAGGCTAACAATAGACTTCCACACAAAGCCTGACAGATGGTAATGAATATAATCTAACCCTATTCCCTGAAGCTAGACACAGACCCCTTCACTAGGTAAGAGGGTCTTAAGTAAGAAGATGCTCCATCAAAGTGAATCTATGACATATACAATAGTGGGACTGCACACTGAACTATGTCTCATTTAAATATCTTTCATTACAGATATAATTCAAAAATTCCTATAGGTATGTGTATATGTATATGGGCTTCCCCAGTGGCTCAGTGGTAAAGAATTCGCCTGCAATACAGGAGCCACAGGAGATGCTGGTTCCATCCCTGGGTGGGGAAGATCCCCTGGAGGAGGGCATGGCAACCCACTCCAGTATGCTTGCCTGGAGAATCCCATGGGCAGAGGAGCCTGGTGGGCTACAATCCAGAGAGTCACAAAGAGTTGGACATGACTGAATTGACTGAGCACACACACACATATGTATATTACAAATACCTGAACAGAAAACAGGTGTTATCCATTTAGATGTCCACTGACATCAATAATGCTAAGAATTACACAGGTTGTAACAGAAAGGCTTTGGAGCCATACACATCTGTCACAGATTCTTGGCTTCATCTTTCCCTGAACCTCAGTCTCCTCATCACTAAAATGTGTATGATATTGTTTGCCATTCAGGGTTGCTGAGAGGATTAAAGAGAACAGTGGTTGGCTAGATAAATAACAAATTTGTTCTATTTCTTATTACGACATTTGTTCCTGTTTGCTGTTGTTGCTGTTCAGTTGCTAAGTCATGCCCGACTCTTTGTGACCCCATGGACTGAAGCATGCCAGGCTCCTCTGTCCTCCACTATCTCCCAGAGTTTGATCAAATTCATTTTCATTGAGTCAGTGATGTTATCTAACCATCTCATCCTCTGTCATTCCCTTCTCCTTTTGTCTACAATATTTCCCAGCATCAGTTCAGTTCAGTCACTCAGTTGAGTCCGATTCTTCGCAACCCCATGGACTGCAGCACGCCAGGCCTTCCTGTCCATCACCAGCTCCCAGGATTTACTCAAACTCATGTCCATTGAGTCTGTGATGCCAACCGACCATCTCATCCTCTGTTGTTCCCTTCTCCTCTCGCCTTCAATCTTTCCCAGTATCAGGGTCTTTTCAAATGAGTCAGTTCTTCGCATCAGGTGGCCAAACTACTGGAGTTTCAGCTTCAACATCATTCCTTCCAATGAACACCCAGGACTGAGCTCCTTTAAGATGGACTGGTTGGATCTCCTTGCAGTCCAAGGGACCCTCAAGAGTCTTCTCCAACACCACAGTTCAAAAGCATCAATTCTTCATTGCTCATCTTTCTTTATAGTCCAACTCTCACATCCATACATGACTACTGGAAAAACCATAGCTTTGACTAGATGGACCCTTATTGGCAAAGTAATGTCTCTGCTTTTTAATATGCTGTCTAGCTTGGTCATAATTTTTCTTCCAAGGAGCAAGTGTCTTTTAATTTCATGGCTGCAGTTGCCATCTGCAGTGATTTTGGAGCCCAAAAAAATAAAGTCTGACACTGTTTCCACTGTTTCCCCATCTATTTGCTATGAAGTGATGGGACCAGATGCCATGATCTTAGTTTTCTGAATGCTGAGTTTCAAGCCATCTTTTTCTCTTTCCTCTTTCACTTTCATCAAGAGGCTCTTTAGTTCTTCTTCACTTTCTGCCATAAGGGGGGTGTCATCTGCATATCTGAGGTTGCTGATATTTCTCCCAGCAATCTTGATTCCATTTGTGATTCATCTAGCCCAGCATTTCACAAGATGTACTCTGAATATAAGTTAAATAAGCAGGATGACAATATACAGTCTTGACACACTCCTTTCCCAAGTTTGAGTAAGTCTGTTGTTCCGTGGCTGGCTCTAACTGATGCTTCTTAACTCGCATAAAGGTTTCTGAGGAGGCAGGTAAGGTGGTCCGGTACTCCCATCTCTTTAAGAATTTTCCACAGTTTGTTATGTTCCACACAGTCAAAGGTTTTAGTGTAGTCAATAAAGCCAAAGTAGACATTTTTCTGGAATTCTCTTGCTTTCTCTATGATTCAACAAATGTTGCAATTTGATCTCTGACTCCTGTGCCTTTTCTAAACCCAGTTTGTACATCTTTATGGTCTCTGTTCATGTACTGCTAAAGCCTAGCTTGAAGGATTTTGAGCATAATCTTGCTAGCTTGTGAAATGAGCACAACTGTATGGTAGCTTGAATATTCTTTGGCATAGCCTTTCTTTGGGATTGGAATAAAAACTGACCTTGTTCCTGTTTGACCACCATGTAACCTGCTAACATTGGGCAACCTTAATTCTTACTCTCTAAAAGTTACAAGTATCCCATCACTGCCAAATTCTGTTTCCAGTGCATTTTAAGCACAGCCTCCCTCCCCAGATCCACAGAGAGCTGTCTTGCCCAGAAGCTCCTCTGCTCTTCCCAGCAGGCAGCTCCCTCAAAGCAAGAGGTGAGCACATTGTTATGATCCCAGCAAGACTTGGCTGGTCTCCACATTCAGCCTGGTGACTCATGTCCTTTTAAGTTGCTGAATGAATTTAAAGTATTGCCAAGGAATTTTGCAATTCACATTAGGTAGATGCAGAAATTATAGAATCACTTTCCTCAAATTAGTAACAACAGATATTTGTGCCCACAAGAATGAGGACAACTTGGAAAACAGCATAGCCAAATTTTCTTCATACTTCAGAGCAGATCCCAAAACAACAGTATCATTTTATCACCTTCTCAGTTCAGTTCAGTTCAGTCGCTCAGTCATGTCTGACTCTTTGCAACCCCATGGACTGCAGCACATCAGGCTTACCTTTCATCACCAACTCCCAGAGCTCGCTCAAATTCATATCCATGGAGTCGATGGTGCCATCCAACCATCTCATCCTCTGCCATCTCCTTCTCCTTCTGCCTTTAGTCTTTCCCAGCACCAAGAACTTTTCCAATGAGCCAGCTCTTCACATCACATGGCCAAGGTACTGGAGCTTCAGCATCAGTCCTTCCAATGAATATTCAGATTCATTTCCTTTAGGAGTGACTGATTTGATCTCTGTGGAGTCCAAAGGACTCTCAAGCGTCTTCTCCAACTCCACAGTTCAAAAGCATCAGTTCTTTGGTGCTCAGCTTTCTTTATGGTTCAGCTCTCACATTCATAATCATGACTACTGGAAAAACCATAGCTTTGACTAGACAGACCTTTGTGGGTAATGTCTCTGATCTTTAATACACTGTCTAGATTTGTCATAGCTTTTTTTCCAAGGAGCAAGCATCTTTTAATTTTGTGGCTGCAGTCACCATCTGCAGTGATTTTGAAGCCCAAGAAAATAAAGTCTGTCACTGTTTCCATTGTTTCCCCATCTATTTGCCAGGAAGTGATGGAACCGGATGCCATGATCTTAGCTTTTTTTGAATGTTGAGTTTTAAGCCAGTTTTTTCACTCTCCTCTTTCGCCCTCATCAAGAAGCTCTCTAGTTCTTCTTTGCTTTCTGCCATGCGTGGTGTCATCTACATATCTGAGGTTATTGATATTTCTCCCAGCAATCTTGATTTCAGCTTGTATTTCATCTAGCCTGGCATCTCGCATGATGTACTCTGGATATAAGTTAAATAAGCAGGTGACAATACAGATGACAAGAAGCCTTGACGTACTCCTATCCCAATTTGGAACCAGTGTGTTGTTTGATGTCCTGTTCTAACTGCTGCTTCTTGACCTGCATACAGGTTTCTCAGGAGGCAGGTAAGGTGGTTTGGTATTCCCATCTCTTTAAGAATTTCCCACAGTTTGTTGTATATTTCAATACACTACTACTTTATCACCTTTTAGTGTATAGAACTATACAAATGCATAAAAACAAAAATCCCATCCCAAGCAGAGGGTCCAAACTCAAGGCATTAATAAATATTTTATAAACTTTTAAAAAGTATAAGCAGTGAACTAATGCTTATGAAACTGAAAACAGTGATGAATGATTACATTACTCAGTTACTTCACTTTAGATACTCTTTTAAACCTTTCAAAAGACAGTTGCCTCACCTCGTCAACAAAATTGATTGCTTTATCTCTTTTTGCTGTGTCGCTGACAATTTTCTTATATTTAGCTTTCAATTTATTATATTTTTTCTTTAGCTGTCATTAGCCAGATGATTAAGCCATGTACTGAGTTTCTAGGTCAATAACTATTTTACAATCTTATGTAGCTTATTTGGTTATTTTTTAATGTTTTTTGGTATTCTATTTAAACTTGCATTGATGCTTGGACTATAATTGCATAAATTGCATAATTATTCATGGCTGCCATACAAACAAAACAGCATATCTAATTTTTAGTCTACTTTGATTTAATATTTTAGCACTTCAAGTAAAATATGGTACAACCATATAGGTCTGTTTGCTTTCTTCCTTTTATGTTATAGCTGTCATATGCTTTATATCTATATACATTGATAATTCCACCACAGTTATAATTTTTGCTCTCAACTGTTATAATTTGAAGAACTTGAGGATAACCTTAAATTTCCCCAGACATTTGCTACTTTTATTGTTCTTCTTTCATTCCTTAAGTTCTAAGTTTCCCTGCAGTATCATTTCCCCTCAGCCTAATTAGCTTCCTTTAGTATTTCTTTTAGACCAGATTTGCTGGTAATAAACTCTTAGTTTTCTAATAGTTTCCTTCTTTTCTAAGAGTTTCTTCCTTCCTGACATATTTTTACTGAACACAGGACTCTGGATTGACAGTATTCTTTTTTTCAGCACTTTAAATACATAGTTCCACAGTTTTCTGACCTTCATGACCTAAGAGAAAGCTTTGGCTATTCAAATTGTTGTCTCTTTGCACAGAAAGTATTATTTCAAGATTTATTTTTTTCCTTTTTTGGGTTTTCAGCAATTTGATTATGATATATCTGGGCTCATTTTTCTTTGTGCTTATCCTGTTTGGGTTTTTCTGAACTTCTTAAATCTGTAAATTTCTGTCTCTCAAATTTGGGATGATTTCAGTAATTATTTCTTCAAATTTTTTTTTTCCTGTACCAATCTCTTTCCTTTCCTTCTGGAACTCAAATGATGAAAATGTTAGACATATTACTATTGTCTCCAAAGTCCCTATGCCTCTGTTCATTTTTAGGTTAGTTTTCTTTTCTTTCTTTCTTTTCTTTTTTTTTTTTTTTTTTTTGCTGTGTTGTTAAGATTGGAAGGGTTTCCCTGTTGGCTCAGCAGTAAAGAATTCACCTGCCAAGCAGGAGACACAGGTTCTATCTTTGAATCAGAAAGATAACCTGGAAAAGGAAATGGCAACCCACTCCAGTATTCTTGCCTGGGAAATCCCATGGACAAAGGAGTCTGGCGAGCTATAGCCCATGGGGTCACGAAAGAGTTGAACACAACTCAGTACCTAAACAATGACAACAACTAAGATTGGACAATTATTATTGATCTACCTTTTAAGTTCACTGACTCTTTGGTCATCTGCATTCTGCTGCTGAGATGATCCATGGATTATTTTTTAATTTCTGATATTGTACTTCAGTGCTAATATTTCTACATGGTTCTATTTTATACTTTCTTATTTCTCAGCACAGAACTTCTATCTTTCCATTCATTGAGTGCTTATATCTTGATATGGAGCTTAGTAATAGCTGAGTTAAGAGTCTGTGCTCTCTAAACTCTGGGTCATCTTGGGATTTTGTGTTTATTGTCTTTTTCCCTTAAAAATTGGTCACATTTTCCTGGGGCCCTTTTTTATTTGTTTTTGGCACTGGAGTAATTTTTAACTTTATGTTGGACATTATGAGTTTTGTTGTAAAACATTAGGTCCTGCTAAAGTCTTTGGAGAATTTGTTTGTTTTACAGATAATCAACTCGGTTAGGTCTAGAACACAAGTCTGTCTCACTCTCCCTGGGCAGTGGCTCTGCTATGAGTTCAGGTTTCAAAGCTGCCACCATCCTGCTTTAGGTCCGTGCCCCATGCTTGCCCAGGTCCAGCATGAGCCTGGAATTAGTTCTGGTTCAAAGACTTAATTAGGGGTCCCTTTCTTCAGCTCTCTCTGACATTCTCCACACCCTCTCTGGCATCCCTTTTTCAGAACTGGCCAGAAAGATCTTATCTTAGTGTTTAACATGGAACCTGCTCAATGTTATGTAGCAGCCCAAACAGGAGGGGAGCTGGGGGAGAATGGATACATGCATATGTATGGCTGTCCCTTTTGCTGTTCACTTGAAACTATTACAACTTTGTTAATCACCTGTGTTTATGTGTTAGTTGTGTCCAGCTCTGTGATCCCATGGAGTATAGCCCACCAGGCTCCTCTGTCCGTGGAAGTCTTCAGGCAAGAATACTGGAGTGGAGTGGCACTCCCTTCTCCAGGGGACCTTCCCAACCCACAGATCGAACCCAAGTCTCCTGCATTACAGATAGATTCCTTACCACTGAGTCTTCTGGAAAGTATAATCAGCTATACTCCAATATAAAATAAAAAGTTTAAAATTAAAAAAAAAAAGTAGCTACAGTTCTGCAACTGGGGATCTCAATGCAAGATGGAGAACTTAAGAGGATAAAAATCGCAAGTTTACTTCTGCATAGGTCACTTCTTCAAGTTTTGACTCCTTTCCCCAATCTGTCTGCTTCTGCTAAGTTTCCAGGGTACTCAGGTGCTTGTTTGTCATGCTTTGTCCAGAGTGTCAACTGTTATCACTAAGAAAGAAACAGGTTATCCCATCCCGGCCAGCAGCAGAATTCAACTATTTGGTTGTCGATTTTTCTGTTTTTTTCCCAAATTTTCTTACATACTTTTCATTTTATTTTATTCTTTTCTCAGAGGTTTTATCTCTTTTTATCTAATTATTTGAAACAAAATTGTTTTATTGTCTCTATCTCAAGTTACTGCCTACGATGGATTCTTACCTTATAATTTTCTATTGTGAGCTCATCCTGAGTCCAGATCTTTTGGATTCCTTTGCAACCTGGGCTGTGAAAGCAGTCCTTCAGAGTGGCTTTGTATTTGCTTCTCCCGAGGTCCCTGGTAATTCACTAGCCAGAGATTAATGTATATGAAATTTCTTAGTAGCATGATTTCTAGTCCACAAATATGGTACAATTTGGATGTTAATTTGTCAAGGACATTTTTTGTTTCCAGCAAGAGCTCAGGCAAAAAAAAAAAAAACAAACAAACAATCTTTCTTGGCATCTCCCTGGGCCAATAAGCTGTTTGTCTAGTTTCTTTTTCACAAGGATGCAGCCAATTAGCAGAGCAGTAAAATGGTGGAAAATAGATTTGAAAGTAGTGAGCGATTAACATCCTCTTTAACCCAAAGCAGCTGAGCCCCAATAACCCTTCTTCACTCTTTTAGGTAAGTCTCAGAAACAGCTTTTATTACTACCTTTCTGCATTTGCCACCACCAATCTGTCACTCTTGTGTTCTCTTTTCTCATACCAGCCATGGAGTAATTTCCTCTTCCATGAGCTGGAGGGAATAAATACCCACTCTACTTACTTCACAGTGTCATTGTGAATTATGATGCTCAGAGTCTCAATAGTCACCTAGTCCCCAAACCAGTAGGAAAAGACAAACTTGAACTCAAAGGAAACAATGTTTTCAAGGCTCTTTTTGCTGTCTCAGTGATGGGGACCACCCTGAAGGACAGTCCAGCAGGAAAAAATATGCAAATCCAAATTATGGTGCACACATTAATATCTATACTTTCTCTAATGCATATAGATGTCATTGACCTTTGGTCACTGGACAAAGCATAAGTTGTGCTGCATTTCTTTAGATCTTTGATGACTGGGGATTACTACAGGGAGACAATTTTTCTTGAATCTCAATATTTCTGCACTTCTCGTTTGCACAGATATTGACTTCCTTTGTTTTGAAATATTTTTTCAAACATATTCATATAGCAAACAGCCTTAAAATATGGATGTATCTTCCTCCAGAGCAAAGATCAGGTTTACTTACTGCCTTGGAAGATAGAGATAGTGTTTCCCCATGAAGCAAAGGGCAGGTATGCTTACTGTCCAGTTTATAATAAAGAAAATGCCTCTCCCTGAAGCAAAGATCAAGCATGTTGACTGCATATTACACCAGAGGCAAGTTCCCTAACAAACCCTGTTCTTTTCCTATAACAAACTCACTGTGTTTACAGGTATTGTCTGTGCTCTTCAAGACATCCCACAAGAACTGCGACCTAGGAACTGGTGTAAAATGCTGATTCTCCAGCTCCTGCTATTGCTGTGAGTGAGTAATATATGTTCTTTGCCTCTGACTCAGTCTCAACTCTACTGCATCCTTGAAACTATTGCAGGCTAGCCTGTCAGCTTGCAATTAAAGTAAAACCTTAGACCAAAGAATCCTTAAGCAACTTCATAACTGATCTTTAACAGTTAAAGATCAGTCTTTCTTTGCCTGCCCAATGCTTCCATGGTATTTATTTCTCCAAGAGTGAGATGGTTGTCTTGTATCCACATAGCAACTGGGCAAGCGCCAATTTACAAATCCCCTCAGGGTTCTATCCCAGAGCTGTATTGTTTAATGCAAGTACATAGGTGCCAAAAGTGGTCACTAGTTTCTTTGTTTCATCCTCAGTTGCACATATTTCTCTTTGGTATGCTTACACTCTTATATACCCCAACAGCTGCAAGCAGAAGCAAATACACACACATTACATTCTATGGCTATTATATGCCTCTATGCTAAGTCTGTACAAAGGAATTAAAAAATCCCACTTGAGATTAAGGATGTAAAAACCCCAAGTAAATATAAAGTTTTATCATTACTACAGGAGCTAAGGTTAGCCACCCCTGAGCTACTTATTAGAATTTCCTCATTCCTGAACAGAGCTTTAGTTAAAAGTAAATCTGTGAGCACTCAACTAAAACATTTGTTAGAGATCAGCAAACAGAAGTTTGTTTTCTCTGTCAAAAAGTTAAAAGGGCCCAGGGACCATGTTTAATCAAGTATCACTGTGCCTCTATGTTTTGGTTGTATTTCCCTGACAGTTTGGTTACTAAGTTGTTAGATTCCAGAACTGACTCTTGATTGAGTACACTTGCTCTAGCAAATGCATATTAACTTAATGAATAGGAAAAGGGGTACTTAAATTCCCTAGCTATCTTATTTTTCTTTTGTATGATTTACATGGTATCACAGTCTGTCCTAGTTACTATGGATGCATAACAAATTACCCCCAAATTTAGTGGCACAGAAGAGTAATGAGTCATGCTCACTGATACTGTGGTCAGGAATTTGGATGGGACACAGTAGAGCAGCTGGGCTCTGCTCTCTGGAGCTGCCGATGGAAGATTCAAAGGCTAAGGACCTGAATGGTCAGAAAGCTCCTTCACTGAAGTCTGGTGTTTGGTGATGACTGTCTACTGGGGGCCGTGTTTGCTCTCCATGTTGACCTCTCCATGTGAGTTAGTCTGTGCTTCCTTACAGCACGATAGCTGAGTTCTAAGGGCAAGTATCCTAAGAAAGGGAACAGGTGGACGCTGTATCATTTTTATGACCAAGCCTTGGAAGTCACATAGCATCACTCCTGCCATATCTATTGACCAGAGAACTTGGGTCGGCCCAGAGTCAGACAGTGAATATAGACCTCAACTTTTAGTGGGAGAATGTCAGTCACATTTAAGAAATGCATGTAGGATTAGGGTATGTATATCGGTGTGGTCATCTTTGGAAAATACAATCTGCCACAGTACGTATTTGTGGTGAATTCTCTCAATAATCCTACAAAACACATGCTTTCAAATTCTTCATCTTATAGATGGAAAATGGATTTTAGGCCTCCCAGGCTCCTCTGTCCATAGGATTTCCCAGGCAAGAATACTGAAGTGGGTTGCCATTTCCTCCTCCAGGGGATCGTCCCAATCTAAGGATTGAATTCGAGTCTCCTGCATTGGCAGGTAGATTCTTTACCACTGCACCACCTGAGAAGCCTGGTACAGAAGAGGTATATTAATAGAAATACTGTACAAAAGTACCACTGATACATGACTCCATATTTTTACACAGCATCCCAGGAACTTTGGTCTAATTATAACTACGTGTTTCAGGTGGTGCTGCATGAGCTCTTACAAGTGCATCACCATAGATGACCCCCTCAGCTTCCTCTTCTGATCCAGGGCCGCCCTCCACCCCCACTTTGGCAGATGGTCTCCAGAAGTCACCCGAAGTCAGTGCCTCATCACTACTTCAGTTACAGGTGATCCCTCAGGAGAAGGCTGCCTTCTAATGAGACAGCAGCAGCAATTCTTCAAGACGCCTGAAAGTGCAAGTTGCTCAGTCGTATCCAACTCTTTGCGACCCCATGGACTATACAGTCCATGGAATTCTCCAGGACAGAATACTGGAGTGGGTAGCCTTTCCCTTCTCCAAGGGATCTTCCCAACCCAGGGGTCGAACCCAGGTCTCCCCATTGCAGGTGGATTCTTTACCAGCTGAGCCACAAGGGAAGCCCAGGAATACTGGAGTGGGTAGCCTATCCCTTCTCCAGCAGGTCTTCCCAACCAGGAATCGAACTGGGGTCTCCTGCATTGCAGGTGTATTCTTTATCAACTGAGCTATGAGGGAAGCCCAAGATGGCCAGGAGGAACAATATTCAAGTCTATCACTGGGAGGAATACCCACTCCACCATTTTACTTGGGTCACAGAGAAAAACAGTTTCTTCTGCTTTTGCTAGTATTTTCTCCAGGGAACTTCTACCAACTGTCTTTGGAGCCAGGACAGAATCAACACCCTTTCAGCCCACTACCATAACCATTCCTCATCCTTCCTCTTTCTGCAGCCAAAAGCAAAAGCACATACAACTTATGCAAGGCCCTTCTTCGCAGATCCATCCATGGCTTCACAGACTCTCTTGCCCTCAATAGTCATGCTACCCTTCACACGCTCACTCTTCTGCACCCCCTCCTCTGGTCTTACATCTCAGACTCTCTCATCTTGTGTCCTTCCCTTTGTCCTTTGCATTTGTAAATCACGGTATATCAGGGAGGGGGTGAGCCTCAGTTAGCTGCATTCTGTAAGGGGATCTGTTAGCCTGGTTGGCTCACCCTGTGTACCCAAGTTGATTATTTAGACACTCCCAGTGAAGCAACAGATGAAACATTATCAGAAGGGGTCTTTAACTGCAGATTTCATTTAAAAATTAAATAAAAACGAATGCATTGAGAATCAGTCAAATCCCATAGTGGAAAAAGAACTATAAACAATTCATATTCAAATAACTCAAACTGAATGTTATGTGCAGTTTAATGTGTATTTAATTCAGTGTAGGGCTGATGTTAATTTACAATCCCTCATCACTAAGAAATTTTTCATAATCTGTGGCCAGGTGTGGCTGAGGGGAGTATCTCTGCTGTGGGCCTATTTACAAGTCCTTCCTCTTTCGGATCCAGCTCTTACACTGCTTGACGCTGAGCTCCTCTCTGTTATGTGTCTGTGTCTCCCCATCTGGGTTAAAACGGCCACTCTCCCGTGTCAAGACACTCTCCTGTGTCAATTAAATAAAGTCAATTATTTAATGCTATCTCTCTATCTGTAATTACTCAAAATCTTACCTTTAATTCAAATTCCTCATCAACTCTATTTTTCAGAGTATGTTCTTCCTCCAAGTATGTTCTACAAACTGCCATCTCTGGCTGCCTGCTGCCATAAATAGCACTCAGTCTCTATATCCTGTGCCACTGCAAAGAGATGTGTTGTATAGCCCCAGGCATTTTGGTGGGAAGGGAGCTACTTCCAGTTTGGATAGAATAAGAAAAGCTTCCCTTGTTGCCCAGATCACTGACACTTCCTGTGTTTCCATGGCAAACTTCCCTCCCTGGATGCAGCTGCTTGGGAGGGTTAGGAAGAGAACTATTAACCTTTTCGTTCCCACTATGTACATTTTATTCTTTCTATTTTCCCTGCAGACTCCATTTCACTTTCGGTCCTTGTTCCCTTTTTAAGCACCCCTTCCCCCATCTCCACACACACACATACACTTTTTTTCAGTTCTCTCAATCTGCGGGGTTAATCCCACAGAAAACCTCTGTTTTGGGCACTAAAATATAGGATTCATAGCACTGCTACTAGAAAAGCATTTTTTTAAAAATAATTCCTCCATTTTTAGCATGAGTAGGCCCTTGAACCCCAATCCAGGGCTGTCAGTCACTCCAGGAAGTCACCTGCAGCTATAAAACCCAATGCATATAATGGGGATAGTATTTTTGGCATTTTGAACACACTTTCCTCCTTAAATTATGCTCCTCTGCAGCTCCGGCATACCAGCCAAGCCAAAAGGCTCACTGCTGCAAGGAATAAGAGGCCATTGATCATCTTTGGGTCATAAATCTGACGTTTACAAATCCACATCAAGACAACAGTCATGAAAGCCAAGCTTTGGGCAGAGAGGAAAAAAAGAAAGGAAAGAAAACCACTCCAAGTTGCCCTGACCTCATCTAACACAGCAAGAGCCAGACCTGGCCCATCGGTGGCAGGTCTAACCATGTGCCTGGGATATAGGAGCCTGCACATGTAACCGAACACCACAGCCTCCTCCGTACCCCACGCCCGCCCCTCCCCCCAAAATGGGGATGTGAGCCTAGAATGAGGTGTACACAAACAGGGAGGTGCTTTTGCCTGTTGTCACAGAATAGCTGCATCTGGGGAACACTGGTTCAATGGCATGAGTATGTGGGGAAGCTGGGGGGGGGGGCAGGGAGGAAAGCTCAGTTTAGCCCCTTGGAGTCGCCCTCAGCCCTTATATGACCTCAAGACCATCTAGAAGTTTCCACATGCCCTGGGAAAGGAAACAGGCTACATCTGATGATACTGGGTGGAGAAGTTACCAGAGGTTACTGTAAGGGCCTCAGGGGAGCTGCTAGGCTAGAGGGTCAGGTGGGAGGGACAAGAATGGACATGACACCAAAGCAGCAGAGAGGACAGTCAAGCCCCCACTGAATCATGAGATTACAGAGCATGTGTCCACCAGCTGCCAACTTCAGCTGTTGAACAGCAGTCACCAGGCATAAAAAAGACCTTGCTACAGAGAACAGAGGAGCCAGGGCAGCACAGATGGTCTGAGGTCCCTCTTTCCCATGGCCATGAGGTCAGGAGATCTTCTTTTTGCTATATACTGAGAAGCCATCTCAGAAAAGGAAGAGAAGAAAAGTTTAAATTCTGAATGATCACCCCAAAGTTACTGTTACCCATATTTGCCAAATGGACTAAATTTTACTATTTTCCCCTTGTAGTGGCAGCTTCTTAAAATGTCTCCCTATTTCCTGCAATTCATGGCCTTGTATAATTCACTGTGCTTGAGTATTCTTTGGACCTAATGACTTTCTTCTCACATACAATACAGCAGAAGTGTTGGGTTGGAACTTCAAAGATCTGATTTGAAAGAGACTCTGGTTTCCAGTTTGCCCATTTTTCGTCTCACCTTTGCTCTAACGAAACAAGCTACCATGCTGTAAGTTGCACAATGCAGAAGTCCATGTGGTGAGAAACTAAGGGAAGCTTCTGACCAATAGCTAAGAAAGAGCTGAGGATCTCTGTCCTACAACTCATGAGGAACAAAATCCTGCCATCTGACATGGATGAGCTTGAAAGATTGTCCCTCAGTCTAGACGTCAGATGGAACCCAACCAAAGTAACCAATTCATCTCAGTTTTCCCAAGACTTTTCCAGTATGAGCAATGAAGTCTCACATCCCAGGAAACCACTCAGTCTTGAGCAACCCCACAGAGTTGGTCATCCTAGATCTAGCCCTAGAAGACACCTTGAATGTAGCCTTCTAAAAGACCCTGAACCAGATGACCAAGCAAAGTCACACCCAGGTTAGTGACCTAGAAGTCATGAGATAATAAATGTTTGTTGTTTTAAACTGCAGCCCTTGAGGGTAATTTTTTACACAGCAAATGATAATGATACATTCTTTATTGCCCAACAGATTAAAAATTCAAGAAAAAGCTCAGATAAGCTACAGAAAAATACAGAAGTTACATTTTTCCTTGTGTATCTGCATGAGCATGCACGCTCAGTCACTTCAGTCATGTCCAACTCTTTGCGACACAATGGATAGAGCCCGCCAGGCTGCTCTGTTCATGGGATTCTCCAGGCAAGAATACTGGAGTGGGTTGCCATGCCCTCCTCCAGGAAATCTTCCTGACCCAGGAATGCATCTCCTGCAAGGCAGGTGGATTTTCTACCACTGAGCCAGCCACTGAGGAAGTCCATATCTTCATGTAGTATGAGTTGTAATAGCAACTCACTATATATGTACTATACTTCTGAACAATTGATTCCAGGGGCACAGTTTTCAGAAAGAATGAAGAACTAGGTATGCCCCTCATCTTCAAATTTAAAGGCAGATTAAGAAATCCAGGTGCAATCACTTGACAGATCAAAAACTGCTATCACAGACTTAGTTTCCTCTCTAGACAATCTATATGTAGGTTAAATAAATTTTGCAATTCGTGCCATAAATCTACCTTGTAGGTAGGACCAGAGCCAAGATTTCTCCTTATCTCAGAAAGCAAGTATATCATCAAGCCAATATTGAATGTGAGTGGGAACTCTTCAAATTTTCTCCTACCACAGAAAAGTTGGCTTCATTTAACCAATCTACTACACAAAGATCAACTCCATACCGTGCAGACTGGCATTTAACAGATGCTACTTCATGATTATAAGGCATATAGTATAGCATATTAAATCCTGAATATTTTCAGTGATAAGGCTCTATCATAGGCAGTGGCTGAATAGTTAGTTTTGGGAGTGGAAAAATACACCATGGAGGCCAAAATAAATGCCCCAGTTTCAGTTGAGATAAAAAAACAATAGCCATAGCCATAAATATTTGTATAGTGTTTCACCGCTCCGAAAGATTTACACACATTTTAAATCAAAGATTCTTATGCTTTAGCTCTGAAAGACACCTAAGGCTGAAAGAATTCAGTTCATTCTCATTTGATAAGAAAAACTGAAGTTACAAAGATTTAAATGATTTTTCCAAAGTTGCAGATCGGGATTCAAACCTAGACATCTCTCAATGGCAAGTGCTACTCACTCTCTTCCCTCCCCAGCAGCCGAGAGAAAGTGGAGATATGAAATATCCAGTTTCCCAGTTTCACTGGGAAATGATCTAGGAAGCCCTGTGGAAGGCAGAGAGGATCTATAAAGTATATTTATGGAAACAGCAAAACAGTCATGCATCACAGTCGGGATTCTCCCTTCCCCAAGCCCAGGAGTCCCAAAACACTGCAATAGTAATGGCGGTTTAGGTTTGGATATAGAATAAGTTTTTAGTTACAGTATTATATGAATAGAAAATCTAGACTTACTGAGAATAAATTATGTTATAAATTTGAAAACCATATTATACAGGTATCTTTTAGCAAGTGCCCTAAAGAATGGTAAGTTCAATTCAATTTAACATATAATGATTGAGTATGCCGCCCATAAATTAGGCAGTAGTATTGCATTCCCGTGCTGTCCAGTATGGTAGGTAATATTCACACTGGCTATTTAATTAAAATTAAAGAAACTAAAAATCCCATTCGCAGTCATACTAGCCATATTGCAAGACACCCAAGAGCCATATGAGGCTAGCGGCTAATTACAGAATGTAACTATTATCACAAAAAGTTCTACTGAACAATGCTATTAGACTCTTAAGAAGAAATAACCAAGTCTCCCAAAGTAACTCACATCCTCATGGAGAAAACACTCCTCTTTACAAGTACTCTAAAAATGCAGGAGTATAACTCTGGCCAAGCTCTCCAACAATGTCTTATGAGAGGTAACACACAATGTCTGGAATCATTCCAAATAGGTGCTAGCTAATTAGAGGCTTTTCTCATCCCTTAAAGATGTCTTGACATGTATTAAAATGTCATGCCCTCTGTTTTCCTCATCTTACCAATATTCCATAGGGACCACACACCAATGTCAACATAAAATACTAGATAGTCTCCATTGTAGAAGTATATTTCCTATGCACGACCATCCTGGAAAACACAGGCACCACAGTAGCCACAGAATGGGCAGCCTTTTAATCCCTGAGAAAGTTCTGCCAAGTTTACAGACCTCAACTGTTGACCCAGTCATTGATTGGGCATGCCTGAGAACAGGAGGACTGGAAGTGGAGGAGCAAGTGGCAACATGACTCAAGGAACCAGTGATGTGGATGCTATGCGTCATAGCAGTAAGCTCTCAGGACCCACCCTTCCGTAGCCAGGGCCCTGGCCTTGAGCAGGGTTGTCTGGCCTCAGCTAGGTGTCAGCAGAGCAACTTGGCATGCAGCTCAGGGAGGTCTCCAGCCAGTCTCACTGCCCCACATAGCCACATCCTGTTTGTCCATTAGAGGACAATTCTTGCCACCTCTGAAGCACGTCTGGTAGGTAATATACATGTCTGATGTACTGGATAAAATCTGTCCCAATATTCAGTAGGGATTAAAGTGACAAGGAGGGAAACGTGGAAATCATCTTCCCCATACCCTGAATCTCACTGAAGCAGAGAAGTGAGACATATGACAAGGTCTCAGTTGCTTCATCTGTGAAATAGAGGGTGTTTCCACACAGAGATGCCAAGTCCCACCAATAGAACGACAGTCACCAGCAGTGTGCTCCTGTGCCGCGCCAAGCTTTCCCAACCCCCAGCTCCTCCTGCCACCCTGCAGTGAGCAGTTCCAGCATTTAGCTGCTCTCCTACTGCTAGGCTTATTTCTTCTTAACTGCCCAGGTTTTAATCAATGAACAACTCTAAATCAAGGACCAAGTACTTGAATCTTGGTCTTTCTTCATGAGAAATACACCAACAGAAGCCTATAGTAAGCATTTTTTGTGTTTACTGGGTACCAATGTTACAGCCACCTACTAGGTAGGTGTTATTATTCTCTTCATTTTTATAGATGGGAATACTGAATCCCAGAGGACGTCAGTAACATGATTAAGGTTTCCCAGCTACGACCCGGTGGAAAGTGAAAGTGCTAGTTGCTCAGTCATGTACGACTCTTTGTAACTCCATGGACTGTAGCCTGCCAGGCTCCTCTGTCCGTGGGGTTTTCCAGGGAAGAATCGTGGAGTGGGTTGCCATTTCCTTCTCCAGGTGATCTTCCCAACCGAGGGATCAAACACAGATCTCCTACACTGCAGGCAGATTCTCTACTGTCTGAATCATCAGGGAAGCCCATAGTAAGTACAGAAAGACAAATTCAACTTGGGAAATAAGGATCAAAGCCTGTTGCCTCAAATACCATAATGGATAAAATCACTTCTGTCATAAAACCTGATTCGCCCAGGTCATTCAAAAACTTAAAATAGTTCCAAATTTCAGCCTCACAAGCTTCAGGTATGAATGATCAATCATAATGACTATTGCTTAGTTGCTAAGTCATGTCTAATTCTTTGCAACCCCAAGGACTGTAACCGACCAGGTTCCTCTGTCCATGGGATTTTTCAGGCAATAATACTGGAGTGAGTTACCACTGAACTATTAATGCCTTAGTAAGGACTAGGGTACAGTTAAGAATGAGACACCAGATGAACTCTGCTGATTTAACTCTCTCCAGGTGAAAAATAGCCCCACAGGTGGAAATTCAGGGCCAAAGACAAAACCTAACTTATACTAAAACAGTGATTAGGGCAGGCCTCATATCCAATGGTGAAAACAGATGCAGCTTTTTCAATAGGTCATGGGCTCTTTAAATCACAGTCTTGAAAAATCAGCCACTGAACTAGTTTATGAATCTGTGGGTACAGCATAGCGAAACATTTACTCAGGGAACAGAAAACCTTCTGGAACAAATAAGCCAAATGAATGCCTCAAAGTGGAAATGTTAACTAGTGATGTAAGTTCAGAGTGCAGCTGTGTCCAATTGAGTCGGGCTTCTGGCCCAACAAGCAAAGTCTATGAAAGATAGAGAAGAATTATATTGTTTTTTCCTAAACTCCAAGCAATGGACTTTTGCCATGTTAATTCTCAGTTTCTGAGATGAGATATGAGAAATTAAGAAAACAAAATGAAATAGTTTTAAAACAAACAGTTCCTACGTCATTGTGTTGAGGAGATAGGGTTGTGGGTTTTTTTCCTCCTTTGGCCAAAGATTGAGTAGACCTCTTTCAGGAGATATGCCTCAGATTTATTTCAATTACCTTATAGTCTGGGTATGATGGCACCAAAAATATACTCAGTTTATTAGTTAATGTCTAGTGAATCACATGTTGTGTGTTTTAGGACATTTCATAAGCTCTTGTGGTTCATTTGGGCTGCAAGACACCACTGAACAAACCACAATGTCAGTACCTGCATTGGCTATTCTGCACTCCCTGTGGAGCAATGGAGAACCAAACATGATCTGACCGTTTGCCAAACTAATCATCATAATTATCCAGCAACATGATAAAGACCTCAAAGTATCAGTCATTACTTATGTAGGCTTTGGGTAGAAGATAAATCAGTTTCAACAGGTTCTGATTAAAACTGTTCTTAACAATAATAACTATCGCTTACCAGGACATTCATCAGGCACAAAAATGTTTCAGACATATTTTTTCTTCTATATTCTATATGATAGGTGCTATTATGTTTCTCATTTTATATTTGAAGTTTAGGCCATTTTTAAAACTTGCCCATGGTTACATATCTGGTACAGTAAATCCAAGACCTCCAGGAAAGACACTGGAATGCCTCTGTTGGCAACAACAAGCTTGTCATTCTGTAGCTAGGTCGTGTCCAACTCTTTGAGACCCCATGGACTGCAGCATGCCAGGCTTCCCTGTCCTTCATTATCTCCTGGAGTTTGGTCAAACTCATGTCCATTGTGTTGATGATGTCATCCAACTATCTCATCCTCTGTTGCCCCCTTCCCCTCTGCCCTCAGTCTTTCCCAGCATCAGGGTCTTAAAACCCTACTCTATACACTATAGTAGTCCTCAGTTGAACTGAGCAGAAAAAAAAAAAAAAAAAAAACTTACCAAGTCAAATAGCTAGCAAACAGTATAAATCTATATGTAATAAAATCCTGAATAGTACGAAAGAGATTCTAAAGTCCTAGAGAGGTTCAACAAAAGAGAAAATCTAGACTGGAAGGTTCAGGAAAGGCTGGAAGTAGAAGTGCAAGGTAAGCTGGCCTTTGGAGTGGCTATGACAGTACCGACACAAGAGCAAAGTAAGAACAATAAGAAGAAATGATTATTAATAGAAGATGTGAGAGTTCATGAAGAGGCCAGATGGAGCAAATAGCACAGGAAAGAAATAGCTGGCCACTTTTAGACTTATTCCCAATTTTTAAGCTCAAAAAGAATTCAAGGGGCATACAGATCAACCCATGTAAGATACAATGGCAGGTCTGATAGGGAATTGGGCTGGAATCTGCATCTCCCAATCTGCAGTGCTTCCAGGAGCTACCATGCAGAAAGTCTGTGCTCCATAATTCTGGTGGTTTAGTCGCTAAGTCATGTCCAACTCTTTCTACCCCGTAGACTGTAGCTTGCCAGGCTCCTCTGTCCATGGGATCTTCCAGGCAAGAATACTGGAGTGGATTGCCATTTCCTTCTCCAGGGGATCTTCCCAACCCAGGAATCGAACCTGAGTCTCCTGCATGGCAGGCAGATTCTTTACCAGCTGAGCTGGCAGGGGAGCCCTCATAATGCTAATTCAATCTAATATTGATGCAGCCTCTACCACGGACAGATGCAGTGCCAATTACTAGGAAGATAAGGGTGAAGAAAAGGTCCAGTCTCTAGGGAACTCATGTTAAAATCACATAAAATACACAAATATTTATGGAATGAGTAGGCCTGGGGAGGAGTATGACAACAGATACACCTAAGTGTAAAAGGACCAAAAGGAGTATCCCATGTCTCATGAGGCAGAATAGACTTCTGAGCAGGGATATTTGACATGGGCTTTGCAAGAGGAGTGAGTTATGATCTCTCAAGAAAAAGAGGAAGGGAATTGTAGGCAGAACAAACAGCAGGAGCAACCGGCTGGAAACATGGAAACATGTGTAAACATATGCTATTAGAAGGAAAGGCAACCCAGTAGAACCAGAGCTGAGAGAAGGAGGTACGTGAGTCAGAAGGCACATCAGTCAGAAGGCAGAGCAGCCAGAGCAGTCTTAGATGACCGGTGTGAGGAATAACACAAGGAATCCGAACATAATCAAGGAGGCAAAGAAAAACTTAAGTATTGCAATAACATTTGATCTCTGGTTTAAGATGAAAATCTGGCAGCAAGGTGAAGAAAGGATGTATGGGGGGAGTGAGGGAAAAAGCTATTTGGCTATTCAAGAAGAAGCCTGAAGTCAGGTGATGGTAACAGACAAGACAAGGGACCCATGAGGCACAGAGGTAGATGGACAAGGCTTATCAACTAAAAGATAATGACAGTTTCTGATTTTAGTGACTTGATGGATGGTGGTGTCACTAAATAGGACGGGGACATCGAGACCAAAAGCAGTCCAAAGTAAGTGCCACCTGAACTAGAAAAGTACTGGAAATTCTAAAAACACACTGGTGGATTCTCACAACTGGGTGATGCCATGTCTATAATGACTGTGTATTGTGCCCAAGCAGGTGGCTCGGGGGTGTGAGAATAAGTTCAGAGGACCTCCAGGTCACTGGTTGAAAGTCACAGTTCTCAAATGTCAGAATTTGTTCTCATATCTGACAGCTGTTCACTGACTTATATAAAAGAAATTAGAGGTCTTAGCTTAGGTTCTAGCAAGACAGATGTTCCACTTTATAACTGATACCCTTGTTGGTTTTTTAAGAAATTAAACTAGTTCTAGTCCTTCAGTTGGCTGCTGAGGTGGTTTTGGACTAATCAGAGTCAATTTCTTCCAAAAGCATTCAACCACGGCATAGCTGATTTGTTTGAAATGTTTAAAAAATTTAAAAGTCAAGGATAGGAGTTGGCAAAAAGTGATAAAGCAATCACTCAATATAGCTCTTTCTGCTTCCATCCATCATTCTTTCTTCTCATAAAGTCACTTCCAAAAAGGTATCTGCCACATTTCAGGTCTGTTTCTTTTATTCCTTTGTCAACATTTAGATCCAAATAAAGCCTTCAGCCTGCAGTAGTGGTTCTGTCTGTCCTTGGAAGATAGCAGGTTTTGGAATATATATATATATATACACATACATACACACACACACACATATTTTTAAACATGCTTCCTTCCTTTCAAATCCAAAGTTCCAAGTGAAAGGATATGTGTCCTGGGCATTAGGTAAGACACACAGGGTGTTCTTTATGTCTCCATACAGAACAGAGGCCTCCACAGTATAAGACTCTTTGAGGTGTAGAGGAACCTCAGACCTCCATGGTTCCATATTTGCTTACCCTGTCCCCATGTGTGGACTGGCCCATGGCAAACCACCATAAAAAAATAACGAAGTCTCATAAGAATTGTGCTTGAGTTTGTACATTCCTTGGTGTCGGCTAAAGCCACAGGAACTTTGGCTGGGTTTTAAAGTTACACCCATTCCCCATTGCAATGCAGGTCTGTGAAATAATGCCTTAGCTCTGCCAAAAACCACAAATGATTATCAACAATGTAAGTAATCAAGTAAAAGCACTTTCCACAGTCCACTGACCAGATTGTCAAGAAAGCAAGAAGTAGTAGCAAAAATTGATTGCCGTTTGCAAAAGTAATTTCTATCTGAATTATATTATTGTATAGCAACAGTGATGCATAATGTGTGCCTGGAATCTTTGCAGTAAACATTTTAGGTTTAATTTAGAAATCTGAGTCATTAGAAAACTTCTCTCGCGCGATGATGAAGGAGCCACTGTGGACTCAGAACTATTACAATCTGAAGAGGGAAAGGGAATAAACAGGCAAGCTACACACACTAAAAGTGAAAGAATTACCATTGGGCCAAAATAATGGGAAGAAATTCAAATGACAGATAGCTGCTTACTATTGAACCGTTAATACAAGCATGGTTATTTTACATTATTAAGCAGCTTGAGTATTTTTAACGTTCTAACGTAATGTGCTATGGTCGTTGATTTGTTGTTGCTTTTGTTGTTTTAAGTTCTTCATTTCTATGAGGGAAATGGGCTTCAAATTATAGGAAACAGGCCAAATAGATAAACTAAACTAGACTTCCCTGCCCCTCACAGATACCCAATGCCACTTCCTTAATAACCGACAGTACCAGTATTCAATAGCTCAGGCTGGCAAGATGTTCACCCCTTTGCAGCTGAAAAATCTTATTTAAATTGAATTTTTCCCTATTCAACTCTTAATGTTAGAACCTGGAAGATATCTATTGAAAAGCATCAGGCCTTACTGGAAATTAATGTAGTGGAAACACAATAAACTTGGGCCAGAGGCCTCCTCCCAAGATTAGTAGGTGTGAATCAGTACTTCAAAACCTGGTTGCATATTAGCACGATGTGGAGGGTTTTTTTTAAAATGCTGATGTTTGAGCTGCCCCCGCCAGGGACCACTTACTAAAACATCTGGTGAGAATGGGGCCCAGCCACCATGTAGGATTTGAGCCCCTCCTACACAAGTGATTCCAGTGTACAACCTGGTTGGAGAATCACTGTTTCATGTTCTGGCATGCCTGCAGAGAGAGAATTTCATGCATATTTGCCTAGAAATACTTGCAACCGATTACACTAACAGCCCTTGGCACTCAGCATTAGAGACACCTGGGGAATTTTAAGAATGCTGATACCTGGTTCTCACCCTCCAGGATGCTGATATTCTGGGCATGGACAATCACTTCCCGATGACTCCGAAGTATAGCCACTTTTGAGAGCCACTGCTCTCCAGCTGTGGCATTGAGGAGGGCTGAGCTGGAGGTGGTCCGCTAGGAGGATTAACAAGACAGGACTCAGGGTAGCCTACAGACATCACGCTGAAAGAACAGGAGTCCTTCCTCCTGTTGCCAGAACTGTACGTGCTGACGTTTAGAATGCACAGAAATAAGTGCATAAACAAGTGTCTATTTTGAGTAATAAGATAGAGTTGTCTCCATAGAAACAACTGACTAATAATCATAATGGTTAATCAGATAAGTGATTTCCAAAATCTATTTGTATGATAACTAATGTAATAAACTTCAGACTTCTTATTCAGTGACATGTTTTTCCTTAGTTCTCTTAATGGGCTGTCAGGGCTTGGCACTCAGGTCAACAAAAGCCAGGTTAAACCTTAACACCTCCAGAAGAATTACTGAGTGTAGAGAAAAGTAGCATACAACAAGCATGAGTGTGGGAGTCAGACCAAACTCTGCCTCCTGGCTCAGCCTCAGAAATGGGGTTGAACCTTCCGCCCATCTTCTCGGCAGTAAAACGGCAGTGATACTGCCCACCCGAAAGCACGGTAATGAGGCGTTCAGAGACCTAATTTTCCTGTCACAGCGCTTCACATATAGCTATTCCTAGAAGAAGCATAGTAACTATTATTAAAAGCATTGCCTAGATCAGGAGGCTGCTCAGGGTTAACATGCCACCAAAGTTATATTTCTCCAGACAGGATGACCACAAATAAAGGTCAAATGACTCCTTACTGCCATCTCATCAGAATACAGAGTCTTGGAACAACTGAGTCTAACCGCCTATTTTTTCAGCACATTTTGGGTTTTTTGGACCAATGACCAAAATATTTGGTGGTTATCCCTGGTGCTATTTCCCTTCCTGGCCACACTGGTTTCCTTCCGTTCTCCTCAGGGTGAAGACGACCGGCCTATCCTACATGTTCCTTCATTCCTCTCTGCTCCTGCCGCAGTGCAGTGGCCAATGCCATACCTCACAGACAAGATTCTGAAGCTTAATAAAAACAGAAGATACCACCATCAATCTTATTTACTCAGCTAACCAACAAGTCCAGGTAATGCGCTCAGGCTGGAAAAAGTACAAAATCCATGGCTCTGACCCCCTGATTTTAGACATAGATGAGTCATAGTGACTACCTGAGCAGAGAGATTCTAGATGACAGTTCATTTTCACATCCTCGGGATACCCTTCAGCACCCTGGTGAGGGAGGTACTGTTCCAGAGGAGGAAACAGAAGCTTGGAGAAGATGAACAGAGCCGGGACAAGAACTAAGGCCTACCAATTCCTGGTTCAAGGCTCTGTACACGCAGCAAGTTTGCAGCTTTCCAGATTTTTCTCAGACTGTCTGCATACAGCACCACCATAGTGAAAGTGTCATCCGTGTATAGCATAGAGGTGAGGTGATATTCATTTTTCCCTGAGAGACTTTCTCACAGATAAATGTTTCATGGCTGAGTGCATGACTGACAGGATTCAGCAATCTTGCCAGGTCCCACACAATAAACTAAAATAAAGTGGTCCTAGGGGCTTCCCAGTCTCCTCCCCAAAATGACACTGCAAATTATAGTATTAAAAGGAATTCATGGAGTTGCTTACAAATGAGCCAGACCCACTGCTGTTGTCTCTTAAAGCCTGACATGCTTGGTTCATAGGTTGGACGGCCTCTGTGCAAGGCTACAAGTGTCTGAGTGTGGCACATGCTGGACATCCTAGCTCTGAAAGGAAAACCAGAGGAGATGGCAGCTTCCTTTGAGCAACCATTTGCCTTGGGATAAGTACGTCAAGAAGCAATTAGCGCTGGGCAGATTCTACCAAAGGCAGGAAGATAAAACCACTAATAAGAACAGCAACTGGTTAGTAGCCTATTAGCACTTTTGGTCCAGTCTAAGGAAAGCAGCTTCAATGTATTTTCCCAAAATGGTACACATCTTCTGCTGTTGCAAGTATTTTAAAAGGTTCAGGGATTAAACCTCTGTTGAAATTATGTGGGTTTTTTTTTAAGTCTAAGCATTTGAAACATATGGACAACACACACACATAGTATGTTAAACTCATGATTCCATACCCATTATTGCTTAGGATAAAGCTAAATTTAGTGGGAAAAAAATAAATTGACTTAAAGAAAAATTAATGATTGATGGCTTTGGTAAAAATAGTGACACATTTAAAACGACTTAAGTTTGGGAGACGTGAGTGTACTGGTTATGAGCGTGATAGGCTTTGGAACTGGAAGGACTTGACCTTGAATCCTAGATCTGCTGTCTTGTAACTGAGTGAGACTTAGACCCGTTTCCTCACCTGTGAGATGAGGATAATGACACTGCCCCCATAGGATGGTGGCCAAGATTGCAGTTAAATTAAATACCATAGGGAAAGGGCCTGGCATTTGTGCTGACCATCCTGATTACTGTAAGTAACTGCCTGGATGGATTCAATAGGTTGAACAAAACCACTCCTATCAAGCAAACTTGGCTGATGTCATTTAGAGAGGAGTCACAGACTCGAGACTTGCTGTCACCCACCAGGCCCACTAAGAATTCCCGGAAAATAAAAATAGAACCTGGGTAATACAATGAACTCTCTCTAACCCTTTTCCTTTGGTCTCTATCTAGTTTCACTTGCTTACAGGGCACCTCAGCACCGGTGATTTCAGTTCCTCATGTGAAACATCTGTGCCTGCTTCAGCTCAGCTCAGGGGCCGTGTGCAGAGAGGCCGCACCCGACACCTAGCTGGGGGGGTAGGCGGTGTGCTGAGATGCTGCGCTGGGCACTGCATGTTGGCACGTGAGCGGCATAGCCAGAGAATTCGCCCCGCCCCCCGCCGCACGCACGCACGCACGCACGCACGCACGCGCACTGGCAATGACTGAAGCAACCCCGCCTACTGCCTGCAGGGAGACCTCGTGCTTTAGAGAGAGAGCTCCAACTTGGCCATTATTTGATCAAAGACGATTTGTTTTGCTTCTGAACTGAACGTGGACTCATTCTGTTGGCTTGATGGAAATGGGAAGACACTTGTTGGGGACTGACTTGGGAGGGTTGGGTAACATAGGGAAGTCAAGGCTGCCCATGCTAGGCCTGCTTCCCTGTCACAGCTCCAGGGTTGTCTGACCTCCCTGGGAGCATCCTCTGCTCAGAGCCAGCCCCGAGTTCGCCTGCTGATGGGATGCAGGGCTCTTCCAGGACGCAATAGTCACATCAAGATGCTAATTCCCTCCTCCAGCTGTGGGTGCTGACACTCTGCAAGCTGTCTTCTCCAAGAGCACAGAGACCTCACCGAGCCTTTGTGTCCCAAGCTCGCTGCACACAAGTCTGCTCCACTGCCGGACCAGACCAGGAGAGCCGCCATGCTAACTGCAGGGAGAAACAGGAGAGGTCTCAGTAGTGGCTGCCATAGACTGTCTTGCCTCGCCTTTCAAATAAGCGATCCTGGGAGGATTTCTTCAAGAACCCTGTGGTGGCAGATGGCTAAAGATGAATGGCAGTAGCCACTGCCTCCCCAACAGAAATTTCTGAACAGACACCTTCAAGCCCTGACTGTCATCTGCCTATGAGGCTTAGCAGCAAGGCGGGTGTCTCAAAGAAATTTAAGAACACTGGTCTCACCTGGCAGACTCAGAGCCCAGGGTTGTTATTATTCTTCTTTTCTATCATAAATATCACATGTACTCAATGTAGAAAATTTAGAATATATATAAAACAAACTTTGCCAAATGCCACAACTCAGTAAGAACTTCTAACATTTTGATGTTTTCTTCCAGACAGGATTTTTTTTTAACAGTTGTAATGGTACTATTTATATATCTAACATTACATCAGAATTTCCCCATATTTCATTACATCATGAAATTTTCAAAATGTTTTTCATAATGGCTAGATCATTATATCATGTAATATTATAATATACTTAACCACTCCCCTATCAGTGGGTATTTGCATTTTCATTTTTATTGTAATTAATTCTGTAATAAAATATCTTTGTGCATTCATCTTCATCACATTTCAAATTATTTCCTTAGGAGAATTTCTATTTCTAGATACAGAATGACTGGGTTAAATATTGTGCTTTTCAGTTCTTGATATATACTATCTGATTGCTCCTGGGAAGATAAAAACACTTTGCAGTCCTACAACAAGCATATGAGCTCCCAGTCTTATCAAATTCTTGCCAGAGGATTTTTCCTTTTTAATTCTTTACTAATTTAACAGACAAAAAGAAACTAACGGCTTCTTGTTTTACCATGCATTTCTCTATTGCTCAATTTTTTACATGCCTTTAGCCATTTGTTTTGCATCTTTTGTGAACATTCTGATCATGTCCTTTGCTCTTTTATCTTTTGCTTTTTTTTTTTTGCTAAGTTCTATAATTAAAATATTCTCACTTCACTTCCATTCCAAGTTCATTATAACTAATTTTTCTTCACTGAAAGAACAATACATCACATTATCTTAGGTGTCAGGGTAAAAAAAAAAATGGTTTCTCTGTCATTTTATTCCTGTGTAATTAGAATATAAAAACTTTTCTTTATGGAATGCAACCTGACACTCTTAACTTGTTTAGGAAAATATATAATGGGTTACACTTACATTAAATTGCCTTGTGTTCATTACTGTTTTAGAATGTTTTACTTCATGAATTTTAATCTGGTAGACTAGATATCATTTTGGTTTAAAGTACAAGATCATGGAGTTTTTTGGAGATATTAAAATAAAAACAGAAAACATGGTCAGTTGATTTATTTTCAAAGATTATGTCTCTGCATTAGTTTCCAGACACAAACTATACCCGAAATAACCTCGGACAAGACGTTAAAGTTAAGGGCTTCCCTGGTGACTCTGACAGTAAAGAATCTGCCTGAAATGCAGGAGATCCAGGTTCAAGCCCTGGGTTGGGAAAATCCCCTGGAGACGGGAATAGCTACTCACTCAGTATTTATACCTGAAATGAGCTGAGACATGATGTTAAAGTTAACTAAGGTTTAAAAAACAAAAACCACAATTTTCATAAAATAAATATTTACAAACAGATGACCCAAATAAAATCTCTCCTCCTCCAGGCAGCTTTCTCAGAATCACATAGGCAGAATTCCTTTCTCCCTCCCCAGCCCACAACTTATTGCATATGCCTCAGTGACATTAGTCATCAAGATCTACCTTGAATAGGTGATATATGAACATCTCTTTCCATCAAGGTGACTGATTGCTGGAAAGCAAGAACAATATTTTGTTTATCTATGTGTCCATTTGTGATCCCAATACAGTGTTTTGAGTATAGTACATGCTCAGTAGACAGACTGAATTGAATTAAACTCTAAAATTTTGAGAAGCGGACTATGTGGAGTAGTGGAATCCATGTAGATTTTTGAGTTAGATTAAGTGAGCTTGGAATCCAGCTGTGACACCAGCTAGGAGACCCGAAGCAAGTTAACTTAGCCTCCTGAACGCTGTGTCATCTCTATGGGAATAACAACGCGTACCATGGTAGGCCCTCCAGGTTGGCTGACCCAACACCCATTTTCAACCAGTTTCATACTTGTCTCCCTTGACTATAATGACTGGTAAAGCTAAATCCTCAATTTCCCAGCCTCCAGACCTTTGCACAAATTATGCTGCCTTTGCAGAGAACTCTTCACTCTTATTCACATTTCAAGGCCTAACTTGAATAGCATATCCACTGAGAAATGTCCCTCAGTTATTCAGGACCACATGAGTTACTCCCACCTCTATAGTCCAGAACTTTGGAGTTGTTTCTGTTGCAGCATGTATTACTATGTTTGTTACAGTTGTGGGCTCAACTTTCTTTCTCTCCAAGCAGACTATTAATTCCTCAAGTAGTATTTGTAAGTATCTGCTCCAAGTAATCTGCAGATCTTGAGTAAATATAGGCTTTACGAATGAATGAGTAGATGGATGGACTACCTTAAAGTCCACAGGGTCTTGCCTCTATATATTTATTAAAGATGCTATGAATTAGTATCAGATCTATTACCATTGCAACTATCAAGGTCCTACCCAGCCTAGGGATCAAAATCAGGATGCCAAGGAAACTCCTACAGCCGCCAGTTATATTTTGCTTAAAGAGGGGAAAATAAATTTTATATTTAATGGCTAACAAAATGGAACCAAGCAATTCTAGTTTTAATATAAAACTGTAACACCAATATTTTACATACATGTATTTATATATGTGTCAGTATTTTATGTACATGAAAGTAGTAGGGGTTCCCTTATCCAACGTTACTTGCAAGCTGGCTTCTTAGAAAAAGAATCAGTCACCCACATATAGCCACAATAACCAGTCACTGCTGGGCACTTAGTAATCAATTTCAGTCACCCACCGGGCATGGGCCCCACCCTCACCAACTGCACCAGGGGAGGGACAAAACTTCCCCAACCATGAACAATGGTGAGTTATAGTTTAAGGTCACCATATCATACCAGCTGCAACCCTCCAGGACTAGACCCCAGCCCCAGTTCTGCCAAGGGAAGAACTAGTGCTGCTCCAGTTATAACCCCTGGGCTGGCAGGATAAAGATGAAGTCGAGGTCCTGCCAGGAAATTTTGCTATTGAATCCCAGCCCTTGAACAAGCTAAGGGAGGGGCTGGTGATTCCTATTCATGTAACTTAAAAGCCCTACCATCTTAGCACTTGGTTCCCCTCTGAGAGACGAGAGACAGATTCTCAGCCCTGCTAAATAGAATTACGTTGCCCTGGAATGCCATGAGCCATGGAGGACCAAGCAACTACTACAGCACCTTGTTTGCCCACCAAAATATATTAACAATTTATTGTTTATTTAGTGAGGAGGAAAATTGAGTTTGGTTGGTTAGTTGCTCTCTCTGCTTTGGTGAGAGAAGTTCCAGGAACACTGAGGAATTGGCAGCGACCCCTCCCCCCACGGAAGTAGAGCGCTATTGCATAGGAACCTGGAATGTTAGGTCCATGAATCAAGGCAAATTGGAAGTGGTCAAACAGGAGATGGCAAGAGTGAATGTTGACATTCTAGGAATCAGTGAACTATAACGGACTGGAATGGGTGAATTAACTCAGAAGACCATTATATCTGCTACTGTGGGCAGGAATCCCTTAGAAGAAATGGAGTAGCCATCATAGTCAACAAACGAGTCTGAAATGCAGTACTTGGATGCAATCTCAAAAATGACAGAATGATCTCTGTTCATTTCTAAGGCAAACCATTCAATATCACGGTAATCTAAGCCTATGCCCCAACCAGTAATGCTGAAGAAGCCGAAGTTGAATGGTTCTATGAAGACCTACAAGACCTTTCAGAACTAACACCCAAAAAAGATGTCCTTTTCATTATAGGGGACTGGAATGCAAAAGTAGGAAGTCAAGAAACACCTGGAGTAACAGGCAAATTTGGCCTTGGAGTACAGAATGAAGCAGGGCAAAGGCTAATAGAGTTTTGCCAAGAGAACGCACTGGTCAGAGCAAACACCCTCTTCCAACAACACAAGAGAAGACTCTACACATGGACATCACCAGATGGTCAACACCAAAATCAGATTGATTATATTCTTTGCAGCCAAAGATGGAGAAGCTCCATACAGTCAGCAAAAACAAGACCAGGAGCTGACTGTGGCTCAGATCATGAACTCCTTATTGCCAAATTCAGACTTAAACTGAAGAGAGTAGGGATAACCACTAGACCATTCAGGTATGACCTAAATCAAATCCCTTATGACTATACAGTGGAAGTGAGAAATAGATTTAAGAGACTAGATCTGATAGACAGAGAGCCTGATGAACTATGGACGGAGGTTTGTGACATTGTACAGGAGACAGGAATCAAGACCATCCCCATGGAAAAGAAATGCAAAAAGGCAAAATGGTTGTCTGAGGAGGCCTTACAAACAGCTGTGAAATGAAGAGAAGCTAAAAGCAAAGGAGAAAAGGAAAGATATTCCCATTTGAATGCAGAGTTCCAAAAAATAGCCAGGAGAGATAAGAAAGCCTCCTCAGAGATCAACGCAAAGAAATAGAGGAAAACAATAGAATGGGAAAGACTAGAGATCTCTTCAAGAAAATTAGAGATACCAAGGGAACATTTCATGCAAAAATGGGCTCAATAAAGGACAGAAATGGTATGGACCTAACAGAAGCAGAAGATATTAAGAACAGGTGGCAAGAATACACAGAAAAATTGTACAAAAAAGATCTTCACGACTCAGATAATCACAATGGTGTGATCACTCACCTAGAGCCAGACATCCTGGAATGTGAAGTCAAGTGGGCCTTAGAAAGCATCATTACAAACAAAGCTAGTGGAGGTGATGGAATTCCAGTTGAGCTATTTCAAATCCTGAAAGATGATGCTGTGAAAGTGCTGCACTCAATATGCCAGCAAATTTGGAAAACTCAGCAGTGGCCACAGGACTGGAAAAGGTCCATTTTCATTCCAATCCCTAAGAAAGGCAATCCCAAAGAATGCTTAAACTACTGCACAATTGCACTCATCTCACATGCTAGTAAAGTAATGCTCAAAATTCTCCAAGCCAGGCTTCAGCAATATGTGAACCGAGAACTTCCAGATGTCCAAGCTGGTTTTAGAAAAGGCAGAGGAACAAGAGATCAAATTGCCAACATCCACTGGATCATTGAAAAAGCAAGAGAGTTCCGGAAAAACATCTATTTCTGCTTTATTGACTATGCCAAAGCCTTTGACTGTGTGGATCACAACAAACTCTGGAAAATTCTTCAAGAGATGGGATACCAGACCACCTGACCTGCCTCTTGAGAAACCTGTATGCAGGTCAGGAAGCAACAGTTAGAACTGGACATGGAAAAACAGACTGGTTCCAAATAGGAAAAGGAGTATGTCAAAGCTGTATATTGCCACTCTGCTTATTTAACTTATATGCAGAGTACATCATGAGAAATGCAGGGCTGGAAGAAGCACAAGCTGGAATCAAGATTACAGGAGAAATATCAGTAACCTCAGATATGCAGATGACACCACCCTTATGGCAGAAAGTGAAGAGGAACTAAAAAGCCTCTTGATGAAAGTGAAAGAGAAGAGTGAAAAAGTTGGCTTAAAGCTTAACACTCAGAAAACTAAGATCATGGCATCTGATCCCATCACCTCATGGGAAATAGATGGGGAGACAGTGGAAACAGTGTCAGACTTTATTTTTGGGGGCTCCAAAATCACTGCGGATGGTAATTGCAGCCATGAAATTAAAAGATGCTTACTCCTTGGAAGGAAAGTTATGACCAACCTAGATAGCATATTAGAAAGCAGAGACATTACTTTGCCAACAAAGGTCCGTCTGGTCAAAGCTACGGTTTTTCCAGTGGTCATGTATGGATGTCAGAGTTGGACTGTGAAGAAAGCTGAGTGCCGAAGAATTGTTGCTTTTGAACTGTAGTGTTGGAGAAGACTCTTGAGAGTCCCTTGGACTGCAAGGAGATCCAACCAGTCCATCCTAAAGGAGATCAGTCCTGGGTGTTCATTGGAAGGACTGATGTTGAAGCTGAAACTCCAGTACTTTGGCCACTTCATGCAAAGAATTGATTCATTGGAAAAAACCCTGATGCTGGGAGGGATTGGGGGCAGGAGGAGAAGGGGACGGCGAGGAAGAGATGGCTGGATAGCATCACCGACTCGATGGGCATGAGTTTGAGTAAACTCCAGGAGTTTGTGATGGACAGGGAGGTCTGGCGTGCTGCGATTCATGGGGTTGCAAAGAGTCAGACATGACTGAGTGACTGAACTGAACTGAACTGAATGCCTCCCAGGCTGCTACCACCACCTGATCAGCTGACAACCTCACAGGCTTCCTCCACTTCACATTCAGTGTATTCATTCCAGCTTTAGCCGATACCCACAGCCACCAGGTGAGCATATCACAACAGGACAAAGCTGGACCAGATGGTCCATGAGAAATTGACAAACCCAGAAAATATCTGTATATATAGCTGAGAAAGAATTGAGTCGTTGGAGAGGGCAGATTGTACTTCTAAACTTTCTGCTCTTACTGACCAACAGAGCAATTGAGCTTTTCACCCTGGTGACTAATTTGTACTTTTGACTATGAAGTTGGACACTCTGGAGGTCATGTATTTATTCCCTAAGCAATATGATACTCGAGGGAATCAGGGTAGCAAATATAAATTCATTCATCACCCATTATGTTCCAGGTACTATAGTTAGCATTACTAAGATTTCATTTAATCCCAAAACAGACTTAAGTCTTTCTCCCCCATTCTATGAATAGGGAAACTGAAGTTCAGAGAAGCTGTAAGTTCAGTTAAAACAGAAGTGAGTTAAAACTGATTACAAGTCACATCTGTCTGAATTCAAAACTCTATGGGTGTCTCTAAAATTGTAGCTCTTAGTATTGAAACAGTCATGGTCAACTTATTGTGGAATATGAGCTTTGGGAAGTGGGTAAGCCACAAAACAGAAATAACCTAATATCAGATGCAAAACCTAAACCTACTCATTTTCCAGTTGACTTTTCACATTGGACATTGTGGTACATCATTTCTATGCATTCAATTTACATGAATCTGAAACAAACTGCCTCAAATTCTTTCAGTATGAAATTTTAATCAATGTTGGCTTTATTTTTTCCCTGGTTATAATATTATCTTCCCTATTGAAGAGAATTGATGATGTACATCTAATATGAATAGAATGAAAGGGCAAGAGCAAAGGCACCCAATATCGGAGAAATAAGGAAAAAAGAGATTTTCCTGAACATATAAACTATATGATTAGAAGTGAATGAAAACTTCTCAAAAACAGATAAAGCATTCTGCTGTTAATTTGGTTGATGACTCATGTTAAAGTAGCATCTGTTTACATCTATCTCCCTGATCTTGTCTATGTGGCATTCTTTCCATCTTCCTTTATCCAAATAACTCTCATAAATTTTTTAAGACATAACTCGGTTATCTCCCAGACTTCCCAGTAGGGCTATTTCCACCTCCTCCACACTTCTCTAAGCTCCCTGTGCAAAACCCTATCACTGCTACAACCACAGGAAAAGTTTCTGACCTTCCTCTGAACCACGAGCTCCTTGAGGACAGGGTCTAGGTCTTTGATGTATCTTTATCCCCTAGCACACATGTAACACATGATGACACCCCATAAAAGCTTGATTACCCAGACTGGATCTCTCATCTTTATAAATAAATGCTCAGATAAATGATGTCCAAATTGGGACTTAAGATCATATTATGTCATGTTAATGTTTTAATCTGAAGAAAACTACAATTTGCAAACAACAATACCCAGCTAAAAACCACCAGAAAAGCCCAACCCAAAATTGAGAAAATTAAGGCCATTAATACTGAACAAACTATAATTCCTGCCCAAGAGAGTTAATTCTGTCAAACAAAAACTCTTAAGTCCCAGAATTTTCTCGAGTGACTTCAGTGGCTGGCATCGTTCAGCACATACTGAGTAGCAGACATGCAGACTCTTTCTTGAGTTTTACATAACCCTAAATAATTCTAACCTCAACATTTTTTCCCTGGTATCCCTTTTTCCAGTTTCTTCTGAAATGTGTTTTTTAAATCTGGGGTTTCTCCTAGAGCGGTACAAACTTAAGCAATCATTTAACATCACTGAACCTCGGTTTTCTCTGTTTCATCATCTATAAATTTTGCCTTGGTGGTTTCACCTGAAAAGACAGAACTCTAGAATGTGCCACAACAGGCTGGCAAGATTCATATGTGATGATCCAGGTGACAGCAATCCAGCTCTGGAGATTCTAAAGAGTCCTCATGGGATAGCTGAAATTATTGTGTCAAAAGGAGTCAATTATAAAAGAACTAGTTTAGTATTAAGAAAAATGTGTGGAGTTGTAAATATAAGATAGATCAGACCCTACTGTCAGTAGCGGGCTTCCCTGGTGGCGCAGATGGTAAAGAATCTGTCTATAATGCAGGAGACCTAGGTTCAATCCCTGGGTCAGAAAGACCCCCTGGAGAAGGAAATGGCAACCCACTCTAGTATTCCTGCTGGGAAAATACCATGCACAGAGGAGCCTGGTGGGCTACAGTCCATGGGGTTGCAGAGTCAGACATTGTCAATAGTACCTTCAGTCCTGGAGTATACGCCAGTACTCACATGAAGCAGAGGGACACACAGCACAAGAAAACAAAAGGAGAGGCTAGGTCGGTACAGAGTTCCTGGCACTTCATTCAGGAAAAAAGAGCTCCTTCCTTCTCATTCTCTGAGCCTGGCCGAGGGAGGTAACTTTTTTTTTTTTTTTTGGAGGGTCTTCTCCAAAGCCTTTTCTTGCTGAATCAGTACCAGCTACCTCTGAGAAGGTTCTGGAAGAGCTTCTTTCCTGTCAGTTCCATTTGTTTCCCCAAAGCTACAGAAGAACATCAAAACCACTGGCAATTATCCTCAAGGCCTGAAAATCTCAAATAACAGAATTTGCTGCCACATCCATTTCTGAACCATGAATTTTATCATGTCATCCCTTGCTCAAGGACATATAGCATCTCTCTCCTGCTCTAGGATCAGTCAGTTAATATAACTTACCATTCCTTTGGGTCTACAGCCCTCCACTACATATAGGAACCACCAAGTATATTTTTACTGATTCAGAAAATGTCTGCATACCTACCAAGTGGCAAGAGCCATGCTGGACACTGGAGAATGCACAGATGAATACGGCGCAGCCCCCACCCTAGAGAAGCGCCTTCCTGGAGTTGCCAAATGAGTAAACACTATTTACAATAAACCATGATAAGTCAATACTAAAGACACATGCACGGGGCTTCCCTGGTGGCCCAGTGGTTAAAAAAAAACCTTCAGGAGACACGGATTCGATCCCTGATCAGGGAAGGTCGCACACACCACAGAGCATCTAGGTCCATGTGCCACAACTATTGAGCCTGTGACTCTAGAGCCCAGGAGCTACAACTACTGAGCCCAAGTGCCTAGAGCCTGTGCTTCACAACAAGAGAAGCCACCACAATGAGAAGCCGCCAGCATCACAACTAGCGAGGAGCCCATGCAGCAACAAAGACCCAGCCCAGCCAAAGATAGCTAAGTAAAATTATATTTAAAAAAGACAAAAGCGTGGCATTCTGTGAGTCCTGAGAAAAGGCATCACAGAGAAGACAACACATCAGCCAGGCTTTCAGGGATGAGGAGGGACCCACCAGATGACAAGCAGGCTGAGGGAACCGAATATGCTGGGTTAACCCAAGTAAAGCAAGAACAATGAGAAGTACAGATTACTCTAAATCATTTGTATTCTATTAAGCGCTAGGGATGATGTATTTCAGTACAGCAGAGATCAAGAAAGCAGGACCGGGATAATCAGCCTTTTCTCATGTCATTCCACTGCTCTCCCCAGACAAAATGGAGGAGGGGAGTAACACACACAAACACACACATACATGCAAATCTTGGAAAGAGATCTGAGTCAGAATCACAGCTGCACTAAAAAGTGTACCGCGGCCAAATTAGAAATGCAAAAATTTTCACAGTCTTTCCCCGCTCACTCATTAAAACAGATTCTAGCTTGTCTACCAGCTAAGTCCAAGGAAAGTCTTACTCTTCAAGACTAGTTATCTGGGGCTTTAGAATGCAGACTCAGCATGGGGGCAGGGCAGAGAAGGACTAGTGCCCACAAACTAGGTCGGGAGCACTAAGAGAGACGAGGCTCAAAATAAGTGCACGGTGAAGTCACAGAACATTACAGGGATTGATCTTTGTCGCATTCGAGAAATCCAAGATTCAGTTATTGTGAAACTATGTCTTTTTTTTGCTTATATATTAGCTTATTGTTGCTTGCTTGTTTTGTTTTCCTTTGATTTTTTAACCTAACTCTGCCTAAGACAGCTCCATGGGTCATGGCTTTAGAAGAATTTTATCAGCTATGTTAGAATCATGTTACATATTAATGAAGTGCTTTGATTTAACCTCTTCACTCTCCTTATCTGCAAAATATGAACATACCTCTGAAAGACTGCATGAAGATGAAATGAATAACTAATGTAAAGTTCTGCTAATCAAAGAAGAAACTTTCTCTTCTAATTCTTTGCATGCCTTTTCATTCAATTGTTTATTCAATTCATATATTTTGATCACCTCCTACTGACATGGTCTATTAAAATTTTTTCCATATAAAGTCTTCCCATCTTAAATGCTATTCATGTTTTAGCCTGTTCAGCACTGTTGTCCCTCTTTTTTCTCTCAGTTTTATTGAGATATAACTGACACAATATTGTATAACTTTAAGGAACCGGAGGTCAAATTGCCAACATCCGTTGGATCACAGAAAAAGCAGAGAATTCCAGAAAAGCATCTACTTCTGCTTTATTGACCATGCCAAAGCCTTTGACTGTATAGATCACAACAAACTGTGGAAAATTCTTCAAGAGATGGGACTGCCTCCTGAGAGATCTGTATGCAGGTTAAGAAACAACAGTTAAAACCAGATATGGAACAATGGACTGGTTCCAAATTGGGAAAGGAGTACGTCAAGGCTGTATATTGCCACCCTGCTTATTTAACTTATATGCAGAGTACATCAACTGAAATAAATGCCAGGCTGGATGAAACACAAGCTGGAATCAAGATTGCTGGGAGAAATATCAATAACCTCAGATATGCAGATGACACCACCCTTATGGCAGAAAGTAAAGAAGAACTAAAGAGCCTCTTGATGAAAGTGAAAGAGGAGAGTGAAAAAGCTGGCTTGAAACTCAGCATTCAAAAAATGAAGATCATGACATCTGGTCCCATCACTTCATGGCAAATAGATGGGGAAACAATAGAAACAGTGACAGACTTTATTTTGGGGGGCCCCAAAATCACTGCAGATAGTGACTACAGCCATGAAATTAAAAGATGTTTGCCCCTTGGAAGAAAAGCTATGACCAACCTAGACAGCATATTAAAAAGCAGAGACATTATTTTGCCAACAAAGGTTTGTCTAGTCAAAGCTATGGTTTTTCCAGTAGTCATGTATGGATGTGAGAGTTGGACTATAAAGAAAGCTGAGTGCCAAAAAATTGATGCTTTTGAACTGTGATGTTGGAGAAGATTCTTGAGAGTCCCTTGGACTGCAAGGAGATCCAACCAGTCAATCCTAAAGGAAATCAATCCTGAATACTTATTGGAAAAACTGATGCTGAAGCTGAAACTCCAAAACTTTGGCCACCTGATGCAAAGAACTGAATCACTGGAAAAGACCCTGATGCTGGGAAGGATTGAAGGCGGGAGGCAAAGGGGACAACAGAGGATGAGATGGTTGGATAGCATCACCAATGCTATGGACATGAGTTTGAGCAGGCTTGGGGAGTTGGTGATGGACAGGGAAGCCTGACATGCTGCAATCCATGGGGTTACAGAGAGTTGGACACGACTGAGTGACTGAACTGAACTGAAGGTCTACAGTATGATTTGATATACGTATCGATATATACTGCAAAGTGTTTACACAATAAGGTTAACACATCCTTTGCCTAACTGCCATTTTGATTATTTTTACGGTGAGAACATCTAAAGTCTATTCTTCGTAACTTTCAAATATATGGTGTGTGCATGCTAAGTCACTTCAGTCGTGTCCAACTATTTGCAACCTCATGGACTTTAGCCCTGCAGACCCCTTCATTCATGGGATTCTCCAGGCAAGAATACTGGAGTGGATTGCCCTGCCCTCTCCAGGGGACCTTCCCCACTCAGGGATTGACCACAGGTCTCTTACATCTCCTGCATTAGTGGGCAGGTTCTTTACCAGTAGTGCCACCTGGGAAGTCCCAAGCATACAGTACAGTATTGTCAACTATAGCCACCATGCTATATGTTAGATCCCTAGAACCTATTTCTCTTACAGCTGGAAGTCTGTACACCATTTATCCCCTCTCCCCAGCTTCCAGCCCCACCATTCTACTTTGCTTCTATGAATTCAGCTTTTTTAGATTCTACACACATGACCTTTGTCCTTCGCTTAAGGTGACAGCAACAACTCCTGACCACAGGTGTGAACATCTGACACAAGCTGGCCAATCATGATTTCTCCTCTTGTCCCCATGCCGCTTCACCACCCCAGCCAAGCCAATAAGTGTGCTGCTTAGGATTTTTCAAACCAGAACTGGGAAAGAGCCTTTTTTCCCTCTGAACTGAAAACTTTAAAGATGTATGCACAAGCATCTAGCAGCCCTAATTCCAGCCACTAACTTACAGAATTTTGAGAATGAAGCCAACCCACAGAGAGAAGAAAACAAAAGAATCCCTGGTCTTCCTAGGGGCTGATTCAGTAAAAAATGAAAGTGATGATGGCTGTCATGTCCAGCTCTGGAAACACCATGGACTGTAGCCTGCCAGGCTCCTCTGTCCATGAGACTCTCCAGGCAAGAATACTGGAGTGGGTTGTCATGCCCTCTCGAGGGAACTTACTGACCCAGTGATCGAACCCACGTCTCCTGCATCGCAGGCATGTTCTTTCCTGCTGAGCCACCGGGAAAGCCCTCTCCAAGTGATAGTAGTCAGTAAATGTAACCCTATTTGCTAAGCTAACTTGTGGGGTTCTTCTCGGTCAGGGGCTATCAAAGTCTTCTAGCTAACACAGCATCTTCAGATGCCTCATTCATTTCCCTTTCCCCCTTCTCGGCAGGATATCCAGACTTTTCTCAATGCCTACAGCACTGCTGCTAAGGCTATACAACTCACACTGACCCTGTAGGTCTGCTGTTGTTATGCAGTTCTCTTTTTCCCAAACACTGTGCTTCTTAACGTCAAAGACTTCATCACACTAGTCACATAGTAGGTGCTCAATAAATGTGTTAAGAGAAACTGAATACTCTCAAACTATTGGAGCTAAGGGTCTTAGAGAGTCCATTGGAAAGTTTCTGGAAACTGAGAACTGTAGAGTGACATTTTTTTCTTTAATAACCCCAGGGAGAAAGCAAGAAGATAGTCATATAAATGTACACTGCAGTTTTTCCCAAGGAATCACCAAATGGCATAATATCAACAGTGCCCACCTGTAAATATGTAACTGTGTAAGTGCACCCAGACGTGCCTGATTATAAGGGAGTGTTCATGCTCAGAGGATGCCTGAGTCTAGCTGGAATTCATTGTCTCCAAAGACAAAGCACACCACAGAATTAAAACTTGACATGAGTTCAGAAATGTATTCAACGCCTAAGACGCATGGACCTCTCAAGCCACCACTTCTATTTGGGGCAACTTATCCTAAGACAAGAAGTATTTACAGAGATTTAGCCATGAAGATTTTCATCATAACACTGTGCAAAACTGCAAGGGATTGAAAAATACTTAGCTATCTATTCATAGGGGATTGGTAACGAACTTAATGGCCTATTCAGACACTGGAATTTCACTTTGAAAAACTATGACACAAAGATGTTCACACTGTTAAATGAAAAAGAGTAGGTATCAAAATGGTGTGTACAGAGAATGATTTCATTTTTGGTGTATATTTAAATGTACACAAGTATATGTACATGTATGTGTGTGAACATAGAAAGGCTGGAAGAATATATACTGAAATGTTAACTGTATGTATCTCTGCATTGTAGCATTATAAAAGTTTGACTTTCTCTTTTGTTCTTTATTTTGGTTCACCATGAATACATATATGTTTTCATGTAATTAGAAGAAAACAAGAACAATGTTTGAAATAGACAGAAAAATGTTCTTAGAGAACATCCAGTCCAAAACGCTTACATTGAAGGGAAAGAACTAAGGTCCAGAGAAGTTAAGCGACTTGCCCACAGTCCAACAGTTAGAAAAGTTAGCATCTCATGACCAGGCAGAGTTCTTTCCACCAGACCAGGCAACCACATTGTAGGTATTGTGTTTGGAAACTCCAGCTGACTTCATTTAACGCTGGTTGGAAACAATCGTCCCAATATGAGTGCGCTTAAGTATGGGAGCAGCAGCAAATAAACGCACCTTGAATTTCATCTCATGCACTGGCTTTAGTGTTAAAAAAAAAAAAAATAGGGCTGACATTCCCTCCTGGCTGGGATGGGATTTACTATGGAACTGAGACCAAATTCTTTAATTAATAGGCAGAACATAGGTTTAATATTAGTGAAGTCATATTTTTGCAGCTGCCCTAGTTCTCAGTTCTTCCACAGCTTAATTTGCTACCTTTGTGACTTTAACAAATGGAAAGATTATGTGTGCTCATTTATAATAATTGGTTATATGCCTCCCCTAACTTACAAAGATTCAATGATTTTCAGGAATCATAACAGACCATGACCTATAAATTCAATTTCCAATGGCAAAAATCCCTTGACCAAAGTGGATGTTGATGACGAACTAATGTGCTCTGTAACAATCTGTTTTGAGCATTGAATTGACCTGTAAGTGTTCCAGATACTGCCTGACGAAAATGGGTTTTATTATTTTCCATTAGCAGCTGCTCCAGCAAAATGCACGGCCAGTTCACAGGGGAAATAAAAGTGCTTCCCTCTTCACAGTCGCCTCTGCTGCAAATGTAAACAAGGCCAGCTCCTCCTCCCCCCTCCCCGTATCCCACCCTGTACCACACTGAAATTTCCACACTCAAGGCCATGGCTGGCAGAACCTGCTTGCATCCATGGCATAGAATTAAAGCTTAATGGAATTTAATTATTTACAGAGCACCTACTATGCCCTCAGTGGTGCGTGGATGGTTGGCACATGAGAAAAACGGGAAAACAGCACAGGGGGAGTAAAACATTGGGAAAAGGGCTCCCTGCCCTGAAAACCATCACTGTGCCTTCCAATTCATTCTTTTTCCTTAAACAAGTGCCTATCCTGTTAATGGGCTTCCCTGGTGGCTCAGAGGGTAAAGAATCTGCCTGAAATGCAGGAGACCTGGGTTTGATCCCTGGGTCGGGAAGATCCCCTGGAAAAGGAAATGGCAATCCACTCCAGTATTCTTGCCTGGAGAATCCCATGGACAGAGGAGCCTGCTGGGCTATACAGTCCATGCTTCATAAACATGACCTCTAATTCTCACAATAGCCTTATAAAATAAATATCATTCTATTTTTACACACATGGAAAAATGAAACCTGAAGAGGTCAAGTGATGCACACAGCTGATAAGTGAGAAAGTTGGGCTTCCAACCAGCTCTCACTTGCACTAAAGTCTGTACCTTAGCAATACCCTGAATGGATGCTCAAGTCCAAGGGCTATCACCAATGAATCTCAGTAAAGTGAAGTGGGAAGAAGGGTACAATTTGTTATCAGGAGACTAATCCTAGCCCAGCCACCTGTGAACTCCGTGAGACTTTGGGTAGGTGTCCAGACTTCAGTTTCTTCACCTGTTTAAAGGAGTGGTGACACGTCTCTCACATGGATGATGTAACACTAAACCCAACTAAAGAGAAAAGTGTAGGTTAAAAAAAGAAAATACAATACCCATTACCCAAAAAAGGGACATTTGAACAATTGAGAATGTCCCAAATTTAAATCTACTCCCTAAAAAAGCGGGGAGTAGCTTTGCAATGGCAAAAAAAAAAAAAAAAAAAATGTGTCCTTCAACCGAACTTAAGTGCCCGATGACGGTCCATGGCTAACTCTGCCTGCCAATGACACCCAGATCTTGCAGGAAGTGTCCGTGCCTCTGTAGTCATTTGCTCTGCCTTTGGTTTTTCTTGCCTTTCTGAAAAATCGTTCAGCACTATCTTTGTTTCTACAAGTTAACCACAAGGACTCTCCCAATCTTTCCACTATTGACATTCGCATCCTGCAAAATAGTTTTTTAGGTAAATGCATACATGCATGCATGTAAGTGAGACATATAACAATTTAGAGAAACCATTTCTCCAAGGATTTATTAAGTTTCCCTCCAGAGAGACAGAGAAAAATCTCTCGAAGATTTTTGTTCTACAAAACCACTTCTGCTGGCTTCTATTTTCCTTCTTGCTGGTGAAACAAAAGCCTCACCCAAAAATCTTTTCTCTGACCTCTCTTCTCTTACTACTCGCTCCCTAGGTGATCTCATCTAATTCCATAGCTTCAACACCCACCTGATACATGCTAATCCTAAGTCTCTCTAACCATGATCTCTTCCCTAGCTCCTAACTGCATTCTTAACTCTCTGCCAACCAGCAACACGCACACATATCCCTGAATCCCACGCTGAGAACTGCAAATCTAGAAGCTGTGTGTCCACCTATGGTCCTTATTTCTGTTCAAGGTACTAGCATCTTCCCCATCCAGATCTAAACTAGCACACATCTTTCCCCACTTCTTCCTTCATGCCCTTTACGCAACGTATCAATCTCTATCTGCTGCTTCACAGAGGTCTCTGACCTCCTTCCCATCATTTCTACCACTCCCGGCACACCTGGGGCTGCCACTGCTGCGGAGAAACACAAATACACTGTCTCACATTCTATCCCCACCTTTTCATCAGTCTGGAAGTTTCAAACCCAATTTAAAATGACTGAAAGCCATGCTTTCCTAGCATCATCTGATGCTGTCATTCTGAATTAAAAGGGCCATGGCAGGTCCTTTAAGGAATACAAAAAACACAGGCTCCCACAATCTGAGTTGGAACACAAGGTATCAATGCAAAGAAAGCTAACCAGCAGGAAAAGAGAGCCAGTGGGATAGTATAAACCACAACTTCTCTAGGGCTTCAGAGCAGGGGCGAGGAACTTCGCAGATGAGGAGCTTGAGGCTAAAAAAAAATGAATAACTTGCTTAAAAGTTAACATGCTGTGTCAGAATTCTCTTGGTTGCCAGAGCCCACATATCATGCTGCCCCCAAATTCCTACATTTCTACTATAGCTGGGACGATTCCAGGTGGTGTCAACTTCTAGACACTCCACATGTTTATGAATGATAACTGTGTAGACAGCACAGTCTAGCTGACCTATATTGATGCTCTGAGGCATTTTAGAGTTTTGGGTTTTGAGGTTTTGGTTACGACAGTGGTGTAGTGGTGGTATTTTCTCAATGTTCTTGATGTCTGAGTTTAGCTGTGAACCTCTAACTGTGTAGTAATGATATTTCTGGCCAGAGCATATACATTTGGAAGAACTCCTTTCTCTTCTCAATTATTTATATTTCTTTTAGAAATGGCATCACCCCAAGACTGCCAGGCTCTTCTGAGTCAGGAATGGAGATTTGAGAATTAGGAGTGAAAAGAACGTGTTTCCCTGGAAAGCCAATGCAGTAACTCTTTATTCTAAGTGGATGAACCCACACTCCAGTTTTGCTATTAGGTTGCTGAGCATTTCAAAGCAAAAGCCACAGTGTGTTTAAAGGAAAGAAGGAAGGAAGGAAAGATAAAGACACAGAGAAGGGGGGAGGAGGAAAGAAAGAAAAAATGAAAGAATGAAGGCAGAGAAGGGAGGAGAGGAGGGAAGAAGAAAAGAAGGAATAGAAAAGAGAGAGAAAAACAAGAAATATTGTTATGCAAGGTTTCAGAGTAAAAGGGAAAATCCCTAGGATCACAGCCAATTGTCATGGGAGAAATTTTTCCTCCTGATCTATTTTTGGCAGTCTGTTCAACTTCATGCATCATTGTTTTACTTATGGCATGTACAGTAGCCAGAGAAAAACCCATAATATCTTTTCTGTCTGGTGGGAATCTAATATTCCTATGCACAGTGACAAATGGCCTGATCAAAACATTTTTTTTTCTCCAGGCATCATAGTGTTTTAAATATCTCTGAATCTGTGGAATGCATTTAAAGAGACTAGGACTCAACATACCAAACACAGAGACCATGGTACAAACTAGCAGACAGCATGGACCAGTGGGAGAAGCACCATTTTTAAAGAGGCTGTCAATGAGCACAAAGCCATGAAGTAAGAGGAATGTGAAAGAACAAAGGATATGCAAGTTACAGGAAGCATCCATTTTGAGAAATATTTTTCCTTTTAAAGTAAGAACACTGCTCAAATATTTAAGCAAAGGCAGAAAATAGATTTAATTATGGGAAAAATAATTATAAATGAGTTAAGGTAACTTATGGCTTTCACCACTTTATCTTCTATTTTCATTTTAACTTTCTGAAAAACGCCATGTTTTGTTGTATAGCTTTTGAATCATGCTAATTCACTGCTTCAGTTGTTTCTATCCTTTAGTGGAGAATTTTTTAAAATGTGAACTCTTCACAGGAAAATATTTGTGACATTAGAAACTGACTCACGTTTCCTAGTTTTTCATGAAACAATGACATTTTTCCCTTTGATGCGCTCATCTAACTCCACAGGAAATTTTACTACCGAGCACCTTTCATCTCTTTCCTGGTTTGAAGATAAATGATCCCTGGTCTCCTTTAGACCTGCATAAATCACAAAGCAATCTCCTAAGAGATGCCTGTGGCAAGCAGCTTCAACTAGAATCAAAAGGACAGTCAGAAATATCCATACTGCTTACACAAGGAGTAATCGAGGCAAAGTAATCCAAATACTGCACTTCCTTTTCTTATTCATACAAAGCGTGGCACACAGGGATCATTGAGAAACATGAATTAGCTCCTCTCTGACATGAGCACCGTGTTGTGTGTTACAGGTAACTCCAGCTTCTCTGCTCTTCCTCAGCAAGAGGAAACCCAATTCTTACAAGGAATACAATGATGAAGAATTCCATTTCTTTGTTTTTTAAAGAAATTATTATCTGTTTTTTTCTCAGTAGATAAACAACATTAATGGGATACCAAGTGAAACAGAAAAGGGTCATTGAACATAATCCTGCCATCTAATGAATTAAAGAATTTCTATTTGCTTGTGCCCATGCATTATTTTTCCATAGGACATGTTGGGGCTGAGATATAATTTCACATCACCATTCTTTTTTATTTTTTTTCACTTAACAAAGGCATTTTCTTTATAGGACACATAATCTTCCTATTTGCCAAGCGATGGAACTGTATCAGGTGATTCATACCTCCATTTATGTAACTTGCATTTGGTTGGACCACAAGACTATTCTTTTTTTTTTTTTTTTTTGGATTACAAGCAATCTTTATTTCTTTTAATGTGCCCATAATGTCCACATCTTCTTCAATAAACATATGTCCTACTTTTAAATTCAAGAAAAAGAAAGCTGACTTCAAAGTGGTAGGTTTATTAAGAACTAGTAGTATCACAACATCAAAATGAATATAATAGAAATGTAAATAAAACGGACCATGAGACTTTAAAAGGCAGTGTAAACAACTGGTTACTAGCACAGGCTCTGCAAACAAACTGAGTTTGGACATGAGATCTGCCATTAATGGTCAAGGAAATTTTGGTTGATTATTCTGTCTCTAAGTTCCCAATTCATCTGTCTATAAAAATGGGGACAAGCTAGCATCTCCTTTAAAAGATTATTGTGAGAAACAAATGAGACAGAGGACATAAATTCCATAACATCTCTCCTAGCTCACAGTAACCACTCAAGAGATGTTGACTGCTTTTATTATTAATAATGAAGAACTTTCTTTTTTTAAGTGATACAAGTATCAGTTCAGTTCAGTCGCTCAGTCGTGTCCGACTTTCTGCAACCCCATGAATCGTAGCACGCCAGACCTCCCTGTCCATCACAAACTCCCGGAGTTTACCCAAACTCATGTCCATCGAGTCGGTGATGCCATCCAACCATCTTATCCTCTGTCATCCCCTTCTCCTCCTGCCCCTAATCCCTCCCAACATCAGGGTCTTTTCCAATCAGTCAACTCTTCACATGAGGTAGCCAAAGTATTGGAGTTTCAGCTTCAGCATCAGTCCTTCCAACAAATACCCAGGACTGATCTCCTTCAGGATGGACTGGTTGGATCTCCTCGCAGTCCAAGGGACTCTCAAGAATCTTCTCCAACACCACAGTTCAAAAGCATCAGTTCTTCAATGCTCAGCTTTCTTCTCAGTCCAACTCTGTCATCCATACATGACCACTGGAAAAACCATAGCCTTGACTAGACGGACCTTTGTTGGCAAAGTAGTGTCTCTGCTTTTTAATGTGCTATCTAGGTTGGTCATAACTTTCCTTCCAAGGAGTAAGCATCTTTTAATTTCATGGCTGCAATCACCATCTGCAGTGATTTTGGAGCCAAAAAAAAAAAAAAAACAGTCTGTCACTGTTTCCTCTGTTTTCCCATCTATTTCCCATGAAGTGATGGGGCCAGATGCCATAATCTTAGTTTTCTGAATGTTGAACTTTAAGCCAACTTTTTCACTCTCCTTTTTCACTTTCATCAAGAGGCTTTTTAGTTCCTCTTCGCTTTCTGCCATAAGGGTGGTGTCATCTGCATATCTGAGGTTATTGACATTTCTCCCGCAATCTTAATTCCAGTTTGTGCTTCTTCCAGCCCAGCATTTCTCATGATGTACTCTGCATATAAGTTAAATAAGCAGAGTGACAATATACAGCCTTGACGTACTCCTTTTCCTATTTGGAACCAGTCTGTTTTTCCATGTCCAGTTCTAACTGTTGCTTCCTGACCTGCATACAGGTTTCTCAAGAGGCAGGTCAGGTGGCCTGGTATTCCCATCTCTTTCAGAATTTTCCACAGTTTATTGTGATCCACACAGTCAAAGGCTTTGGCATAGTCAATAAAGCAGAAATAGATGTTTTTCTGGAACTCTCTGGCTTTTCTGATGATCCAGCAGATGTTGGGAATTTGATCTCTTGTTCCTCTGCCTTTTCTAAAACCAGCTTGAACATGTGGAAGTTCACACTTCATGTATTGCTGAAGCCTGGCTTGGAGAATTTTGAGTATTACTTTACTAGCGTGTGAGATGAGTGCAGTTGTGTGGTAGTTTGAGCATTCTTTGGCATTGCCTTTCTTTGGGATTGGAAGGAAAACTGACCTTTTCCAGTCCTGTGGCCACTGCTGAGTTTTCCAAATTTGCTGGCATATTGAGTGCAGCACTTTCACAGCATCATCTTTCAGGATTTGAAATAGCTCAACTGGAATTCCATCACCTCTACTAGCTTTGTTTGTAGTGATGCTTTCTAAGGCCCACTTGACTTCACATTCCAGGATGTCTGGCTCTAGGTGAGTGATCACACCATCGTGATCATCTGTGAGACAAAAGAAAAATCCTCTGATTTATTGAAGAGGGGTGAGGACTAACTCAAAATTTTCTCAATTGCTATGCAATTCTCCCTCCATATTCTCTTTTCTCAGGGTTAATAGTCAAAGGTGCTGCCCCAGCAAGTGGTGGTGCAAGACTCTAAGCTTTGATCTTGCATAATGGTGACGGGGTTACTACTGGCCTAACCACCCCAGAGCACAGCATGGGGGTGGGAAGGTGGTGAGTAGCACTTAGACATCAGTTAAGTCCAACTGCCACATTGTGTCAAAAGGAATTGAGGCCTTGAGAAGTAAATGATGCAGACAAAGTTACAATTAACAGGACTCAACCACAGTCTCCTACTTGCCTTTGTTCATTGCTTCCTTTCTGTTGCAAGTCTGGCTTTGTTTACAAAGTATTAAGGATATCCACAAGAATTCATGCCATGAACTTAGCCGCCCAGCCCTGAAGTCTTTCTCAGCCTCTTTGCTTCTGTGGTGAGGTCACCTTTCCTGGAAATCCCTATGATTTCTTTCTGCAAACTCTTACCCATGTGTGTGGCAGTAACATCAGCAGAACCAAAACTAGTGATTACTTGTTAAGTAGAATAAGCGAACTCTTTGATTGAGCTCAGTCAAAACCACACTCAAATCTAAAACGTCATTTTCTTATATTTCAAAAATGGGGCTGTCAGGTTCTTCTTTATCTACTCTTCTTTTCTTTTTCTCCCAATTTCTTTCCACATGTGTGTATATGTTTAATTTATTCGGTCTTTTCCTCTGGCACTAGAAGAATCCAAATTTTTCTAATAGATCACTTCAAGGTAGTTATAAGTTAATCTAAAACAGGAAATGTTCAGTATGTCATAGTGGAGAAATCTATTCTCAAGGCAATCATAACATCTCAAGAAGTTGTTTAAAGTATGAATAAGCATCTGAGTTACAGTTTATCTACAAACTTATCACTACTGTTAGTCAGAAGAAAAAAAAAACACATTTCCATTAAAGTGTCACCTGAAGAAATCTTTACAAAAACTTGTAAAATCCACTGACTTCCACCCAATCAGTTGGCTTTTCCCTACAGGTGTTCATAGCTTTGTCTTGAACCATCAGCGTGTTTTTTAAAAAAGAAAGATTTTAGGCTCTATTCATTTTTGACAGAGAAATTGTAAGTTATGTGACTTTATAATTTTTAGGATTTTAACGTCTAGCTTTAGACGTTTTTAACATCCTGCATCCTCTACCTCAAATTAGCTTAGTTTGAGTGTTGCCAAGTAGAGAGAAATGAATAAAAATGATATGCAATTAGCCCAGCTTTAATATGAAAATAATTGCTTCAAAAATGCTTGAAGAGGCTAAAAGTTACCAAAGTACAACAAAGTTCAACTTACATCAAATTTCCACAAGCTTCAAATTTATGTTAGTTGAATTAATGTTTATTGGGTTTATTTTTTATAACAGCATTAAGTTTATAGGGAAATCTTATTTCACAAGCATGCTCTTGGGAATATTCATTCCTTTTTCCCTTCCCATATGCCCCATATTCTCCACCAAGCTGACTCACCTACCTATTACCATTCCCAACACATAGCCAGGAAAGAAAAACTCTGCCTTGTATCATAGCTAAATAAAATCAGTACATATTTACCATGCAACCATGGTGTGTGCAATATAACACAAGCTGATATGAAAATGAAAAAATCTGTGCCCAAATCATGGGACTTAAAATCTACATTGTATTTCCTTGTATCCCTGATAAGTATAGCCCAAACAATGAGCTCTATGAGCAGGGGGCCAGGGAAACAGCCTAAGAACAACCATGGACTCTTGGCCAAGCTGTTCTGCTTTCAGACGCTGGAGCAGGCCAAGGCAGAACCTCACTTTTAAAAAGCAGTTTCCAAATATTTTTATATAAGCACCTGAGACATTGCTTTAGGCCAAAATGAGGACATTCAGGCTTTGCAAAAACCTGATAGTCATTGTCACCCCCATTTTAGAGATGTGTAACCCTGGGCACAGACAGTTCAAACTTTAAGGTTAAATAGCTCTAAAAAGTGGCAATGTAAGAATCTGAACACAGAACTAACTCCAACACCAAACTTCTCAATCAGACTCTAATCACCTACTTTTCTAGCTTATTTACCACCCCACCCCCCTCTATTCAGGGAGATCAAGCTCATTATAAAGAAATAGAAAGAAAAAGCTTTGAGCTAGAATGTAAACCTTAGTTATACACATCAACAACTTCTCTTTTACTATTATTATTGCACCAAGCTATATAACACGAAACATTGTTGCCCAGCATTGTACTAAAGATATATTGACTAAACATAAAACCAGCCCATTAACTTTTAAGAATTTTCTCCTCCAAATTCTGTATGGAATGTGCAAATTAATTAGGCTCTAGAGCTATAAACTGGAGATAATCAGCCTTAACCAGCTGAAGAGCTACTATGTCATCCACTAGTCAGAAAGCCACCAAATAACTAAGCACATTTCTGACATAAAAAAGCACATAAACATTTTATTATAAAATAACAGTACATTCATCCAAATGGCTAAATAGAGGTTGCTGCCTGAGCTTCAACATTTTTCAACTCAGAAAGAGGTCTAGAATTAATGCCAGTTTTCCAGAGCCCATCAATTCCTCTGCTGCTGACTAGGCTGGTGAGCTAATGTCAGGGAAAACACTAACTACAGTTGTAAAGTTAACTATATCTAAAAGGTAATAATAATAATAGTGAAAATGCTACTTTTCATTTGTTTTAAATGGATAATTCTGTTGCTCAATACACCTGGGTTTATGTCAGCTCTATAACATTGTAGCAAATTATTCAACCTCTCCAAGTCTCACCTGTAAAATTGGTGTAATAAAGACTCTCTCAGAGGCTCACTTAAGGAACTAAAGGTAGCACAATGCCTGGTACACAGTAAAGACTGTTCAATAAAAGGTAGCTATTATTCCGAGGCATTTATGAAAGAGAAAAAAAGTCAATGGGCATTTAAGGTTTGAGTTTCTTAGGAGGACAGGATTGGCTTGGTATTTTCGTCTTTAATTTCTTTCAGAGGTACTTGCATTCAGTATCTCATCCATCATAGCCCCATGTGCACGATGCAGGCCATTAACACATATGGTTCCGGCTCTGCTTCACGAATAGGAATGGATTGCTCAACAGGAATTGCTGTGTTCTTATGTTTTAAGTGCTATTTTCCCCTGAGGCTTTCAGTATATCACTCTATTTCAAAAACAAGTGGCTCACATGTCTAGAAAACCATGTGTTGAAGCTCACTGTTAGAGTTTCTGTTTATTCATGAGCAGGTCATCAGCTTGGAGAGGAAAGGTCCTTATTTTAACCCCAGGCTCATGTGCATAACTACAAAGAGTCGGGGTGTTTAATGGTTCTTATAGTCAAGCCACCCTGAGGTCAGTAGTCCTTTCACGATTCACTCATGGGATTAGCAGGTACTCTTGTGATGTGTTGCATAGGAAATGCCTCTCAGTTCCCAAAATATATTGGATTTACATAGTGCCAGAGGATATATGTAAACTGAAACACTGAAGAAAACACCTTTGTGTGATTCCACCAGGAAGGATGTGTGATTTTGCTTTTTGGTCTCTTGATTGCTATTATCAAAGCCCTTTTTTGCTTTATGATCCAGAGTCTGCCCAAGCTAATTGGTTGAATAACAACTGCCTGAGGCCTGGACATAAGGACATGCTGGCCCCCTGAGCAGGCGCTTTCCACTGCCCCGCTGTGGGAGCTGAGTTCTCTCAGCCTCCGTTTCCCTGTTTATAAGACAACAACAAAAAGTAGGTTACCTTTAAGATACCCTGTCCCATCGGGCCTGGTGCACTGGGAAGACCTAGAGGAATCGGGTGGAGAGGGAGGTGGGAGGGGGGATCGGGATGGGGAATACGTGTAAATCTATGGCTGATTCATATCAATGTATGACAAAACCCACTGGAAAAAAAATAAATAAATAAAGGAGAAATTGAAAAAAAATAAATAAATAAAAATAAAGAGAAATGGGAAAAAAAAAAGATACCCTGTCCCAGCTCTAAAGTCCTGTAATTCTACTACTATCTTTTCTTTTTCAACTTTACTGCTTTGTCAAGTATTTCATTTTCTAATGATGAATAGTATGGAACAGAACAAACTACTGCTACCTAGAAGATATAATTAAGTTTATATATTATTTTCTATAACTAATCTGCAATGGGTTTTAATTTTATTCATAATTACTAACTTCAGGCTTAAAATATCTGTATATGAAGCAGGAATACTGCACCATTTTATAGCCTCTTCTTCTCATATTAATAAAGTAACATAATAAAACACCACCCACACAAATGATAAGCCTCAGTCTATCAAGGGAAAGTATAATTAGCAAATTAAAGAGTTGAACTTACACTTATATTCCCAAGGTTTTTCATTTAAGTAAAGCCTATGACCTAAATCACAGTGATTATAATATGGCACTAAGTAAATAAAAGTATGTCTGCCTTTCATAATTTATGTTTAATTTCCCATTTTTCATTTTCAAAATAAAAGCTCTATTCTGTTTACACTCTGATTTACTGAAGATTTTTCTTAAATCATATCTTGTGAAAATAGACATGCAAACAAAATGCATGGGTTTTTTGACCTCCATAAACATTAGCTTGTATCTTTGCCGGTGACATGCAAATAGAAAGACGGGTGCTTTCAATTTAGAAAATGTTATACTTTCTCTATTATCTTCAAAAAACATTCTTTGAAAGAAGGGTTACTATCTTTAGTCTGCTTTCTCTGCATGTCTCTGGAAAAACAGGATATATAAATTGGTTTTAGATGCAGTGCTCCAGAAAACACAGGAAATTCTGAAATGAGAAGGAGACACGCTTCCTCGGGAACACACTCCCTCAGATCAAAAGGTCACCCGGCCAGTTCCTTAAGACAAATGTGCTGAGGTTGAGTAGACACCTCGGATCACACAAACTGAAGCTCACATCCTTGTTCTGCCCCTTGCTGGTTTCATCTTTACCCACCTCCGTGTCTTCATTTGTAAAATGGAGGAAGTACTGCCTAATTCAGTGGTCCCCAACTTTTCTGGCACCAGGGATCTGTTTCCATGAAAGGCAATTTGTCCACAGACCAGGGGAGTGGGGGAGGTTTTGGTTTCTGCCTGCTGCTCACCTCCTGTTGTGCAGTCAGTTTCCTAACAGGGGGTCGGGGACCCCTGACCTAATTCGAAGATTTTGTGCAAAAATTAATTTAGATAATATATATAACATACTGTATAACAAAATCAACCAAGAAATCATGGAGGTTATTGTTATTTCTATTATTGTTGCTGCTTTTATCATCATTGCTACTATTATCCCTGCTATTATAATCATTACATCAGGAAGAATATGATCCTGGGGGTGACAGCACACTATGATTTCAGCCGTGACATTTAGGCAGCAGCATTGGTTTCCCTTAGAGAGTGTTGCTATGCCCAGGGTAAGGGAATTGGAGCTCAAAGACGCCCAGAAAACTGATAGCACTGACAACCTCTAAGGATGCTCAAAACACTCTTCCCAACCCAACCATCACTGTCCGCCCTCAGGCACTCACTCCACTTCTCTGTTTCCATACGAGCCTTCCTAACTTACTCTGTGCCCTCCTGCTTGAATCGTCATAACACCCCGGTTTCAGTGACAGATAATTGGATACATCCCATTGGGTCACTGCTCCTACAATTGGGGGAAGCAAGGGATTGGAGATGGGACTCAAGCAGAGGATAAGGGCTGAAGTCAGCAAGTGGTACACACACCCCTCCATTATCGACTAGAAAATTAATTTAGTGTTTTAGTGACCAGTAATATTTTTCATAAAATAGAATAGGAAGTATCAACACATACATCATGCAGAAAGTAAAATATTATTTTGTTCAGCTTTATTTCAGGTATGTGTATGAGTGCATGTCTATCTGTGTTTGTATATACATGTGTGTGAACTGGGTTACAGTATAAAATACATTTCTTTTTGTTCTCATTTGAAAGAGAAGATGTTTAAGGTCCCTTTTAACTAGAAAGCTTATGGTTCAATAAATCTCCAAAATCTGTAGAACTGGGATTTAAAATGCCAGTAGTTTTTCATTTCAATTAAGCTATAGAAATCTATTTACTTTAGTAAATAGGTATAGTAAGCACAGAAAAATGTTCTTAGCTAGTGATTCTAAAACTATTGGAAAAGATATAGTCTCTAAATATTTTTGATTAGAGCCTCTCTTTGTCTTTTATAAAAATAAATTTTAAAAATAAAACAGCAGTAATTTGGAGGCCTTGGTATTATTGGGTTAGTCTATTTATTTTCCAATAAAATAGATTGTATTTTCTTGGACTCCCAAATCACTGTGGATGGTGATTGCAGCCATGAAATTAGAGACACTAGCTCCTTGGAAGGAAAGCTATGAAAAACCTAGACAGCATATAGTCAAAGCCACAGTTTTTCTAGTAGTCACGCACAAATGTGAGAGTTGGACCATAAAGAAGGCTGAGCACCAAAGAATTGATGGTTTCAAATTGTGGTGCTAGAGAAGACTCTTGAGAGTCCCTTGGACAGCAAGGAGATCAAACTAGTCAATCCTAAAGGAAATCAACCCTGACTACCCACTGGAAGGACTGATGCTGAAGCTGAAGCTCCAATACTTTGGCCACGTGATGTGAAGAGTTGACTCATTGGAAAAGACCTTGATGCTGGGAAAGACTGAGGGCAGGAGGAGAAGGGGACGACAGAGCACAAGGTGGTAATATAGCATCACCGACTCAATGGACATGAATTTGAGAAAACTCCAGGAAATAGTGGAAGATAGAGAAGCCCGGCATGCTACAGTCTGTGGAATTGCAAAAAGTCAGACACAGTTTAGCAACTGAACAACAGCAACAACGGCTGAAGATGGTTAGTCTCATTCATTATTAATGAAATTTCTGCCTCAATCCCCAGAGAGGAGCCATAGCACAGAGTTCTGTGGATCTCTTACCTTTATCACCATGTGTGAACACAAAGCCAAGAAGGAAGTCCTCAAGTTCAACACCTTTTTATTCTCTTTGGTCTTGCACACTGGGTTGGTACCAAGGTAATTATTTGCTCTTAATATTATTTAGTTGCTATCCTAGCTTACTTTCCATATAAATGATGTCTTAACAATTTGAACATGTGCCCTGGGAGAGTTTTGCAATTAGAACCATTTTTAAATCAAAGAAATAAACACTATAAGCTAAGCACAGCTTTTTAAGTGGCTTTCAAAGGCTTGTTGCAATTAGTCACTGGCTGAAGAAGGCAACCCCATTATCATTCTGTTGAACATGAGTCACCCATACTTTGTGGCCATCAGCGAAGAAATAAACACGTTACATCTTCCTTTGTGTGTCTTTGGTATTAACAGATTCCTCTGTTTCAGGAATTTTGATTATCAATAGGTGAACCATAATTTTCAAATCAAAACTGTAGACATAGTTCCTGAGATGAAATTTTTTATAAAATTCTGATTATATAATTTCTTATAAATTGTCTTATCCAATCAAGTTGCGGCCATCACTTCACATTTGTTTTGACTTTTTATTTTATATTGGAGTACAGCTGATTAATAATGTTGTTATAGTCTCAGGTGAGCAGTGAAGGGACTTGGCCATACATATATATGTACCCATTCTCCCCTAAACTCCCCTCCCATCCAGCTGCCACATAAGGTTGAACAGAGTTCACTGTCCTATACAGTAAGTCCTTGTTGGTTCAGTACACATTTGTTTTGATGTTAAAATAAAATGTAAATTTAAAAGAAAATAATTCTGGCCCTCTGAAAGAATTTTGAACTGATTTAAATTTCCTAACCACATTTAATAGCATCTGGGAAGAGTCACTGTCTCCCACCCCCACTGCCCTCCCTTCACCCTTCCATGGCCCCCAGTTCAGCAGGATTTTATAAGTACAGTATTTCCCAACTTGAAAATACCAGCACATGTATACACATAACTATATGAGATGTAGGCTAGCATGTACATATATCCTCATTAATCCCTGAGTTCCTTCAGACTATGACTCAATTTTTGTGACACATATGTTGTTATTATATTACTTGCCCTGAGTCATTCAGTTACTATTTATCAAATACTAGGATTTCTCAGTTATTTTTATTGATTTGTGGAGTTGATGGGTCAGAATATTTGAAACTGAGACTGTCTCAGAAAAGGAGACATATGGTCCAGAAATGAAGCCGGCATCCCTCCGCAGGGGCGAAGGCGTGACAGAAGGCTTGCCCAGGGCAGCAGAGCAGGCCCACTGTAGCTGTCAATTAAAGGAGGGGGAATTCCAACGACCATCACCATCACAGCTACATTCCTTGAGTGCTTACTATGTTCAGGGATCACGCCAAGAACTTTCTGTGCCCAATCTCAGTGAACACTCATAAAATCCCTGACAGAAGCCACTCAACCCTGTTTTATAGATAAAGAAGCAGGCTTGGAGAGAGGTCACTTAGATTTATTAGAACCTGGGATCAGAACCCAAGCCTTCCCAATTCCAGAGACAGTGCTCTGGGATCTGAATCTGCTCCTGGACCAAGCATAACACCCATTAGACCTTTAGGAGACTGCACACCCCTTGACTGCAATCGTTTCTGCCTAAGCCCTCTGGTTGTCTTTTCAATCCCCACTTATCTTGGAACGAAGCACGTCCTCTGGGCTCTAAAACTAGGAAAATGTCTGCAGTGGGACGGGCAGTCAGGAAGCATTTTTTCATTTTTTCCTTTAAATAATTCTCATAACTAATGCAATTTACCATTCCTGACTCCTCACACTTTCCCCCTCAACATGTTCTTTTTTGATTATTTATTATTATCATAATTAACATTTATTGGACACATTACTGTGCAAAAATATGGAGGAAGACAGACTCCCCCACCCTTTGGGCTTATGATCCAAATATTTAGATTGTAAACACAATGTTTTTGGCAGGTTAATTCTGTATGAAGAAATAGAGCATTTGCAGGAAATGTCAGATGCTTATTTTGTGATCAGCGTAAGGAGTAATTTACCCCACACAAAGATTTGGACTTGGCAAGCAAGTCCTGTCTACCTACCACGTGTGAAGAAGGCAGGGACAAGGCTTCTTCCTTGCCATGATTTCTAGGAAATGGGCATTTGTAACTCTCAGTAAATGTAGTGGCAGGGAGGGGCAAGGAAGGTGGTTGCTGGTGGCAGGCATGGCAGCAGGACAACAGGCATTAATAACAGAAGTCTCTGCATCCCCCTCCTTATAGTAAAAGATAAACATGCTGCTTTTAAGAGATGCATGAAACATTACAAAATTAGTCTTATTCCTTTTTCACAATCTGCACAATAAGACCCCAGCCCATAAAGGAGATGACTAACTCCAGCACGCTGGCTTCAAAGCTTTCTGCTCATGTGTGATTTCTTCCCTAGAGACATGGTTTGAACCCCAGACATGCAATGGTTTGCATTTAAGAAACTGAGTCAGGACTTCCATGGCAGTCCAGTGGTTAGGACTTCACCTTCCAATGCACGGGTGCAAGTTTGATCCCCAGTCCAGGAGCTAGGATCCTACATGACTCTTGGCCAGGAAACCAAAACACAAAACATGAACTATAGCCCACCAGGCTCTTCTGTACATGGAATTCTCCAGGTAAGAATACTGGAATGGATAACCGTTCCCTTCTCCAAGAGATCTTCCCAAACCAGGAATCAAATCTGGGTCTCCTGCATTGCAGGCAGATTCTTTACCATCTGAGACATCATAGCTAAGACCAAAGTCCATTTTCAAAGGTATGGGAAATAAAATTGGCAAACAAGACAGAGATGTATGAGGAAAAGAGCATGTCAAAAATTAAAATGTTGCTCATTAGTATGAGTTGAACAAAAAGAAAAATAATGTCCAGTAGAAATTCAGATCCTAATATATTCATATTGCTAAATTCTTAAAAAGGAAATCTATACCTACCAGTAAACATTCATTTTTTTTTTATGTAAACTTGTATTGTCCTTTATGTGTCTATTTATCTCTGGTATAAGCCAGGCTGGCGAGCATGATCTTATATGACATGTAATAGGGAGTCCCCATTACACAGTGAAGTGACTGCCTATTGCTATAGACTATTTTTCTCCCTCCAAAATTTACATGTTGAAATTGTAAACTCCAATGTGATGGCCTTAGGAAGTGAGACCTTTCGGGGGTGATCAAGTCATGGGACGGAGCTCTCCTGAATAGGATGAGTGCATAAGGATAAAAGAGGCCCCAGAGAGCCATCTTGTTGCTTCCACTTGGGAAGACAAGGCAAGAGAAGGGCCCAGAGAAGCATCTCCACCAGCACCAGCCCCATGCCGTCATCCTGCTCTTGCACTTCCAGGCTCCAGAACTACAAAAACCAAATGCTTGCTGTTTATAAGCCACCCAGTCTGGGATCTGTTCTAGCAACCCAAATGGACTAAGACAGAGACACAGCAAAGTTAAAGAAATCGCCCAATGTCACAAAGCAAGTAAGAGACAGAGCCAAGATTCCAACATGAACCAGAGGATTCTGAAGTCTCTTTGCTGTCTCTTTGACACAGGGATGTCTTTAATATCAATGAAGGTAAGTGCTGCAAAGAGAAGTAACCTGGCCTAGGGGGTCAGAGAAGGCCTCCCTGAGGAGGGGACATGAGAGCTGAGACCTGAAGATGTGCTGGAGGTAAGCAGGCAGAGGGGAAAGCTGCTTCAGGTGATTATCAAATAATTACACTTCACTTTTATTCACAAAGGCCGTTGTACCATTAGCATGGCTAAAATAGCTTTAAGCACACTTTAAAAAAATTAGTAATCCCAAGGGAGTACAGAATTATCTTTTGATGTAAATTCAGGGTTAGGCAACCATTTCTCCCCAGGCTGTGCTATAGAAATAGTCTCTAAGAATCACTCCTGGATCACAGGGCCAGGAACCCAGAGACTCTGGTAACAAAGCCCTCACTTCCAGATGATGATGATGAGAGTGGGGAAGTCGGAGAGACAGCTTTCAAAGTGCTTGGCTATTCTGTATATAGAGGATCCAAGTTCTATAAATGAAGAATAACAGAAACCAACCCAACTATGACCTTTTCTCCACCCATTGGGCTGGGTGGTGGGTGCTCACTGGGGGAAAGCAGGCAGGATTCTCAGTTCTACGGTTAAGAGTTTCTGTGGTTAGGACGGAGCCCTTCTTGGTCACAACGCAGCAAAGGGAGCAGATGAGGTAGTTGACTTTGGCCCTGTTCTTGCAGGAAGCATGGGTGTCCATGGATGCTCGTGGCAGTGCTGTGTCTGGGAGGTATGAAGCGAAGGCACCCTTTTTTTGTGTCAGGGGGCATGTATTCAAAGCTAGATCTAGACCAGTTCTGAAATATATTTTACAATTCTGGGTCTAAGAATTTTTATGCTTTGCCCTGCTTCTTCCAGAAACCTTGCTCCTATTCCTCAGAGAGGAAAAAGTTCACGTCCATAACCAAGCCTTGTGCTGGGCTTGGCTAAGTCGCTCAGTCATGTGCAACTCTTTGAGACCCTATGGACCGTGGCCTGCCAGGCCCCTCTGTCTGTGGGATTCTCCAGGCAAGAAGACTGCAGTGGGTTGCCATGCCCTCCTCCAGGGGATCGTCCTCACCCAGGGATCAAATCCATGCCTCTTATGTCTCCTGCATTAGCAGGCAGGTTCTGTGTGACAACAGTCATACACACAGACTTACATGTACTCTTCACTGACCTACCCTAGAGATCTGGGATTGGAATATTTAGCTAAGGGGGAAGGGCAGCAAACTCATATTTATTGACAACTACTTTGTAACTAGCACTTTTGAAAATACAATGAGCCATTACATCCACCCCAATGAGAGGAGCCTTGTGTTCAGAGGACACCGGGACTCAGGGCCTCCACCTTCACACACATCCCTCTCGCAAAGCCTTCTTATTATGTGTGCATTGAGAAAGGCGGGCAGAAAGCATCAGAAATGTGACCGGCTCCTTCATGTTTTGGGGATAGATTTCAGATGCATCTAATTATCAGAAGCAGTGCTGGTGTGTCCTGCAGACTCTGCCCTTCTTGGGCCGCATGGCTGTGGACTTCATCGTAAAATGTTTGCCTACACAGAGAGGCTGCAGGCTGACTTTCAAAGGAATAACTCTCGTGTCTCAGGGTCCCACCCACCATTGAGCAAGCAGCTTTGGAAATCCCTTGAAGGAGGAGTGAAAGGTAACTTGACCTCGATTGAGACAGGGTGGCCAGAGGAAGTGGGTGAAGGGGCTTGCAGGGCCCAGAGCAAAAAAGGAGGAACCTGGCTCCAAAGGGGACTGAGGCGACCTAGGTTCCCCCTGCCAACAAGGCAAGTCTGGGAAGAACACTGATGGAGCAAAGTTTTCCAAAGGAAGACTGCCCTGCAGACTTTAATTTTTCTGTTACTTAAAAATAAAGAAGAACAGCCATTTCATTTGCTTCACCTCCCACAGAAAAAATAACTGACCCATCAAAGCCTATGGAGCTGAACATGGCCTCATATTCCTTTTGCCTCATGATTCAGTCTTTTATCCCTCTTTTATTAACTTTGTTGATTATTAAAATGCAACCAACAGAAAACTCTAGTTTGTGAAAACTAAAAGTATTAGCAAACAGTGAATGTCAGTTGGAATCATTTTTCTAAGGATACTCATAGGCAACATTTGTCTTACTTCAATAGTTTATTTCCAATTAAGAATACAATATTTTTCTTTTAGGAAAAAAGGCACATACATTCTGAAAGGTTGTACTATCTCTTCCCTCCTTAGGCACGGGTGGCAGTGCCAACAATAGAAATCAGCATATGGAACACGTGACTCCCCTCTTCAATGGGGTCATAAACATGTTACAAGTAAATGTTGAAATAATGACTTTCTTTGGACATCGTTTTTAATTACAGCTGAAACAGTTTAGAAAAAAATAATAACCACCTGGCAAGCCAGCTCCTCTTTGAAAACTGAATTAAAATCAAATGAGAGCAATAATTAGGACAGCTGGAAATAATAAAAACAATAGATGCCAGAGACATCTTTGACAAAACACAACAAACCAAAGAGACATTACAATGTAAAATCTTAATTGTGTCATAGCTCAGTAAATCTCTCTCCTTTTCCCCTCCTCAGTTCTTGATCACAATGAAAAATAACATTGTTATTGCTATAGCCTGAATGGGCATGACAATAAACAGAGATAGCTGCTGTAGAATAGTGCAATTTAAATAGACACAATATTGCAATTTGAATGAATTACTGTTTCCTCATTTTTGGCCCTTGAATGGAGTGCTAATTTTTACTTCTTGCAAGTTGTTTGTAGATTAATATTGGATTAGTCAAAAAGTTCGTTCAAAAAAACCTGAATTAACTTTTTGGCCAACTCAATACCACCGTATATATCAAGTCTTAAATTCAGTTTTTTACATATGGGGCTGATTTGGATTCAAATGTCCAGAATCAGAATTATTCCTGAACTACTGCTAGCCTAAATTTAAAAAAAAAAAAACCCTCACCAGAGATGAACTATGCCACTCCTATAGAATGCAGAAGTTTCTGTAGTCACTGCTATTCTAAATAGCATTTCTTTTCTTTCCATTTTGTAGAGCTGTGGGGAGAAGGGCATATGCCAAAATTCTAACAGTGGTTTTCTTTGAGAAATGGAATTACTGGTCATTTTAGTTTGTATTTATGTTCTTTTCTGTATTTGTTAAATTTTTCATAATTTGAAGCCAAATATAATTCATGTAAATCCTCCAATCCTATAAATGCATTGAAGGAAGAGGAAATGACCCAGAGACATATTAACAACTTTAAACATAAGCTATAGGCAATGGGAATGGAATGCAGAGGAATGAAGTTCACAGACTCTGCAGCTCCATTAAAGTGCAAATCACTAGCACTGTAAGTCACTGGTAAGCAGGGGAGGGCCCCAGAGGACATCAGCGCTGCCCAGAGTAGAGCGCAGAACTCTGTGCAAATCTGGAAACCAGGTTATCTAGATACTCGGTGAATGGCATCCTACATGGTGGTGTGAAAGCCACTTAATCTCCCCAGTCTCCACCGTCAGACTATCTTCTTTTCCACAGGCAAAGCTTCCGCTTCAAGTTAATAGACACTGAGAGAACTGGGACATCTCTCCCTTTATTTTTTCCTCTCTGTCACACCAAGATAAAGGTTTTATCCAAACTTTTTTATTTGAAGAGGAGCAGCACCTGAATGAAATCTGTTCATGATCAGAAATCCTAAGAATTAGAAAATTTCCAGACACCCACAGAAATGCTACCATGCCTTGAAGAATGGGGGGAGAAATTGTTGTGACCAGAAACATAGCTATCTAAGCAGTCTTCCTTGAAATAAAAAGGTTTTCCATATATGTGCATTTATAAAAGTCATGTCTATAAGAAGAAAAAATTGAAAAAATTTTAAAGATTTAATTTAATGAAAATGATTCAAGTTTTACATTTTAGTAGCCTGGCACAAGCGATTTTTTAAAATTTGAATAGCAATAGCTAGTTTAACCTTTTTTACCCCTGGAGGTTTACATTGGCCATGACGCCTTCTTTGAAAAATTCAAAAAGTCTTGCTTCTACATGTTTAATAATTGTATTTCATTTCCCATAATCTGTTCAATTTGAAAGGCAAAGGGGTATACATAGAAAGATTACTGACTTTTGTTTACCCAATTCTGCAATTAACTAACTTTATTAATCAGTAATCTTGAACAAGTTGTTTGATATCTATGAATCGGTGACAGTCCTGCTCACCAAATATTTCTGCAATGAATGAATGATCAAATAATGCTGATTTCTCATCTTGTCACTTGATGACTTGCTCTGACCTTCTATGACCTATGTGTTCCTATTAAACTGTAGCAACATTTCCCAAATGCAAGTCAGTTGATGAATACCAACCCATCAACTAGTATCAGCCTGTGATGAAATTTTCAAGACCTTGCATACAGTGAAAGCTGTAGAGGTGTGGCACTGGGTAGATGATGAGAAGGGAGGGCAGCTGAGAGCACTCTTGTTACCTCAACCCTCTTCCTTCTTCTCTGGCCTTCATCAGCCAAGCACATGATTCAGAGCCATCTTCAGGATGTGGCCCTGAGTCATCGCCCCTACCAAGTCCAGCCCTGGGGTAGACAGCTGCTAAGGTGGCCACCAATGATCCCCACCTGCTAGTATTCATACTCCTGTATTGTACTCTCTCCCACTGTACCTGAGTTGGTCTGAGTAAGTTATTTTAAAAATGCAATTTCTGTCTTAAGTGCATTACCAGCCCCCTCCCCCATCTGTTTTGGATCATAAAGTCCAGGAGAAGCCAGGTTTTATGTCATGAAAACATTTAGGTACCTACAGAGAGGCTCATGTGGTGAGGCACTAAAGCCTACAGCCAAAAGCCAGCCAGGATATAGTCCATCCACAACCATGCAAGTGAGCTTAGAAAAGACTCCTTCCCCAAGTGAGTGTTCAGATTGAGACTGCAGTCCTGGCAAACACTTGTATGCAACCTAGTTAGACACCCAGGACTAGAAACCCCTAGCTAAGCTGCTCCCAGATTCCTCATCCACAGGAAAAAAAAAAAATTATTTTAAGCTACTGTGTTTGGGTATAATTTGTTGAACAGCAATAGATTACAAATTCGAAAGTACAAACATTTCTTCTACCTTGGCCCACTCAGATATTCCCACTGGAAGAAGAACAGTTCTCCTTTGCCTTCCATAAACATTTGGGTCAGTATACTAATCACCTCAGCCCCAGCTAGGGAGTAAGTTCTACAGCTAATTCACAAATATTTTCACTTGAAATATGCATGTGGTTCTAGATAGTGGAATTGTCAAAAAGCCACTACTGTCTCTCTTTCCTCTGCCCCATCATTTTTATACTTACTTTGGTTTATGGGGTTTTTTTTCTCACAAGTCAATAGAAGGCAGGGAATTTTAAGGAAGAGTTTGACTCCCCTCCTGGGCAGAATATTTAAGTCATACATTATTGTTTGTTTTCAGGCAAACCAGTACAATTATGCAACATAAATTCTTTTAAAGCATCTGGGACTTCAGTACAATTTAAAATCCTGTGGGGTTTATTACCAGAATGAATGATTATAAAATATATGCATACAAATGAAGAGATAAAAAAAATTAAAGAGCATATGAGATTTAATGCACACTACTTGTAATTCCATGCCAAATTGCTACAAAAGACAGTGGCTATGCAATACCACGTAAAAATGTGGTTTATAATATTTATGACTTTGGAATGTGGATTTAATATTCTATTGTCATGAATATGTATTATAAAACAGAGTAGAGAATTAGTTTCTAGGTGCTAGTAGGAAGGGGAGGGGAAGAAAGGTTTACAGCTGTCGTCAGTTTTACTGCCAAAATAAAGGGCCCTCCTTTCACCCCAACAGTACACCACTGTGATAATTTTGTGAAAATGGAGATTCTCTATTTTTCAGTATTCTTATTCAAAGAGCTCATTTGGGGGCAATCTAATGCAATCAATATGCATTGTGTCAAAAATGTGAAAATATATTTGAGACTTTAAGGGGTTGGGGGAGGAGGAAATAAAAATTGAACCTTACAGTCCCTATCTTTGAGGAGATCACAATCTAGAGAGATAGGCAGGGATGTACATAAAGAATCTGAACCAGGATTGTGTAAATTGTTGCAGTCGCTAACAACAGGCTCCCACCTCCAGATTCTTCTTTTAATCCATCCTCCTCACTGCTGCCTGAGTTAGTTACCCAGTATAAAAGTCCACTTGTTTCACTTCCTGCACAAAGCTCTCTGTTGCTTAGAAAATACAGTCCAGTCCAGGCTCCTAAGTGCAAGGCCCTTCAATGTTCGGTCTGGAACTACCTTGCCATATCCAAATAACACTCTGGAAAACAATGGGCAAGAAAAAAACAGATTTCACTTGAAAAGACTAAGGATTCCAATACAGTTCTTCAAATAGTGTATGGACATCCACTGTTTCTGCAGGGCTCATCCCTTCCTAATTTTCATCTGCAGCAAGAGAACTAGTTAGTTTCTAAAGAAGGATGGAGTCAGGTCAACCAGGAAGCAGCTGGGGCATTCTCTTGCAGGAACTGGTACAGAAGGAAACAAATGGGTGTATTATTACAAAAGAAATTCACTGATATTTGCATCTCCTTTTCCTAACCCCTCCCAGCCTAGTCCTAGTCCCTCAAAGAGGAAAGAACTGTACTTCTGAATGTCTCAGGTCTTGTATATTTCATTCAGGAAGAGAAACTGCTCTGATATCTCCCCTCAATATCGAGGGGTTGATGAGATTTGGAGAGAGAGAAAATCGCTTAATATTTTTTAGGCTGAGGCAGCAAGACTCAGCATTCTGGAGATGAGAGCTGAGGAGCATTAGAAGGAGAAGGCTTTTTTCTTTGGATCTGAGTTGTTCAGGGGGTAGGGAATTCACACATGTGTAGAGACAGGCCCTTCTTCATACATCACTCCCACATCACAGTATGCCTGTAGATGGGAGACAGTCTGAGAGCTCAGCAGAGAGTGGAACCCCAAGCAGTTGGGAGGAAAATGTGTGCCTGAACTCCCAGTATAAACAGCCAGGAGATGAGCCCCAAGCCGGGAGGAGTAACGAGGACAGCACATGGACCAGTGGCCATCCTCCTCTGCCCCACGAGCCCCTAATAAACTCCATTTCTGTGCAGTCTCAGAGAAAAGGCAATCAGAGGTGGGGTCTTCCACCAGCAAAGTAGAGGGGGCTCAGAAAAATTTATATTCCATTTAGATATTTAAGGGATGCATCTTAAGTTTTAAAATCTTTATATACCAGACAAAGTTCAGGGGCTGTTTCCAGATAAGAATGCCCAGACCATTGCTTCCAGATGCCTGCAGACCTTTTGCCATGCCAAATCCCATATACCCAAACACATGGGTCTAAAGAGGGCTTCCCACGTGGCTCAGAGGTAAAGAATCCTCCTGCAATGCAGGAGACACGGGTCAGGAAGATGAAGATCCCCTGGAGAAGGAGATGGCAACCACTCCAGTATTCTTGCGAGGAAATCCCATGGAGGGACATGATTTAGTGAGTGAACAATAGAGGACACCACTTTATGGAAAAACCCGCGGGCAGGGGCAGAGCATTGGGTCCTGCCTTGAAGAGCCCCTTTCAGGCTACGGAGAGGCTTGTGTGCCTTTTAGCAAGCACCCCATGTTATTCTTATAGGGAGGGTACTCTTCCAACCAGACTTTGAAAAATGCTGACAGTTGGCTCAGAAGCTCCTTTCATTGGGGCACACAGTTAGCTGTGAGGAAGGTTCATTTTGTTTGCATTATCCAGGCTCAGCTTCTCACTCCACACCCAAGTATCTCAGATTTACAATTAAGACCCACACATACCCATATGGTTTCTACCCAGTATTAAATATTTGTTATTTTTAATCATACTTTATATCTCTCCTACTGAACCACAAATCTCTCTGGGGCTGAGACTTCATTTTATTCATTTGGTTTCCTCCCGCTTATACTTGGCACAGTGCCCTGCAACTAATAAGTGCTTAATAAATGTTTATAGAATGAAAGGACTGCAAAAATAATTAGGTGTTGTTCTGAATCAGCAGCTTGCCTAATTCAATTTAAAACAAAAGACGGTCAAGAGCAGAGTATGGGAAAATGACATTTGTGAGAATTCATATCCATTTCTAATATTTTCAGTTAAAAGGAGAAGCCGAAAATATGGTTTGAAACAGTTCCTTGAGGTGTGTATTTTAATTGCCAAAACGTTTTTGTTCTCCACCCCCCCCCCATATATTTAAAATAAAATAGCTGCTCTCTCAGTAGCATATAATCACCAAGGAACATTGACAAACTCCGGTCACAGCATCTGCTCCACACTGTAGGCAGGTTCATTAGGACTCTTCTCAGCTGTCTTGGTTCAGATCTAGAAAGCATTCTGTGGACACCTGGGAGCAGGCTGCTCCCCCTGTTGTCATCCTCCCCAATTTTTTCAGTCAAGATGTTTCAAAGTGAAGATAGGCTTTCTAATCCCCAGACACTGTTATACTGAAATACTTGGGTACCTTCTAGGAACCAGGAGTGAGAGTCAAGTCAAAGGTGGGGTCCTGATGAACAGAAAGCTGGTTTGGGCCATTACTGTTGTTTTGTTTGCTTGCTAAGTCATGTCCAACTCTTTTTGTAACCCTGTGGACTGTAGCCCGTCAGACTCCTCTGTCCAAGGGATTTCCTAGGCAAGAATATGGAAGTGGGTTGCCATTTCCTTCTCCAGGAGTCTTTCTGACCCAGGGATAGAACCCCGTCTTCTGTGTCTCCTGCATTGGCCGGTGGATTCTTTACCACTGAGCCTCCTGAGAAGCTCTGCCTTGGCCACAGGCTACCCAGAATTTCCTGCTTGGGAGGCTGCGGTCTGCAGGCTGTCCCCCCAACCCCTCGTCTGCTCACTTTATCAGCTCAGGCTTCTGGGCACTTTATTGGCTTCAGAGGGGAGGAGCCCAGGCTGTGGGGTTCCCAGACTGCCCACTCAGCTTGCACAGAAGCACTAAATGATCTCTGGCCATGTCCAGGTGCTCAGACTGGCCTCTCCTACATCCCTACATTCCTGCATTCCTGGGGGCATTTCTGCAAGCACACCTGGATTCCTGGCAGAAGGAGGGCAGTGTTGACAGTGGGGGTAAACTGTAGGGCAGAAGCCCCCCCCGCAGTTGTTTCCCTAAGGAATACATGTGAGTGCCTATCGAGTGCCAAGATCCATGAATTCTACCATAGCACATAACAATTTCTCCGTTAAATTCAGTGAGAGGAACTAAGACATTGTAATCAGCGGCTTAATGAAAATAATGCAGTACGTAAAGAGGAATGGAAAGAGTAAACCTGCAAGAGAGGGATGCTGGGCCACCAGCAAAGTTCACACATCAGCTCGGTGACTCCTGGGTCCCTGCGGCCAGACAGCATGCGACTCAGATCTGTGCTTGAGCAGAAGAACAAACTGCTCGATACGTCATAAATCTTCTGGGTCATCTGCAAATAGTTCCAACTGGAAATGTTAAATCCATGAATGCCAAGGAGGCACTCATATATCAAAATGAACATTTGTGCCGACAATATGAGTCCAACTGAGAGAAACGTGCGGCTGCATTTATGTGTGAATTGGATGGATAAAAATCTATCCACTGACTCTCTGAAACAATATCTCTATAGCCCCCTATATTTCAAAGTCAGTGATAGGTATAATGAGCAGATTTTTCTGAATCAAAATCAGAGCGTGTGACTTGAGAAAATATTTTTTCTGCGCTCTGCGCTGTAAATGCATTTATAAAGAAGGATGCCTTGGGCTCCTGGGAGGACAAAAAAGCTACAAAATTACAGATGCTGGCAGGAAGTGCTAAGGCGGGAAGGAGGAAAGTCCATCTGAAGAAGGTGGGAGGTCTGGATCACACAGCACTTAGGTGCAAATAAGAGGGGACCTGACAGACAACCCAGGGTCATCCAAGGGTGTGTCTGTAGAGAATGGGCAGCAAAAGTCTGAGACGAAGTCGAAATGAAGAGGCAGAAGTGTCCTTCTCCAAGATCACCAAGGCAGTTACATAAACATCTAAGTGATCGGAATCCACCCCAGGGAGAACAAGGAGGAAGAAGAAAAAAAATCTGAGGGCTTCAAATTTGAATGTGACTGAATTATAAACCGGAACTTGCTGAGAAGTACCTGAATTAGACTGAGTTTACACAGAAATGACTAAACTCAAAACTTTCTGCTGCGTCAGAAATTACATTTATTGTAAGAAGATAAGACAATTTTGCACATCTGAGTGTGTGACTGGGAAAGAAAAAGCCATCTCTTGGGCTTTGTTTATTCTCTTCTCATCTAGTGGACGAGGTCCCTCCTTTCATTGAGGTCAAGCCAAAAGCGATGGCCACTCCCTGAGAACTCCCTCCAAAGCCACTGCAGTGGGAAATGGCCCAGCTGAGGCCACCAGCAGAGGCAGGTGTCTCTATGCATTCCGTCATTCACTTATTTACTCAACAATTGTCTTCTTTGTGCTCCACGCCTCTAAGTCTGGAATTCTGGATCAGGCAGCCAAGGAGAATTTTGTGAAGCCAAGAACAACCACACCAGACGTTCCTCTAAATGGACAGTCCCCTTTAAAACACTTCCTTGGGCTTCCCTGGTGGCTCAGTGGTAAAGAATCTGCCTGCCACTTCAGGAGACACTGGCTCGATCCTTGATCCAGGAAGATCCCACGTGCTGTGGAGCAACTAAGCCCCTGCACCTCAACTGTTGAGCTTGTGCTCTAAAGCCTGGGAGCCACACTACTGAGCCCACATGCTAACTATCGAAGCCCTTGCACCCTCCAGCCTGTGCTCCACAATAAGACAAGCCATCTCAATGAGCAGCCTGCACGCCACAACCCGAGAGGAGCTCCTGCTTGCCAGAACTAGAGAAAAACCCACACAGCAACCAAGACCCAGCACAGCCGTAAATAAATAAATCAAAACTTTGAAACGCAACCCACTCCAGTATTCTCGCCTGGAGAATCCCATGGATGGAGGAGCCTGGCAGGCTATAGTCCATGGGGTCACAAAGAGTCAGACACGACTGAGGACTTCACTTTTTCACTTTTCCTTAACAAGGAAGTTTTTTTTCTTTTTCTTTTTGAAACTATAAAAGCCATTGTGCACTTATGTGTACTTAGGCATTGTGCATAACCGCACACACACCTACCCCTGTATGGGGAATAGAAGTAAACATGAGTGGCTTTTCTAGAAGGCAATTATATACTACGTGCCAAAAGTCTTTAAAATGTGCGTGCCTTCTTAACTAGAAATTTTAGGTTTCAAAATTTCCATAAGGTAGTAATTAAATAGATCAATATAGTGTAGTAGTTAAGAGCCGATCCTTCAAGTCAATAGAATCTGGATTCAGGCCCTGATTCTGCTGATGAGCTGAATGAAACTTTGGACAAACTACTAAATGAACTTCAACACCCTGGATGTGAAATGGGGATAATGATAATAGCCATTGTAAAAGGCTGTTACAAAGAAAAAATGAGCTCAAGTATAGAAATGCCTGCAGCATGATGCTGAAAGATGATAATGCAAGGTATACCACGGTTTGTAAAAGGCAAAAGCTAAAATGCAATGAAACTAATACTAGGTGATACCTTTAACAAATTATGACACACCCATATAATGAACAATAAGCTGTCCTTAAAAAATGTTAGGGAAATATATACATTTTGCTGTAGAAAGATATTCATGATGCAGCCATGAAATAAAAAGACGCTTACTCCTTGGAAGGAAAGTTATGACCAACCAAGACAGCATATTAAAAAGCAGAGACCTTTGTCAACAAAGGTCCATCTAGTCAAGGCTATGCTTTTTCCAATGGTCATGTATGGATGTGAGAGTCGGACTATAAAGAAAGCTGAGCGCTAAAGAATTGATGCTTCTGAACTGTGGTGTTGGAGAAGACTCTTGAGAATCCCTTGGACTGCAAGGAGATCCAACCAGTCCATCCTAAAGGAGATCAGTCCTGGGTGTTCATTGGAAGGATTGATGCTGAAGCTGAAACTCCAATACTTTGGCCACTTGATGTAAAGAGCTGACTCATTCGAAAAGACCCTGATGCAGGAGGAGAAGGGAACAACCAAGGGTGAGATGGTTGGATGGCATCACTGACTCCATGGACATGGTTTGGGTGGACTCCAGGAGTTGGTGATGGACAGGGAGGCCTGGTATGCTGTGGTTCATGGGGTCGCAAAGAGTCAGACACGACTGAGTGACTGAACTGAACTGAACTGGACCATCAAGGGAAAGAAGCAGGTTTACAAACTAGCATGCACAGCATAATCTACTTTTATTTATACGTGTGCATAGATATATAGCAAAATATATGAAAAGATGGACTCTAATATATTAAGATTGTTGTCTGTGAGGTATTTTTTTTAACCTGCGTATCTTCAGATTTTTGTATTGAATTTATATTGTGTTTGCAATAAACAAACAAAAAAATTTTTTCATGATAATGTTATTTTCAGTGCAAATGCTCCTTGAGAAATCATAGGTAAATTTTATCAGTTCAGTTCAGTTCAGTTCAGCCGCTCAGTCGTGTCCGACTCTTTGCGACCCCATGAATCGCAGCACGCCAGACCTCCCTGTCCGTCACAAACTCCCGCAGTTTACTCAAACTCATGCCCATCGAGTCGGTGATGCCATCCAGCCATCTCATCCTCTGTTGTCCCCTTCTCCTCCTGCCCCCAATCCCTCCCAGCATCAGGGTCTTTTCCAAATGAGTCAACTCTTCGCATGAGGTGGCCAAAGTATTGGAGTTTCAGCTTCAGCATCAGTCCTTCCAATGAACACCCAGGACTGATCTCCTTTAGGATGAACTGGTTGGATCTCTTTGCAGTCCAAGGGACTCTCAAGAGTCTTCTCCAACACCACAGTTCAAAAGCATCAATTTTTCAGCCCTCAGCTTTCTTCACAGTCCAACTCACATCCATACATGACCACTGGAAAAACCATAGCCTTGGCTAGACGGACCTTTGTTGGCAAAGTAATGTCTCTGCTTTCTAATATGCTATCTAGGTTGGTCATAACTTTCCTTCCAAGGAGTAAGCATCTTTTAATTTCATGGCTGCAGTCACCATCTGCAGTGATTTTGGAGCCCAAAAAAATAAAGTCTGACACTGTTTCCACCGTCTCCCCATCTATTTCCCATGAGGTAATGGGACCAGATGCCATGATCTTAGTTTTCTGAATGTTAAGCTTTAGGCCAACTTTTTCACTCTCCTTTTTCACTTTCATCAAGAGGTTTTTTAGTTCCTCTTCACTTTCTGCCATAAGGGTGGTGTCATCTGCATATCTGAGGTTACTGATATTTCTCATGCAATCTTGATTCCAGCTTGTGCTTCTTCCGGCACTGCATTTCTCATGATGTACTCTGCGTATAAGTTAAATAAGCAAGGTGACAATATACAGCCTTGATGTACTCCTTTTCCTATTTGGAACCAGTCTGTTGTTCCATGTCCAGTTCTAACTGTTGCTTCCTGACCTGCATATAGGTTTCTCAAGAGGCAGGTCAGGTGGTCTGGTATTCCCATCTCTTTCAGAATTTTCCACAGTTTATTGTGATCCACACTGATCAAAAATCAAGATCATCCCTCACAAAAGAATCTCAAGTAATAATGGAGAAGAAATGTGGGGGAGAGAAAAGTCAGGATCAGAAAAACACAACAATAACTGCTGCAGGCAAGATCCACCACTGGATGCTCAAATTTGTGGGTGAAAGCTCAAGAAGTAGAACAGGTACATTGTCTCAAAGGATCTCCCTCAAAATAGTTATTGTGGGTCAGACGGTAAAGAATCTGCAGGCAACGTGGGAGAACCGAGTTCGATCCCTTGGTCGGGGAGATACCCTGGAGAAGGGAATGGCAATTCACTTCAGTATTCTTGCCTGGAAAATCCCATGGACAAGAGGAGCCTGGTGGACTACAGTCCATGGGATCACAAAGAGTAGGACACTAACTGACTAACCCTTGCACCTTTCACCATGGGGAAAACAATAGCTTTACCATGGAGATGACTGGCAGACAGCACTTTAATGACATGATCAAAGTTAACATGATCAGCAAGGAGACACATGAATACCATGAATGAACTCTGATGTGATGGCCTATGTGAGATACACGATATGACTTCTGTAGTACTCTTGCCAAAAAGGCATAACTTCAATCTCACCATGGCAACACACCAAACTCAAATTGAAAGATAAGTCTATAGGCTACCGGTTCTCCTTAAGAGTGTCAAGGTCATGAAAGACAAGAAGACTAAGGGACTTTCATAGATTGCAAGAGACAAAGGAGACATGACTACAAGTGTAATGGGGTTCCTGGACTGGATCTTCAAGGAACTAAAAAACACTAGTGGAGGAACTGGGGAAATTCAAATAAAGTTAGCAGTTGAACTAACAGGATTATTGTGATATTAAATTCTTAGTTTAAATAATTGTTATATGGTTATATAAGATAAAAACATTACAGAAAGCTGGGTGAAAGGCATATGAGACTCTACGCTATTAATATTTTGCAACTTAACTATATATCTAAAATCATTCCAAAATAAAAAGTTTAGAAATAAAGCAAGACAGGACAAGCTGAGGTACATGGGTTTGGCATTATTGGGAAGTCCCCAAAGTAGCCCAGTCAGGGAAAGTCTCAATCCTATATTTCTCTCTCCTATTTGAATAGAAAATACTACTTTTACAACTCGTTAGGTTAAAATTAGATTAAAGCAAACATAGGGGAACATAGCATACCAGTTTTCAGCACACAGTCACAGATAACATTCACAGATATTATCAACATTCAACATTTTTCTTTTGAATTGTCACTCTTCAAAAGCATAGTTTCCCCATTCTAATTCATTCATTCAGTTCCTTTTTTTATCTGAACAATCTTTTTTTCAAGTCATATCTATAAGTCAACAAAAATTAAAGATCAAAGTCCTTTATATTTTAAATATTTCCAAAAGTGTCTCTGAAAGTGAAGTGCAAGTGTTAGTCGCTCAGTTGTATCTGATTCTTTGCGATCCCATGGACTGTAGTGTTCAAAGCGCCTCTGTCCATGGGATTCTTCAGGTAAGAATACTGGAGTGGGTTGCCATTTCCTCCTCCAAGGGATCTTCCTGATCCATGGATCGAACCCTGTGTTGCAGGCAGATTCTTTACAGTCTGAGCCACCTATTACCCGTTTGTTTTGTTTGCCCTTTCAGAATCAGATATATAATGTTTGTTTCTTCAGTGTCTATTGAATTGGTATCTAAAATCACCAATCTATTCAAGCTAGTAGACCTCATGCCACCTATGGAAACATATGTTTTAATCTCCCATTCCAAGCCTCTTAGTAACTAAAACAAGTAGCAAATACCAACGCAACTAAATTTATTGGAGCTTACATTAATCCTCATTATTGTTTTCCAGTCGCTCACTCATGTCCAACTCTTCGCAACCCCATGAACTGCAGCACACCAGGTTTCCCTGTCCTTCACCATCTCCCGGAGTTTGCTCAAACTCATGTCCACTGAGTCGATGATGCCATCCAACCATCTCATCCTCTGTGGCCCCCTTCTCCTCCTGCCCTCAATCTTTCCCAGCATCAGGGTCTTTTCTAATGAGTTGGCTCTTCACATCAATCATAGAAAACTAACCAAAATGATCAAATGGACCACAGCTTTGTGTAACTTAATGAAATTAAGAGCCATGTCGTGTAGGGCCACCCAAGATGGATGGGTCATGGTGGAGAGTTATGACAAAAAGCAGTACCCTGGAGAAGGGAATGTCAAACTCTCAGTATTCTTGCCTTGAGAACCCACAAACAGTATGAAAAGGATGAAATGGAAGTTTGCTTATCTAGGATCTCCCCTTATTCATTTTATATTTTCATATGCAAAATTTCACTTGATGCAAGATGAAGACTAGATTCTCTAATCACTATAATTCTACATGTGGAGACTGTTTTAGTGAGGGTACCACCTCCTTATGGATATTCTCTTCCCTCTGCTAAACTAGCCTATGTACATCTGCTGGATTAATCTTCTTAAAATTTTAATTACCTCATTCCTCAGCTGCAAAAGCGTAAATGGCTCCACATTGCCTTTGAAATATTGTCTAAATTCCTCAACATTCTGGCTTCAATCTCTCTTTCCAATAAAATTTTATCATCAGTTGGGATAATTTCTGTAACAACTAACAGAAATCCCAACTCAAACTGGTCTAAACAGAAGGAAACATTTTCTCATATAACTGGAAGAATAGAAGTTAGATGGGTTTTGTGGTGGTTTAATCCAGTGGTTCTGGCCCCAGGTCCCTAAGATTGATTCATTTCTGTTTATCTCCCTGTTTCTCTCTCTCTCTCACCCTGTTTCTGTGTGTGCATCTGTCTTTCTCTCTCTGCTTCTTCCCTCTGGTCAATCAAACAATAACTGAAGCCAAATGAAAACAGACATTCTTGTTTTCCCACTTTGTCATGGAACATCCTGCCTACCATTTCTACTCATCCTTCAAGGCCCATATCTTCCATGGCTCATCCCTGTTTTTCCCAGTAGACAGCTTTGTCTGTTTTCTCTGTAATTCCATTGTATTTTATATTTGTCTTTGGCCCCAACTGTGACCTGTTCTGTAAAATAGTCACTTATATTCAAGCCTTATCTGCTGTATTAAACAATGAGGTCCTTGAGGGCTGAGTCCACAGCCAGCCCTCACTGCATCCCCATTTCCTGCCTAGTGCTGGGTACAGAGGCTCTCTATAAATGAGCCAGTCAATTAACAAACTCAACCTTATGAGAAAACCTGCAGGGACTTGCCCCAAGGTATGATTTTCTCCCTTTCACTTGGTGTTCTTCAAGGCCTAACACAAGCAAGACAAGTTTTCAGTTAAACATGCCATTCTCATGAAATAATAGAGAGGACACCCTTTTTAAAGAATAAATAAATAAATGCCACAAAAACATCTAACCTTGAGTTGAAAACAACTAGAGGACAGGTTTAGAGAAGGAATTTTCTGCAGCAAATAGAACTTTGAGCAGAAGAGCTGTTCCAAAGTCTAAAATGATCATGAGATCCAGGCTAGGCCTGTGTCATGTCTGTGATGTTCCCTAGTGAGCTGCACAGTGAGACACCAAACAAAATCCAACATCTCTTGGCATCACTTGCTCTCTAAACTATTCAGAGGCCTGACGTAACCTTCTCTAAGATTCGCCTGCACAGAGTGCAGTCCATGAGAAACCCAAGGGGAAATTACATGGTAAAGTCAGGCTTCCCTTGATACCTAGTATCATTATCCACATAAAGCACATTGGAATCTGTATTATATCAGAGCAAGTTGAACACTAGTTTCCTATAGTTAATAACAGCCAAGAATTCCGCAAAAGCATCAGGGGGTCTGGAGTGCTCTGTGGGAGAGAATGAATTTTCTTTGGTCTAAGATGAGGTCAGCGGTCTGGAACTGGGATTCATTCAATCACTCACCCTAAGACATTCAGTAAGTGTCTGTTGGGGTGAGGTACTAAGTTAGTTATGAACTTCAAACTTCTTTTGGGCCAGCTGGAAAAGTCGACCCTTTCATCTCCCAAAGCTGCCTCCTTCATCCATGACCCAACAGCTCCAGGTCTCCCTAGGATGTGGAGTACAAGGTCCGGAGCTTCCAAGTCACAGAGCAGATGCAGCCAAGCCTCACTGCAGGCTGTGGTTGTGACAAGCCAGCTGGCCATGCTCCATGGACTGCTAAGTGAGGGGGGAATTCACCTTCATCCCTCGTGAAAAGGGCTGTAAGGACAGATTGCTTACAACTTGCAACTAGAGGCTCACTGTAGATCATGGGACAGAGCAGTGCTTTGACTGTAGGCTGAACTGAGGTGCTCACCCTAACACCAAACTTTGAGGGTCTCCATGGTGATAGAGAGCAGCTCAGAAAGGCAGCTGCTAATAGGAAATAACTCACTCTTTCATCATTCACTCATTCATTCACATATTGATTCCGTCATCCAAAGCTGAGCATTTCCATCTGCCAGGTTCTCTGCCCTTGAAGAGCTAACAGTGAGGGAGACAGACACATTAAACAATAATTACCACTTGCCACAATCAGTGCTATGATAGAAATAAGCATGGAGTGAGGGAGCATGGTGTTCTAGAGAATGTTCTAGAGAATTCCATAGACAGAGAAACCTGGTGGACTACAGTCCATGGGCCACAGAGAGTCGTACATGACTGAGCAATTGTACTGTACTGACAGAGCACAGAGAGGAAATGACAAACTCAGGCTGGAAAGGCAGAGAAGACTCAGAGAGAGGATAATATGGGATCAATGAGGGATGGAAACATCAGAGATGTTCCAACCCACCAGCTATTTCTGAGCCTTCAAAGTAAGTGCAAGTACAAGTGAAAATATGAGTGGATTTACCTTAAATATAGGAAGAGTTGGAAAACAACAGGTTAGGGCTTTTCTGCAAAATATGGGGATAAAACCATTGCATGAAGACAACCCAAGTCGCTAATCATTTTCTTACTGACATTAACAACTTCTTTACCGAGGCTCTTCTCTGTCTGCTCAGTTCCCTGTTGTTTGTGGGTAAATATCCACCTGCTATTTTACAATATTCCTGCTTAATTTGCAACCAGCTGCCTCGAGGAAATAAGATATTATGTTCAAGTGTGACTATTTTTTCCACCCCCATCTTATCACCAAGAAAAAGACTAAGTCTAGAAAATATATTCTTAAAATAGACAGCTTATTAAGAAAAAAAAAAAAAGCAATGAGATATTAAGCTAGTGCTGAGAATTGTATATTTTCTAAGGTATTAGCTCAAGGTAGCCAAGGACTATACAAGCATGATCTGGCAAGTTTTATGGCATTCACAAAGCAACAGGAGCAGACCTAGTCTAACAGCAGTGATAGCTTCTAGGTCAAATGAAAGAATTAGCTACTCTCTGGATTGCCTTTTTGAGAGTGCTTTTATTTGAAACATTTTTGGTCCTTGGAACTTCTGAGATTTTTCAGTAGAAAATGTCCGTGGCCTTGGAGTTGGTTTCCTGGGTGAGCCAAACGCTGTCTCTCTGCTCAGAAAAGTATTGGTAGGACATGCCGAGAACAGGAGCACTTTGGAATAGAGTCATGCACATGTGATAGAGACACACATGACTAAGACCACCTTGACTGGCAAAGAGAGAAAAATTAAAACATTGAGGCAGAGCTGGTTAAGGGGCATCCTAGAGAGAGAGGAGATTCCTAAAGCAAAGAATAAATAGTGCAACTCTAGGTGCTTCAGTCCAGGAAATGGAAAAGATTTGCCTATAGGAGGTTATTAGAAGGTAGTACTGTTGTATACAGCCTACTAAGGAAACCATACTTCACAGCATCCCTATCTCTATTTATTTGTTAACATTGATGTTAACAAATAAAACAAAGAGTTAATTTTTTCATCCAGAAGACATCAAGATTGTCATATAGCAATAAAAACACAGTATCTTACAGATACAGCAGATTAAGGCCCAAACAAATTCAACAGCCTTCTTACAGTCTCAAATAATTTCATAAAATAAGAAATTGCAGAGCAAATATTTCCAAACTGAAGGTGGAAGTTACCCTGCCGGTGGCTCTGATCCAGGGCATTTTTCTGAACGTGAAAGGGGGCAACAAGAAATGCTTTATAGGAACCTGTGTGTGTTCCCTCTGGGTCATCATAAAAATCACAACAAATCATAACATTTTGGAATTCAAGAAAATCTAATAAAATTCAACTTTTCCTTTTTAAAGATGAGGAAGACAAGGCCTCAGGGAATACAGTGACCTCCTTAAAGTAACACAGTCACCAAAGTATATGAAAAAAGCCAAAACTTATGCTCCAGTCATCTGATCCTGACTACAAATTTATTCAACTCAAAAAGAAAAAAAAGACAGTGAGCAATGGTAAGAAAAATAAAATCTCTACTTCAAAGGGGAAGAGCATCCTGACAAACATCTACAACTTCATGAAAACACTAGCCTTATTACTAATTTGCATTCTCAGAGTCTCACTCTCCTTGATGAGGATCATTTGTCTGAACACCTGCTATATTAAGTTGTTTGTTGTTTACTGTCTGACTCTTTCGTGACTCCATGGACTATAGCCCGCTAGGCTCTTCTATCCATGGAATTTCTCAGGCTAGAATACTGGAGTGGGTAGCCATTTCCTTCCCCGGGGGATCTTCCCAACCCAGGGATTGAACCCGTGTCTCCTGTATCGGCAGGCAGATTCTTTATCACTGAGCCACCTGGGAAGGCCCACTACATTAAGTTAGGCTTCTTTTAATGACTACAATGAGAGACAGTTGCTCTAGTTTTCCAGGAATTGTTCCATATTTATGGTGATCCTTCTTGGTTTTATAAATTCAGTAGGTAAACTAGAAAATATGTTTCTCCTTCTAAGAAAATCTCTCTGAGGTTGCAGCTTTGTGCATTTGAAGATCTCTGAGGAGAGAGCAGGAATAAAAACCAGCTGGAAAACAACTGGGCTTCTAGCAGAATTCTCTAGAGACTTCAGGTGCACACAGGCTCCCTGCTACCACTGAGACTCAACATCCATTCCTGGCTTTTACCTGTTTCTGTGTCCTGGCACGGGTTTCTGGGCCTCTGCATCCAAGAGCCTGTCCTGGCAGAACACATAGGAGGGTACCACCTATCACATCCGTTATCCCCAGCACGTGCCTACTTCCTCCTGGCCACTGTCCTCACCTTCCACACCTGCCACAGACTTCTAGTCACCACTCCGTCCATACTCCTCCTAATCTGTCCTAGGGCGGGAGGGATAACCAAGCTCCGAGGGCAGAGTCTCATACATGTGCAGGATTTCCTGGAACAGCTAATTATTTTTAAATTCTTTAATCACCACATTTTTATTTTGCCCAGTAGGTACATGTTTAAAAAGTTACTGCCATCTATTAGCATCATTACTGAATAAATAATATTTCTGCAGGTTCTGGGTTTTCTTTTTTTTTTTAATAAACTGTATTTTAACTGTAAGAGAGTAAGAAGGGCATTATCTTATTTAAAATCAGCTTGTCAAAAGACTTAATGCATTGTCCTTCATTTTCTTATTTCACCCTAGTTGGGTGAAAAGTTATTACAGTCCTACATTTGGAAACAATTGCTCTAGGGTAAAGAGGTCAAATATCTCTAAGAGCCAGGACAACAACAAATTACCAAGGCTGCACACAGGACCAGGATTTGAGTGAGGAGAGTGAGGCAGTGGCCTTGGATATAAAATTTAGAGGGATGCCAAAACCCAGTAATCAAGATAAATAATATTTTAGTGAAGCACAATCAATGTAACAAAATCCATCCATCTCAAACAAAATGTTAATATCTTCCATAAGGGCAGGAATTGTCACTATATGGATTTTTCCTTTTGCTGCAGCTCCAAAACAGCTCTGCTGGCTCTAAACGCATGAATCCAACCCATGTTGGGAACAATGGAGATTGGAGGGTGCTCCTTATATGACACTGGGCTGCCTGCACGTGGAGCCACAGAGCAATCCCCGGTCCGAGGGTGATCTGTGCTCTGCTAGTTCATGACTATCACGTGTGTCTCAGGAAAAAGCTTCTGTTCTCCACTCAGTCGCTCAGTTGTATCCAACTCTTTTGGGACCACATGGACTGTAGCCCACCAGGCTCCTCTGTCCATGGGATTTTCCAGGCAAGAGTACTGGAGCAAATTGCCATTTCCTCTTCCAGGGCATCTTCCCCACCCACGTCTGTTACATCTCCTGCATTGGCAGGTGGATTCTTTACCACTGTGCCACCTGAGAAGCCCCAAAAGAAAGTTTACTCTCAGGAATATAAGTAGATCAAGGCAGACTAACCAGAGTTTTCTTAATAAAATAAATTGATAAACTTCATGCAGAATGAAGGGATACGTTCACCAAAAAAAAAAAAACAGCTCTGAAAATTCTCCAACAAAGAGAAAAGGGCTGTCCCTTAAACACCTGCCATGGGTACCAAATGGACAAGGTGTCCCTTCAGAAGGCACAAAGGATTCAGGCCATGAGCTCAATCTGGGGACCCTGTCTGGACTCTGTAAGAGGAGTCAAGGACATATGGTGGCATTCTGATTCCCTTCCCACGCCTGAGGGGACAAAACAGAGGTGAATTTAAAAGGTGAACTATGTTCCCCTGAGAGGCACAGAGACTGTAAAGCCTCTCTGTGGTCTAACTGTAAAGGCTCACATTTATTGAGCACTCCCAACACTTAGCACTTTACATACACTATTTCATTTCATACTGATAACATCTCTCAGAGGAATGCATTAACCTTTTCTCATGATAAAGAAACTGAGGGTCTTGAACCCAAGGAGTTTAAGACCCAGAGCCTGCATGCTTAACCACTCACTATACTGCCTCTTAGGAGTTAAGACAAGAAGGAAGCACTTGACCAAAATAAAATTGCTGGTAGGGTGTCTGGAGAATATACAGTCTGTCAATCCCCCAGACATTTCAAATTTCAGCCTTGGATCAGGGAAGAACATGAGCAAGCCATACAGTCATCAGCTTGACACTGAAGGACATTATAATCTAACATTGAAGGACAAAACAAATCTAACACAAAGATGCTGTGGAAGGCATCATCCACTACCTTGACACAGTATTCTCCTTACCAAGACCCATGGGGAAACATTGCCTGTTACTCTCAGTATCAGGAAAAGCTGTATTCTCCTAAATAATCACTTTATTTGTAAATGTGAACAGAGTAAATTCTGTTCCTATTTGTTTTCCATCTTTGTTATGGCTGCTAGGAATTGTTGAGCCAAATTTATATCCCACATGAAGAGACTCTCCGGGACCACAGTTTGTGATAAGTCTTTTGGTGTACCATGTTCACTCCTTGCTTTATTAGTGTCCTACCTATATTCTCCTTTGGTCCTGATTCCCAAAGCTTATTTATTTCTTCCTTCATTCATTACACCGTCTCTAATCTCTTATGGAATGAGATGCTAAATGAATGAATGAATGAATGAATAATAGCCAAATAATCAGTTGCTTTTTTAATGAACTGGAAAAGACACATGACACCTACAAAGTCACTGAATTCCAAGTCAGAAGCTCAAAGCTGATCAACGAGGCAGTGCCTGGAGGAACCCTCTGATCATTTGAGTTCACAGAGGCAGTAACAACAGAGCAACTAGCAAAGCCATGGTATAGGTGGACAGAATGAATGATGACCTCATGTTAACAAACAGAAGAACATTAAAGCAACCCTGAAAAACACGTGAACCATCCTGGGGACCCTGTCAATAAGAAAGAAAGAACTTTGAGGACTGAGTTTCCATTCATGCTGCTGCTGAAGGCTTGACCCTGGGACTTCTATTAGACCTTCTGGAGTCCATCATTCTAGGCTGCAGTGTCCTAGAAGACATGCCTTACATGACTATATACATGCAAGATTGAGCCGTGTGTTGGCACTGGCTTGGCTCTCTGATTTGCAGCTTGAACTGCAAATCATAATTATGTTTTTTGGTACCAAGTTTATCCCAGGTCTACAAATCATTAAGTGATTTCACTTTGGGGGGGACCCCTAAATGCTCCCAATTCAGTTCAGTTCAGTCTCTCAGTTGTGTCCAACTCTTTGCGCCCCCGTGGCCTGCAGCACACCAGGCCTCCCTGTCCATCACCAACTTCACCATCATCACCATTTTCAACAGTATGGAAATGCTCCCAAAGCTACCCTATTCAAGTCATTTAATTGTTAATTCAATAATACAGCCCCATAAAAACCAGGTCGCCTGGTCTGTTCCAAATGGTCAGCAAAGGAAAGGGGTGTCCCAGAGGAAAGTAAATTTGCTCGAAGAGGAATCACATGAGAGGAGCTCTGGTTAGGGCCTTGCTCAGATCATGGAGAAAATATGTGTAAGTGTGTTCAAGATTCCCCTGGTTGGATCCTGATTGAAAGACTGATTAAGCACATCACCCCATGTCTGAACAATCATCTGGAAGTTAATGATGCGTGATCATTCTAACACTTTTCCTAAACGATTATACCTACCATAGGAAAATGTCCTGTGCTAGATTGGAAACATCTGCACATTTCCTTCACGTTTCTAAATCAATCCATTGGCCAACAAGTATTTTTAGTCATCACCCATGAGTTCATCACTATGACAAGTGTACTAGTGAAACCATAAAAGAAACCAAGATCTGTTTGTTGCTCTCAAAGAATTTACTCCTTAGTTGGAAAGATGAGCCACTCATTAAAAATGAAAGAATCCTTATAATCAAATCATTTGGCAGTGCCAAGTGAAGTTCAAAAAAGGAAGAGAACACTAAGAGTGGGGTTTGTTACAGCAGAGGTAGAATCTGAATAGCACTGGACTGCTACTGCTGCCAAGCCACTTCAGTCATATCCGACTCTGTGAGACCCCATCCCTGGGATTCTCCAGGCAAGAACACTGGAGTGGGTTGGAAGAGGAGCTAAAATTCAGTTAAGAGCAAAAATTGAAAAGTCATTCCAGGTCGTGAAGAAGAGAAGAAAGATGGTAGACACAACTAGCCATAGTTGTCCTGAGCTATTATTAGAGTTCTCTCATCATTCTGGTTGGCTTAAGAGAGGCTGACAGATACTCCAAGAAAGGAGGAACAATTTTTCCAAGACCATACAACTTAATGGTTTTGCAGAAGCAGGTCCAAAGTTTTACTTTTCTCACTTACCAATTGGGCTTCATTTGATTCTTTCCCTTTCCACGTGGATCTTACTTTCCCAGTCATATTCTGAGGCCCAATTTTGAAAGCACATTTATTGAGGTCTGTCAAGAATGTTCAAAATACAGTTGCTACATATTTTTCAACGGTAAGTCTCACCCTTCCAGATGGCTCTGCTGTGACGACTACTGTTTCTCACTCCGCACTAGGAGGGAGGGCACACCTTCCAATTATAAAAACTAATGTAACGAAGCTCCAATTTCCCGTCTGCTTTCAGCCACCTGGGAGATCTTCATTTTTCTTGGAGATGATGATGGAAGTATCTGAAGAGTAAGGGAATACACTTCTCCTTGGGGATAGGGGTAAGGAGCTAATTGATTCATAGCCAGTAGACACTGAGTCTCAAAGCAGCAAGGGACGTTCCCGAAGCGACCAGAGCTAACCGCGGAGTCTACATTCTCCTGTCAGGCTAAGGGCTTTAGAAACACCAGGGAGAGGAAAACAGCACAATTTGTTTCTTCATAATAAATCTCCCAACTTATTGTCTGAGACATTCCGCTCTCCCGAGGACGCAGGGCCTGCTTCTCAGGCTCTTCCAATTGGCTCTTCCTTGCTGCCTGCCCATTTATATTAAATTGGTTTACTAGGATCTGAAAGAGGCAACCTGCCACCTCAAGCTTTTTATTTTCTCCACTCTCCTTCCTCTGCTCCCCTCCAACCTCATTTAGACCCTTTTTCTCTTTCCCCATCCCCATTCTCCCATCCTGGTCTTCCTCCACCATCCATCATTACCCAGGAGATCTCTGTCTACGGGTCTTCAGGGAGAAACAATTCCAGGGTTGGACTGTGAAGCAAAGCATTATGAGACTCTAAACTCCATCTCAATTACTATTTGGCACTACGTTTTATGAGTGAGAACTCCAATAAAATAGAAACTTCTAAATTTAACTAGCACTCTACAATGCAACTATTTATTACAGAAGGCTATTGCTTATATATGGCCTGAGCTACTGATTAGTATGAAAAAGGCAGTGTACAGGAAGCCACAGAAATCAATCATTATTTAAAGTGGTTAATCAAATACCTAATTTGTTTCCATGAATTTTCCTCCAGTAATCATGTTGCACGTCACACAATATTCCAATCGGCTGTAATCCACAGTCATATACCCACCCTAGAATAGAATCAGCAAGAGATGCAGAAATGACTTTCTCATTCTGTTGTTCGAAATGCTGGAAAAAGCAATTAAAGCAGAGTAAACCATATTTTTCTTCCACATATCCATCTCTGCCGTGCTCCCACCCCTAATAACCATAAGCTGAAACCACTTAAGAATTACAATTATCCATCATCATTATCGCCCACATTATGACGAGGCTGCTACCCACTGCAAATGATGCTTCTGAAAATGAAAGATGCTCTTCTGAGAGATTTTTGTTTGTTTGTTTTTTGCTTTATAGGTTCCTTCAGGCAGAATGGGGGCAGGGTGGGGGAAGAGATGGAAATTCAGGAAAACAATTAACCAGCACAGCTTCACTGCACAGGAACATCAAATCATAGAGCAATTAGAGCTCTGCAAAGACCCCGGTTTGGTTTCATGCGCATTTAAGGATGAAAACTGATACGTACGCTGAGCTGATGCTGGACTGCAAATGAAAAAATCAAAGAGGTAAACATTGTAAAATTTCCTTCCCTGCCTAATCACATCTCTAGAATGGTGATTGGGCTAAGAATATCTTTAGTCTGCACACAAGAAAATTCACCTTTTCTCTCCTCACACCATGGTAGATGGCCACAAAATTGTCTACCATTCTTTTTTTTTAATTCCACATTGAATATTTAAAAGTTAATGTATGCCAAAAATATATATACTGTACTTGTTGAATAAGGGGTTATTTAATCCACTGTCCTCACAGATCACCAAAACCTTAGTTGTTAAATCCAGGAAAGTAATAACTAAAGTGAAGTGAAAGTCACTCAGTTGTGTCCGACTCTTTGAGACCCCACAGCCTATACAGTCCATGGAGTTCTCCAGGCCAGAATACTGGAGTGGGTAGCCTTTCCCTTCTCCAGGGGATCTTCCCAACCCAGGGATCAAACCCAGGTCTCCCACATTGCAGGTGGAGTCTTTACCAACTGAGCCACAAGGGAAAGCTTTTCTGAAAAAGCAAGGTAATGGTGCTTTTTAAAAAGGAAAAGATTTACCAATCCTTGTATGGCTAAGTTTTACCACAGAAAATAAATTCACCTTTATTTTGTAAACAATGCTAGCATGGATTACAGAATCTACAAAATACATATGTTTTCTTCTCATTTTTTTTTTTCCTAGTTTAGTGCTTTCTCCTGTGAAAAGTTTTTGGTGGAGTAAGTGTGTGTTACAGTAGGAATTTCCCTATATGAAACAATTCACAAAGGCTCATTTTCCCCTCTCTACCTTTGAAGGTGTTTCCGTCATTTGACTGTGGTTTTAAAAAAGAAAGTGACTAGGGTATCTTCTTCCCTTATTTTTCTAGTGAATTATTTTGGGATTTTTTTTTTTTAATATTTATTTATTTGGCTACATCGGGTCTTAGTTGTAGCATGTGGGATCTTCAGTTGCGCTGCAGTCTCTAGTTGTGATGTGTGAGCTTAGGTGCCTTGTGGCATGTGGGATCTTAGTTCCATGACCATGGTTCCAACACACGTTGCCTGAATTGCAAGTCAGATTCTTAACCACTGGACCACCAGGGAAGTCCCAAGAATAATTTTAGATTCACAGAAAGGTTACAAAAGAAACAGAACAAGTTCCCAAATCCCCTTACCCAGTTTCTCCATTACTATGGTACATTCATCAAAATTAAAAAACTAAGAAACTGACATTGGTAGACTGCTATTAATTAAACTCTAGACTTTATCTAGATGCCACCAGTTTTTGCTTACTTCCTCCTTCGTCCAGGATCCACCCTCTGGTACCACATTACATTGCATTACTGCAGTTTTCCCTATCTGTGAGTTTCTCAGTCTTGCCTTGTTTTTTACGACTTTGTCTTCGGCACTGGTCAGATATCCTGTCGCATGTTCCACAATCTGAGTTTCTCTCTTATTTTTTCTCTCGAGATTAGACTGGAGTGACAGGGTTTTAGGAAAAAAAAAAACAATACTGAGTTGAAGTTCCCTTTTCGTCACTTCATAACTAGGTACCATTTGGTACCATATGACCTCACCAGTGCCATTAGCCTTCATCCTTGGTTAAGGTAGTGTTTGCCAAGTTTCCCCACTCTCAATTTACTGTATTTTCCTTTCTTTTATTTATTGTTCGGAAGAGAGTCACTAAGTCCAGTCCACATTCAAGGGAGGTGGCAGGTGAGAATTTCCTGGAGAGGGAAATATATACATATATTACTTGTGGAGTGGAGCATCTAGGAATTATACTGTAAGAATGACTTGTCTCTTTGTCCCAATTTATTTATGTATTCAATCAGTTGTTGTTGCTCACTTGCGAAGTCATGTCCAACTCTTTGCAACCCCATGGACTACAGCATACCAGGCTTCCCTGTCCATTATTTCCCAGAGTCTGTTCAAACTCAGGCCCATTGAGTCGGTGATGCTATCCAACCATCTCATTCTCTGTTGTCTGCTTCTCCTCTTACACTCAATCTTTCCCAGCATCAGGGTCTTTTCAAATGAGTCAGCTCTTCTCATCAGGCAATCAAAGTATTGAAGCTTCAGCTTCAGCATCAGTCCTTCCAATGAATATTCAGGGTTGATTTCCTTTAGGATTGACTGGCTTGATCTCCTTGCAGTCCAAGGGACTCTCAAGAGTCTTCTCCAGCACCACAGTTTGAAAGCATCAACTCTTCAGTGCTCAGCCTTCTTTGTGGTCCAAATCTCACATCCATACAACTACTAGAAAAACCATAGCTCTGACTATACAGACACTTGTCAGCAAAGTGATGTCTCTGTTTTTTAATACACTGTCTAGAATTGTCATAACTTTTCTTCCAAGGAGCAAGTGCCTTTTAATTTTGTGACTGCATTCTATCAGTTGCTTCCCTTAATTTTAAAATAAGACAGACCACTGAAGTGACAATTATCTTCATTGTAGAAGACATGAAGAAAACACAGTATGGGTTTCAATTTTCAAAGAAATTTGTTGTTTCCAAAGCCTTTTCAATAAACCAAATTTAATATCCATTTAATATGCCCAGAGGAAAATGTGCACATAAGGTAATATGCCCACTCTCTGACCCCCGCCAGAGCTTAGTGTATATTATTCAAATTATGTTTATTTATCCCAAGCAGTATATGAAGAAAAACAGCCATCTGAAACTTTGGCTGAAGCATTTTGCTTCAGCAATATTCCAATCACTTCTCAACCTTACTGAGCCATGTGATTTGTTTGGCAGCTGTCTGGATGCAGTGGAGGCATATACAACAGTACCAACATAGGTCCGTGCGACAGAAAACACAAATTAAGATGATGCCCCAAATCAGTAACAATTCTTTCCACCAAGAGTCCCATGGCCTAAACCACTGATTTACTAAGTCCCCTCAGGTCAGATCACTTAGGGTCTTCACTTGCCTCCTCATGTGATTTAATGAAGATGATACCTGAGCAGACTCATCGGGTAACAACACGCAATATTCTGCTTGGATAACAGCTAAGGTGTCTCCTTGTGAGCTGTCTTCTATTTTGGAAGACAGCTTTTCTTACTTGAGACATTTCAGCGTTCAGTAAGGACAAGCTTTGCCGGCTACCAATGAAGGCTGGATGAATTTAGTAAGGACTTCTATGTGTGTTATGATGTCCTCCAGGCCGATAGAAGGGACAAAGATGGTGGCCAAATGCTCACACTACTGGAAAACAGAACATGCCCATCTGGCATTGAGGAGGAGAGAGGGGCTGGCAATTGTTATGACCATGGGGCACATTCTTCCCTGCCCAAGGAAAACCCAGGGTGCATCAGTCTAACTATCCAGGTGGAAGCCACAGCTAAAGATTTTGTGCCACACACCCACTGGGTTCCATTCACAGCTACCTAATAAATACCTAGACAACACAATGAGTCAGAGCCAAACCAGTCATTACCCTTTAATGTAGATAGAATGACTCCACAGTTTCTGTGCTACCCATTCCATATTGCTCATGTCCCTGGACTGGTTCTGTTTAGAGTGGTTTTTCTGTTCCTAACATAGTGGTACATGAATGCTCAAATGTCCATAACCCGGGGTAAGTCGCAGGAACCCATCCCAAAGCTGAGTGTAGTCACCATGGTTCTGATGGTGGTGTTCGCAGGACCCTTCCGGGAAGCAGTCTGACAGGCTGCCTGTGCAATTTGATTGACAGAAAAAAAAATACCCATGACTCTTGGCACCCATGAGCCTGGTCAGGCTTCAGGATCAGTACTGGTAACGTCAGGTAAATGGAGTACTAGTCCTAGCTTCTTCTTCCTGAACACACCGTCTTAATGCCTTCCATCCCCTCCCTGGAGTGGTGGTCCCCACCACAGTAATCCCAACGAGCAAAAGAGGGCAGCTGCCCACATACCCGACAGCTGGATCCCATGATGAGAGGTCCATGACATCTACAAAGCCATCGCAGTGCCTGAGCAAAACTGGGCATATGTGTTGTGTTTACATCCTACAAAGCAAGAAAAAAAAAAAAAGTTGCTGCCACCCAGCACACAGAAAGCAACGGGTGATGGCAGTTAGGGGAAAAAAATCATTGTGAAGTTAATAGGACCTTAGAAAATAGAAATTTGGGACTTTGAGACTAAGTTTGAACAAAGTCACTGCCAAACTTTGGCTCAAATCTGAGTTAAGCACCTAAAGAGCTAAGGGATATTGATGCAAGAAAGGAGGGGTGGGAACATGAATTTCAAAGAACTGAGTCAATGGGAATAAGAGACAATGGCCATGTCAAAACAGGCTGAGTGTCAACCACTTCAAGAATCCAGATTAAAAATTCTGTCTGATATCAAGCCAAAGTAAAGAGGAGCTAGGCTCAGACTTCAGAAAATAAGGCTGGTCGGAACAAGAGAAGAACTGCCCCCACCCCAAATGCGGGGGCTAACAGGATCTATTCCCTGATCCCTGGATGGCAGTGCCTGGTTTAGAAACCAAGAAATCCAAGAGCACTATCAGCTACCCTGAAACCAAAACTTTAGAGTAAAAAAAAAAAAAAGAAGAAGAAGAGTCAAAGAAGAACTAGAAGAAGAAACTATATGTGAATATCTGCATAATTTTTAAAGTAAAAAGAACTTTTTATGACAAGGGCTACTACAAAGACACTCCTAGGACTTCTCTGGCCATCCAGTGGTTGGGACTCTGTGCTTCCAATGTAGAAGACACGGGTTCGATCCCTGATTGGGGAACTAAGATCCCACACACTATGTGGCCAAAAAAATTAAAAAAAAAAAAAAACTACCCATCCTTTCCCTGGTTTGTAACCAACTGAGAGATAGACCCAGAAGTCAAACAGATGATGAACATTTTCACTGATAAAGCAGATACCAGGTACATAGCTTAAGTCAGTAATAACAGCAGGCCTGCTCCTACTGTAGGCCAGACGTTGACTCTTCCAGTTACCAGCAGTGCTGACCACCTGCAGACCTGCACCTCGGCGAACCACCCTATAAAACAAGGATCAGAGGAGGTGTGCTATTTGCAGAAGGGAGACAGATTCAAGGCCAAGGGTAAAAGGGGGCTGTCTCTTCTCCCAAATTCACCACTCAGGTAAGTGTATCCCAAAGAGAGGCCAGCTGTGTTTCTCCAGCAGAGGTGACCCCACATGGAAAATATGAAGAGCAGAGAAGAAATCTTCCCCCAATAATAAGCACAACACCAAGTCACAATCCACAAAGAACACACTGAAATATTTGAGTAGGCAAAACTGAAAATGTTTTCATGTGAAGGAGAAAAAAAACACATATATACATATATATTCAACTCTTACCTACATCATGTAGCTAATATTCTACATCATGAACACTGAGATAGCATTGTTCCTGGCAGAAAGAGAGCCCTAGGTTCCTGCAAACCTCTGGCTCCAACATTTTTGTCAACCAATTAATACACAGCCTTATATGTGTGTCTGTTTAAAGAGACTTTATTTAATATACATTGTTGATTCACTGGGGCTTCATTGGTGGCTCATTGGTAAATAATCCACCTGCAATGCAGGAGACCTGGGTTCAAGTCGTGGGTCAGGAAGATCCCTTGGAGAAGGGAAATGGCAACCCACGCCAGTATTCTTCCTGGGGAGATCCCAAGGACAGAGAAGCCTTGTAGGCTACAGTCCAACTGAATTCATGGCCAACATCTAATATAAGTCATGTCTGAACAAAGCTTAACTAACATGCATTTTCTCTGAGAGACACATCACAGCCTTCTTGCACTAAGGAACACTTCTGAACTACAGGGCCATTTTAAACAGTGAAATCACCAACAAAAAGCATCAAAATATGGAAAATATGGCACTAAATAGACTACGAAAAGGACACTTGTTTACAGGGGTGAAACAAGAAGGTTGAGGGTTGCCTCGATGGACCTCAGCTGAGAACTATCGTGTCATGCAATTCAGATTTTTCGCTGCTCTGCACATGTCCACCAGTGACCACAAAAACACCACAAACATTGATTTGGGGTTACAAGGAAATTTTAGTGAGTAGGCAAATTTGAAAATGCAGAACCCATCAATAATGAGATTGACTGTATACGCACACATTTCAAAAGCAAATGATAAAATGAGAATTCCTTCATATGTGTCAGATGAAAGAGGTATTAATTACTACACAAAGAGATTTTGTAAATCAAAAATAAAAGGCAAATATTCCAATAGAAAAGATACAGAATCAAAGGATATAAATCATGCAGTTCATGCTTGAAGAGAAAAAAACACTCTTCCCAACTCTTATATGAAACCCCATCCCCTCCTTCACACAGGTTCATGCACTGTGGTGGGATAAAGCCAGGCATAGCCACTCTGGAAGAAATGAGGAAAGGCTTCAGAAAGCTCATCTCCTATAAACCAGTAATTCCAACTGTAGTAAGTAATCCTAAGGATATAGAGATAGATAATGACTAATAAATAATATATGTCCAGTGGTAACTCTTTGGTACATTGTTTATAATAGCAGGGGGAAATGTGGGGAAACCTATTTTTTAACTTTATCTGCATTTATTTTTCTGCAGCATTTATTCCCAGGCTATAAGTTTTCATCTCATCAGTTTCTTCCAGGATATCTTTTTCTTTTGTGCAACCTCCTCTTCTGGTTTAGGAACAACCTGCTCTTTTTCAGTAAGGATCATCTCCATGTAGCAGGGAGAACTCTTGTATGGGCTGATCTGACCAGGAGCTAAATCCTGTGCTACATCTTGGAAGCACTGTTCACTTGGATGTGCTCAATGACCAAAGACTCTACATCTAAGCCGTTAAGTTCAGCATTACTCTCTGAATTTTTGAACATGTGCAATAAAAATTCACCACTCTTTCTGGGTCACTGACCCTGCGTCCAGGCCCACTGTTTGACCTGTGCACCTATCCCTTCCACTGAAATAACGATGGAATGGCACACGACTTCTGAAAAGGGACATCATTCAGATACTTGGTGGCTTTTTGGATATGTATACCCTTAATGGCCTGGGCAGTTTCACAGGTGTTCTTAAAATGAAAATGAAGATCTGAACCTCCTGATTTGCAGGATTTTGTGGCATTTTCTGGATCAAGTGAACCATTTTTAAAGGTTGCCTAACAGACAGTAAAGCGTCTGCCTACAATGCGGGAGACCCAGGTTCAATCCCTGGGTCAGGAAGATCCCCTGGAGAAGGAAATGGCAACCCACTACAGTATTCTTGCTCGGAAAATCCCATGGACTGAGGAGCCTGGGGGGCTACAGTCCATGGGGTCGCAAAGAGTCGGACACAACTGAGCAACTTCAGCTCAGCTCAGCTCTTAAGGTTGCTTGGAGAAGGCAATGGCACCCCACTCCAGTACTCTTGCCTGGAGAATCCCATGGATGGAGGAGCCTGGTGAGCTGCAGTCCATGAGGTCGCTAAGAGTCAGACACGACTGAGCAACTTCACTTTCACTTTTCACTTTCATGCATTGGAGAAGGAAATGGCAACCCACTCCAGTGTTCTTGCCTGGAGAATCCCAGGGACGGGGGAGCCTGGTGGGCTGCCGTCTCTGGGGTCGCACAGAGTCGGACATGACTGAAGTGACTTAGCAGCAGCAGCAAGGTTGCTTACCGAAACAGTAAAATCTTGTATTTCTAAAAATAAAACACTAGTTAAATACATTATGACATTAAAAATGAGACTAAAATACATGCCTTGATATGATACAATATGTGAACATGTCTTATGTCATTTTATTTTAATTAAAAAATAAATATTGCCATGGAGATTTGTTCCCAACCTATTAAGTGAAAAAATGTTACAAAACAATATTCACAGCACATAAGCCCATTTTCATGAGTCCACAATTATATTCACCTAATTTTTAAGAGTAATTGGCTTCCCCGGTGGCATACCCAGTAAAGAACCTATGTGCCAATGCAGGCGACTCAAGAGACATGGGTTTGATCCCTGGGTTAGGAAGATTCGCTGGAGAAGAAAATGGCAACCCACTCCAGTATACTCACTTGGGAAATTCCACAAACAGGGAGCTTGGCGGGCTACAGTCATGGGGTCACAAAGAGTTGTACACAACTGAATGCATACACACACACACAGTTATCTATTAGGAATGGGGATATCAGTATTTCTTAAAATTTTTTGTCTTTTCAAATTATTTCTATCGTCACTATGCATAGCTTTTGAAACAAACGTAACATTTAATGTTAATGTCATATATCTGCAATGATCTTAGCATTCTTGATTTAAAAAGGAAAGCAGATGCTTTCCTTGGTTCCTCCAAGATTCTCAAACATTTTTATTGTTTCAAAGAATCAAGTGGATTAATTCAAAGAGCTAAAAAGGTGAATAGCTTTGATAAAGAAAGAATGACCTTTCATGGCTGGTTTATGAGAACTGGGGTTCTCCTTGTATTTCCCTTCCTGCCTGTAGACAAATGCCCAGTTCCCTTTTATTTCAGCTGTAGAATCTCAGGCTGTAGATTGACCTTCACACACACGGGAAAACACATGGATATGATCACATTATGGGTGGAATTTCCCTGCTCTCTGCAGAGAAGAACACGATCTGGCACTTCTGGGTGCAGTGGGGCTTTTGTCATTCTGCAGGGTGCCTGTGGTAGCTCTTCACTACAAGACTATCAGTGTAGCTGCTGGGGAAGGTGTGGTAATAAAAGATGTTGTCTTCCCCTCTCACCATATGGAGATATGCTACAGAGTGTATGCCCTGCCATTTCACCAACTATTAATAGAGCTATGCCGCTTTCTCCTCCAAGCTGTTACAATCTCTTGAAAAGATGATGTCTAGATTTGTATGCAGATATGCTTGATTCCCCAACATCTTCTCTCCCTTAACCCTCCTGAGCAAAATCTATACCTTATTTTCAAATCTGGAGTCATCAATTTTTTATGACAATATCCTCTTGGGGTAGGGCTCCAGCTAACGTACGTGACAACGGCTAACGCTCTGTCAGCAAAAAAAACTTACCAAGCAGGTCTGGTGAGCACCATTCACTATGAGCCAGGAGTTATGGGGAGACGTGTCATTTCTGCCCTGCGGGAACTGCTATCCAAACAAGGACTCGAGATTTCCCTGAGTTAATATCCTCCATCCCAGGGAAGCCTCCCACGCGGGTATTCTGTCTTCCGTATTTATCTTCAGGCTGCATATCTCTCCCTTCTGAGGGACTGAGAATTTAAATTCAGCTCAGATTTCTCTGGGATTAGGTTTATCAAAATAAACACCCTCAGATCTGCCTGTCCGATCCACAAGGCACTTGGACATTTTCCTGGAATCGCCTGAGTCTAAAGTCTGAGGCTCTCAGGACATTTCGGACATTTTGTGTGTGTTCTCTTTAGCATGCCTGAAAGCTTGGTGGATGCTGACTGCATTATTACATATGTATTATAGAAGGATATTCAGATACATTTTGTCCCCAGTGAAATGCTAACAGGTGATATGTACCCAGCACTGGGAAAGTCAGTGTTTGTCCAATATGCTATTGTATGTTGTTGAAAAAAAATTTCAAGAAGCAAAGAGATTATAACACTGTTGTCAGTCATCTTTTTTTATGGGACTCAGTGTAACTTAGTGGAGTCAGCAGGGTTTCAGAGTCAGGCAGCCTAGGTTTCTTTCCGGTTCCACTACCTACTAGCTCAGTGATGCTGGGCTTGCCACTTGGTGTCTATGTTTTTGTTGTTCAGTCATTCAGTTGTGTCCAACTCTTTGAGATCCCATGGACTGCAGCACACCAGGCTTCCCTGTCCTTCACCATCTCCTGGAGATTTCTCAAATGAGCACAGTTTTATAGAAGGAGCCAAGGAAATAATACCAACCTAATAGAACTGCAGTCAGATTCAGTTAGATACTGTAGGTAAAGTCTGGGGCAGTGAGTGCACAGTTTAATCATACCTTTTCTAATTGTGAATGACTTTGAAGTAGAATAACTTTCTGCTTCACTGGTATACAGTCATTCAAGCATTGAGCAAGTTTTATTGAATCTCTACCTTGCTACTCAGAGCCAGCCTGACATAACCACTGGGGAATTAGTGTGCGTGTTGGGAGGGATCAGGGAGGTACTGGTCTCTGTGACACAGAATTCACAACCAGCAGGAAGGGACAGGAATGTTCACAAATAAACAGGGTCAGTGGGATAAGTTACATAATAGATATACATACATAATAGATACACAACAGACAGAAATACACAGCAAGGCTGAATTAATGTCTGATTAGTGCATTCAGGCAGGGCTTCAAGGAGGAAATAAAGTGTGAGCTGCTTTTTAAAGTATGAATAGGACTTCTCAGACATACAGGTGGGAAGAGAAAGCCCTTCAAGTCATTTGATCACGAACTACTAGTGGAAGCCCCTACTTTAGCAAAATGCCACGTACATGATAGACACTCAATAAGTATTTAACGAGGTAAAGATCCACATAAAGGTATATATGTAGTCAACACTAACCACAAATCTCAACCACTGATGTGCAAAAAATAAAACCTTTACCCCCTAAAGCTCAATTTTTATTGCTATTTTCAAGTGCCCTACTTTTTAATGCAAGCAATGTAATGTAGTCATTTCTGGTTCATCACCTCCAGTTAATCCAGTCATTTTTTTCAGAGCCATTTCAGGAGGTGGCTTGCACATTCAGGATTCCGTCCCTTCTCCACTCTTCGCTGACCCATAAAATAGTGCTGATTCTATCTGCACTGGTGTAGATTTTAGACGTAATATTTGTAAATCTCAAACTACTAGGCACAGAGGATGCACTCTGTACGTGAGAAGAGCAGCCATTACCCACCCTTGGCCTGATCTAGGTTAAGGACACTCTTGCCACCCTCTAGTCAAATTCTAAAAACGTTACCTTTTTATTCAAGGAAAGTAAGTGGCAAAGGGTCACAGACTAGAACAGAGAAAGTACAGCTTTCCTCCCATCCCTGGTAATTGGATACCTAAACCTTGCAATGCCTTGCATACCATGGTACACACGCCCTCAGCCAAAGCAGAGTCCCATTCCTTGAGCTGCTACAAAGAGCGGTCCAGCCACAGCTGACTCAGGTAAGTCCCTCTGTCAAAGGGCCACACAGTGACACACAGATTTTCTTAATACTTCTCTGGATAATTATGAACTGCACTGCAATAAAATTCCAACCACAAGAACTTTACCTAATCAATTTTACTTGAACCATTTACGATCTTTAAGGAATACCTCATAGTTGAGATGGTTTTTGAGATTCCCTAATGAGTTACTTAAACTTTCTGGACTCAGGAAGCCCAAAGTTGGCAGAAATAAGTCAATACGAGGTCACTGGCTAGTGTTCTGGCCAGTTTCAAAATGATAATATCAGATCAAGCTTAAAATTTGGCAGCATGGGTACTGCTCATAGATAACCATAGACTGTACTGATGAACAGATAAGGAAACTATTTGCTTGCATAATGAGGTGAGGTTAAAGACAGTAAGACTCATATCACTACTTTCAACCTTCACAGTCTTCAAGGAACCCGACTGCAAGATACTTTTTACGTGCCTAGGGAGTAGAAGACTTAAATAAAGCCAATTAGGTTCTAATGATGATTACTGAGAAGACTGGCTTCAACAGTATGTTAAACAAGAACTTCCAGAAAGTTTAGAACTTTCTAAACTTCCAAATTTAGAAAAGGCAGAGGAACCAGAGATCAAATTGCCAACATTGGTTGGATCATCAAAAAAGCAAGAGAGTTCAAAAAAAATATCTCTTTCTGCTTTATTGACTATGCCAAAGCCTTTGACTGTGTGGATCACAACAAACTCTGAAAAATTCTGAGAGATAGGAATACCAGACCACCTGACCTGCCTCTTGAGAAATCTGTATGCAGGTCAGGAAGCAACAGTTAGAACTGGACATGGAACAACAGACTGGTTCCAAATAGTGAAAGGAGTACATCAAGGCTATATATTGTCACACTGCTTATTTAACTTATATGCAGAGTACATCATGAGAAACGGTGGGCTGGAGGAAGCACAAGCTGGAATCAAGATTTCCGGGAGAAATATCAATGACCTCAAATATGCAGATGATACCACTCTTATGGCAGAAAGTCAAGAAATAAAGAGCCTCTTGATGAAAGTGAAAGAGGAGAGTGAAAAAGCTGGCTTAAAGCTCAACATTCAGAAAACTAAGATCATGGCATCTGGTCCCATCACTTCATGGCAAATAGATGGGGAAACAGTGGATACAGTGACAGATTTTATTTTGGGGGGGCTCTAAAATCACTGTAGATGGTGACTGCAGCCATGAAATTAAAAGACACTTGCTCCTTGGAAGAAAAGCTATGACCAACCTAGACAGCATATTAAAAAGCAGAGACATTACTTTGCCAGCAAAGGTCCATCTAGTCAAAGCTAGGGTTTTTCCAATAGTCATGTATGGATGTGAGAGTTGGACTATAAAGAAAGCTGAGGACCAAAGAATTGATGTTTTTGAACTGTGGTTTGGAGAAGATTCTTGAGAGTCCCTTGGACTGCAAGGAGATCCAACCAGTCCATCCTAAACGAAATCAGTCCTGAATATTCATTGGAAGGACTGATGCGGAAGCTGAAACTCCAATACTTTGGCCACCTGATACAAAGAACTGACTCCTTGGAAAAGACCTTGATGCTGGAAAAGATTGAAGGCAGGAGGAGAAGCAGATGACAGAAGATGAAATGGTTGGATGGCATAACCGACTCAATGGATATGAGTTTGAGTAAACTCTGGGAGTTGGTGATGGACAGGGAAGCCTGGCATGCTGCAGTCCATGGGGTCACAAAGAGTGGGATGAGCCTGAGAGACTGAACTGAACTGACTGAGAAGACTGGAAAAAAGAAAAGCAGCCACAGAGGACAAACCCAAAAAACCCTCTGACATTCATGTTTTATTAGTCACATTATAGTAAAGAGATTGCTGTGGGGACTTATCAAAATAGTGTTAGAATTTTAGGAATTTTTTCCAGGTTGCACAGAACTAGGGAGCGATTGACCCCCGGCATAAGAAATCTCAGGTCACACAAATCTTTCCTGGTTTCACTGAGGTTATGTTGAAACCAAACAAAGTTGCAGGATGAAACCTTCCTTTGTGTACATGATCCATCCTGCCTGGCTCTTTCCTGGCCCAGATTACTTTTTTCCCTAAGTCTCGCAGCTAAAAAGGAGGAAAACATGAGACCAATGCCTAGAAACTTAGAAACTGAGCCTGCTAAATACCTGGTCCTTTCCAGCCACTTCAACCCAGGACCCTAGCAATAGGATCATCTGACATTTGACACAGCTCTTTCAACCCTTCTCTCTTTCCATTGGTTTAATGGAGAACAAACACTAAGTGCTCCAAAAACCAAACTTTCTCAAGATTTCTAGTAACTTGAGTCCTTAAAAAAATGTACAATAGCTTTTACAACTCTCCATGTTTTTTTGAGAGGATGTCCACTAAGAAACAACTAGTTCTCTTTTTTTCTCTTTCTCTCAGATGTGGGAAGAGGAAGAATTTTAAAAGAGAAAAAGTTAAAAAGTAAGGTTCAACCTATGACCCATTTATACACACCACTGCTCACCATAGGAGTTAACTGGACCCACCTTTATTTGTTCCCACCTGTTAAACCTGTTACCAGAATTTTACCTGGTAAAAGTATTTCTGCATTGGATGTGGAATCTGGTTTAGAATTGCGTCACCTGCAAACACATACACAGACACCAACATAACCATTTCTGTGGTAACAACCAAAAAAGCAAAATAGCTAAAATCTCCCCGTAGGAAAAATTGTTTGAGTGCTGAAATTACTTGCAAGTTACTCTGAGTGTGTAATACCCAGATATTCCTATAAATAAAGTGCAATTCTGGGAAAATCACTGGTGCCATACATGACTGTTATTTGGGACGGTATTAAATTATTTATCATGTTAAAGTATAAATATTAATTTCTAAATCTTAATACTTCCTTCCTATTGATTTAAGAGAGCCATTTGCTATGATAATTCAGACCCAAGGCAATCCAGAAACAAAAAGAAATACCAACTGGTGTCAAAACAAAGCCAATTCTTGGGTGTCACACTTTGAAACAGATTCAGAGTCTGATCTCCAAACATTTTACTGTTTTGGAGAAACTGCAGGGAATAAAATAAATTCTTTCCGGAAAACACTGTTTAAGTTCTCATAAAAATGGATATTTTAAATATCAAGAATATGAATCTTGGCTATACATCATAATGTGTTCAAGCCCAAGCTATCATTTGTATGACAGAAAGACAAATTACTTCAGGTATTTCTACATCATGCTCCAAAAATTAACTTAGATGCATGGAAGTTAGAAATAAGTTTTTTCATTGAAATAAGATTTTAAAATAGTAGTTATTCCCCTAACCTAGCCTTCAGAAGTCCCTTTATCTTATAATGTTGCTGAACTACTAGATCTCTGGAAGGTGTTAAGTAATGCTGCTATCTTTGTCATTGCTACAGTACAGTAGCTATTGCAGTGTGATCCAATCTCATGACATATCTGGGCACAGAACGTTCCATTGTAAATGGGGCAAGGTAGACTAAAATAATACAGACAATCATCTTTATTTCTAGAAAGCATATGTGACTGGTATTCTTTTTATAAGATCCTGCATTTCTATTTCTCTCATTTATAAATGATTTGGTTGGGTATTAAAGTTTTGACTAACTACTATACCCCTTCAAATCCCACAGACAGTATTTATTGTTTTTAATTTTCTACTTACTGGCAGATTGGAAATCCAAGGCACTGTGCTTTTTAATCTATTGTAGGTAAAACATTTGTTATTGTTTTGGGTGTTTGGTGGAAGCAAAGGTGAGGGCAAAATAAAGATTAGGGCACCTATAGGAAATTTTACAAGAAGTTAACTATATGCAAGTGTTGTGATTTTTAAATCTGAAAACTCAGGTCTTTCTTCAGTAGAGAAATGAGATAATTACATCACATTTTTATTTATTTTCCACTTATCTTATCAAAAGAATTTAAGCAGAAAAGTAGCATGGTTAGAATTTATTTTGTGAGCATTTTTGTGACAGTGCAGAGGATGGCTTTTGGGCAGCACAAAGATGGATGCTGGAAAATATATTAGGAGTCCTTTGCAAAACATCAAGAGATACAGAGGGCATAGCAAAGGGACATAGAAAAGAAAGTAAATGGAAGAAATATCTAAGAGATGAAATCTAAAACTACATGACTTAGTGATCCATTGACTATGAGGGAAAAGGGAATAGAAAAAAATGCAGAATGAATGTTCATATAATGTAAGGGCCACAGTGTCACTGGTACCATCACTAGTCATAATTGGGTGTATAAGTGAAGGAGTAAGCTGATGTAGCTATGTGTTCTACCTATCTATTGCTGTGTAACAAATCATCCTCAAAGTTTTAAAATCACAACCTTTTTTTTTTTTAATCTCACCAGTCTGTAATTTGGGCAGAGCTCAAGAGGGAAATCTCTGTGCACCATGTGGTGTCAACTCGGGCAGCTTGAATGGGAGCTGGAGGGTCCACTTACCAGGTGGCTCACTCACACGCCTGGCAAGTTGGTGCTGGCTGCCTCCCAGGCCCTCGGTGGGCTCTCTGTGGCTACCTGAGTGTTTTACAAAAAGGTGTCTGGGTGCCAAAAGCAAACATGCCAAAACAAGAGAAGTAGAAGCTTTTGACTTCTTAAGGTGTGGGCCCAGGACTTGGTACTGTAGAACTTTTACTGCATTCTATTGGTCAGGTAGTCACAAAGCATAGACTCAAGGAGAGGGACTTAAACTCCACTTCTTGATGGGAGAAGAAGTCAGATAATTGTGGAACCATGTTTTAAAACCTCCACACTGTAGGACAACTGAAGTCCCACTGTGGGGACAAGTCCAGCATGTAATTTAACTTACACATCTTAAGTTTAGGAATGAGGTCAAAGAAGACTTGTCAACTCGGGAGTCATCTATCTACAGACATAGAAAAGGATACATTTACTCTAATTTTAATAAAGCTTAAGTTTCAGGCAACTTAATTTTCTGGATGAGGTCCTGTGCTTAATTTTGTACGCTTTCCTTAAAGAGAGACCCCATGCATGATTTTGATAAATAAATCATTAAATACGGAGTGAAAAGAGAGAGAGAGAGGCCCCAGAGTTGTACAACCTTCAGACCCCACAAAATCTGGACCTAACCTGGGTAATGTTTAAATCATTAGGGTAGATAAGATGATCTGAGGAGATTGTATAGAATGAAAAGAGCAGTGAACTTAGACAGAAATCTGAAAATGTCAATATTCACAAGGTAGGAGACAAAGAGGAAGGGGTTTATGAACAAGATTTTTAGAATATAATCGGAGATAGGAGATCAGAAAAGAATTTTGTCCTGGAGGAGGAAATGGCAACCCACTCCAGTATTCTTGCCTAGAAAATCCCAAGGACAGAGGAGCCTGGCAGGCTACAGTTCACAGGGTTGCAGAGTTGGACACGACTAACCACATGCACACACACACACATTTACTCTTTAAAAAATACTCAGTGTTTCATATTTTTATAATAAATGCTGACTTTGACCTTTTGATTAGCAACTAATATTTTAATGCTGATATTTAACTCTTGCATCAAGAATTTTTCTTGGTCTAGACCTTTGCTGTTTAATATGCAACCCATTAGCGAGGGGTGTCTATTGAGTATTTGATATGTAACTCATCCAAACTAGTTGAGCTTTAAGTAAAAAATATGAATTGAATTTCAATGACAAAGTGTTAGAAAAACAAAATATTTTATTAATAAAAATAAAGAATTTTGTCATGGAAGCCAAGGACTAGAAAGTCTTAGGAAGCAATGGCCTGTAAACAGTCCCAACATAAAGCATAAAGGTCAAAAGAACTAAAAGGAATCCTTTGGAGCCAGCCTCCTGGAGTTCCATTAGCAACCTTGTCAAGCAGCTTCAGAGGAAGCAGAGCCACCTTCCAGTGTGTTGAGAGTCAATGTTAATTGAAAAAATGAAGATAGCAGGAAATCTGGTTGTTCAGGCTTTTGAAATAGATAAAGGAATAAGGGAAGCTGAAAGCTAGAAAAATAAAACTTCCTGAGATTGTTTTAAGCAAAAATGCAAAGCCTGAATAGTGTTAAAACTCTTAAAGAAACTGATGCAACATTTAAAAATATTTCCACAACAAAAACAGTGGGCTCAGATGGTTTTACACAGAGACTCTCCCAAACTTTGAAGGAAGAAATCATCTGTCTTTTACAATTTCTTCCAGGAAATATAAAAAGAAGGAACATGCCTCCAAGTCATTTTACACAATCAGAACCATCCTGACCCCAAAACAACGCCAGCATTAGGAGAAGGACAACTTTCTGATTTCTAATTCATGAATAAAGATGCAAAAATGTCAAATAACGTACTAGCAAGGTCAAATGAATAGTGAAAACAAGAGATAATATACCATGATCAAGTTGCTTGTAACTAAGGAACACAGGGATAGTTTAATATTAGAAAATTTGTCACGGAACTCAGCACATTAACAGATTTTAAAAAGAAAACCATGTGACTATTTTAATACATGTGGGGAACGTGTCTGATAAAATTCAACATAACACATACTCACGGTAAAAGGAGAAGAAAAGCAAGCTTCCCTAGATAGTCTCTATTATCAGGAAGTATTGGAAGCACCTCTTTAAAATCAGGGATGAGACACAATCACTACTTCTTGTCAACACTGTGGTGAAGGCGCCAGTCTTCATCAGCTCTGTGCTGAGCCTACCACTTGGTCAGCTTTGCTAACTCAGAATCCTCCTGACATCCACATGGACTCCTTCACTGGCGTCTTCTCAGCATGGGCTGCACAACGGAATCACCTAGACTTTGAATTTACTAATGCCTGAGTTCCACCCCTAGAAATTCCTATTGTAATTGATCTGGGATATCACCCGGGCATCTGGAGTTTCAAAATCTCTCCAGATGATGCACAGCTCAGGTTGAGAAGCTCTGAAGTACCAAGGGAAGAGGAAAATGGGGAAGCGAGGGAAGAACACAGCTGTGATTCTCAACCTGGCTGCACATTAAAATCACCTAAAGAGCTTTAAAAAAAAAATCCTGATACCTCAATTGTCTCCTATACCTAAATTTTTAAGTCAGAGGCTATGCAGGTAGGATCCCCAAAGTTTTCTTACATGTAGCCAAGATTGAGAAGCACAGTTCTCTCCTTTGTCCCTGGGCAATGTCATCAGCTCCCCTGGATTCAATTACCAAACACACTCTAATGCTTCAAAATCTGTACATTTTGCCCGTAGTTACCTTCTAAATACGAACACTTTGAACCCAACAGCCAGCTCGACATCCACCCTTGGAAGTCCCAAGTCTGCCAAATGCCCACAGCTTCTCCTGCATCACAGCTGTGTCCATGTACCCAGTTCTTCCCACCAGGCAGCAAGCCCCTCAAGGATAAGTGTTATTATCTAGTGTGCTGCGTGTGAGGATTGAGGCTAAGTTTCTTAAATCTCCCTTATCTAAGAACAGGATTGTTTCCACATCGTTGGCATATCCTGCGAATAGGAATTGAGACCCACAACTAATGAGAAGAGGAGAGACACAGGAGCAAGAAGCCAGCACAGTGTTGATATTACTGACATTTAAAGACTTATGGGGCAACAGGACTGGGGATCAGCCTTTAGTAAAATGCACATTAGGCCAGCACTCCCACCAGCAGAAGCACAAAGCTGACGGCAAGAAGAGAATGTGCTTCCAGTCCCATGAAGTTCTGAATCACGCTGCCCACAAGTACCTCTCCCCACGTTTTCTTTTCTTCCTTTTTCCATCCGTATTAAAGGGGTGAGAAGGGACTCCCCTAACCCTCACTGTCACAGCAGTGAGAAGAGAAATCTTCCCACACCCCTGCAACCCACATAATAAGGGACTTTCCTGCCTAAGTGACAAGACGGGAATCCCCTGACACAGAGGCATCTAGAAAGTAAGGGATGTCCACTGCAGATGGAGTCAGTGCCTCTCAGCCAATGAAACTGATCTTTCTGTGATCTTTTCCAACTCGATCTGCACTCTTCATAAACTATCTCATTGAATCTGCATTATTATCTCTAGGGTACAGATGAGGAAACGGGGCTTGCCCATGGTCCCCAAACCAGATAACAATGGTAGAACCCAGCGATCAGCCCATCTACGCAGGAAACAGGTATCCCCACTTATCCAAAGTTTGCTTTATACCACTTCTCTTTTATAAGATCTACATTACTATCTGTTTTTGCTAACCGAAAGAAATCTAAAGAGAATATTCACTTCTAGCATCCAGCATTTGGTTTGAAGTGAGCTGTTACAGACACAGCGCACAGCCCCCAGGAGCAAGCACAGTACCGTCAGGCTCCTGCCCTGGGAACCACACAGCATCTCAGCATCCAGTCTTCATGGCTGGGAACTGAGCCCATGAGCATCTGGGCTTCACCCCGATTTATTCTGTGTATACATTAACAGGATGTGTCCCAAGGTATTTGCCTCTTCACTTTACATCATCTTGGTTTACAAAAGTTACCATGGGAAGGCTCTACTTTCAGGTGGCAGGAGGAAAACCTTTTACTCCAAAATCACTGTTTTTTCCATGTTAAAATGCGCCAGTTCATCTTTGTGGTCAACTTATTTTACTTTTTCTTGTATCTCCATAATAAAAGCAAGAAGCAAAAAAAGAAGAAGAAGAAAGGCAGTCTTGCAGAGAAAACTCAAATGAAATGGGAAAGGCTGAAAAATTGTTCGAGAAACATTTCCAAAATAGCCCTCCCTATCTCAAGATGGAATGCGGCTTATCTTTGATCTCATGTCACAACAACACATAATAACACTGTGAACTTTTTCCATCTATCATTATCAAGATCAAGGAACCTGGCATTTGTCTTCATAAACAGTCTGTTACCCCAGATTCTAGGCCAGCTGGGGAAAGCCACAGCTCTGGGGACCACACTCGACATTCTCTGGTTGCTAAAAGCCGGGTTTCTCCAGGGAAGAGGTGAATCTGCCCAGGAGCTCTGGTCCCCTCTGGGAGAACAGCCAGGTAAAGCTGCCCGGTCAGGCCCGCTCAGCGGAAGCGGGCGGGGTGGGGTGGGGGTCAAAGTGCAAAGAGGGTGCGGCTTGAAAGGAGGCGGAAAGGCTCTGCCTGTCCGGGCAAGGCAGTACCAGGTCTGCGTTTGCTTCAGTGTAATCACTCCCTGAGTTACTTTTCTAGTCACTGTTCTGCCACTTTATTTGGTGGCTTTTTTTCATTAGATTAAAATGACTTAATTAGCGGGGAAGTGTGGGCCTGTTCGGGGTGCAGCATCACTCCTGCATTTTTTGGTTATGCCCATGTATTTAAACCTCAGGGTTGAAAAGAAGGATTCTTTGTTCCCCCAGCGCCCTTCAAGAACCAATTAAATATTGTTTGCTCTTGCTGCCTACCTCATGATCTCACTGCTTTTTGGCCGCATAATGGGAAAGAAGTCATTTCAGTAATTGCCATATTGTGAAGAGCCTTAGGGAGGGTTATGGCTACTGTGTCATAGTACTTAAGATTTAGTTTATAAGAGTAAAAATAGCAATGGAGGAGAGGCCACAAATGCATTGGTTTCTCCAGGCTGGCTCAGTCTTGGACTATCTTTGCTCCCTTGACAAAAATAGTCAAGTTGCACAGACATAGTCTAAACTCTTCTTCTCTCACCCATGTTCATTTCAGGAGAAGCAACTGTGAACATTAAGGGGAAAATACAGAATGTTCCAGTACCTTACATACAATTGGTGCTTCAAACAGTACTTGTTGGTTTGATCTTTCATATGCTTTAAGATCCAATCCCCTTAACATTAAAGACTTGTTTAGTCGCTAAGTCGTGTACAACTATTTTGCAACCCCATAGACTGTAAACTGCCATGCTTCTCTGTCCATGGAACTGTCCAGGTAAGAAGACTGGAGTGGGTTACCATTTCCTTCTCCAGAGGATCTTCCCGACCCAAAGATCAAGCCCACATCTTTTGTGTTTCCTGCATTGGCAAGTGGAATCTTTGTCACTGAGCCACCAGGGAAGCCCAACATTAAAGATTAATGCTCCTTTAAAAAATAATTTAAAAAAGTAAGTTATCTCATTTCTCTCATTGCCCAGCAGTCACCTCTGTACCCTCCAAGGCCGCCTCATTCATTCAGTCCTTCCACAACTCCCTCAGAGCCAACCCTGTAACTATCATCTTCTTTCTGATTTAGCAGTTGCTAAAATCCTATGTCCACCTAAGAAATACCTTTTAATCTCCCCTGCACTCACATGCCATCATGTAATTCCTATGATTCCTCTTTACACAACACCCCCCAGAATTCATGTATTCTTTGCATATGGATAACCAAGATTTTATTCTATGTTTGTTCCCAGTTCAATTGTTTTTTCCCCATGGCTATAGAGCAAGGACTACAGTAAGAAAATAGGAACCCATATGCTGCATTAGAATCTCCATCACTGTTTTAGTTTTCTGTCTACAGTGTTACTTGGTATGACATTTAAGAGAGCCTAGGGAGAAAAACCAGGCTGAAAACTTGCTGTTTCAGTGATCACAAGCAAGAACAAGGTGCCCTGCCTGCCTGCCTGTCCTCACTGGTGTCTTAAGCAGAGGTTACACTCATCTATGCTCACGAGAAAATAACAGAGACCAACTGGAGAAAACCAGGACCACTTTTTTAAAAATGTAATTCACACATCACACTCATTATGTCAAGAGCACAATTAAAGGGTCTCCTTGCCCATGACAGCCAAGCCTTACTTAGGGCTTTTACTTTGTTGTCATTGCTATTATTCTGCTGCATTATCTTGAGTTTTTATAAAACCATCCCAATTCTTTCCCAAGTGAGTCAGCTTTTTCTGTTCCACTTATGAATTTTGCAGTTTACTGGGATCTAACTCCATGCCAAATGGCAATCAGATGCACAGTCTTCTACATGTGATGTGTTATTCACACACACAGGAGAGGACCTGCCTAATGCAGCCTGCCTGGCATCCATTCATCCATTCAAAATATTTTTGTTAATATCCTACATCACACTGTCCTGGACATTGAGGATACCACCCTAAGCAAGATAGACATGCATTCCATTTTATGAAAACTACCCTGTAGGACATAAGCCACTCTCCTGACCTCTAGACAAAGTTTCAGAAACAGCACAGCTGTGTCCTTTTACAGACTTTATAGTTATAAACAACTTAGTTGGGGCCATATTCTGCTCCATCATTAGCTCTCTGTTCCCCCTGCAGCATGGAAGAACTGGGCAGAGTAATATCACTGGTTTGTACAAAATGCCCACTTCTAGACTTTACTTTATATATCTATACCCAGTTCACATTTTGTTACAAAATGTTCTTAAATATTGGGACCACAAAACCAGTCAAAGCTAAGATTGGATGATATTTTAATAGAAATTGTGGACTTTCTTAGATAAGAAATATATTAGAAGAATGCATGATTCTCTCTGGTTCAAAGGTCTTTAGAGTTAGATGAAAAGAATCTTATGTATCTTAAGAGCTAAAGAAGTGAAAAGTCCAATCAAGCAAGGTTGCTACCTGAGCCCTTGGCTTAGCTTGGTACCATTAGATATTACAGATTACAACTACAGAAATCAGTTAAACAGCAGACTTCCCATACTGACAGCCAGCTTCCCTGGTGGCTCAAAAGGTAAAGAATCTGGCTGTAATGCAGGAGACATGGGTTCAATCCTTGGGTCAGGAAGATCCCCTGAGAAGGGAATGGCTACCTACCCCAGTATTCTTGCCTGGGGAATTCCATGGACAAAGGACCCCAGGGGGCTATATAGTCCATGGGATCCCAAAGAGTTGGACATAAGCGACTAACACTTTCACTTTCACATAGACAGCGCTAGAACAACTTTTAGTTGAATCCAGCAGACTTCAGCTGAGATCACTCCAAAAGGAGGCCATTCATCCAGCAACTATGAAAAGAGGCTCACCAGATCATTTTGGTCCCAGATGAGGATTTACTTATGTCCAAGCCAGCATCTCCAGATGGGCTTCCCTGGTGGCTCAGGGGTAAAGAATCCGCCTCTAATGAAGGAGACCTAGGCTAGATCTCTGAGTGAGGAAGATCCCCTGGAGAAGAAAAAGACTACCCACTCCAGTATTCTTGGAAATTCCATGCACAGACGAGCCTGGCGGGCTACAGTCCACAGGGAAGCAAAAGAATTAGACATGGCCTAGCAAGTAAATAACAACATCTCCAGGCATTAAGTACCTTCAACAAGCAGACAAGGCAAGTTCCAAAATCAAGTGGGATGTCAAGCCCCAAAACTCATCTGAGTAACACATATTTTTCCCTACAATGAATAAGCATCTTTTAATCTTCAGGAATTTTTTAATTTAATAAATGCTTAACAAAATCAAATCTGTAATATTTATAATTTTGTATTAAGTGATACATGTAAATTTGAAATTTTAAATATTCACATTATAATTTGGCCTCTTCAAATATAGTTCAACCTTGTAGTTCTAATTTAAAATATGTTATTAAAAAAAATATGTTATTAAGAGTTGTGATTGTGAAAACACTATAACACTGGAAAATTTAAGAGATTTTAGTGTTTCCATATCTGTGAATTTGATTTGTTAGATTAACAATAATTTTTTAAGTACTTAGGAATAATTTTGTTAGCTTAAAAAAAATCATAGTCTATCCAAAGGAATCAAGTATATTTAAATTATAAATGAAATTTAAACTATTTCAGGTTTAAATATGTAAATGGACTCAAGCATTAGTCAAAGTCTCCCTTAAATGTGACTAAAATTTACTGGACTTATAAATAGAAAAATAAGATTTTTAAACTGAATTTAAAAGCTAAGAAAGAGCTGCATTTATGGTTTTGTAACAATTAATGAGGTTACACACAAAAATTGCCTTAAAGGATAGGTTTTAAAGCCATGTAGTGAGGCATACCTGGCAGCTAATTAATAAAAATATTTTGTTATTATTTTGCAATATTTTTCAACTTTTAACAATGTATAACATTATGATTTATTTTCTGAGTCTATATAAGTATTCACTTTTGTACAGAGACACAGATATAGAGAACAAATATGTGGATACCAAGGGGGAAAGGTGGAGAGGAGTTGGGAGAATTGGGACTGATACATGTACACTATCGATACTATGTATAAAATAGACAAATAATGAGCACAGTGAACTCTACTTAAGGCACTGTGGTGACCCCAAAGAAGTCCCAACGGAGGGGATATAAGTATATGTATGACTGATTTATTTTCTTGTACAGTACAAACTAATACAACATTGTAAAGCAACTATACTCCAATAAAAATTAATTTTAACAAAAGAGAGGTGTGGGTTAAGCAAAAGAGCAGAATTATGCACTATTTATCGCTGAGTGCCTATTCTATGTTTAACACTATGGGGAAATAGAAAAGCATATAAAGTTTTTAATCAAGTAAGGCAGGTAAGATGCACAAACCTGAAACAATTAGAGAACAGAATGGTTCAGTTCAATAAACAGTTATTGAGAGCCAGTCTTCCAGGAGATACAATGATAGGCTCCAGGGAGCAGGAGAAGGCTGGGCTCAAAAACAAACAATAAGCTTTATAATTAAGCACGAAATTGTGTGTTGCAGAAGTCAAGTGAGAAGCGTTCAGAAAGACATACCAAAGTATACGGGAACAGCTGAGATGTATGGACGAGGTGAGACTTGATCTGGGCTTTGAAGGATGGCAAGGACTGAAATGCACAGAACAGGAGAGCGCTGGAAGAGAGAGGTACCATGACCCTGTTGTGCAAAGGAAGAGACAAAGAAGCCAGCAGAGAAGAGATGCTTCACGCGACTTCACGCGGCAGTGGACTGAGATTACGGAAACATTTCTGAATTACACAAGAGTTAAAAGTTAGTCACCAGTCTAAGTTACTAAAGACTAGGACTAAAAACAATAACATCACTACTAAATATTGGGAGGAAGTGGCATAAAATAAGATAAATCCTCACCTGTCACAGCAAGGAGCCAATGAATACTATTTAAATTTGGCTCAAATGGTAATCTGCCTGCAAGGCAAGAGACCCAGGTCTGATCCCTGGGTCAGGAAGATCCCCTGGAGAAGGGAATGGCAACCCATTCCAGTATTCTTGCCTGGAGAATCCCATGGACAGAGGAGCCTGGCAGGCTACAGTCCATAGGGTCACAAAGAGTCGGACACGACTGAGTAATGAACACTTTCACTTTCAATCAAGAACAAAGTATAAGTATGTATTATTAGACCTTTAGGGATAAACAGGAGAGGAACAATAGAATTAAAATAATTTGTCTCTTTGTCTCTGGGAAATGAACTGAGGATAAAGAGGGCTGGGGATCAGAGAATACTGCTTCTCACCCTGAACTCTTCTGCCCTGTTTGATAACATGCAAATACATCACTTTGGTCCAAATATGAAAATTCAAGACAAACTGAGCTATTAAGGCACGTTTGTTTGACTCAGAAACACATTCACTATAAAGCTAATAAAGCTTCAGCTTCGAGGCCCCTCACTTCATTGACCCCTTCCAAGACCTATATCTAATTTTGTAATTATATATTTTCTATTCTGTTTTCTTAGAGTCCCCCAAGTCATGTAAGCTTCAGGCTCTGATGACCCTAACTTGAACCAAGATCTTTCTCATTTCTTACAGTTCCTTATTGTCTTTCTTACTTTATATTTCCTAGAAGGAACCTAGTCTCACCACTTTTGATGTCACTTTTAGTCTAGGCACACTATCTTGGTTATGCTAATAAGTGATTTTTAGTCAAAATAAAGATTCCTACTTGATTCAGGAAGCAGTACCAAAGCACAAAGATTTTCAAACATGAAAATGATACGAGGGAAGGAGTGATTTATAAAATACTCCCTTGATGTAGCTGGTTTGATGTTGGGAGAGACAAAGGGAAGCAAAGAGAGCAGATGAAAGCCACGGCAATAACTAGCAGACAAGAGGTGAAGGCACAGACCAGGTGGTGAAGGAAGGAATGGAAAAAACGGAGAGACGAAAGAGGTCTTCCAAAATAGAACTGAACGGGCCTGGTTACCTACTGAAGAGCTGCCCCACAAACAATAATCAATTAGAATCCTTCCCAATTATATGTCAGGAGGGCACCTGATGTTTTACTCTTCACTTGGCAGATTTATCACAAGCTTCAACTGATAATTTGACCAGTAAAACCGATTTGAATGAAGACATCCTGCCAGTTAGTCGGTAACTCTAGCCAAAAATTTGTGCATGGAGTTCCATCATCTTGAACTTTCTAGCTCTGGATATATATTCATATCCTTGTACATCATTCAGGAGCATGTGCTGACAAGAAAGGCTGGTAAGTGGATTCAATGAGGGCGCTAACGGTTCTATGGATCACGGTGTATTCAGTTTATACAGCTGCCTGTACCCTGACTGTGGCAGATGGATAACTAGTCCACGTTCTATGGGAGGAGACACAGGGCAAAATGGTTCTATGAGGGTCAAGCCAGTTGGCAAAAAACAGCAGGCTAAAGAAATCCATGAATAACCTCTAGATACTGTCTACTTCTCTTATGAATCAGTAAAATTTAATATCTCTACAGCATATTGAGGGTTGTGTGTATGTAATGTGGGGATTCTGAACACATCGACTGTCAGTCTTTAAATTTCTCTGTGGAAATAAGAAATTTAAAATCTTGTCTGTATGTGACCAAACCAGCACAGCTGACCTGGAAAGTGAAGTCAGCTAATGATGCACCTGGGTTGTTTCCGGATTGACTGATGGAACTGCCATGCATCTGGAGAGACTAAATACAGGACTGAGCCTTGGGAGGAACCCTTTCCTTCATCCTTCATCCCTTGGCTTGGGAATTTTTTTCTCCTACAAATGCAGCCTGATCCTTCTGTCTTAAAAAACATATTAACTGTTGTCTTAAAAAAGCATATTAACTTTTTTGATGGAATAAATAAGGACTAAGACTTAAATGCCTACCAACAGTCCTGGGTGTTCATTGGAAGGACTGATGCTGAAGCTGAAACTCCAATACTTTGGCCACCTCATGCAAAGAGTTGACTCATTGGAAAAGACCCTTGTGCTGGGAGGGATTGGGGGCAGGAGAAGAAGGGGACAACAGAGGATGAGATGGCTGGATGACATCACTGACTCAATGGACATGAGTTTGAGCAAACTCTGGGAGTTTGAGGTGGACAGGGAGGCCTGGCGTGCTGCGATTCATGGGGTCACAAAGAGTCAGACACGACTGAGCGACTGAACTGACTGAACTGACTGACCAAGTACAGAAAGTGAGTTTAGAAAAAAAACTAAGTCTTACATAAGTAAGCAAACACATATTTTTTTTCAATTTTTTTAAAAAGAAAGTGACTTAAGTAGTAGAAATAGAGAGCTAAGTATGTATAGTGCTACTTCCTGCAACAGCTCCAAAACTGGTGAGTAAATTAGATAGACCATCAACCTGTGAAGGCAACAAAAGAGATGCACTAATTGCCATGTTTAGTTCTTTCACAGCATGTAAAAAGAAGAGGGGAGTCCTCCAGCGCATCCTTTCTGACATCTTCTCCCACTTCAATCTATAACATGTCCCCACTCTCTTCACACCTTTCAGCTCATCCTCTCTACTGACTCTGTGTCATCATCAGCATTGTAAACATGAAGTCTCCTTAAAAAAAAAAATTTCTCTTACAAGCACTGCCCTTTGAAACTCAAACTTCATTAAAAAGATATGTCCAACTCAAGTAACAAGTGTTGGCAAGGATGTAGAGAAAAGGGAACCCTCCTACACAGTTGGTGGAAATGTAGATTGGTTCAGCCACTGTGAAAAACAGTACAAAGGTCTCTCAAAAACTGAGAAAAAAAAAAAACAGGAACTACTATATGACCCAGCAATTCAACTCCTGGGTATATATCCAAAAAAACAAAAAACCCACTTATTCAAAAATATGCATGTGCCCCAATGTTCATAGAAGCATTCTTTATAATTGACAAGATATGAGAGCAAGCTAAGTGTCCATCAACAGATGAATGGATAGAGAAGATGTGGTCTATACATACAATGGAATGCTCCTCAGCCATGAAAAAGCAAAATTTCACCATTTACAGCAACATGGATGGACTTGGAAGGCATTATGATAAGTGAAATAAACAGAGAAAGACAACTACTGTATGATATCATTTGTATACGGAATCTAAAAAATACCACAATCTAGTGACTATAACAAAACAAGAGGCAGACTCACAGATATAGAGAACAAAATAGTTGTGGTTACCAGTGTGTATATGGCGGGGGGGTAGCAATATAGAGGTAGGAGAATGGAAGATAAAAGCTACTGGGTGTAAGATAGGCTAAAGGATGAACCGTACAACATAAGGAATATATTCAAAATTTCATAATAACTATAAATGGAAAGTAACCTTTAAAAGTTCTTCAAATTTAAAAAAAAAAAACTATGTCCAATCACTGCCTCCTCAGCCTCACCATCACTTCCTTCTGCCACAACAGTTTCACACCTGTCCCTACTTCTCCCAGGAACCACTCCTGCCAAGATGGCTAGTGATCTCCTTGTCTTGAGCCAAATTCAGTGGTTTTTGATTCTGTGATCCCTAATCTGCTCTCAATACTTTTTAACTCTCCCATTACTCTTAAATACTTTGCAAAAAAAAAAAGAAATAAAGAACATTGTTTCTTGGCTTTCACTCTTCTCTGGCTATTTATTCTCAATGTCTTTTGCTGGCTCTTCTCTAAGTATTAGTTTAATATGAGCCCTGGGTCTGTTTTCTGACTCTCTTCTCCTTGTACACCCTCTCCAAGTGATATCATCCTCTCCAATAGATTCAATCACCCTGTTTATGTGAATGACTATCACAATCTAGCTCTCCTGCTGAGTTTCAGAACCTTAGGTCCAATGGGCATCATCTTTTGTTTATTCCAGAAGCTACTTAAGCTCATCTAAAACCAGACTCATCTCTCTGATCAAACTCTTCTCTCTCCTGGGTTTACCCTCTTGTTGGATGAAGCCAGAGTCTACTTAGGAATTCCCTGGTGATCCTGGGGTTAAAACTCCACACTTCCAAAGCAGGGCACACAGGTTCAATTCCTGTTTGGGAAACTAAGATGCCACATGGCCAAAATATAAAAATTTAAAAGTTCCAAAAATTAAAAGAAGTGAGAGTCTACTTAGCTTTGCTACTCCGAAGGACATCAGCACCAGTGTAGGCGAAGTGTTCACTATCTTAAGAGCTGTATAGTTATTTATCCCTATTCTGATTCAATTAGTGCAGATTCATTCTTTTCCTGTGATTTTAAATATCAGTCATGTTAGATAAATAAAACATCTCCTTAACTACTTTGGAAGATACATAACAAACCTAAATGGTATAGAAAACATTAAACAAAATATTTTAGGAGATATTATTAATGTTGAATTTCACTTGCTGAACTAAAAATCCAATGTCTTTTAGGGACCAGAAGGATGAGATAGACTTCACTTTGTGATACCTTGATGCTACCCTAGAAAATTTTACTCAATATAATTATATACACAGGCTTCCCTGGTATCTCAGTGGTAAAGAATCTACCTGCAATGTGGGAGACACCGTTTCCATACCTGGGTCAGCAAGATTCCCCAGAAAGGCAATGGCAACTCACTCTAGTATTCTTGCCTGGGAAATCCCATGGGCTGAGAAGTCTGGCAGGCTACAGTCCATAGAGTCACAAAGAGTCAGACATGACTTAGCAACTGAATAACAACAACAATGACATACACACTATTTTATAAAGCAGGTATCTGTCCAGCTTCTGTTCTTCCTTATATATTGGGCAGTTAAGGTTGAGTTCAAAGTATTGCCAGGGTCAACCAGGCAAACAAAGAGCAAAGGATGATATAAGTGTTGAGCTTCCCTGCTTCCTGAGACTTTCATCACTGCACAAGGGGTGATAATACTGACCTCACATGAATGTTGGATTTAATGAGACCAACTGCACAAAATGCTTGGCATAGTCTGGATGCTCAAAGATTTCAACAAAAATATTTATTTTTTAAAATTCCCCACCATTCTTTTTCCTTTCCCCCAAATTTGAGGCAATTGAACCCTTCTGGTACAGGATGAAATACCGAGAAAAATCCAGCATGATCCCAGATGAGAAACATTCCAGCAGACCTGTAAGAGATTAACTTTGGCTTAAAATTATTTCACGTGTTTCAAGTGTTCAAGACTACAGTTCTCAGATGTATTCGCTAATGGACCCAAACCCCTACAGTACCTCAAGAGTGGACCTGACTGCTTAAGGCCCTCAAAATTCTCATTGATGAGATTAAATTAAATGGCCAGAAGCAGTGAGGACTGCCTTACCCTCCAGAAGCAAATTTAGCTCATATACAAAATGTTCATATAGTCCCAAACCAAGGAGAAGAAAAAAAGATATGAAGAACAAAGAGGACACTTCTGAAAATTATCAGCAATCACCTCTAAAAATTCCTGGCTTTCCTTCAAAACAACAAGAAATTGGGAAGAAAGTTTCTGTGCACTCGGGGACGGAGAAGGGGGTGGGGATTGGGAAACAGCTGGCTACTCCTAGGAAGAAAGAGGAATTGTTCCTAAGTAGGACTAGGGGTTTATGAATAAAGGTGAGGTGGAGGAGAACAATTTTCTCTAGACTCTCCATGAAAAGGGAAGAACCTGGCTGATGACAAGCTAAGAGTAACTTGTGAAAGCCCACGTTACTAGTGCCGGTCTAACAACCAGCCACCAGCAGCCCTCACAAGAAGCCGGACGCTCTCAGCAAAGATGCCCTTCATAGTTTCCTTACTGGAAATGTGGAAGGAGTTCCCACAGAATAGGCCAAAAGACATAGCTGTGCCCACAATCCCAACATAATGAATTTGTAATTGGTGCAGGAGGGAGCAAGATGGTGGAGGAGTAGGTGGACGTGGAGTACATCTCTCCTCACGGATACATCAAGAATACACCTTCAGACACAGAAGTATAGGCAGAACACTAGCCAAGAGGATGCAGAAGTACCTGACCACCAAAAAAGAATACATACAACCATGCAAAACTCCGTAGGACAAAGGAACTAGGGGGGAAAACAGGAGTGTTGGTAGGACTGGAGCTGCCCTCAGTGGGTGAGGGAACTGAAGCAGGGGTCCGATCCCCACATCGGGGCAATTGTCTGGGTCAGAAAAGGAACATTTGAGACTGAGAGTGAAGCAGCTGATCGGTGACAGTTTAAATGGAATGAGAATCAGACAGTCCTTGCTACGGCCATCCATACCCTGGAGAGGGACGGAGGTCCCCTAAAAGTTGCAACAACTGGGAGCTGGAGCATAGGGATTGTGGAGCAATTTCAGGGTGAGGGCTGCTGTTGACTGCTGAGACAGACCAAGGGGACATGAGAAATGCTTGTGGAGGAAAGCCAAGAAGCCATGGATGCAAGGCAATACTGCTGAGTCACGAGTAAGGACTGGAGCCATCACCATAGCCTCTCTCTTCCCACTCGTCAACACCCGCAGCTGAACAGTAGAGAGGCTGGCCCTTCAAGCACCTAACATGTGGAACAACAGAGAAACACCCCAGCCAGGAGGCCTCTTTAAGTGCCTGAATGGGCGGAGCAATGAAAAGACTAGCCAAAAAGGCCTTCTAATCACCAGCTTCCAGAGGCTAGAAAAAGACTCTGACAGAGCCATAACTCCTGCGGCTGAGGCAGTCCATGTCCCTGCACACTTCGTGCCACCAGGGTCTCTGCGACCCAAGCAGCTGTTCCACCTTCATGCTCAACCCTCATTGGAGCAGAGCCGCCACAGCCAAAAAATGTCTTGCATCTATGCACACAGGGCTGCTTTGGTCGTGTCCAACTCTTTGTGACCCTGTGAACTGCGGCCTGCCATGCATCTCTGTCAGGGGGTTCTCCAGGCAAGAATACTGGAGTGGGCTGCCATATCCTTCTCAGTTCAGCTCAGTTCACTGGCTCAGTTGTGTCTGACTCTTTGCAACCCCATGGACTGCAGCACGCCAGGCCTTCCTGTCCATCACCAACTCCCAGTCATGTCCACTGAGTCGGTAATGCCATCCAACCATTTCATCCTCTGTCGTCCCCTTCTCCTCTCACCTTCAATCTTTCCCAGCATCAGGGTCTTTCCAATGAGTCAGCTCTTCACATCAGGTGGCCAAAGGATTGGAGTTTCAGCTTCAGCATCAGTCCTTCCAATGAACACCCAGGACTAATCTCCTTTAGGATGGACTGGTTGGATCTCCTTGTAGTCCAAGGGACTCTCAAGAGTCTTCTCCAACACCACAGTTCAAAAGCATCAATTCTTCTGTGCTCAGCTTTCTTTATAGTCCACCTCTCACATCCATACATGACCACTGGAAAAACCATAGCCTTGACTAGACGGACCTTTGTTGGCAAAGTGATGTCTCTGCTTTTTAATATGCTGTCTAGGTTGGGCTTCCCTTGTGGCTCAGCTGGTAAAGAATCCACCTGCAATGAGGGAGACCTGGGTTTGATCCCTGGGTTGGAAAGATCCCTTAGAGAAGGGAAAGGCTACCCACTCCAGTATTCTGGCCTGGAGTATCCCATGGGCTCTGTAGTCCATGGGATCACAAAGAGTCAGACACGACTGGGAGACTTTCACTTTCATTTCACAGGTTGGTCATAACTTTTCTTCCAAGGAGTAAGCGTCGTTTTATTTCATGACTGCAGTCACCATCTGCAGTGATTTTGGAGCCCCCCAAAATAAAGTCTGCCATGGTTTCCACTGTTTCCCCATCTATTTGCCATGAAGTGATGAGACCAGATATCATGATCTTTGTTTTCTGAATGCTGAGCTTTAAGCCAGGTTTTTCACTCTCCTCTTTCACTTTCATCAGGAGGCTCTTTAGTTCTTCACTTTCTGCCATAAGGGTGGTGTCATCTGCATATCCAAGGTTATTGATATTTCTCATGGCAATCTTGATTCCAGCTTGTGCTTCATCCAGCCCAGCATTTCTCATGATGTACTCTGCATGTAAGTTAAATAAGCTTGGTGACAATATACAGCCTTGATGTACTCTTTTTCCTATTTGGAACCAGTCTGTTTTTCCATGTCCAGTTCTAACTGTTGCTTCCTGACCTGCATACAGGTTTCTCAAGAGGCAGGTCAGGTGGTCTGGTATCCCATCTCTTTCAGAATTTTCCACAGTTTATTGTGATCCACACAGTCAAAGGCTTTGGCATAGTCAATAAAGCAGAAATAGATGTTTTTCTGGAACTCTCTTGCTTTGTCAATGATCCAGAAGATGTTGGCAATTTGATCTCTGGTTCCTCTGCCTTTTCTAAAACCAGCTTGAACATCTGGAAGTTCATGGTGCACGTATTGCTGAAGCCTGGCTTGGAGAATTTTGAGCATTACTTTACTAGCGTGTGAGATGAGTGCAATTGTGCAGTAGTTTGAGCATTCTTTGCTATTGCCTTTCTTATACAGAGTCTCATACAGGATAAACCCAAGAAGAAACACACCAAGACACATACTAATCAAACTAACAAAGATTAAACACAAAGAAAGAATATTAAAAGCAGCAAGGGAAAAGCAACAAGTAACATACAAGGGAAAGTCCATATGTTTAACAGCTGATCTTTCAGCAGAAACTCTGCAGGCCAGGATATATTTAAAGTACTGAAAGGGAAAAATCTACAACCAAAATTACTGTACCCAGCAAGGATCTCATTCAAAATTGATAGAGAAATAAAAAGCTTTTCAGACAACCAAAAGTTAAGAAAATTCAGTACCATCAAACCAGCTTTACAACAAATGGTAAAGGGACATATAGTCAGGAAATACAAGAGAAGAAAAGATCTACAAAACAAACCCCAAACAATTAAGAAAATGGCAATGGGAACATATATATCAATAATTACTTTTAATGTAAATGGATTAAATGTTCCAACCAAAAGGCACAGACTGGCTGAATGGATACAAAAACAAGACCCATATATATGCTGTCTACAAGAAACCCACTTCAGACCTAAAGACACATATAAACAAAGTAAGAGGATGGAAAAATATATTCCATGCAAATAGGAAGCAAAAGAAAGCTGGAGTAGCAATCCTCATATCAGACAGAATAGACTTTAAAATAAAGGATATTACAAGAGATAAGGAAGGACACTACATAATAAAGAGATCAACCCAAGAAGAAGACATACAATTGTAAATATCTATGCACCCAACATGGAGAAGGAAATGGCAACCCACTGCAGTATTCTTGCCCAGAGAATCCTATGGATGGAGGAGCCTGGTGGGCTGCTGTCCATAGGGTCGCACAGAGTCGGACACAACTGAAGTGACTTTTCATGCAAGCATGCATTGGAGAAGGGTATGGCAACCCACTCCAGTATTCTTGCCTGGAGAATCCCAGGGACAGAGGAGCCTGGTGGGCTGCCGTCTATGGGGTCGCACAGAGTTGGACACGACTGAAGTGACTTAGCAGCAGCAGCAGCAGCACGCACCCAACATAAGAGCACCTCAAAATAAAAGGCAAATACTAACAGACATAAAAGGAGAAATTGACAGTAACACAATAATAGGAGACTTTAACATCCCACTTACACCAAAGAACAGATCGTCAAAACAGAAAAGTAGTAAGAAAACACAGGTCTTAAATGATACATTAGATGAGATGGAGCTCATTGATATTTTCAGGACATTCCACCCAAATGCAGAAGAATACACCTTCTTCTCAAATGCACAGAGAACATTCCCCAGGATAGACCACACCTTGGATCACAAATCAAATCTCAGTAAATTTAAGAAAACTGAAATAGTATCAAGCATCTTTTCTGACCACAGCGCTATGAGACTAGACATCAATTACAGGAAAAACTACTGTAAAAAACACAAATACAGGGAGATTAAATAATATGTTTCTAAATAATGAACAGGTTACCAAAGAAATCAAAAGGGAAATCAAAAAATTCCTAGAAACAAATGACAATGAAAACATAACAACTCAAAACCTGCGGGGTGTAATTAGTGCAATCACTGGTAGTGTCGAGCTCCTGGTATCTCCCTTTCACTCAAGTGCCCAGGCCTGACTTTTTTCTAGGGCAGCCAACTTCAAGCTGGGGTACGTACACACACACTCCTGTAGATACATGAAGACTTTCCAAGAGGCACACAAAAAAGGACAGTTTTAAGATCATCAATTTCCTCAACTTCTGTCAGTACTATCTGGCTGAGAAAGAGCTTGATGTTAGGGTAACCTCATCATCTCCCTATCTTCTATTAATACTTTGCTAAAGAAATGCATACCTCCCCCAAAAAAAGAAGGAATTATTCAGCCATAAAAAACAAGGAAACCTTGCCAGTTGCAACAACACGGACAGACCTTGAGGGCATTAGGCTAAGTGAATAAGTCAGACTAAGACAAATACCATATGATCTCATTTATATTTGGAAACTAAAACTATACAAAAAAAAACACAGACTCATAGATACAGGGAACAGATTGGTAGTTGCCAGAGGCGGGGGTGGAGGAGGAGAAAATGAGTGAAGGTGGTCAAAGAGCACAAACTTCCAATTATAAGATAAATAGGTCCTGGGGATGTAATGTGCAGCATGGTGACTACAGTTAATAGTATACTGTGTATTTGAAAGTTGCTAACAGAGGAGGTCTTAAAAGTTTTCATCAGAAGAAAAAAAAAGTGTAACTATATGTGCTCGTGGATGTTAACTAGACTAATTGTGGCAATCACTTCACAAAATGTACAAATATCACATCATTACATTTGTACCTGAAACTAACATAATGCTATATATGTCAACTATATCTCAATTTTAAAAATTAAACAACATAGAGAAGCAGAAATATAATAAGTAAAATTTCTACTACCTAGAAAAAAAAAAGCAAAATGAAATGCATACCTTATACCTGTTCTCAATTTTACTGCCCTGAGGCAGAACATCTGCAGAGGAAAGGAAGACTTAAGTCAGAATAGATAGATATAAAGGAAGCAAATAATTTTAATGACTTGAAATAAACGTCTTTGCTAGTCAGGTGGTGTCTCAACTCAGGCTGCTATAATGTCATACCATAGACTAGGTGCTTTATAAACAACAGAATTTATTTCTTACATTTCTGGGGGCTGATAGTCCAAGATCAAGACACCAGCAGACTCGGTGCCTGACATGACCCTACTTTGGTTCACGGATGGCCATCTTTTCATGGTGCCCTAACATGGCAGAAGGAGTGAGGGCTCTCTATGCGGTCTCCTTTACACAGGTTCTAATATCATTCCTGAAGATTTCAGCCTCATGACCTAATCACCACCCAAGGTACCACTTCAAAATACAGCACAATGAAAAGCAGGTTTCAACATAGGAATGGGGGTGGGGGACCACAAACTCTGAATAGCCTACAGAGTAAGGCTTATTTCTTGCTTCCCAAATAATTTAAAGTATGATCTAATCACAGCTGACCTTTGGCAAGCCCAAAATGAGACCTTTACCAAATGATTTGGAAGGAGATAAATAAAGAACAGCAAACTAGAAATGTGAAGATGGTATTGCTATTAAAAACAACCTCTGTTTCCATCTAACTGGTCATCTGATAACATTTCTTGTGCACACACAAGTGTATGAACAAAAACTAGAACAGAATTAATGCTCACTCTAGTAATAGGAAGCAGTAGTCATCCATGGATAAGCTAACTGGAAGGAAAGCCATATTCATTTTACTATAATACATAATCAATACAAATTAACACTTAAAGCCATATAATCACATAGAATTTTTAAATTAAAACTTATATTTATTTTGTTGGCCCTATAAGGATAGCCATAAACAGTCAAGAAGGAAAAACAAAACAACACAAAACATATAAAGTCTGTCAGTGTTTAAGACAAGCTTGTTCCTGTATTATTTACATAAATGATGATGGGTATCTGATGGCTGTAGTATCTGCATCCCACTGGATATATTTTTTAAAGTGATAGTTTTATTCTAAATGTTTATAGTACACTAGATATTCTATCCTCTGCAACAACTTCAACTTACATTGCAAAACTGTAGCTGTCACTTTCAGAGGGTACATGAACAAGAGCCTGAAGATGACAACTTATAGAACATCAGCCCACCAACTTTTTTCATAGGGAGCATCCCCTCTTGAACATTTTTTAAAAGGCAGTAGTAGTTTTACTTTCTATATCTATTAACTAAGGAAAATTAAGTCATAAAAACTAGTAGTAACAGTTACCAGCAACATTTATAAATTATTAAATGAATTTTATATTCATCAAAATAGCAGCTGCATGCACCTAAAGACTTTAAGCCATATAGATTTGAAGTGTGCTATCCTCTAATCCAAAGAGAATATTTGGGGGCACACAAGGCTTCACAGAAACTCTATACTAATGCCACAGCCTCCATTCTCAGCACCACATTGCCTGGGTTGGGGTCATTTGCCCTTTGCAGAGTGGTCTTTCCCTGTGAGAAGGATAGAAAATACTCATGAAGTCTGTTTCAAGGGGAAACCTTTAGGAGGAGTACACAGATTCAAATCCTCTTTGTAGCCACAACAAGCAGGTAGTTCAAATGTGTGACCCTTCCTAGGGGTAGGCTGGAACTGTGACCAATAGTAGGCTGTATCCTGGGCTTAAAGGGGCAGCTCTGCTCAGCTCTACCCAACTGTTGACATGGCTTGAGTTAAAGGAAGCTTTTCACCTTTTAGGGAAAGCTGGGTTTTTGTGTGATAATCTCTGGATTTTTAATCCATTTTTTAAAAAACTGTTTGGGCCAAGCTACACACAAACATGAGATGAATGTAGCCCCTAAACCTCCAGTATGCGGTCTGTTTCCTGCTCCTCAAAGTGCACCCTATATCCAAGAACTGTTTGTTACATTCCAGATGAGACATGCATAGCAACTGAGAATAACACTGAGAAACATCTAGACAGAGTAATCCTGTGAATATAATTTTGTCTCTAGTAATAAAAAATTGGCCTTGCATTTTTATATATTTTGTAATTTATTTCTCTAATTAAAAAAAAAAAAAATCTCAGTGAGCAATGGATTACAAATCTTGCCCACAGATAGTTTAACCTTTGTTGTGTCCTTTATCAAAGTAAATCATATCATACAATGTGATACGATAAACTGCTCAGTCTTGTCTGACTCTCGGCGACCCCATGGATTACACTCTGCCAGGCTCCTCTGTCCATGGAATTTTCCAGGCAAGAATACTGGAGTAGGTTGACATTCCCTTCTCCAGGGCATCTTCCCAACCCAAGAATCAAACCTGCATCTCTTCCATTGGCAGCCGAATTCTTTACCATTGCGCCACCTGAGAAGCTCTTATCAAAGTAAAGCGCCTATTTAAAAATGCTGTCCTTTCTAAACCAAATCAAGGCTTGATAACTGAATGTTAGTCTCTGGAATCTTCAGATTACTACCTGAAAAGACATAAGCCTATGAGTTACGGTGTACCCAGTTCTAACCAGCTGACAGACGTCTGCCAACAAAGGCCTAGAAGCTAACCTCTCTTCCCCAGAGGAATGGAGGAAACAACCCTTCACTCCTGCAGGACTGTTTCTGGGCACATCAGGCCACCAAATTTCTTCCAGGGTCAGTTTTGGGAGGAGTGGCCAGATGCCACAGGTCGCCTGGAGTTCCTCCTCCTCCCCTCACCAGTACACAGGGACCTCGCATGTCTATGCCAAGGGCATGCTCTCTGGCTGATGCTTGTGAGTCTGCCTCTTGGAACATAAGCTCCTCTAGGACCAAGAATCTTGCTTCTCGGTCTCCTCAGCTTAGTTCCATTGCACTCAGTTCTCCCTTCTTCTTAGCCAGTACGGGCTCCATGCTCAGCAAAGGTGTCAGCCACCTAGTTCTGAAGCCTACATAGCTAGCATCCAGCTTCCTGCCCTGGTGCTTCTGCCCAAGTGGTCCTCTGACCTTTGTCCTCCCCTGCTTTGGCAGAAGCTCCGGGACAGGAAGTTAGTTGCCCATTATTAATATCAAAGCTTAACGTCCAGAACAAGATGGTTGACTTCCTTGTCTAGTGAGGACCTCTATTTGGGTCAGTCATGCCTAGAAGGGACTTAGGCAAAGGCCGGAGGGCAGGCAGCCGAAAAAACAGAAGTGCTTCAAGATGTGAGAGCCTCTTCATCTTGACAACCAAAGGGTCAGACTCCCCAGTCTGCACACTCCTCTCTAAGGAGCTGAGGGGAACCCCCATGTACACAGTGCACTGGTAAGGGGGAGAATCCCACCCACCGCACCCTAACACCTACTGAACCATTTTGGAGAGCTGGACCTAACCAGCTGCCTGGCTCTCAGAAATTTCCAGCGCAAAATTGTAGGTGGGGGCGGGAGAGCTGTAGGGCAAGCCTGTGGAGGCGATTTTAGAAGTGCAAACGTGGTAGGGAAATTTTCCCCTCAAACCGTCTAGAGGGAAGTGGTCACGATCCACTACAAGTTCTCCTGAAATGATCAAATGCACAGAGGCAAAGCGCCACACTGCTGAGAAACATGGCTGCTTTGCTTCCTCCCCAGCCCCCAGGCAGCTCCAACCTCTTTCATATCAGTGAGTGATCAGTCCCAGCCAGGGGTACAGAGGGATGTGACCAGGCCGGGAAGAACTTCGCTCCCCTTCTAAGTCTTCAGACAGCCAGTTCCCGGCTAGTAACCATTTTTTGCAATTTAAAATTTAAGAAAATTTAAATGGGATTAGCCCTGTGTGTGGAAGAGAAGAGCCTGTTTGACCAAACAGAAAAGGTACCATGTTGTGGAAGTTTTACATATTTTAACTGAGGGGTGTTTGTGCGTATACCCACAGAACAAAGTGCAGTAATTATACAATTAGTTATTTAAGCCATTATAAGGACCAGTGCAACAGGAGGGAGGGGAGAGAATATCTAAAATACATTAAATGATTCTTAAAAACTCATTCTAGGAAAAGGAAATGCCAGAGTAGTAAGATAAGCAGTCTTCATTAACAACAAATTCATCATTTCCCTCCTTCAAAATGAGATACTCTTCTAAGGCAGTTTGCTTGGAGAGTAGTTTTGCACTGTAAATCTGGGACATGTTTTTTATGTATGTGTTTGCTCTGCATGAGGCTTAAGAAAAACACAGCAACCAAACCACCCGGGCCAACCCTGGAGGGAAAGAGAAGACCTAATCACCCGTGATGGCGATTACATAATAGAGATTCGCACACACAAACCCCATGAGTCTCAAAAGAATCAGCCTTTGGCTTCCTGTCATAAAAGATGCCTTTTTTTTCCTTTGTGAGGATCACTAAAAATGCTTCTTAAAGACCAAGTGGATGTCTTCGGTAGAAATAGAGGTCACTTAGGAATGATTTATAAGTACACCCCCAGCCAAAATGAAGCCTGTATCGATAACTAAAGTGCCTCTGCATTTAGCGCAGCAAAAGCTCATAATCTGTTTCTAATCGGTGCCCTGAAGATGCTCCCAAGGAGGAAAAGGCCTGGCGTGGGTAGTCGCCCCTCCCCAGGCCCGCGTCCCAGGCCCTCCCTGGGGCAGCCGGAGTGCTCCTCTCTTAGATAATGCCAGGTACTCTGGAAAGTAGCCGTGTAATAATACACAAACCCCTGATGATGTCAGCGTGTTATTGACTTTCCAAGTCTGAATGACTGAGCAGAGGAGCGGGGGTGGGGCGCGATCCATCCGGCAGCGCGGGGACCGGCCAAGCGAAAATGGGCTCGCGGGCCAGGCGGGGGGAGGGGCAGCAGAGCGGCTCAGCGCTCTGGCTCCGCCAAGGCGGCGTCGGTGTCCACAGCCCAGCCCGGGCACGGCTCCGAGCTCCCTCTCCTCAGCTCTTTACGTTTGGTCAAACACCCCTCCAGCAGAAATCGCTCAGGCCACCCCCTCTGACAACCACCACCCTCCCCCCCTCCCCGGAAGCTTTCACCACGTGGCCGAGCCGCATTACAAAACGGGGACCAGAGGGCTAGAAAGGGTGCCCCTGCCCTTCCCCATCCTGCACCAGAGCCTGCCGCCCCAGCTGCGGTAATTCGCAAATGCGGGGGTCGCCGGCCGCAGGGTATTGCCCTCTGCTAGAGATCCCCTTGGAAATTGCACCTCAGCGGTGGTGACATTTTATGGGATGTGACTGGCTTCCTTTATGACGCTGGGAGTGCAGGTGCCGGGTTGTAGGTTCCTGTTCTCACCCTGCAAACCGACCACAGGGCGTCCAGTCATCTTCAAGGCTAGGTGTGAACCGGGCCAGGCTGCCCTTAAATGGAATTGCACTTGGAGGCCGGGATCTGGGGATAAGCGCTCCAAGCCGGGGCGTGGCCTTCCCCACCAGGCCTGTGCCTCCCTTTCAGGCCCAGCAGCTCCTGCTGGCCTCCTCCCTCCCGCCCACCAGCTTTGCCGGTGGCACCTCTGGGGCTAGGCACCTAGACCACTGCCCCCTGGCACAGCTCCCTCACTCCCTCTCCTCGACCTGCTGAAACCCTCCCAGAAGTCCAGGCCCGCAGAACTTCCACCCAATGCCCCAGGGCCGGACTGCTCCTCCTCAGAGCTCCAGCCTGCCTCTCCCCGCATTCCCTGCCCCACCGGGTTTGTTCTTGGAAGCCCCAGGCGGGGCCCCTGGTTCCCAGTCCTGTTCTGCCCCTTATTAGCTGTGTGCGTGTAGACAGAGTGCTTAACCTCTCTGTATCCTTTATCCGTGAAAAGGGGGAAGCAGTAATCCCCGCAGTCACTGTTGGGAGGATTAAATGAAAGCCGGATTTCATAAGAGACGCCGACCTTCGAATATTCCAGTCCTTTGCCCTCACTAGCAGTGTCATTTGTCAGGCCAGAGTCCCAAGGCGGTTTGCTGGACTGTGGGGCCCGCTGTTCCCCCTACCCTCCGGGCTCTCTAGAGCCCACTCTCAGCGCCCCCCGCCCTCCACGGGGACCCTGGGAAGAGGCACTTTACTACCAGGGTTGGGGTGCCCTGGGGAACGTGCCTCTGACCTAAGCGCGTTCACGGCCTTTTCCCAAATCCTCTCCTCTGCCACCGTGCACGTGGTCCAAAAGTGAAGAGCTGACACTTTTAGTCCAATCAGAAGCCCCCTTGGAGAATTTTGAAACTGGAAGTGAAAAAGTCAATTTCTCCCCCGGCTAAAGCTGCAAAATGTTATAATGTTGGGAACCTTCTCTGTGACCATTTTCTGATCAAGTGGAGGAAAGGCCAGCCTGAAGACAGAGATCAAGGGCCGGGAACAGAGACAGGCTGAGAAGGTGGAGCAGCCAAGGGAGGTCTGATGTTGGCCTGCTACTGCCTCTGACCCTGATTCTTTGTGACAGCCCAGGAGTTTTTACAACAAATTCCTCTTGTTTTTTAACTCAGTTTGCATTTTTAGTACTTGAAACCGAAAAAGTCCTAATAACATACCAACATGGCATTTATTATTCTAACTTGTACTATATCTTAGCTGAGTTCCAGACTAGCTCCCTACCTCTACCATAAACCCCCAGAGGGCAGAACTGTGTCTTTTACCCACCTACAGTCAATGCCTCATGGCAGGGTGCTCCCTAAATGCTCTTCATAATGAATTGAGTGACATGTGAGTGTCCAGGAAGCGTCCTGGAGGCTGTTGGAGGGGGAGCCTTCCACTGGTTCATTGAAAGGGGAAACATTACCTATGCCTACAGTCTCCTGGAAGCCCATTTCTTCTGCCCTGGTGGTAATTAGGGTTTATTCGAGTGAATAGGAAGAGCGAAGAGAAGAAACTTTATCCCCTCTAAATTGTATGTAATAAAAATCTTAGAGAAAATGAGTGAATTGTCAGGCTTAATAATTCCCCCTGGGTTTTTGTTGGAGAGAAGCTGAAGAAATGTACAGTATTCAACATTTATGGGACAACAGATCCACGTTTTATCAGAGAATAAAATGCTGTAGTGCTTAACCTCCTTTTTTCCCCCCTCATTTGTTTCCAAAAGGGTTTTTTTTTCCCCCCCAGCCTATGAGTCACTTCCAGGCAGATCCAAAGACAAAAGCCCGGCTAATCGGCTAATCGTGTGAGTCAGGTCCCCACCCTGCCTTATCATGAACACCCCTTCTAGCTCCCAGAAGACAGGACACTTTTCAGCCTGTGTGACACTGAATGGAACCTGTTACACACCAGGGAGCGGTGTGGGGCCCTCCCAACTCCCTCCAGCATTTGGCAGCTGATCTCTCGACTGATAGCACCTTGGGGTGTTTCCTTCCCAGGGTTATTTTCAATCTGGAATGCTCCATGCAATCTATTCTGTTTTCAAGGACCCTGTTGAGCTCAGGGATACAGAGGTGAATTTATATTTATAAAAAAAGGCCCCAAAACTAACAATCTGACACATAATGGAGAAAGGCTGGAAAGGACTAATGTTAGACAAGCTTTGAGAGCTGCTACTGAGGAGTTGACATTAGATTTCTCAGTCTCCATCCCTCATCATCTCTCAGCAGCACATTACCTGCTTGACTGTCTCCAGCTTCTTGACACACTCACTCTCAAAAGGCTTCCTGGATGCCACCCTCTTGCTGTCCAACCAGAATCTGCTCCCCACCCCCACATCATCTCCCCACCTCCCTCCTCCAGATAGCTTTCTCTTCTAGAGAAGAGATGCGGATGGTACCACATCCACCTGCTGCTTACACCAAACAAGCACTCCTTGCTTTGTTCTCTTCTCCACTCACCACATACAGCCCGTAAACTTGTTTACCTCCAAAAGCTATATCTACCCATGTCCTTCTCCCCATCTACGCTGACACAGCTCAACCAAGTCCCCTCACCTCTTACTCACTCCCCTCCTCAGGCCTCTTAGGCCTTTTATAATCTGGCCCCTTTACCCAATCATACCACCTTCCCCAACTCACACCACACCAGCCACAGGAGACCTCTTTTGCTTCCTCTACCACCCCTACCTCTTCCTTCCTTAAGGTGTATACTCTTGGAATTGATTCCCTCTGCCTGGAAGACTCTTCTGGCCGTTCCTGAGACTGGCCCCTCCATATCTGTCTTAGTTCATTCTGGCTGCTATAACAAACATACCATAGACTGGGTGGCTTACACACTGGAAATTTATTTCTCAGTTCTGGAGGCTAGGAAAGTCCAAGTTAAGGGGCCAGCAGATTCAGTGTCTGGTGAGGGCCCACTTTCTTGCATGCAGACAGAAGTCTGCCTGCTGTGTCCTCACATGGGGGAAAGAGAAAGCATCTCTCTCATGTCTCTTCTTTGAAGGGCACTAATACCGTTCCTGAGGGCTCCACACCTGTGACCTCGTTACCTCCCAAAGGCCCCACCTCCAAATACCATCATATTGGGAATTGGGGTTTTAGCATGAATTTGGTGGGACATAAATATTCAGTCCATAGCAGTATCCATCAGGTTTCACTGGAGCTGTCACCTCCCTAGAGAGACTTTCACAACTACCGCATCTCGCCTTCTCTCACATCACTCAGTTTGTGACCTGTGCAACACTTAACAATAATCAGTAGTGATCAATTACCTTATGCCTTTATTTGTTTGCCTCTGTATTCTCTGTATCCACATTGGAATATAACCTCTGGGAAGGCAGAGCTCTTATCAGGCTTACTCATTGTTCATTGATGAGTTCACTGAACAGTATCTATTTCAGAGCAGACATAGAGGAAGTCTTTTTTGATGAATGATGAATGTTAGGGAAAGTGGAGTGTAGATATTGTCAAATTAGCTCAAGGAAAAGAGGAGGATCTTCCAGTAGACTAAAGAAGAAGGGCACCTCAAAAGGCAGGAAGTCATCAACTACCCAGCCTGTTCACAGAACCCTTTCTTGACCCCATTCACCCTCCAGCTATTCCTTATTACCATGCTCCTTTTATTGCTAAAGAGTGCTCAGGGTCATTGTGACTCACTGTCTTCAATTCTTCTCCTCCCCTTCTCTCCTACTTACCACCAATTATGTTTCCACCCCAAACCACTCTACCGCAACTGCTTTCCTCAAGGTTACCAATGATCTCCATATTGTTAAAGTCAACTGTCAGAGTTTCCAGGCTCATCTTACTGAATGGATCAGCTGCATCTGATATAAGTGATCACTGACTCCTGGAAATACTTTCTTTACTTGGTACCCAGGAAGGCACCCTCTACTGTTTTGTCTCCCCGCTTACTGACCGTACTGTCCCAATCTCCTTGATGATTCCTCCACTCTACCCATCTTTTGTCTCCTGAATGTTGAAGCATTTCACATCCAAATCCTGTGTTTCCCTTTTAAATGGATCCCTAGTCAGACTACCTCTTACCACTTCCACCCTGTTACCTTGGTCTGAACCATTATCCTCTCTCACCTGATTATTGCAACAACTTCCCAGCTGGTCTTCCCCTTTCTGCACTTCAGTCTGCCCACAGCATGGCAGACAGAGGGGGCCTTTGAAAATACGTCCGGTCATGTCATTCTTGCACAAAACCCTCCCATGGCTTTCCGTTTCACTCAGGATGAAAGTCGAAGTCCTTACAGTGTCATTCAAGACTCCATCTGGTCCCACCACCTACCGGCCAACCAGTTTAACTCTCTTGCTTTCTCATTGCCATTGCAGCACACCAGCCTTTTAACTGCTGGTGTTTAACTCCAAAGCAACAGCCATTCCTGGCGTCAAGACCTTTGAGATGGCCCCGGCCTCTGCCTGGAAGGCAGTTTTCTAAGATGTCTGCATAGTTTGCCCCTGGATCAGCTAGCTCTTATTGCAACTATGCTCATAACTGAAACATCACCTTACCTTCTCAGAGAGGTCTACCCCATCACCCCCGATTCCCATTCCCAGTACAAGTAAATCTCCCCGTCTTGCTCCAGTTTTCTCATAGGTCTCATCACTTTCTAATTTGCTACATAATGTTTATCATCTTTCTCCCTCTACACTGTAGACTCAGTTTTATTTACTGATATATCCCCAGCATGTAGAACTGTACTTGACCCTTATGAGTAGGCATGTGTTAAATATTTGCCAAATAAATATAGAATTTGAGAATGAAAGTGTATAGACCAGAACCTAGAACTCTGTTGTTAAGACTGGGCAATAATCACAGCAGAACTAGAACTGGAGAAATAACTGGAAGCCATGCTTCTTTAAGGTCTCGTAGGCTATGCTAAATTGTTTGGATTTTATTTTGCATGCAATGGAGTAGCATTAATCCTTTCTAAGCTGGGGACTCTGACAGTGATTGTGCCTCAAATGGTTCTGGATGCACCGTGGAATACAGTAGGGTAGAGCTGAGTGGCCCAGGGCCCTGGTGGCAGGCTGTGGGCAGCTGGACTGATGAGCAACAAGCCTTCTCTGAGTCTCTCCGTTCAAGATGTCAGAGTGGTTGCTAACTTCACTTACTGGCATACCTGACAAGGGCTCCCCACGTGTGCTAGAAAGAGTACATGGAACTCAGATGATGGGAAAGAGGACCTCAGACTTCTTTCACCTGAGCCTCAAACTACAGGTATCACTTGGAGCATGTATTGTAAGAATAATAATCACTTACCCTTACATAGCACCACAGAGCTGACAAAGGATTTTTTCAGCCATTTCATCTAAAAACTCAAAGACCTAAAGTACTCTAGCCAGTATGTTTAAGTATCTAGCCACTTCACTGGTTAAGAAAGGAAATAACACTTATGTCCTGAAATTCACTAGGGAGCGTTTCCAGTGAATTGCTAAAAACACAGTTAAAACACAATCTGGGGCACTTCTTTTCTTCTAACGAATACCATATTGGATTTGAATTTTTCAGAGATCTCAGGTCAGTATTGCTGTTCAACCTGATTCCATAGGTTCTTTAGAATCCATCAAATGATTCTCCTCTCTGCAGTGTGGTCCCCTGAGTGTGTTTGCAGATACTCACATAAAGGCACTAACAGGTAAAGTAGGTACTTTCCCCAGTTACTTCTGCACAGAGTAAGAGATCACACTTAGCTTCCCCCAACCACCGAGAGATCACTCAGGCTTGTAAGAATATTTATAGGGCTACCAGGAGTTCCCCGTTAGTCCCCCGAACACTTGGCACACCCCAGAGAGGGTTTGTTTTCACATAAATAGTCTTTGTACCTCCCACATGCCTTTCTTCTTTGGCAGAAACCCAATTTGGCCATGACTGTATCTGAATGCTATGGCCCAAGCAAGGAGTTTCATATAGATACACAGACTTTCGCAGCTGGAAGCAACTTTAGACATTATCTAGTGAGTGTAAACATCTTCATTTTTCCAGATGAGAAAACTGAGGCTCACCAAGCAAAGGGAAAGAAAAAGCAAAGAAAAGGGATGCTTTCTAAGCTGATGCCATGATACAGACCTGTGGCAGACAGTGTTCCATATTTCCTTTTCTCTTTTCTATGCACCCCCCCCCCCAAATCTTTAAGGTCAATGTATTAGTCAGAGTTCTCCAAGGAACAGAACTAATAGGATGTGTATATACGGAGAGTGAGATTCAGTTTAAGGAATTGACTCTCAAGATAACGTAGGCCTCTACTGCATTGGATGTGAGACTGGAAAGGCAAGGAAGAGCTGATGTTGCTATTCGAGTCCAGAGGTCATCTGCTAACAAAATCGTTTCTCACTTGGGGAAAATCTATCTTTTTTTCTATTCAGGGCTTCAACTGATAGGATGAGGCCCAAGTACATTTCTGGGGGGCCATCTACTTTACTCAGAGTCCATCCAATTTAAATGTTAATCTCATCCAGAAATACCCTCATAGAAACATCCAGAATAATGTCTGACCAAATATCTGGACACTGTGACCCAGCCAAATTGACCCATAAAATTAACCACCGCAACAGATGTCATAATTTTACAAAGGTAATTTGAAAACTGCTCTTCAGAAAGTTTGAATGACTTGGTCAAGTTCACCTAGCTGGTAAGCTGGGGGTAGCACTTGGGACTTTTAAGGCCCAGAGGGTCTTCTTTCTGCTAAATTGTGTTTTGTTCTCCAATGAAAAGAAGGAAAACAACAATTTTTGAGTGCCTAATATCCAAATATTTGCCACACTTTACACTAAGTGATTTACATAAGTGCCCATTTACTAGACCACCATCATATAGACCAGGACACGGAACCTTAGGGAAGCCACATAACAAATCCAAACGAGCAAACAGTTTCTAGTAAAGCAAAGTTTGAATCTAGGTTTACATGGTACTAATACTTCCCACCATCTAGAACTTTTTAATGATGTTTTCTGTTACTCGCCTTTCTTTCAATTTGGTAGCATGTAAGTTCCCTCCCAAATTTTAAGAAATGGCCCAAAGTCTTCATCCACTAAGATCATATTCTCAGTTCAAAGTGAGTTTTCAGATATCAGATGTGAATATAAGATGAGGAGACTGATTTTAGAGAGCTCTGCCACATCAAAATGAGTGTTGTACCAATGAAAAAAAGCTACCCCAGTCGACCATATACTTCTTCCATTACTCAAAACTCATCCATGGCTCTTCTTTTGAAATCACCTTCAGGACCTGTATCACTTGCTTTTCCTAATTGTTTCAATGTTAGAAAATGTTCATTGCTTGGTTTGATTTTGAGGAAACAGTCCAAAATTATCTGGTGCCAAGTCTGTTGAATGAGGTACATAATCAGCAAATATAGCTTAGATTAAGATAAAATAAAATGAGGTGTGACTATAAAAAGATGGGTGATTTTCCTTATATTGCTGGGGAAAAGGCTTCACAGGCAACCCAGTCTCATTTTCTGAGCAATGAGAGCAAAGTTGGAATAAACATTTGCGCTGGAGAAAGTAGCCTCCCAAGTGACTACATAGGACAGACAATAGTCTGTCTGGTTTATCCCATTACATCATGGTCACTCCCCATGTTACGGGTTTTTTTAAAAATAATACTTTTACAAATATTTTGGAGTGACTAATGGTTAGGTTTTTGGTTAATGAAGATCAAGCAATGTTGGGAGCTATAATATGTCAGCAGTTAGAGTTCAGAGAAAATGATTGTGAATTTCCCATTTCTTTTTTAATCCCAATAATGCAAAAATCTAATCAAACTGTTTTTCTTGGAAATATTCTCTCCTTTTTCAGTGAGCACAAATGAAACATAAGAGCAAAAAGATCTAGTCCCCAAAAGCAAACCAGAGAACTTTAGGTCTTCGAAAGTTGAGGAAAAAAACGTCTTCCTGCCACACAGCTGTCTTTGTAAATGTCCCCTCATAATACCCCACATAATCTACACTCGGAAGTCCCCTTAGATTCCACACATAATTAACACTTGGCAGAAATAAGGAGAGTGAGCCCGAGGCTCTCTTAAATTTCACTTAAGAAATTCAGATTTCCATGAGGGGGGCTGAGGGATGGGGAACTTAAGTTTTCCACAGTATTTCCAGTCACTGAATTTTACATGAATTTATAAAGATGTCTTTAGTCAGTCACTTCACTTCACTTCACTTCAGTTGCTCAGTCGTGTCTGACTCTTTGCAACCCCATGAACCACAGCATGCCAGGCATCCCTGTCCATCACCAACTCCCGGAGTCCGCCCAAACTCATGTCCATTGAGTTGGTGATGCCCCCCAACCATCTCATCCTCTGTCATCCCCTTCTCCTCCTGCCCTCAATCTTTCCCAGCATCAGGGTCTTTTCAAATGAGTCAGCTCTTCGCATCAGGTGGCCAAAGTATTGGAGTTTCAGCTTCAACATCAGTCCTTCCAATGAACACCCAGGACTGATCTCCTTTAGGATGGACTGGTTGGATCTCCTTGCAGTCCAAGGGACTTCGTATAGTCAGTCAAAAGGTATATATTGAGTGTCTGCTACGTGTAGGGCACCATGTATAGACTGAAGAGAGCTTCAACATGGTATGAAACAAAATTCCAACTCTCATTCATTTTACTGATGTCGTTATCGGTCCTAAATAACATCAAGGTGTTAAAAGACGAAATGGCTGAGGAATTGGAAAGAATAGAGAAGGCTTAACTCAGAGTTGAGAAAGGAGCTGTATTAAAGAATGTGGTTGGGGAATTCCCTGGTGGTCCAGCGGTGAGGACTTGGGGCTTCCAAGGCTGGGGCCTGGGGTTCTGTCCCTGGTCAGGAAACTAAGCGCAGCCAAAAAAAGAAAAAAAAAGGTCGTGAGGATGTGGTGAGGATGACGATGGCTAGCATGGGAGGAGGGGTCCCTGTAGAGATGGATACCATGTGCTTAGGGCAGCACATGGAGACTGTTGAGGGAAGACTTTCAATACAGGCTCCGGGAGAACCCTGGGAGGCTGCAGAAAGCCTGCTGTCACTCAGCGTACATGTAGGAAGTTGGCTACAGCATTTCAGGCACTGTTTTAGGCATTAGTTGAGAAGACTCTTGAGAGTCCCTTGGACAGCAAGGAGATCCAACCAGTCCATCCTAAAGGAAATCAGTCTTGAATATTCATTGGAAGGACTCATGCTGAAGCTGAAACTCCAATACTTTGGCCACCTGATGGGAAGAGCTGACTCACTGGAAAAGACCCTGATGCTGGGAAAGATTGAAGACAGGAGGAGAAGGGGATGACAAAGGATGAGATGGTTGGATGGCATCACCAACTCAATGGACATGAGTCTGAGTAAACTCCAGGAGTTGGTGATAGAAGGGAGGCCTGGCGTGTTGCAGTCCATGGGGTCGCAAAGAGTCGGACACGACTGAGCAACTGAACTAACGGACTGACTATGGGAATGTGTAGAATATCTTTCGATTGTCCACTTTTCTCCCTGTAGTAAAAAAACAAGTCATCAGCTGAGAATATGGACTGGGGAACAAGTGTTGGGGCTATTTCATTTGCTTTTAACTAGGCAATACTTATATACGATATGAAATACAAACAAGGTGAAAGGACAGGGAATAATCCCTCTTCTGCCTATTGTCCTGGAGAAGGCAATGGCACCCCACTCCAGTACTCTTGCCTGGAGAATCCCACGGTCGGAGGAGCCTGGTGGGCTGCAGTCCATGGGGTCACACAGAGTCGGACACGACTGAAGTGACTTAGCAGCAGCAGCAGCCTATTTTCCACCAGCTATCCAGTTCCTCTCCGTGGGGACAATCAGGCCCCTGGTCAGGATGGCCTCTGAGCAAAAGACTAGCATAAAAGCAGCATTAAGTTAATTATAAAGAGTCAGAAGAATTGTGGGGTTACTGACTTTTTTTTGATCCTAGGTGATCAGCTGACTTTTTGCCCAGAGCAGCAATTAAGAGAGGGTTTAAACATGTTCCTGTCTTGATCTTCACTGGATTTTACTTTTCCACAGCTGTCATGTCTTTATTTTGATTCTTTATCATATTAAAACGATTTTGCAGGCCTGCTTCACCCAACACCTCTGACTATCTTGATGGTAACCCTGGGTCAGTCCCTCCTAAGAAGCTTGGAGCAGGGCCATCTCTGGGGATGCTCCCTTCCAAGCTGTGTATCAGGAACCCCAGATCCTGGAAGCATGTGGGTATGGACTGACCTTTTCAGGCTGGGCTCCAGCCCCCTCTCACCAAGAAAGGCCAGAGAGGAAAGAGGGGTTCTTAAGGAGTTTGTTAGGATGATTCAAGCATAAATTTCCCCCTGTGGTCCCTAAAACATTTTGTGAAACCAGAAAAAGTCAGGAATCCCCAAACATACACTCATATCTAACACTTTTATCTTGTTTTTATTAAAGAAGTTATTAGGGAGTCCCTAAAAACATAGAAGGAAACTCGGTTCAAATAAAATGCCATGCACCTCTTTCTGCAACCAACAGCTTTAAAAAAAAAAAGAAAAAGAAAATCTATATACCTTTATGCTGCCTGATGGGCAGTAGAACAGATGTTCTACTGATTAAAAAAAAAAAAAAAAAAACACCTTCTGGATGGTTTTAAAAGGAAAGGATTAAGAAGATTATTGAAAATGCCGGAGGTCAGGCTCTAAGCCAGATGTTCTTGAACTTCTGTGACTAAAACTCATAGCTAGAAATATATTTTACATTGTGATTCAGAATACACATACATAAATGTAGGTACACACATGTATGACACTGAAATATTAGTTTCATAAAACAAATTAACCTTTACTAGGGACAATATACTCTTTTTTCTATTCCATTTTATTTTATTCTATATAATTTCTATCTTTCTTAATGCTTGTCCCATAGCACTAAATAGATTATATTACTTATAGTTTGAAAAACATTGCTCTCGGCTGGCTGATGTCTCAGGCACAAATCCCAGACCCTAGAACCAACTGTCTCCACCCCATGGGGAGAAGTCTCTTTCCAGAAGTTGCTGAATCAGGCGCCCTCCTACTGGATTATGAGGCCACAACTCAGCAACTAGGTCCAGAACCAGGCCATCTTCACCACATCTTCACACCTGCATCTCTTACCTCTAAATTAAATCCTGAGTTCATCTGATGGAACCCTAGCTGCAAAGGACTCAGAAATGTTATTCTTAGCTTTCTAGTCTCCATACAAGCAGGGAGAATGGATGAGAATGGCATTCATAAGAATGGATGAATGGCACTGAGCCCATCCTTCTGTGAGGTGGCGGATGCCCACTCCAAACTTCAGACACTGTTAGACCTCTGCGACTCCTTGTTCCCTAGTCTCTACCATGAAAAGTCTTAAGCCCAGGTTATTTCTGGAGTCCTTGCACAACTGGGAATCTAAGAACTCTGTGAGTTATACCTGGGAAGGGCTAAGCATCCCTAAAATTTCTTAGGGAATTTTAACCAGTTTGAGAGTGTAGACAGTCACTAATGAAACTGCAGGCTCATCAGTAATCACTTGTGAATGTGCGTGTATATGATAAAAAGTGTTTAGAACTGAATTTCAGTTAAATTTAAACTGAATTTAACTTAAAAATGGTGGCATCACATAAACTTGACCTTTCAAAGGATTGTTTTCTACTTTCACAAATCATTTGGTAAGCACTGATCAACCACCATTCTATGTCAAGTATTCTTACAGCTACTGTGCATGCATGTGCTCTCAATCATGTCTGACTCTGCCACTCCATGGACTGTAGCCCACCAGGCTCCTCTCTCCAGGGGATTTTTCAGGCAAGAATACTGGAGTGGGTTGCCATTTCCTTCTTCAATATAGCTGCTATAATTCACAAGTTAACTAACTTGTGATCTCTGCCCTCAAGGAACTTACAGTCTGATGGAATGATAAACACAAGAATCACATTAATACTGTTTTGAAACAAAGGTTAGGATGGGCTCAGTCATGGGCCACTAAGGGAACATGGAGGATGAAGACTTGAAAGAGATTGTGGAATTACAGAGATTCTGGAGGCAGTGACCTTTGAACTCAGTTTTGAAGGATGAGCAGTTGTTACTAAGTGAAGAGGCAGAAGAAGGACACGTCAGGAAGAAAAGCCGGTGTAGCAGTCCCAGTACATAAAACAGGTAATGTATGTGAGGAATTCTGGATGGTCCCACATGATTGAATAAAAGTACGAGGGAACATGGTGGCATCTGAAGCTAGAGAAATAGGCAGGTAGATCCCAAACATGCCTATTCTGCTAAATAAATAGCCAAAAAATAATAACAATGATTTATTTGAACACTGTCGGTTTATTGCCTCTCTTTGCCATTGTTTCATGAAATTTCCAGGGTAGAACACATGGATTTAGTGTTTCTTCCTCATTTATCAAACATATCCTGTTCTTAGCATTGTTAATTATTTGCAGGGGTGGGATGAAGCATGGTCATATATTATTATGCAAATACCACCCTGAATGAACATCTGGAAATGGGTCATTTATAAACAACATTATTAGAGGTAAGCAAATGTTTTTTAGGATATTCCAGGGAATATGTATCAACATAAGTTTATAAAAATACTCTTGAGAGCACAAATAAATGACTCATTTGTAATTGTGCCCTTTTTATCAGTAAGATTTCTTCATATAAATTCACAGCTGTCACAAAGAAATGCTCTGAGGCTGAACTCTTTTGTATTAGCGTTATAATTTTAGACTGACTCCTGAGCTTCAAACCACTTGGAAACTTTTCACCAGCTCTGGAATAGATAGCAAGCAGGGTAATACTCATTTAATTCTTTTGCACAGTAATCTGATGGCTGAATATGCTTCAGAGATTCTTTTAGGACTAGCTAGGGAATGAAATCAATCAGAGTGCATAAATTACAAGAAAAGTGCTGTTGGTGTCAATTACCTAGGCTCTGTGAATGTAAGTCTTCTAATTTCCTGTTAAATCAGTAATGTTACCAATCTCACTCTATTATTTTAAATAGGACTGTAACTGCGGTTGCTAGGAGTTGAATGAGGGCAGACCAATGTGAATAGTTAATGAGTCTCACCAACTAATAGCAAGTGGAAGGTGTCAATAACAGTGATATTATAACAGGCTCGCAAAACTCCACCCCAGTGTCCACAAAAGGAGCTTTCACGGGTTTCCTTTTTTGTGTGTGCCCCTGTCCTCTCCTTAAATCCATTTTGAACACAGCCCATGCCAGCTGAGTATAGGTGTTCCCTGTTGCCAGAGTGAGTCCCTATCTTCCCCCAAAGATACTGACCCTGAGTTGGTACAGGAAGTTTTGGCTGCACTTTCCCTGGTAATCTACCCACCCCCACGGCTCACAGCTACATTTCACTGACTCATAATTTCCAAGTATGATCAGCATGTTAACAGGAAAGATAGGGTCACTGGGCAAAGCAGCAGCCCTCGGGAGCTGGCCAAGGCCTATCCAATAACCTCTACCACCATTGACAGCAAAACAGAAAGGACAACAACAATGACAGCAACAGAAGTGAAACCTAGAGTACCAGGGCCTTCAGATCCCAGCACACCAAGCACCCCCACTGCATGGTACTGAATGGGAGCCTGCAGCTGGGGCAGCTCTCAGCTAAAGTTCACTTCCAGTTCTCCAAAATAATAAAACCAGCAAATGGCACATCACGCCGAGCGCTATGACGGAAATCAGACAGGCTGAGAGCCAAGTTACAACTAATGTTTGTGTTGACCTGGGTTCGAGCTGGAGGTGTCACGTACTGTATGGTCAGGCTGGGTCTTGCCTGCCTTGCAGGGCTCCTCCTGTTATGAAACATTCTCTCAGATGGCACATAGATGACACGACCCAGCCAGTTCTTGGACAGGAAACACAACTCCACCCTTCCACTTTCCTTGGTAAAGCCTCATCTTCTTTAGGTCAAAGAACTTCAACTCTATAAATCACCCCATTTGTTTTCAATTTGCATTTTTCTGTTTGTCAGCATCCTACAAATGTAAAGGAGCCTCCAGTTCTCTAAATCCATCCTCAAGTGCCCCTCTGTTCCCAGTTACACTCACAGAACACTTGATGAGTGAAGGGGAATCCTGTGATAAAGAATTACTATTAATGAGTCAGTTGTCAACTAGTCAGATGAACTAAAGAGCTCGATTCTAAACAGATTTAAGGAACTGGTGAGGAGCTCAAACAAAGTCAGGTCATAAAGTTATATTCAGTCACTTATCATTTCACTACTTGCCTGACAGATATTCTCAGAGAAGTTTCATTTAGTGCCATGGGAATTAAATGTAAAAATGAATGAATGAAGAGAGAGAGGAAGGGAAAGATGCAGGGGGAAGAAGAAACAAGAGTAAAGTAATCCAGGTCAGTTCCGGTATAACTTGTTGCTCTGGGAGCATTTGGTAGAATCAAAGAGAATTAAGAACAAGGAAACTGGCAGCTCTCCCCAGACATACTTCCAAGGTTCAGAAAAAGCCATATCAATCCTGTATGTGACCCTAGTCTGTTTTGTATCATAAGTGAAGAAGGCATTATTGTCAATGACACTGAAATACTTATAACTATGATGCTCATCCTACCACCAGAGGACTGGAGAGATACTGAGGGAAACAAACTCAGTTTCTCTGGATCACAGAGAAACCCAAGAGTGCTGGAAAGTCATGGGACTCATTAACAGCTGACTAGCCCCCAGTCCAGAGCTCCCACAATACTCCACAGTGCTTCCAGGCTAGCCATATCTGGTTTACTTTATAGATTGTAAGGTACTTAGATGCTGATTAATTATCTATTTTCAACCTCTGTGACTGTAAATGAGATTAGAACGTCTGTGTGATGGGAAATTCAATGGTGCATCATGTGATGGCAATAGAAGAAATGTACTTATGATAAAATCCTTTCTGACACAAATAACTCAGCAAGCTGTTGAGGAAGGCCAGGTCTGTGCACATCGTGATGTTATTATTAGCCAAGACTCTAGCTATGTTTGTATTTCCAGTCAGGGGCAAGGGAAAAAAGACACTAAATACCTCAAGAAAGATTTACCTAGTGCAAAAATGGAGTTATTTCCTGTTTCAACACAAAAATGTCTATTTTTGCAAAATGATCTTTCCAGAAGATCCAGAAACAATCTTTCCATGCCTTATCAGGGAATACTGTAAGACTTTTCCAACATCAAAAAATTCTCTGATAGAATCATCTTAGGCTTTTTGAGTTAAAATAAAAAAGAGAATATACACTCAAAAGCCTCTACTTGTTGTGAGAGATTATTACTATTATTTCATCTTCTTTGTCCAGAAGGACCATATAAAAGTTGTTCAAAAATTTTTAGATGGATTGAGTAGGTCTCAGATTGTGACAGCTTGCTTCCCAGTCTGAAGGTTGAATGGCTATAGCTTTGCTTCACAACACCGGGGCAGGCGACATAGAAGAAGGTGAGGTGGGATGGAGAGCCTGGATGCTCTGAACAGCTTTTCTGCTTGAAGCTGAGACAGCTTTGCACAGACTCAGCTTCTCCTGCCTTGGGCCGTCCTTGTGTAAGCCAACAAATGAGTACACACTTCTAAAGAACAGCAACAGTACGAGCTAGCATCAATCATGTGCTTGCTAGATGCCGAATTCCAGCTGAAAACTTTCTCCAACAACCCCGAGAGTGTTAGTCACTCATTCATGTCAACTCTTTGTGACCCCATGGACTTGGCCCACCAGGCTCCGCTATCCACGGAATTTTCCAGGCAAGAATACTGGAGGTGGGTTGCTATTCCCTTATTCTCCAGGGTCAATATTATCCCCATTTTACAGATGGGGGAATCTGACACTTAGGAAAGTCAGGTACCTTGTCCAAGGCACACAAGATGGCAAAGTTAAGTTTCAAGCCCAGGCAGTCTGATTCCCAAACTAATCCATTTCCTAGAGACTTGTTTATTGTTTAGTCACTAAGATGGGTCAGACTCTTTAAAATCCCATGGACTGCAGCACAACACGCTTCCCTGTCCTCGACTATCTCCTGGAGTTTGCTCAAACTCATGCCCATTGAGTCAGTGATGCTACCTAACCATCCCATCCTCTGCCGCCCCCTTCTCCTGCCTTCAATCTTTCCCAGCATCAGCATCTTTTCCAATGAGTCAGCTCTTCGCATTAGGTGGCCAAAGTATTGGAGCTTCAGCATCAGTCCCTTCCAATGAATATTCAGGGTTGATTTCCTTTAGGATTGACTGGCTTGATCGCCTTTCTGTCTAAGGGACTCTCAAGAGTCTTCTCCAGTACCACAATTCAAAAGCATCAGTTCTTCAGTACTCAGCCTAAGTGGTCCACCTCTCACAATCATACATGACTACTAGAAAAACCATAGCACTGACTATGTGAACCTTTGTCGGCAAAATGATGTCTCTGCTTTTTAATACACTGTCTAGGTTTGTCATAGCTTTGCACACAATCAAAGGCTTTAGCATGGTCAACGAAGCAGATGTTTTCCTGGAACTCAACCTAGAGACTAATGGAAGTCAAATGACAAGGCCTTGAAAAAATCAGTAATTCGTTTTGGGTGGTTGTTTTCAACGTAAAGAGGTGTGATTAGATTATGAAGGCATCTGCCTCATCAATGTAACTCACAGTTTGAAATGTGAAGATTACATTATTTAATATAATGCTAGCTGCTAAAACAAAGGAACCCCAAACTCAATAAGTAAAAGTTTGTATATTAGTGATAGACTCTTCAGTCATTCAGGGACCCAGGCTCCTTCCATCTTATAGCTCTGGCCTCCTCAAGATATTTGAAGTCCTCTGGGACTCCTTGGATAAATGGCAACCAGTGTTGCCAGTGTTCTTGCCTGGAGAATCCCAGGGACGGAGGAGCCTGGTGGGCTGCCATCTGTGGGGTTGCACAGGTTCAGACACGACTGAAGCGACTTAGCAGCAGCAGCAGGGACTCCTTGGATATATGGGAAAGGAGAAAGAATGGAACAGAGATGGGCCAGGCAAGTTCATTCTCATGATTACACCTACTGCCAATGCAACTGAGAAAGGTAGTCTAGCTGTGGTCCAAAAAGAAGCAGTGGACAAAGGATACTGGGGACTGTTGGGCTGTACACTGCAGGCCTGCAAGCCTTGTAGATGCCCAGCCTTGAGACCAAAGAAAGAACCTGGATACAGCAACAGGGCCATCAACAATTTTACTGGTCAGGGGATCTTATGTGTCTGAAGCAACAGGTCCTAGAGCAGCAGCCCCACAGTGGACAGCCTACAGCAGGCATGGCATGGCAGCAGTCTTTGCTACCTAGGAAAGAAGGAAGCTACCATTCATAGGGGGAACTGATGTCAGGTGGGCTCATCATTTACCTGGGAAACCAGGGTCTGGAGCAGGGCCAAGCACCCAGGCAGTTATTAGTTAATCCCTGTAATTAAAAGGACTAGATAGTTATGTTGGTGAAGCAGGGCCTGGTCAAGCAGGTGACGGACAGAGAGCAAGAGGACAGCCATCTCGCATGGCATGACCATACAGGGATCATGAGTAGCCTTTGCCTCAGGAACCATTATCTTTACTGGACTGTTTAATTCTTTCTTTGCTGCCCAATAATTATTCTAAAATAAATTTAAGGGATAGTAGCTACAGAAGCTTTGTTGAAGGATGTATAATCTACAGATTTCTAGACATCTCGGCATGTACTTATGTTTTGCACCCATATTCAATATCCTGGAAACATGTTTTCTACTTTGCGTGAGTTGTTGTGCCTTTGGCTTACACTGAGGAATATAATGAGACGCAGTTGTAAGAAATTCACTGTTCTTCCTTAAAAAACTGGAAATAGAACTGCCATATGACCCAGCAATACCACTCCTGGGCATACACATGGAGGAAACCAGAACTGAAAGAGACACGTGTACCCCAATGTTCATCACAGCACTGTTTATAATAGCCAGGACATGGAAGCAACCTAGATGCCCACCAGCAGATGAATGGATAAGAAAGCTGTGGTACATATACACCATGGAATATTACTCAGCCATTAAAAAGAATACATTTGAATCAGTTCTAATGAGATGGATGAAACTGGAGCCCATTATACAGAGTGAAGTAAGCCAGAAAGATAAACACCAATACAGCATACTAAAGCATATATATGGAATTTAGAAAGATGGTAACGATAACCCTATATGCAAGAGAGAAAGAGAGACATAGATGTATAGAACAGACTTTTAGACTCTATGGGAGAAGGCGAGGGTGGGATGATCTGAGAGAATAGCATCGAAACATGTACATTATCAAGTGTGAAACAGATCGCCAGTCCAGGTTGGATGTATGAGACAAGTGCTCGGGGCTGGTGCACTGGGATGACCCAGAGGGATGGGATGGGGAAGGAGGTGGGAGGAGGTTCAGGATGGGGAACACATGTAAATCCATGGCTGATTCATGTCAATGTATGGCAAAAACCACTACAATACTGTAAAGTAATTAGCCTCCAACTAATAAAAATAAATGGAAAAAAAAAAAAGAAAAAAGAAATTCACTGTTCTATCTACTGAGAGGATAGTATTAAGGGAAGAACCTCTCCCCAGTCTTTATGAATAAAAGACTTGATTTTTTTAATCTTATGAATATTCCAAATCTTATAATAAATAATCTGTCCCACTTTGCTAAGGCCACTAAGCAACTTAAAGCCAAAGTTGATACCCTTTGCCAGACACTGAACAAGGACTCTGTAATACTTATGTGACATGTGTGAAAGTCACTCAGTCACGTCTGACTCTTTGTGACCCCATGGACTGTACAGTCCATGGAATTCTCCAGGCCAGAATACTGGAGAGGGTAGCCTTTCCCTTCTCCAAGTGATCTTCCCAACCCAGGGATCAAACCCAGGTCTCCCACATTGCAGGTGAATTCTTTACCACCTGAGCCACAAGGAAAGCCCAATATATCTGTGTACAAATTTGATCTATCTTTATTATTTTCCTATCAAAACTAAAACAATTTTCCCTTCACCCTAATTATTCCTAAAATTTATTTAATATTTTTGCATTTTATATATAGAGAGAGAACCTTGTGGTGCAAGATGGGTAAAGCATATGACTTTGGTCATTTGTGTGATTTGGAATCTATGCTAAATTCCAGCTTCGTTATGGGGTTTTTTCAGAAAGACAAATGTGACTGATAGGTCCCAGCTGTCATGGTGCCTCAGCACACAGGAAACTCTGTGAGCAGCTGACCCTCTGAGCTGATCTCAGGCCACAGGCATTCTTGGTAGGATCCCCACCACATCTTAGAAGTGAAAAGTGCTGGGCGTAGCACGTGTGACAAAACTGCTCCCTTAGTTAGGGCCTTTGTTTAATGAGGTGCTGTGGAAACATGGAACCTGAAGGTTCAGTCTAGGAATTCACCCTGTGCACCCACGGCAAATTTACGGGAGCTAACTAGCTGAGTGACCTTGAGCAAGGCACTTAACTTCTCTGGACTTTCCATGTCTTCATCTTTAAAATATGAGGCACTGAACCATTGGCCTAGATGATCTCTCAAGTGTCTTCTTGCACAATAAATCTGTGATGAATTCTTTAAATTAAAATGAAATTAAAATAATTATAATTTCAAAAACTCCATCCAGCACTTTTGAAATAAATGACTATGTCTAGAGAAAACGATGAAGCAGGCTTCAGGCTATTGGTAAAGGCATTTCAAAAGCACTAGGGTAAGATGTAACTGCTTATTTTGTCTCTAGGAGCAACAGGAGGTCGTGGTTCCACTATACAGAAGTGAAAGGTTATATCAACAGGATGTATTAATTTGGGTCAGAATTTGGCTGAAGTACCTGGACAGTTAATCCAACTCTGGGCTTCAGGAATCTGATACTACTCTAAGAACAGTGTTGCAGGATTCATAGGGCACCCTGGACATGGGACTCGGCTCGCTCCACTGGTGGGCTAGGAGAGGCTCAGGTCCATCCAGCATACCCCTAAGAACCACCCCAGGTTCCTGACCGCCCAACTCTGCATGAACAGTATAGAGCATGTTTCAACTGTAATCCAGGAGAAATGTGAGCCTGCCACATTGACTCTTTGCATACAGTTCAGGACCTTCCACTGAAAATGCATTTTATGGTGAAACAAGGGATTAGCTAATCTTTCGGGCTAACGGAGGGCCAGCTACAAATGTTTCCTGTGTGTATTGTGAAACCCTGAGACGACAGAGAAGTTCCTCGTTACTCTCTGAATTTCCCTTCCCCCCAGACTTCCATTGGTCACACAAGCCATTATCTGCAGCAAGCTGGCCAGAGCACAATGTTGTAATTTTTCTTGGTTCATACTTCTAAATTAAATCTGCTTGGAGAAAGAAAAGACTGAAAAAGTATTTAAATCTTGTCCTAAATCATGGAGGAATTTTCTGATTTTTCTTCCTTTATTGGCTAGTCTTATTTTTTGTTAAGAAATCATTCTTTGGATTCTCAAGAGCCAAAGACAAGAAAAAAAAAAAAAAAGAAAACAGAACCAAAACATCCTAGAATCTAGGCACTTAAGCAGTAAGAACTCAGACACTTGTGGTTTTTGATACAAAGGCACTAACAGAGAGCCCAGGCTGCTACCCTTAAATTTCACATATGCGGCCAAGATCAACGATCCACTTTGATGAATAAATGTTAAAACAATGTACTTTGACTCATACTGTATGCATTTAATATTCATTCCCTTTGGCCTTACTTATAAGTGAGTTGCTTTTTTTTTTTTTCTAGGGTAAAGGTGTGGGAATTTCCCAACCACACTGTTCCACTTCATATCTTCTTCTTTCTCTTCTGACTTTATTTTCACTGCAGACCAGGGTAAAGGCAAATGTGTATTATTTGGTAGCCTCTGGGAACCAAGCGAAATGATTGGTTCTGATTAGCAAGTACTACAGCAAGATATGGATCTGTAACCACGAAGACTCTCACATTCAGAAGTTATAACCAGCTAAAGTCTAGGCCAAAAACATCTACTCTCTTATAACTTTTTTATTATTATTACTTGAACAGGGCTATAAGTGTTCTGGCATAAAATACTGTATGACTCACCTTTTGAGAAGTGGGGGGCAGGGGAGATGTATTCATATGCATATGAATATGTATTTGTATTTGCTTGTATATGTATAAAAATATCAGAAAGATATATAAGAAACTACTAAATTGTTATCTATAAAGAAAAAAAAAAAGTAAGTGGCTGTCTTCCAATGACCAGTTGCTGATTGTGCCTGACCTCTTTCTTTATTTCTTCAATAATAAAACTATCGTCATGCATTTCAATAGAGAATGAACCGCCCCAAAACTCCCTGAAAATACACTCAACCCCTGGTGGCTCAGATGGCAAAGAATTCGCCTGCAATGCAGGAGACCTGGGTGCTACTAATACTTTTCTCTCCCTGGCAGCATTACTATTCATTTCATTCTGTGTGTGTGTTCTCAGTCATATCTGACTCTTTGCAACCCTATGGACTGTAGCTCGTCAGGCTTCTCTGTCCACGGAATTCTCCAGGCAAGAATACTGGAGTGGGTTGCCATTTTCTTCTCCAGGGGATCTTCCTGACCCAGGGGTCGAACCTGAGACTCTTGCATCTCCTGCATCAGCAAGCGGATCCTTTCCCATTGCGCCACGTCCTTTCATTAACACCATGAAAATTCTAACATGATACTGAACGAGAAAAATATTTTAAATTTTATCACACTGCCAGCTGAGAGACTTCAGTGTACATTGTTAATTCACTGACAGCACAAGGCCAAGTAAACATGGTGTTTCAAAACTGAGAAAATTCGAGCTCCTGAGAGAAGTCTGCAGTCACAGTTTCCCAAGTCCTGTTCACATAGCTTATTTGTTAAATCAGATTCCTCCCAGAACTCCTCTCTCACCATAGCTTGTGTTTAATTCCACTCTGGTTTGTGTCTTTGTGAGAGCACTCTGGTGACCAAGCCGCAGCAGGGCAGAGCTGGTTAAAACGCAAATCGAACCAGGAACTCCTGCCCTACCGCTGGCTGGGGGTGTAACAGTTACCAGAGAGCCAGAGCTCTTTGGAGACCCTCAGGCCTGAAGGGTGAGAGGAAAGGTTTGAGTAGAATGGTGTTGAAGCTCTGTCCCGCAGCTAGAGAGGAAGGCTGAGCTATTCTGGGGGACTTTATTTCTGTGTACAGCCAATCAGAAACAATCGATAGATTTGTGTCCAGTGATAATCATTCCTCCTAGTTACAGACAGATTTACAGTTTACACAGCATTTCCTAGACGTTCTCTCTCACCACGGTTCACCATCAGCTCTGTGCAGCCAATAGGGCTGTTACTTTCAACACTGTTTTAGAGATCAGAGCTCCGAGGCTGGAGGGATGAAATAATTGGTCTCTCGGAACCAGATCTGATTGGTGGGTGGTGAGCTGGGACTCACTCTTGGGTTTTCTGAGGATACTTTCCACTGTGCTGGCTGCCTCAGGTCCTCAAATCCAGTCACTCAGTTAAGGAATCCACCCACGTAGCCAACTTTCCATTTGATTAACGTGAGAGTCCTATTCATCTAACACTGGGCTCTCTGCCTTCTACTGAAACACAAAAGACAAATTCCCATCGTTAAATAAGTTGTAACAATGATGAAACTGTATGTGTCTTTCCTCCTCCTGCCCATGTCCTCTTTTCATTTTCTTTTTCATTGCTTTTGTCACTCAGGCTGTATTAGGAATTAGAGGAAGATGGAAACCAGGTATACGGTGATTGAGGAGAGGAGTGCAGAAACCAGCCCCTTGTTCCTAGGCTTTTGGGTGGAAATCTGGACAACGGGGGCGGTTGTGTCACTGTGCTCTACGCAGAGTCATTTTATTTTCCTGAAAACATTTGTCCTTGCTACAAGTGGATTAGAGGTTAGAATGCAGGATTGGCAGGCAGGATTTGTGGTTTCTATTATTAGGACTGCCACAGTTTTATCACACCAGGGTGAGCCCTAAGCAGAGTGGTTTATTGGAGAGAGAACTTGACTGGATAATGGCATCTGCCCTCCTGTGAATGAGAGGCTGCGCGCCACAGCTGAGAGGCAGCCCAGGGTAAGGGTGCAGGGGACACCCTTCAGGGTGAGAACCCTGAAGGCAAGGCTTGATCAGAGAAATGTGTGATTCACCTCGGTACAGGGCGAGCTGTGTGCAGAGGAATCCTATTAGGCCTCCCTCTGCGACTTCCTACGGAAGGAACAGAAAGCACTCTTCTGCCAAGGCCTGCTCAAGGAAGGGGAAGCACTCAAGTATTGCTTCCCCAACATGCTCTCTGGGCACAAACCTACAGGTTTCCACCCCATGAGTGTGTATGTATATCAGACAAAAAGAACACTAATGCTGTTTGGAGAAGCAGGGTTGGAGTGGTGGTGAAATGTTTTTGGATGATTGTTGGGGTTTCCTTGACTTAAAGAACCTTGCATACACTCAATTCTGAGTGAGATCTCTAACAGCCTTCTGAGCTTAGTGATGAACTGAACCAAACATGTTCAAAACACACTATATGTCAGCCCTCTGTGGCTTCCAGACCCCAGGGTCCCAAGACCTCTGCACACTGCTGAGAGCACCTGTGGACACATCTCTGCTCAGCCCTAATCCAGAAGCCCCTGGACCCCCTGTCCCCTTAGGCCAGAGAGACAGGTAACCCTGACCCCTGATTCTGAGTCTCAGCATCTATGGCGTCCTTTTCTGGCTCCAGCTCATATTCATTTGCTAACTGTGCTCTTGCTTTCTTCCCCATCGATGAAGCTGTGTGTGACTATTCTACCTGCTAACCCAGTCCCGCTGGGAATGCATGCAATGAACGCAAATGAATTCATTTATCCAGTCAAGAAATATATACACATGCATATTATGTAACAGACCCTGTGCTAAGCTTGAGGATAGAGTAGCAATGACAAAACAAGACAAAAATGCATAGTGTTTGCCTACATGGAGGCGGGAGCAAAAAATAAAATAAGATCACACAAATAGACACATAATTGTGAAAGTATTAGTTGTTCAGTCATGTCTGACTCTTTGTGACCCTATGGCCTGTAGCCCTCCAGGCTCCTCTGTCCATGGGATTCTCCAGGCAAGAATACTGGAGTGGATTGCCATGCCCTCCTCCAGGGGATCTTCCAAACACAGGGAATCTGTGTATCCTGCGTCTCCTGCACTGGCAGGCAGATTCTTTACCACTGAAGCCACCTTGGAAGCCCTGTTTTTTTGTATTATTAATAGTAACATCCTTTTTGACTGAAACTAGTATTTAGTGAGTGATAATCATGGGCTTCCCTGATGGCTCAGACAGTAAAGAATCTGCCTGCAATGCAGGAGACCCAGGTTCGATCCCTGGGTCAGGAAGATCCTCTGGAGAAGGAAAATAGCAACCCCCTCCAGTATTATGCCATGGACAGAGGAGCCTGGCAGGTTACAGTCCGTGGGGTCACAATGAGTCAGATACAACTGAGCAATTAACAGACTCAATCATGGGCCAAATACTTGGTTAGGATTTGGAAATAAAATGATAAATAATATTGCCATGGTCCCAACCATCCAAAAGCACAGGATCTCTCAGAGGAACTATAATGAAGAATATACAGACAATAGGTCACATTCAATCTCAGGCAGAAGGGGCATCCAACCCAGAAACAGGAACTAGAGAAAGACACAGCCTAGAAGAAGTGCTGTCTCTCGGTTGAGATTGTTGTCACCTAGTTACAATTTTTTAGTGGTTGTTGCATGACATGAGGTAGATGGGACATAACTTACTCATTCTTTCATTGTAAAAAAACTTTCATTGCCCCTCTCTTTCCTCTCAATTGTAAATAGTAACATTATTAACCATTGCCAGCAAATTATCTGTCACTATAGTAGACCTCATTTTTACCTACCAAATGAGCTGGTCTCATGCTGATGTGGTTTATCTAGGAGGAGAACTCTCTGATCTCTAAAGTAATATGATATGCAACCTTCTATAGGTGATTTCACTTTACAGACAAAAACACACATCTCTGGACCACTTCTGACAAACAGCCTGACACAGAGCTATTTCTTCCTTTCAGTAATCGGAATATATACAAGAAGATGAATTCACCATAGATTTCATTTAATTAAAGCATAACTATAATAGTATATTTTCATATGATTTCATTAAAAAAATCATATAACTCATTCTAAGATCAAATATAAAGGATTTTGGACTAGCCACATTTTTAAAAATATCTGTACCACTGTTCATTCAACAGAAATGTTTTGGGGGTATTATCTGTGGTTTGTATTATCTGTGCTTTTTCTCCACTGGGACATACAGTAATTGAAAGCTGAGTACAAACTTTATAACTGTTTTTGAATTGATCAAATCATCTTAGAGTTGCTTTGTAAAGCTTAATTAATGCTTCCTAAATGCTTTAAGATCTTATTAGAAGCATAGAATGAAAGTTTTATTCTAAATTCTGAAATACTAGACTTATATGTTATATCTACAAAGAATATGAGATTTATTTTATGTCAAAATCTATGAAAGCAAAGTAGAAACTGAAAGAATTGAGAAGATGATCTCCAAAATAAAACATAAGTGATGACATTTCCACTCTGCTTCTTGTGCAATGTGCCTACAAAAGTCATTCCTATCTTCAAAGCTCCTGTAATTTATATCTTAGAATTCATAATGCCCAGAATCATTTTGTGCCATGCTTACTAAAAGATGACCTCCAACATTCAATCAGAAAAGTTTCCTATGCAATTTACTCAAAGCCTGTAAGTCTAAAGGAAAAAAAGTAAGGATAAAATACTCTTCCTGAATCCTTATGTGGATTTCCCTGGTATAATAAATGAAATAAACAGATTCTAATTTCTTTGTTAATATTCTCTTTAAACCAACACAATGCATACAACTCAATGATAAATTATGTTAGCTGAATTTGATCACCAATTATGAAGAAGAAACCATTTATTTTTTTTAATTATTTGAAAAATAGATCATTCTTCCACCTGGAATGGCTAAAAGCCATAATAATAACAATTATCTTTATTCATTCCATTCAGGATAAAAACCTCTGTTGAAATGTTAGGCAACTATTTTGTTTTTGTTATATTCTTATTTTGTATTCAGGGCATTCAACAGAATAATTGCTCAAAGAAATGACAAGAACATAACCTTATATAAGAAAAAAATCTTGGCTCAGGGCCATTTTGCCATGTAGATGTGTATGTAGTAAGGGCTTTTAAAAAGTTAATTAAAAACAGAATTGCTAAAAGAGATCCAAAATCATGACAGTGATTCAGGAAATTAAATGGGACTATCTTCCAAGAGAGAAAACGACTAGTACCCAAAGGACCACAATTTCTCACTGTTTGGAACCATCCCTCACCACCCTCTACCACCAGGATCTCCTCTCCAGGGCCCATTTCAAATGTCCCTTTTCCTGATTAGTTTTTTTTTGGCGGGGGCGTGTGGGGGAACCTATACAGAGTTAGTGACTCTGTTCTGAGTGTCAGGCCATGGGCTGAGGGCTAGAGATACCAAGACTAATAGGAAACATTCTCTGTTCTGCCCCAAAATGGGGGAGAAAGCCATACATAGACAAATTACAGTCCAACAGAGAAAGTGTCTTTAGAGCTATAAGACCAAATGGGCTCAAGTAAAAACAAGAACATATACTTATGGTCTAGATATTTCTACAGTACTCTCTCCATATTTTCACTATACCAGTCTATTTGTATTCGGGGCAATCTCCACGCTAAACTGGGAGTTCCTTCATTCACTCAAAAACACACATTTCAATTCCATTATGTGCTTGGCATTGTGCTGGGCAGACCAAACATTATTGTCTGAGTTCTGATTCAAATGTAACCCTTGCTGTCATGAATGCAAAGTCAGCTCAAGCCCAACAAATATATAATAAGAGTCTGACAAATTTTGGTTGAACAAACAAACAAACTGAATGAACTCATATTGGCAAACAGGAAAAGCTTTGGAAAGCTGGACGGAAAAACAAGCATGTTTGATTTAGCCAGGCGCCACTCAGGAAGTTGAAGTTGATGCCCACCTGGGTGCAGGGAACCTGATGTTTTGTTTGTTCTTCTCAGTACTATAACTTACCCACCACTTGGGGAAATTTAGCTTTTTTAAACTCTTGGATCTTAATAACAATTAAAGAAAATCAAAGCAAAGTGAAAGAATCATGAACGAGACTGTGGAGTTACCATAAGAACTTCTGTTCTCAGAGGTTTAGCACGGAAAAATGGGAATTTAAACATGAATTTTAATAACTTTAGGAAGATGTTTATAGCAGCCTTAGTCCTAATAGTTAAAAACAAGAAACGACCCAAATATTCATCAACAGGATGATGGACAAATTGTAATAACTTTATATCAAAAATAAAAAGAAATAACCTTCTGATGCAATGTAATAATGTATATGAATCTCAAAAATGATATGTTGAGTTAAAAATGCTAGACACCAAAAAAGTGTTTGATTATTATTGATTATTATCACACTGACTGATTACATCTAAATGAAATTCAGTGATAGTTGAGTGATAGTTGCTCAGTCATGCCTGACTCTTTACAACCCATGGACTGTAGCCTGTCAGGCTCCTCTTTCCATGGAATTCTCCAGGCAAGATTACTGGAGTGGGTTGCCATTTCCTTCTCCAAATGAAGTTCAAGAAAAGGCAAAAATAACCTACGGTGACAGAACAGTGGTCACCCGGGAAAGGAGAGGAGGAACTGACTGGGAAAGAGCCAAAGGGAAATTTCTGGATGACAAAATGTTCTATATCTTGGTTTGAGTGGTGATTACACAGGTTTATACAATTGCCCAAATTCACTGCCCTAAGCCCTACAGACTACTGTATCATACATAAATTATACCACAATAACGGGAAAAAAATCTTATGAATACTTGTATCTTCTAAATATGATTCCTTTACAGAATTTTTATTTAAAATGTAATCTTAAGATCCTCAGCTTCATTTTGCAGAATTTTTAACATGCTTCTTAAAATCTGTGTTATTTTTATAAACGATACCACACCGTGTGCACGAGTGAATATTTAGTGCCGGTCAGATATGGCACTAAACCTTTGGCCATCTCAGACTCTATTCAGAAACCAGAGGCACTTGGTTCGATATATTCCTCTTTTGGTGAATTAGTTCAGGTGGCTCCTTTGTGAGCACTCACACAGATTTCAGGGGTCTCTACAGGACATCTGTTTTGAGTTCTTACCATGGGAGGTGGTGAGGCTTTATGCTGACCCGTTCACACCCTCTCACCTGACCTCTCATCACCCAGCTCATGTATCTGTAAGGCAGCTGTGCTGATGAGGGATTTAATCTGTGGTGACTGAAGCTGAAGCTCTCTCTCACTAAGAGTATTTGCCTGTATGGAAATGAGAACCCTGACCTTGGCCTCATTAGCACTCTCTTCCAAACAGCTAAGTGAATCAGCCACTGGCACGTACCAATAATAAACTGAAAACACGTTGGCTGGAGAGTGATATTAAGGTGCACGCAAGGCCACTCTTCCCCCTTTAAGCCCTTGGTGATATGAAGCAAATTTTCAAGCTCTCTGATACCCAGAATCACAGTTCCAGCCTTACTGCTGCCCTACTTCTGCCTTCTGTGCCCCCAAAGCAAATATATGCAGAGGAGGCAGGACTTGGAGTCCACACACAAGGATCTATGCAAAATGTCACAATATTTCATTTTGCTCCAAAATCAAAACAGATTTGAAGATAAGTCGTCATCTCACTGGGCCTCTTGGTATTGTGAGAAAGCCCCTGGGAACTTAGCGAGGTGACATCACTTGGATGAAGCCCCTATGTCTTCAGTCCACACCAGTCACCACCCCTGTGCTCACTGTCCAAGCGCTGACACTCTCTTAAGTTCAGACAGCTCTGCTGACTCCTGCCAAGCTTGCTCTGAACTCTTTGCCAGGGCTGAAAAGCCCAGCCTCTAAGATCCAGTCTCTCTCGGGGGGGCCACACAGTCACTCCTCTCCAAGTTCTTCCTCAGGATGCTTTGAGAGAGCTGGGTACAGATCTCTGCTACTTAAAGAGCAAATCAAAGGCCACCAATTCTTTCACAGTCTTAAAGAGTTCCTCCTTCTCTCTGCTTCTGTTCCCCTAGGATAGAGTTTAGGGAGCAGGAAAAGAGAAAATAAAACAAGAATATGTAAAGTGACATTTTAATTATGCAAACATATGCACATAGCCTAACACTATCACCTATATCAACATATCAAGCTCTGGTTTTGATTTGAAACTCTATTACTGATCAGTTGTGAGTACTCAAATAAGCACCTAAAAATAAAAAGTCTCACTTTCCTCATCTACACAATGGGAATATACTTTAGCCTGACTGTTTTATGTACAAGTCTATTAAGAACACTTTTCACTATGTATTTAGTCTGTTTTCCATTATGATTTCATATATCTTCTATGATATCCTCAAATGATGTAACAGTGTTTTATAATGAGCAAAGAATGGCACAAAAGTTATGTAATGTTCTCCTCTTGAAACAAAGACCCAGTAATCATATCTTGATATACTTTTTAAAATTTCTTCCATGTTTGTCCCCAACTACTATATTGCATACCACATATTCCCACATTGTACCAATTGTGAAGAACTTTATTCCAACTATTCTCCCATTACCTCTTAAGCTCAAATTCAAACTTCTGTATGATGGTTCTATAGTTGGGCAGCTGTCAATCTAACAAACGCTTTTTACTTGGCAGCAATTTAAAAATGAAAGGGCTACCAGAGAACACCCTCATCATCTTGTCTTAGGGCTATGTCAAGTCTCTGGGTATAATCCCATCTGCAGGGACCTTGATCCCACAAGAGATCAAACTGGTTCACTACACAGAGGACATCATGATGCTTGAAACAGATGATCAATAGTAGCAGGTGCTGCATTAGATGCCTAAGACACACACTTACCAAAAGGGTAAGTGTATTGAATAACAGCTCTTGAAAGCTAGGACTCAGCCACCTAGATGAGGTTTCTAGGGGCCCAGTATTCTGGATCGTACTCTCTCGGAATGAAATAAAAGTTGTAACCAAGAATAATTTTGACCATATGATGGCCCTCTGTATTCTGGAGGCAATGTATGGCACCTCTGACTGTGCTGCTCTGAACAAACCACTTAATGTAGCCAGAATTGGGTGGTGACCAGGTAAAAGAAGCCTCTGCGACTAGTCCAGGAGGTAGGCCATAGACTAACCCCACACAAGCTATACTGCTTCACAGGCCTTACGAGCCAGCAGGTCCAGTAGCACCGGATGCTTCCTTAGTAAAAAGGGATCCTGTACAGAACCCATGCAAACCCCCAAAGGATAACCAAGGCACACACCCTGAGAGTTTGAAGTACAGAGGGGTCCTCTTTCCCAGATAACTGTTCTTTGGCATAAGTGGTCCTGCCTCACTATTGGACCCTACAGAGAATGAACCCCTGGCCCTGTGACTTGAGCTGCCTATACCTGACTAGGTGTTATCTGATTCATCAGGTTACAAAATTAAGCATGTACAGCAACACTTCATCACCCACTGGAAACGCTATGTGTAAAATTAGGCTGAAACACATCCCAAAGCAACAACAATGTCAGAAGTGCTGAGACTCAGGCTTTTATGGCACATTCTTCCGCTGCACTGCTGTCTTCCTTCAACGAACGCTAGGTTTTCATGGGGCTCCGCCTGTGAACAAATGACCAAGGAAGGATCTGGTTTACAGACGTTTTTTCTCAATATACTGGCAAAGGAAGAATAGAACACTATAGCTCAGGAGTGTGCTTAAAAAAACAAACAAACAAAGAAAAACACTGAAGAGAGGAAATCCTCTCAGTGAGAAAATCTTGAAGTAATACATCACAGTGTCTGCTCTGACTGGACTGAGAGATGGCCCAAGATACAGACAGACCTACACTGCTTCAGGGATAACGACTAACGGTTAGGCTGGATCATTGCAGTTTTGGAAAGAAAGTATGGAAAGACAGCAAAGCAGTATGTTGACAGACCTCTTAAACTGGCACAGAGCATGAAGATATTCACATGAATGTTTTAAGTGTTGTGAGAATGCTTACAAAAGCACATGCTTTAGATGAAGCTCTCAATAATCAAAGTCTTCCCTAGTGGCTCAGACAGTGAAGAGTCTGCCTGCAGTGCGAGAGACCCATGTCCGATCCCTGGGTCAGGAACGGATGGCAACCCACTCCGGTATTCTTGCCTGGAAAATCCCATGGATGGAGGAACCTGGCAGGCCTCAATCCATGGGGTCGCAAAGAGTCAGGTATGACTGAGCGACTAACACATACACACTCAACAATCAGGTAGAAAAGAAAACCTATCCAATGGATGCCTGTCAGTTTCTTTCTCCAAATACCCAGGTACTTAGTCAATAGGTCTGTGTACACAAGACAAGAATGACATCAGGAATGGATGTTGCATACAGGCCCAACAACAGGGAGTTCCCATCCCCAGTCGTGACCAGGTTACCAGCAATCTGGTGAGCACTACCAAGTGCTCAAGCTGACAATAGCAGAAGCAATGCTGGTTCCTGTTGTAGCGCCATGTGGTGGGCAAGGGGGCCAATTCAGCCACCAGCTATGCTGCACCCCTTCCATAGTGGAGGGGATACAAGTCTTCACTGGGATAGGCACTTATTCTGGACACCGATTAGTTTTCTCCGCTTGCAAGACTTCTGTGAACACAGGATTCATGGGCTTATGGGCTGCTTTATTCTCTTTCTTGGCATCCATATAAATTGCTTCAGATTAAACAACTCACTTCACAGTCAAAAAAGTGCAGCAATGAATGGGTTCATGCCCATGGAACTTACTGGTATTGCCACTCATCCCTTGAAGCAGGTGGCCTGAGAGGAAGGTGGCCTGGCCTCCTTAAGGTTCATTTATGGGTCTAATTGAAAGATCACCCTGTGAGGTACACACAGTCCTATAGGATGCAGTGTATGGCTTAAACCAGTGACCAGTAGGGACTTCCCTGGTGGTCCAGTGGTTGAAAATCCACTTGGCAATGCAGGGGACATGGGTTCGATCCCTGGTTGGGGAATTAAGATTCCATATGCCACAGAGCAACTAAGCCTGTGCTTCATGACTACTGAGACAACATGCCCCAGAGCCTGTGTGCCATAACTGAGACCTGATGCAGCCAAATAAGTAAAACCCTGAACAATGGTTAAAATGGCAAACCAGTGACCAATAAATGGTGCTTTTTTCTTCCAGAGTCAGAATCCATGGATCTGGAATAAAAAGATGAAAATAACAGTAGTCCCTCTGTTACCCTTAATGATCCACTTACTGAATTTTTGCTTCCTACTCTCACAACTTTATGTAATGTGCTCTTGTTAGAGAGTTTAGTCCCCACAGGAAGACTGACAGTGTTTCTATTGAATTGGAAACTGAGACTGCCATCTGGCAACCTGGGTTCCTCATATCACTGAACCAAAGGAAGGGGTTACTATATTTGGTTGGGGTGATTGATTCTGTTGATCTGTACTGGTTGCTACCCAGTGCTGGCAGGAGAAACTAGGTCTAGAACTGAGAGGACTCTCCAAGGCATCTCTTAAGTCATTTATCATGTGCAAAACAGACAGGACTGAAAATAATTTAGACCCAAGAATAAAGGTTTGGGTCACCTCACCAGGTAAAAAACACTGACTGGCTGGTTAAAGGCAAAGGGACTATAGAATGGGTGGTAGGAAAGAGAATTTATAAATATCATTTGAGGATTTGTGACCAGTTCCAGAAATAAAGTAGCAGATATGAACTGTTTCTTCCTCACTTGTTTCCACTCATTTTCTTTATCCTAATTCCCTATTAGTTTATACAAACAGTGTTAGTGACAATTAAATTTATAACAGTTTTTAATGAAAAAAAAAGGCAAAAAGGTAATTAAAATCACCGAAGATAGGTATGAAGAGCATTAGAGATTTGTGACTCCATTTTGAGGGTAAGGAGATGAAAGTATATTTTTATAAAAGAAGTTATAACTCGCTAGACAGAAGTCTGGTATCATTCTTATTGTCCAGTAGAAGTTTTAAAATGGGTAGAAGAGAGGGTGTGGAGAACTGGTAGCCAAGGGAGGTATATCTGTGATCATTTATTCAGGTATTGTCTCTCAACTTTCTACACAGTGCTGCATGACTCTGGGGCTGGGGATATGAGGACCATACTTCTAAGATTTTCTTGCCAGTTTTCCAGTTAGATTCTGCCAGAGACAGGCACTGTGAGGGAGACTGAAGGGGAGGGGAAGAGATTTCTCCTGCTTCCAACAGCTTCAGCATCTCAGCACAAACAGGCAGCAAAGACTCCAGTACTAGTCTTTTGGTGCCGTGCAGAACCCCCTTGGGGCCTGGACACAGCCACGCAACTCTCAGAAGCCCCAGTTGCCCCAGCACCAGCGTGAGGCACCCCACCCTCCCATCTCAGCACCTCTAAGCTGTGGCCTCTCTCGCACACTCCAGTGGAGGCAGCAGCCCCTCCCCTCTGCTCGCCACTTCTGCTGTCCCCACCCTTTGTCTTTTTTGTTCTCCCAGACTAGGGGATGGTAGCTACTTCTGGTTTACTGATCTCTGGGTTAGCTTACCATCCTTTTCCTTTCTTTCAGGCTATTAATCCCTTGTATTGAATACCCTCTGTTTGAAATACCTACTGTGGTTTCATTTTCCTTACCAGACCATGACAGATGTCAGCATATAATTTAAAAGTTGATAATAAAAATCTTTGAAACGTGAGCCAAAGTGAAAATATTTAATATTTGAAAACATTTTATTATCCAGAAATTTAAAGAATTAAACTCCCTGCAGAATTTAACATCTTTCTATCCCTAGATAGTGTGAAACCTCAATTTCCCTTGGGGATCATGTAACTGTATGTCAGTCTACCAAGCAGCAATTTACCCAGCTTCTCATCTTCCTCCTCAAACACAGAAACAGGATACATATCCCCTCCTAGAGTGCTGAGAGCAGAGACTAAAAGCACTGTTTACATGTGAGTGTCAGGAAGTCAAAACAATGACTTTTTTCAAAAACTGCAGTCTCAGCATGTGCCCATTACAGAGAATGCTTTCCTCTTCTCAGATCATGTGCTATAAAAACACAGTGAGCCACTTCCTGTCTTTTGGTGGAGGGGTCATGTAGGTCAATCTTTAGACTGAAGTGTGAACTTCCTGGTTCTGTCGAATATCATGATGAGAAGGGCGATTTGGGCAGACAGATGTGTGGCAACATTACTTTGAAAAAAATTTTTAGAACACTGGGCTTCCTTGGGAATGTGACATTTACAGGCATCCTAAATGTTCTGTACAACTGAGGTATTTTCAGAATAGAACAGTGAGCATACCAGTAATGTGTTCTTCTTTTGTTTACCATTTTACTTCTGTGACCTACCCCCAAGTAGCACTTGTACATGACACATGAGAGTTTCCATCTGGAGGCTTCAGTGAAAGGTGAGGTGAAAGGGAGCTCCCACCACCATGGATACTGCAATTCCTATTGTGGATAAACACACAATAGAAAACTTTTTAGAAATACACTTTTTTTTCCCATTGCCTATTATGTTCATGCCACAGAGGTGGAGATGGCAACTTTCCATTACATTGGGAGATAGGGACTTGAGTTTAGTGTCATCCTTGCTTCTGCAGATGGGGAACAAGCAAAATAATAAGATGGGAAAGATCAAGATAATATGGTTATTCACAGGGCCATCACAGGCCTCCTCCTAATATATTTCCAACAGGCTCTTATTTTGAAGGGTGCCCTGACCCTTCTCTAACTTCAGTCAAGTTACTAGTCACACAGCTTTAGTAACTGTCAGGCTACAGGAAAAAGACTGGAGAGGGGAAAAAAACCCAGTGAACATACTGATGTGCAAAAAAAGGGACAAGAGCACCACTCTAAATGTGAACTATTACCCATTATAACAGTCTTTTGGACCATTGCTCTACACATGAGATAGAAGAGGAAAAGTTTTTTTTGCATGAGGACAGATTACAGAAATACTGAGAAAGGATACTGCTTTCCTAGATGGTTAATCTTTTTAGAGGTACTTTACCTAGATTTTCTTCTTGCCCCAAACAAGAGGAACAGATTAAGTTGCCCCACTGAAAGTAGAGATTTGAGGTTTGGGAGGAGCAGAAAAATCATTAGAACCCAGGAGAAATATCACCTTCCCCAGAGAGAATTCGTTTCTCCTTCTCCATACTTCCACATTCATATCTTGCAATATGTTGTAATTATTTGCTTAGTCTCTTTGCTGGAAAGCAGGAAACACATCTATTCAACTTGGTGTATGCTCAGCATAAACCAGTGCTTGGTACAAGAAGGTTCAGTGAATGTTGATCAGGTAATGACTGAACAAAGGAGGCATGCTTGGAAACTATGTCTTAAATTAACCTCAGTAATGAATCTGCCTGGATATCAGAATGAAATTATTGGCTGAGGTTGGTCCAGAACATTGTTAAAGCACATTACCCAAAGTTTCAGTATTTTAGCAATAAGGAATGATAAAGGAGCTGTGCTGTGCTGAGTCACTCAGTCATGTCCGACTCTGTGCAACCTGATGGACTGTGCCCCGTCAGGCTCCTCTGTCCATGGGGATTCTCCAGGCAAGAATACTGGAGTGGGTTGCCATGCCCTCCTCCAGGAGATCTTCCTAACCCAGAGATCAAACCCAGATCTTCTGCATTGCAGGCAGATTCTTTACCATCTGAGCCACCAGGGAAAGCTGATAAAGAAGCTGGAGGGGTACTTTCCTGATGGTCCAGTGGTAGGGCCTTCTCTCTTCCACTGCAGGGGGCACAGGTTCGATCCCTGATTGGGGAACTAAGATCCCACATGTTACACAGCTTGGCCAAAACAATAAATAAATAGAGAATGTTTAAAAAAGAAGCAACCAGAGGCCCCAGATCAAGATCACAATGAAGGAAGGAGAACGTACAGCAAAGGTCTCCCTATTGACTGGATGTGTCCTGTAGCCCCAAAGACCTTAGCTCTGAAAGTCATCTTTCAACTCCCTTCCTTTAAGCCTCAGGATGTCAACTGCTAAAACCACCCCAAGTACACGAGCATACGCACGTGCACATGTATATGCAAAATATAATATCTTTCCTCTCAAGAAGTCAACCTTCTGGCAATGAGAAGTATTTCTTAAATTATAACTAGCAAAGGAAATAAAACCTCCAGGCAGTAAACAGTGAGGGAAAAATTAGTGAATAGTTGAAGTCCTAAAACAACACCCATTCAAAAGGCTTGTTTGTTACCTAGGAAGAATTAAATAGATGACCAGTGCAAGTTTGATGCATGAAGCAGGGCACCCAAAGCTGGTGCTCTGGGACAACCTAGAGGGATAGGGTGTCCTATCCTGCAGTGGGAAGGGGGTTCAGGATGTGGGGACACATGTAAATCTATGGCTGATTCACACTGATATATGGCAAAAAACATCACAATATTGTAAAGTAATTATCTTCCAATTAAATAAATTTTTTAAAAAAGAATGAAAACACTTTTATATTTCTGGATATGAGGAAGGTTATCCTAACCAGACTGGAGGGGGCTCTTCTGCATGGTTCCCCCTACCTCAGAGTCTCTTAACACTAAATAGATCTGGAAATCAAGACCCCAGTGACTAGCAAGAGACTGAAGTTGCCTGAACATTGGAGAACACTCTAAATTATGTTCCCTTTTCTCAGGACAGGCATCTGATCTGGTTCTGATCATATTCTTGCCAGTTTCTCCCTCAGGCATTCGAGTTCTGTGCCTATCTCAGACAGGTGATTAGAGCCTTCTGAGATAGAAACCAGGTTGCCTGACATCAAAGCACCATCCTCTTTGGATTCTCTACTCTTTAATCCTGTTGCCTGTACCTGTCAAAGATAATGCACAGAAAGGAATCAAGAGAACTAGCTCACTTATGAACTGCAGGTTAAAAAAAAACTAAATAAAATAGTGGCCAATCAAATCTAGCACTGGACAGAAAAGATCCACAAATGATGAGGACCCCTTAAATGGAGGAATCAGACTGCAATGCCGGAAACCACTGATCAATCATTAAAAGTAGAAGAACCAAATTGCATGTGCCTCCAAATGTGGTATAAAATCAAGGCTACAGCTCACTCTTGACATATTCTTGCTTAAAACTTGAACTTTCATCTAATCAAGCCTCTAGGTCTAACTACCAGTTGTAGGAAAGGCAGGGGAAAGGAGACTGTTTACAACCGCAGGACGCAGTCAGCTGAATCTTGGATGCAGGCGATTCAAGAAATGACCCCATTTCTTCAACAAAGCATGAAACATGCTCCTGTTGATTAAGAGACTCTTGCTGATTAAGACACTTCTTGAACCAACAATTCAAAAAAGTCCAATATTGGTGGCAATTAGAGAAACAACTTGGATAAACTATTAGATGTCTCTAAGAAAATAGTACTAACTGGTACTTTTTGTTAGATATCATAATGGCATTGTGCTTGCATTTTTAAAGTCCTTATCTGTTAGAAAGCCACATTGTAGTATTAAGGGGTAAAACAGAAAATGGTCCTAGAGTTTGCTTTAAAACTTTCCACCAAAAAGGGAAGGAGAGAAGAGCTGAATCAAGAACGCTGATAATTATGGGATTTGGGTAAAGATTATACAAGGATTCATTACATTATTCCCTACATTTTGAAGTCTGTTTGAAAATTTTCATAACTAAAATGAAAGAAAAAGAAACACCATAGCCAAATAAGGGAGTTTCCAGAAATGCAAAAGTGATTTGAAATTTAAAATACTTCACCATGACAAAAAGTTAATGGAGAAAAATCATTTAATCGACTTAATAGATGTTAAAAAGGTCTTTAAAAAGTTCAATATGATGTCCTGACCTTAACAACAAAAACATTGGAAATACCAACAGAGGATTTGGTAAATGTTTTAAGTATCTCCACCTGATAAAATGCCATGCATTTCTTTAAAATTATGTTGGAAGGAAACAAGGACATGGAAACGTGCTCATGATGTACTAAGTAGAAAAAAAAAAAAAAGATTCCCAGAAGAAATGAAAGGCAACATTTCATTTTACATTAACATATATACCAAAATGTGGAGAGTGGCTAAATGTGGGTTTGGATTTGCTATTGTTTGTGGTTTTCATTTTCTTTCTTGTAGTTGGCTATATTTTCCAAAGTGTCTACAGATAACACATACTGCTTTTTTAATAAGGGAAAAGCACACAGTGTTATTTTAATTTTTTAGAAACTCTTATGGTCATTTCTTCAGTTAAAATACACCTAAATTAACCCTGGTCTTACTAATATTTTTCCATTTTGCTCAAAATAATATCTTAAGAGACTTATCAAATGCCTTGTTGAAATTAAAATTCAATGTTTACAGTGTTTCCTGTGTAATAACATTATTGAAATAAAAGTCAGAGGCCCTATTGAAAAACAGTGTTCATATTAAACATCTTGAACAAGACAGAGATTATTAGTTTACATCAAATGTGTTTAAAATAATTCTTATTGTACAACTCTGCATGCAAATGGCACAAAGTTTGAGAAAATGCAAAAATGGATCAGCTTTTATATGGCAGGAGATATAGGAATTTATCTTTCCTGAAAAAATTCAGGAATTTTTTCTTTCTTATCATGATGTTACAAAGAACAAGAAACTATGTGGTATGTTTTAGAATGATTTGTATCCAAAGTGAATTAAATTGTTAAATTTTCAGTAAGAAGCTTCAGTTCTCTTCCCTTCTCCTAAAACATGCACGCATGAACATGTACACACACACACACAATATAGTATTTCATGAGATACTACTTTACTGCAACAGTATGACAAACACCAGATTTTCTTAACCAAATAATAAATGAAATTAGGAAACAGAATTAAGCTTTATTATGAACTGTGTTGCTAAATATGTTCTGGGTACCATGTACTGCTGGTTCTAAAGTAGTAGGAAGATAAAAATGAAGTAAAGTAAATCAAACATCATGCTCTAAATTGCATGTTCTCCAGAATTCTGTCATCAAGCCTGACGCTTCAGTTCCATTTGTAAATCAGGTTGAGCTTCTCTGAGTAGATTTGGTTTCTTTTCAGCCAAATTATTAAATCTGCATGGTAGATATAAACTTGCTTACAAGAAGGCATTCCCTAAGAAAAGTTAAAGCTTCAAGATTAACCTTTAAAAATTAGCTCCAGAAATATCATGGAGCTGAAGGAACACTATACAGACTACTGTCCCCATTCAGATAACCGACTTGCCCAATTAGCACCAAGACTATTGTGATTTCAGAGGGACTGTGGCCTAACGAAGGTCAGCTGGACTTCCTGCTAAATAAAGTGCAAGAATATTAGGTAGCACTAAGAGAATACATGTTAAGCATTCTCACCCACACCCACACAAAGGTAATCATATGACAGATGTGTTAATAAACTTGATTGTGGTTATCATTTCACAATGCATACATATGTCAAATCATTGCATTGTAAACTTTAAATATATACAATTTTGCCAATTATACCTCAATGAAGCTGGAAAAATAATTTAAAATAAAAGCAGAAGATTCATAGTTGTTATTGATTTCCTCCCCCAAAATATGAGAAACAGAAACGTTTTCATAAGCTGACCGAAAAAAAAAATTAGGTGGCACTGGAATACTGACTGACCTTCCTCCTATATTTAGTTTTTTTGTATCCCTGAAAATATAAAACTATCTTTAAAATGCTGATTTTTCCAATTGACTGGGGTAGACTTGATAATGAGATGATCAAGTGTGACTAGTGTGGCCTGACAGCTGTATGATATAATACTATGTCCTGAATTTTTCTCCTAACAATAGAAATACACTGGTCCAAGTTCTCATATAATCTAAATTAAATGTATCTAATTTCTACATAAATTGTTGAACTGCTATTTCAGATGAATAGGTTTTACCCTATATTTTCTCATCCTTTTGACACAGGTTCCAAACCACTGACTGGAGAAATCTATAATACTGAAAGCAAAAATTTATAATACCGAAAGTTTCAACTTGAGCCAAGTCTTGAAATACCATGAGACTTATATTAATAATAGTATCGTTTATTCATTTAATTCCAGTGAATTCAAAAGCTACATGATATATCAAAGTACCTAACAAACTGTCATTTTTTTTCAGTATTCTTATAAAAATTTTTGATATATGTTATATTGGCCTGCAAACAGGTGATTTTAGAAACTGGGAGAAAAGCAGATCATTTAGCCTACTCTTTTTACTTACTGTTACAAATTCTAAAGAAGAGTTGGAGATGCTAGTCTATATGATAGGATGTTACAAAATATTCTCTAGGGTTGAAGTTTTTGTTTCCTTCCTGTCTAATAGGGAAAAAGAAAACATGTACTTGGGTGCATGCACGCACACACATAACACACTGTAGTGAATAGAATCCATTGTTAATATAAATAAATCCTTTTAGACTGGAATGATTTTATCTATTACCAAGTTGTTCACATTTAATTTTTATTCACAGAACTTAAAATAGCTCTCTTCTGTTGGGCACTGGCCTTTATGAGGATTTTTCCAGCATCTATAGTTTTAGCCATTCTCTCTCTTTCTTGAGCTTCAGATCCATATTTCTACCAGCCTCCTGCTCATCTCCATCCCGATGACCCACAGAAACTCTTTTCCCTCACTCTACATCCAACCCACTTCTTTCTTCCAGGCTCCTAAACTCAGAAGATGCAACTGCCATCCAGCAATCATATGATTGTGAGGGCTGGATAATGTCTTTTACTACTTAATTAGGTAACAAGTTCCAGAGAGCCTATGAAACATTTTTTAAATGTATATATTGTATTATATTACCAATGGCTTTGTGCTATTCAGGTCATCTTTTCCTCTCAAGAATAATATTTCAAAAAACTGTGAACAACGTGATATAACAATACAGTCGGTGCAGGGTTTCTGAGTTCCACATCCGAAGATTTAATCAATTGCACATTGAAAATATTCAGGAAAAAAGTTCCAGAAAATTCCAAACTCAAAACTTGATTTTGCTGCCCACAGGCAACTATCTATATAACATTTACATTTCATTAAGTATTACAAGTAATCTACAGATGTTTTAAAATATATGGAAGGATGTACCATTTTATATAACAGACCTAAGAATCCACAGACTTTAGTATCCACAGGAAGGGGGGATGGGACTTGGAACCAATCCCACCCCTCCACTCCCCATTCCTTGGGATGACTATAAGTGAATTTATCCTGAAACAAACAATTCTTCACATGAAACAATGGTTCACAAAATTCTGGTCATCGGGAACAAAGAACAGTGATCCTTGAAAGATGGGAAATAAATAAGACTGGCACTATGATTATATGATTGCCTTAGCACTGTGCCTAGAAAAAATGTCCAGGCTTGGCACAGGGAGGGGAAACCAAGCGGAGCCTGACTGTCTCCCTAAGCTGAGGAGACAGAATTGTGAGTATGACACACACACACAGAATCTAGCCAAAGCATCTAGAATTCACAAGGCAGATTTGCAGAGGGAAAAGATCTGGACATCTGCAGAGCTGTAACTCTTGACGTTCAGCTGAGTACTGATTACTGCATCACGTGAGGACAAAATAAAAGCACGAAATGAAACTGAAAATATGAAAGGGAATAAAATAGGGTGCTATTCCAGGTGGGCTGAAATAATTGCCTGTTTCCATTAGCCAAATTAAAAAGCCTCATAATTCATGCGGGTGTCAGTCAGAATACTCAAAAGGGGACTTTGCTCCAAGTAACGGGGAAAACTAGTCCTAGATTAAGCATTGCTTTGGTCCTGCTTAACAAAGTTTTTCAAGCCAGCCACAAAAGTAGCTATTGTCTCAAAAGAATTTAGGCACAACATGAAGAAAGCTCAAGAATATAGGAATATTAAAATATCCAACATGGTAAAAATCACATGTCAGGCATCAAACCAGAAGTTACAAAGCAAGAAAAGAAACAAAAACTTTGAACCAAGAAGACTGGAAATATCAATCAATCAAAACTGACCAGAAAGTCATATAGATGATATATTTACTGGATAAGGATATTACAATAGTTATTAACATTATAATTATATTCTATGTGTTCAAGAAGCTATAGGAACAATTAAACATGCTAACTAGAGACATGGAATATACAGACTCAAAATGAGTTTCTGGAGATGAAAATTACAGTATCTGAGATGAAAAACATACAAGATAGAAATAATGACAGATTAGACTTTGCAGAAGAAAACATTAATAGAATTGAGTACATAACAGTAGAAATTCTCCAAAATCAAACACAGTTAGATAAAAAGTCTGAAAAATAAAGTTTCACTAAGCTGTGGGACAACTTTAACAGAACTAATATGCTAATCCCAAAAGGTGGGGCAGCAAAAAAATAATGGTTAAAATCTTTCCAAATTTGATACAAAACTATTAACTCACAGATTCAGAAACTGAGAAAAAAAAAACTCAAATTCAAGATAAAACTACACCAAAGCACATTATAATCAAATTACTTAAGACCAGTGATTATTAGAAAATCAAAATAGAGACAAAATGCAGAACAAATATATATTTTCATATATATGTGTGTATATATGAAAGATTTCTCATTGGAAACAACACAATTTAAAAGATACTAGGGCACTGTCTTTAAAGTACTGAAGAAAAAACTGTCAGCCTGGAGTACTTTACCAATGAAAGTATCTTTCAAAAATGAAGGCAAAATACAAAGTTTTTCAAACACGGAACAGCTTTATTATCAGCAGACAGACATGCATAAGTGTTTTTTAAAAAAGCATTTTAACAAGAAGGGAAATGATACTATATGGAAATCTATGTCTACACAAAGGAATGAAGAGCATCAGAAGTGGAAAATACACTGGTAAATATGAAAATTTTTCATCAGTTTTTTGAAAGTATCATTAAAAGACAATTGATTGTTTAAAGCAAAAATAATAACCATGTATTGTGGGAGTACAATATATTGACACTTTAAATGTTTGACATTTTAAAAAGCCTGGGAACAAAGAAATGAAAGTATAGTGTAGTAAGGTTGGTACACTATATGCAAAGTAGAATTGTGTCACCTAAAGGTAGACGGTGATAATTTAAAGACATATATTACAAGCCATAAAGAAACCACTTAAATATCATAACACAGAGATATGGCTAATAAGGTAGTAAAAAAGATGAAGTTGTCATAAAATACTCAATTCAAAAACAACTAGTAAAAAAGTAAACCCAAAACAGATAACAATGGATTTCAAGTTTTGTTGATTTTTTTTCTCAGCAAAACCTCTTTTAAATACAGAGCCTTTCCGGTTAAGCTGAATATAATAAACAGAGAAGTAACAGTGCTCTGGTTAAAGTGGGGGTGGGAGAGCCCAGACTCCCCGCTGCAATGGGGAATGAGGGGGTCATGAGTCATGAGCGGCTCAGAGCACGTTGTGTGACCCACTCCCACCCAGAATTCCTCCTGCCCAGACGGAGAACTGCGGAGAAAAAGACTGTGCGACACACACCAAGTTACTGACCTGTGACTGAACTCTAGATTTTTCACTCACAGTTAATTCCACCAAGCTGCTGAGAAGAGAAAAATATGGGAAGCATACGAAAACGACCAGAAAAAAAAGAGTGAAGAAAGTCAAGAAAGCATAGTGAGCATGTCTTGACAAACCTAACCACAAATCTATTTTTTTTAACCCAAGATGAAAGTAAATATTAGGTATTTGAACTGATACTTCCATTAATATTCATTAGCATTTGTTTTCCTTAAACTGTATTAGCCATTTGGGAGTTTCTGATACATGAAGACAACCCAGGGGATGAACTTCGGATGTGCTGAATTTGAAATAAAAACAGCTTATTAGTTTCAGTGAATTAAAAACACCACACCCTGCATATCCTGCCAAATAAGCTGAAGGCTGAAGAAATATCTTATTCTTCTGAAAAGGCCTCTTTCTCCCTTTCTCCTTTTCATTTTAATAGTGGAAAGACAGTAAAATAAATTCTGTGATAATGGCCTTCATTACTGTAAAGTGAAATCAAATACTCCATTTTCAAACTCTGTCTCAGATTTGAAATGATTATGCTGATATATAGTAAAGAAAACAGACATATAAGGGATAATTCCAAATAATGTGATTTTTTATTTCAATATAATGTGAGTCCTAAAAACAAACACAGCTAAAATATACAGCAGAACTTAGCTATAAATTTCAGTGTATGGTTCCCTGAACTATAGCAGTAGGAATACTGTTTCTGCAGTAAACATTCAAGTGTTGAGAGGACCATTCATTAACACAGGTGAGACTTAGGTCGGCAGCAGAGCCAAACCTGTGTTCAGTGCAGCTGCCGTTCTTCAAGTATGAGAGCATGCTTAGGTTCTGACCAGCTTCATCATTCCATCTCACGCCAGTACTTACAAATGTTTGGTCCCCTACTTGGTATCTTATTACTCCCTTTCTGTGGCTGCGACTGAGTTCCATATTTTATATTACAGGTTTTTTTGTTACAGCAGCCTAAATGAGGGTTAAAGCAATATTATCAACTTTTCAAAATAAAATTAAAAATTGTGATCACTCTATAAATGGTTTCTTTTAAAACTCTTCAATCCAATCTTACTTCTACCCAAAGCAAGGTTATTTTGAAAGTGTGAATAGAGAGGAAGGCAAAAATCAGTGATGTCAATGAGCTTATTTTACCTTCTAGTATGTGTGAGGATATGAAACCTAGTCCTGTGTATCAACTGCTTTTTTTAAATATGCATTTTTGAACAGGAAATTTTTAAAAAATCAGTAATGTTGAAGTTGAATAAATAAAATTTTAGTTTTCAAAATTACACTCATAGGCAAATAAATTAGTTGGCATATATGATTCAGGTTTAGCATTATTATAAATAAAGTTTATTACTCAGTCTGACTTGTGATCAAAGCTTCCACAGTTCTCCTTTGAATCAGTAGAGAATATATTTTTGTGTCTATATTTTGAAAAGACTCTTATTCAAAATTAAAAACGACAGCGCAAATCTCTTAAAATCCAAAAGGAACCATAAAAATTTATTAATATAGGTCTAATACTATTAATTCTTTAATGCAAGGATTGCTTGGACATTTTATCACTATTTACAAAAACAGAGAGCTACAAGAGAGACTTAGTTACCTGTCTTCAGTTGGGTAAATGTCTAAACCTATTACTTCTCAATGGAAATGACAAATGGAATATGGAATAAGTTGAAAATATCCTTCAAACTATGCACATTCCCTCTTCCTATCAAGGAAAATGTAAATTGCCAAGCTTAACCTTTAGTGAACCCTGCCCACCCCCACTTCCTAAGAACTCTCATCTATCTTCAGGATAATCTCTACAAATAAAGACTCAGTAATAATGATAATAAAATAATGACAAATTCTTATATTGGGCTTCCCTGGTAGCTCAGATGGTAAAGAATCTGTCTGCAATGCAGGAGACCTGGGTTCGATCCCAGGGTCAGGAAGATCCTCTAGATAAGGGAATGGCTACCCACTCCCAGTATTCTTGCCTGAAGAATTTCATGGACAGAGAGGAGCCTGGCAGGCTACAGTGCAAGGGGTTGCAAAGAGTCAGACACAACTGAGAGACTAACACTTTCACTTTTTCTTATATTAAGTATCACTTTGCTATTTACAAAGCCCTTTTGTCTTTTTTGAGCCTCAAGTAATTCTATGAAGCAGTCATGGTAATATTACACCATTTCATAGGGTCAAAGAAATCAAGGGCTTTCCCGTTTCCACTGTCTGTGCTAGAGCTAAAGGCTAGAATTTAAGGTTACCTGACACTCAGTCCAGTTCTTTTTCCTGTACAATACAGTCTCCTATGTCATACTAAGACAGTGTTCCCTGAATTTAATAATATTTTTTATTTAAAAGATGTTCTGACTTAAATGTAAGTCAATTACTTCATTTAATTCCCTCTTATGTTATTCCAACTTCTGGGTTAAGACTTCTAAAAAAGTTATAAAAGGAAACAAATGGAAGAATTCCCCTCCCCCAACACATTACATTTTCGCAAATACATATTTAAAACCATTCCTAGGCATACATTTACCAAGTACAACTGAGCAAAGAAAGGGGTGTGAGCCGATGCCATATATCAAAAATTCATGGCCAGAGAAACAAAGAGAAGATTCTGAAACAAGAGAGAGCTGATCTAACTCAGCTATGGACCCAAAGATCAGACCCTCAAAGTCACATCAGCTTCATAAAATAAACAGGAGAAAAATGTACTCCACTAGGAACCCTTGCTCAGAGAGGAAGTCACGTGGGAATCAAGTAAAGAAGACTCCCACACTGTAACGGAGGCAAATGTGGACAGACTGAAAATAAATGTAATGGAAACCCTGAAAACATAATACAGAGGAAGAAGAAAGGAAGGGAGGAAGAAAAGACAGAAAAAATCTAGAAGGAAATAATTAACATCATTAACATCTGCTTCATGCTATAGCATAACGTCATTTCCCTAAGTGGCTCAGATGGTAAAGAATCTGCCTGTCATGCAGGAGACCCAGGTATGATCCCTGGGTCAGGAAAATCCCTTGAAGAAAGAAATGGCAAGCCACTCCAGTATTCTTGCCTAGAGAATTTCATGGACAGAGGAGCCTGGCAGGCTAGTAGCCCATGAGATCGCAAAGAGTCGGACACAACTGAGCAACAACACTTCCACTTTCTTTCATAGCATAACTTAAGAAGAATAAGCCTTCAATAAAGTATGAGCTCAAAGATAAGATGATTACAGCACAAATGTAAAAAGAAGATCCAGCTGAAATAATATTATCACAACTAACTGATAAACCAGAGATAACAAGGAAGAACAGAAACCACTGAATATGAAATTTTAAGACAAAATAAAAATTCAATTAAAACAGCATTAATAAATATAGAGAAAATAAAAGATAAAAACCCCAAATAATGGTAATTGATGTCTCTGTGCTATAGAAATTATCAACACAAATGAAGGAGAAGCTGTAGTGAAAGACATAATAGCAAAAAAAAAACATCCCCCATACCCTCATCCCAAGTGGAAAAAAAAAACTGAATATGCAAATCAGTTCCAAGAAAATCTGATACAGAACGCTCAATATAGATACTATCTGGGCTGGCTACTGAACATCAAGAAGAAAGAAAGAATTCTTTAGATTTAGCATATTACTACTGCAATGGTTAATTTAATGTGTCAACTCGACTACACCATGGTTGCCCAGACATTTGGTTAAACATTACTCTGGGTATGTCTTAAAGGGTGTTTCTGGATAAGATCAACCTTTGAATAGGTAGGCTGAGTAAAACAGATTGCCTTCTCCAAGATGGGTGCCTCCAATCCAGTCAACTGAAGACCTAAATAGAACAAAAATGCCGAGTAAGAAGGAACTCTGCCTGCTGGACTGCTTGAGCTAGAACATTCATCATTTCAAGCATTTGGACTTGGACTGAAACATTGGCTCTTCTTGGGTTTTGAGCCTGCTGGCTTTCAGATGACCCTACACCATCAGCTCTCCTACTTCTCAGGCCTGTGGACTCAGAATGGAACCACACTTCAGTTCTCCTGGGTCTCCCACTTGGAACTTCTCAGACTCCATAATCACAGAGTCAATTCCTTATGATAAATCTCTATATAAGTATCTTACATATAGGCTATCTATCCACCTATATGTCTTTTTGGTTCTGTTTCTCTGGAAACCTCTAATACACCTACAAAGAAGAAAAAAAAAATCAGACCAGCCTCATCTCATATGTCTTCCAATAACATATAACAGCAGAAGACAAGAGAAATATTCTAGTGAAAAGAAGCTGATCAGCATCATTCATTCAGTCATATCTTTCTAGTGTAAAAACAACAGACATTTTGGGACCTCCCTGGTGGTTTGGTCCAGTGGCAAGACTTCATGCTCCCAATGCAGGGGGCCTGGGGTTTGATCCCTGGTCAGGGAACTGGATCCCACATGATGCAACTAAGAGTTCACCTGGAGCAGCTAAAGACCCTGCATGCCACAACTAAGACCCAGTGCAGCCAAATAAATAAAATGAAGATTTTTTAAAAACATATTTTCAAAAATGAAAGAACCAGGAATATCATGCTAATGTGCCCCTTTCGAAAAAATTATCTGATGATGAAATCCAAACAAATAAGAGATGAATTAAAGATCAAAGAAATTACAGTACAAAGACAGATGTGAAACAATACTTCCATTTAAATAAAGTTAAAACAATGAAATTATAATTACAGAAAATAAACACTATCAATCTGGATAATTTAAAAATAATTCTATAAGAGCATTTGAGAGATGGGCAAAGGGAGATGGAGAAGTGATGATGTTAGTGTCTTTATTCTCACACCTAAAACTGGGGGAAAATATCTCTAAATGTTCTTCACAGCCTCTTTTGCAACCTCAGAGGGATGGTTAGGAAATATTCCTAATGGAGAAGAAACATTTAGTTAGAGAAATAGCACTTATATCATGATACCATTTTTATAAAGTTAATCTACTTGACTACACATAGAAAAATCCAGGTTCATCCATTGTCTAACTGTGGCCATTTATGGGTGGTGGCATTCCAGTTGATTCACTCTTACTTTTTATTTTTACTTTTCTAAATAGTTTGAATTATTTTTAAAACAATAAAGCAATTTTTCTTTAAAAAATACTAGAAACTAATATACAAAGATCTTGACAGCAATAGGAATATATCCAATCATTCTTCACTTGTTTCCCATAAAAAATTTCAATTTCTAAAACTATCAAGGTGCTCCATAGTTATTGTCTTGCTATTAAAAATCTAACACAGTATTTTAAAAGGATGACTCAAACTTCTTTCATGTATCTTCCCCTGTACTCTTTCTCAATGGAGAGAGCTAGAGAATGTTTAGAAGGAAGAAAATTAGACCTTCTTCCACTGAACATATATGATTGCAGGACCCGTGTTTTACCGCCACAGTAAATAAATTAAAATGACACAGATACTGTCCTAAGAGAGACAGAATTCATAAGTGTGGGCAGCGGCAGTAGGTATATCTAGGTTTGTACACAGACTCCCTCATTTTCTAGCCGTGGGCCTTGAAAAGTTCTTCTATCTGATTCTTAGGGGATAATAATACTGAACACGGTATGAGATGGTAGTAACTAAAAAGACAACATGTGCAAATCAGTTGGTACATAATAGGTCCTGAGTAAAAGACAGCTATTAGTACTTTCAAAACAATTATTTTCATTTCATTGAAAGTAGGGACTAGAGGAAGAACCATATTGGGAGACACTCTAGAAAGCTCTCAAAAGGCAGTTTTTGCCACACCCACGACAACTATTCAGTTATCTGTGTCTATGGCGGCAGAGGGGGCCCTTCTTGGAGGAGTTAGGCACTCCAGTTGTCACAAGGAAAAGCAGCGGCAGCAGCCTCTTGCCCTCCTCGGCACTTTGTGACCCTACCAGCAGCACAGCCGATCCTGGCCTCAAATAGAAAGAAAGCCTCTGCTCATTCTTTCATTTCAAGGTGTCAGCTTTGTAGCATGTGTCTGGAGTAATTTTTATGAGTCCTCAGAATATATCACTGCCCAAGTCACAAAGTGCAATCAGGTTGCCTGACTTCTTGGAAACCAGGTTTGTGAGATAGTGCTGAGTCTTTCCGGGTGAATGAGTGACCGAAATGAAAACCCCTCCCAGCCCTGTGCTGACCCCTGGTACCACGGGGCGTGACTCTGCTTTTATCACTGGGCCTCAGAGAAGCTCTCTGGGCCAGCTCAGGAAGCATGCGCCCTGCCCTGCACGCCTGCCCCTTCAGAGGAGGGCATTTACAGGACACACACCTGTGCAAAAGCAATCAGGCCTTAATAAAACAGGCAGGGCACATTAGGCTGGGCTTTTGTGCAAGAAGAATAAACACATGCTTTGTGGAGATGAAAGATAAGAAAATACTGTGTTCTGGCTTGTAAGTCCAAGTCCAATCTCTCATGTTCATGGAGCCCATCATCTGAGTCAGGGGCACCAAGTTTACCGATATATATATATACATTTATATATATATATATATATATATATTTGTTGCTTAGTCTCTAGGTCCTATCCAATTCTTTGCAACCCCATCAACTGTAGCCCACCAGACTCCTCTGACCATGGGATTTCCCAGGCGAGAATACTAGAGTGGGTTGCCATTTCCTTCTCTAGGGGGTCTTCCCGACCCAAGGATGGAACCCACATCTCCTGCATTGGCAGGCGAATTCTTTATACCACTGAGTCAATGGTGGCTCTGTCTGCAATGTGGGAGACCCGCGTTTGATCCCTGGGTCAGCAAGATCCTCTAGAGAAGGAAGTGGCAACCCACTCCACTATTCTTGCCTGGAGAATTTCGTGAACAGAGGAGCCTGGTGGGCTACAGTCCATGGGATCGCAAAGAATTGAACACAACTGAGCAATTAACACAAAAGGTACAAAAATACTTTGCACTACTCTATGAGGCATCCTCAGAAATTCTGACCTCTCAGTTCTGTGTCCAAAACTGCTGTGGGTCAGGGCTGCGACCTAGGTACTAGAGGCTGAGGCTGGGAAATGCTTCCACGAGCATGGCTCACATTTCTTCCATCACACGTATGTCCTTCCAGAAGGGTGGCGTCTTCAGAGGCACAGTCACCATCTTATTTCTCTGTAAGATGCACAGCGTCTGGCACTAACAGGGGTCCCCTAAGTGTCTGGTGAATAAAAGACTAAAGGTATTAATACAGAGTACATTACAATGATTTTCCAAATGGACTTCTTACTCTCAATCTTTATCTTTCAAATCACTGTCACACTGCCAGTTTCCTCTCCTCCAAATATTTCACTCCCTCACTCAGAAAGCCTCACTGACTTCTATTTGCCTGTACAGAAAAGGCCTCTTTAGCCTGGCCATCAAGGCCACACAAATGTTTTCCAGTATAATATTTCTAAAATCCTTTCATATTTCCTGGGTACCTACCAAACTTGCCCACTCCCTCCTCACATACCTACACACTCCCATACAAGTTTTTCTATTAATCTGGAACCCCCTTTCACTATCGTCCCTACACCGCTCAATTCCACCTTGCTGGACTTTAAGACCTAGGAGAAAGAGGCCCTCAATAAATGATAAATAGTCACTGATACTTGGGTAACTAATTTCTTCTCTCTCATTTCATTTTTTAAGAACAGGGCTAAGTACAGCCTCCGCAGTTTTTTGTTTTTTTTTTTAATTAAAGTTGATTTACAATATTATATTATTTTCAGGTATTTGACACAGTGATTCAATGTTTATAGATTACAATCCATTTAAAGTTATTGCAAAATAATGGCTGTATTTCCCTGTGCTGTATAATATATTCTTGTTGCTATTTTATACATAGTACTTTGTGTCTCTTCATCCTCTACCCCTATCTTGCCCCGTCTCCCCTTCCCTCTCCCCACTGGTAACCACTAGTTTGTTCTCTAATCTGTGAGTCTGCTTTGTTATATACATACATTTGTTTTATTTTTTGAGAGTCCACCTGTAAATGATAACATAGCATTTGTCTTTCTCTGATATATTTCACTAAGCATAATACTCTCCAGGTCCACCCACATTGTTCAAAATTATCCTCTGTGATTTAAGAGCTCTGACTGGGCAGTCTCTGTGTAAAGTTTAGTTGTAAGAAAAACTTCTGTATTAGTCAGGGTTATCCACAGAAACAGATCCAACAGGGTGTGTGTGTGTGTGTGTGTGTGTTCATGCAATTGCAAAGGACTGGTAAGTCCAAAATCTATAGGACAGGCCAAAGACCCAGGAAGGAATACAAAGACAGTCAGCTGGTAGAATTCCTTCCTGCTCAGGGAGGTCAGCCTTTATTATACTCAAGCCTTCCACTATTTGGATGAGGTCTACCCACATCATGGAGGGCAATCTGCTTTATTCAAAGTTCACCAATTTAAATATCAATCTCCTCAAAAAAAACAACTTCACAAAAACATTCAGAATAACATTTGACCAACTATCTGAGCACCACAGCTGAGCCACGTTGTCACACAAAATTAACCATCACACCTTCCAACATAGCCTCCTCTTCCTACCACCACTTCCAATCACAAAAGGGGGAGTTTCTCTTGGCCCTTGGCCTCTTTATGTCATCCCAAAAACCAGCTCCAGGGATATTGCACTCTACTCAGAGAATATGGGCACAGAAAGGCAGAGAGTTTAGGGGGCGGGTTGGGTAGAGGGTAAGTTCCCCATAGCACAGCTGAAATTTGCAGTCACTTTCAAGAACAATACCAAGGTAAATAAAAGGAAATAATTACAGATAATTCAAATAAGTTGTAAGTTTCTAAAGAATAGATTTCTGGTTCTGCAACTGCATACAGCTTTATAGTTGTATACATCCGACAACTCCCTGAGAACCAGTTCCTACCCAAACAATTCCTCTTTTTAATTCCTAGAAAGCCTGCTCTTCTTCCTATATTTTTTCTGCTCCTCCTCCCTCCTGGAAAAGAGGTTGAGGTATCTGGGGACAGACAGACCTCCCTGAGAAGGTAACAGTTTAGGTAACTACAGTTTAAAGTCCAGCCAAAGCCTTCATCCTTATCTCACTGTCAGTTGTCATATAAGGAAATAGTTCAGGCACAGAGATGTCCTCCCTTCCTTGGGTCATGAGTTATTTTCATAGTTTTCCTAACTAGCCTTCCCTTAAAATGGGAGCTCAAGAACAAACCTCTGCCATGTTTACCTCAGACCTGGACAGAACATGGCTTTAATTTCTTTTGGTGTGAGATGGGGAAGATTTGGCCTCCTTGAGGGTAACAACCCATGCAATTTCTATTATTATCTGATCTTTCCCCTGATGTAGTTGAGCATAAATTCAGCTAATGTGGGCTTAGGGGTTTTGCTGACAGGCCTCTAGTGCATGATACGGGATACACACCTACAGAATTATTTGCCTAGCACGTATTTTCTAAGAATCAATTCCCTCCCCACTTCCACTCTCACAACTCCTCCCCACCTACATTTTTTGCCACAGGAGCCCCTGTAAGGGTACATCAGGCCCCAGCTCCCTGGTCACTGTTCATTCCTTTTCAGGTAAGCACTGGACTTAAGCTGATCCACAGTCCTTTTTGTGGCTTGTGGCCTTGGAATGAGATATGAGTTGAACTAATCTCTCTCCAGTGGCTCCATACGTAAGGTATAAACTTCAGGTGCTTCTGGTAAGCAAGTCTTCCACCAAGTAGAGAAAGGCTGTCTAAAATGAGAGAGAGTAAAGCCCAGAGAGTAAATGCCCAGAGAGGCATGTGAGATTGAGAAAAATCTTGACAACTTCCTAGTCCCTGGCTTGAAGTGTTTATAACCCAGTCGCACCTCTGTTCTTCCTGTGTTTCGATTATTCAATGCTTCCTAGAAGCCTATTTTTTAAAAAAACCCACCAGTAACCTTTCTTGCAGAAGGTAATTCATGTTTCTAACATCTGTAGACAAAAATTTCTAAAAATCATATAATCTGGCCAATGCCACACTGTCTACTGATAACATCACCTACCTGACTGCTAGGAGAATTGAGATGATTGATGGGAGAAGCACTTTGTCATATGTAAAATACAATACAAAGATACGGTTCTTCTAAAGTCTTCATATTCAACCAACTGGGAATAAAAATTTCTGCTTTAAGACCAAAGGGTTTGTCATGCTTCACAATTTCCTTACTTTCTCATACTTTTTGTAATACATTATCACTTTTTATGATCTTGAGATTTATCTAATAAGAAGTTATCTTTACAGTAATAGAACTCTGAATACAAATGTAACACATCATTGAAGTGTTACATAACATTTGTAAATAACATTTAATAAATAATAACATTGTAAAATGGTCCACTGTACATCTAAACATGTAATACCTGGATGCTGAGGGATCTGTGAAGTTAGCAAGACATCCTGAAGCTATTTTAAATATTTTTAAACTTCTAAAGACAACTGTATATGCACTGTATATTTATTTACAGAAGTTAACTATAACATCTTATTTCTTTGTTTGGGGCTAGAATTATATCATTTCAGTCTGGCAACTGTCTAGCTCACGTTGCTCAAAAGTTCTGATTGGCTGTTGATGATATCACATGCATTTCTCTGATGAAACAGGGCTCAGACTTTTACCAGGTTAGAAGATGCAAACTGAATACCCACAGCAAAATGGACCTAGGGACAGAGACAGGTTGAGAGCCAAAACGAAGGACTCTGCAGCAGGGAACATCGCCTACACATTCCTCTGCTCACACAAACTTCATTTGAGGGAGACAAGTATGGGTTTATTTACTAGGAAAAATGTTCAAAACATGAAATAAATGGGGAAAACCAAAAAAGGGGTCCTGGGTGAGGAAAAGATTGGTAACTCCTAAACTGCATAGTGTTTCCCTAAGCATGTTTCCCCAAATATAATTCCAAAGTATTACAACGGAGTTATTAAAAAGTTACATAGAAAGATATATATACACACACACACACACACACACTATATTTGGGCAATGCTGGGTCTAATAAACTTGTCTGTTTTGCTACCTGCTTTCTAGTAACTTTTAACATGTTTGTACTTGGTGTATTTCCAAGATGCCATCTCCCAAGCTGAGTACAGAACTCTTCTTTTTTGACACATTTTACCAGACTAGAACCTCATGAAACACATCTTGGAGGAAGCCGATCTAATAAACTCTCATAAAATCTTTCCTATTTGTATTACCTGGCCCACACAGAGATTTCTAAGCAGAGCTGGCCCCATCAATTGGCAGAATATATGAAATGAGAGTTGCTTCACACACCCACCGACAGATCTCTTCCACCTCCCATCAAACCACCTTCATTTCTATCGGTAAAGCGCCATTTCTTTGGTTCTTGAATACTCTTTGCTGTTCCCAATACAGACGCTCCTAAGAAGGGAAACAAAGGAGGCCAGATTTCCTCAAGAACATCCAGGAAAACACCTCCAGCAGCAGAGCAGGGCGAACAGAGAGCCCTGAGGATCTGAGTGAACCGACCTCCAAGCAGCTGAAGGCTTGACACTCATCAGTCAAGCCTCCTGTTGGATTTGACATTCATGCTCATTTTATATTCTACACCATAATACGCCCAAGTTTGCTTTAATATAAAACTACTTTCCGCAGAGCGCCCTGCGGCCGCGCTGATCTGTCTCTTGCTTCAACAGTGTTGGGATCCCACAGGCCCAAGGCCGCCCCTTGCTCCAGCCTCCCAGCACCCTCCAACTTCCAGCCTCCTTTCCAGCCCCCACCCTTGGAACCCAGCACTTAGTTATCCTCGGCCTCCGGGACCAGCCAACGCTGGCTTTTTGTTTTGTTTGTTAGTCTGTTTGAGCTGAGCTCTTTACATCAACCAGGAGCTCCCAGGTTCATCAGAGTTATTCCACCAAGAGCAAGGCCACGGTAACCCCCAGGTCGGCCCGCACCCGCGAGGCCTGCTACACTCACCTCTCCCAGCGGCTCTATTTCCACCGCGACTCGGTGCCTTGGAAGCAGTGGGGAGGTCCACCGGCCGGCCGAGGAGAAGGTCCAGGGCGCCCGGCATTTCTAGAAGACGCCAAACCAGTGCGGCGCAGGCCCCTCTTCCAGGACGTGCAGGCGCCGACCCGTGATGAGTGGGGCAAGGCTCGGGGTGCTGTGGAAGCTCCACGGCCCGGGAGAAGAACCCAGCCGGGTGCTTTTCGGTCCTGCAGTGCAGCGCGCCAGCTCCTCCTTCCTGGAGCTCTCCGCGCGCGCCCGCGAGCACGTGAAGCTCATCAAGAAGATGCGGACTCGATCCTTGGCAGCCCAGAGGCTCCTGAAGGGGCCCTCTGCACCCACCCGGAGTCAGGGCTTCGGCCTGAGTCTCTCCCTGCAGCCCGTGGGCAGCGCTTTAACCACTCTCAAGCTCTCTTCCAAGCTGTGGACAATATGGAGACAATAAAGCTTTTTGTGCGGGAAAAGCAAAGGAAACGTTTATTGCTTGGCAGCAAATATAACAGGTATTATAAGATGCACCATGTTATAGCAGCTATCGGGGACCCTGCGTCAGGCTGTCCATCTAGATGAGAAACAAGCCTTGGGGGAGGGACTTTGGTAAGACCCTCAAGGAGGAAATGAGAGAGGAGAGACACTGAAAGGGGAGGTAGGTGAGAACCTAAGCGGTTGTACAGAGGCCAAGGATGTGTTTGGAACTGTGGGCAGGATCGTTCAAGTGGGGTGTTGCCACCATCCCCCAGAGAGTGAGAGCAGAGGGCAGGGCGGAAAAGCAGTGCTGGGGGAGCTGATCAGTGGAGCGGCGGTCCCTGTTCTTGCTCCAGAGGCTGTAACTCTCTTTCCTTTCTGGTCTGGAAGGCGACTCTGCCCTCAGTAACCTCTCCTCTACTTCCTCTTTCTTTTTCTGTTCCTTAACCTCATTTTTGTTGCCCCTTCTTGATTTCCTCTTCCACTCTCCCCCGAATTTAGATGTAAAGTTTATTATTGTCTCTGTGTTTGGGGGTAGGGGGAGCCGGGAGGGACCAGGATCAAAGTTGTGTCGCCTCCTCTTGTAGAGAAGGGAACAATTTCAGTTCCTTTAATTTCATCCATAAGATCTAAATGGATGTGAACACAATGGGGAAGGGAAAATAACAGTCCACAATGTTTTCCCACTCTGTACCAACTGACATTTGATGCCTGTGTTGGAAGTGTCTTTCTCTATCATTGAGTTTTTGCCACTTTCCAGCTTTTTAAATTGAGAACTCTTTTTCAAATCAATTTATTAGGAACAAAGAAAAATGGTATTATTTTTAGTGTATTTACCATTGTTACCAGTGTTCAGGGCCCGTGAAGGGTAACAGAAAATAACCTTCTGCCTTTGTCCTCATTACCCCTGCAAGCTCATTCTTTCAGACTGGTACTCCTTGTCCTTTGGATGCTATTCATTGAAAGACTTTGCTGGTCATTCTCAGACTTAGCCAAGAAAATGAGAAAGTCCTTTGCTCTCTGTACTCCTCCAAACAAGTTTGTTTCACTTATTAATCTGATGAGTCCAGTTTAACCAAAACTCTGAGCTCCTTTCAAAGTTTATGCTTCTCTACTCCCCAGTGAAGACAGCTTTAGGCTGGGCCTGGCAGTGGGGAAGGGCTTTGGGCTGGCTGTTTCTTTAGCTTCCCACCTCCTTCTTCTACCTGCTTCGCCCCAGCTAATTGATAGAGTTTGTGACACCTCCACAATTAAAGGGTCAGGAGAAAAAGGGAGGACAAAGAAGCAGAAAATATCTTACTCATGTCATGGGTGATACAGCTGCTCCCTGGGCCTAGTAAGTGTTTCAACTTGACTCTCTCATGGGGTGATGTTTTAGGTTCTTGGAAGATTCTCTCTCTTCTGTGGACTTATACTTGCTGTTCCTGTGACAAAGGTATGAATGTCTTTAGAATTAGTTTCTAATACATCTTTCATCAGTCCCTACCTCCTGCCTTTTCTACTGAGGTCTCCTTGCTACCCTAGGGAGCTCTCTTAGGTAGAATCTAAGGCAGCCCCAAGCTAGCTAGCTCTTTCTATTTCCTGCATGTAGTTCACAAAAAGCACACACCTCTGGCCTTTCTCTCAAAGGGAGTGCAGTTACTTCCTAAGCCACAGTTTTCCACTCCACGTGGAAGCCAGCTACTGGATCTAGATTTCTCAAGGTGGAGTCAGATCCAGGTCCGCAGGGTCACTTCCGACTACAGGGGCACAAATCAGGTGGTCTCCCAGAAGCCCTGGTCATGGATCATGGAGTGAGGGAAAAACACCTCCTTTCCCCTTTCAGTGAGCTGAGGGTATTAGCAGCATACTGACCCCTCTCTCTAAAGAAACTTTCCAATTTCCATCCATTCCTGATCTCTTCACATTTAATCCTTTTGTATTCCAAAGTGGGTGAGGGGTGAAGTGTGCAAAACAAGTTGTAACATCTCTGTTGGTTTCATGCATGGTGACTGCTTTCTCCTACCATGCAATTAAAGTTCACATTGATAACATTTGAGCTAAGGTAGGATTTAAATAGGACTTTCCTGGTGGTACAGTGGGTAGGAATCCTCCTGCCAATGCAGGGGACACGAGTTCGATTCCTGATCCAGGAAGATTCCACAGGCCGTGAGCAACTAAGCCCATGCACCACAACTACTGCACCCACGCGACTGCTGTGAGAACCTGAGCTCTGCCGCAGGAGAAGCCGCAGCAGCGAGAAGCCCCTGCACCAGAACAAGAGGGTGGTCCCTGTGCGCTGCAACTGGGGAAAGTCTGTGCACAGCAGCGAAGACCCAGTGCAACCAAACAAAATGAACCCTGAAATTTGAAAACAAGAGTGAAGAATGGTCTGAGTTCAGCCTCCACCTCCAAGAAGCTGCACAGGCCTTTGCAGAACCTTAGAAATGCATGCATGAAGCCATCCCCACTGACAAACACTGGGCTGTTCAGCCCTTCCCATTAGAAAGGAGGTACCTGCGGCCTTCAAGAGTTAAGAGATTTGCTCAGGATCACACAAGTATGGGCAGAAAAATGAGAACCAAATCTTCATCCTTCCGCCTACTCAGATAAGTTTATCATTGTGTGGTCTTGGCCGGCTCCTCCAAATCTCGAGAAACAGAAAATGTGTATGGGTTGGGCGGCCTCTGTGGCCCTATGGTCAGAAGCCTGGCCTCAAATCCTGGCTCCCCATGCACCCCGCTGAATGAACCTGGGGCCAAGCTCTTGTCCTCTAAGCCACAGGTTTCTATCTGTAAAATGACATTGATAATGGCAGAAAGAACATAGTGGGTGACTAACAGGAAATGCTTTCCAAACTGCTCCGCCTGTGTGCTCAGTTGCTTCAGCTGTGTCCAACTCTGGCGACCCTGACTGTGGCATGCCAGTCTCCTCTGTCCGTGGGATTCTCTAGGCAAGAGTACTGGAGTGGGTTGCCATGCCCCCCTCCAGGGGATCTTCCTGACCCAGGGATTGAACCTGTGGTGTCTCCTACATCTTCTGCAGCACAGGCGAACTTTTTACCGCTGAGCCACCCAGGAAGCCCCCCAAACTGCTATACCTTGGGCAAATGTTAACTGCCTTTATTATAACGATATGGAAGAAAGGGTGATGGCAGTGTGTTCAGGATAACCTTAGTCTTAGAATTATTGTGAGGTTTCTTATAAGATCACTAATGTGTAGTGGGGAGCTTCCCTGGGGGCTCAGTGGTAAGGAAAGAATCTGCCCGCCAATGAAGGAGACATGGGTTTGATCCCTGGATGGAGAAGATCCCCTGGAGAAGGAAATGGCAACCCACTTCAGTATTCTTGCCTAGGAAATCCTATAGGCAGAAGAGCCTGTTGAGCTATAGTCCATGGGGTCACAAGAATCGGACATGACTTAGCAACTAAAACAGCAACGTGTAATGACATTGGATCCTAAGAAATGCATGACCTAAACAAGTTCCAATATTTTTCACATAACCTTTTGTCGCTATAAAGCTATTACCAAGCCTATTAGAAGTAAATATACTTTAAGGAAAGTGGTACACGTTACACTAATGGTACAGTGTTAAACAGCAGGAAAGGACACATACATTTTGTCTATATTCAAGAGCTGTAAAAAAATAAAAAGTTAGATAAACAAATGGACACTACGAAGCCCCATGGCACTAAGGCACAGGCGCAGCAAAGTCGTGTCCAGAGCTAAAGGACTCTCACCCCCCGAGGCTGTGGAAGAGGAATTGGCCTTTCTCAGAGGAATCATTTGATAACATACCGCAAGGCGCCCACTCAACACCACGTAGTGCCTGGGAGTCTTTCTAACGTGAAGAGCACAAATACACACCAGGTGCTCCCCAGCAGGAAACATTGGACCTAATTCAAGTCAAGGGCGCAGAGAATGTCAGGGGACATGGAGGAGCATCTTACAGAGGCTCCGAGAAAAGGCTGCTGGCTTTGGAGGGCTCCCCCAGCAGGAAACCCCGCCTTTTACCCTTGTTTGACCTCCTTGGATTGCAAAATAGATGCCAGGCTCTTCTCTGGCCTAAGAGCTCTTAAGAAAGAGGGAAACAGGGCAGGAGAGGAGTACTTAATAGGGGGAAAACTTCAGTATTCATTGTCATCATTTTCTGGGAGAAGTGAGATAGATCAAGGGACAAAGTTCCACTCTAGTGGAAAGCTCTAGTAGTTACCATCCAATTTCAACCTTCCTATCAGAGATTATATGGCCAAGCTTACATTTGTTTTTATTTACATTCATGAAAAGCAAGTAAAGCAAGTTTGAAATTAACCATGTGTAAGTCAAAGCTGTGATCTCTGTGATCAGTATGTGGGTGACTAACGCCTGGATGAGCTTGGTGTAATGTGATACAGGTAAACCAAAGGACATGCTGGCCCAGTTAACTCACCAAAAGCCACCCAGATCCATTTATTTCTGTTTCTTCTTGCTTATTTCCTCAGCAGAATAATACATGTAGGTAATAAATCACTTAAGTGTTTTCTACTATAATTTAAAAGAACATGTTCAATGGGAGGCACACCAATTTTTATTTTTTATTAAAAAGGTTATTTTCCTTTTAGCACTCAGTTAAAGAGACTCTGAAAACCTTCACACCACCGTCTATGAGTCTAGTCATTTCACCCTGAAAGGTCAAACTGGGCTCATCCCTGAAGAGACACTGTGAAATTTATTCTAGGCATTCGGGGGACTCTTGGGCATCCAGGCAAGACATGGCTGAGTGTGGTTACAGGGGGAATGGGGAGAGCAATGAACATTCTGAAATGTGGCCCGAAGATTAAAATCTCTTAAGATAAAATCTGTGTTCGGTCAGCATTTATTTGCCAAGCTAGGGGCCAGCTCTGGATAATCACTGGATTTTTTCAGACTTCCTGAGTCCATTCTGTGACTATGAGCCTCTCCACTGGGGAAATAGAGTCTTAACAATTTAGATTCCCACAGGGAGGAGCCCAGTACCCGGAACTTGATAGTGATCCCACACACACTGAACTGTCATCAAACAGCTAACAAATCATCAAACCCTAAATGTATTTTTCATCTCACTATTCCCCTTCGGTTGCTGCTAGTCTCCCACAGGGACTGGTGCTGTACAGGCAGAAACTGAGTGAATGAGTGAATAAATGGATGTGTTAATAGATGCATATTGTCTGGTTATATATAAAAGCATTTGTAGAGCTTGTGAATGCAATAGTGATTTTTTTCCTAATGGTGTTTGCTCGAATATGGTGCCATTATTCATCATGATAAATGCACCTTTATATTCGTAAGACTGTGTGTTATTTACAAAACGCTTTCATATGCATTATCTTCTTTAATTCTCACAGCAGTGCTGCAAAGTATATTATTATCCCCCACATTAGATAAGAGGTGATTTGTCCAAAGTACACAGTAATTACAGAGTTGGACTTGCACCTAAGTTTTGCCACATACACTTAGCAGTCTTTCCTGGGCTAAAGGGTGAGCAAGAAAACAAAGGTTATAAGCATTTTAAACAGATGCTTGTTTCTGAAGATGTCCTAGTGTTTAGTGCCCAGATGAAGGAAGTGGCATCTCTAAACTGCTGACAAGCTCTCCCACCAGTCACCTGGCTTGCCGCTGGCTACATCTGCTTCTGAATGCATAGCTGTTCTTATGCCAGGTCACTCAATGGAACTTACGTTTAATTATAGCTACTTGATACTAACATAACTAGTGAAAAGAGGGAAAATTCAGACAACTAACCAGTTATTGTTTGGCCCACACAATGACAAACAATGTCTGGGGTAAATTTTTGTCTTTGAGTTGAGCTGCTAAATGCATGGAGATACCACAATTATTTCCTCTCCAGTTAAATGTCAGCCCACAACAAGGAAGCCAGCAGGCTTGAACAGCAGGAGTCAATATTAAAAAAATAAAAAAATCCAGGCCTCAAAATGTGACCTGCTTCCTAAGGCCCCTGGTGCTCTTTTCTTTGCTAATGATCTGTGTTGTTGGCATTGTGGCGGCAGACACACTTTATATCCTAGAGCTGGAAGGACCTTAGAAATCACTTAGTGCAGCAGTTTTCAAACTTTGGAAAAATGAACACTTTATTTAAATAAACCCTAATATAGAAGGGGCTTCCCAGGTAGCTCAGTGGTAAAGAATCTGCCTGCCAATGTAGGAGACAAAAGAGACGCAGGTTCAATCCCTGGGTCAGGAAGATCTCCTAGAGAAGGAAAGGGCAACCCACTCCAGTATTCCTGCTGGGAAAATCCCATGGACAGAGAAGCCTGGTGGGATAGAGTCCGTAGGGTCACAAAGAGTCAGATACAACTCACTAATATAGAAGCCCTGATGAGCAAAGCAAATCCATGCAGGTTTGCTTAGGTTGAGGAGCAGATAGTGAATGGCCTGAGGGGGCCTTCCCAACAGGGCTCTGAAAGTAGGGTAATCTCTTCTTTTGCATGTGAGGAGATGAGGCCTGGAAAGCAAAACTAAGACCAAGAACTTGGAAATCTGTTTTTGTGGTCCTGCTACTCTTAGAATGTCTGTGTCTCTTATCTCAGTTTAACTTTCTTTTCTACCTGAATTCCAGACTCCTCTTGTGCCCCATCATAAGTCCGTTGACTTACACCTGCTTACTGCCTCCAGAACCACCCTAGCATTCTAACCACTACTTAGAGAACATCATATTTCCCAAGTGTACCTGAATTCACAGAAGCCCTTGTTTAAAAAAATGCAGATCCTTCGATTCCCTTCTTTGCGATTCTGATTCTGTTGGCTTGGGGTAAAACCGAAGTGATTCTCTTTGTCAGTGAAGTTTGGGAAATACTTGCTGGGTAGAATGGGCCAAGGATGTCCTCTCATAGAGGCAGTAAAGAGTAAGCCTGAGTGGGCCGTTCGTCACATAAAAAGCCGAAGAAAGCCTCAGTATTCTCAGAAAAGTTTTCTCTTTCCATCATAATCAAGGAATGTCAGTTCTCTGGCATAAAAGAAAAACTTCAACCAAAAAAATTTTTTTTCCATTCACGTTTGAGACCTCGAGGTTTTGAAGGTGCATCACACTGTAATGTCATGTTTGACAGCTGGGTAGGAAGGCAGACCTCAGGCTGTGACCTCTGCTGCCCACACTGACTACGGCCTCCTGACCGTCTGATTTTGGCCAGGCACTCCCATGAGACTTGTGCTTTGCCCACAGGACCTCCTTCAAGTCCTTGCTCCCCTCTCCACCATGGATGTGCTTTATCCAACATGCTGCTCCTCCCAGTGTGGCCTGGTCTCCAGGCCTTACTTATGACCGTATCCTCCCCACTTATATTTGAGATTTTCCCCACTTCCATTTTGTCTCAGGAAAAATATTTACATATGTATCCTTCAAAATCTGGGCTTGTCTTATCTCTTTCCGGAAACCACATGGCTGTAACCTGTCTCTCCACAGACCTGACTCCAAACCCCCCTACCTTGGTCTCTGATGGCTTTTCTATTGATCTTAGAACTGGAGGACCACCCTTTTCCTTTGGAATAATGCTGCCGTTGGTGATGCTGGCCTCAAGGGATAGGGTCAGCAAGAACACTGGGCTTCTCCACACCTCATCATCCCTTAATTTCCTACATTATTATTAGCATGAGCTACTACATGAACAGACTGTAGTGAATATCAGGGGACAATTAGAGAGAATAGATTTACAACTGGATGCCAAAATATAAGAATTGAAGGGAAAGGGGATTTTAAACACATGATAAAGAGTTTCCTTGTGGACAAACTCCAATTCCTAGCCTGCCTTCTGTCCACTGAGGTCTTCAAAGAGAGAGCCCTCTGTGATCCTTCCCCATATGAATAAGAACCCTCCACTCCATAGATTAATTGTATTTATCCTAGAATGTGTCTCAACCACACCCACATTATTCCCCAACACACACATGCACACACACTCACACAGCCTACATGCACAGCCTACCCGGCCTGTAGCAGCACGCTGAGAATATCACTCACACTGCGGAGCAGGGGACACGGGGACAGTTTGGGATGGGTTCCAGGCATATCCTGTCTATTTCAGGGTTACTCTGCAAGTATAAGGTGAAGCTCTACCTCTTTATTCTCCATCCCTACTTCTGTTTCTGTATGAGTCGTTTATTTATTTTTATTGAGGTATATAGTTTGTGGGCAAAATTACATAGGTTTCACAGTGTATAACAGTGATTCATAACTTTTTGAATATCTGGGTCACTTTTAAAATATGCACACATTCTCAAGAAGAAACACAAAGTCACTTTCCTAAAAGTCTCTTTCCCACCTAAGCTGCAAAATTTTCCCAACTCCAAGAGAAAAACATCTTTTATACAATTATACAGAGGAATTATAGACCACTTTACCCCAATCTCCTTGTTGCAGTCCATACCTTCTTCCCCACAACAGTCAGGCTATGTGGATTATTCACATAACCTATCAGTGGCACCACAAAAATGGGATAAAACCAGTCCAGTGCTTTTTCTATTTGGTTATGATTTTATCCTCTCCCAAACACTGAGAGGTGGATGGAACGGATAAGGCATATTACTAGTTATCTTTCAATACCCATCATTTCCTTCCATAGTGGTAGAGCTTTAGCTGGACACTTGGCTACTTAGCTAGAGACCACTGCCTCCCCCAGCCATTCCTGAAGCTAGAAGCAGCCACGTGACCTCTGGTTCTGGCCAATGGAAAGTGAGATGTGCTTCAAGCCATTTTTCTGAGTTTGCCCTAAAAAAGATTGAGTGTGTGTTTCTGACCCTTTCCTTCCTTCCTGCTGGCTATAACACGGCCGGAAACAAAGCAACACCATGAATCCAGAGAGGGACTACCTATCTCTGGGCTTCTGCAGAGAAAGAGATAAGCATCTACTTGAAGCCAATGTACTTTGCGTAGTGCTTAGTTGAGTACAGTGGCCATCCTCACAGAGGCCAAGTTCCTGGAAGGAAGCATAGTCAGTGAGGAATGGGGCTGAGCCTCAGGCCTACTGCTTTGACCATGCAGCTCTCCTCGTCCATCTTCAAGATGTCTTTACGAAAACTTGAACACTTGATAACAGAGATATCATAGTATGAAATGTGACATTTTATTGCATGTCTTTCTGTGGTTTCCTTGTTTAGAATATAGTAGTTACTAATTTTACCTCTCTGTTAAGATAATGCTGTCTGCCAGTGGTCATCAACCTCTACCACAAAAGCAGCCTTCACCTTGCCTGGGATCTTAAGAGCATGACACATTTTCTGGAAGCAGAGATTTCTTTCTCTGTAGTAGATTCAGAAGGAAATATACAATCTTGGAACTTAAAGGCAGAAATCTTAGAACCAACAAGGATAAAAGAGGCTTTGCAAATAGAGGACTTGTAAGGTCCAGATAATGAGAGCTAATTCCTGTTGACTTGGTGACTGTAACTCCCTTGCTCAGTCCTTCTCCAATAGTCCTGCTAAGCCCCACAGGTGAATAAAAGTGAAATGACCTCATCACTGCCAACAATAACAACAAAAAGAGCTGGGTGGCAGAAATTTAATTTTAACTCACCATTCTTCACCTTCACCAGGAAGAAGAAATCATCATTTGACAACTTACACTAACTCCATACAAAGAATGGATGTTATTAATCCTATTTTTGGATTTGCTTTAATAACGAATAGTAGCAAACTCATTAAGCATTTATTATGTTCCAACTTCATTCTATGTATTTACATGTTGGCTTCTAATTCTTTTAATTATATGAAGTAGGTACAATTGTTTTTTTCCATGTTACAGGCAAGGAAACCAAAGACACAAATATATTTTACATGCTTGTTAGTAAACTAAGTATACTTTAGCAGGTATAAAAAATGCTATCTTCTAGAAATCTTTTTACTAGTGATGTAGTGAATGATAGTTGTTGCTGAAGTGTGAGCATTCACATTTCACTCATCATTTCCCTCCCACTTGAAATTGCACTCCAAGGAAACTAACCTGCTTCCTCAGCAGGTGAAAACAAATTATCCAATCTTCTGGGCTTGTACCTAAAAGTCAGATTATTCTCAGTTGAATCAAGTTCAAGAACATGGTATCTTCATATTTAAGGAACACATCTCTATACTGAAATTTTTCATCATGTTGATCATCTGTGTACTATCTCTCCACATTTTTTTTCCTTAGAACATCTGTGTAAATGTGTATTACCACATAAATGTCCATAAGAAGTGGAATACTAATATTGATGCTTGCTCTAGAAAAAAAAAATGCTTATCTTTCAAAATCTGTACTTAATGAGAATCAATAGTTAACAAAGAACCCACACAAAGTACATTGGATTTTGACCATTTTAGTTATGAGCCAGATCTTCCAGTGGAATTTATTTATAACTCGCTGTTTTCTTTGAATAACTGAAGATTTTTATAAGCTTTTAGCCTCAGACAATACTACCATGTTGTATTGTCACATTGTTTTACAGTATCCAACTCTGCCACACAAATGTTGAAATAGTTCTGTTGCTTGCCAATTCAAAGTTGGACAGTTCAAATTACTTTTCTTCTTAAATAATACTCATTTTCCTCTAGGCTATATGTGGCAAAAATTCATAATTTTCTCCATTCTCACCTTTTTTGGGGGAAACAACCAAGTGATTGACTAATAAAAGCAAAATGAACCAAACTTCTTAAACATAGAAGGGGCCATGTGTCCTGATCAATGAGATATTAGTGGATGCCACTGGTTGGGACTTTTAAAAATCCTCTTTAAAAGAAGTTTGGGTTCAAATAAAGATGTTTTTCCATGCCCGTTCCTTCTTCCTTCCGGGACAGTAGATGCGATGCCAGAAGGCACACTGTGAGTTTGGGCTCATGAGATAACAAGCATCCATTAAGCATAAGGAACCTAGACTATGCCGGTAGCAGGAAACGACAATACCAGCCCTGTACTGTCCAACTTATGTAATGTGAAGAGATTAAAAGCCTTCATTTATTTAAGCTTCTATTTTTCTGGTTTCCAATACTCACAGCCAAGCACAGTTTCTAAATTCTAAGTGATCAGGAAACAGTAGCAGAGGATATGAAGGTTTTCAACATCTTGAAACTAAAAAATTGGGATAGGTCTACCAAGCATGGTTAAACATTCTGTTATACAGTCACTAGGTATTTTCAAACAATATTTGAAATCAAATCATCTGTTGGTGAATCAGATCAATCATTTGAAAATAAGATCCAGTTACTAAGACAAAAATACTTATGCTACCATCCAGTCTTATTTTATTTCAATAAAATAAATTTGGACATAAAAAAGAAGACATGCACTATGATTTTTTTTTTCCTTTGGAAATTGACAAGAAGTACATAACATTTGGGGAGTTTTAACATGAAGAATTTCTGTGCTCAGGAAGATACATATATGTAATATTGTCATACAAGTGAAGGGACTTTGAGCTTTAATAACAGAGGCAATAGGAGCCTCTAAATTACAGAACTTAAAAAAGTATGAAAGTACTACTAGTGATGAATTCGTACTACTAATAATGAAAAGTACTACTAATAATGAGTTTTTCCTGTACATATGTATGACAGTAGTGATCATAGATACTATTTTTTTTTATTTTATTGAAGTATAGTTGACTTACAGCCACTATTTTAAATGGGCCAATAATGGGCCGAGTTCTGTAGTAGATCTTGGGACTTGGAGGCAGGCCTTTTGACTAACCTCAAAATCTAGGTTTTATTTCTCTAAGTCATTAGAGCATAAGGATTCTATGCCTGAAGAAGAGAGGCATTCAGTGGATTCCTTGATGTACTGCTAAGTTTGTTTTTCTCTTGTCCCATACCTCTGAGGAAGCCTCCATTCCCAAAGCAAATACAAAGGAGAGATTTGGAGAGGCATTTTATGTGATTAAAAATTCTCTCAGTGGTTGCTCCTCCTAACCACAACTGTCTTTGTTTCCATAGCTGTGCAATGAGTTCGTACACACTAGTGACTTACACAACACCCACTGTCACCTCACACGTTCAGTGGGTCAGAAGTCCAGGAAGGCACACACTGGGTTATCAGCACAGGCTCCCACAAGGTTAAATCCAAAGTGTTGGTCAAGCCAGGTTTTCGTCTGGAGCTTGGGACCGTCTTCTGAGCTCACTGGGATTGTCTGAAAGATCTAGCTCTTTGCAGGGTAGCTCCCCATGACTTGCTGGCTGTCAGCCAAGGTCTTCAGGTTCTAGCCATGTGCCTCCATCTCTCACAACTTGGCAGTTTGCTTGTCTTCAAACCAGCAGGAAAATAGTTTACTAATGCTTAACTTCTTATGAGGAGCTTGTCTGAGGAAGTCAGGCCCACTCAGGATAATCTCCCTTGTGATTAACTCAAGGTCAGTTAGTAACCTAATCACAGGAGTGATAGCCCAGCATACTCACTGTTTCTACACACACACCAAGGGAGGGCACTCTAGAAGGTATGTACACCAGAGGCAGAAACTCAGGGCCATCTCAGAATCCTTTTTGTCACAATGACCTAGAGCATGTTGTTGCTTAGATGTGTGGTTACAGTGGTTATAATGCTTACTTGCGCTTAGTCGCTCAGCTGTGTCTGACCCTTTGCAACCCCATGGACTGTAGCCTGCCAGGCCTCTCTGTCCATGGGACTTCCCTGGCAAAAATACTGGAGTGGGTTGCCATTTCCTACTCCAGGGGATCTTCCCAACCCAGGGATTGAACCCATATCTCTTGTGTTTCCTGATTTGGCAAGTGGATTATTTACTACTAGCGCCACCCGGGGAGGCCCCAATGCTTTCTTGAACTCAAGAGGAATGCCTTCTTCTAAAGAGGAAGGTAATGCTTATATTCTTACCTAATTATCTGGAAATGTCATTGTCAGCACTGCACTGTTTTGAAGTTAGGTATTCAACACGATAGGATGAATGTTCCTTCAAACTAGAATGAAAGGAGACTGTGTTCCTAGCCCATTCTTTTGTGTACACGCCATAAGCACTGTACTCTCAGACCTCCACCCACTGGGTTTGGCACCAGGACCATTCTCCTCGGGCCAGTGCTGCTGCTGCTTCTGGAGCCGGCAGCAGTTACAGTGTACCCCTCATCAGGTGAATTCTTCAGTGTTCCTCTGGACTTGAATTGTGGAAACTTAGAAATTTTCTTCTGCCTTCCCAGTTATCCCCCAAGCTACCTAATATCCTTTACTAATCTATTTCAGTGAAAACTAGCTTAAGTGAATTGTTATTTGCAAACAAGAACACTGACCAATAGAGTAATTAATGACAGATGTGATGGTGGACGACAAACCTTTCAGGAAATGAGAATGTGTAGCTGCTTATTCAATGTTGTCAGGTTACAAGGCAAGGAGAATCCAGCCCGTGGCAGCCGTGGTGACAGTTACTTAAATTATCACTTGGTTATATGGAATAAGGGGGCTTCCCTGGTAACTCAGCGGTAAAGAATCTGCCTGCAATGCAGGAGACTCGGGTTCAATCCCTGGGTTGGGAAGATCCCCTGAAGAGGGGAATGGCAACCCACTCCAGTATTTTTGCCTGGAAAGTCCCATGGACAGAGGAGCCTGGTGGGCAACATGGGATCACAAAAGAGTCAGAAACAACTTAGAGACTAAACAACAACAACATATAGAATAAGAAGCCTATCAATACAGGACTTTCAGGGTCCCCGTAATCTTGTAAGGGAAGGAAGGCATGTGGAGGAAGACTGAGGATCCATCAGGATGCTTCTAAGTATTATGGGAATGAAAAGAAAATGTGATGGTTAATTTTATGTGTCAGCTAGGCTAGGCCATGGTACCCAGATATTTGGTCAATGTATATATACATTATATGTATATATACAACACAAATATGCACATACACAACCTATTCTCTGTTTCTCTGGAGAACTCTAATACAGATAGGCTTTAAGTTTACCATAACCTGGATAAAGTTATGGTGACAGAACTATATATGTCCTGGGACTTCCCTTGTGGTCCAGTGGTTAAGATTCCGAGCTTCCAGTGCAAGGGGCCATGCCATGTGGTGTGGACGAAAAGCAAAAGAAAAAAAAAAGCAGAACCATATTCCTGTAATAATACTGGAGACTTAAAAGATGCACACACACACACACACAAAATATGCACAACTGGTGATTACTGTCACTTCACATCTAATTTACCTATCTGACCATTGCAGAAGAGAGGTCTCACAGAACAACAGCGGGTTATTTTCCATTTAATTGGATTGTCACATCTGAAGGATGCTATCACTCAGGAGAGAAAATCAGCCCAGGCCCTGCATTGTAGCTGGAACGGACCTTTCGATCTGACCAATGTCTCTTCCTCTGTTCCAGTAAACAAAGAACACTGGATGCAGATGGTTTCCACCTGGCAGGGACAGACACACACCGTGACTGGCTTCGATGCCAAAGAACAACAGGAACTCACTGACTGCCATAATTCAGCATGCAGAACATCAGAGTGGTCTGTAAACCGATGATTTTATGCTAATGCAATGCAGTGTACAGAAAGAGTATGTACCATTGCTGTTTATTTTCTAAGTTGTGTTTGACTCTCCGTGACCCCATGGACTGCAGCATGCCAGGCTTCCCTGTCCTTCACTAACTCCTGGAGTTTGCTCAAGTTCATGTACATTGAGTCAATGATGCTATCTAACCATCTCGTCTTCTGCTGCCCCCTTCTCCTTTGCCTTCAATCTTTCCTAGCATCAGGGTTTTTTCCAATGAGTTGGCTCTTTGCATCAGATGGCCAAAGCATTGGAGCTTCAGCTTCAGCATCAGTCCTCCCAATGAATATTCAGAGTTAATTTCCTTTAGGATTGACTGGTTTGATCCCCTTGCAGTGCAAGGGACTCTCCAGAGTCTTCTCCAGCACCACAATTTGAAGGCAACAATTCCTCGACACTCAACCTTCTTTATGGTCCAACTCTCACATCCGTACCCATATACATTCATAAAACATATACATATCAAAAGATGTGTGCTTAGTCGCTCAATCGTGTCTGGGTCTCTGTAGCCCAACAGACTGTAGCCCACCAGGCTCCTCTGTCCATGGAATTTCCCAGGCAAGAATACTGGAGTGGGTTGCAATTTCCTTTTCCAGGGATCTTCCTGACCCAGGAATCGAACTCGTGTCTCTTGCATCTCCTGCACTGGCGGGTGGCTTCATTGCCACTAACGCCACCTGGCAAGCCCCATCAAAAGACAAAAGATACGAAAAATACAGAGGCCTGTCAGTTGACTGAAATTTCTGGAGACCAGTGTCTCAAAATGTCTCCTCCAACAGGAAAGAAAAGTATTCCAATATGCATCCACTGTCATAAGAAAGGGGAATGATGCTGCTCAATTTTTGTATTTTGTAGAAATTATATATGATATTTAGCTCTGCTTCTGCAAATAATTAACAGGTCACAGAAAGTCTTCTAGCCTTCAATGTGGCACAAAGCAATAGAGGACTCCCTGGAAGATCCAGACTATAGTGCATACCCTCACATTTCAAAGTACAGTATCTTTTTAAGTGAATAACTATGGCATTCTCCTTCTGGGGAAGTCTCACTTTGCTGTTGGATCCTGGTAGAGACTGAATGTTTGACAGAAGTACACATGTGGCTATGGAAACTGAGCATCCCACCATGAACTATATTTTACCTCAACTACTGAGCTATAAAATCAGATATTCCTTGCAGCATCCATCATCCCCAGGAAATGATTTCTATTTGAATTGGTTCAAGTAGGTCCTAAAAACAGAAGTTTCAAAGGCAGATGACTCATTCTCTGAGTATGTTTACTCCTGCTATGCTGCCTTTGTTCTCTCAAACCACACTGCTATCCTCATTAAGAGAACTCTAAGAGCAGGTGACTGAGAAAAAAAATTTTTTTTCAATTTACTGTGTCTCCACTGGAAATGACAATACTAAACAGCACCCTATAGGAATCTCTATTGTATAAAAGCATTCATTTTGTCCACATTACACAGCGGTATTTATTTGTCCCCTTTAATACAGCTCAATCACCCCACCTATAGAAGTGGAGCACTTCATCATGTCAACCCCACTCTGGGGTGACCTGATTGCTCACATAGAAAAATAAATATTCCCAATGAGCAGAACTTCAAACAGGGCATCTCATGATCCATTTATCTGGAAAGCAGGATAAGCTACAGATCTATATTAAATTATAGGCAATACCTAATAATTTCACTGGATAGTCAGGGACTGGGAAGGAATAATATTGGAGAGGTGGTGATAAGGAAGATTATCGCAAAGATCAATCTAGACTTTTAAACTCTTCTAGAGTTTGAGAAAATTTATGTGAATATGCAAAAAGACTGACTCTATAATGGAAATTTCAGTAGATGACTGAACAAGGTGCCCTGCCGTATGGATTTGCTAACCTCTTTCCACAGTGACCCAGTAATTATTAAATGGTCTCATGAAAAAATGTGGTCATGGTTTCATATAGAGTTGATGCATGGGCTTAACAACTTAGACTTCTTTTTCCCCAGATATCTGGATATTACTTCTGCTGAATGCTCAGTTTGAAAGCAACAGTGAACAAATATGAGTCCTGCCGTATGATACCATACCCCAAAAGGAATAACCAGCCACCTGATGGCAGATTAACTACATAAGGCTTCTTCCAACATGATGAGTGTGGAATCGCTGCCGTCTGAAATTGATACATTCTAGACATGGATTTGTCCATCTTGTCTACCAAGTTTCTGCCAGTAACATCATCTGTCAACTGACCAAATGCTTCACTCTCTGTCACTATAATTCATGTAACATTGGTTCTGACCAGAGATCTTATTTTACAGCAGAATGATTAGGACCTCAGATTGATGCATTTAGGAGACATTAATATTTCCAACTAGAAGCAGATGGCTTTATACAAAAGTGAAATGACTTATTAAAGATTTAGTTTTGGTTCCTGTATTAGAAGATATGGCACAAAATTAGGATGACATCTTGAGAATACAACATATGCCATAAAATAGCATCTAATACATAGTGTTTCTTCAGCCATGGCCAGAAATATGAGCTTAGGAACAAGGAAATGAAATGGGAGTGGTACTTCTCACTTTTTCCTTAATGGCTCACTAACATGAATTTAAGTTCACATCCTTGCCACTTTCAACTGCTTTGGTTTAAGGATCTTGATACTCAAGGGAGGAACACTTCCACCAAGAGCGCAGCAGTGTCTCAAGCCATTTGACGGAGCAGACAAGGGGATTACCATGTTGGCTGTGGGGTTAAGCAAGATTAGAATGGAATAATTACCATTATGCAATGGAAACACAAAAGAGTTCCTTTAACTCAAGAATTTCAATAGGATATTCCTTAACATTTCCATGTCTATTAGTAAAAATTAGTAGAAGATTAGAGTAGCCTCATCCAAGAAGAGCCAGCAGGGGCTCAATTCCCAATGAATGGAATTTGGGTCTACTCAACAGGTAAGAAATTCAGCTAACTGAGTCACCACTGACCTAAAGGTAAAAGTAATATGGACTAGTTAGTTGTTGATGAGGAAAGTTATTCACATCAAATAAAGACCATTTACTTTATAATATTGGCTTCCCAGGTAGCGCTAGTGGTAAAGAACCCACCTGCCAGTGCAGAAGACGTGAGATGTGGGTTCGATCCCTTGGCCAGAAAGACCTCCTGGAGGAGGGCATGGCAACCCACTCCAGTATTCTTGCCTGGAGAATCCCATGGACAAAGGAGCCTAGAGGTCTACAGTCCATAGGGTCACAGCTGGACAGGGCTGAGCGACTGAACAACAAAATTACAAACACCAAGGTAGGATTAAGGAAACATACGTAGTGATGACTACATATATTAGACCTAGAAAATGTTGTATTAAATCAAAACATTGTACTAAATAAAAAAGATCATGCTAAATAGTCTCCTCATCTAGGGAGAGAATGAGTTTATTTGTGTGAGAGGTTGTTACCTCATTAAGTGGGAATACAGTTTTTATTGCTATTGTTTTAAGTTTGGAAAATGGATGTATGTCCAGATAAAGGGTAACATCTGTCTCTTGCAGCTGTTCAAAATATTTTAAATACACTTCTTGTTTTTAATTGTTTTCTGTTTTGTCAACCTTGTTTTCCCCAGGTGGAATCCCCCAAACTACGTCTTCACAGACTCTTGTACAAATGGTGCAAGCGGTTTTCTGATTTCTGTCATATGGAAAACTAGTGTCTAAATGAGGAATTCATTTTTTGATGGTGTGAATAGCCCCAGAGGTACAGGGCATGATGGGGGATTCCTCTCTCATCTGTGAGATATGATTTTGGAGTAGCAAATCTGTGGAGTGGTTCTAGAGTCAGTGGTGGTGACAAATGACAGCTCCCTCGTTAATCCAGTTTTGTGTCTGCCTAGAGGTCTTGTTCCTGGAAGCTTTATCCATTCTCCAACTCTCCCAATTGCCCTGTTATAGGGGATCATACAGTTTGCCATTTGAACTAGGACACATCTGGGAATAGAAGGGGATGCTATTGATAATGTCAAGGATAAACTAGAACTGTATGCAACAGTTAGTAACTCTAACACATAGTAACACTAATACTGTAATTTAGTTAATACATTTTGCTGTTTAAATTACAATAGATTTGCTTGTTCTTTACTAAGAATCCTAGCCAAAATACCATTAAGTTTTTAGGATTATAGAATTAGTCAACACTATAAGTAGACCCTGTGTACTATATTGTGCCTATAATACAGGGGAGAATAGTCTTTCTACAATTCTATTATAAAGCAAATTCTGACTAATTAAAATTCATAGAATCCACTATATCAATACTAGTTTACAATGTAGCCATATGCTTGTTGCCTAAAGAACCATGACTTATACTGATATTATATGCAGTCAATGAAGCCTAGGGAATGGAAACAAAGTAGTCATCCCTTGGTGTCTGCAAGGAACTGGTTCCAGGAACCCCCATGAATACCAAACCCACAGATGCTCACAACCCTCATATAAAATGGCGTAGTGTTTGCATATACTCAACAGCACATCCTCCCATATAGTAATACTTTAAATCATGGCTGGATTGCTTCTTATAATACTTAATACAATGTAAGTACTATGGAAATAGTTACTAGCACATGGCTAATTCAACTTTTGCCTTTTGGAAATTTCCAGAATTTTTTTTCCAAATATTTTCAATCCACAGTTGGTTGAATCCCCAGATGCAGAATCCAAGGATATGAAGAAATACAAAGGGCCAACTATATCTTGTCATGATTCTTTTATAAACAGTGATTCATTGACACACAGGCAAGTCAAGGATGCTAAATGCAGCATTACTATGACAGAACATATACTTTAAGAAATCTTTAAGTTAGTGTCCATGTTAAAATTATCATCATGTAGTTTCTCTGTAAGTTGTTATCTAATGCTATAGATATATAGCTGTATTCATGTTGTTCTATGCTATAAATGTTTGTACTATAATACTATTAATGCCAGAAACCTAAGAATAAACAAATATCAGTCTCATTCATCATTCCAATGTCTTCATTCAAACAGCTTGGTCATTAAGTGAACAGTTATTGATACCTATACTTTGTTTATTCACTCAGCAATTCACATAGGCACTAGGCTGGTAGCTGAAAAAACAGTGATGAGCAAAAAAAAAACCATAAAAGACGTGATCTTGGTGACAAGAGCCTACTAGTCTCAAAAAGGAAGTGGCGTCATCAAACAATAATACAAATGAATATATGGTTACAAACCATAGTGAGTGCTATGCAGGAAATGCATAAAGTGTTCTGGGACATGGGCTATGCAGAGAGGTTATGCAGGGGAGATCTACTGGAGGAAGTGGTTATTTGAACGGACACCTGGAAGTGACAAAATGATAACTAAGTGTGGGAGTTAGTGTAGGAGAAGAGGCTGCTCTAGAGGCAGAGAAAAGCATGTGAAAATCTATGAAGCAAAACTGGGCATGGATTTCACTTCAAAGCACAGGAAGGAGACCTGTGCCGCTGGAGCTGTCAGCAGAAAGAGTGAGACCACAGTCAACTCTAGAGGCAGCTGCCGTCACCCCAGGGCCCTGAGGATGCACCAGGAAGAGGCCTTTGCCCAGCCCTCTCCCCAGCTCTCGGGAAATGGGCAGGTCAGTGACAACTGGCAACAAAATACCAAGGACAGAAATTAGGGGCTGAGAGGATAACTAGTGCAGGAAGTCTACCTGTAACTGTAAAAAAAAAAAAAAAAGCATGGAGGTGTGAAGAGAGGAACCCAAACCAAAATTCTTATGGGAAAGCCATTGGGAGGCCAGACACCGGCTCATCAACATCAAAGACAAAGAGGACATGGTAAAGAAAGATGTCAGATGGAACGCAGATGGAACACCTGTCCTTTCTCTCCCAAATTTCATAGTTTACATTTTTTCCCCCAGTTTTTACTTATAAAGGATAAATGTGCTGAAAAAAAATGAAACATCACCTGACCAGAAGTTTGAGGAAGAGACAAAGTGGATGGGAAACTGAAGGGAAATAAGAACCAATGAAACAAGAGCAAACAGACAAAAACCCCACCCAGCCTAAAACACAAATAAAAGTACTTGCGTGAATTTGTATTTTATAATAATTGTTTATAGTGAAAATTCCCATTAATGGGGGTTTTATTTTCACTGCAGTTTCTTAATATACTTATAATATGGTGCCTTATGTGTGCATTAGTTGAATAGTTTCAGGAGGCCAGGCACTGTCAGGAGAGTAGGACACCTGGAAAAACAGTCCTGGGCAATTGAGCTCCGATTCATCCGTTCTTACAGTAAGCACTCAGGAATGTGCCAGGGTGGTCACGAGTTAGTTTGCATCTGGTGAACATTAGAAAGATAACCAAAGTCTCCATAGCAGTGAAGAGTGATCAAGAGGCAGTGAAAACCTCTGAGTGATGGCAAGAAAGATTTCTTAAAAACCCTTAAGGGTTCTCTCAGCCAACAGATGATGCTACAGGTAAGACACCCCAGTGGGAGATGACAGTCAGGTAGGTCTTCCCTCCCACAGGGAGACTGTGATTGGGCCCTGCAGAGCTGTTCGGTTGTAGCACCTTATATCTTTTCTATTTCCATTTAAGGAAGTTGCATTATATACCTGAAGCTTTACTCTCTTCTAGTCAACACAAGCATCTTTATAAAAACTGTATTGCTATCCATTTCTTTAAAAAATTGAATAAATAAAAAATTATCTTTGAGAAGTCCTTGAGAAAAGGCCACATTGCAATCAAAGTATCTCTTAAGCATCCAGCACAAGTGATTTTCCTCAACATTGGAACAGACATATTTCTTTGGTTAAACACTGAAAAAAGGCTTGGCTTACATTTAGAAACCATGCTATGAAGGTTCAAATCTATAGCTTTAATCATATGGTCATACTAAATGTGGTGAATGCTTTTACTACAAGAGGCACCTGGATGCTAAATGTGATGGAAATAACAGCAGTTTTACATCTCCCATCTGAGATTTGCTCCTTCTGGGACAAAACTGATTGAATACAATGACAGGCAAAAATCATCCGCCATATTTAAATTCTTGTTTTTCGTTATGTTTTCCCTACGATGTAATTTAATTATGGAAAGTTACGTATGACTACAATCCTACCATAAAAGTAAGAGCCATGTCAGATATACTTTAGGTTTGTGTGCAAGCTACATGCTAAATCATGTCCGACTCTTTGTGATCCTCTGGACTGCAGCCTGCCAGGCTCCTCTGTCCATGGGGATTCTCCAGGCAGGAATACTGGAGTGGGTTGCCATTTCTTTCTCTAAGGCATGTTCCCCACCCAGGGATCAAACCCAGTCCTCCTTCATCTCATTCATTGGCATGCAGACTCTTTACCACTATACCACCTAGGAAGCCCACTTAAGTTTAGAGGCAACAAAAATGACGAGTAGCCTAGGCACAATTGTCAGAGCAATTCATTAAGAAGTAGCCTTTGGATAAGCAACGTAAGTCAGAACTTTTCCTCTTCCTCTGAAAGTAGTAAAGGGTGCTAATGCTGTTTCCCCTCAAAAGCAAACAATTCACCTGGAGTAGGAGTGTGATGAGTGTTGGAACTGGAGAAAGATGAGCAGTGAGGTAACTGCAAACCTCCATACTGATAGGAGAAAGAGAAAAAAAAAAGGAGATAAATCAAGCACTTGTCTCCAGGACAAATTGTTAAGATAATTGTTCTCTAAGGTGAGTTTTCTGACACAAGAAAATCTAACTGGGACCAGAAAAGCAGTGAAGAATACTGGATCATTTAAGATCCAAATGAATGATAGGGAATCCTGTCCCCACATCCAAAATCAAGCTGTTCACAGACTCTACCCAGATACATATCCTATTCAATCCTGAAAGAATATTGAGAATCACCAAACATTTGTGAAGATAACTAGCAAAAATCAACCTAAGGAAAATTACTGTTCAAATAAGCAATCTTGTAGTTTATATAGGTCTCTACCAACATTCCAGATATCTATTGCTATATAATGAACCACCTACCTTGTAGCTAAACAGAACTATTTTTACCATATTTCACCATTTGGGGGTCAGGGGATCGGGTAGGTCTCAGTTGGGTGACTTTTTATTCCTTATGCCATTGACTGATGTCACCTGGTTATACACAGCTGACAGATCAACTCATCTACAGTTTGCAAGACACGTTTATCCACATACTCACTGCCCTGGTGAGGAAGCTAGAAGAACGGATTTAGTTGGAACTGCCAGAGAACCTGTAAGTTGCCTGTAAACATGAGTCTCAGGGTAGTCAAACTTCTTAAACAGTGGCTGCCTTCCCCAAAGCAAAGATTCCAAGAAACCCAGGTGGAAGCTTCAAGCAGTCTCAGGACCTAATCTTGGAAATTCAACAATATCATTTCTGCCCACATTCTAATGATCAAGAAAAACTACGGCAAAGCCAAACTCAAATGCAGAGAATTAGATTCTATCTCTCAACGGGAGGAATGGGCTCCCTGGCGGCTCAGATGGTGAAGGATCTGCCTTCAATGAAGAAGACTAATGTTTGATCCCTGGGCTGGGAAGATCCCCTGGAGAAGAAAACTCCCTCCAACTCCCTCCAGAATTCTGCCTGGAGAATTCCATGAACAGAGGCAGCCTGGGGTCACATTCCATGGGGTCACAAAAAATCAGACATGAATGAGTGACTAACACTTTCACTTTTCTCAATGGGAGGAATAGCAAAAAAATTCTGATCACCTTGAATCTACCAGAGATGGATAGTTATCACTTATGACCACATTGGAATAACTATTACTGGAAAAACCCTCCTGCAGTAAACTGGGAAAATGTATGAAACAGCTGTCTTCAGATACTGGATAAAAAGCATAAAAGAGCATGATCTCTGAGAAAAGAGAAATACATGAGGTGGCCCCAACAGTCACTGGTATGCTGCCTAGAGGCACTTCCCAGACGTCAGTTTGAGGAGAGAAAACCTAAGTAGAGCAAATGTTGATGAACTGAGTAGGCAGAGGTTGAATTGAGGGAAGGTCAAGGTGACTGAAAATTGCAGAGCAGAATATGAAAGAAACACGGAAACAATGCAGAAAATGGGGGATTATTGATGGCACCAAGGCACAAGAAAATTTGGAGGTGATGAAAATGAGCTATATCTTGATTGGAATAGTAATTATTCTATTCTATACAAGGAAATGGCAACCCACTCTGGTGCTCTTGCCTGGAAAATCCCATGGACGGAGAATCCTAGTAGGCTACAGTCCAAGGGATCACAAAGAGTCGGACACGACTGAGCGACTTTACTTTCTTTCTTTTCTCATACACATGAGTATATGCATTTATCAAAATCCATCTAACTACTTAGGGCATCAGCGGTAAAGGGTGGCTCAGTAGTAAAGAATCCACCTGCCAATGCAGGAGACATGGGTTCCATCCCTGGGTCAGGAAGATCCCCTTGGAGAAGAAAATGGCAACCCACTCCAATATTCTTGCCTAGGAAATCCTATGGACAGAGGAGCCTGGTGGGCTACAGTCCATGGGGTTACAAAAGAGTCAGACATGACAGCAATTAAAACAACAACAAACATCTTACTTAAAATATGACTATTTTATGGCAAGTACATTATACCTCTAAATAAAGTTCATTTATTAAAAATAAAATCTGTATCCTATAAATGAAGAATAAGTATCTCTGAAATTAAGTTCAAAAGGTGGGATAAATATGAATTGGACTCAGTTGAAGGCCAAATTAGTGAGCTAAAAGGTCAAAAGCGATGTTTCTTAACCCAAAAGGATAGTCAATATCACACATTATAGAATAGTTGGATATTGCAGATAATTAAAAAGTTCTAGCAGTCATTAATAGGAATTATACAAAGATGAACTAGAGAGGAGGAATGAGAAATTTTTTACAAGAAAAATATAACTTCTTAGAACTGAAGAAAGTCACAATCTGAGTACCATTGGCTGCAGAAAAATCAGAGCAAATGAAAAAAATTGTTTTAATACCAACACAAATACTGGTAAAATTTTAGGATTCTCAGGAAAACAAGAAACTTCTAAAAGCTTTCAGATACAGAACAGTCCACAAAGGAAAAGGATTGAATGGAACCAGATTTTTCATTGGCAACACTGATTGTTAGGAGATAATAAAGTGATGACTTTAGTATTTCAGGGGAAAGAAGTGATTTATAGTTTAAAAATTTGAGCCAAGGCAAACTGGCATTTAGTTCTGAAAGTAGAATAAAGATATTTTCAGACAGACAAGAACTCAGAAAACGTATCCTCCTGAGATTTCTCTGAAATACCTCAGATTTTTTCATTTATTTCTGTCCCTGCTTGGCTAGCTGCTGCCTCATCTCTCTGCCTCTGGTCTTGCCACACCTCATATCTTTTTCTTTTTGCAGCTGGAATGATGTTTAAAAGGCATATCTCATCATGTGCTCCTCTAATCAAACTCGTCACTGAATTTTTTTCTCCATGCTTATCACCAACCACTTTTCTTTCCTTCCAGCTACTTTGGGTCTCCTAAGAGTCCTTTCTTCTCTCTCATTTCTCCCTGGGATTAGTCTCAAAGTTACCTGCTTTAGAATGTAACCTGCTCTAGAATGTTACCTGCTCCTTCTGATTGCCTCTACTGAAAATACACTTTCCTTGGTCATTCCTCATCTTCCTTCAGGTCTTCCTTAGTACTGATGTTAATTACTTAGAAAAGTGTCCCATGACTCCACTCCCATCTCTGTTCTGCCATCACAGTAGATTTGACTCCCTTGTTACTGACCTTAATAGCATCTGTACTTTTACTTACAGTAATTGTATTATGCACCCATTACTTTGCATAATTATTTTGTATAGTTTGTATAATTATTCAATGTCCTTTTCCCCAATAGACAGCAAGTCTCATTCCACCCACAGCTCTGTGGGTGAGAATGCCGTCTGTCTCTAATATTTGTTCTTCACTTCTCTAATAACAGACTAGATTTTCCAGTCTCCCCTGGCTGCTGTGGCTAAGTTCTGGTTACTAGCGTGTGAGCACAACTTCTGGATTGTGTAAAAACACACAATCCAGGAAACAGGTTTGACCCTCACTTCCCCATTTTACCTTTCTGCTTGCTCATAAGCCATCATAAGCTTACTATGGTCAAAACCTTAGGGACAGAAGATCAATAAGGCAGAGACAAATATCCATGACTCCAATGGATCCAACTTCATACCAGTCCTGGAATAATGTTCTTAAATGGTCACATGAATGAAAAAAGAAAAATACTCCAGATTCGGCTGTCAGATCCCAACCTCATTCCTGAGAAATACTTGCTCCTTCCCCGCAAAGAAGCAACTCTAAAATTGCCTCCAGTTTCATTTACGATTTCTTATATGCTTTTTTCTTTCACTCACAGGTACCATAAATATTTATTATATTCAATGATCTGCTTATATAATTTTTCAATTTTTTATTATCCAGTTATCTAGATGCCCTCTATAAGACCCACTGCTTCCACATTATCAATCTTAAATTATAATGGGGAAAGAAGATGTAACCGCAAAATACCTTCTTACGAGTTATATTTGGAGTCCTAAATGTGTCCTCACCTCAAGGAGAGATAGGATATCCATGTCAAAATAAGCAAAATACAAGTCAGTATGAAAAGGTCTTGTTGTCCCTTGAGTTTCAAGGGCCACTGGCAAGGACAACTCACACACAGATTTGGCAATTGTTTGTATAAGTCTAAGAATCTGTGGCCAATTGCAGTAGCTTCTTCATGGATCTACCTACTTCCACTATGAACCCCTCAAATCTTTCTAAAATGAAAATCTGATCACGCCACTTTCCCTGCTCAAAATCCTTCATTGGATTTCCGTCACTCTTGGGATAAACACCAAAATCCTTGCTGTGGCTTGCGAGCCTCTGCAGCGTCCTCTGTAGTAGTATTCTCATGTCTCCTCTCTCTTGCTTACTGAGTGACAGCCCCATTTACCTTTCTTCAGTTCGCTCCAAAGTCCTATCTCCTTCACCCTAAAGATCCTCTACTCAGGATGCTCCTTCCTTTTGCTTGACATATTCTTTCCCACATCATACCTCCCTCGACTTATTTAACTACTCAAATGTCACATATTGGGGAAGCACCCCTTGCCTGAATCTTCAGACTTACTCACATTCCCCATTCTAAACATGTATGCGTGTGTGTGCTCAGTCACTTCAGCCGTGTCTGACTCTTTGAGACCCCATGGACCGTAGTCCCCCAGGTTCCTCTGTCCATGGGGATTCTCCAGGAAAGAATACTGGAGTGGGTTGCCATGCCCTCCTCCAGGGGATCTCCCCCACCCAGGGATCAAACCAGCATCTCTTATGTCTCCTCCATTGGCAGGCAGGTTCTTTACCATTAGCGCCACCTGGGAAGCCCCTACACATGTATACTCATATTTTCTTGTGGAACTTACACAGTTGTAATTAATTTACCTATTTGTAAGCATATTTGGTTTTCCCATCCAAGTACTAACCAGGCCCTACTCTGCTTAGCTTCCAAGATCAGACAAGACCAGACGTGTTCAGGGTGGTATGGCTGTAGACTATAAGCATATTTGGTTTTTTATTTGTCTGGTCACACTGTGTGGCTTGCAGGACCCTAGTTCCCTGACTAAGAATCAAACCTGTGACCCCCTGCAGTGGAAGTACAGAGTCCTAACCACTGGATGGCCAGGGGATTCCCTTAATTTTTATTAAAATATAGTTGATTTGCAATGTTGTATTACTTTCAGGTCTTTAGATAAGACTATTTGATTCAAGTATCTCTCCTATATTGGCTACAAGGCTCGTGAGAGCACGTACCATGTCTATTTTGTTCACTATTATATCTCAAGTCCTTTGAGGGGACTTAATAAACACTGGTTGAATAAAATGAATGAATGAATAGGATATGATTTGTAGGTAAGGGTAGAAGGCACTCCTGCCTATCTTTTCTAACAGAGCCTGGAATTCTCTTTATTGCTTTAATCTAATCTAACATGGATTAAGGGTTTCTGGAATTTGATTGTTGAGCCTGAAATATATGCTTATCAGGCTCTATTTCCATCTGTGACTACCAACCAGAAGCCGTGTGAAAGAACAATGCCCCCGTGGAAACCCCTGCTGTGTACATAGTGTTCTGGGGTTGTAAACTCCAGTGTGGAAAGGGTGGGGGAGGCTTCCTGGAGGGGAGGTGGCCTGGTGTGTGGAGGTTATGAGCTCAGACTTTCCAGCCGACCTCTGGTTTTGAATCTCTGTCTCATCACTCATGAGCTATTACTCAGAGGCAGTTTTCTGTCTTCTCTGTGCCTTAGTTTTCTCAGCTATAAAATGGAGCTAACTACTGTGTACCTCATAGGATTAAGGAGTTAGTACTAAAGCACTTAGAAGCCTGAAGGTGAAGTGAAAGTCACTCAGTCATGTCTGACTCTGTGACCCAGTGGACTGTAACCCACTAGGCTCCTCTGTCCATGGGATTTCCCAGCAAGAATACTGGAGTGGGTTGCCATTTCCTTCTCCAGGGGATCTTTCCAACCTAGGGTTCGAACCCTAGTTTCTTGCATTGCAGGCAGATTCTTTTACCTCTGAGCCACCAGAGAAGCCCTTAGAAGCCTGACAGAGGACAAGTATTTGTATATGTTTGTAGGTAAAACATATTACATGGGGCATGCTGCTCCCAGAGACTAAAAACACATCACTAGTCACAACAGTCAAGTGTATATAAATGCAACTTCAGAGGTTTTAGGTCATGTAGACCCCCTGCTCACCACCCTCAACACACTGCTTTGGGTTAAGGAATTGTGCTCCTCAGGTGTTTCCTGTTACATACAGTTGTCCTCTCTAAACAGGGAGCTATTTCACCATAGCCAATCCTAGCAAGGTCCAAGTGCAAGGCCGGAGATGGCTTATTTTAATAAACAAGGGTGGGAGAGCAGAGAAGTGGTTCATTGAAACTAGTGAATATTTACTGAGAATGGCGGAGACCTACCAGCTGTTCCCCATTCCTCATGCCCTCCGCCTCCTTGGTGCATGGCTGGTCTGCACGGCCAGGCCCTTTGCACCTAGAAACCCTCCATGAAGAGCTCCTCGGTGGACTGTGAGCAGAGTGAGGGGTGGCACTCCTGACTATGTCAGTAAGAGCAGGTGCTCCTTTACCCGCACCTGCGGTGGGTCTGCCAGAGGACTCCGACTTCCCGCGTGGGGCAGAGCACCTCCCCTAATCCCAATCTAAGGTTTCTCTTTGTGATGAGGGTTTAAATTGAAGCCTAAGTTATTTCAGTGGGGCTTCATTACTGAGAAGCTTGAAGAAGAGCTTTGTATTTAAGACCAGCCTTGCTGTTGAAACTATAGATTCCTATTAGACTGCTATATGAGCAAAGAATAAACTCATTACTGATTTTATCTCTAAACCACTGAGACTTGGGGGCCACCTTATAGCAGCTGGCCCATTCTGACCAACACCCAAGGAATGGGCCAGGCAACCTGAGTAGTTTGTAAGTAGTTACATAAGTCAGCTTCAACTGAAGTTTCCATGTCCATTATAATTGAGGTATGCTGTTCCAGTGCCATAGCCTTCCCCAAGATTACTGTGAGGTCTGTGAAGCTACATTATTCTACTCACCTCTGGCACTGACCTCTTTGTTCTGCAGAATTAGAAGAACTTACTCATGCCAGTATCCCTTTCCCCAGTGGCTCAGATGGTAAAGAATCTGCCTGCAATGCAGGAGATCAGGGTTCAACCCCTGGGTCAGGAAGATCCCCTGGAGAATGGAATGGCTACCCACTCCAGTATTCCTGCCTAGAGAATTCCAAGGAGCCTGGCAGACTACAGTTCATGGGGTTGCACAGAGTCGGACACGACTGAGCAGCTAACACACACACACACACACACACACACACACACACACACACACATGCCATTTCTCAAGCGCTTTTCTTAACCGCGGCAGCACCAACTAAATGTGAGATGGAATTCCTGCTCAATTTCCACTGCCCTTCCCCTGCAAATTCCACTCTTGTAGTCCTGTTATTTGATTGATTTTACTGAAGGTGGGAGTCCAGTGAGACAGGGCAGGCATTCACCATGTACCTTCCATAGAATCTCATAGAGAACAGCAGGCCTTTTCCCCTCAGTCTTTTAACTCTACTCCACCCCATAAAACTGTCGATAAAACAGAAAAGTCTCCACCTCACTGCAATCCCTTTTTCTTTTCAACTCTCCACCTTAGTCTGCCCCTAATTTGAGAACATCATGTTTTTCTCCCCTTCATTGGTACTTCAGTAGTTTTAATTTAATGAAATTCACTTCTAAACCCTAACTTACTCTATCTAGGCCCATCTTTGTCATGCCAAGCCCATTAAGGTCATCTTCAGTGCAAAATGGTGCTCCACATTTCAGGATCCTTTCACAAAGACACAAAAAACCCACAATCACTCCCATGGGAGATATATTGTCTCCTGGAAAAGATAAGACACACATACAAATTACTATAAATCAGAGTATAATATTACACCTCACCAAACAAGCTAGTTCGTTCATACCCCACAGGCCTCTGGGGGAACAGAGCAAATCTGGAATGGTTCCTCTTCTCGCTGTCACTAACAAACATCTCTCAGCTCTGGGGAAATTAAAATTGGTTCCCCTCCCAAAAGTGGAAAAACCTTTGGTCGACAGTTTTTTAACTTCATGGTGGTCTTTTCTCCCTGTGGAGAATTAAATCCTAACCGTCCATGCTAACCACTCCAACAGTAGATTGAGGCTACAGAGGCAATTCCAATTCAAGGTTTCTTTTTGTCCTGTGAGCTTAAATTGGAACCCTAGGGTTATTTTAATAATACTTTTTTGCTGAAGAGTATTATGAATGGCTTCATATTTGATACTAGCCTTGTTATTGAAGCTGTAGATAAATGACTCTCAGTAATAGTAACCTTTGATGCTTCAATTCTGGGATATTACATTTTAAATAAAGTACAAGGCAAAAAACAACTCAGCACCTTAAAAGTCTTCTGGAATAGTTTGATTTCATCATATTACTGATTCTGAGCCAAATGGTTTATTGTATCAGATGATATAAATTAGAGTGCAGAAGAGAATACAGAGCAATTATAATCATCCATTACAGGGCTGATATTTGATAGAAAGTGTTCATTGTTAAGAGGCCACTGAAAATGCTATCATATGATAGTATGATATAGATACTATCACAGTAGTATGATCCTTGAATAAAAGGCTCATATTATTATTAATATTAGTCTCATAGCTAAATGTCTTAATTGATAAATTGAAACAATAATGCTTTGCTCACTTAAGATAATGCATTTTTAGTTCTCAAAATACTTGTTTCCCACTTTTTTGAGTATCTGAATGCGACTTTCACAAAATTAACTAGTAATCAGAATTGAGATGTAAATCCAACTATCCATATCCCATGGATAATAAGTAATTATTCTAATTAGCAACCAGAATTGAGGTTGTAATTCATATCCCATACATTCCTAAATCCATATTCCTTTTTTTTTTTTTGATGTTATTTGTTTCATTGTTTTTGTTTTATTTCATTTTTTGGAGGGCCCCCACACCTCTCAGCATGGAGGATCTTAGGTCCCTGACCAGAGATTGAACTGCTGCCCCGTGCCATGGAGGCACAGAGTCTTAACCACTGGTCCACTGGGGAAGTCCCCATGTTCCTCTGATATTAATATTTCTGTGGTTGAGGGAGAGAAGAATGCAGGGGCTGAACACTGAGGACCAAAGGCTGGTCTACTTGATTTTTACCTTAGACAGTTAAAGCATCTGTTCTGATGAATTTGTTTCAGCAGTTTCAGTAAGATTCATTATGATGGTAGAAAATTAGAAACAACTTAATTGACCAACAATAGGATATTTGATATATCAATTACAGTTATGGTACAAGGGAAAATATGTGAGCTTTAACAAAGATGGTGTAGCCGTATACTTTGGACGTGGAAATATATTCACAAAATATATGTATAGTCACAGAAAAAATTCTGAGGGATATACAGCAAAGTATTGATTGTGGTTTTCTCACTTGTTAGTAGTGAGATCATAGAAATTTTTTCAAAAGTTTGCTAATCACATGTCACATATCTTGGCAACAATCACATATTGCTTGTAATCAACATATACACTTAACATATATATACATAACATACATATAACACATATATATACACAAAACACTCACATACAAATCCAGACATTTTATGGCTTTAGAGGCAACATGTTATAGTTTAACAATTCTGTTGAACCACAAGTTCAGACCACCAAGAGTAAAAATGATGAAAAGGTTACAGGTTTTCTCCTTGAGACACATTTCTGTGGGCTCTTTGTGTGTGTGTGTATGTCCTGTAAACCTACAATAAGATTATGCATAATCTGCATGTTTAAATTAAGTGTGTATTTGTGGAAAGTTTGTGTTTGTGTTAAGACTCTTCCACAGTTCCTAGCATATAAATGTTAATATCACAATAAATGTTAGTTTCTCTTTCCCTTGGGGATTTGATGGGTGGTTTAGAAACGGCTATAGTAATACAAATGTATAGTATTTTTTTTTATAGCAGGAAATAAGTTAGATTCTGTAATTGACCTAATATTAGATCTACAGTTACACCAAAGACCTTACCTTCTTCTGTGTTTATTAATAATTTAGCTATAGTGGTGTGCAAAGGAAGTGGTGTGTATTTACAGAGAAAATATTGAAACCTCAGTTGAAGATAAGGTTATACGGTCTGGTAATAAAAATGTGTGCATGCGTAATATATTACTATCTTTTCCGTGTTGACTGCAGCTCTAGTGAGTCAAAGCTGTTTATTTCCTCCATAAGACCGGGTTGTTATGGAAAGAGCATTTGCTGATTTCATGATTCTAATCTTGTCTCTGCTACTGACTAGTGTGATCTTGGGTAACAGATAAATGTTAAGTTCAGGATTCAAAACAAATCTGACACCCTCTATAGAAAGGGCCCCATTTAATGTGTGTCTATCTACATAGTCATAAGTATATGTTTATGGATGTGATATGAATCCATAAGCTAAATATACAAAGTTCTTACAGTCTTAAGCTGAGAATTTCAGAGTCCATAAACTAGACTTATCACTCTTTTATAAGCCATCTAAAAATAGATCATACCTTTTGTTAAGTCAGTTGCCCTGGAACATTAAAAATTAAACATTAAAAGTAAAGGGATGAGCGCACAAGTTATTTTTCATAACGCCTGCCTTTGGATTTTCTGCAAGTTTTCTGGTGGTGAGTGTGCCATGCTGAGGCACAAGGCAAATTGCTAGGCTGGGAATATGATCTGGTTTCATGTTTTGAGAATATATCTCTGTACACCCTCAAGTCACCTGGTGTATTCCAGGCTTATGGTCCCAATAATGGTAATAACTATTATTTGTTGTGTGCTATTGTTTTTCAAAAATATTTTATATGCAATAATTCATTTACTCTTAATTTTATTGATGAGGAAATGAAGCACTGAAAGGTTAATTAATTTGCCTAAGTTTACTAGGTTACTGAGCTAGTGAGAGGCAGAGCTGGGACTCAAACTTAGAGCATTGGTTCTGGAACCCTACCCTTAACGATTCACTGTGCAGTCTTCTCAATGGGATGACTGCCAAGTTCCATGAGGGGAGAGACTGAGACTCTTGTATTCTCATTTTATTCACAGAGTCTGGAATCTGATTCTGGGTATGTATTCAATAAATATACCTAAATACTGAATAAATGATATCGGTGCTCTTCAAAGCAGTTGCAAGGTAGTTTGCAAATGATCTGTTTTGAATAATAAAGTACCAAAACTTCAAAGTGTCAACTTAAAAAAAAAATAGAGCAGAATCAAGATTGACTGGGAAATAGTATCACTCTTTACTCATCTGCCATTTGATTTGTAATAAACAAACCCAAATATCCCAGTGACTTAACACATGATAACATGTCCCCTGTAGGTTGAGCAAGTTGGCAGGCAGCTGTTCTCACACAATGCCTCAGTACACAGGCTGCTTCCATGTACCCTAACACCCCAACGCAGGGCTCAGAAAAGAAGCTGCAAGGTCAAGCAGTTTACGCCTGAGCCTAAAGTGACATGTAAATGACGTACCCCTTCCTCTCAGAAGTTATTGGCCAAAATAGTTACACAGCCCCTGCTAATCACACGGGATCTGATCAGGGCATCTTCTGTGTTCTGAGCAGAAAACTGGATACAGGCAAGTCCTACTGATGTCTTCCATAGAGAAAAAGGAGTGGGCACTTAGGAGATGCTGGGATGTCTCATAACATTAGAAAGATCTATTGAAATGTGCTATGTTGACTATTTTTTCCTTAGGAGTAGGGGAGAAATAACAAGTGGGAAGACATAATTTAAAAAGCACAAGAAGATGTTATCCTGTCTCCTTCCTGCTTAGGAGTTGGGGAATTTGTACAATTTGTCATATGCACATACAGAATAAAGAAAATCACCTCACCATATACAAACAAAACAAAGGGCTTCCTAGTGGCTCAACTGGTAAAGAACCTGCCTGCTAATGAAGGAGACGCAAGAGATGTGGGTTTGATCCCTGGGTCAGGAAGATCCCCTGGAGAAGGAAATGGCAACCCACTCCAATATTCTTGCCTGGAAAATTCCATGGACAGAGGAGCCTTGTGGGCTGTAATTCCTGGGATCTCAAAGAGTTGGATGTGACTGAGCACTCACGCACACATACAAACAAAACATTTCAATGGGTAAAAGAGTTAAATATAAAAAGAAAATATACAAAGATATTTTCAAACATATAGGAAAGTAAATTTATTTCCTTAGACTAGAGAAGTCAATCTTAAACAAGGCAGTACAAATCTATGGAGGAAAAAGATTGATTTTTAACTACAGGCAAACTTAAACTTCTCTTTGACAGAAAACACTGCAAACAAAATTGAAAGAAAACTGACATACAGGGAGAATGTATTTACAACCCGTCCAATAGGAAAAAGGATTATCAAAATATATAAGGAATCCTAAACACAAAAAAGACCAAAAAACAAAGCTTTGAAGAGGAAATACCAAGTGCCAATAATACTTTGAAAAGATACTTTACCTCACTAGTAATGAAGAAAAAGCAAATTAAAACAGCAATGAGATACTTTTAGCTCATGAGATTGGCAAAAATCACAATGGTGAATGAGTCTCAGAAACATTGATAGAGTTATACTTTCTTATGTCATGTTGGTGGGAATGTGGATGGTGATATCTTTCTGAAGGATATTTGGCAGTAGTTATTACACATTTCATTCAACCCAGAAATTCTACTTCTAGAATTCTATCCTATAGAAGTTTGTACGTATGCAGAAATGCATGAACAAGGACATTTGTTAAAGCATTATGCATAGTAGGAAAAAAAGAAAACAACTCAAGTATTCAACAATACTGGAGCGTGAAGTAAATTATAGTGCACCTATGCCAAAGACATAAAGCAGTAAAAAGGAGTGAGAGGAAAGTGATTAGAAACAGCAGGAAAAATAAAAGCAAAACTGCATAATATAAGATATGCTGTTAATATTTTTTAATATGGCATGATTTTGAGCAATTAGTAGACTGGGATAAGGAGAATTCATCGTAATATTAGCTATCAACAGCGTTGTGACCTTGGAATGACAGAGAAGGAAGCACATCACATTGTTTATCTCTGCAGTGAACAATATTTATAGTCATGATAATGTAAGTGCTCTTCATTACTTTCCGTCTTTCAAAATCAACCTACAGAGCAAAAGACTTGATTAAGATTACAAAAAGATTCAAAAAGATTACAAAAGATTCAAAAAGTTACCAAAAATTGTTACCAACCATAACAATCTTACAGTAAAATGGTGGAAGGGGCTGGGAAGCATGACGGCAAGGATCAGTGTGCTAACATCATTTTTTTGAATATAGTTGATTTATGATGTTGTCTTACCTTCAGGTGTATTGCAAAGTGAATCAGTCATGTATATATTCTTTTTCTGACTCTTTTCCCATATAGGTTATTTTTTTTAAATTGGGGTATAGATGCTTTACAACGTTCTGTTAATTTCTACGGTACAAAGAAGTGAATCAGTTACACGCATTCATATGTCTTCTGCCTGTTGGACCTCCTTCCCACCCTGCCCTCCACCCCACCCACCTAGGCCATCACAGAGCAGCAAGCTGAGCTCCCTGTGTTATAGCACAGGTTCCCACTATCTATTTCACACGTGGTAGTGTATATACGTCAGTCCTCATCTCCCAGTTCACCCCACCACCCTCCCCTCCCACCGTACTGTGGCCACAGATGGATGTTCTCTACCTCTGAATCTCTATTCCTGCCCTATTAATTGTGTTAACATCCTTATTCTCAGAGGAGGAAGAAACGCTGTCAGGGGGCAGTTTTGCTTGGTCTGCACTGTTTCAAACTTTTGTAATATGAATGTATTCATATACTCTTTGTGCACTTAAAAAATTGAAATTGCTAAATTTGATTTCTAAGAAAAAGAAAAAAATGTGAGAATAATTTTTGAAAGCCCTCGAAGATCTAATTTAAATATCTAGATATATCTGTGAATGTATTTTTATCCAATTATCTGGAAAAATATTTATATTTTTCATCTCAATGTGCAGAATAGAATCATTCTTAAAATTCAATATGTTTTTAAGATGTTTCCTAGTATCTTCATATAAGGAAATTAAAATATTCCTCTTTAATTTTCCCTTTCAAATCAGCATGTATTAAGTAACACACTTGAAATTTTTATTAATATTATAGCAATATAATACCAAATGAGAAAAATAAAAACATCGTTCTAAGATGATTTTAAAAGCATTTAATTATCCAAAATAATTATCTCTTAAGCCCCAATTATAATATATTATTACATTACTGAAATGCCAACTGTCTTGGGTCACAGATAAAAGTGGTGGCATTAAAAAAAAAATTCATTCCCGGTCTAATAGTCAACATCTATTTACTGTTTAAAAACACTCTGTTGTTGTCCAAGTTCCTGAGCTATGTAGCTTCCAATCAACGTTAAAATGATGGGGGAGGTTGAGGCATAAAAATGTGTTAATAAGAGCTATTTCTACTCTAACATGTTATTTGTTCCCTCTGTATCTTCCCTAATGAGCAGGATGGTGCCTGACATAACCTTACACAAAGCATAAAAAAGACCCTCTGCCTCCTAGAGCCTGGAGGGCGCTGGGTCTCTGCTGACTTCACAGTCTCGAGACCCAGGAGGTAAGGTGACAAAGGCTGCCCATCACCATCAGGAAGGAAAAAGCCAATGCTGACTGCCTTCTCCCTTCTGCCTGCAGTCTCTCACCAATGCCTCTGATTGGCAGAGCCCAGATAGTATCTGAAACCCTGCTGGCAATGAAATGTGAGAACTGCTCTTCTCAGGTTTCTAGACCCTGCAAAACAGGGGAGACGTGAGTTCAAAGGGGCCAGATACGCATGGACAATATCTGACCCATTTGTGTATTACCAAACTGATATGGGTAAGCAGTATTTGACTAGAATAGAAGAAGTTTTAAAAGTGTATAGAGAAGACTGATTACTGGCTAGAGAGGAGGAAGGAAAGAGAGAGAAAGCTAGACTTAAAAATGGAGTGGGCTAAAGGGATGCTTGCTAGAGGTCTGAAGTGGTCCTTAACCAGGAAAATTATACCACGAAAGCATCCTTTAGGGTGGCAGATATTGCTGTTGCACTGAAGAGGACTTTGTGTGTGTGTGTGTGTGTGTGTGTGTGTGTGTGTGTAAAGAAAGAAGGGATGCAGAGACTTGAAATAAAGAAAGCTTGTTGTCCTAAGGTGCACCTTTAACAATCCACAAGTGAGGTTACAGAGACTGTGAATTAGGATAAAAGTGGCAACAGTGGAAGCAAAGGGGCACATGTGAGAGATGTGGTCCCTGGGTCCAGAAAGAGAAACTAGTCCCCAAGAATAGTCTAGTGTCCATCATGCTAGACTATGATCTGTGCCTTCATCCCCTGTCTCTTGGAGGAACAGCCAGCCCACAGCTCAGGAGCCAGCATGTCAGCAATTATCCTTCTCCAAGAAAGACTCCAGCTTTGCTTCTGCATTTATATCTCCTTCCCAGTGCCTTTGGAACAGTTCCACTAAATATAGAAATGAGGCGAGATGAGCTGAGGGGTTCCATCGTGTTCCCTCCCTCTCCATTGCCTAAGGGAGAACTCCTCTCTTGCCTCAAATCCAACATTCTTACAACTCACGAACTGCAGTTTCTATTCCAACCCCACAGGAACACAGCTTCGATCAGGTGATCTGACCTTTCTTTCATTCAGTCACTCACATTCAGCAAATATTCATTGAGTAGCTACTCTGTGTCACGCCCCATTGAGGATTTAGCAGTTAAAATAACAACACTAAAATTCCTGCATTATGGAGCATACATCCTAGTAGGGAGAAGTTACATATAAAATTATTAGGGCTGTGGCTCTCATATAGCTTCGTTAGAAGCTATGTGTGAAGAAGAAAAATAGTGCGATGCCCTCCTTTATAGAATTCTTTTTTTTTTTTTGCTGCTATTCCCTTTCTAAACATAAACTACTTTTCAAGATTCAAAGCAATTTTTTTTCTACTCTGTGCCTTGCCTAACCCTTCCAGCCCTCAACAGTCTCATCTTGTCTGATGCCTCTTATAGTCTGCTCACATCTTTGTGTACTGTTCATGCACACAACGCTCTTCACTTCTGAATAACATATTCTAGAAGAGATGTGGTTACACGTAAACCTAGTAACTTGAGAATTTTTCTTTTAAATATTCAGTGAGATCACATGACTTTTATGGAAAGATTTGTAAGAGACCAATTGATGTAATGAAATAGAGAAGTAAAACTAGAAGAAGAAGACATATTGACCTGTGTTGGATATTAGGTGTTAGGCAAAAAAATGAAAGGGTGAGGTCAAGGCTGAAGTGGGACAGATTTACAAGAAATGAAGAGGTCTTTGTAGTGAAGCCGTGGGACAGGAGAAGAAGGGGAGTAGAAGGAATGTATCTGGAGAAGAACATTTTAAGAGGAGTGTTATGAGAGAAATATGTAAGAGAAAGAATATGAGGACATAGAAAAAGAATAGGTGGAGCAGCATCTGAAGGGAAAAAGTGTTAATATAATTCTGTTCATGATAATATTCTAAGAAGCTGAATATTTATAACCAGGGCAAAGCTAATCAGAGGTATCCTTTGGACCAATCATCTTCAAATTTGATAAGAAAAATCCACCGGCGTGTTTTTCAAAACTATAAAATCCTAAATATCCTTGCATGTGTGCTTAAGTCATTTTTGACTCTTTGGGACCCCACGGACTGTAGCCCACCAATTTCCTCTGTCCATGGAATTTTCTAAGCAAGAATACTGGAGTGGGTTGCCATTTTCTACACCAAAGGATTTTCCCAACTTAGGGATCAAACCCACGTCCCTTGCATCTTTTGCATTGGCAGAATTCTTTACCACTGCACAACCTGGGGATCCCAACTCTATCCCTAGACCAACTGAATTAGACTCTTCGGGGGAAATCACTAGGAATGTGTACTTCTGTTTATTCTTTATGCTGATTCATTTAATCTGGTAGGTTTGGAAAACACAATTTGGCAAAGACTTTGATGGTGGGTATCAGGTTTTATTATCTACAAAACTTTCTGGTTGCCATCAGCTTTGAGAAGAACCATAAAAAACAATGGCCTTGGTCTAGGATAATGCTGGCAATGGTGGTGTGTCAGCTCTCTGCAAGGTTATACTGTAAAGCTATGGTATATACTGTTGATTGGCTGAACAAGACTTATTCCAACTGCTTTGCTGTTTTAACTATAAAGTCTGAAAAAGGAGGACTTCCCTGGTAGTCCAGTGATTAAGATTCTGTGCTGGGCTTTCCTGGTGGTCTAGTGGTTAAGAATTCACCTGCCAATGCAAGGGACATGGGTTCAATCCCTGGTCCGGGAAGATCAAACATGCTGCAGAGCAACTAAGCCTGCAAGCCACAACTACTAAGCATGCACTATAGAACACACAAGCTGCAGCCACTGAGTCTGAGCTGTAACTAGTGAAACCCACATGCTTACAGCCCGTGCTCCACAACAAGCGTATACCACCGCAATGAGAAGCCCACGCACCACACAAACAGAAGCTCCCGCTCGCCGCAACTAGAGAAAGTCCACACACAGCAATGAAGACACAGCACAGCCCAAAATTAAATGAATAAATAAATCTTAAAAAAAAAAAATTCTGTGCTTCCAGTGCAGGGAGCACTAGTTAGATTTCTGATTGAGGAACTAAGGTCCCCATGCCAGATGGAGAGATCAAAGAAAAAGAAAAAAAGCAATAGTTTGAAAAAGCAATTCACTTTCCCATGTATCCTTGTTGCTAGATGGGTCCACGTGTTACATATTGGCCATTTAGAGGTTTTCTGGGGGCTTCTGAAAATGCTTTCATTCTCTTGGTATAAAAGGCAGACATAACTAGTACCATCCCATGCTTTCCTCCTGGTTGGATCCAGATGTGACCCCTCTCTAGCCATGGCAGCCATTTAAGGATTAAAGGGACCAAGCAGGAGGACATGAGAGACAATGACCGCAACCTTGTGGATCTCGGTTGCTTGTTGTGCTACAGGAGGAGGAGGGGATTTCTGTTCCTGTAAGTCATTTTTAAAGCTGGTTTTCTGTTCCTTGCAACTGAAAACATTCCAAACTGTCGGAGTAGAAGTGGAGTAAGCCCAGGCCTGAGACAAGACTTCATCTCTAATAATTACTGACGTTGAGCATCTTTTCATGTGTTTGTTGACCATCTGTACGTCTTCTTTGGAGAAATGTCTATTTAGGTCTTCTGCCCATCTTTTGATTGGGTTGGTTATTTTTTTGATATTGAGCTACATGAGCTGTTTATGTATTTTGGAGATTAATCGTTTGTCATTTGCTTCATGTGCAAATATTTTCTCTCATTCTGAGGGTTGTCTTTTCACCTTGCTTATGCTTTCCTCACATATATACACTACTGATACTACATATAAAATAACTAACGAGAACATACCGTACAACACAGGGAACTCTAATTAATGCACTGCAGTGACCCGAACAGGAAGGAAATCCAAAGGGGAGGAAAAATATGAATGTATATGCAAGAGCCTCTTGATGAGGGTGGAAGAGGTGAGTGAAAAAGCTGGCTTAAAATTCAACATTAAAAAACTAAAATCGTGGCATCCAGTCCCATCGCTTCATGGCAAATAGAAGGGGAAAAAGTAGAAGCAGTGGCAGATTTTATTTTCTTGGGCTCCAAAATCACTGTGGACGGTGACTGCAGCCTTGAAATTAAAAGACATATGCTCCTTGGAAGGAGAGCTAAGACAAACCTAGACAGCATATTAAAAAGCAGAGACATCACTTTGCCAACAAAGATTTATATAGTCAAAGCTTTGATTTTTTCAGTAGTCCTGTATGGATGTGAGTGTTGGACCATAAAGAAAGCTGAGAACCAAAGAATTGGTGCTTTCAAACTGTGTTGTTAGAGAAGCCTCCTGAAAATCCCTTCAACTGCAAGGTGATCAAACCAGGCAATCCTAAGGGAAGTCAACCCTGAATATTCATTGGAAGGACTGAAGCTGAAGCTGAAGCTCCAATACTTTGGCCACCTGATGTAAAAAGCTCGTTGGAAAAGATCCTGATGCTGGGAAAGACTGAAAGCAAAAGAAGAAGAGGGCGGCAGAGGATGAGATGGCTAGATAGCATCACCGACTCAATGGACATGAATTTGAGCAAACTCTAAGAGACAGTGGAGGACAGGGGAGCCTGAAGTGCTGCAGTCCATGGGGTCGCAAAGAGTCAGCCGCTGAACAACAACAAAATAGCTGATTAATTTTGCTTACAGTAGAAACTAGTACAACATTGTAAAGCAACCGTGATCCAATAAAAATTAATTAAAACAAAAGACTCCTTTGTCTTTACAAATACGCATGTGTTAAAGGGTGGGCTCACCTTCTCTCTAGGGGATAGATGAGGGAACGGGTACAGAGATATTGAACCCTGGAATCTGAGTCTGAGGGAGAGTTCTAGAAGGGGAACAGAGTAGAGAAAGTTGATACTTCATGCCGGGGCTATCCTCATAATAGGATATTTGCTCAGGATAAGGCAAAAGGATATGTTGTAACTTCACATTCCCTCAACAAAATGCAAAATTGACGCAAGCAGGGTACAGTGAGTAGTTAAAGGGGGATTCAGCTATCAGGGCATCTGTTGGAAGTCTCAATATGCTATAAGCAAAGCATCTGATAAACTAGTAACTTGTTTTTCTGATGATTTCATCTCTTACAGGGTAAAGGATACAAGCAGAAGAACTGCTACTTTGTATTTAATTCTAACAGAAAGAGAGAGAGAACTGTTTGTGAAATGGATGTGAAGTCTTGGGGAGAAAGTGTCCAGGTCAAGTTAGATGGTGTGATACCCAAAGATGTCAGACGTGCTGTTAGACATCAGGAAATTAGATTTTAGGAAATTGAAGGGAAAGATGAGTCAGACTCAATGGCCTAAGACTCTAAAGGCAAGATTATTTTAAAAGTCTTTCAAAAATGAAATTTTCAACTCGACAAATATTTATTGATCACTGGCAACATGGGACAGTCTGTACCAGGAGCTATAAAATTCTTACTCTCGAAGGATTTATTGCCCATGGAGGGAGGACAAGGAGATAAACACTCAAATGCACAGCTACCAATTATTGAACATCTACTGTGAAAAACAGTAAGATTAATAATTTATATATAATATTTAAAATATTTACAAATGCTCTGCAAGATAGATATTATTCTCAGTTAACAAATAAAGAGACTAAATGTTTAGACTGGTGGAGTAAATTGCTTGAAGCCTCATAGCTCCTGAGAAAATGAGCCCCAGCCTCCCTTCTCTTGTGTTTATGGGATCAGCTTGATCCTTGATCATAAGGCCAAAGGACACTCTGCTGCTTTCTCCTTTTTCCCATGAGTGTTCAAGAGCACCCGGAGTTCATTGGCACAGATTTGGCCCCTGAAACTAGCAGCTTTTAACAACTGACTACAAAGGAATAAAATTAGTCCTATCTTTGAAACTGGAATATCTGCTAAACCTCTGGTGGGAGAATTCATTCCTTGAGTGAAGACTTAACCATTATCAACCCTTCTATACTGAAAATCTTTCTCCTGAATGGTCAGGAGCTTAGGTAAATCAGTACTTAAAAAACAGCAGCTTAATGACAGCATGTGTAGAAAAAGATTTATCGTATGAGAAGTTATATATATTTGTTATTATTATTATTATTATTGTGTGATTACGCAGCTTTGCTTTTGGGATCTTAGTTTCCAGACCAGGGATCGAACCCAGGTCCACAGCAATGGAAGTACCAAGTTTTAACCACTGGATCACCAGGGATTCCCTAGACTGACTCTTCAATGTTGAAAATCACATAGTTGTACAATATGTTTAGAAACCTAAGATGTTTGTATACGGATAAGTAGATTAGAGTTTTACTCTACACATTTAATGAATTATATAATGTATTAAATGGTTGACTAAATAAGACTGAAGACTTAACCAATTGTGTATTGATCAAAGTTGGCATATAAATCTCTCTCTCTCTTTTTTTTTTAATTTACTTATTTGGCTATGCTGAATTTTAGTTGCAGGATTTGGGATCTTCAGTTGTGGCATGTGGGATGCGGCATTGGGAGCATGGAGCCTTAGCCACTGGACTACCAGGAAAGTCCCTCTCTCTTTTTTTTAATGTGAGTGAAACAAGCTAACACTCACTCCATTCACTCTTTATTACGGAGCAATTAATCCTTGATTGAATTATTGGAAAATTAAATTTACACTCTTATTATTTAGCTATGGAAATTCAACTTACATGTTTTAATTTAAAAAAAAAAAAGTAAGAAAATCAAGGAGGCCACTAGATGTGAGGAGTCTAAAAATTATGTTTTCAGAGGTTCACTGACTCTGCCTAAGAATTCGGCAACATGAGGTATGTTCAGCTGAAGAAACTCACTGAAGTGAAAGAGCCAAAAAACTAACCACACCCTATTTCCTGTATATTCCTGGAGGGGAAAGTATCCCGTAAACCCAACATGGAAATTACATTACAATACTTTTAATGTACACAACACCAGCTTTCCTGAAAGTTGAGGGAAAGTTGTCCATGTTTTTCTTTTCGTGGCCAAAAAGGACTATGTTTAGAAGTAAATAATGATGAAATTTGATTCATTTACATCTATCTATAGAGAAATTAGAGAAACTCATAAAGCACATTTAATCAGTTATTTGCTTCATACAGAAACATACTTGTATAGAAATTTCAAAATCCCCTCATTAAGTGAAAAGTGAAAGTGTTAGTTGCTCAATCCTGTCTCTCTCTTTGCAACCCCAGGGACCACAGTCTTCCAGGCTCCTCTGTCCATGAGATTCTCCAGGCAATAATGCTGGAGTGGGTTGCCATAACCTCCATCAGGGGATCTTGCTGATCCAGGGATCGAACCCAGGTCTCCTGCATTGCAGGCAGATTCTTTACCGTCTGAGCCACCAGGGAAGCCTGAAGGCCTGGTATAAAGTGGTGAAATTGAGAGTTAGCATCTACCCTGCTCCCTCTGGCCACTCCCTCTGACCAGTGGTAGGTCCCAGTAGAAAAAGGTGTATCTAGTTCTAACTGGTCCACCCAGAAGAAATACAAAGACATGGGGCTGCTGGCTGAGGCCCTCAGTCTCATGAGTGAGAAGGACAAAGGAGATAACCCAGAAAGAGACTTTCTCATGAGGGTATAGGTATGACTGTAAAAACAGCCCCTCCTGTGTTCTATGCATTCTGGACAGCATGAATCTAGGGTCACATCATTAGTGCTTTGCTAGAGGAAGTGGGGTGGACCTCTTCCTGGGCAAAGCGTGCACTTCTTAAGAAGATGTCTATATGACTGGATTGGCTCTCAAAGAATATCATCTTATGTGTCTGCTGAAAACCACACACCCCTGGCCAGTACTGTTTTGACTCTAATGGGAAAAATACTCAATAATTTGGTCTCTTCCCACCTCGTTATAGTTCTTTTTTTCCCCCTTTGACCCAAAGTGATCCTTGACCCAGAATCCCAGGGTGTTAAGAAATTGATAATCCTTCAAGTCCAAATCCAGCAGCTTCGTGCTTTCTGCATGATAGGATGGAGGCCACTTTGTGCTTTCTACCCCACTTAATTCTTCTGTTATCTGCTCACATTTTACATCATTCACAGCTATTGAAAAATATGAGCTGGAAAACTTTGCTCAGTGCAAATATTGCTCTGCCTAGTCCCAACCCAAAACTGAGGAGTATGAGAAGAGAAAAAAAATGAGACATCTACATGCTTTGAGAATGTAAAGCACTGGTGGCATTCATTATATTATTGGTATGCTATACACACCTTTTATTTCATTTGTTAAAAACTTCTTTGAGAGTTGGGGCTGTATTTTTTTTTAATTATTTATTTATTTATTGGCTACACTGTGTCTTCATTACTGTGCGGGCTTTTCTCTGGTTGTGGAGAGTGGGGGCTACTCTCCCAATGAGGTGTGTAGGCCTCTCATGGTGATAGCTTGTCTTACTATGGAGCACAGGCTCTATGGCGTGTAGCTTCAGTAGCTGCAGCTCCTGGGATCCAGAGCACAGGCTCAGTGGTTGCAGCATACAGGCTTAGTTGCTCCAAGTCATGTGGGATCTTCTGGGATCAGGGACTGAACCCATGTCTCCTGCATTGCAGGTGGATTCTTTACCACTGAGCTACCAGAGAAGCCCCGGGCCCGTGTCTTTTAAATTATCTTTTAATATGTATGGACTGTAGCACAGTAGCATGAATGTCCAGGAATTTAATAAGTGTTATTTGTTGAGGATGAGCCGATCTATCCCCTGGCCTCCTAGCAGTATCCCACATAATCATCCTAGACAGCTAAGAATCCGTCCTGCTTTGAAAGACCTCCAGGGAGTGAGAAGCTAAACCTTCTCCCATAACTCATTTCAGTGTCTAATAAGGCTTAGTGTCTGTTGGAGATTCTTTCCAAGAACGTGGCATTTAAGAATGTTGCCCAGTAAACACCAAACTCCCTCTAAGACCTTGGAGCCGGGTCACTTGAAGGACTAGAACTATCCTAGAGAGTGGTTGCTGCTGGGGAAGGTAGTTGTATAGGAAGAAAAAGGGCAGAGATTATGTTTGTTTCCAGCTTGGAGGGAGTGATATTGTTCACACCTGTTAGTAGAGCTGTCTAGCATTAAGGATTTGGGATGCCTAGAAGTCAGGAAACTGTGGAGTTGGGAAGAGCTCTACGATGGTGGAAGACAAGTCTGTCGCAGGCTACCCAGCTGTTTACATCCCTCCCTGGAGCTGTCTATGATGATAAAATGGCCATTTCTAGTCCCCATTAGTATTCCCTGATCATCAGTGTTAGTGCCTGTTAATGGAAAAGAAATACGCGTACCCTAGCCATGCTACAAATGAGATTAATGAATGCTTCCTTTGCCGTGTGTATGTGTGTGTCTGTGTGCGTGGGCACCTGTGCGTGTGCACATGTGCAAATGAAGGATTTGTGGAGGTGCAGACCTGGAGTGACAGGAGATGACTAAAGAAAGGATTAATCAGACCCTAGCAACCTCTCAGGTAAAAGCAGACTCAGGCAGGGGATCAAAATCAAAATCAGGGCTGAAAATCAAAACAGATGCCCAGAGGAACTGCAAATTCAGTGAAAACCTAGGCAGGGAAGCTGAAGGGCAGAGTCAGAGGCAGAATAAGCATTGAAGCGAGGAAGTGCAGGTCACAGAAAGTAGACCTGTTGAGATAGTAGGCACTAGAATGGATGAAACAGGACTGAGCCTTCAGGAAAATGAGTTGTCAAGAAGAAGTTGAGAAGTTAAGTTTCAGCCTAGTGGTTGCGATACAGAACAGGGCAGGGCTTGCGTCCATCCTGCGCCCATATCCTGGGCTGGTGGAGGGCTGAGGAGTGTGCTGTGAGCATGGGATCTAGGCTGAAGGAAGGCAGGTTGGTGGCCTGGCCTCCCTGCCAGGGGGCTGAGATGAGACGCAACTGGATGAAGTAGGCGTCACTGGTTAGAACTGAGAAAGTGTTTGGACCGGGAGCAACCAAGCCAAGTTTCAGTTCTGTGCCCTGAACTGAAGGAAAAGAGAACAAGGCCTGAACCTAGCTAGAACAGTGTTCTGAGACCAGGAGGGGCTGGGGCATATAAGGCCCCCTCAGTGACAGCCAAGTCATCAGCCACTTCGAAGAATCTAGGTCAGTGTGGGTGAAAGGCACCCTCGACTACTGTGCCTCAGTCAGTCCTTTTCAGAAGGCAGTGGCACCCACTCCAGTACTCTAGCCTGGAAAATCCCATGGACGGAGGACCATGGAGTCTCGAAGAGTTGGACATGACTGAGCGACTTCACTTTCACTTTTCACTTTCATGCACTGGAGGAGGAAATGGCAACCCACTCCAGTGTTCTTGCCTGGAGAATCCCAGGGACGGGGGAGCTGGTGGGCTGCCATCTGTGGGGTCGCACAGAGTCGGACACGACTGAAGCGACTTAGCAGCAGCAGCAGCAGAAAGAGAGAAGGCAGTTGATCGGAGAACAGTAGGAAGCCGTGGAATTAAAACCCTAGGATAACACAAGAAGACCTAAGTGGTACTAAGAGCTTGGAGAAGAAGCGTGGGTGGAGAGGTGAGTCATAAATAGTGGTTTGTAAGCCTTCTAAGGACAGTCAACCCCTTGGAACAGAACAAAGGCTCCACACACTTGTTCCAGCCCCTATCTCTTATTAGCCCCCACAAGCCATTTTCTTTAGCCCTGCAGGAACTTGACATTACTTTGCTCAAATTGTAAATGATTTATTTTATGAATGCTGAATCACGGGACCGTGGTTCAAGGAAATAATCTTCACGTATAAGAATCCCTGCTCTCTCCCGAAACACTTCTTTTCGTGCCTCCCTTGTGTGTGTGTGTGTACATGTGCGTGTGTGTGTATGTGTGTGTGTGGGGTGGTTGTATGTGTGTGTATGTGTGTGTGTGTGGGGTGTATGTGTGTGTATGTGTGTTGATTGGAATATCTGTTCTAGATACCAGCATCATCTTTAAAGCACACATTGTCAGAAACTTTCAGGTCAAAAACTTTTAAAGTCCAAAGCTGGCCAGAACCCTAAATACCATTCCTGCTTTTCTTGGCACTTTACAATTTTTTTGGCACATATCTGAGAAAAATAACGAAATACCATTTATTAAACACTTTGGTTATAGTGGGCCATTTATATACTTATGTTTGTGTGTTCTTATGTACCTGTTTTACCTTAAATCAAGCTGGAATATTTAACATATTTACCAAACACAAACATGATGTAATACAATACTGGCATTTCTATAACATTATATTACCTCAAATATTTCCTCTATTAATCAGGGATTTAGCTATATGTATATGCCTATATACAGAGATATATCTAAGATTATATGCTTTAGAAAGCAATTTTTACCACATACTGATTAGTCTTAAGAAATTGTAAGGGTGTGGGCATGAATCTTACTTATTACTATCATTGTGGTCTCATAGTTTAAAAGATTAAAGAAAAAGGAATCCTTTTTCTATATTTTGGATGTGTTTTATAATTCTCTTTTTAAAATAATTCTCAAAGTTCTCACCCTGCTACTGTTATTGGTAGAATGTATGCCCCTGTAGGCTGACTAGTATGAGGGATGAACGGTGGGGGAGTCTGAGGAGGGACCCTACGTTTGCTGCCCACAGCTCAAAAGGTCTTCTACCTGGTCCAGAAAGATTCCACATGCCATGGGGCCGCAACTAAGCTTGTAGGCCACAACTAGAAAGCAGTCCCCATTCGCCAAAACTAGGTAAGGCCTGCACACAGCAGTGAAGAGCCAGCACAGCCAGAAAGAAAACAAAACAAAACAAAACTCTGCATTTGTGTTAGTTAAGAATAGCTTTAGCTCAACTTCAAGGTGGGAAGAGAAGACTGTTTTGTGTCTAGCTATGAGACAGTTTTGGGCAGACGGTAGGACAATGAGCTGCCCCTCTAAGAGCAAAACATGTAAAGCAGCTTGTTTTTACACCTGAACTTCCTTATTGCATAGCTGGGCTCTTCAAAGGAGAGATTGTGACCGACAGCCAAGTTTAGTTAAAGGTACAGTCTCTTCCTGCTAAGGTCAGGTTCTTCTCAAACACATCGGGACATTCCATTTGGGGGTAAAGAGGGAAAGGTGGCTACTTCATTCTCCCTGAAATAGAATAATACCAAGTATCATTGCTCTGCAATACTGTCTCAGGCATCCCTTCCCAAGTGGAATGTGGCATGGAACATAACTCGCAGAGTTGCTCACGTGTGCAGCTGTGTGTGGCATAAACACCTCCAGAGCAAATCTTTGGGTGGCCAAAAGGAGTTAGTCCCGAGGCACCCAGAGGAACACTCAGATTTCACGAAGCATCACCAGAGTTAGAATCCTATGCCATTTTCCTCATCCAACTCCTTGAATAAGGTCCAAGCAGGGTCCCTCCAACTCTTTGGAGGTTCCTAGTTCAAGGTCAATGGCCAATTTTGGAGAGGAGGGCAGGGTCAGACTCAGGTAAAATGTGAGGTTTACCGATGATTTATTTAAAGCGAGGGTTGAAAGAAGAAAGTGAACGTGTTGGTCGCCCCATTGTGTTCAACTCCTGGTGATCCCATGGACTATAATAGCCTGCCAGGCTCTTTTGTCCATGGGATTCTCCAGGTAAGGATACTGGACTGGGTGGCCATGCCCTTCTCCAGGGGATGTTCTCCAGCCAAGTGTGGAACCCAGGTCTCCTCCATCACAGATGGATTCTCTACCATCTGAGCCATGAGGGAAGCCCAGATCAAATCCGGTCACAGCCTGGGGCTAGGAACTGTGTATACCTTTTTAAAAGGTTGTTGGGGGGGAGGGGGGGAAGAGGGGGGAGAGACAGAGAACCTGACCCACAAAGCCTAAGGGGTAAATAGTCACTATCTCGCCCTTTACAGTTTGGTCCCCGGCTTCGCAGCCTGCCGGGGCGCTTTCTCTGCCCTCACGCCTCTGCAACTCATCTCTGACTCCTCAGGAGGAGGAAGTCCCCACCCAGCCCTCAGCTCCAGGTGTATTTACTCAGTAGAGCTAATCCTCCCACCCAAAGGCAAACCCATTGACCTGGCTGCCTTTCCCCAGCTGGACGGGAGGACCGCAGTCTGCTTCCTCCCCGCCTCTCTTCCTGCCCCCTTCCCCCGACTTCCATCTTGCGCTCTGCCCCGGAGCTGCCCCTCCTCAGGCTGTGGGTGCTCCCATTCTCAATGCCTGCGGGCAAGGGTTCCTGCCAGCCAGGAGTTTCTGGAGACGAGGGTCTCGTGCCTCCCCTGTAAGAGCTGCGGAGATGTCTGCTCCTGAACCTTCCTCTCTCGGGCCTCCCAGGACCTCCGGGTGTGGCTTGTGACCCAGAGTGCTCCCTGCAGCTGCAGTGCTCCCCCACCCCAGCCCCTGTGTGGAGTCGTGGTTAAGGACATGAGCTCATCTGCCTACAAGAAAATCCAGTGCTGACATTTACTAGCTAGGGAAACTCAGGCAAGGCCCTGAATCAGCCAGTGATGCGGTTTCCTCATCTTTGGACAGGGGGTAATAATAGTTTCTCATTCATCCAGCTGGGCTTCCCAGTGGAGCAGTGGTAGAGAACCTTCCTGTCAATGCAGGAAACGCAAGAGATGCAGGTTCGATCCCTGGATCAGGAAGGTCCCCTGGAGGAGGAAATGGCAACCCACTTCAGTATTCTTGCCTGGGAAACTCCATAGACAGAGGAGCCTATGGGGTCGTGAACAGTAGAACAGGGCTGATCATGCACAACACACACACACACACACAAATACATTCATCCAGGTATGGCCAGGATTAAATGTTAATCTGCATAAAATGGTTTTGAACAAGAAACCTAACACATGGTAAGTGCTTAATAACATGCTCACTCTCACTACTGTTTGATGTTCTGAGGTTAAGCTGTGTCTCAGGCTGGTCTTGGCCCAGGTCTCCACTTCCTCTGGCTATTGCTGAAGTGACTTCTGTTCTCAAAGTTAATCTTGCTGCCCCTAGGGGGATAAGCAAGATGGAGAAACACGTGGGATGTTATCTAAGAAGCTTCCCATCTCTCTTATTCTTTATACCTTTTATTACACAGAATAATAATGACTAAAAATACTTTGCTTTTGAAAGGAGGCTGTGATCCACTTTCACAAACATTATTTAATTAGATGCATGCGTCAGCCCTGTGAAATAGCTGGCACATGGTAGCACTGATAGATGTTGACTGAGTGATGGAGATAGGCTGTAAGGCTGCCAGTTGGCAAGATGATGTTGTGTGGCCAGGACTGGCTGAGAAATGTTTTGCATCCTGACTCTGGAACAATGCTGTTCACGTCCTCCCTTTTTATTAATAAGGAAGCTGAGCTGGTTGATGCTTTGTCTAAGATTACATACAACTTAAGTGGAGCTGCAGTCTAGAACCCAGTTCCTCTGACCTTTCACCTAGCCCTGTGGTGGTTACTCCTGTCACTAAATGTGTCTAAAATCAAGTGCATTTTATTTGACTCAACAATAACCTGGTCCTGGCATTCACAGTCTCTCCTTTGTGATGTTCAAGGAAGGTCACAACGTCAAAAGCTGAAGAAGGATGGGGGCTCCTGTGCCTCAGGAGGCGTTCTTTGAGTCTTTGCAAAGGACAGTGACTTTCAAGCCTGCGGGAAGGAAGTGAGTGAGCACGAGGTGCTGAGGGACTTCCCCTCTCTCTTTGGAGGGGACTTGCCACAGGACACACAGTTTCACTCGCCTTTTTCCCCTGGGAGAGCAGTTTCCCCTGTGGGGAAGAGCTGCAACTGTTGAATTCTGTCTGCGGCAGGGTGGGATAAGTTTAGGAGAAAAGAAGTATTGCATGTGCTCAGTCATGTCCAAATCTTTGTGACTCCACAGACTGTAGCCCAGGCTCCTCTGTCCTTGGGATTCGACAAGCAGGAATACTGGAGAGGGTTGCCATTTCCTCCTCCAGGGGATCTTCCTGACCCAGGGATCGAACCTATGTCTCCAGCATCAACTGCATTTGCAGGTGGATTCTTTACCACTGAGCCACCTGGGAAGCCCTAAGGAAGTATTAAGAAGTCCATTTAGTTGTATATCTAAGCTAGAATCTCCAAAAAGTAAAAAAAAATAAAGATCAAGAATTAAAGATATTTTACCAAATTGAACACAATTTACCAGATATGTTTCAAAGAATGCTAGCCTGGCAAGACTTTGAAAGATATGTCTTTAAAAAGGGGGTTCAGTGGGTTTATAAGATTTTCATACTGCAAAGTTTCTCAGTCTTTAATATGCTAACGAATATTGCAAACATCTAGAAAATATTTTAACATGTGCGATTTCCCACACCTTTAAAATGTTGACCCTTTCATTCACTATACCACACGCGATGTGTCCACAATGAATGGAACACAGTTTGAGAGATCTTTACATGAGGGCATTTGGCATATTCTTATAAAGTGAAGGCTGCTCACTTTTCACTAGATGTATTGAAGATGTGTGTGTGTGTTCACAACTGTAGAGCCAGTCACAGATATGAGAGAGTGCACAGTCAATTTCTACAAGAATTGTAGTCTCATCAGAGATGAAAAACAATGACATTCAGAATGAAATAGTTTATAAATTGGCAGAATTCAGCTAGGTTTGTCAGCAGTCTAGCAGTGCTTTGTGCTTTGTGGTCAGTTGCTCAGTCATGTCCAACTCTTTGTGATCCCATGGACTGTAGCCTGCCAGGCTCTTCTGTCCTTGGGATTTCCCAGGCAAGAATACAGGAGTGGGTTGCCGTTTCCTCTTCCAGGGGATCTTCCTGACCCAGGGATCGAACTTAAGTCTCTCATGTCTTCTGCATTGGCAAGCGGGTTCTTTACCACTAGCCCCAATCTAGCAGGAGGGGCACAAATACAAATAACTTGGAAGAAATAGATGCAGGCAGAATCTGTGAACAGGAATGGTGGCAAGACCACTAGCCATTGGCAGGCAATAATTTGTTATTCCCATTGACTGGCATTAAGGCGGGTTCAGTATGTTTTATCAGCTATGAGAAATGCTACCCTGATGGCTACACATCCAGCCAGAACCTCGAAGGATGATTAGCCACCATCCTAACTTACCTGGACCAGTAGAAGTTTTTCATTTAAAGCATGTTTGTTTTAGTCCCAGTAAAGCATCAAGTTAAACAAAGAGAGTATCTCATTAGTTACTTAAACTTTTCAAGTCTACTAAAGTAAATTTTTTATCCTATGCTTAGAAATAGTTTGTGCGTATTTGTATTTGACCTTGTAAACATTTACAATGTTTAAGATAATTTGACATTTTAGAATGCTTAACAGGTTATCCTCGAGATGCCAATTTAAACTATCTCCATAAGCTCTGTCACTGTTTTAGATTTGTGATGTCTAATGAAAAGATATGAGAAGTTTATTAAATCTGTATTTTTGTAATATTCAAAAGAACAAGAGTCATCCTATTTTATAATTAATTTATCATATTTATGAGCATGACTTGTGATTCTTTTGTTTGTTGAGTAATAAAGTATTTTAAAAAGATTGAATATATTAAATGTATAAATGCAGTTTAATAATTCAAAGGAATTTAATGAACTAAATTGTAAACATTCACTTAAAAGAGAGACTTAGATATGGAACTTGAAATTGAAAGCTTAAAGGAAAGCTAGGTTTTCAAATTTGTAATAAAGGAAACTAAATTACTGTATATTGCCTTCTTTGCCCGCAAAATCTGTCTTTAAGAACAGTCCACAGCTAAATGGCCATGTGGGGGCAGGGGAGGTGGTGGTGAGAGGGAGTAAGTGGCACAAAGGTCTTCCTTATGTAATCCTTCCTTCCTTGTGTAGATGGACTAATATTAACAGCTCAGAGTGCAAACGAGTGAATGCAGTTGATTGATTATAACCACTGCATAAATAATTTTTGGAGACCCTAATCTAGAAATTGTGGGTCACATAACTGAGATTAAGATGTGGTTCCTCCCTCAAGCAGTTTCTCCTTTTTTCCACTTTGCATTTCTCTCTTCTCCATTCATGGAAGGACTTGCACTTTCTTGCCGCGACCTGCTTACTTTCTCTCTTCCCCAGAGCAGACAGGGCTGTCAGACAGCCTCAAGTGCAAATTCTTGTTTTGCCATTTGGCACATGAACTTCCATAAGCTATTTGGTCTTGTGACTTTAGTTTCCTCATGAGTCAAACTGAGATAACAATATTATTTACCTCTCCAGGTTTTTGAGAAAATTAGGGACAGCAAAGATAAAAGTGCTTGGTAACAAGCAACAAGCTTCAATAACTGGTAGCCATTAATATGATCTGTGGTTTCTTTTCAACAATGTCCTTGTCCAGTGATAAATACATCCACCAGTGATAAAATACATTTAGGCTTCTGAGCCCATCAAGAGCAGGGGAGATATTTGGGGCCAGAGACAGTATAAGATAATAGAGAGTTCTTCTTTGCCTATACTTACTCTGTAGCCAGTTGTATCCAGATCTATGATTTCAAATATCCTTACTTAACTGATGAGTCCCAACATGATGTTTTTCAGCTCTGATCCCTCCTCTGAACACTGGACTTGTGTCTCTGGCTGCCTATTTGATGTCTTCACGGGGATGTCTGATCAGCACATCAAACTCTAATGCAAAACTCTTGATTTTTCCCTCATAAACTTTCTCCTCTCCCATACTCTTCCATCTTAATAAATGGCCATTCCATTCTACTTATGTGGTCTATAATCTTAGAATCATCTTTGACTCTTATGTTTCTCTCTCATGCCACAAGTACACTTCCTGATGCTTGTTTAAGATGTACACAGAGGGCTTCCCTGTTGGCTCACTGGTAAAGAATCTGCCTGTCAATACAGGAGATATGAATTTGATCCCTGTCTTGGGAAGATACCCACATGCTCTAGAGCAACTAAGTCTGTGTACCACAACTATTGAGCCTGTGTTCTAGAGCCTGGGGGCTGCAATTACTGAGCCCATGTGCTGCAACTGCTGAAGCCTGTGAGCCCTAGAGCTTGTGCTCTGCCTCAAGAGAAGCCACTGCAATGAGAAGCCTGCACACCACAAGGAGGAGTAGCCCCTGCTTGCCACAGCTTGAGAAAGCCTATGCAGCAATGAAGACCCAGCACAGCCAAAAAATAAAATAAATTAAATATAAATAAAATTATTTTAAAAATTAAATAAAATATACACAGACTGACGATCTAGAGGGGTGGTAGGGAGGCTTAAAAGGGAGGGATATATGTATACTTATAATTGATTCATGTTGTTGTACAGTAGAAACCAACATACCACTGTAAAGCAATTATCCTCCAATTAAAAAGAAATAAAATGTACACAGAGGTTAGCATCTTTTAACCAGGTCTTGCCACCATCCCCCATGTGCCACCCTCTCATTGGGATTTCTACATTAGTCCCTAACCAGCTGCCCCCTTTCCACTGTTGCACAACTGCACTCGACACTACCCATAACAAAAGAGAAGTTGGATCAAGTCATTTCTCCACTCAAAACCTTCTGACGGCTTTCCATCTCATGGAAGGAAAAAGACCTTCACATCTGGTTCCTGACTCCCTCTTTGGCCACTGCTTGCCTCACTGGCATCATTTTTATCCCTAACACACAGCTTTTGCCTCTATTTTTTTGTATTTGCTTCCCTGGTGGCTCAGAAGGTAAAGAATCTGCTTGCAGTGCAGGAGACCTGAGTTTAGTCCCTGGGTTGGGAAGATGCCCTGGAGAAGGGAATTACCCACTCCAGAATTCTGACCTGGAGAATTCCATGTATAGATGAGCCTGGCAGGCTACAGCCCATGGGGTCGCAAAGAGTCGCCTGACTGAGAGACTTTTACCTTCTCACCCTCTTGTATTTGATATCCCCTCCTCCTTCTTCTGCTTTTGCCCACTCACCCCCCAATTTTGTGTCCTGCTCACAGGTCACCTTAACTGAGCAACCTCCTCTAAAAGCCCTATCTAAACTAATATATGCTCCCAACCATCTTCCCACCTTCTTTTATTTAAGTTTGGTACCTGTCATTTACCTGATTTACTAGCACCTAGGTATGGTCATATGCCTGAGTTCTGGCCAAGTGAGTCTGAGTGGAAGTGCTAAGTACAACAGCCAGGACAAGTCTTGAAAGAGCCCAGTGACTGGCATTTGAATGTGACGGCAGGAGCCAGAAAAGCTAAGTTAGGCAACCAGTAAGAAGATCTGTGTTGAGCTAGTAGAACAAACCGGGTCCTTTTTACATTACCAGTTCTATAATGCTTATATTGGAATGGCCATGTTAGAGAATAAACTTTTATCTTGTTTAAACCATTTTTTATATTGCCTTTGTAATGGAAGTCAAACTATAGCCTAATATGTGTGCATACTGTTACTTCAGTCGTGTCTGACTCTTGGTGACCCCATGGACTGTAACCTGTCGGGCTCCTCTGTCCATGGGATTCTCCAGGCAAGAATACTGGGGTGGGTTGCCATCCCTTCTCCAGGGATCTTCCTGACCTAGGTGTCGAACCCGAGTCTCTTATGTTCTTGCACTGGCAGGGGGGTTCTTTACTATTGGCACCACCTGGGAAGCTCATGTATTTTTTGAAATCTGTCCTCCCAACCCCCTCCTAACTGGACTGGACCATAAATTCCATGTGGGTATAGGGGCTGTGTTTGGTTTATTGTAAACAACTTCTTGAGCAATGCATGGTACACTAAACATTCAATAAAAGTTTGTTGAATGAATAGCAAAACCATCAACATAATGTGAGGCCTTGATCACTGCCCAAGGAAGCACATGGCTGGTCAGTATAAGTGATGGGTATAGCAGTATGCTCTGTGTGTGGCTGGTTTTCTATTCTGACTAATCACAAAGGCAGGATACGACCTGCTATTTCCATTATCTGAGAGGCATAAATACTTGTAAGATGGTTGTGCGTCGCTTTTGTAATTTAAATGAAGACTCCCAAGTAAAGTTCATTGTTGTAGTGAAATCGGGTCACAGAGTCATGGAAAACTGACAAGGTTCACACTGATGAGGAAAGGTCACACGTCGTCTGCTAAGCACAGATGGAGAAAAGGAGCTTGCAAGCTGAGATCCTGAGATGCGTGTCTGAGATGCGCATTGCTATGGATGGCAAACCCTGGTCACTGGAAGAGCCACAGACAAAGAATTGCACAAACTGAGTCAGAATGAAACAGAAATATATCACAGGGTGCCAGAGAGACGCTTGAGGGTAAATGCTGCAGACATAAAGCCACTGAGTTCCTGGGTGAGTAAGAATACGAAAAAGAGTTACAGTGCCAGGATCATATTTTTGGTATCAGATGTCTTTTTCATGCTATTAAGTTTGTTTTGAATATTTTAATTACATAGATCAACTCACGTAAACAAAACATCACGGTGGCTTTAAAAATATAGTAATGAGATCCTATAGTTCTGGGATTAAACCACCTTAATTTTAAAATGTTCTATTTCCTGAGTGATGAAAGTTGCAAAGGTGTAGGCTGTCTTGCCATACCACACCCCCTGGGTGTAATATTACTGAAATAAAACAAGTCAAGATTTGTTTAGTCATTTTATAACAAACATGTAACTTCTGGTAACAGCTACTGGCCCCAGGTTTCTCTTTGTTGAGAAGTTAGCTAGAAAGTTCAAGAGAACTTCTTAATAATGTGCCTCTTTGCTTTCAAATTTCTTAGTAACAATAATTTCTCTTTTTTAGAAACATATTAACATTTATATTCAGAGCATAAGGACAGCTTTTAGATTAGGACAGAGTACTGGAAATTGGCAACAATAGTTACTTGTTGTTGCCCTCTCTTGCCTAACTATTGCATTTTGGTGAGGCCTCTGATCTGGTATACTATATGTGTTGGAATGATTAGTGGGTGGAGGTAACAATACATGTGACCTTTGTATGGCGGCTCATTTATCTGAGTATTTCATGTTGAAGCCATAATGTTTATCGTATCAGATAGGTTCTGGAATATAGAAGTCAAAGGGATTGTTGTTGTTTAGTTGCTAAATCGGGTCTGACTCTTTGGAACCTTATGGATTGTAGCCCACCAGTCTCCTCTGTCCATGGGATTCTCCAGGCAAGAATACTGAGGTGGGTTGCCATTTCCTCCTCCAGGGGATCTTTCTGACCCAGGGATCGAACCAGTGTCTCCTGCGTTGCAGGCAGACTCCTTTATCACTGAGCCACGGGGGAAGCTCCTCAGCCTTCCTTGAAACCCCTTCACAGGAAGAACCAAGGCTTTTCCACATTGGGTGCTTTTATTTGTCCAAAGGGCACTTCAAGCCTGTCTTCAGTGAGCACAGGGGAGGAAGTTCACTTTACTGGAACAAGTTTATGGCATAGGTCCCCACCTTTGGTGACTATTCTCATGATATTCAAATGAAGTCATTTATGCACAGAAATACTTTATAAACTTCAAGGATGCAAACAAATGATTATTACTACCAATGTGATAATAACAATTTAGGAATTTCTGTTAGAAAAGACGGCAGCTCGGTGTAGGGTATAAGAATTTCAGGCTGGAAGCCCTGGACCCTAGGGACCTGAGGCAGGGTGGGCCCTCTCTTGTGAAGGGAGGGAATGAGGTCATTTTAAGGGAAAGTAAGTCTGGGATCCCCGGTTTGGAGATGACCCTGTCAAGTGTGAGGAATCCTCATTCACTAGATGCTTGGTTTGATTTTCCAGTAGCTACTGCCTGAACAGGACCCACGCACGGTGGCACAATGTGAAACTTCAAAAACAAGCTAGGCCGAGAGATGTGTTTCACTGGGTGCTCAGATAATGAACCCTAGTTCTACTGAGATAGCTTACTAATTGGAGAGAAGATTATGCTTAGTGACATTTATATGTATGTCACTACAAATATTGACAAAAAAAGTAAAATATTATATTTTCATTACTTCTGAAAAGCGCCTTTGCAAAAGGTGCTAGTTCTGCAGTAAGTCAGTCTGAGCTTCAGAGTCTTTCTGATGCAAAACCAGCTCTCTTTGTGCTCTTTCCCTGTACACTCAACACAGTGTTTTGGAAACCTGCAGTTATCTAAATTCCCATCGGATGACATTGTTTAATCTAACATTCCCTCTTTCATATATGAAAATAGCTCTAAGGACAAACCACAGAGAGGCTTTGAACACTTTCTGGTGGTTGGGAGGGAGTTTCCAATCTCACTCCCTCTCCTCTGATGGTTTTCCTGCCCCTTCTCCCCCTCCCCCACCCAACACTCAAAGGTCTGGAAAGGCCTCCAGCAGCTCCTCCAAGAACTCAACAGGGGCAGGAGACTTTGACTTTGGCCAAAAAAGGGCACCTGTCTCATCACTGAGCTTATTAGGCCACCCAGAGTCCAGACGTGTAAAAGTTAGCTTTAATGAACTTTTTTTTTGGTGTGAGAATTTAGGTCTCTGATACTGAGAGGAAACGACCATTGCTTTACAATATTGACTACCCCAATTTCCAAATATTAAAGTACAAGAGTAGGAAAACAGAACCTCTTAACCTTTTAAAAAGGCTGCAAAATTGTTATTTTACTTTGAAGACAGCAGTAACTGAAAATATCAACAAAAAAGGTTTATTTCAGGCCAAATCTTAAAGTTAAAGGAGTAAGCTTCTTTTTTTAATACCTTAGGCTTATACAAAGGTCCTAGAAAACCCCAAGCTCTGCTTTTCGAGGACCTTACACTGAACACATTTCTTTCAAGCCTGTGAAGTGCCACTCTTTTTAAAAACAACCCGCTGCCCTCATCAATATTGTTACATGATCACTCATCTCAGTAATAATCTATAAACCGCCTTGATGAGCTACACACACGCAAAAAGTAGACAAAGTGGATAAACTTCTACTGTCGATGCTGCCGTAGAGGTATATATGTTTAGCAAACATTTAGTTACATTATTTTATTTTTGTAAAACGAGAACTGATCGACAAAACCTTTCAAACAGACCCACCAGACGATAAATACCACCATATGTTTAATTCACAGTACATTTGGGCATAAACACTTCAATTACAGCTTTGTGTTTAGTATCAAAACCCTTTTCTTGTGTGCGCGTGTTTTCTCCACAGAGCCGGTGCTCTGGATCACATTTTGAAAATCGCTTATTACAAGATAAAGCACCTTTCCAGGTCGGCTTCCGAGAAACATATGTATTTATGCACACAAAGGTGCGTGCAGCTCTTTTCCCAAACAAATGTCCATATGATGCCTGCGCCGCGCTCTCCGCACATGCTCACCGCGTGCGTGTGGCCCGCCGGCCGCGCCGCGCCGCCCGGGTGCGCGCGGGGCCAGGCCGCCCCCGACCACGCCGGAGCCGGGCCGGGCCTCCCCGGGAAAGTTAACCGGCGCCGCCCCGCCCCCACCCGGCCCCGGGCCGCCCCGCACCCGGCGGCACGCGGCAGTGGGGGCGGGGCGGCCGGGGGCCCGGCGGCGCCTGGGAGCGCCCGCGGGTCTTGCTTTCTTTTTAAACGCCTGCGCCGCACCCGCCCAGCCCCCAGCGCCGCCGCGGCGGGCGGGAGGCAGAGGAGCGGGGCCGGCGGAGGCCCCCCCCGCCGCGCCGCCGCCGCCTCCCCGCGTCCGCCGCGCCCCTCCCCCGCCGGCCCCTCCCCCGCGCGCCCGCCCGGCGCAGGCCGCTCGGGTTTGTTTTGCTGCGCGGCCGCCGCCGCCGCCGCCGCGGGCCTCGCGAGCTCATTTGTGCCTGGCTGGTCCCCATTCCTCTCTCCCCAGTGTTGAGTGTCTGAGCCGTTGGCTGCTCCGAACCGTTTGGCTCTTTCCCTTAGTAACAGCTTTTACCTTCTGCCTCAATTCCTCTCCCGCTCGCGCCCTTCCCCCGCGCGCCGCCTCCCCCCGCCGCCGGCCGCGTGCGCCCCCGCCCCTCCCCCCGCGGCGGGAGCACCTCCGCTCGCCACCTGGGGACCCGCGCCGCGCTCCCCGCCCCCGCCCGCCCGGCGCCCATCCCCCGCGCCCTCCGCTCGCCGGGGTTATAATTGCCTCTCACCCCCCGGAGGGGTTATTTTGGGGGTGGTTGGAGGTGGCGGCGGCGGCGGCGAGGAGGGGAATTTCCTTGTGCCTCCATTCCCGGGAGGGGGGGAGCGGCGTCGGAGGCCACCGTTTCCAGGTAAGCGCCGGGGGCCGGACCCCGGGGTGGGGGCGGCCGCGGGCCGGGGCGGGGGGCGCGGGCCGCGGTGGTCTGGGGGGCGCCAGGCCGCGGTGGTGGTGGTGGGGGGATGGGCGCAAGTGGAACATGCATTTTTCAACTTGGCCCTTCGGGGAGCTGGGGGGTTGGTGGGGGAGGGGAGGGAGGGACGGCATTTAGGGTGCCCCATCCCCCCTTTTTGCTCTCCCAAGCTTTTTTGAAATGCTCACGTGCCTGCCCACCCCCTACCCTTTCCTGGTCCCGGGGGATCCTCACCCTGATTATGTTGTTGTCCCCGAAAATGTGCACGTCGGCCTGCTCCCCCTCTTCCACCCTTCGTGCATTTACACCCCGTTTTTGTGTGTGGTGTGTGTGTATGTGTCTGTGGGGGAGGCTTTCAGGAAAGAATTTGCAGCAAATTGAATCAAGGAGCCATCATGAGGCCGACTCCTTTATAGCCTATTTTTAGCAGGGGAGAGGGCTTCGGTGCACGTCTTTTGGCGAAACCTCGGGCAGCGATGGAAGTCCGCGCCCCTCCCCCGGCGCGGCCCAGGCCCGGGCGCGGCGACCCCGGCCGGCGTGCGGGGGGCGGCGGGCGGCTGTTGGGGCGCGCGTCCCGGGCGGGGGTGCGGGGGGGAGGGGCGCGCGGCCGCAGGGCCGCGCTCCGGGACGTGTTTATTTGTAACTTAGAGCTTTTTAGCGTCTTGAGGAGGCATTTGATAGAGCCTCTTTGAAGTTGGGTTCAGAAGTGTAGAATTGGCAAAGTTATTGCTAGCTTCCTGGTAAGTTTTGGGTGGCTCAGAGTCACATTATTTTCTGACAGTGTAAAGGCCACGTTGTGAGGGTGGTTTCTCGGTAACTTCCTCTTTGCAACCGATGTCATTTTTTTGAACAGCAGCAGACTTTTATTTCAGTGAAATATTAATCTGAAATGGCAGCTCGAGGGAAGCCATGCGTGTGTGAGCGTGTTCAGTATTTTTGGAAGTTCCTAATTTGCTGAAATAGGCATCACTTTGCAGGGGCAACCGAGAATAAATTTGGGTTGTGAAAATGGTGTGTTCCATGTAAAATTTGAGTTGTAATGGCTTTTAAAAAACGCTCCCGTTCTTAGCTTATTTGAGGATATTCTCGAAAATAATGTGGTGATTACAAATGACTAAAGTGTTGGAACCAAGTTAAAAACTAGATTTTTCTCAGTGTCTGGAGTTTGCTTAAAACGGTGGACTGTGCGGACACCAAGGTGAAGAGTTTTAGTGCCTCTATGATTTATAGTTGACTGAGGGAAGTTGACTTGGCTTTCTGGTTTTCCAGGCAAGACCCTTCTGCTGATCTAAACAAGCTTGCTCATAAAATATGGTGGGTGAAATGTAGGTTATTTTTAGTCTGAATGGTTTAATTCCCCCTCCCCCATATAATTAGGTAATCATTTTCCTCCCCCCTTTTTTCCTGAAGACTCCTTTATCTGGTTGGGTAATATGAGGCCCTGGTGGTGTTTTCATTTACTTTGAAAAAAAAAAAAGGCATAAAAACACACAAAACTGTGATAAATATCCTGATTACACGCTGAAGATACAGTGAGTGACTTTTTGGTTTTCCCAGTGTGGTTTATTTTCATTTTTGTTAAATCAGACTCATGCTGCATTGGTGTATTTTAGTAATCTTGACTTCCTGGGACTGTATGTTCTCACTCTTTTAATAAGTTTATAGCCTGGCGAAATAGGGCAGCTTTGTCTCCATGAAAACAGTGTGTATATTGGGTTGTATCATGGGAGTTCATGGCAAGCAAGCTTCGGAAATTATCATTGAGCGCCGTTCTAGAAATAGTTAGCATTTACCTGTGGAGGAGGGGCAACAGAAAATCTGCCCGAGAGTGGTTAGGCTTGTGATTCGTGTTTATACTTTTTGCTCTTAAATCGAGGTTTTCCTACTTCTTTGAAATATGTATTTTTTCACCCCAGCTCTGCTGTCTCGCACCATGTGATATATGTAATCACAACCATTAAATCCATAAACGACTACTATTTTTTTTTTGCCATTTGAGTTGTTAGAATCAGACCTGGAGGGCAAAGCACTAAACCGAATGGGGTATGAAAACAATATGTGCAAGGAAAAAGTTTTTCTTACTGTTAAGGAACTTAATTATTTGTTAATGGCATAAAAATTGTTGCAAGGCTCACCATTAGTTTTTTTTTTTTTTCATCATTAGTTTTATAAGCGGTTTTTTTTTATTCCAGCGTGTACCAGCTTTGGTTGTTAATATGGGGAACACCCGTGGTAAATGGAATGGCCCCTTGTGAAGGTTATATTTTTTCATTGGTTGTTTCAAAGAAGTGTTGAATATTTTAATAACTTTTTTGCACATGTTCAGAGATCTTTGTTAGGTGTGCTCTCAACATAAGATTTATCATGATTACCATGATAACATGCCCAGGAGGAGAATAAGAAGTAACTGCCTCCTGTGTACTGGGAGCCTTTCAGGCTAATACGCAGAAAGGGCAGAATTACTATAAACGTAGGGGTTACTGATAAGAGATGAGACTAATGGACCTTTTGAATGACAACCTGTTGAACAAATATATCTGTTCATATATAGCAATGAAATATAAGTACAACCTTGTCAAATGAGTAGCTGATAAAGAGATTCATCTCCAATTTACTACAGCAGTTATTACTACAAAGAATTTCTGACTTGACACATTTTGAGGAAGACATTTGTTGGATTTATTCATTTTCTGTGTCATTTGTAGAAAAAGAATTGAGAAGAATGTGGATAGTTGTAAGGCAGGTTAGAGAGATGGCAGAAATATTGGCACTGTCTGGGACTTTATATTTTTCTAGTACATGGAATTTGACTCATTTCAAATGACATTTATAGTGTAAGTCACTAACATGCAAAAAAAAAAAAAAAAGCAGCCAACATGGAGTTATGTATACACCCCCATAGTACCGAAAGGCTAGGACCCCAGGGTTGTGCAGTAAAGAACTGCTAAGAGTGTGGTCTGGTTTGGAGGCCACATGGTGGTGTATCCTATTCTATTGCCAAGAGATACTTGAATTAAAAAACCTATGTGAGAGAGGCTATGCTGGAGAGGTTTACTGTTCACCACCTCTGGGTTTGGACTCCCTAAAGTACAATTAATAGCCCTATTAGCAAGAGTCCAAGGAAAGGAACTCTGCTTGGGCTGTACTCTAGGAAAGGGGTGAGGTGCTTTGCTATGTCATTCATACCCCAGTCTAATCCTGAGCTGGGTAGTATTTGTGGATGGTAAAACAGTGAGGCGAAGATAAGTTAATTTACTTGTTCAAGGCCACAAGAGGATCAAATGATGCACTAGTATTCAAACCTTTCTTTGAGCCCTAGTCCATTTTCTTTCTAGATGATTTTAGCTGGGCCTAAGTTTTGTCAGTCTTGTCTGTAGATATCCTTTGAAAAACTACTGTTTTTAATGAAGTTTATAATTGTATAGTTGGGGTCGCTACTAACTGGGTCAAGTCATTGTGTAGACAAAACGAAATTCACAGGGCTCATGTAGCATTGGCTTAACTCTCTAGAACTGTTTATTAATAATAAGATGTAATCTTCTTGTCCACTGCTGTGTTTCCGACTTTTAAGATTCACTGCGGTGATAGAGCCTCTCCACATACTGCCAGCAGAAATAAGGAAATGTGATTCCATACTTAAGAAGGAAAAGCAGATCCTCAGAGCACATATTTCTGAAAACTTGTTTAAGAAAAATCATAAAAGTCTTTTTGTGCAGCTTACGGATTCTGTCAGGCGTTCTCAAGGTGAACTCCCCAGCTTCAGACTCAGGCTTCATCCCTGACTAATTTTATCACCTTGTGACAGCAACTCCACCGTGTCTTAGTTTGCCCCTCTGTGTAGTGGGAAGGTCAGCTTCATAGAGTTGAGCAGATTAAGAGAATTATATATGTGATACAACTAGAGATTATCATTCTAAGTGGAGTAAGTCAGAGAAAGATAAATACTGTATGATATACGTGAAATCTAAAACATGGTACAAATGAATTATCTGTGAAACAGAAACAAACATGCAGACACGGAGAACAGACTAGTGGCTGCCAAGAGGCAGGGGGAAGGAAACCGATGGGCTGGGAGTTTGGGGTTGGTAGATGCAAACTATTACATTTAGAATGGATACACAACGAACTACTGGATAGCACAGGGAACTATAGCCAATCTCGTGGAATAAATCATAGTGGAAAAGAATATATGTATAAAAATGTGTGTATGTGTGTAATTGAGATACTTTCTGTACAGCAGAAATTAGCACAACAGTGTAAATCAGCTATTGCTGAATTTAGTTGCTAAGTCGTGTCTGACTCTTTTGCAACCCCATGGACTGGGATTCCCCAGGCAAGAATACATGGAAGGAAATGAGTTGCCATTTCCTCCTCCAGGGGATCTTCCCTGTGTCTCCTGCATTGGCAGGCGGATTCCTTACCGCCGAGCAATCAGGATACTTTGATTAAAAAAAAAAAAAAAAAAAGTATGCAGAAGTTGCTGAGAGCGGTAGCTGACAAATAAGCATTATGGAAATGTGTTTAGGATGATGATGGCTTTGGATTTGAAGTTCGCTTCTTTGCATTACATTTTATTTACTTGTTATTTAAGTAGGGGCATAATGTCATAGAAAGTATTTAGCAGTTTTATTTCCTGAATTCTTGGGCAAAATAGTTGACATATGCTTAGCATAATTTATTTACTCCTGAAGTTGTGACTTAAGGCTTACTTGAAGGATTAGGTTGGGTTGTAGCACTAAGTGGAAGCAATACCAAGTTCCCTGATTGTTGTAGGTAGTGGTGGGTCTTCTGTGTGTCTTTGTTGCTGTCTTTCTGTTGCTTGGACTTGGACTTTTAAAATCTGCTTGAACCATTTGAAACCTTTTCTAACTCTTTTTAAATAAAAAGAGGTTTTATTTTTTGAGGATGGATCCGCCGTGTCTAGGATCTGCTTTTTAAATTGGAGTGATTTCTTTAAGTAGGTTATTGTTTTCTTCAGTCTCAACCTTTTATCTGTGTTCTACATTTTCAGCTGCTATCAAGACAGTTCCGCTTGGAGGTTCTGTTCCTTTGAAGTATCCTTGAGCCTTACTTTCCCTTCCCATTTTTTGTCACTCTTAATTCAGCAGTAGTGGTAACTACTACTAGAATTCTATGTGTCAGGGCCACAAAGGTGCTTTGGCAGGTGCTTGTGACAGAGTGACTGCTGTTTTAATTACCAACTGCTTGGAAACAAAGGCTCAGGTAGCAAGGAAGGGGTGCTGAGAGGGACTTAAGCCCAGTGTGTCTGACTTCTAGGCCACGTTCTTAACTAGCAGTCTCTCTTCTCGGTGAAGGAAGGAATGAATGAATGGGTTTAGGTTTCTGGGTTATTGCTTTACTTTTCTGGCCAGTTGCTTTGGGCAGTCTTTCTTCTTCATTCTATGTTCTCTAACTGCTGACAGTGTAATTCATTTAAATATTGGTTCATCATGTCAGTTCCCCTGCTGAAGAACCCATAATGGCTTCCCTTTGCCAACTGGATGTAGTTCATATGCTTCAAGTCTGGCTTTTAAGGCTCCATTCTAACCTATTCAGCTTTATATCCCACTCTTCGCCAACTGGGATTCTTGCTTGCCTATCAAATAAACACTGCAGTTTTGTCATACTCACTACTCTGCCTTTGCGTGTGCTATCCTTCCCTTTGTCCTTTTTATAGCCTAGTTTCAGTCCCACTTTCGTGAGGCTTTTTCCGGCCATCCTGACTCAGGCTATTTTTTCTCTGAGATTGGATTGGATTTAATGAATGTCGCAGACTCTGTATTTATTTATTGTTTGTGAGAATGTGTCACATTGCCTCAACTACAATTACATTTCTTGAAGGAAAGGACCATTTTCCTTAGCTGCTCAGTCGTGTCCTACCCTTCGTGACCCCTTGGACTGCAGCCCACCAGACTCCTCTGTCCATGGGTTTCTCCAGGCAAGAATACTGGAATGGGTTGCCATTTCCTTCTCCAATTTTTCTTAGAGTATGTAGCAAAATTCTTGACTTTTGTGCTATACTATCTTCACGATAAAATGGATTGTTTCTATGAGGGCCCATGTTTAAATAAGAACAGTGACAGTCCTGTTTCACTCTTGGTACTGTGTCAAGCTTCTTTTTGAATTAAGCCTTCAAAGTTTAGTTATACTATAGTCACATAACCATTAATTTGAATTTTGATATTGCCAGTGTTGACAAGGAAGGGGAAAAAAAGAACCTAGTCATTATTTAGAGTGAAATGAAAATGGATAGTTTTATTCTCTTAATCCTGGGATAGTACCCACAGTCCTGGTGAAGAACCTAGTCTAGTTGGGAATCATGTCACGCTAAATTGGCTTTATCTGGTCATATTTGTGTTCGTAGTTATGAAACTTAAGATTTTTGGATTTTATTTTTTTAATTGTCAGGTTTTTTTTTGCGTATTGTTTTCTCAGTAGTATGCCTAAATAAGGTTATGTTTTTAGCTCTCACTATATGTGGCAGCCTTCTGACAGCACTGGAATCCCATTTGAGCTGTTACTGTGAATGTGTTAACTATCTATCATACAGCGTCATGGGTTCCGTCTCCCAGAGGAAGGTCATTGCAACCATCTCTCAATAGTTTTCCTTCTTTTTTTTTGGCCATGTGGGACCTTAGTATCCCAACTAGTGATTGAACCTGTGCCACCTTGGTGGACGTACACAGTCCTAACCACTGGACCACCAGCGAATTCCTTCTTAAGTAGTTTTTTGTGGTAAAGAGGTACCAATCCACCGGGGTAATTTATTCTGAAGGCAACCATCTTGGTATCATGTCCTTTTGAAATTTTTAACATTTAGAGTTTTAAGATAGAAGGTTTCAGTGTCAAAATAAGTTGAATGTTACCCTGCTTTATGAGAGCTTAGATTCACAGCTCAGAAATAGTACAGTTAGACCATAAGGGTCATGCTGGAAGATCCAGTTCAGTAAATGGAGAGTTCCAGAGGGTTAGGGAAGATATTTATGTGAAATGATCAACTTGAGGAATAAATGAGGAAGAATAGGTATTGAATGTTTAAACTGGGGAGTTTGTCACCTGTTTCCCTCTTTATTGAACGTTTCTTTCAGGAGGTAGAATTTAAAATACAGAAGAAAACACGGCAGTCAGGGGTCAGAGATGGTCATTCCAGTGTCTTCTTTATGTTATTTTTATGTGAAATTGTACTTGGGACTCTCAAACTTTTTTTTTTTTTAAACAAAGGTGAGGTTTTCAGTTTTTAAGTAATTTAAAACAAAATAAATTTTTATTTGCTAAGGACTAGATATCAATTTACATCTTTATTTTGCCTGAAATCAAAGTTGGTACCGTTGCTTTCCTCTTTTTCCCTCCCTCCCTCACTCCCTCCCTTCCTTCCGCATTACATCCTGAGTGATAGGCATCATAACAAGGTGCCCAGTGCCTTGGTTGTTAGTGGATGTTTGTGTTTTTGTTCTTAACTGCTTATGTACCTGAATGGTGGATAGCATTTTAACATGGATTCAGTATTAAGTGAATTTTTTGCTTTTTTTTTTGCAAAACCATAGTTATATGGGTAAGTCATTTAGCTTCCAGAAAGGTATAAGAGGATACGATGAAATGCTTCCTGAAGTTTGCTCTTTCATTCTACTGATACTTATACAATTAATTCCTATATTAAAATTCTGAGATTTTTGTCATTTGATTTTGTGATTTTTTTGGGGGGGGGAAACAGATCTAAATTTTCTTAGTATATTGGAGGACTGAAAAATTTACATTTTACATAGAATAATAAATAAGAAGTACTTGACATTAGTGTAAGCAGACACCTTGCCAGAGTTTAATAGTTAATAGCATATTTTGGTGGTTACTTTCAACTGCTAATAGAGCACAACTTAAGGGTTAGGGAGAGGTGTTTTATGTTTTCCCCTTAATTTGAGCAGGCTAATTGGGTAGAGTGTGTACTAATTTTGTTCCATTTCTATTTTGCGATTGTCAGATGTCATTAACTGGCAGTGTAAGGCAATTGGGTCATCTACTTCGGGTTTGTGAAATAAGGTAATGGGAATAGATAATGAATGAATTTCCGTAATATTTTTTCATTTTCTATGTGATCATTATTTTATATAAAATTTATCATATGTGTGTGAATTTTTAGATGCTGTTTGTAGCTGTATCAATGTTTTTGTCATCTTTTATTTTAAAATGTATAATGCAGTATGCTTGAAAATTTTTCACCCACTTAAGTGATGGATTTTCCCTAAATCACCTTTGTCTGTTTTCCTTAGTAAGCAAATATATATTTGGAGATCTTAAACTGGGGTTTGGAGTGAAGCCTGTTGGTGTATCAGGGAAATACCAATAAATTTCCTATTCTTGTGCAAAAACGAACAGACCCTTTTTACTTTTTTGACCTTGGACCTCTATATGTCCTGCCAGCAGAGGTCACCAGTTTTAACACCTGGTGAGAGATGTTTCATGTGTACTGTTTCTATACAGATTTTGCTTAGATTTGATGTTTATAACTTTCTGGTATTTTTAAGATCTTCTCAAAGATAGATTTAAATGAAAAAACATGGAGGCAGAAAAGATCTTGTTTAGTTTTCTGCCATTTTAGCGTAACAAGAGGGAGAGGAACGGAAAGGACACACAGGCTGGAGTGTGCGCCTATGAGTGTTTATGTGGTCCAGGTGACTCCAGCAGGATACACAGGAGGCCAGGAACAGGGTTTGGGGAGTGGGGTTGAGGTGGGGGAGATCATGTGGTCAGATGTGGGAAAGATTTATGTTCATGTATAATCTTTAGAACTGCTTGAATTTTACTATGTTAGTATTACCATTTCAAAAAAAAGTAGCAGTTGTGAAAGAACAAGACATCCAGTTAAGAATTCTTACTCTTCCTAGTTCTTTCAGTTTGAACTGTCAAAAGAAGACAGAAAACTGTTCATTTCTTCCATGCTTTCCAGTCAGTTCTTAAAGAGCTGGAACTGTGTATATTTTTGCAAAAACTTACTTTTAGTTTTCAGATTTGTTGGCAGAATTAGTCACTGAACATGATTAAAATGTGTTATTTCTGTGTCATGATTGGGTCATAGGACCAGTGGAATTGTTTAGTGATAGCAAACTGATGATTTTCGAGTCGTGTCCATGGTTGATAATTTGAAATTAACTCGATGCAAAGAGATGTTGGCTACAGCAGTGTTGCCTGATTTCAAAAGTGTTGTTTTGTCAGGGCTTTGGAAATTGGGTGAAAGTGGAAGTTCCCATAGTTTAGTAGTTAATTTCAGTAATTATGATAGTCTGTGGTATAATGGGATTTGTGGAATTGTAGCTTGTGATATTGCGTGGATTCTAACACTACTTGTGAGTTTGGGTAAATGTGTTATTGACTCCAGGGAGATAGATCCGTTAGATCTTGATACTATTTTGGGTTGCAATTGGTGTCACTTCTAATTGTGTCACTTGTAATTGTTCATTAGTTGTTTACCAGTAGAGAGTCTTGCCCTGTTCTGTGCTCATAGTTTTCAACTTAAGCTAGAACAGCCTCTGGGAAGATAGCGTCCGTTTATGTGCATCACGCTCTGCGCTGTGACCCATGCCACCCTCTCCTGAGGGCCGGGCCTCCGTCTTCAGCAGTGAGAGGCCCAGGTCGGCTCTGTGTCTGATCTGTGGCAGTAAACTCTTCTTTGTGCAGGGTGTTACCGTGGCAGAAAGCTCAGGCTCTGGAGCTCAGCATACCTGATTTGAATCCTGTCACTCCAGCTTATCCACCTTGGCTGGCTATCGTCCGTGGGGTCGCAGAGAGTCGGACAGGACCCAGGGAAGCGGCTCTGCACAGCGCACAGCACCCCGGCTTATCAGCTGTGTGGCTTTGGAACGTTACATAACCACTCCAGTTGGTTTCCACTCTGACAAATGGGAATTTTTCTCTGCAGAGCAATTGTGAGGATTGAAATGTGAAGGCAGTTGTCATGGGGCCAGCATATAGGATATACTCAAATAAATGCCAGCTACTGCTTGGTGCTTTTGTGAGCTGCAACAGCAACAGCTGAGGAAAGAGACAGAAAAGTGACGCTGTGCCTGTAAACTGTCGTGGCTTTCTGTGGCCATGTGGAGGACGGATGGGTAACCTTTCCCACTCAGAGCTCTGACTGGGCTTGGCGACTGAGTTTTTGTTGCTCACTCTAAGATGAGTTTGTGTATTGTGGAGCTTTGTTGTGTCTCTAATACATACGTTGTTTTATAGTGATGTTGTGATGTTTTACATTGAATTTGGTCACTTGATAAGATGCATCAAGAGAAAACAAAGTTACTACCTTTTAAAAACAGTAAAATCTTCCTGCTCTTTTGGGGTGGAATCACTCTTCTTTTCCTCCGGTCTGGGAGATCCAGCAGTGCTCTGGCTCTCGGTGGACACTGCTTGGATGATCAGTCATTTCCAATACTAGTGTTACACAATCTTCAAACTTGGAATTGTACTTTCACTAAGAAATACAGGAGTATGTTACAGCCCTACACACTCTATGTTATAGGTAACATATGTTACATGTTACCTAACATATATGGTACCTGTGTTATAGGTAACATAGGGTGTGTATGGGTGTAAAAATAAGTACGTTTTCAGGAAATTGTGCTTCCTTTAATATGTGTTACGCACTCATTTTCTACACTCTTTCATTTATAAACATGCTTTTATAAACTTGTAAGCTCATTTTATTTTACAAGTAATAATTTCATTATTCACTGGATTTAGAATCAGTACTCAAAAATCAGAAGCAAAGTATTGCTCTGAATGGTAGGGCCTAGATAGTTACAGTTATTGGTGCTCATGTCTTTAGGTAGTATTCTGAGGCTCTGTTAGGATTCTGAAGTTCTGATGCCCCAATTTTTGTAATGTATAGATGCAAATTGTAAGGAATTTTGGTTGCTAATAAATGTGAATATAAAAGACTTTTTTTAGGGGTTATCTGCAAACAGCTCTGGATTAAGAACCCTGGATATGTCTCATAAGAGTGTTAATTATTAACAAGGGAGTAACCATCATACCAAGTTTCTTACATCTCATCAGGAAGGAAATTTGGGTAATTGTTTTGTACTATTTAAAATTAACATATCTTAACATATTGGCCACCTGAAGTTACACTGTTTGAAGATTAAGCTTCCTTCTATGACATCCTTAAATTAACATCCTGGCCTGTGCCCACCGGTCATCTGTTTCTGGCACACACCTCTATTTGACTGAGTGTTAATTGTTGATTAACACTGTCTCAATGCGCATGGCCTTCCTTGAAGACAGTTGCATTTCACTCATCTTTTCCTCGGCACCTATCCAGTTCTTTGCACAGTGTAGACGTTGCATTCATGTTGATCTGAATCCATGAAGCTCTCTGAGTGAGGTACAGGTTTTCCAGTATAAACCCTGACTTCTGAGACAGTGATTCAGATACGCAGAAGTAGAAAAGGGATCTATCCATTTTCACAAATTCATTGACTTTTGGATTTGTGTTCTTACTCTAAGACATGTCACGGTCTGCTTGATGACCTAACATCCTGTTTCTGGTGTCTTATAGAGACAATGAATATGCTCAAAACCTGGATTAAAAGAAACAAACACCTTGACCAGACATTAGCAGTTAAACTTGATTTGGGGATGTTTTGTGGACTTGTCCACGTGTTCATGGTACTCATGTACTTTTTCTTGGTCTCCCCTCTGCCCCCCATTGGAACTTTTACCTATACTGCTAATTGATGATGCCTTTCTTGCTTGACCTCCTGGTAAGTGTGTTCAGTCAATACATCTACGGATGTCTCCCCTTTGACTGTGGCCTTCCCTTAGGGTTTACAGGGCTTAACACACTCCATGCCTCTTGTCTCTCTAAACCAGCCATTGCAGTGCAAGTGATGCTGTGGCCCAAGTTGGGTCTTAATTCTGACCTCCTCTTCTGATCCACAGCTATCTACATTCTAGCATGAGGTTACCCTAAACTTTTTTCCTGAGTTTCTGTCACTGAGTGTAGGCTGGCAGTGGCATTACGTTTTCATTTAGTGATGAGACAGAGATGGAAGATTGAGGAGGGTCAGAGATGGAAGAAATAGGGGTGGGTATGGTAATATCCAGTTGTTAGGGTGAACTGGGGCAACATTCTCTGCCTCTAGCTACTGTTGAAAACATCCAGGATAATCTGAGACACTGGGTATTGGAGTGGAGTTTGGAGATAAGCAATCTTGGTAGATGTGTCTGTTATCATTTGAAGCCTTCCACAGTGGAGGATACCCCCCTGCCCACCCCCAGCTTTACTGAGGTATAAAAGATGATTTGTCAGAGGGAGATAGTTGCTCTCTGGAAACCAGGGAAGGTAAGATTTTCAGTTTTGCAACAACATTTCAGTGATGTTTTAAGAAACACTTGTACTTAATAAATTAAAGTTTAAAATTCTTCAGCAGATTTAAAAAATTCCTAGGGATAGTACATTAAAAAGATGAACATTCTCACTTAACTCGGAATGTTGTTAAAACTGGCAGGGTACTATTAAATGGAATGAACACAGGATTCATCCTAGGATAGCTTTTGCATTTTTTTACACTTTGTTTACTTGTCTACCTGAGAGTACTTTTGTTTAAGTAGATAGCTTAATCTTTTCTATCTGTAGGCTCTTTGCTTCTTGTATTAGGTATGTTTTCTCATTTCTTCTCTACTTGCTTTGATCCCTTTTTGGGGTCATATACTCTTGTGAATAGCTGGCTGCCTTATTTTTATCTAGTCTCATTTGCCTTTCTTGCATTTTCTTCATGTATGTTTTGGTAGTAGATAGCATTGGTTGGTTCATTTGGTTTGACAAATCAATGTAGAAGTGACTTGATAACTGAGAACTGGTAGTAATAGGAAAAGTGGCTGCTTTTTTTTTTTAAATTGTGCATAACAGCATACTAATGATCTTTTGATAAATACTAAGGGAATTACACATGGTATAACTTACATGAATGCATACATAGTTTTATAGAATGCATGGCAGAGACATTTGTGCATACTATTGTGTAGACACTCTATAAGATGCTCACAAGTGTCAGTTTCCTTCTCTTTTCTCTGTGGGTTTTCCATCGTACTTAATATGAAATTGAAATATTTTTCCTTAGCCTGTGAAGGTTCCACCAGCACATGATTTGCCCTTTGGCCACCTCACAAATTGTATCCTATTTCATGGCACCCTTCCCCTTGTTCACTGTGTCCAGCCACACCAGCTCCACACCCACAGAACAAGCTTGTTCCTGTCTCAACACCATAATTGCTTTACTCTCTGCCTCAGGCTTTGCCCTGAGATTGTCATATGGCAATTTTTTTTTATTTTTATGTCATTCGTATTTCAGTTCCAATGCCCTCACCTCTCAGAGACCTTGGAAAGGTCACAATGAAGTAGCTGCCCACTCCCTAGCCATTTTCAGTCACATAGCACTTATCTCTCTCTCTGATAGCCTTAATTGTTGATTTATCTTTTTAAATGCACCTCTATAATTTAAACTCCCTGAGAACAGGGATGGGCTCTGTCTTGTCACACCAGGACCTAAAACAGGACCTGGTAGTTGTTCAGTAAATATTTGAGTGAATTGTTCTCTCAGGAATGTTTTTGTGACCAGCTGATAGACTTAAACTGGTTTGTCCTTACAATAGAATAGTGGAAATAATTCATTAAAAGGTCAGCATTTAGGGGAGGGTTGGAAGAGAGTTTACTACACCTTGGAATCTCCTTTTGGGGAAGTCCAAGGACATATGTGAATGCTGTCTGCTTTTCTTGGAGAAACACACTTACAGTGTTTGCAACAGAAAAAAAACACACACATGGATAATTGATAAACCAGTTTGAATATGTGCTTGTGTTAATCATAAATGTTAGATTTTAGTAGGTTAATACTTCATTTTAAGATGCGTATTTCATACAAGAAAAATGACGAGGGCTGGGTACCCCCGTTTAGGCTTTGTACAGGTTCAGGAGATTTTGAAATTTACCTTTAGTTATATTTACCTGTGATATTCTGTTTTGAGAGTCACGGTCAGCTTCCCAAAATTGGTATATGATTCAGATCTCTTTCAGTTGTATGTAGGCTAGAAACTCAGTTCAGACTAGCTTAAGCCAGAAAGGGAGTAGAATCAAAGTGGGTCGAGTAACTCATTTGTAAGAAAGAGCATTGAGCCAGCTAGGCTTTAGGAGACAGCTAGAAGCACACCGATTTGAAAGCTACTAGACATCTTTGCCGGAGAAGGCAATGGCACCCCACTCCAGTACTCTTGCCTGGAAAATCCCATGGATGGAGGAGCCTGGTAGGCTGTGATCCATGGGGTCGCCAAGAGTTGGACACGACTGAGCGACTTCCCCTTTCACTTCACTTTCATGCATTGGAGAAGGCAATGGCACCCCACTCCAGTGTTCTTGCCTGGAGAATCCCAGGGACAGGGGAGCCTGGTGGGCTGCCGTCGGACACGACTGAAACGACTTAGCAGCAGCAGCAGCAGACATCTTTGCTAATAATCTTGTTTCTTGTTTGTTTGTAGATGAGCTTCATTTTCTCATAGTAGATTTGCTTTCTTCACAAGGAGGAAAATACTTGCCAGGCCAGTTTTCATTCTCTGTTTTCTCCTGCTGTAGAGGAGGGGCTACCTCTTTTTCGTTTTCATTTGTAAAATTCTTGTCTGCATGAGTGCTCTGTCATGGCCAATTCTTTGCGACCCCACGGACTGAAGCCTGCCAGTCTCCCCTGTCCATTGAATTCTCCAGGCAAGAATACTGGAGTGGGTTGCCATTTCCTCCTCCAGGGGTTCTTCCCGACCCAGGGATTGAACCTGTATCTCCTGCATTGGCAGGCAGGTTCTTTACCGCTAGTGCCACCTGGCAAGTTTGATTTGGGACAGTGTCCACCATGGCCATGAAAGGGAAAGTGAAGTCGCTCAGTCGTGTCCTTCTTTGCTACCCCGTGGACTGTAGCCTACCAGGCTTCTGAGTCCATGGGATTTTCCATGCAAGAGTTCTGGAGTGGGTTGCCATTTCCTTCTCCAGGGAATCTTCCTGACCCAGGGAACAAATGGTCTCCCACTTTGTAGGCAGACACTCTACCCTCTGAGCCACCAGGAAAGCCCACCATGGCCATAGGCCTTATCAAAACTATGGCTGCTCCCAAGAACCTGGTGGGAATGGGGGAGAGCCTTGGGAATGAGAATGGAGTGAAATCGCGGGCTGCTGGGCAGACCACCTCTTCCCCTCCTTCCTCTTGCTGCCTGTGTCACCGCCTCACAAAATGTGACTCCATTTATGGATGGGGGATGGTGTCTTTAATCCACCATAGATTGTCAGATAAAATTCCTTTAACAATTTGGAAAATTATATTTTATTCCTCGATACAGTGCGTGAAAGATGATGTGATGGTTTCATGGGGAAAAGGGCCTAGCTCTGAATTGAAGGGAGAAAGTTTAGCTGAAGTGACATTTCTTTTTTTCTTTTTTTTCTCTGGCGTTCCCAGTCTTTTCAAACTCAGATCCATTTTTTAAATGAACAATTGAGGTCTTTCATGTGGGTTTTCTTCATCACTCAGACAGTAAAGAATTTGCCTGCAGTGCAGGAGACCTGGGTTGGGAAGATCCCCTGGAGAAGGAAATAGCAACCCACTCCTGTATTCTTGCTTGGAGAATTCCATGGACAGAGGAGACTGGCAGGCTACAGTTCATGGGGTTGCAGAGTTGGACACGACTGAGCGACTAACACACACATGTGTGTGGTAGTAATTGTGATTTTATGAACTCGGTCTCTGACTAATATGAATATTCAAATGAATGTCTTCTCAAAATGAGTTACACAGCAAATAATTTGATGCTATTTATGTTGGTTTTGTTTTTAACATTACTTCTGCTAATTTAACAGCTAATAGAAGGCAGTATTTGAGATCAGCTATTAGAAAGTTATCACGAGGTTAATTACACATATTTAGGGAATATTTTAATCTCTGAGGAAGATAACGACCTTCATCCTAACTAGGTAGTTAAATAATTTTAGCATGTAATATTAACAAGTTTTATATTCCAAACAATTACTGTTTTGAGCAGTATTTCAGCATTCACTAAAGTAAAATGGTTAGCTGTGTAGAAAAAGCCTTCTGCAACACAAGATATAGTCTTTCTGGACAGCAGTTGCTTCATCTTTAAAACACTGAACCAGGTCTCTGAGGTTGCTTTTGGAGTTAATGCTCTTTGACCCTGAGATTGCACATATAATTTAAAAATTAAGTCTGTGTTCAGCCAAATTAAATGGAAAATATACTGTACTGGTCTCTTCAGGTTAATCATTACCCGGGCTGTTTTTTTCCTAAAGAAAATGCTTGTATTTCTTTGACACCGTCTTAATTTGGAAAAAGTTAGCCATAAAGAAGATATTTTTTAGATGTCTGAAAAGACACTTCTTTTGTTTAATCCAATAATCTTTGAGTTCGCTAACATTTGTTAGATCTGATTTCACAGTAGAGAAAACTGAAAGAAATAGCATCAGACACACTTTTGAGAATGATTTTTCTTTAATGGCCTTAATTGTATGATTGCTGACTGTCAGTGGCAATAATTTTTCAGCAGTTTAGGTTTTATTAGAAGTTGTATCGAAAGTGTATCTCTTAAGTACTATGAGAAAATGCTGTTCACATTTGTAATTTTTTAAATAATAAGATAAATTTCAAGTGTTGCTCATATTAACTACTGAGAATCTGTGTATATTAAAGTAATTTACAATCAAAATAGCTATGTGAATGATATAACAGAAGGAGAGGATATATGTTAGGGCATAGAGACGCCAAACAAGTTGGTCTTTTCTGGCAAACAGTTTGGTATATGTGTAGCATAAGCTTCAAAAGTTGGAGAGTGATGAGAACAGGCAGGATAGGTAAGTAGGGATCATACCATGGAATGACTTCTTTGTTGTGATAAAGAATTTGGACATTCTTCTGTGTTAGTAAACTAGTGAAGGACGTTTAGCCTAACTGCAGGATTGTATTTTATCCCTGGATCTAGTGCATGAAGAATGACATGGTGGTTTCAGGGGGAAGAGGGCGTAACTCTGGACTGAAGGGAGAAAGTTGATCTGATAGTGTTATTGGTGAGAACGAGACCACGTATTCCTGAGAGTCTTGCAAACTCATCCACATTTCTGAATTCTGGAGGTAAAAAAAAAGGCAGTTGGAAATTCAGGAGAGAGTGGAGCATCCGGATTTTCTTTTCTGTGGCATGCTGCTCCTGTTCTTACATGAAGACTGGAGCTGTGAGGATGGGGAACTAATTTGTTGTCCTAATGGATAAAATCAGGGGCCACGGAAAGGAGTGGGCGATTGCCCTTGTCATGATGAATCTTAACTGAGGGGTAACTGAATTAGGCATTTACTTGAGAATAATCACAAAAAAAGTGAATTGATACAGTTTTACTAGTTTATGAAGATTCTAGTGGGTATAATTTTTTCTAGGTTAGTCACATTTTCATATACCTTCAAAGCTTTTAAAAAGTTTTTATTAGTATAAAAGTCATTAGAATCTGTTTAATAACTAGGAAATTGATCTAAATTGAGTACTATTTAACATTATGTAATTAAAATTGCATAAATTTTGCTTTTTAAAAAACTTGTTATTTTGAAATAATTTTAGACAGTACAGAAGAGTACAGGGCTGAGGTTATGGATACTCAGGGACGACTACCACAGAGGCGATGTGCCTGTCTTGTATCAAGCACACATGTCAGTATTTACATACAGTGGTATCAGTTGTTACTGGTGTTATTAACCTTGATCACTTGATAAGGACTGCTATTAACCTTGTATCTATTGGTAGAATTGTTTAGGGGCTTCCCAGGTGGTGCTGGTGGTAAAGAACCTGCTTGCCAATGCAGGAGACATAAGAGACGGGAGTTCGATCCCTGAGTTGGAAAGATCCTCTGGAGGAAGGCATGGCAACCCACTTCAGTGTTCTTGCTTGGATAACCCCATGGACAGAGGAACCTGATGGGCTATGGTCCACAGGATCACGAAGAGTTGTACAGGACTGCAGCGACTTGGCACACAAGCTGTTTAGACTGGAACTATCCAGTCATGTACTGTGTACCACACATCTAATTTCAGGTCTTCCTGTAATCACACTGAAAGAAGTGATAAGTGAAATTAATTGTTAAACAGCAGGTTTTATTAATCCTAATGTAACCACAGTATTATCATTTCAGCAAGTTTCTTCATTATGAGGTTACTGTTTTTCTTCTTTCCATACTCCATTCATTAGAAGTAAGTCATTAAGTTCAGCCCTCATTTGAATGTGAAGGACGTTAAGTTCCACCTGCTAGAGAGAAAAGTATCAAAGAACTTGTGGATAATTGTTGAAGTTACTATAGTAATCAAGAACTGTTTCGGGCAGGTGCTCTAAGGATGCGTAGGTAGCCTTTTTCTTTAAAGTTTTGCCCAGTAATTTTAGCGTTCGTCAGTGGGGCATTGTTTGCGCCAGCGATTGCTGGGTTGTTCTAATGATGACTTTGTAGTCCTCTCATACCTTCTACATATATTAATTGGATTTTTCTGTACAGATGTGTTCCTTTTCACTCATTTTTTCAGTTTATGTGCATGTGGATTCATGGATTTTTATTTTGGTCTTTGGGTTATAAATTAATAACATTAATAACTCCTTGTTTTGTTGCTCAGATTCTAGCTTTGGCCACTGGGAACTCATTTAAGCTGCTTCCTGCACCCTTTCAACATGACCCATCCTTTCTTTATTTAATCTCTTTCTAACCAGCAAGGTGTGCCAGGTTCATCTTGTATTTTTCCTTTCCTAGGCCTAGAATCAGCCATGTCTCCAAGAAACTCTGGCTCCCTTTTATTGGAATCACAGCAAAATTTTATTCTAATTCAGAAAGTAATGTCTTTATGTGGATTTTACAAAGTGTCAGTATTGGCTTGTGTCAGATTTTTCTTATGGTTTCTGAACCACATTTATTTACTCAGCAAACTTAAAAAATGTTCATATGCCAACATTTTTAGTAGGGATCCAGGGTCAAATAAGACATGGTCATTGATGCCAAGGAGACTAGATGTGAGAAAGCAGATCTTTTTTCCCCCTCCAGAATACATTGAGGGCCTGTTATGTGCCAGGTACTGTACTACAAGGGAACAGGAAGTAATAAGAACTGGAGAAGGATAGCGTCGGTTGTTTTTAGGAACACATGGGAGGGGTACTTAAGCCTGAATTGGGCCAGATGGAGTGTGGAACAAGTCTTGAAAATGACTAGATCTTAAGTGTGAAATTGAGTGGAGAGGAGGGGAAGGGGAGAGAAGCTATTCCAGGAGGAGGAATAGCATTGTCAAGACCACTGGGGATGATGAAGTGTGAGGTATGTCTAGAGATCCATATGTGGGTGGTGGTGTTGGGGGAGATGGGGGAAGTGGTGGCAGGATGCAGATTGTGAAATTCCTGTGGGCAAGCCAGGCTTTGAAGAGTTGAGGGACATTTTTAAGGAGTTTGTGTTGGAGGGTAACATGTGGGTGTGTTGGCTTTCTTGAGGCTCTTGCCATGATAGAGGTGTGAAGTGCAAGTCTTAACTAAGAACTGTGTCAGTAGTTCTCAGACTTCAGTATGGATTACCTGGAGAACTTGTTAAAACATTTTCTAACATCACTCAGCCCCACCCCCAGAGTTTCTACTGTCTGTCTGGGGTGGGGCTCAGAATCTGCATTTCCTTGTACAAAGTAGTGCTGAATATTTTCTGTTGAGTTGTAACAACTTCAGTCCAAACCATTGATACTTTTTAAAGATTAAAAACAACAAAATTTTAATCCGGACTCAGATACTTTTTGGGGGGAGTCTATGATCATTATATATTTTACGTGTTTATAGAAGTATGTCTGTATAGTAAGTGAAGCTGATAACTACTTTGAAAATGGTTTTATTGGGTAATTTATCCACAGGGTTCAAAATTCAGAAGTGTTCTTTCTCTTCCTGTTTTCCCAACCCCCCCAGCTACCAATTACTTTCCTGGAACCAAACAGGGATATCAGTTTCCTCCCTATCCTTTCAGAGAAATACCATATATAAAAAAGCCAATGCATGTGTGTAATTTGCACTTTCCTCAGTATTGTTTGGAACACAAATGATAGCATGCTAGTCACTCTACTGTATTTTACTTTTTTCACTGATGTATTTTAGATCTCATATCAACACCTAAAGAGCTCGCCTTCCCCTTCTTAATGGTGATGAGGTGTTTTATTGTATGAATATACCATAATATATTCAGTTTGTTTGTCCAGTTGATGGATATTTAGGTTACTTCAGTCTGCTGCTATTACAGTGTTGCAGGGAATAACCTTGTTCTGTATAGCCTGTATGTGCAGGGGTATTCGTATGATGAACTACTTGAATTGGAACTGCTGAGTCACAGGCTGTGCGTGTCTGCGTCCATACTCAGTCGAGGCTGACTCTTTGCGACCCCAAGGACTGTAGCCTGCCAGGCTTCTCTGTCCATGGGATTTTCCCTGCAGGAATACTGGAGTGGGTTGCCATTTCCTCCTCCAGGGGATCTTCCCTACCCAGGGATTGAACCCCCATCTCCTACTTGGCAAGCAGATTCTTTACCACTGAGCCACTGGGAAGCAAGTGGTCTAGTTACCGCTGGACTGACTCCAGAGGCTGTGCCCCAGTTCACGCCACTGATCCCAGTGTAACTGCTCACACTCTTGCCAACGTAGTGTTAACCAAATAAAACAGTTTTGCTTTTTGCTTACATGATAGTAAAGATGATATTTAATGTTTTTAAGTGAGTTTGAGCGTCTTTTTATATATTTTGGTCATTTCTTTCAATGAACTATCATTGTATTTTGGACTCTTTCACCATTTTTTTGTTGTTGTTTGTTGTGGTATAACTTGTGTAAGACATAGTACACACATTTTATTTTTTTATTTTATTTTTTGTAGTACACACATTTTAAACTCAGTGAACTTTCTCTTATTGAGGTGTAATTTCCTGTAAAATGAACAGATCTTAAGTGTACAGTTTTGATGAGTTCTGACATTTTTATGTGACCATATAACCAAGTCATCCTGGATTTAGAGCATTTCCACTGCCCGGAAGTAAGTTCCTTCAGGCTTCCTTTCCATTTTCCTTTTTCCTTTCTCCTTTTCCTTTTTTCTCTTTTCCCTTTTCCTTTCTCCTTACCTCAGGCAGTCACTTTCTGATTTCTTACCATCAATTGGTTGTGTCTGTTAATTTTTAACATATTATAAACTCATGTAACTACCACAGTCAAGACAGAGAACACTCCTTGCCTTCAGTATGGTCTCCTGTGCTCCCCTTGCATCTTCCCACCAGAGGTAACCACACAATAACCTGGGTCAACTGTAGGTACATTTAGTAAACTTGTAAGTCATCATGCTGCTGTGTTAGTGGTTTGTTTTTTCTCATTGCCGTGTATGGGAATATAATGCCATTATTAATTTTATTGTGGAGTGACAGACTTGGTTTTTTTCAGCTTTGGGCTCTTTGAATAAAACTGCAGCGAATATTCATATATCTGTATTTTGGCAGGTCTAAGAATTTACATCCTTATAGTATGTTAGAAATGGACTAAGTGGGCTATAGGTTAGTTATAGGTAACTAACTAGTTAACTTTAGTAGATACTGCCAAATAGCTACCCAATATTTCCACAATGTTTGAGAGTTTGGTTGCCCATATCTTGGTCCTTTTAGTTTCAGCCATTCCAGTGGAATCTCATTGTGATTATAATCTGAATTTCTGTGGCAAAAAATGATGTTGAGTATCTTTTCATGTGTTCACTGTTGACATGTTTTTTAACTGGGTGATGGATCTTGGAATGATTTGTAGGAGTTATTTTTAATAGTGTATGTAATAAGCCCATTGTGATAATGAGTTTGCAAATACATTTTTTACTGGTTAGTAGTATGTCTTTTACTTTTGATTGCCTGGCAGAAATCATAGTGAGTAAACTTTAAATGAGTAAAGTAGACTTTATTTTAATCAAAATTTTCATTGTTTCAAAATTGCCTCCTAGTTTTGTGGTATACTTTTGAAAGTCTTGCTTCATTCTGAAGTCATCATATTTTAAACTTAATGTGTTCCCAAACATATGATATTTTTGTTATTTTGTGTATGGGGTCACAAAGAGTTGGACACAACTGAGTGAGTGCACACACACGTTTTCCCATATGATAGGAAAAACGTTATTAAACTGACAGGATTTTTTTTTACCTCTTAGAATCTTTACATTATACTTTTAGTTTTGTGTTGTGTGTACTACTCTTCCAGAGAGATGAGAGGAAAATAGACATGAAATACATTGGTTAAAGTATTTCCCCTAATTTTTCACTTTTAAAGTAGGACTTCCGAGTTGCTTTTTGACTTACTACTGTGTTTCTCTATTGTCTTTTGTACTGGGAAGAGTGTTGGTGAGGAGGTGGGAGGAGCATTTCTTAAAAGAATTAAAAAAAAATAAAAACTTAACAACCTAAAAGCCATTGAGGCTTCGCTGTTAAGCTGACTTTGCAGTTAGGTAGACCTGCCTTCCCAGTGGCGCAGTGGTAAAGAACCCACCTGCCAGTGTAGGAGACACAGGAGACTTGAGTTGGATCCCTGGGTCAGGAAGCCCCCCTGGAGGAGGAAATGGCTCCTCTAGTACATTTGCCTGGAAATTTCCATGGTCTGAGGAGTCTGGGGGGCTGCTGTCCATGGGGTTGCAGAACTGGATGTGACTGAGCACGTCATGCAGACCTAGTTTATTTTTTTTTATTCTAGCTTTATGAACCTTGGTAAACTTTTCTTACTGTCCAGCTTCTGTACCTCTTTATCTTAATTCTGATTTGTAGGGTGTAAAAGAGTGACCAGCTAATGTTCCAGCTTCCCAAGTTGCTAACCTCCATTCTGCAAATGTTGATGCAGGTTGTATAATCACAAGCAAGGACAGGTGTGGTATGAAGTTAGCTGGCCAACACTAATTATAAAAAAAAATCTATATTTTAAGACTCTGTATCTTACATTTAATGAATACAGTATGAAATCAGAGAAGTGCATTTTTCTCTACATTGATCAGTTTGAATTATTTCCTTCAGTTAAAGAAATCATAATGTCCTGTTCAGTAATCTTTTGTGTATATACATGAATATATAAACATAGTTCAGAAAAGGCTAAAAAACAAACAGAAAAACAAAACAACAAGCAACAATAGCAACAACAAAACCACTCTGCTGTGTGTGTTGCTGAGCTGCTTACTGCCTTCTGAATATTCACAGCCTTGGCCAGTGCTGGTTGGGAGAATCAGTCTGGTGCTGGTGGCCGTTTGACAGTGATTATCTTTTATGTACATGTGTAGTGCCGAGGTCAGAGTCTCCGACTTGCATTTTACTAATTGAAAATGGAATTAACCTAAGAGGTTCATAAGGTACATAAAAATGTGAGGTAGATGCAGGGAATAATTTGTTTGCCTACTGCTTGCAGAAATCTCTCTTTAATAAGGGTTTTGGGTAAAAGAAAACTTAAAGGGCACATAGACCAGCTAAAATAACCACATGAAAAGTGAGAAAGGCAGGAATTGGCTTGGGTTTCTGAGATAGGTGGGCAGAACTATCAGAAAAACAGCAAAGCACAACTTAGACAATAACAAGTGGAAAATTACAGTGTTAAACGTTTATCAGGTTTTAAAAACCAATGTGTTTGTGTACATTTGTGTTTGTGTTGTGTATATTGTATATAAAATTGTTGTTTAACTGGTTTTGACTGATAAGTACTTTATAATTTTTTACATTTCTAGAGTATCATAGACTTTAGGTTTGTCTTATGATTTGGGACTCCTGAGTTTAAAATTACAAAACCCAGTAACTGAGAGCTTGATGAAAAAGCTTGATTGGAAAGTATCTTGTGAAATTTGGTTTGAGGATATGTTGTGAAACTGGGAGCATAGTGAGGACTCAGTGGAGACTGTTCTGGACATTATATGATTCTTCTTTCTCTCTGCAAACTTAACTTCTACTCACTTGGTCCACAAATCAGCAGAACAAAGCCTCCAGCAGCTCTTTAATTTATGTTATTTGACCAAGCTCCTAGAGAAAAGCACTCTTACTTTTGTACCTTCCCATTCCTCTTTTCTATTAAGTGACTCCTGTGCAAATCTGATTTTCTATCTATGCTCTTAACCACTACTTAATGTTGGTAGAAAGTGAAGTCACTCAGTCGTGTCCGACTCTTTGCGACCCCATGGACACCAGGCTCCTCTGTCCGTGGGATTTTCTAGGCAAGAGTACTGGAGTGGGTTGCCATTTCCTTCTCCAGGGAATCTTCCCGACCCAGGGATCGAACCCAGGTCTCCTGCATTGTAAGACAGACGCTTTACCATCTGAGCCACCAGGGAAGTCCTTAATGTTGGTAAGTGAAATTAGATCTAAACTATGAGATTAGGTACATGAACATGGTGATATCTGTGACCTTGATGCGTTTATTATTAAGCTTTTGAAAAAAATTTATTTATTTAAATTGAAGTGGTAAAGAATCTGCCTGCCACTGCAGGAGATGCAAGAGACGCAGGTTCAATCCCTAAATCGGGACGATCCCCTGGAGTAGGGAATGGCAACCCACTCCAGTGTTCTTGCCTGGAGAATTCCATAGACAGGGGAACCTGGTGGGTTACAGTCCCTGGGGTTGCAGAGTTGGGTGTGACTGGCTGAGCACACGTGGTTGATTTTACAGTGTTTGCTAATTTTTGCTTCACAGCAGAGCGACTTAGTTGAAAATTTTAAACTTGTTAAATTTAGCACGTTAAAGTATGTGAAATTTTACTGAAACTTTTGAGTCCTTATAAAGATGTAGTGTCTGGCTTGTCTTGGAAACGTGAAGGGTCATGACCAATCTCTGCCAAAGCCCCATGCAGCCCGGCGACTGCAGTAGTGTTATTTGCTTAGAGAGGCCTCTCTTGGTGTCATAGGAACTAGTACCTTTTTTTAGGCTTTGCTACTGATTATAATTATACATTTATTTGGGTGACTTTTTTCCCTCTATTCTTTTCCCACTAGAATATTAAGGGCTTACCCACCTTTAATGCCTGCAAGGGTTATTGTAAATGTTTATTTTAAGAAAGAAGAGAAACTGGATATAAACTCATGCTACTAAAAAATGTGATGAGAATTTTATGTCTTTGTGTTTTCAAGTAATTTTGATCAGACTTGTCATTTATGTGTGTAAATATATATTGACTTTTATATGGTTTTTCTTTGTAATAAATCATTCAATTCTCATAACAGTGTTGAAAGTGCTCTGTGTTAAAATAGAGGGTCCTTATTTCAAAGTGATGCTTTAAATTGTGCTGTAAGTGGTAATTTACTTACCATTTTGGAGGGAATCTTTTTAGCATTAGAGAATTGATATAATTTCAAGAAGCTTGTTCATTCAGTTTTGGAAGTGAGCTGTTTACTTTGCTTAGCAGCAAGAATCAGGCCCAGCATTTTAAACCCATGATGGAAAAGGATTTCTTCTCTTCTCCCATTGAGAAAATTTATTTGGTGCCACATAAGTAAAAAACAAACAAACGAAGCAAAAAACCTCTTATCACTCCAGGAATTTAAAAAGAACTCTTCCTGTTATTTTTACATTTTAGAACAGGAGGTCTAAAACTCTAATAAAAGGGTATTTATTTCTACATTGAGGCTTTTTGAATGCTGATGATTTTTAAATTTTTTTTATAGCTTTAGTTTTGGAGGTGAGGAGAGATGTCTTCTTAGTGCTAGCCTTAGTAGTTTAAATGTGGCCTATAGGATGGGTATACCTGTTTCTTGAGTTATATTGTGTGTGTGTAGAAGAAGAATCCTTGTTTTGTATTACTGCAGGTAGTTGACTAATTTTCTGGGTTGATATAACCTTAAGGTTGTTAGTGGTTGTCCAGTTGTGCCACAGGGGATTGCCCAGTCACGGCCACACCCAGGTAGATTGGCTTCTGAGTGCCTCTAAATGACTACTTCTGAACTGTCTTCTGTCTAGAAGCAGTGCCATATTTAACATGAAGGATTTTCATTTCTTACTATACAATAGCAAATTTAGGGCTGTACCACTGCCATTGTTTTGTAGCCTTGTCCTAAATTCCTGTATTTGAACTGGAATTTGCAACAGAGTTTTCTTTAGAAACAATGTTACAAGAGTGTTTATTAGTTCTCCAGTGGTAAATATTACTTTCTCCTTAGCCATATAATATAGATCGTTTTACTGAAAACTGCCACAGTGGGAACTTAAAGTATATGAGAAAGATAGGTTGGAATATGGAGGTTAAGAACCAACTAAAACAATACTCACTAGTGATAGTATTTATGTCTTAAAATAAGCGAGGCATACTATAATACTTTATTATAGGCATACTATAATAAAAGGTACACATTCGAAGTGTTTAATTCAATGAATTTCGACAAATAGGTATACATGTATAACCACCCAGTTCAGGCCAAGGCTCATGTTCATTACAGAGAAAGTTCTCTTGTTCCCAGCTGTGGTCAGGCCTGCTCTTCACCTGATCTACTATCTAACCCTGCAGATTACTGTTGTTTCTTTTAAAGTTTTATATAAATTCCATTCTTTCTATGGTAGGCATAATAAAGACCCCTCCTCCAAGATGTCCATACCCTAATCTGCAGAACCTGTGTTATGTTTTATCCTGTGTTCACTTCTCAGTCTTTCTCAGCATCAGGGTCTTCTCCAACGAGTCGACTCTTCACATCAATCAGGTGGTCAAAATATTGGAGCTTTAGCATCAGTCCTTCCAATGAATATTCAGGGTTGATTTCCTTTAGGATTGACTGATTTGATCTCTTCAGTTCAGTCGCTCAGTTGTGTCTGACTCTTTGCGACTCCATGAACCGCAGCATGCCAGGCCTCCCTGTCCATCACCAACTCCCGGAGTCCACCCAAACCCATGTCCATCGAGTCAGTGATGCTATCCAGCCATCTCATTGTCTGTCGTCCCCTTCTCCTCCTGCCTTGAATCTTTCCCAGCATCAGGGTCTTTTCAAATGAGTCAGCTCTTCGCATCAGGTGGCCAGAGTATTGGAGTTTCAGCTTCAGCATGAGTCCTTCCAATGAATATTCAGGACCGATTTCCTTTAGGATTCACTGGTTGGGTCTCCTTACAGTCCAAGGGACTCTCAAGAGTCTTCTCCAACACCACAGTTCAAAAGCATCAGTTCTTCGGCACTCAGTTTTCTTTAGAGTCCAGCTCTCACATCCACACATGACTACTGGAAAAACCATAGCTTTGACTATATGAAGTTTGTTGGCAAAGTAATGTCTCTGTGTTTTAATATGCTATCTAGGTTGGTCATAGCTTTTCTTCCAAGGAGCAAGCGTCTTTTAATTTCATGGGTGCAGTCACCATCTGCAGTGATTTTGGAGCCCAGGAAAATAAAGTCTGTCACTGCTTCCATTGTTTTCCCATCTATTTGCCATGAAGTGATGGGACTGGATGCCATGACCTTAGTTTTCTGAATGTTGAGTTTTAAGCCAACTTTTTCACTCTCCTCTTTCACTTTCATCAAGAGGCTGTTTAGTTCTTCGTTTTCTGCCATAAGGATGGTGTCATCTGCATATCTGAGGTTACTGATATTTCTATTGGCAGTCTTGATTCCAGCTTGTGCTTCATCCAGTCCAGCATTTCTCATGATGTACTCTGCATATAAGTTAAATAAGCAGGGTGACAGTATACAGCCTTGACATACTCCTTTTCCCATTTGGAACCAGTCTGTTGGTCCTTGTCCAGTTTTAACAGTTGCTTCTTGACCCGCATACAGATTTTTCAGGAGGCAGGTAAGGTGGTCTGGTATTTCCATCTCTTTAAGAATATTCCACAGTTTGTTGTGATCCACACAGTCAAAGGCTTTGCCGTAGTAAATAAGGCAGAAGTAGATGTTTTTCTGTAACTCTTGCTTTTTCTGTGATCCAAAGGATGTTGACAATTTGACCCCTGGTTCCTGTGTCTTTTCTAAATCCAGCTTGAACATCTGGACGTTCACGGCTCACATACTGTTGAAGCCTGGCTTGGAGAATTTTGAACATTACTTTGCTAGCGTGTGAGGTGAGTGCAACTGTGTGGTAGTTGAACATTCTTTGTCATTGCCTTTCTTTGGGATTGGAAGGAAAAACTGACCTTTTCCAGTCCCGTGGCCACTGCTGAGTTTTCCAAATTTGCTGGCAGATTGAGTGCAGCACTTTCACAGCATCATCTTTCAGGATTTGAAATAGCTCAACTGGAATTCCATCACCTCCACTAGCTTAGTTTGTAGTGATGCTTTCTAAGGCCCACTTGACTTCACATTCCAGGATGTCTGGCTCTAGGTGAGTGATCACACCATCGTGATTATCTGGGTCATGAAGATTTTTTTGTACAGTTCTTCTTTGTATTCTTGCCACCTGTTCTTAATATCTACTGCTTCTGTTAGGTCCATACCATTTCTGTCCTTTTTTGAGCCCATATTTGCATGAAATGTTCCCTTGGTATCTCTGATTTTCTTGAAGAGATCTCTAGTCTTTCCCATTCTATTGTTTCCCTCTATTTCTTTGCATTGATCACCGAAGAAGGCTTTTGTATCTCTCCTTGCTATTCTTTGGAACTCTGCTTTCAGATGGGTCTATCTTTCCTTTTCCCCTTTGCCTTTCACTTCTCTTCTTTTCTCAGCTATCTGTAAGGCCTCCTGAGACAGCCATTTTGCATTTCTTTTTCTTGGGGATGGTCTTGATCACTGTCTCATGTACAGTGTCATAAACCTCTGTCCATAGTTATTCAGGCACTCTATCAGATCTAATTCTTGAATCCTTTATGTAGCAAAAGGGATTTTGCAGATGTAATTAAATTTTGGGCCTTCAGGAGGGGAGACTATCCTGGATTATACAGGTGAGCGTAATCTAATTGCTCGAGTCCTTTAAAGTTGTAGTTTGAGAGGGGACTACTGAAGGACGGTCAGAGATTGAGAAAGGGGGCCATGAGCCAACAAATGTGGGCTGCCTCTGGAAGCTGGAAAGGTCAAAGAGACGGATCTCCCCCATAAGCCACTATTGAGGAGTGTGGCTCTGCTCTTACGTCTTCATTTGAGTGCAGAGGCCTGTGTCAGACTTCTCACCTGCAGAACTGTAAGGTAATGCATTTGTATTGTTTTAAGCGGCTAGATTCCACTCCAGTATTCTCGCCTGGAGAATCCCAGGGACGGGGGAGCCTGGTGGGCTGCCGTCTGTGGGTCAGAGTTGGACACGACTGAAGCGACTTAATAGCAGCAGCAGCAAGCTGCTAGATTCAGGGTAGTTTGTTACAATAGCAATAGAAAGTGATACGCTTTTCTTTTGTGCCCGCCTTCCTGCCATTTGAAGATGCATCGTGCTGTTATCTCTGTTGATATTTAGTTCCTTTTCATGTCTTAGTACCGTTCCCTTATATGGATGTATCACAATTTTTTATCCATTCACCTGTTGATGAAACGTAATTATTTTCGGTTTTGGATTATTAAAAGATTGGATTATTAAAAGTAAAGCTACTATGAATGAATATTTGTCTTTGTATGGGGGTAGTGTTTTTACTTTTTTCCACATAAGAGTGGGATTGCTAGGTCAAGTGATACGTGTACGTTTAATTTTACAAGAACTACTAAACTTTTCTAAAGTAGTTATTGCCATCCACATTCCTGCCAACAGCTTCTCCACCCTGAAAGTTCTAGCCTTTTTAATCTTAGCCATTCTGGTAAATATTTCATAGTATCTCCTTGTGTTTTTATTTCATTGATGACATTCATGTATCTTTTGTGAACTCTTTAAATGGTTTGCTAATTATTTGTTGGGTTGTATATTTTCATATAATTGTTATAGTTTTCTTTATATACTGTGGATTAAGTCCTTTGTCAGAAGTACATAGAATACTTTCTGTGTACTTTCTATGTCAGAAGCACATAGAATAATATGGCTTGCTGTATCATTCATTTCACATTCTTTTTAAGAGTCAGAGTTTTACATTTTGGTTGTTTACTCAGTCACTAGTTGTGTCTGACTCTTTGTGACCCTGTGGACTGCAGCCTGCCAGACTCCTCTGTCCATGGGATTTCCCAGGCAAGAACACTGGAGTGGGTTGCCATTTCCTTCTCCATTTGGTTGTGTCAGTTCAGTTCAGTTGCTCAGTCATGTCTGACTCTTTGCGACCCCATGGACTGCAGCACGCCAGGCCTCCCTGTCCATCACCATCTCCTGGAGTTGACTCAAACTCATGTCCATTGAGTCGGTGATGCCATCCAACCATCTCATCCTCTGTTGTCCCCTTCTCCTCCCGCCTTCAATCTTTAGATGATAAATTTTTTGTTTTATGATTTTATGATTTGTGCTTTTTATACCCTAAGAAAAATGTACCCTATGATGTCTTTTAGAAGTTTTAGAGTTTTAGGTTTTACCTGTAGGTCTGGGATCAAACATTAAATTTCTTTGATTTGTGTACAGTATGAGGTAAACTCATCCCCCCCCCCCCCCATGTAAATACCCAGTTTTTTCAGTACCATTTGTTGAAAAAGACTACCCTTTGTCAAAAACCATCTTTGGGGAGGGTTGATTTCTTAAGATTTTCTATGTACCTGATCATACTGTCTGTGAATGCAGATAATTCATTCTTTCTGATTTCTGTTTTTTTCATTTCTTACTTTATTTCAACTGACTAGGACCTCCAGTACGTATTACAGTTGGTGATACAGGACATTCTTGCCTTTTTCTCAAATGTGAGGGCAAAGCATTCTGTCTTTCTTTATTGAGTATGATGTTAGCTACAAGTTTTTCATTGAGACTCTTTATCAGACTGAGTATGTTTTCTTCTGTTCATAGCTTACTGAGAGTATTTATTGTGAATGGGTATTGAATTTTGTCACAGGTTTTTGCTGCATCTACTGAGATAATAATATATGTCTTCTCCTTTATTATTTAGCAATTTCAAGTGATGTCATCTTTGCTTGCATCCAGAGTCATGATGTACTATCCTTTTTTTATATTGTTGATTTGATTTCCTGATACTTTATGAAAACCTTGTTTTGTCTGTGTTCACAAGGGGCATTGATTTATAGTTTTTGTTTATTTGCTTCTTTCTCTCTTTGTCTGGTTTTGGTAATGTTGGTGTAAAGCTAATTCCAGAAAATAAATTGAGAAATGTTTGCCTTCTCTGTTATTTTGAAGTCTGTGTAGGTTTGGTATTGTCTCTGAACGTTTGATACAATTCACCAGAAAAATCACCTGTTCCATTATCCATTTCTAGAGCTTTTTCATTATCTAAAACAGACACTGTACTCATTAAATAATACCTCCTCATTCCTCTCTTCTCTCAACACCTGGTAACCTTTGTTCTACTATTTATTGCTAAGAATTTGCCTATTCTAGGTATCTCATGTAAATTTGATCATAGCATATTTGTCCTTTCATGTATGGCTTATTTCACAGCATATATCAGAATTTCACGTCTTAAAAAATTCTCCCTGGTTTTATTGAAATATAATTGACAGTGCTGGTGTGTATGCTGAGTCGCTTCAGTTGTGTTCCAACTCTTTGCAGTCCTATGGATTGTGGTCTGACAGGCCCCTTTGTCCATGGGCTTCTCCAGGGAAGAATACTGGAGTGGGTTGTCATGCCCTCCTCCAAGGATCTTGCTCACCCAGGAATCAAACCCACATCTCTTTATGTCTCCTGTATTGGCAGGCAGGTTCTTTACCACCTCTGGAGAAGGGAATGGCAACCTACTCCAGTATTCTTGCCTGCAAAATTCCATGGACAGAGAAGCCTGGTGGGCTATATATATAGTTCACGGGGTCACAAAAAGTCAGACACTACTGAGCTAATAACACTATAATTGAACACTGTAAATTTAAGGTGCATAACATAATGATTTGGTATATGTTGGATGGCATCACCAACTCGATGGACATGAGTTTGAGCAAGCTCCAGGAGTTGGTGATGTACAGGGTAGCCTGGTATGCAGCAGTCCATGGGGTCACAAAGAGTTGGACACGACTGAGCGACTGAACTGGTAATGTATATGTTGTGAAATGGTTACTACAATAAGTTTAGTTAGCGTTTATCTCCTCACACAGTTTATTTTCTTTCCTTGTGATGAAAACTTTTTTTTTTCCTTTATTTATTTATTTTTTCAGTGGGTTTTGTCATACATTGATATGAATCAGCCACAGATTTACACGTATTCCCCATACCGATCCCCCCTCCCACCTCCCTCTCCACCCGATTCCTCTGGGTCTTCCCAGTGCACTAGGCTCGAGCACTTGTCTCATGCATCCCACCTGGGCTGGTGATCTGATTCACCATAGATAATATACATGCTGTTCTTTCAAAACATCCCACCCTCACCTTCTCCCACAGAGTTCAAAAGTCTGTTCTGTACTTCTGTGTCTCTTTTTCTGTTTTGCATATAGGGTTGTTGTTACCATCTTTCTAAATTCCATATATATGTGTTAGTATGCTGTAATGTTCTTTATCTTTCTGGCTTACTTCACTTTGTATAATGGGCTCCAGTTTCATCCATCTCATTAGAACTGGTTCAAATGAAAAAAACTTTTAAGATTGTCTTCTTAGCATCTTTCAAATATACACTGTAGTGTTATTGACTATAATCATCATGTTCTAGCCCCAGAACTTAGTTTAACTTATAACTGGAAGCTTGTACCTTTGACTACCAGTGAAAAAGGAATTTATTTCTTTATGACTGAATAATAATCTTTTGTGTATGTTTATACTACATTTTGTTTATCCATTCATTTATTGATGAACACTTGGGTGGTTTCCTCCTGTTGGTTAATGTGGATATAGTATATAATTCTCTTAATATTGATATATTAATATCTGAGTCACTAATTTCAATTCTTTTTGAGTAGATATCCAGAATTGCTGGATCGAGTGGTAATTCTGTATTTTGAAGAACTCCATATCTCCATATTGTTTCCACATTGGTTGTACCTTTTTTTTTTTTTTTTTTGGATGCACCATGCAGCATTTAGGATCCTGCTTCCCTGGCCAGGGATGAACCCATGCCCCCTGCACTGGAAGTGCTGGATCTTAACCACTAGACCATCAGAAGGTCCTGACTGTACCATTTTATATTCTTAGTGTTCAAGAGTTCCACCTTATCCAAACCCTTTCCAACACTTGTTATTTTCTGGCTTAAAAAAAACAAACAATCCAAAAAACATTCTTTTTGGTTGTGGCATGGTCAATACAACAAAGATTTTTACCATCTTAACCATTTTATGTATACCTTTCAGTTGTGTTAAGCACATTGTTCAGTCTCAAGAGCTCTTTTCATCTTTTTAAGTCTCTACCCATTAAACAACTCACTAACCTCCCCTTTCCCCACTTCCAGTCCTCCACATCCACTTGTTTTTGTGGATTTGAGTAGTCTAGATACCTCATGAGTGGCATCATATGGTATTTGTCTTTTTGAGACTGGCTTCTTTCTTTTTTTTGTTGTTTTGTTTTGTTTTGTTTTGAGACTGGCTTGTTTCATTCAGCAGAATGTTCCCCGGGGTTAATATGCATAATACAATAGTATGTGTCAGAATTTCCTTCCTTTTTGAGGTTGAATAGTACTCCATTGTTTGTAGACCACAATTTGTTTATCAATTTGTCCCTTGAGGGACACTTGGTGTTGCTTCCATCTTTTGGTTTTTGTGAATTGTGCTGTTAGGAACATGGGTGTGCAAATATGTCTTAGAGACCTTGCTTTCTGATGTGGGTATATGCCTAGAAGTGGAATTATAGGGTCATATAGTAATTAAATTTTAATTTTTTGAGGAACTGCCATACTGTTTTCCATAGAAGCCACACCATTTTACATACTCCCCAGCAGTGTACAAAGTTTTCAATTTTTCCATCTCCTTGCCAACACACATTTTCTGTGGGTATGGATTTTTTAAAAATTAATAATCATACTAATGTATATCACTGTTTTGATGTGCAGTTCCCTAGTGATCATTGATGTTGGACATCTTTTCATACGTTTGTTCATCATTTGTGTATCTTATTTGGAGTAATGTCTGTTATCCTTTGTTTACTTTGAAATGAGATTTTAAAAATTATTGTTGAATGGTAGGAGTTCTTTATATATTACAGATACTAATCTCACATCAGATATATAACTTGCAGATTTTTTTTTTACGTTCCCCAGGTTGCCTTTTAACTGTTGGTTGTGTAGTCTGATGCAGAGACTTGTTTTCTGTTTACTTGGTAGTAGCCATCCTAATGGGCCTGAGGTGGTATCTCACTATGATGAATAGCCAGATACCTAATGATATCGAGCATCTTTTCATGTGCTTATTGGCCATTTGTATATCATCTGTGGCAAAGCTTAAACTTTCAACAAGTGTTTTTGTGCAGTAGCTTCATTACTACTTCCATTTCCTTTTCTGTTATTTGTATTATATATTAAATAAACATTTTTTAACATTGTTCTTTCCATTCTTCTGTGCCTCTCTGATTATTTTTCAAGCAGTGTTTTATAATATTCTGAGTAAGGTGTGTGCTTGGTTTGTGAAGAATTTCTCTATTTTATTAAATCTTGACCTTGCCATTATTCAAATATGCACTACTCGGCAGATCAGTTTACCTTCTTTGGGTCCATAGATGGTAATAAGTTACACATGTGCTGGTTGCAAACCAGTCTTCAGGCAGGGTAGAATGTGAGAACAGGAATTGTGAAGAGCAAGAGCTAAACAGACTTGGAGGAAAGCTGTATGGAAAACAGAAAAAGAGCAGGGGGAGATGGAAGCAACATTAGTTCATTTAGGGAGCAAAGAAAATTGAATATCAAACTCAGAGGAGGCTCTATGAATGAGGAATAGAGAACTCTACATAGAAATAGAGAGATCTATGTAGAAAAAGATAAAAATACGTGGAACTTGGGGCCAACATTGCCTGAGTAGGTGAGGGAAATAAATATGGAGTAGAGTGGGGCTCAAACTAGTTAATCTTTTGGCTCTGGAGAAACAAGAGCAAGAAGGATAGTGGTCTGGGAGTGAAAAGTAATGTTCATAATTCACAGTGAGTATAGCAGCTGATTCCCTGATAGCTCAGTTGGTAAAGAATCAGCCTGCAAGGCAGGAGACCCCTGTTCAATCCCTGGGTCGGGAAGATCTGCTGGAGAAAGGATAGGCTACCCACACCAGTATTCTTGGGCTTCCCTTGTGGCTCAGCTGGTAAAGAATTGGCCTGCAGTGCAGGAGACATGGGTTCCATCTGCTGGGTTGGGAAGATCCCCTGGAGAAGGGAAGGGCTATCCACTCCAGTATTCTGGCCTAGAGAATTCCATGGACTGTATAGTCCATGGAGTCACAAAGAGTCGGACACCACCGAGTGACTTTCACTTTCACATAGCAACTGAGAAGAAAAGTGTGACTGCTGGGAGCATCTTTGGAAGAAGTTTTGTAACACAGGCCAATTGAGTAATCTAACAACATTTTTAATATGCTGTAATTGTATTTAATTTATTCGTGTAAGTCCCTCACAGTTAACCATTTGAGTCATCTGGAAACCAATTGTGTTTAGCGGTATATAGGACAAAACAGTATTTAAGACTAAGTATCAAAAAAAAAAAAAAAAAAAAGACTAAGTATCTAGAGGGAAAACTCCCTTTACTCTTGATTGGTGAAAAATTATTCTGAGATTTCACCACAGGTGAGGGAATTGAAAACACCACAGGTGTTCTAGAGTGCAGCTAGTTTTCTCACTCAGCCTGTTTGCTTTTATTATGTAAAGCATCACCACCTAACACAATCTAAGTAAGTGTTTTTTAAATATTTCTTTTGATATGTACCAATAGAGTTACACCATATTGGGATGTTTATACTTAAAAAATACTTGTTATGTAGAGATGGTGAAATCTGAAAATGTATGGCTGTACTGAGTCATGGATCTGGTTTTTTTGACCAGCTTTGAATTTTATATGGGCTTCCCTGGTGGGTCAGACAGTTAAAAAAAGAATCTGCCTATAACGTGGGAGACCTGGTTTCCCACCAGGGTTGGGAAGATCCCCTGGAGGAGGAAATAGCAACCCACTCCAGTATTCTTGTCTGGAGAATCCCAAGACAATGGCGGGCTGCAGTCCATAGGTCTCAAAGAGTTGGACACGACTGAGCAACTATTCCTTGATTTTATATACCATGGTGACACTGGGCAAGTGACCCAACTTTCTCTTCACCAGAGCCACATTATTTGTAAAATAAAGGAGTTGAATGTCATCTTTAATCAGCCTCATATCTCATTCTGTGATCGTTTCTTTTTTTTTCTTTTAGTTTATTATTAGTTTTTCTGAGCTGTGTTCGAAACAAGTACATTATATATAACCTTATTCACTGGAGAGAATACATTTGAAGTTCTGAACAACATGCTTATGTTCCAGACCTTTTTATCAGTGGTAGATTTGTATGCTATATTACATGGTGAGGTGAAATCTCAGATTCTCACAAGTTGTTCCAATTTGCGTCCTAATTTTTTTTTTTCATTGTTAAAAAAATAAGTTTTTTTTTTTTTTGGTCCTGATTTTTAAATGAACGTAAAGTATAAAACTTTGACGGTTTCTCATTTATGAGTAATCTCCTCTACTTCATTCTGAGCCTATTTGGATTTTGTTACAGAATCTTTAGATAACTGCGGTCTGTCAGTTGCTTTCTGCATGGCACTTGAGGAAAGGCTTAGACATGACTTACTCCTCACGGTAACTTCATTTTGGGGGCTGGAGATAGATAGGTAGAGCAAGGAATACTCCCAGTGGATAGGAAATTTGTTTCTTTTTTCTGCATGCGTGCTCAGTTGTGTCCGATTCTTTTCGACCCCATAGACTGTAGCTTGCCAGGCTCCTCTGTCCATGGGATTCTCCAGGCGAGAATACTGGAGTGGATTGCCATTTCCTTTTTCAGGGGATTTTCCCCGGGAATCAAACCTGTGTCTTCTTCATTAGCAGGTGAATTCTTTACTGGTCAGTCACCGGGAAGTTGTTCTTTTTTCTAAAAGGTTATTAAATTACATGATGGGAAAATTTTTTTGAATCAGGGTACTTCAAAGAGACAAATAATATTCTTTTGCTAGGTAACTCAGTTCGTAGATGCTGAAAGCGGAAGAAAGGATCAGGAATGGGTCAATTTTCACTTTTTACTGGTCTGGTGACTTTTGGGCTCTGGATTTTGGATGCAGAGAAGGCACCCTAGTTTGAGCATTTCTTAGCAATTGTATGTTCCAGTCATCTACCTGTGAGTTTCCTGTTTGGGCTAATTTTGTTTAATTTTAAGAAATTGAGTACTCTTTATCTTCTGAAAAATGTCAACCCTTTTGACACTATACTTACTTGCTCCATTTCTATAATCTTTGAATCCTATTCCCCCCCCCCCCCAATAAAAACCTTAATACCAGTTATTTTTTAAAAAGACTCCCTTACTGCTGGCTCTTTCAGTTTCCAGAGAAAATGAATAGTCAGGTACATTTGGTTCTTGGTGACTTGGTATTATCCTGAAAATAACTTGTTTTGACACAATATTTTAATTTGATGTGTTTGCCCTTGCAGTAGAAGGGGGAGAGTGACTGAAGAAAATTGGACTTTGTGGTTAGGCTTAGGGTTAGGGTTAACTATGGGCTAAATTGTGCAGTGTTTCATGTCTTCTATTCTCAAAGTAGGTATGCAAGGACGATAGAAATACACATATACCTATTTTAATATTAGTTTACATTGGCATTTCCTCACTTATTTCAGAAGAATTTTAGAGCAGAGGTCAGCATGCTGTTTCTGTGAAGAGTCAGGTAGTATAAATATTTTAGGCAGCTACTCAAGTCTGTTTGTTGTAGTGGGAAGGCAGCCATAGACAATATGTAAATGAATGGGCATGGCTGTATTCCAATAAAATTTTATTTATGATAGACATTGAAATTGAAGTTCATATTATTTTTAATATACTCCCCCTCCTCCATTTAAAAATGTGAAAACTATTCGAGTTTATGGATTATGAAAAAACAGGTTGGATTTGGCCCATTCACCATAGATTGCCAACTCCTGCTTTAGAAGAATGTTGATAAATTTGTTCAGTCTCTGCCCTGTCCTATTTAAGTAATCAATTGTAGAATTTGTGTAATATAACAGAACAAAGTCTAAGCTTTCAAATCTGAGAAATCCAATCTAAACCTTTAGTTTTCTTATGTGTAAAATAGGAATGCTACACTTACTGTAAATCATAGTTCTTTATACTAAACAATAACTCACCCTGGCTATTGTAAGCAGAGTAGGGAATTATTAAAGAATATTTGGTAGCTCATAGAGTCATTGGGGAGTGCTAGAGATTGGACTTTAGTCTAAGCCTCAGGGAACATTTTCCATAACCATACTGCAGGACTCAGTTTGAGAAAGCTAATGTTGCTGAGCTCTAAATGCCGGAGACTCAAGTTTATTGCAGATGCTACTGTGTTGTGCTTTTTCAGTGGCAGGAGCTCTATATTGCAACCACTGGAAAGTGACTAATAATGCTGCCACCACCATCAAAAGCCATATGTGGGGTTTGAGCAAAATTGAAAATTCTCCTTGTTACTTAATTCCAAATCAAAGTCTTTTGGAGATTTACTTAATACAGAATACTATGCTATGTCCATAATTAGAAGAGAGACTGGAAATTTAAATTCTAATTTCTACATTAGAAATGACATGAGCTAATTAGAAATTACATTAATACATTAGGCACTGGATCATAAAATTTGTAGAAATATCCACAAATTAAAGTCTGTTGAAATTTTTAGTGGTGGTGATTATGATGGATATCCACAATAGTAGATACTTAATTGTAAGTATTAGTATATGTACCTCTTTTTGTACTTAGGCTTCAAACAACTATAATAAGCTCTCAGCTAAAAACTATAATGTATGAAAGGTTTCTGTTCTAAGTTAGTATGTGAATTGGTTTGTTAGAACCTAGAATATATTCTGTGTTCAAAATTAAAAGGTTATAAATAATGGACTTGTTTCCAGGGTAGTCAGCATAAGATTGTTTACACCAGCCAAGTGTCTATTTCACAGAGATAAGTCCCTTCATGATGGAAAGATCCTGAGTGTTATCAGCTTGTGACCAGGTGGCTGTTTGTCCACTGTGAAATATGGTACAGTTTGGTGTGGAGGTGAAAGGGACTCAGTTGCTGCTTATGGCAGATTATATTATTCTAAGCGGTTGGCTTCCTTCTTTATTGGGTTTCTCTCTACAGGGTCCCTACCTATGGGAGGAGTACTTCTTTTTACCATTGCCCTCAAGCTTGGCCATGGGATTTGACCAAAGTCAGTGGAAGATGGGAAGTGATATATGTCATGTCTAAGAAGCTTTGGAAGCCATTGCATGAATTGACCTTTGCTCATTTTCCTCTGTCACGAGGAAAGCAGGTGCCAGATAAAGGCTTTTTCTTTTTCCAGGATTCCAGAATGAAGATGATACCTGTAATCAACCCAAAGTCAACATAACAAAAATGAGAAATATGTTTTTGTTCTAGTAAACTGTGCGTGCCTGACTGCTCAGTTGCGACCCCGTAGACTGTAGCCCGCCAGGCTCCTCTGTCCATGAAATTATCCAGGCAAGAATGCTGGCGTGGGTTGCCATGCCCTTCTCCAGGGGATCATCCTGACCCAGGGATTGAATTGGCAGGTGGATTCTTTACCAGCTGCACCACCTCAAAACAGTACTCAGAGTGCTTTCTGTTTGGCCCAAGACCCTTTAAGGATCATAGCTATTTTAATAATAATACCAGATTCCTTTTTTATTATGTTGACAGTTGCACTATGGTTCATAAGCAATGGTGGGGAGAAAACTGCTGATGTTTTAGCAAAAATCAGTGTAGTTGCTTCAAGCTGTGCTCTTTGTCACCATATATTTATAGTAAACAAAAAATTATACATGAGGATTAAACTTACTAATTAAAAAAAATCTTGATCTTGAGTATGCATCTTTCTGTAAGCCTTTTTGAATGAAGCAGAAAGTATTGATGAAGCACTTCTGCATGCTGAAGTATGTGTTTGTCACAGGGAAAAGCACTTGTGTGATTATTTGAATTATGAGCCAAACTAGCCTCTATGGAATATAATTTTCACTTGAAACAGTGATTCATGAGGGTTATTTTGACATGAGTGTTTGACAGACATTTTGTCAATTGAAGTGACCGTTTACTTCAAGGAAAGCAACTGGCAATATTTGTTGCCAGTGATAAAATCTGATAAGCTTTCAAGTGTAAATTAACATTTTAGAAAATTATCAGGCAGTGTGAGCTTGATAACTTCGCAGTACTTAGGTTTTTCTGATGAGCTTGGTAGTGATAGTAATGAAGGCAGTTTTTAAAAATAATTAATACTGTGTTATGAAATGCCAACATTTGGGAGCTATACCAAACTCAGTGGACCAGTATTTATAACTGACTGATGAATGATATTACAAAATTATACATAGGCAAAAGACTGACTCATGTTGCCAGACTGATGGATTAAAGTAACAGTATGAAAGTTAACTGATAAGATTAAAGATTCTATACTTAAATGAACCGTTTTTTTTCTTATTGAAGTATAGTTGATTTATAATGTTTCAGTTTCTTCAGTGACCCTTTGAGACACTATTGTTGAGCTTTGAGATAGACTCAAAGAATAATACTCAAAGCTATTCAAAAAAGTCATCAAATATTCCCCCCTTTTCTAAATACATATCTGTGAGTTATTTTTCTCATATATTTCAATCGAAACAGTATTGCAACAGATATGTTAATCTGTTATTTTATTAAGTCAGATCTTAAAGATTTTATTTTTTATTTAAATGTTTATTTTTTACTTTCTTTGGCTGCGTCACGTGGCATGTGTTACCAGATTCCTCAACTAGGGATTGAACCCATGTCCCCTGCATTGGACGCTTGGGGTCTTAACCACTGGACTATCAGAAAAGTCCAAAGAGATTTTAAAAATATAACTCTTCTTAAAATTTTACTGTTTTGTTTTTTGGAAGATGTAGTTTATTTTAAAATAAAAAGTTTTTGTGCTAACATGTAGTTGGTTTATTATTTTTAAAATGGATTAACAGATCTTTGAAGTCCCACCCACGGAGCATCAAGAACTGCCTGGGACCCTTTCTCAATTGGGACCCCAGATGTGCTTTGTCTGGATGTTGATCAAAACCCAGTTTGGTGATACACTCTCTGCTCTTTCTTTTTCTCTTTTCTTTTAATGTTAGTATATTGAAAGTAAACTAGATAATTCTCTAATAAATGTTTGTATTATTTGTTAAAAAAAAAAAGATAATTTAATTTCTAATGTAATTAATATTGTTAGAGCCCATGTAAGCAGAAATTCTTTGAGAGTCTTGATTTTTAACGGTATAAAGGAATTATCAGCCCCAAATATTTTAAGAATCACTGTTGTAACTATTAAGATTTTCAGAATTGTTTGCTGCTAAATCATAACCTAGTGAAAGATGGTACATTGGCAGGGTAGCTGAGTCAACCTTGTTGAGAGGTGCAAGTTCATACAATTTCTTGAGCCTCTGCTTTATGACTGTAGTTGATTTTTGTGAGGTCACTGTTTAGGCATTGAAGTTGCTGGTGAAAGATACTGACCAACTTCCAAGGAATGGATTATCTTGATGCTCGATTCCACATGATTATGGAATCTCCCCTCCGATTGGGGCTTTCTGGTGAGGCTTTGCATGGAACAGAAATATTTTAACACTTGGTCAGTTCTGACAGTTCCGTCCATATATCTCGTCCTTAAATCACTGTCCATCCCTGTGTCTTATGACAACCTGACCTGGAAATCTAGCCAAATTATTGCTTCCTCACTGTGTTTCCCATTATTGACCATGTGGATTGTGAGATGTACTGCCCAGTGGGAGAACTTCCCTTTCTGACCTTCCTTAGCAGCTATTCCAGATGGGCCAGTAGGACAGAAAGAGTTTTTGGGTGATACCAGCGTGTTGTGCAGAGACATTTGTAATCCAAGGTCAGATGTTTTCTCTCTTAGCCAGAATAGAGAATCCCCTATGCAGCAGTAGGCCTTGTGTGAGGAAGAAGACTGCAGCGCATCAGGAATCGGCGCACTGAAAATGTGAGCCGTCTGCCCGTGCCTCCCGCCCGGCCTGAACCCGGCTCGGTGTGCATCACAGCACCTGATGGTGGGGTGTTTCTGTTGCTTTACTTGGTGGGTCGCATGATGACAATTCCTGACAGGCAGCTCAGGTTTTATAGTTACCTGTGGCTGGGTGTTCATTCTCCAAAGTAGAGAAGGTACAAGAATTATTTTCAAGAGAGTCTTAGTTTAATCAAGTATGACTTGGCCCAGAAACTCTTAGGGTCGTTGCTGTGATTCTTCTAAAGGATTTGCCAGCATCTCCTTATGGCATTCACCTGTTGACTCTTGGAGCACCGTTGCCATCAGAAGGGCATTATGGTCAAATGGCAGAGCTACTTGTACTGCAACCTGGATTGACTCAGGCATTTTCTCTTGCTGTGGGATACACTTAAAGCTGCTGGATTTCAGGTTATTCAGTAAATAGAGCAGCACACACAAACTAGCGTATCTTGTTGTCAATATCCAGAGGCCCAGCAAGCTTTCTGCTTCTTTTCTGTTGTGGTGGGTATTGACTTGCTTTTCATTTTGAGGGGAATATCCTGAATTGCCACTCTCCACCTGCTTCTAGAACTTCGTACTGGTGTCAGGACCCTGTATTTTCTTGTGACTTATTTTCTGTCTTCTGGCATGCCTGTCTTTTTAAGGCATCTAGAGCACTGCTGTTTCTTTTTCAAAAGGTTCTGTTGGCTTGAGTTTATCAGTATAGTGAGCCAGTGTGATGTCGAATGGTGTGATGTGATAACTACAGTCTAAGAAAGTAGAAACTTGACTTAGCGAGGCAATATAGTGAACATGTACCGCTATCCGAGTGAAATTAAAGCAAATTGTAGAGACAGAGACACCATTTACCAGAACTGTAGCTTTATACCAGGCACTGCTACACGGAAGAGGTTTAATTTGAATTACCAACTTTGCTTGTAGTCATTAAGGTTAAAACACTTTTCTTCTCTAGGAACTTCTGTGTGTTCTGCACTAGCCAGACAGTTGTACGAAGTGAATATCTGCTAGGGGCTGTGACCCTTGTTGCTTTTGATTCTTTGATAATCCCCTAGGAATGGTGTTTTTGATTGGTGGGAGAGCTCCAGGGATCTCTCTCTGGCCTAAACTGGTATTATACTACCCCACTACTCTACCTGTCCTGGCATCAGTGTGGGCTTTTTTCAGTGGGTAGTCACCCTGAGGCTACCCTTTTCAGCTGTATGTTTAGTTCCTGGAGAAATAACTATAAGATTACTCCACTTTCTGATAAATGGACATGGGCCTAAACTTCATATAGTATTTGGCTTCATTCTAACACATATGTCACAGTGGTGCTGTCTGGGTCCTCAGGATTACTTTAAGAGTTAGATTTTGTAGTCCTGAAAAGGTTGGAGTATTTTCCTTTCCCAAGTGCATGGTTATTCTGATAAGTGGCTGTTGATCCTTTGTGGAAAGCCATGACAGAAATCACAGTGCTGGTGATGCAATCATAGAGCCGTTTTTGAAGGTTGCTTTGCCCTTATTTGAGGGGCTCTGCGTCTGGGAACTTTGAGTCTATGGCCTATGTTCCCTTAGTCAGGCCTAACAATATGCCATACCTGGAGTTGTTTGAGTAGATTAGGAGTCAGCAAACTTTTTCTGTAGAGGGCCACATATTGAATATCTTAGGCTTTTATGTAAAAAAACTAGCCAGCAGAGCTATTGTGGTGCTGAAGCGTCTATGGATAATACATAAGTGAATGGGTGTGTCTGTGTTCCCAGAAAACTTTACTTATAAAAGCATCGTGGATCAGATTTGGATCCTAGCTTGTTGTTTCTGGATCTCTGGTACAAATGACACAGGATTATAGTGGGATTTCCCAATATCATGATCTTGGGGACTTTTTAGGAAGGATTCTTTCAGATAAATCAGTTTGATAACCACTATGTTCCTGTTTCTTTAAGCTTGCTTAGTACTACTTGATGTTATAATTAGGCAGTTAACAAATCATTCTATGCATTTTGGTCTTGAGATCTAGAGTAAGGGTTGGCAAGCCACACTGTACAGGTCAGATATGGCCTGCACTTGTTTTTAGATGACTCATAGCTAACAATATGTTTCACATTTTAGAGTAATTGGGAAAAAAGTCAAAAGAATGATACTGTTTCATGGCAAGTGAAAATTATATGAAATTCAGAATTTCGTATATAAAGGTTTATTGGAGCACAAGCCACATTAATTTATGTATAATTTTGGCTGCTCTCAGTTTGGTAGTTGTGACAAGAGCAGTTTGGTAGTTGTGACAGAGACCTTTCATGGCCTTTAGAAAATTACTATTTGGCACATTACTGAAAATGTTTGCAGATTGCTGCTCTAGAGTCTGGAGAAAAGTTCTCTTATGTCATTCTTAGAAGCTGCCTGATATTTTGTCAGTGCTTTGAGTCAAGAATTTACACTGTGAATATGTCACTTTCTTTTTTTTGAGCTCTCACACACTTACACGCAGTAGTCCTCCTTGGCTGTCCTTGTTTGTCCACCTCATTCCTTTCATAGTTTTGTACTACTGCAACCACTCGACCCCCAAAGACTTATTCATCACAGACGACCACATTTGATAATTTAGTCATAGCCTGAATGAACTGTCAGAGATCATCTTCAGTAGCTGTGTTTACACTGCATTCAAACCCAGCCAGTTTAGATACATTCTCAGATTCCCAGTACCTTGAAGGTTTGCTCATGTACCTACCTCACAGAGTGATTATAGGAATTTAATGCTGTAAATAATATTAGCCAAGATTTTATTGAATTTTTACTGTGTGCAAGGTACTGAGCTAAGCACTTTTTAATATGTGAATAGTAAAGTACTTAGTTAAGTGCCTGTTACATAAGTATTCAATAAAGATTAGCTGATATTTATTTTTAATTAGAAATAAATTACCCCCTTCATACCCCATGTACTATAAAAAACTTCATTAGCCATTAAAGTATTAAAAATCACATTTAAGTTTAAATTGGAGTGATTGATGTAACTTAATTTTTTGGCCTATAATATTGCTCCTTAAAAAAAAAAAACTTGTAGACAAATACAGTCGGTTCTCATTATTCACAGCAGTTAGTTGATAAAGTTGCTGTGAACACTGAATTAGAAAATATTGAACTGTTGCTTCCTGGGAAATAGAGAGTTTCATTCCTGTGAGCCTCTGGTCACAACAGATTTGTCGATGGATCAGTAATAACCTTGTTTTGTGTGCTTCTGTTTAAAGACACTTTATTGAATATATAGTTGATTCATTAACATGGCACTCATGGCCCAGCAGCATTATAAATCCTGCCTAAACAAAAAAGCCCATCTACCACGTTTTCTCCATAAGACACATCCACCTTCTTGTGCTTAGGAACAATAGACAGCTTTTCAGCCCTATGCTGAATAGCAAAATCACCAATGAAAAGCACATTGAATACACAAAAAACACAAAATACCAAAATGTGGCAGTAAATTGACCACACAGAGGACATTTGTTTACAGGACGAGAGCAGAAACAGGAAGAGAGCTGAACACACCCTCTCTAGGTAACTTACTCTTTGCTCTTCTACACCTGTCTAAAGATTGCAGAAATGCTATAAGTATTACTTTAGGGATTACATATAACTTTCAGCAAGTAGGCAGATTGCACAAATATGAAATCAATGAATAGTAAGGATTGACTATGTCTTCCTAGATGCCACAATTTATCATTTATGTTTTAATTTTTTTTTTTTCATTTGCTTTGAGCCTTATTTTTAATTGGGTTAGGCAAAAAGTTCCTTTGGTTTTTAAATAAAAATAGAAGATGTATTTTTCATTTTCACCAAGGACTTTATTGAACAATGTATTCACTGTTTTTGTTCTACTGCCTTCTGCCATTTTTAGGCAACTTCATAATTCCATCTCCCTAAAACTTTTTATCTTTTAGAGCAAAAAAACTATTCCAGGTGATTTTGCAATCTTCCAGGGAATTGAATTTTTTTCCATTAAGAGAATTTTATGAGGAGTGTAATAAATGGCTATCTGAAGGTGCAGTGTCTGGTGAATACAGCTGATGAATCAGAACTTGCTAGCTAAGCTGTAACAGTTTTTGCCTGATCATCAGTGAAACATGTTCTTGCCATTAACCTGATGGAAGATTATGCATTTTCTGTTGACTAATTCTGGATACTTTTCATCTAGTACTGCTTTCGTTTGGTCTAATTGGGAGCAGTACTTGTTGGAATTAATCGTATGATTTTCCAGAAGGAGCTTGTAATAGAGGATGCCCTTCCAATCCTACCATATACACAACATCACCTTTGGATGGAGACTGGCCTTTGGTTGTTGGTGATTCAGGTTGCTTGCCCCATGATCTCTTCCATTACACTGTAACTGTACAGTATCCACTTTCTATCAACTGTCAAAATTTGTTTTTAAAGTGGGACATTTTTGTTAGTTTCAGTAGAGAATCACCTGTGGAAATATATTTGGTCAAGGTTTTTCTTTTGCTTAATTTTTGTGGAACACAAACATCACAGCAATTAACATAACTGAGTTAGGTAATGATTTTCAGCACTTGATCTGGATATTTTGAGTATGTTGGCTCTCTTGCACGTGGTATAACATTGATTGATCTCAGTTTATGTCTTAGTTTTTTTTTTTTTTTTAATGTCTTAGTTTGATGTCTCAGTTAATGTCTCAGTTTGATCGCTATCTCCTTCAAGTGATCCATCTGACTGGAGCATCATCCAGTCAGAAATCTCCAGCATGAAACTTTGCAAACTGCTTTTGACACATTCTATCAGTCACAGCACCTTCTCTATATACTGCACAAGCCTTTTTTTGCATTTCAGTTGTGTTTTTACCTTTCTTGAAATAATACGGCATAAGGTGTTGAAAACGTGGTATTTCTTACATTGTCAGTATTAAAATGGCTACACAAAAATTGACCAATTTTGATAAGTATTTTTTTAAATGCATGCTGATTTGACAACTGTCACAATAGAATCTAACAAAATTGTTTCAGATGAAGTAAAAGACAACGAAGTGCTACTAGAGCAATTGTCTGGAAACAACCAAATGAACTTTTTGGTCAGCCCAATAATTGTGGTAAAATAATGTCTGGAGGAGGGCATGCCAACCCACTCGAATAGTCTCTCATGGAGAATCCCATGTACAGGGAGCCTTGTGGGCTACGGTTCCATTGGGTTGCTAAGAGTTGTACTCGATTAAAGCGACCTAGCCCACATAATGTAATAGTTAAGTACCCTCAAGTGCAGTCAGTCTCCAGCACTCTTTTCATATTTATACCCATTAAAGAACAGCTCCCTATTTCCCCTTCTCTCCAGCCTCTGGCAACCACCCTTCTGCTTTTTGTTTCAGTGAATTTGATTACACTCCTAAGTGGCACTATTTGGTGTTTTGTCTCTTTGCGATTGGCTTCTGTCACTCAGCATAATGTCCTCAAGGGTTCATCCATGTGTCACATGTGTCAGAATTTTCTTCCTTTTTAAGGCTGAGTAACATTCCATTGTATATATATAGACCACGTTTCGATTACCCTTTGATTTGTCAGCGGACACTTGGGTTGCTTTCATCTTTTGGCTGTTGTGAATAATGCTGCTGTGAACGTGGGTATGCATATATCTCTTCAAGACCCTACTTCTAGAAGTAAGTTTATCTTTGATACATCATGCATACATAAGAAAATGAGTGACCCAACTAAACAGAATAGATGTATATTATAAAGTGACAGGTAAAAGTTCTCAGTTTGACCTCATTCCATTCACTAGAGACAGCTGAAGAGTTTGGTGTGTATCCTTTCAAATGTGTTTTTGTGCAGCTAAGGAGTATCATATATATACATACACATAGATATATAAGTATATACATTGATATATATTTGTGTACATATATTATTGATATGTATCAATGTGAAAATATTTAACGACTCATTTACATACAGTTTAGTAGCAATTGGGATTATATGCATACTGTTCTATTGACTTGATAGCCTAATTTTTTACAAAGTAAAGACTGGAGTTTAAAACTGCTTAGTTCTGTGCCTTAGTTTCCTATAGAATGATTTTAGAAATGAAGAATTACTAATTGTTTGGCTTTTTATTATGTAAAATTTTTGAAGAGGAAGATACAATACTGTCTTATTAAATGTTTACTGTAAGAGGAGAATTATCTACTGCTAAGGATAAGTGCATCCTCTTTTATTTTCTTATTCATATGTTATTTCGATACCATAATTCAGCTGCCACTGTTTCTTCCATATCATGTTGTGCTTTATTAGATTCTTTTTTGTTTTGGTGTTGTATCTTTTCTTTTTTTTTTATGGTAAGTAAAATTTTAGTTTTTCAATGTCTGAAAACGTCTTTATTTTGACTCTTGATGGAAAATCTGACTTGTGAGAGCAGTGCTTTCCAGCCTTTTTCATGTCATAATATCTGTATAGAAAGTGATAGTGTGTGTGTGGTGAGTGAAATTGTTTGCAACAGAGGTGTCTGGCTCTTCAGGTTACCTGGTAACCCACTCATTTGTAACATACATGTTGGTGAAGGTCTGTAGGAATCTGGTTTCAAAATATTTTTCCCTTTGAATTTGGAGGAAACTGCTCTGTTATCATTTAGCATCCTGTATTTTTGATGAGAAAACGAATGTTAGAGTGATTCTAATTTCTGGAACCTTTCTCAGTATTCTGAAATTTTTCCAGCATCATCCTGGATATTGGTTTTTTTTTAAACTTGGTTTTTGTTGCGCTGCATGTCTTTCAGTTTGATGACGGAATCTTTCCTTAGCTCTTGGAAAGTTAAATGTGTCCCCTTGTTTGGATTAACTTCCCTCCACTTTGGGATATTTTATGTAAGTGGATGTTGGGCCCCTTAGATTTTAATTCACATTTTCTATTTTCTAACAGTTACCATCTTTGTGTATGTTTTCCTTTACTTTGAAAGTAAGGTAAATTTCCCTTCCCTTTAAGGAAGCAGCTTTTCAGCCTTATAGATAAATAATTTGGTGTTTAGTTTTGCCTGTCCGTGTATTACTACACCCCCACCCCCCCCACCCCCGCACGCATGTGCACGGGCACACACACACACACACTTTTCTTCTCTCTGTTCATCTTGTTCCTCTTTTATTCTGTTAAGGTTTTCCTCATGTTTGGGGAATCATGGTTGATACTGGCAGTTGAAGTGTGTCTGCCTCAGTATGTAGTTCCTTCTCCACCAGGCCTTTGTGTTGAGTGGTAGTTTTGATGATAGATTCTTAGATGTGGAGCAGCAGACCAGATCTCAAAGAGAGTGGCTGAGGAGAGGGTAAGGCAGTGTGCGTCTCGCCTGGATAACTATGGAGTCTTGAAGTAACGCAGCGGAGCAGTACTTTTTTAGATTTCACTCAGTGTTGAGGTTGCTCTATTGCTCCTCTTTGCTTTGCTTTTTCCCTCTTTCCCCTTTTTATTTCCCTCTTTGTGTTGGAAGCCTGATGGTCCTTCCATCTTTCTGCTCTGCTTTTCCTTCAGATATGGCTACTCTCGTAAGAAGCCTGACCTGGGCAGAAATGCCTACTTTATGGAGATCAGCCCCCTGGCTCTATCTTAAAGGCAGAAGCTGCCACCCCTTGCATCTCAGTTCACAAAGAGAAGGGGGAGGGGATCATCTGTCCAGAGTAGGGTAATGCAACCCCCTGATGAAGTCCCCTAATGGTTTCCTCCTTCTGGGAGTTGTGATTAATTTGATTGTAACTTAGAATTTCTCTCTCTTGTCCTGGAAAAGACTTTGGTGTCTTACATATGATTTCATCCTTTTTTCCTCTTTTATTCCAGTCTCTCCATTATAATTTCTATATACCCAGAGTTCTTTAAAATTTATTTTAATTGTCCAGTGACGTCCTTTCTTAATCTGCAACAGTGCTTGATCTTGATTGTCCAGTGACGTCTTTTCTTGATCTGCTACAGTGCTATCATTTCAATTTTTTTCCCCATCATTTCAAGTGGGACCTTGGACTGGAGGCGAGAGATATATCTATTTCAGTCCACTGCCTCCTACTGTAATTGACCAATTTGTGACTAATTTTTACAAGGTAGATATGTCTTAAAAAAAAAAAGTGTTAGTTGCTCAGTCCCGTCTGACTCTTTTGCAACTCCATGGACTGTAGCCCACCATGTTCCTCTGTCCATGGGGTTTCCCAGGCAAGAAGACTGGAGTGGGTTGCCATTTCCTTCTCCAGGGTATCATCCTGATGTTCTTAAACACACTCTTAAACAACATCTCTCTCTCAGTGTTCCTTAGAATATTTATTAAATCATCCGGCTCTGTCCCTCTGTAGTAAAGAATATTTTAATTTTCAGTTTAAGTCGTAATGCTCATTGCTATTCTGTTGTAGAAGAAAACATGCATAACCATAGTGACCCTGCTGGCCATCACCTTCTGAATGCCCCTCCCACTTTTTTTGGTATATAGGGTTATACGTGTGAGTGAAGTCATCTTTTTTTTTTTTTTTTTATATTGTAAAGTCTTTATTGAATTTGTTAGAATATGGTGTTGGTTTTCTGGTGGTCAGGCATGTGGGATCTTAGCTCCCCAAGCAGGGACTAAACCTGCATCCTCTGCATTGGAAGGCAAAGTCTTAACATTGGATTACTAGGGAACACATATATTTTTTAAAGAGACAGTATATATTGGAGAATATCCAGTCACTCATGAAGATGGTTAGGAAACTGATAAAATGGTGTTGATATCTCTAATGAAGCACAGCAAAAAGGAAGTATTTTTGAAAATGATTTGGTAAAAACCTTGGGGGAAGGAATAAGAGAATAGCTAGAACATTTTTGTTCTTTGAGTCTTGTATGGGTGTTCAGTGTAGTTTTAGCATACACTCTGCTGGAGGGGGAAAAATATGGTACTTACGTCCCAAATACTACCTTTTCACTTAACACTTTGTAAACCCCATCCCATCCCCCTCCTCCTTTTTGGTAGTGTCTAGGACATTGGGTGAAGGATTTTATTGCCCAAATGTTTTTAACATCAGACTTTTGATGAAAAGTTGAGATGTGTCAGTGCATACCGCTGTAATAATGACAGTGAGTATATCCATGGCTTTCAGAATCTTTTGGTCTGTGGTCCACAGTAAGACATACATTCACATTTCTGCTTTGTGTAGTGTGTAACACTGGAATTAGAGTTTTGTGAAACAGTTTTTGCCTTTGATGTGATAGATACATTATCTATTTCATTAACAAAAAGAATATGACCCATTAACTATTTTATGATCTAGTAATTGGTTATAACCTGCAGTTTGAAAAACTTCCTGGTTTAAATCCTGGTCTCTGGGAAAAGTGGGAAGATGGAGGGGTTTGGATTCTGAGAGACCGAGGGAATTCTAACTTAATAGTTTTGGGTAATTTCCTTCTTTGAGTCTGTTTTCGCATTTGTAACTGGGAATAATAATATCTTGTTACCTTGATTGTTAGAATTGGAAATAAATGAACAGTGCTTAGCAGTGCTAGGAATGATGTAGATATTTAATAATTGGAAGGTTTATTATTATCTTGTTTTTTTTTATTACGTGCCATCTGTCCTATTAAGTAGGCACTGAGTTTCAAACGTTCTTGCTTTTAGGGAAGTAGATAATATTTTATTAATACAGAGGTGTTACTGTCCTACAGGATGAGAAGGATGTTACTAGAGCATATTAGAGGTGTAGTAACTTAAAGGAAGTCAGCATTGGGAAGTTACAGGTGTGCCCCCCTCTTTCCCCAAGGAACAGGGTCTCTCAACTTAGCTCCAGTTAAATTTGATACATAAGAGAGGAAAGGAAAAACAAGAACCATTTTAAAGCTGCAAAGCCAAGCATTTCAGAAAATTGCAAGTGTGCTTTGACCATAACGAATTGTTTCCATTTTCTGACTTCATGACTAATTGGACATCTTGAAGAATAGGACAGTCATAGGGACTGAATTCTCATGTTTCCCTTCAATAACAGCAGCTCAGGACCACCAAGTCCAGTACTCTACCATCATAGCTCAGTTTTGTCTCCCACTAGATACCAGCTTTTCCTCCACTCTTCTGTATGATTGGTGCTGTGATGTGATTTCTGCTGACCTATGCCACACTCTGGATTTCTTGACTTCTGACTTTTTTAGTTGTAAGCAGCAACTTGACGCAAAGACAGAGGAGCGATATGTGGTGGTTGAATGAAGTAAAAAAAAAAAAAAAACCCTGAAGAGCAAGAGATCTGGATCATAGCAATCAATGAGCTGGTTTGGCAGTAGTTGCTAATCTGCAATTATTTTCCTATATAGTTTTTCTCTCTTCACATTTAGATACCTAGAAGAGAATCTGATTTGCCTAGTTTTAATTATTTTCATTCTTTGGCCAGGGGAGGAGAAGATATGCTGAATGAAAATCCAGCCAGGACTCGGCACAGTAGAAGCTGTATTGTGTTTTAAAAGCAAAATTAGATGTTCTTCCAGAAGGAGACTAGATGCTTACAGCCAAAAACAACAGACGTCCAATACTGTGTATGTGTGTGTGTTCACGGAGGGATATATATGATTTCAAACTCTAGAGAGTAGATGTGTCTGGTTCTTAATCATTATCCTGCATAGAGTATGTATATTGGGCATGCTGTGTGGTTTAAAGAAGTGAACAGAATTCTGGGGAAATATGTGACTCAACCTTAGGGCATGTATTTTGAAACTATGTGATAGGAGAGATAATAAGCAAATATAATGTCATTCCCAGGATTTTACATTCATTTATTTTAATATGCCACATTATATGATCATATTTACCTTTTATAAAGTTTACTCTGGGGGCATTGTAAAGGTTGGAGTGAGGGTGAAGGACTGTGTAAACACAGGCAGCTGGACCAGTGAGAAAGTTGAAATGCACATTTATTAGGCCTTCTGATCTAATTTTCTACCATTTGTCCCTTACTTACCACCGTCTAACCACACTTTTGCTCACATCCAGCTTGTTCTCATCCCAGAGTCTATGTAGTTTATTGGCATTCTCCCACCGTTGGTTAGCATTTGCTTAGATTTAACTCACATTTCCCTCCACCACCTCCTGGCTGTAGTCTCTAATCTCGATGCCTCTTAGGGTATTTCACTATCAGATCATTCTGTTTTGTTTTTTTCATCACAGTTATTACAGTTTGTTATTTTTTCTTCTTCTCTTTTTTTAACCCATTCCCCTAATAGTGGCGGTTAGGCAGGGTTAGATTGCCAAAGAAGACTCGAGGGACCTGAAGTGATGGTGCCGATTAGTCTGTGGTTTATCGCTGTCAGAGGGTGCAGCACAGCAGCTGCACTGGGGTAAGGTTCTGCCCCTCACCCACCGCTTGCCTCGCAGCAGCGGACCTGAAGAGGCCGAGCGTGAACTGCAGCGGGCCTGCCTCTGTAGATCATACCAGGTAGTGCTTTCTCTCAGGTCAGGATCGCTGAGCGTGCACGAAGCACCCTGGAACCGGGGAACCCACAATGGAGTCTCAGCTGGGACTTCTCATACCCTGCTGGCAACAAAGGCATATTTGTGCTATGTAACCAGCCCCAGTGGCAGGGCTCTCTGGAGGTCTTACCAAAACCAGGTGCAAACCATCAATCACACTATTAACAATGAACAGTAAACATTGCTGGTACAAACAGTTCAAAGCTTATCGCACCCGTAGTTTCAGATCAACCTTACTAATCAGTATGTTCGGTTTTTGTGTGTGTGTATTTTAATTGGAGGATAATTGCTTTACAGTGTTGCGTTGTGTTGATTTCTGCTGTACAACAATGTGAATCAGCCACACGTATACATATTTATGTGTTCCCTCCCTCTTAAGCCTCCCTCCTACCCCACCAATCCCATCAGGTTGAGCTCCCTGCATCATATGGCAACTTCCCACCACTAGCTATCTGTTTTACATACGGTAATGACTGTGTTTCAGTGCTACTTTCTCAATTTGTCCAACCCTTCCTGACCCCTCTGTGTCCAGAAGTCTGTTCTCTATGTCTGCGTCTCTGTGTTTTGTGCTCTGACCAGGCATGGCTGCCATACAAGAAACTTATTTTAGGAATATACTGTGGCTGGAATTAACCCTCAGAATGCTTTTTGCTTTTATGTTTCCTTCTTTCTCTTCCACTGGAATATAAAGGCCTCTACAGCAGGAATTTATATTGAAAGTTGTCAATGATTTCCTTAAAGTGTTTAAGATTTGACAGTGGATATTTGGAATGACCAAAAGTACCTTTTCCATTTAGTTTTTTTTTTTCTTTTTTCTTTCTTCTAAGTTTGGGACCTTAGTGTTTTGGGAAGGACCAGGCACTTCATGCAGTACTGAGGGCTGGAAGCAGTGATTAGTGAGAAGGAATGGGTATAAAAGTGTGAGTCTCTTCCCCTTCTTATTCCTTCATCACGAAGGGTCTTCGTGTCTACGCAGATAAAATAGTTTCCTTTTTTTGTTTGTTGTCGTGTGTCCTAGACACAAAAAAGTTGAACCGTCTCCTATAAAAAGGTTCCCAGGTGGCGCTCATGGTAAGGAACCCACCTGCCAGTGCAGGAGACAGATGTAGAGAAGATCCCCTGGAGGAGGGCGTGGCCACCCACCTCAGGATTCTTCTTGTGCCCGGAGAGTCCCAGGGACAGAGGAGCCACAGTGTCACAAGTGTCAGACGTGACTGAAGTGACGGAGCACACACTGTAAAAGGAATTATAGTGTTTTTACATGCAGAGGAGGCAATAATAAATACCCCCCCCCCCCACCCCTTTTGTGCCTCTTACTCACCATTGTGCTAAGGTTTGTTGTTACTCGATTTTTATTTTTAACTACATTATCTCTGACCTTTAGGCGAATACTACAAGGTGTGGGTGGTAATATCCTGATTTTAAACAAGTAGAAGCTGAGGCTCCGAAGTGCCATGCTCAGACTTGTTCTTAGTAGTGACCTGGCAGAGAAAGATTTGGATCTAGATCTTTGGGGCTCCCAAACCAGAGTTCTCATTGTACAAGGTAGTAGAAGTAGAAGATAGCAAGAACCTTATAGTGAATGCTCACGACCGTAACATTTTATGTGGTGTGAAAATAAAAAAAAAGTTCAATGTCCTGCCCTTTTAGAGTTTGCTGATCCTTATTAAACACAGCTTCTGGGGCCCTGTCTTGTGTCTTTCTGTTTCCTTTCTACTTAAATATTTAGAACTGTCTCATCTCTCTTATTTGGATTCATGTCAAATAGATATGTTGAGATTGAACATGCCTGTTTTGTTAAATAAATTCTCTTTGTTCTCAGAAACATAGTTTCCTATTGCTATTGTATTGCGGACCTCTCAATAAGCTGCAGTAATTTAACTAATTTTTCAGTATGTCTAAATCGCAAATATTGTGGCCTTTTCCTTTTAAAACATTTCTAGATAGTCTTTCTCTGAGAAGTGATGAGCAATTATTTTAATCTAGGCTCTGATAATCTCTCTATGGGTTCCTATTTTTGCTTTTCTTTCAGGTAATTATTTTTTAGTGTCATCATTTTGAAGATTTAAACATTTTACATGGCTCAAACTTTAAATTTTGCCAAAGTATATACATGGAAAAATCTTCCTGCAACTACTTGGTTCCCCTCCTTGGAGGAACCAGTGTTCTCATTTTTCTAATATGTCCTTCCAGAGATGATATTATATACAAATAATAATATACTTTCTCTCAACTTTTTCCCTCTAAAATATTGTATGTTAGTACGCTGTTTTACCTTTTTTCCCTCCTTCCTCTTTTTGGCCCCAGCCTCTGGAAAGGTGAATGTCATCTTGACTTATAGTATCAATTCATTTTTTTCATACTTCATGTAAATCACAGTATGTGTCCTTGATTATAGCTTGCTCAGCATTATATCTGAGTTTTATCCAGGTTTTATCAGAAGTTCTTGGTGAACTCTTAATTACGTTTCTCTTACAGGAAGACAGTCCTTTCATGTTTCAAACTTTAAATTTTTATGAGCATCCTTTCATGTTTCAGGCTTTAAAATTTTTGTTTTCTGTAAGCTGTTTGTTTCCTACATTCTGAATGGAGGGTCATTCCCTTAAAGATCTTTTTATATATGAAGGAAGTTAATTTTTTATCTGGGAAATGAGTTGTAACTTTTTTTCAGTTAATCATACCTTTTAATTTTGCATGTGATGGTTTTGGCATGTAGATTTTTTAAAATTACATAACCCAATTAATTTTTATGGCCATTAAACATTTCCCTCCATAATATCCCTTACTTGTTTTCCTCTGTAAATCTACTTACTGTCTTCTGAACATCACAGAACTTTTATTAAGCCACACCTTTAATGTCAATAAAAATGAAAGTACAATAAGGAAATGAAAAGTGATAACTCTGAAAGTGATATTTTAATCAGATGTAAATGGGGTTATGGAAGAATAGAATGTTGCCACTGTTCTAGAGACTCTGGATTTGCAGTCAGAGGAGCTTAATGAAGGCAGACTTACGAATAAATGAGGAAAAATGGTTGTGCTGAAAAGGGCGATGTCCAGAGGAAGTGATGCTGGCAAAAAACTTCACACTAATGGGACTCTTTTAACATTGAAAGTGCAAGGGATAAAATGTTAGAAGCTGGTCTCAATTTAGACAAGGGTATGGCAGTTTCCCAAGATGTATAAAATGTAAAAGATGCTCTCCCTCTGTATTGTAAGTTATACCATTAGAGGAGACAAGTGCTATTCAGACTGCTGGATAAGTTTATTTATAAGCAAATAAAGCACTTTGGCTTACAGTTGTTCTCATTGTTTAAATTAGACTGTACTAAGTATTAGTTCTCCTATATTTTTATCTTCTTATACATACATAACTGACAGTTTTAAGGTCATCCAGCAGTTCCCCCGATTAAGGTTACCTGGCTTGATTTCGTCTGACAAAGTCATTTTTATGGTCCCACACTGCTGTGCGAAACGAGGACTGCCTGCGTGTGTTTAAACAGCCCTTCCTCGCCCTCTCTGTGTATGTCCGCTCAGTCATGTCCGACTCTTTGCAGCCCCACGGACTGTAGCCCGCCAGGCTCCTCTGTCCACAGGATTCTCCAGGCAAGAGCACTGGAGCAGGTTGCCATTTCCCACTCCAGGAGCTCTTTCCTACCCCGGGGTTGAATCGGAGTCTTTCTGCATTGCAGGCGCATTCTTTACCACTGTACCACCTGGGAGAGCCTTCCTGTCCCTCTAAAACTCCTTAAATTGACCTGATATGTTTCAGAAAGTGACCCCTTCATTGTTCTGATCTTAAAGTTCATCATAGATTAGATAGGATTCCAAATATGGTATGCTTTTCTTGTATTTAGGACTTGAGTTGCTGGAACTGCTTTGGATCTCATTTCTTCTCTAAATTGCTAGTGTAGATACTAATAGCCTTACACACTTATTTGAAGAAGAATATGTGAGATCATGAAAGACTGCTTTTGTGTATTTCTTAAGCACCTGCTGTTTACTAGGTTCTGTGTTAGGCATTGGGGTATGAATAACACTTGGGTCCCCTTTTTCTCTAGAAGGAGCTCATAGTCTGCTAAAGTTGGGTTAACAGATAAAAGATAATACATTGCAGTTATGTGAAAATATAGAATTATAACTCATGCTGAAAATTCAGATAACTGAGAACATTTTAAAAGTGTTGCTAAATTCTTTGCTATGTTCTCTGATGTTCTCTGATGTTGGAGATACCATAGGAATGGTTCTTATTTTCAAGGAAATTGGTAGGAACTTCCCTCATAGCTCAGTCAGTAAAGAATCTGCCTGCAATACAGTAAAGAATCTGCCTGCAATACAGCTTCAATTTCTGGGTTGGGAAGATCCTCTGGAGAAGGAAATGGCAGCCCACTCCAGTGTTTTTGCCTGGAGAATCTCATGGACAGAGGAGCCTGGCAGGCTACCATCCATGGGGCCTCAAGAGTTGGGCATGACTTAGCGACTAAACTGCCATGTATACAAGTAGAGTTTGTTTATATAGGTCAGGTGACAGCATATCTAATAAATGCCATAAAACATTTTTAATATAAATAATTGAACATGGACAGCAGGTATATACTGATTGTAATCTGTCTTTGGCAGATTCATGTTGAAAGCATATAGTCTGATTTTGGATTGTGAATACATTTTATGAGCAGAGTAGGTTAATTGACCAACTCAAGGGTTATATTGTTAAGTTTCAGCTGGAGGTAGGTTTTGGGCCTCTGGTCCAGTGTTCTTACTCCTAATCTATTGTGCCTAAATTGTTAAGTATTATAATTTAGCGTTATGTACAGTCATTTGAAAAGGATTTGGTTTTCAATTCATGTCTCTATAAAAGCTTACCTACTGTGCCTTCCTCTTTTCCAGAAATTAAATGAAATATATTGATTCTGATTGTTTACTGAACATGTTTTTATTCAGTATTTTTGGAGAGCCTGTGCTGAGAACTCTTGAAGGAAGAGCTGTTGGCTACCATGAAACTTAATTTAATAGATGTCATAAGTCTTGAATATAAATAGCTAGACAAATAATACTAATTATTTGTCTAAATAGAGCTAAAAAAAGCTAAAAGTAAAGCTAAAACTAAATAAAGCTGATAATCGTTATTTTATGGATGGTACAAGAATGGACTTGGATTCAAAGGAGTAAGCAATTATTTCCCATCAGGAGAATCAAAGGAGACTTCATGGATGCAGAATAGCTGAGCAAAGGCTTGAAAGATACTTCATGGGCATGTTAATGGAGCATGTACTGATTGTCTGGTAAAAGATGTTTGACAAATGATCATTGGATCATAAACATTACCAATTTTTGTTCTCAGCAGAATATTGTTAATATGATTCAGGAACATGTAGTAGGTCTCATACAGTAGGCCTCTGACAGCATCAGCATCGTTTGATAACCTGTAAGAAATGCAAATCCCTGATCTTGTCCCAAGCCTAGCAGTTGAATCACGAAGTTGGGGATGAGGAAGGGGTACCCAGCAATCTTTGCTTTATGAGTATTTTCTTGTTTTGAGAGAACCAAGCATTTACTATCCATAATTTGTGGGAAAAAATGCAGTATCTGTATCAGCTTTATTGTAGGGCTTAAGTTCACTTGTTCAGTCATGTCTGACTCTCTGCAACCTCATGGACTGCCGCACGCCAGGCTTCCCTGTCGATAACCAACTCCCGGAGCCTACGCAGACTCAAATGCCCATCGTGTTGGTGATGCCATCAAACCATCTCATCCTCTGTTGTCCCTTCTCCTCTTGCCTTCTGTCTTTTTCAGCATCAGGGTCTTTTCCAGTGAGTCAGTTCTTCCTATCAGGTTGCCAAAGTATTGGAGCTTCAGCTTCAGCATCAGTCCTTCCAGTGAATATTCAGGACTGATTTCCTTTAGGATTGACTGATTTGATCTCCTTGCAGTCCAAGAGACTATCAAGAGTCTTCTCCAACACCACAGTTCAAAAGCCATCAGTTCTTTGGCGCTCAGCTTTCTTTATAGTCCAACTCTCACATCTGTACATGGCTACTGGAAAAACTATAACTTTGACTAGATGAACCTTTGTTGGCAAAGTAATGCCTCTGCTTTTTAATATGCTGTCTAGGTTGGTCATAGCTTTTCATCCAAGGAGCACATATCTTTTAATCTCATGGCTACAGTCACCATCTGTAGTGATTTTGGAGCCCAAAGAAATAGTCTCTCACTGTTTCCATTGTTCCCCATCTATTTTCCATGAAGTGATGGGACCAGATGCCATGATCTTAGTTTTCTGAGTGTTGAGTTTTAAGCCAACCTTTTCACTCTCCTCTTTCACTTTCATCAAGAGGCTCTTTAGTTCTTCTTTGCTTTCTGCAGTAAGGGTGGTGTTGCATCTCTGAGGTTATTGATATTTCTCCTGGCAATCTTGATTCCAGCTTGTGCTTCATCCAGCCCAGCATTTCATGTGATGTACTCTGCATATACTTTTTCATAAATACATGATCTTCCTCTAGAAGCTATTGATTTTTAATCACCCATACTATAACTTTGATTACAAGTCATTGCTCTCCAACTTAACTATTTGATTATAAAATCTCCTGTCAGTTTGAGGGATAATTTTTTTTTAACCTTGAAAATTTGAAAATCTAGTAACTGAAGAATTTAGTGAATTTTTTAAATTGTCAGGAATAAGTATAAAGACAATTGCTAACAGGTCATTGTAGTCATTGGTAAGTACATATAGAAAGGAAACATATCCTGATAAAGTTTTTCATTTTTATGAAATCTTTTAATGACATGTCAGTTTTACATTATCTTTTTGAAATTTTCCTTTTTTGAAAAATTTTATAATAATTCATTATTTCAAATGAAATGCTAATAATTGAGGAAATGCCAGAATTTTTCAAAGTGACTGCATTTTACATTCACACCAGCAATGTGTGAGGTGTACTGTTTATCCACATCCTCGATAACCATTATTACTGGGGCTTTCGTTGATAACCTTATTTTTTTTTTTTTTAATTGTGTTTCTTTGAAGCAAAAAAGTTTCAAATTTTCTTGATGGCAGTTAACTTACTTTCCTTTTGTTGCTTTTGCTTTAAGTATCATCTCTAAGAAACCCTTGCTTAGATCTAAAATCACTTAGGTCTCTGATCAATTTTAAACTAATTTTTATATGATAGGAAGTAGGGTTTTAGCTTTGTTCTTTTGCATGTGGATATTCAGTTGTCTCAGCACCCATTTGTTACAATGACAGATTTTTGTGAATTTTTAAAAAAATTATTTTATATTGGAGTATAGTTGATTAACAATGTTGTATTCGTTTCAATTATACATATACATGTATCCTTTTTCAAATTTTTTTTCCCACTTAGGTTATTACAGAGTATTAATTATTAACATTTTGTGAATTTTTATCTGTACTTCCTAGATCTTATTAGTGGTTGAAAAGATTTGAGTTTTACTGACTGCTGTCATCCTGTTGTCTAAAATAAGAATAAATTCACTAAGTATTGAAGAAAAACTGCTGTAAATAAAAGCACTGTGTATCATCTTAGGAGTCATATTTTTAGAAGGACACAAACTGGAGCAGCTTTTGTAATTGTTAAATCACAATTTTTTCAAATGGGAAATAGAACACTTGGGAATGAGACTGAGAGAAAGTCCTTCCACTACCTCAGGTTTTCATCTGGAGCAGAGTTAAGCTTGTTTTCTGTAGCTCTAGAGGCCCTAAGTAGAAGTTACAGGTAGATACATTTGAATTCTAGAGAGGAAAGAACTTTGTAACGGTTTGAGCTAATAATTTAGTAAAGTGGGCACCCTCACATGAAAGCACTCATCATTAAAGGAACTCAAGCAGAGGTTGAGTTATTTTGTCCTTAAATTGACAGAGTGGATTTCTGCATGGAACAAAGGTTGTTGAAGGATTTCCGTTTTTCTCTTCTACTTTGCTTTCATATTTATGAAAGGTTGTTCTTTTCAGGGTTCATCGTTTCCACATTTCTGTCAAATAGCAAAATGAGAGAGTGAAAATAGGAGATTATTGCTTTGAAGGATTTGGTTAGCCGACATTATTATGCATTATCCTGAAAACTGATCACCTTCTTGAGCTAATTCTCTTTTTTGGCTTATCTAAGCTTGTTGGAAAACACAATGGACAGTGGGAATGAGACACTATAGCAAGAGGGGAGAGTTGGTGAGAACTGAAAATTAAAGCGTTAGTCCATCACATTTGTCATAGTTGTGGTTTCTGGACTGTGGATTGAAGTTAGCAAGATTTCAGGAACCTGTAAACTGTGATAGTGTAAATGGAATTTCATTGTTATCCTTCCAGGAAGATCTAAAAGGTACATTTCCTGATTCAGGAATTTATGCTGTTACTTTGTAAAGGATCCATTAGAAGAGAGTATCCTTAGAAGGAGAACATGTACTGGTACCCATTTGTACTTTTGTGATAGGTGTAGTTTAAATCATTTGTTTTAAGGTTTGGAAGAAACCTCTTAGTTATGTAAGCTGATTGACGCAAATATATTTAAATACCTGACTTTTAGGCAGACTGATTTAAGGACCTTTTAGTGATAAGACTCAAACTGAAAATAAGAATTAAGAACATGAAAAAAGTAGGTGTCTTTATTTCTTTGAAGTGAGATTTTGGAGTGGCTTTTAAAATAGAAAAAACTGAGCTTAGCCTGTTTCATGTTTTAAACATTTATCTTGTTTGCTCATTTTACAGGCTTTTATTTTAAAGACTGTGCCAGAATTCTCACTTTGAGAATAGCCTGGATTTTGGTTGGGAAAAACTGGCTTAAAATAAAAGCTTGCTTTCTGTGATGTTGGTATAGGTATGCTTCAATGTGTAATTGGTACAAATCAATTAAAGTGAAGATTTTATGTAACTAACTTTTTAAGACTTAAATTTAGAAGTTTTTATTAATGTGTGTATTCTTTTATGCTTAAGAAAGTGAAAATACTGTTTTGAGAAGGAGACTCACAGACTTTGAAAGCAAACTTATGGTTGCCAGCGGGAAGGGATAGTTAAGGACTTTGGGAAGGTCAGGTACACACTGCTATATTTAAAATGGATAACCAGCAAAAGCCTGTTTTGTGGCACATGGAACTCTGCTCAGTGTTATGTGCCAGCCTGGACGGGAGGGGAGCTTGGGGGAGAAGGGAAACGTGTATGTATGGCTGAGGACCTTCTCTGTTCACCTGAAACCATCACAGTGTTGTTAATTGGCTATATCCCAATACAACATTATTTGGATGGTGAAAAATTAAAGTAAAAATACTGTTCTTCATGCATATGAAGTTTTTTCCTGAACCTACTTATACATGAATAAAAGACTTTTAAAATATGACTTTGAGCAAGCTCTGGGAGTTGGTGATGGACAGGGAAGCCTGATGTGCTGCAGTCCATGGGGCTGCAAAGAGTCAGACACGACTGAGCGACTGAACTGAATTAAAGTACACTGTCAAGATCTTCATTTCCTTTGCCTGCTTTTGAATGGCCCACCTGAAGATTGCTACTCTTCACAGGTCTCTGTGACTCCACAAGTTAATAAAAAAGACTTCACTTTTTCTCACTTTATAGCTATAAGACATAAATGTGAAATACGGGATAGTATGTGTAGGAAATATTGCACAACCTGATATTTTCCTGTGGTTGACTTCTTGTAATGTTTAACAGCACTCTTAGCTTAATTTATTAGAGAGGAATTCACTGTATTAAATAGTACCCTACACTCAAGTAGTGAAAGTGAAAGTGTTAGTCACTCAGTCCTGTCTGACTCTTGGCAACCTCATGGACTGTAGCCCACCAGGCTCCTCGGTTCCTGGGGATTCTCTAGGCAGGAATATTGGAGTGGGTTGCCATTCCCTTCTCCAGGGGATCTACCCAACCCAGGGATTGAACCTGGGTCTCCTGCATTGCAGGCAAATTCTTTACCATCTGAGCCACCAGGAAGAGTTAGCTGCATTGCAGTTTAAGAAATGCTGTTGGAATTGGAAGGTGAGGATGTGGGTGCTAATTATTTGATATTTGCAAAAGACAGGTTTATCTGACCACCAGTTTTTCCTGCACATATGTGATGATCTGTGCTTTGATTCAGGCTACCACCACTTATTTAAAGAACCTGTTGCTCTTTGCAACAGCCTATTTAGCTCTGTTAGACCAGAGCCATTGATCCTAAAGTTCTGCTTCTCCTCAAACTTGACTGTAATAGCAGTATGAAAGCTAGCCCCGCAAAATTGAATTTCCAACAGTGTGGCTTCACTGTTGGTGGACTTGCAGTATTTTGTGTTCTAACATTTCAGGTCAGAGGTCTTGACTTCTTCAAGTGCACAAGAGTTCAAATTAGAGTATATGGAACCAAATTTGACGTCTGTGTTAGAGGCTGATCTCATGACAATATTAAGGGCTTTGGATTAGTACTTAGCAGTTTCCAGGGAATATGTTGAACTTTTTGATGTTCTTCTCTCCATTCTGTCATCTCACTTCTTCCTTTACCCCTGCTTGGAGTGATGTTCTTAATAACAGTTCTAGATGCCTTGACACACAGGCGTATAGTGTTCACCACATGTGTCTTGTATAGCAGTTAATGTCTTCATGTATCTCATTTTAGAGGACTTGAAATATTTGAATTGTTGTATACCCTATATCACCTAATAGAATGTACTTTGCTTAGGAGACAATGTTTTGGAATAAGTACATTTGACAGTAGTGCTCAGAAGCAGAATTTTGGTTAATTTGTCAACATTGTAAAGGTATATTTTAAGTATGTCTTCTCTTAATAGAATAAAAGTTTGCTTATTAATACTGCTGTAGTTTTTCAACATGCTTCATGGTTTTGACTTCAGATTTATTAATTAGAATGCTGGAATTACCCCCATTTCTTCCATCTGTGGGATGGGGAACAAGGATGGTTCTTTTAATTGCTTCAAACCCTGTGTTTTTCTAGGTTTCTAGTAATCTGAGTTTCTAAATTAGTTGCAGCTTCCACCAATTTTATTTCTTTAGCAAGAAAAATCTTGTAAAATCTAGAAGTGTGTCCAGCACGCACAGTGGTAGCCTCTGTCGGGGCACCTGCAGCTGCCCGTGTGCGCCGTAGCACAGCAGCCTCGCCTTCCGCACGGCGCTCAGAGGCGGGCCCCTCCCGCGTGCTCCGCCTCCTGTTAGACCACCACGTTCATGGTGACCGTCAGATCAGACCTTCATCAGGGGGTTTAGGATTTAAAGAGACAATTAATACATCAACTGTGACTTTTCCTCTGCAGGAGGTAGGCTGTGGAAGGGAAGGAAGACATTGACATATAGGAAGATTTCTCGGTGGAGGGCTTTGTTTTAAAATCTTTGTTATGAAAAATGTCAAAACATGTAAGAGAAAATGCAGTGAATTTTGTGTTCCTGTTGCATAGTTTCCAACATTTACCGCCACATGGCCCGTCTTTTGCATCTGTATCAAGGGTCAGCAAAACTAAGGCCTGTTTTTTTGTAAACAAAGTTTTGTTGGAACATACTAAGCCCATTTGTTTATGTTGTTGTCTCTAGGCTATCTTTGTGCTACAGTGACTGCACTGAGTAATTTTGACAGGGACTGGAAGGGCCCCCCAGACCTAAAATATGAGTTACCTGGCCCTTCCCAGAAAATGTTGGAATATGCCACATCCATTCCTCTCTCAGTAATAACTTTTTCAGCTTTTCTGTAAAGTTGAACTCTTGTATGCCTTTCAAATAGATTTACCAGTTTTGGACATTTCTGTACATTTGTTTTATATTAGTATTTATTGTCTCTCTTATCATTATTTTTTATTAATCTCATTATTCTTACTTTAGCTGAACCATTTGATAATAAGAGTTACACATCATGATTTTTTATCTCTCAATGCTTGTATGTATCTCTTAAGAACAAGTACATATTCCTGTTACAGTAACCATAGTGTGATGGTCTAATTTAGGGGTATTGATATTGATACAGTATTGTTACTTAATGTGTTTCATGTTCAGATTTTGCTAATTGTCGAAATGATCTTTTTAACAATTGTTTTACTCTGATACAGGATCCAATCCAAGATCACATACTGACTAATCTTTAGTCTGACCTCAGACTTTCTTGGTGTCTTACTACATTGACATTGACAGTTTTGAAGAATATTCCTCAGTTTGGGTTTGCTTCCTCAGAAAGGTGTTCAGATTATGTTAACTGTGGTTTTAAAGAAAAGGATGAAATCCTTTGACAAGCCAAAGCTATCGCTTATAATTGAAAGAATTCTGGATCAAAAATTAAGATTCTGAGTTCTAGTTACAAAGAAAGAATTGCTTATCTGTCATCTCAGCATAATTTCCATTCTGTATGTGTGTGTGGTGAGAAGGAAAACAAAAAAGAATTGAAATATGTTGTATTTAAAGAGCATATACTTTGGAGGTGGTAACATAGTTCTAAATAGCAGCTCTTGGTGGAGGAGTTACTGTAATTGTTTGAATGTAAGCATCTTAACTTCTTAGGGCCATTTGTAAAGGTGACAGATACTCCTGCCTTTTCAAATTGTTCTGGGTATTAAATGAGATAACATATGTAGAGTAAAAAGTTGCTATATTGTGAGATACTGATTTAAATGTAGTAGATTTGGAAAAGAGGGAAATTAGTATGAATTAGAGCTGTCAAAAAGAAACATTAAAGAAGATTACACTTGACCTGTGATCTGTAGAGAATCCATGAGAAATTTCTAAGGGTGAAGCAATATGGTAAGATTAGTGTGGGAAGTAAGATTAGAGTGAGAAGATGGCAAGAACTAATGATAAACCTTAGTATTTTGAGTTTAAAGACCTGGATTATATTCTAGCTTCTGTCTTTGACTAGTTGTTTAAATTGGGGTAGATCACTTAACCTGTCTGGGCTGTATTTTCCAGCACTGTAAAATGACTTGTATGTCAGAGTTCTTCCGAGAGGAGGAACGTCACTGATAGGTAGGAATATTAGGGAAGGACTTTGAGCAGGAAGGAATAGAGCTGGATCTTGAAAAATGGATAGGCTGTGGATGGGACAGGAAGGAAAGGGGAAGCCTTTAGAATAAGCATACTAAATTAAAGAGGGCACCATTGAGAATAAACCTGCTCTATCACAGAGTAAGAAGGGATGCGTGTTGGAAAGTAATGAGAAACGAAGGTGGTCTGTTCTAGGCTCTGTAAGTAGGATCTTTATAATTAGGTGTGGCATTTAGAGTTGTGGAGTAGGAAAATGGCCCTATCAGTTATTTGAATAAAGTTTGGTGAGATATGTATTGGAATATAACTAGATGCACTTTATGCCACATTTTGGAATGATGGTTTGTGGATTGTTGGCTTAGAGAGCCTAGGGGCTTTTTGTTATAGAGGAGGGTCCTCAATCCTCTTCCAGAAATTTGGTGTTAGAAATACCGAGACTTAATGGAAGGAAAGGGCAAGGACAAAACACTGCAAATAAAATGACCTGGAAGAAAATGCGTGAGGTTGAAATACAGGCCTAAGGAGATTTTTGGAATGTTTGTGCATGTCAGTTGATTTTGGAGCTTCTGTTGATTTTGCAGGAACAGTAAATGGTTTGGAAGTAAGCTAAAATAATCCTCCAAGTTGGTAGCCAGTGCTGTCGCCTGAACCGGGCGCTAAACCAGCAGCACATCACAACGCAGTGCGTTGAGATCGTCTATTCAGAGCAGATTTCAACAGTCCTGTCCTGTGGCAGGAGAAATGGTATACAAATAATTGTTCTTTGTAGATCTCTCTGCCTCAGGATTGATAACCTTCCACCCTCCACTCATTTTTGTTTATTTACCTACCTATAAATAAAATCAATGGGAGTCTTAATTATGTGTGAATCCAGTCATTCATTGGGAATAGAAGAGCCATGGGACCATATTTGACCACAAGTTGTTGAAACAGATTCCAGGAACAAACAAAATTGGGCTGAGTGGGAATATTCTTGATCCATAAAACTGCTGTGGTTTCTTTATTTCAAAATCTGACTATCCAGGTTTTTCTGAGCCAGTGATTTCAGTAAATCCTGTTTCCTGGAGTTTCTTTCTTGTATTTGCAGTCAGTGACCCTGAATGGTTACAGTGCTAAAACGGAAGTATTTACTCTTGTTTTTAGAAATTTGAGACAAGACAGTCCCCATATATTATAATATATTTGTAATTATTTGTTCTTCTCTTACCAAAATATAAACTTAAGGGAATTTTCTTTACTGCTCTGTCTTTTATCTTTGGAAATGATCCTGGTTTATAGTAGGCACTCAACTCATAGTAATCAAATGAGTGAAGGAATTCGGTATTTCACACTGTAATGCATAATTAATCCCAGTAATAATTAATTATGAATTAAGCCCACTAAAAAGAGAAATCACAAATGGATTCTTCCAAAGTTTCCCTAAAATCTTTCTACTTACCCCCTTTCTCCTTCCCCCTTTGATTATGGGCTTTGCTTTGATCAGTGAAAGGGGAATATGATGAGTCATATTTTGATTTTGTCTAGGAATCTAGTCATGACTTTGGGAAAAAATACCATGACCAGGTTTTTAGTTTTAATTGGAAAGGACATTTAGCATCCTTCAATAAAAAGTATCAAATTTATAAGTTATTTTATACTAGTGGTTAAATTTTAAAACATACTGGTAAATATTTAAATTTTCTACATAAAATTTATATTAAGTAGTATTAAATTATCAAATTACCAGTGATGGGGGTGTACAAAAGGCATGTGTATAGTTGATATTTGTTATTTACATGACGGGAGTTTAATTTTCTGGCTTTGGATGACTTAGAAAATCAGAAATTTCAGTGCTTTAAAAAAAATACCTTGGAAGTAATGAATGCATGGGGTTCCCAAGTGGCTCAGTGGTGGAATCTGCTTGCCAAGTAGGAGATGGGGGTTTAATTTCTGGGTTGGGAAGATCATCTGGAGAAGGAAATGACAACCCACTCCATTATTCTTGCCTGGGAAGTCACATGGGCAGAGGAGCCTGGCAGGCTGCAGTCCATGGGGTCACAAAGATTTGTACACAACTTAGTGACACAATGACAAGGATGAATGCATATAATAAAATGAAAAAAAGGCAGGGGGAACTTCTTTAGTATCCCTATCCTCAGGAGACAACAATGTTAAGAACTTGTGCTTTGGTTCTTTTGATGGCTCCCATTATACATTTATTTTTGGCTTTCTTTATCTGTGAGCTTTTGTATACAATTTATTGTCTTCAACTTTTGAGTGAAATGTCCATGATAATGTCTTTGTGACATACATGTTCTTTGAATAACGCTTGGGGAGAGAAAATCATTGTAGATTGACATAAAGAAAACATGAGAAGGTAATAAGAAAACATGACATAAAACATGAGAAGGTAATGAACATGTGTCCTACAGTTCATTTCAATTCTGACACTGTCACCCTGGAGTTAGCATCATCTCACAAGTTAAGGGATCAGTCCCACAAGACTACCCCCAGTTCAGATACCAGACACAGGTCCTAGGTTGTCACTTCTGACCAACTGGCTATAAATTGGGGTTCCTGTGACTTGATGATTTGGGCTTGATAATTTGCTAGAATGGCTCATAGAACTTAGGAAACCACTTATTGGTGTTTACCAGTTTATTGTAAAAGGAAGGGTTTAGCGGAGGATACAGATGAACAGACAAATGGAAGAGATGCGTGAGGCAGAGTATGGGGGAAGAGGTGCAGAGCCATGCTTGCTAGTGCATTTACGCATTCATTGAGCCAGTAAGCTCTCTGAATCCCATCCTTTTGAGGCTTATATGGAGGCTTCATCATGCAGCATGCTCAGACCTTAACCCAGTCACCACTCTCTCTCTTTCCTGGAGGATGACAACGGTGGAGTTCTTTTTTGTGACCAGCTCCATCCTGAAGTTGTCTAGTAGCTCACCGAGAGTTTCCTCATTACAACTAAAGTCATTTCTATCATCCAGCAAATTTCAAGGAATTTAGGACTTCTGTGAGAAACCAAGATCTAACATCAAATATTAGAACAAAAAACATTCCCAGTGTTAGTATCATTAGGAAGTTACAAGGATTTTTAAGAGCTCTGTGCCAGGAATTGGGGACTGATACGTCTATGTATGTGTGTGTGTTATTTCTCAGTATCAGATGGATCAAATTAGCAGTAAGGTTATTCTAGGTATAGTTTGAACAAAAGTCTGGTATTTCTCTGTGTTCTCCTTGTGTACTTAATGTCAGTGTAGGAATATATATCTGGGTAGAATTGACCTTTGTCAAGGAGATCCATAACCTGCCAAGTCATCCTCCATTCAGAGACTTCTGTGGGAACTTTAAATTTGAAGCAGCTCTAGAAGTTTATTTTTGCATGTGTAGTATGGTTTTAACTAGGTTGTTCTTTCACCCTTTACAATGTAAAATCTGTGGTCCTTACAATAGGCTCTGCATAAATGAATGAATGTTCAAGGACATTTGAGAGTTTGAAGAGATAAGTGATTTTGAAACAATAGATGTTTTACATTGACTTAGAATGGGAAAAGTTTCTTAGTTGTGACTCAGGACAGTCATAGCTTGAGCATTTGGTGTGTCCTGAATTTCTGTCCAGGAACAATGGATTAAAAAAGTGAGGAAAATGAAAAAAAAAAGTCAATTTATATACTGTTAGGAAATGGATAAAAGGCCATTGACCCTAGACTTTTTACAAAAATGTATTGATGTATAGTTGATTGATGAGGTTGTGTTAATTTCTGTTGTATAGCAAAGTAGACTTTGTCTTTTTCTGTTTACTGCTTCCCCTGCATGGTAGAAAAAAGCAGATTGGCTGGGGTCAGAATGCTCAGTGGTTCTCGGCTGACAGCCGCCTCGTGCTGCCGACCCTGTTCTGCTCGCCAGTACAGCTTTTCTGCCCTTTGAACAAAACAGCCCATTTTACTTTGTTTCTGCCAGTCATTGACACAGAAGTCAAGCAGAATTGACTAAAACTCTAGGTGGGGTTTGCTGACTTCTTTCAAATTAGTAAAATTAGTCTTTTACTAGTGACATTGTTAGACTGAATCATACTGCTAACATCTTTATTACTATACTAGAGAAGACACATATTAATGGAATTTATAGAGACTTTAAATTGTCCAGAGTAGCAGACATCAGGGAGAACTGAGAGCTTATACTGCCTCTAAGGAACTTTCTGGAATAGGAGACTACAATTTACATGTTTGTAATTTATTTTTGATGTTTGTGAGCTATTTTTGATGTTTTATCTAGAAGGAAAATGATTTAAAACTACACAGATATTTAGTAACCTATATGACATTCAAAAACAAAATAAAGGTACTATTTAAAGATATTGTCTCATTGTGAAGAAGGCTTAATTGAAGCCTTATTAAGCTTACCCATTATTTGCTATCACTGAAGGTTGTAATTCCCAGGAGTTAAGTGTTGCTGTGTTACGTGGTAGTCTCATTGCTTCTCAGCTACTGTTTGGAAGTCAGGAAACAGGAATAAAAGTGTTAGACTTATAGTTTTTTAAAATACGGACATCTGATTAATCCAGTATTGAATATAGATGATTGATTGCGTTGCTAATTAAAAATGGATATTACTTTGCAGCGGCCAAGTCTTGACCCACTCCTGCTTTCCTGTTGGATAACTTTCTTTTTTTATTTTATTTATATCTAATATTTATCCAAAAATGATACCCCATTTTCAGAATGCCAGTGATCAGTACTGTCATTAATTACTTTTTATATCTCAGTTGCTACTAAATGCTTATGACGCATTCTCTGTTTTAGTTCTCATAGCAGCACTTCTGTCCAGTTTTACAGGTGAGAAAACAGATTTAGAGACGTAAAATAACCAGCCTGCTCATCTCAGTAAGTCTTGGTGGAGTCACGGTATTGTTGCAGTTCTAGTTCTGTGTGTAGTTTCTTCTGCCTGAAATGCTTGAATTTGGTGATGAATGGGCAAAACTGAAATAGAAGGCAACGTGAATATTTATTGAACGAATGCACTAATACAATTGAATAATGGTAAAGAACTAGCACCGCCTGCCCCGCCCCCCCCCCTTAAACAGTTGTGTATTGTAAAGAAATGTCTTGGCATAGGATTATTAAATGCATGTGGGAAGGAGTAGGGAATTTGGTGTGGCTAGAAGAGAGCAAGGACATAAAATATTCAAATTATTTTGAGAGGGGAAAGCAAGAAATAAAAATGATATGTATGAGATGGTGATATGGTTTCATAGTGGCACAAATAAACCTAGAAGATTTGAAAATGCACAGACAGCTTCATTATAGTAAACACGTAACGCATATCTGTATTCTTTTGGATTTTATTTCCTCCAGTGTTAGAATGCCAGGAGAGCGAGTTAGTCTGCCTTCCTTTCTGTCTTTCCAGGATTTTAGGGTTAGAAACTGGTGATGACAGGAGTCCCTGCCTGTTGTAAGCCTTCCAGTTTCTTTGATTAGTCTGTCCAGTTTTTGTCTGTAGCACAATGAAGGGAAAAAATAGCAAATCTTAAACTTTTCTCAGTGATTCACTTGCAGCTGTTGATAATTCTTTTTATGTAGTTATCCTTTGTGTTACCAGTTCCTCTAATCTGTGGCCTGCAGTGATCAACAGGATCAAAGTCAAACCACAGACCCTAAAAGGGCAAAACTAGGAAATGCCCTTTAAGAGCAGCCTTTATATTTTAAAATTTGCGTCTTTATTTGTAACAGAGTGGTACTGTATTGAAATAGTTTTCAATGGTTTACTAAGGTGTTATAGTTCGTTAGTGTGTGTGGGTAATACAGTACTTCAGAGCAAAGTGTGGTTGTTTAATAAGTGGTCATAGTTCTTATTTTTTACCCTTGAAATAAAAATTATACTTCCAGGATTCTTAATTTCACATGTGGTTTGCATTAAACTAACATTTGTCTTCGTTCTTCATGAAATTGATTTTGTGAATGAATGAATAACATGTCAGTGATGTTATTGTCATAGTTTTGGTATCTGTGCAGCTGAAGTCTTTATTTTAATCACTAGCACTCTGTGAGAAGGGTATATTTGGTCATATTATTTATGCTTTGTTCTAGGGCATTTTTCAAGCTATGTGTCATCTATTGAAAGGAGATAGGCATATCAAATAAGTATCCACAGTGGTGGTAGAATTTAGGTGGGTGATTAAAGTTTAGCTGGAGGATATACCTCATCCAAAGTCATGAGAATGTGGGAGGTTTGGGGAACTGAAATGTTTGTGAAATAACACCCTAGAGATAGAAAGTCGTGGTGTTTGCTGATTGGATAAGCTATAGGAGATGAGGGAGGAGAAGGAGCCATGTTTCTTGGTTGAGTGACTGGAGAATAGAGCCATACTAGAGAAGATGAGAAGAGGAACAAGTTTGGGGTGGGAGATGAAGTTTATATAGTGGCTCAGACTGTAAGGAGTCTACCTGTTGTAATGCAGGAAACCCAGGTTAGACCCCTGGGTCCGGAAGACTCCCCTGGAGAAGGGAATGGCTATCCACTGCATGTTCTTACCTGGAGAATTCCGTGGACGGAGGAGCCTGGCGGGCTACAGTCCATTGGGTTGCATAGAGTCGGACACGACTTGAACGGCTGACACTTTTCACTTCTTTTTCGTAGTAAGTTTGCAATGCTTTGGGGACATCTAGGAAAGAATGATGTCCAGTTGGCTTTAAGTAACTGAAAGTACTATTTTAAACAAATTAAACAAAAAATGGGAAAGAAGTTGCTTTCTTTTTTTATCCCATTGTCCCCAGTGAAAGGAATTCCATCAGACTCATTGCCTCAGTGAAAAATGGCTACTGCTTCTTCAGGAGGCATCCTGTTCAATAATACAGCAGAGGGAAATGCTGCATCTGTTGTTTGTTTTCGGGAAAGCGGCGCTTCCCGAGCCTCCTCCCTTGCCTTGATGGCTGCCCTCCCCAACCCCTGTTTTTTTAATATGGCATTTGAAGAACTAGTTAGTTGTACAAAATACTCCAGATCAAAAGTATTTGGAAAATTGGGTAGGTGTGGCTGGCAAAAAAGTTGTATTTATTCGTGAGTGTACTTATACTGTCCCCTGGTGGGGGTACCTGAGATTCATATTGTATTAATTCCATTCTACTTAGAGCTGTAAGAGTATGGATATGGATTTCTTCCTCTTAAGTGAAGTGATACTCTCATTACAAATTGTTTGTTGTGTTGGAATAAGAGAACTCTTTGGAAGCAAAGGCTTTGAAAAAGGACTTGAGAGACCTAGAGAGGAAGTTGATAAAGAGATCCAGCACTGATATACCTTATTCTTCCTCTTACTACTGTTGTTCTTGGTCTAATAATTCCTCTGAGCCCCAGTTAGCTTGTTTCTTAAACAGAGATAGTAATACCTACTTGTTTTGAGGTTTAAATGATACTGAGTACGCAAGCAATGCAGAATTTAATATTTATTTTGTTAGTTCTAATAAGAAATACTGAACCTCTGGACCTCAGTTTGTGAACTATATAACTACATTGCTTTGCTTTAATTTTCATATCATCAAGACAAACATTCTGTGCTATTAATAAGATATTTTAAAATTTTAAATTAAAAAAGAAATTGGGAGGCTGCATCTCGTGGACAGCTTATGGAATCTTAGTTCCCTGTCTGGGCCCGTGGCAGTGAAAGTGCTGAGTGGACTGGACCACTGGACCACCAGCGAATTTCCTATAAGACATTTTTTTAGCTTGTTAGTTAGTTTTTATATCTGTGTTGCCTTTATTTCTTAGAAATCAGAAGGTATTTCCTTCTTTGCTTTGAGAGTCTGAATTTCAGTGCGCCTAGTTTTTTTTTTTTTTTTAAGAATCCAGACAATTTCACAGTTCAACCCAGTCATTGCTTGTATAGAAGGTGAATTAGTCCCATAGAAGCTTAAGTTACAGGCCCAAGACCATTGACATCCTAGAGGCAGAGTAGGGATAAGGACCCAAGTGTGTTGTGAGGAAAAGGTTCACCAAACCTTTCTCTTTCTGTGGTTAAATGACCTTGGTTTAATTTTCAACTGTGTTTCATGTGGCACATAAAGGCAGAATGTCAACGGTATTACCAGTGTGGGGTCTGGCAGAATGGTCCCTGATTTGTGAGTTGCATCTGGATTGGGAGTGACTCTCTGGTAGGAGGAAGGTGATACATTCTTCTAACGGAGTGTGCCCTTTGATGGGTTGGGTCCCTTGGAAGCTATACCCGTGAGACTCTTAAAAGATGGTGTTGGTTCCAGCTTAAGGCTTCCGAGTCAGGTGGCTTCCGCAGCCTCCCGTGAGGTCTTGTACCCTTGTACCTGAGCGGTCATGTGGTGGTGGTAGGAGGAAGTGCAAAGACAGCAGCTCCTGGGCTGCCCGTTCTGCTGGCGTGTCTGGCCTGCTGCTACCCTGGTGGGCTTTCCGGACCTGTACCCTTTGAGTGAACAGGTTACAGCTGTGGTCTGCGTAGGTCTTACGATTTCCTTTAGTCTGAATCATCAGGGTAGTTCTTTTCATCTGATTGGTTAGCCTTGACTTGAGATCAAAAGGCCGTAGAACAATCACACACAACAGATTTTCATCGTCTTTGGTTTTCCTCAAAATATTCTTTAAACAATTTCCGGCTTGTTTCCCGTCTTCTGAGGAAGAGCTGAGATTTTGTTCCATAGTCTGACTTCCACAGATCCTGCCACCACTACCACCCCCATCCTTGAGATCTAGCATTATGTTTAGAGATGACAGTAGGTACAAGTTATAGCGATAACTGATTTTTTCCAGGATTTTATAGTTGAGTTTATTGTTGCGCTAATAAAGAATGTGGAACACAATGGGAGGAAGGCTAACAAGACCAGAGACCCTTGGGCATTTGAGTACATTGTTGGTCTGTATCCATAGTTGTGTTTAGTTCTTTTAACTAAAATACTTTAAGGTGATGATGGGTAGTTAAGTGTGTGTAGTGCTAGGCACAATATAAGCATTTGGTGGATATTAAAAAATTGAGTCTATTATCTAAACTGTGGTAGGATTTAAGTGATCAGGTATTCCATTTCAGTGGCCTTTTCCCGTTTTTTAGTAGCTGGTGTCTTGAGAAAGTTTGAAGTTCTTTGATAGTAACTTTGTAAGAATGCTTGTATGAAAAATAATTTGAGTGAACAGACTCTGGCAACAATTATGAAGTTTCCCTTTTGCATTTGATGACTTCTGTGATGACTTTGTATCTCTGACTTGATGGGCATGAGTTTGAGTGAACTCCGGGAGTTGATGATGAACAGGGAGGCCTGGCGTGCTGCGATTCATGGGGTCGCAAAGAGTCGGACACGACTGAGCGACTGAAGTGAGTGAGAGTGAGTGAGTGATGACTTTCATAATATATAATGCTAAATATTTACATAAACCTGTCATTTGTGACACCTAGTATCTATCCTAGAAATTAGAGCTTCATAATACATAGTAAATGTAGGTAAGAACAGATGTTTCAGACAGAAAAAAATTAGAGTGATTGAAACATGAAGGTCATTTATAGTTTGAGGTTCTCTTTCTAACACTAAGCTGACACAAGATAAGGCACATCTTCATACATGATTTTCCGAATACAGAGCGAACATAAGAGTAGCTTCCTACGGATCTCACCGGCTCTCAATTGAAATACGAACGAGTTCAGACCATCCTTCTTCTACTGCACTGTGGGCGGCAGCACCTCCCTTCCCTGTGAAGAGTCCTGATTTTTCTCACCCTACTTGCATTTTTTTTTCAGTTTCCTTTTTTAAAAAAAATTTTGTTGTTGTTTGCTTGTTTTTTAATTTATTTTATTTGCTTTTTATTTACTGCACCACGGCATGCGAGATCTTAGTTCCCCAACTGAGGATTGACCGTGTGTCCCCTGAAGTGGGAGGGCAGATTTCTAACCCCTGGACCACCAAGGAATTCCCCTTTTAATTTTTTGTAGCATTTATCACCTTTTACGTAACACTTGATTTTAAATTCTGCTGGAATTTGAACTTTATGAGTGCAAGGATTTTTATTTACTGATGTACGTTAGTGAGTTTTATTCCATTGTTGGTCAAAGGCTAACTTTTTTTAAAGGCTAACTTTTAACATAAACAATATATAGTAGAGAGATTAATAAAACTTTTCTTCCCCTTTTCCCCCACCCCCTTCATTGTTTCACAGTTCTGTTGTCTATTGCAGCATATATCTCATCTTAACAACCAGTTAAAAGCAAGCAAACAAACAAACAAAAAAACCCAGAAAGCAAACTGCAATTTAACTTGGGTTCAGGGATGAACATGGACTTTAAATCGCATTGCATCCTGGTCTCCTGAGGGAGCATCAGGCTTTCATCTTAATTTGCATTTTCTTGGGTGATTAATGTTTCACTGATGGAAAGAGTCTGTTTGTTGCATTCAGATTCTTTGCTGTTGATGGAGTTTTTAGTTGCTTTGATATTAGAGAAGTGGGAGAAGATAAGAAAATTGACATTTGCTTTAAATATTATTCTGATTGTGGATAGTTTTATGAACTTGTTTTTCAAGATAATTGAACAGTTTACTTCCCTCGCCCCAGATTTATATGTGAATTGTGATTTAAGATTGTTAGAAAATGTGAAAACATCCTTTGCAGCAATTGTTTAATTCACATTATAGAAGTGAATTTTGGTGTTCTGTTGTCACTAACCATGTCAGAAAACTAAAATACAGTATCATTTTCTCTTAATTAAAAATATGCAGAATAATTCTCATTTCTCCTCACCCACTACTAGGTGAACATTAGCTAGTATTGGTGAAACTTATGGTCAAGATGTTTTCTTGCTCCATTGGGTCTAGCCAAGAGAGTTCATTTCCAGGACCACTTTGCTATTTCTATGCCTTCATTGTTCCTTCTTGTTTGACTTTTTTTTTTTTAATACTTCCCATTGCTATTTTTATAATCTCATGGTAAGTCATAAAAGTCATCAACAGTTTTTTTTTTTTTTTAACTTAGAACCTAAGTTTTTAATCTTTCAATACTAGATTGTTCTTGCTCAGCATTCAGATGATCTTTTGATGAATTTGTGGGGGGAAAAGTGGTCTCTCTGTCCCATTCCTCTGCCATCTTAGGACCACCCCTCTAGACTGTCCTTAACTTTTAAGTACTAACTATTCTTTTGAACTCAATAAGCAGTTACAAGTAGCTGATATTTATTAGTTTTATTTCTGCGTGAAAGCATAAACATCTTTAAGGGTTTAATAGGATTGGTTGTTTTTAAATCATAGTGTTATTTTTTTTCCTTATAGTAACCCAAGCTCTGTGTTCATACTTGGTGTAAAGCTTTCCATCTCTGTGGAGTGTGGCCTTGTAGAAGAACCCCATTCTGTAGATGAGGACACTGAAGATTTGCTCACGATTGTTTGGGTATGATGTGAAAGACTTGTGTTTTTAAGGCAAGAGTAGAAATCTTGTGTTCTTTCCATTCTGCCTCCACTGCCTTTTAGGTGTGAAAATGTCAGAGAAATACTGGAGTTTTAGTACTCTTCCTTTCTAATTGAACTTTATTACTGTGCGTAGTTCTATATAAGATAGGTTTGAATGCCTTGGAAAATCTCCTTCCTGTAGAATGGTTGACATAATTTTAGTGGAGAATACTTGAATAATTTATTTTTGCTTGGTCTGTTACTTTTTTGATTACAAAGTGTTTTAAAAATTTTGTTTAACCTACAAGTGTTATGCTCTGTCCTCAATTGGTAGAGGTTTGGCTGGTCTTGGGCATTACTTCAGGGCCCAAAAGTGTTGCCTGTAGCCTTTTTTTTTAATTGTATATTTTGAGTAAAGTTTTAGTGTAAACAGAAATATAGTCATTCATTTCTGTACTGTCTATGGCAGCTTTGCACTGTAATAGTAGCGTTGAGTGGTTGTGATAGAGACTGTGTGGCCTGCAAAACCAAAAATACTTTCTGGCCATAGTGTCAGCCTCTATACCAGGGCATGACAGCAATTGAAAAGTCAGGTGGAGCCACTGTATTCATATAGGCTCCCCTGGTGCTGTATTGTCATTCGGGTGGTGGGTAGGGAGAGGAGTACTGTTTTGTATTGAACTAAATTATATTGAATTACATAAGAAAGGTGGTCTTCTTTCTTTTCACGATCCTTCCATTGAGAGTGAGTGAGTGTGGAAGAGTATGTCTTTGTGTCCCTCTTCCTATGTCTGTATGTCCAGAGTGGAATAGGCAGATAACACAGTGTATTTGCTGGTTTACACGTTTCAAGTTTGGTGACGTTGAAAGCAGTTTGGCAAACCAACATCAGATGAGAATTAGGCATTTTTTGGAATTTTGAATATGTAGTTTGTAATATTCAAGAGCCGGACATGACTTAGAGACTGACTAAACCACCACCAATTTATAATATACTCAGAATGAATTATGTTAAAAAGACAGGACAACCTTGAATTCTTAAAGAGGTATATTTGTGACTGCCATTCTGATAGAAAAATGGTAGTTGAATGAACAATTTGTTTTAGCTTACTGAAGACAAAACATTTGTTGGTCCTGTCTAGATTATACCAATTTTAAAAATACGAAGTCAAAGCAATGCGTTCTTAAGCTTTTCCATATGTGAGGAAATACTCTTAAGACACATGAGTGACTCTTCTGAATCTTCGTGACAGAAATGTAATATTTTAAATTTCTGAACCTAACATCTAATTAAATGTAAATATATTTTTTCTTTTTGTGTCTAGAGTACTTCAGAATGACAGTTTTCATTTTAGTAATTATCTGCTGGCATGTTCTTAATTTTTAAAAAAGTTAAGCATTTTCCTTTCTATTACAAACTGAAAGTTAAAGACTTCGTTTTGGAATGTGATTGAGAGGCTCTGCCTCACTGTGTGTTCATTATCACTGTGTGGTCACATTGGTCAGGATAAATGTCATGTTCATGTGAACTTTTATCCACGGTTACTCTCTTGTGTGTGTGCATGTATATAAAGCTCTCGTATCAGCTCACAGAAGACAAAGCTGGACTCTACAGCCGTATAGCACACAGCACAGCAGAATATGAATGGACAGTTGGTGTCCTGCACAGAAGTTCACAGCCAAGGGGACAAGTGGGTGCTGACATTCAGGCCACACTCAGCCAAGCCATTTCCCTGGTATTGGGACTGTCGTCTTCTCAGAGGAAAGACCTCCTTTTTACTTACGTGTATTCTTTTAAATGATTTGAATTCTGTGCCAGGCACGCTTTAGCAGTTTGTAAATATTAATGTACTCCACTCTCATTTACAGTTTGTATTACAGGTGATGAGAAAATTGAGGCACCGAGAGGTTAAGTACCTTGTCTTGGGTCGTCTGGCTGTAGTTTCAGAGTTGTGTGTTTCCACAGTTTAGGCTCTTAACCCTCCGTACTGTAATATGGCTTCTCTTTTTTTCTAATTTGTCCTGCTGGAGTCTAATTTGTGCAAAGATGCCACAGAGGTTATTGGTGGTCCTGATAGCATACCTGAAGGCTGAGTTGGAAGGAATTGGGCAGGACATGCTTAAAACACTGTATCATATTCCACTGTAGTAATTTCCATGTCAAGTGACTGGATTATCCAAACAAAATCTGGATTGATTTTGTTTAAAAGGTATGAATATACCTTTTTAAAACAGTAATTCCTGTTTTGTGGTCTGTGTCTTTTTTTCTCTGAGATGTCCTCATTATTATTGTCCTTGCTTTTCTAATTCACTTTTGGGGAGAATTGAGTTTATCTTTTGTTTCTTTTGTTAATCTTAAAATCAAATTAATAAAACTTTTACTCAATAGGGTATGTTTCCCACTCTTGTTCTTAGAATGAGAGAAGGACTCGTTTTGCATGCTAATATTATAGAAAGACGTGATTCCTCTGCGCCTTCCCCTCCCCCTCTCCACATAGATAAATAGTTTGGCTAGTAAATTCCCCATCCTGCCCTTTGCTGCCACGTAGTCCAGTGGTCCTCACCGCCCATTGGAATCACCTGTAGGAGCTTTTAAATTCAACAGATGTGCAGATTCTATCCTAGACCAATTAAATCCAAGTGAAAGACCCTCTGTGTCACAAGTTAGAATCTGGAAAGGTATTTCTGTGGACAGTTAATCCAAGACCCAACATCCCTGGCAGAGCTGTTTCATTTCTGCTGGGAATGGATTGTTCAGCAGAGTGATTTTTGTGTTGTCTAGCCTAATTACCTATTCAAGTTCTTTGGCATCTTGAATCAAATATTCACCCCTTGGGAAGAGTAAGAAATCTAATAAGATCTAGGAATTATGTCAGTTTTTTACTTCTAACTTGTTCCGTGTCACACACCTACTTGTGTGGTCTTAGGCAAATAGGGAAAGTGCAATTTTTTTTTCAGTCTCATTATTTCTTAGATCCTTATGCTATTTTACTGTCTCCATTTATCTTTTGCTTGTTTCTTCCCCTTAAACTATTTTCTAAAAAATGATTTAGCTGCTATCAGCTTTTTTAAAGAAAACAATGTCAAATCTGTCATATTTCTAAGGCATCTTAAGTTACACTTGCACCATTAATTTAGTGACTTTTTTTTTTTTTTTTAAGGAAAAGAAACTAGTTACAGTTACATAATGTTGACGTACTCAGCTTTTAAAAAGGTAATGGGCAATAATACTATATTTATTCACACATTTTTGTATCACCTCTCTAGCATCAGAGCTTAAATTTGATTCTGAACCTTTTCTCATATTCAGATTCTCTACATTGAAAGTTAGTGGACTGAAAGCTTTTGATGAGTGGATGTTAATGCCTAAAAATAAACTTTACTTTTAATAATACTCAGAACTGCCCAAACCAAGCTTTAATTTAAAAATCTCTGTGGCTTAGTATGAGTCTGTTGTTTTTATTGTCTTTAAATGGATTGCTTACTTCCTGATGGGCAAATTCTGGGGACCTTGAGGTTTTTTGTCTTCTGCTCAGTAGTGTTTTGTTGTTTTTTTTTTTTAATAAATTTAATATAAAATTGAACCACATGTGATACTGCCAGTGAAACTAACCTAACTGAAGTAGTAGTTGAATGGCTAGACACAAGTGCATGTTTTTATATTTTTCTTTGCGTTTGTGGTCCTGCATATTTCTTATTTTTAGAAAATTTGGGATCATAATAAAATTCATTTCCCCTAAATCACTTAAATAACAAAGCGAAGTGGAAATCAGAGGCAGTGATGGGTACGTTGTGTTTGGCCTGACTGCTCTGCCTTTGGGCCTGATCAGTTTTCTTCAGATACTCCTGTCACAGCTCCTTCCCCCTTTTCACTCACTTCCTCTCTTGGCTGCCCAGCTTACATCTGTGTGTGATTCTCTGAGAAATGCGACTAGGGGGAGGAGAGTGAGGGACATGCTGCTCTAGAGCTTTGACGAATGTAGAGTGTGTTATTTGAGATTGCCATGTTGAAGGAGGCAACTAGCAAAGTCATTTTGTGTGAAATGGATCAGTGTAATTGAAAAGATTAAGTTGAGACTCTGATTTACAAGTATATTCCTGTTTTAAAGGTTCCAGTTGGAGGTAATCACCGTTATTTATTGTGCTTTCCGTCTTGAGCGAAGCAGTTTAGTTTTGACCTTTATCTGTGACTTTTCTGTTGTCCAGAAGTTCATTTAACAAAAATCTTTCTAAGAAGGTTGATTATGGTAGGATTGATATATTTTTCTCTTAATTTTTGAGATAATTTCCCTGCAGTTCTCCAGATTTAAAAAATTCATTTGTAACTTTTATTTCTTAAAGATACCAGCTACTCATTCTTACCTTTGTTACTAGTTATTGGTTTCTAGATTAGATTATGTCACTGCTATGAATTATAAGCAAAAAAAAAATTTTTTTAACTTTTTTAAGGGAGAAGGTTCATAATCGATTAGCTTTTAAAAGAGATTTATAAATCTTAAGAAATTTGCCTCTGGAGAGATTGCAGGGTAGTATGTTTGAAGATCAGTCAAAATACACTGTTAGGCTGTTTTTTAATGGGATTTTTCATCTTAAAAATATCCTGATTATGTATAGATTTCTGCTGAATTAGCAGTGTCTGTTCCTATACTGAAAGCTTATTCTAAGATTAATATTTCATTTATTTCAGGTAAAATGTTCTGAAATTTAGATTCTAAAAGCACAGCCCTGTAGACGAAATTAAAGCTTGCAAGCATTTATTTCATTACAAGAAGTGAAGCACATGCGTTTAGTTTATGTAGTACACTAAGTAGTTGATAGTTTTACAGATTTTATGATGTGGCTTATCATAGCTTTTTTTTATTTTAATGGCAAAAGGTCAACCTTTATTGACTTTCTTGGAAGTGCTACTAAAATTATTGGTATAGCCAGGCTCTCCTAAGTATTAAAAACAAAACAAAGCAAAACTCACTGCTGAATTCTTCCTTGCCATTGTGATTTGTGTTGTAATTCAGTTCTACTGTGTTTTCTTCTCAAATATGTATGTGCCTATCCCTGCACCTATAGATACTATGTAATTTTATCATCATATGTATCCCATAAACTGTATGCTCAAGGCACCGTTCTTAGTTCTGTGGTGGGACAGCAAGATGAGCAGATCAGTCCCTGGCCTGGGGAAGCCTGATAGGGGAGGCATGGGGAGAGCATGAGGCAATTCAGTGTTGTGGTAAGGGAGACACGCATTTCTCTCAAGTAGTGAGTGAGTAATCAAGGGAGGAAGCTGATTTGGGATGAAACTTGAAAGAAGAGATGGGCTAGGTTTGTGGGCAAAACCACAGTAGAAGGACATTTCTGACAAAGTAATGGGCACTGTCACGGCAGCCAGAGAGCACAGAGCAGGGAGGGTGATCTGCTGCCCTGAGCGTGGAGGAGGTTGAGCAAGTGAGATGATAAAGGCGGGTGTTTAAGATACATAATGGTTTTGTTTTTTGGCGGTTTTAATATATATTTATCCTGTTGGATTATCTTAAATCGCCTTTGTTGTTCAGTTCCTCAGTCCAACTCTTTTTTTCAACCCCATGGACTGCAGCACACTAGGCTTCCCTATCCGTCACTGTCTCCTGGAGCTTGCTCAAACTCATGTCTGTTGAGTCAATGATGCCATCCAGCCATCTCATCCTCTGTCACCCCCTTCTCCTCCTGCCTTCAGTCTTTCCCAGCATCGGGTTCTTTTCCAGTGAGTTGGCTCTTCACATCAGATGGCCAGAGTATTGGAGCTTCAGCTTCAAGCATCAGTCCTCCCAGTGAATATTCAATGTTGATTTCCCTCAGGATTGACTGGGTTTATCTCTAAGGGACTCCGAAAAGTCTTCGCCAGCACCACAGTTTGAAAGCATCAATGAAAAGAATGCTTGCTGCTCAGAAGGAAAGCTATGACAAACCTAGACAACGTATTAAAAAGCAGAGACATCACTTTGCCGACAAAGGTCCATATAGCCAAACTATATAGACATGTACAGATGTGACAGTTGGACCATAAAGAAGACTGAACACTGGAGAATTGATGCTTTCAAAATGAATTGACCAGGAAAATATTAATGCAGAAACCAAAATATAGCCATACATATAATTTTTAAAAGTTTTTGGGAATTCCCTGGTCGTCCAGTGGTTAGGACTCTGTGGCTTCCACTGCAGGGGGCATAGGTTGGACCCCTGGTTGAGGAACTAAGATACCTGTTAATACACCATTTTCCATAGATTTATTTACCCTTCAGCTCCTAGAATCAGATATTTAACCCCTTCAATATTAAGTCACTCTTGTGGACTTTTCCCATGAGGAGCTGTCACCTGATAAAAGCTAAATGAATGAATGAAGAAAAGAATGGAAGAGAAAATATATTTGGAGAAAACTGAGATTAGAGACCTCTGTGAGAATGATGAGAGGACTCACCACAAAAAAATTAAGAGGAGAGAACCAGGGAGGGGGGGCGGAGTAAAGACTAGCACAGGAAAAATCTGATTTGGTATTTCCCAAAGGTACATGTGTGTAAGTTTGTGTGTGTTGGGTGTACACATCCTAGTAGTGAAAGCTCTCCATTGAAGTCCAGTGCTCAGTTACTCTATATATGCTCATTTTAGATTTTAAAAATTAAATGTTTTTAATATTTGCTACTGGGGTTCACTTGGCCGTGGTGTTAGAGAGTCATGTATAACATATGATCCATAACAGTGTTCAAAGGGTTGGGAGTTCTGCAGAGAAACAGTGGCATACCCATTCACTCAGTCCATTTGGGAAAATTGCCATGTGTTTGGGCTTATTACTGTAAGTTTACTTGTGTTTGATTATATAGATTTGTGGATTGTATTATTCAGTTTTAACCAAACCCCATAAAATAGACTTAATAATGTGAAGATTCCTACAAAGAAACAGCATATCAGAAACATGAACAAGAATAGGAAACAAGAAAACGGTAGGGTGGGTACTTAAACAGTTAGAATAAGCTTTCCACCTTCCCTGATCTAATCATATTAGAAGGTGGATGAAAAAATTAGAGATTCTCAAGAAACACATTTGACATACAGTACTGATTTCACTGTTACTACTGATGAACCTACTGCTAAGGATCTAGAATGTTGTATGATGTTCAGTAGCATATATTAGTTGTTTATAAATAACTAGAATGAATGTATGCCAGTCTACATAGCTTAGAGCTCAAAAATTCACGAAAACTTGTATAGTAAAATAATTGATGGTCATAATAAATGACACTGAGGTAGACAGAACCTCGCAGTAATCTAGTTTTTGTTTGGATTCAATCACGATGTCTATCATTTCCCCAATAGGTGTTAGTAAAGATCTGCTTAGTAGCTCAGTGTTTTGTGCCAGAAAGCCTTGGGGCTCACTTACCTGTCTTGAAACATAAGAAGCCGGTGAAATATCATATGTTGATATAACCATCTATAATTTCACTTAAAGGTGTGTGGTGTATTTAATAAGTATTATTTTAATTCCTAGATCTTCTTACAGCTCAGCTACCTGAAAGTTTTACAATAGCACTGAAGTTATTTAGTGTGGCCTTGGAGTTAGTAATCAGCAAAATGAGGGTTCCAGTCAATTGTAGATAAAATCAGAGAGGAGCGCATTTCAAGGGAATGCATTTTTTCTGCACATATTCGGTGTATTTTATCTTTTTGGTGTTACTGACTTCACACTTTTTGGCGTATGAAGAAAATCTCTTGCATGTCTTCATGTGGCATCGGCTTGCACTCTTCCAGAAAGGTGCGCTCTGCTTGCCCGTGGTGGGTGCGGCACTGATCAGTGTCCCACCCGAAAGCCGCCACTCTGAAAGGGCCTGTGAAAAACCGCTGTGTGTTTGCAGAAAATGGTCTTGAAAAATAATGTGCTGTGCCCCAGCATTTGAGAAGACTAGGTAAACTCTAGAATAGAAAGTCTGAAGAGATTTCCAGTTTAGTACATTTTGATTGAAACCAGTCATGTATTTCTCTCAGTTATTAAACAGAATATGTAGCACATAAGTTTGTACTGTTTTTCATGGCTCCTGATGGTAGATTATGAACCTGCCATACTGGGCCCAGTAGTGGTAATATTTGCGTGAGTTGAGTTGAATGGTGGTGAGTGCCTTCTTTATGCGGATTCATCTCTTTTGAGCCTCATTTTTTTCGTTGTGTCAACCTTTTAGAAATGTAATGATTCAGTGCCTGCTGTGTACTACATGCTCAAAAGTTGCTCTTGTTTATGACAACAGTTGCTTAGGGAGAGAAGGATACTCTCTGGTGGGGGCCTTAAAGACATAGAGATAGTATTTCCTTCCTGTAAAATTTGGAATGAGAAATCTTTTGAGCAGAATGTGTTTTAGGATGCACTGAATATTTTACTTTCCTTTTTCCTCAGCATCAGCAACAGCAACTTGTGATTGGCGGTACCAGATACTCAGTTGTACATCCCCACATCAATGCACTGCCAATGGTAAGAATTTCTCCTTTTTCTTTTGTCAGAGATTGTCTTAACTGCTCTTTTTATTATTCTTATAATTTTAAGAACCTGTTAAGAATTTTTAAGTTTTTCACAATTGGACAAAATTCATATGTTCCCAAACGGAAGAACTGTTTTTAAAAATATGTAATTTAAGGTACTTAGAAAATAATGTTTGATTATTTATTTATTTTTTTAAGGCAGAACACTTGATTTGAAGATTTCCATTGTCTTTGCTGTGGTTATCAGAATATGAAGAGTACTAAACTCAAGTTACAGTGGCCGTAATAGCTCTTGTGTTTTTGTCCATCAAATTACTGAAATAGTGATATCACATTTCTCGTAATATTTATAGTTAATCGGTGGTTAAATGGCTAAAATTCTACCTGTCTTTAGTAAGTGGATAATTATTAGGAGAACCATTCTTATTTATTTAACAAGGTCGTTTAGAATCTTTTCTCTGTGGAATGAAAATCTGTCCACTGTGTGATACAGCAAAAGACCATAGACTGTGGGAATTGGGATTCGCTCTCTGCTGCATATGTCTTGTGTGACTTTTGGCAGAAGCATTCTTAAAAAATTAAGTGATAGCAGTGGACTGAATTTCTAATGTTCATTCTAGCTAGGCTAAGTGATTGCATCACTGTTACATAGAAATCAGAGTGATTTTTACCTTACAAAAAGTAATTCCTAACATAAGTGGTATGGCTCTGTATTTGGGGGATCAGGAAATAGAATGAATTATGAATTTTTATTTATTTTTTTAAGAATTAATGTCTTCCAACAATGTTTTCTATAGTGCATTATCAAAACTTTTAATTATTTTTACTTAATCACATTTTCATTTTAAATATTAAATTGGGGAGCTATAGAAACTGATTAAGTTTTATGGAACTTGGTGGGAAATTATAGATGCATCTGTCTGAAATAAAAAGTACTAAAAATTAACTAGAACCAGAATGAGAGAGTGCGATACGAAAGTTATCTGTGAAAATATTTCTAGGAAATGATTCATTTTAAAGATGGACTTGTCAGTGTGTTAGGTTTCCTCTGCCTAAACTGTCTTCTGTATTCTTACTGCTGGTGAGAAAATGACCTCTCCCCATCTCCAATCTCCCTTCTCCCTTTTTCCTCCCCCTCAGCAAGTAATGGGGAATGTTGGGGGAAAAAAGGATTTTTGTTCTGTCCCTACCTAGCACGAAGGGTGACATGGTCCTTCATTCATATATGAAATATTTATGGGTTCTTTATGGTACTTGGGTGATTCATTAACCATCATTAAATCTGCTGTTACATCCTCTGGAGCACTGCAGTTTCTCACATAAACAGCTCATCAAGCATTTTGAGTAGCTAACTGTTTTGTTTGAAGTTCACTTTTGAAACCTGTGCATTTTTCTTGGTTGTTGGAGTCTTAGCTTTTTGTGTCATGTCTCCCCCGAGAAATAAGTTGCACAGACCTGTTGGCTGTCTGAGAGCCAATTGTGATGCTACTGGTTCTCTCTTCTAAGTGCCTGCCTTCAAGTGACTTTGTAAAGTACCTCTCACATAGCCTGTGTGTTGTGTTGTTTTGTTTGGGAAGCAGCTTGTAGACTGTATTTTAAATTCAGTTATCTCAAGCACATTTGCCAAATTTTTGAAAAATCCCTGAAGTCATTTTTAAGTCATTTTTATGTATGGCTTATGCTTTACCTCTTTTTATCCTTCTAATACGTTTGGCTTGATTACATCCTTATGCCTCTCTTTCCCTTGAATTTTTTTTTTAATAAATCAGTAGTTAGATTTAAAAGATTAATCTAATTCAGGTTTTTCTGCATTATTTGGGGATGGGGATAGGGTGACAGAAGCCGTACATAGTGAAGCATAAGCTGTAAGTAGCAGTCAAATGTAATATATGAATTTTGTTGCCAATCTGTAAAAGTTCAAATTAAAATGATATATGGTGATACTAAGAAATTATTGTCATCACCTTACACTACCCCAAAACCAAATAAACCAACCCCCTAGCCCTCACAACAGCCAGAAACTGTCACAGGAAATAAAGTAACAAGTACAGCAAGAATTCAAGGATATCAAACCAGTCCATCCTAAAGGAAATCAGTCCTGAATATTCATTAGAAGGACTGATGCTGAAGCTGAAGCTCTAATACTTTGGCCACCCGATGTGAAGAGCTGACACATTAGAAAAGACCCTGATGCTGGGAAAGATTGAAGGCAGGAGGAGAAGGATGAGATGGTTGGATGGCATCACCGACTTGATGGACATGAGTTGGAGCAAGTTCTGGGAGCTGGTGATGGACAGGGAAGGCTGGCGTGCTACAGTCCATGGAGTCACAAAGTGTTGGAAGTGACTGAGTAACTGAACTGAGGGTGACAGAACGTATTGTAGGGGGTACTAAGTAATTTAAGGAGAGGCATATAATATTGATTTGTCTCTGTTTGTGACCATTGATGGTCATTACCTAGATCACCTCCATTATTTATTATCTGTAGTATTTCTATAAAAAGAAACTTCCCTCGTTAAGTATTTGGTTACTCTGTGGCACAGTTTGCACAGAAAAGGCATACCAAATTCTTGATTCTTCCCTTTATTTACCAGTTTTCTGTATCTGTAGCTCTATTCCTGTTTTGTACATAAGTTTATCTACCAATTTTTAAAGTGCTAAGTTGTTTCCTAGAATGCTGGGAAAAGTAGACCAGAAAAAACTCTTACAAAAAGTGTCTCTCTGAGCTTGTGAATTTAAATAATTTGATTTTTTACTGCATTGCAGTTTTTATCCTTGGGATACTCAGATTGTCTTAGCCTAGGGAGCCTTTTTAGGTTGACTTCTGAGCGTTTTTGATAGCTCTCTGACCCCTGCTTTGTTACATGGCAGGGTGTTCCTGAGCTCATCTTCCACGTGTCCTTCCTCAGCCCTCACCTCAGCTGTGTCTCCAGAAAGCCCAGTTCCTTTTAGTGAGAAGCAGTATGTAGAGCCACAGTTTTGTGCTGAGGGCATTTGTTGTTTTCTGGATATCTATCTGGTGTGTCTGTGATACATCTGGTAAAAATTTTGGATTTTAATTTTTCAAGCTTAAATTCTTTGATTTCAATATTGCCATCCTTTCTCATGCTGAAAAATGTCTTTTTCTAATGGTATTTATGTAAACTTGTTTCTTTTGTAACTTTATATTGCATATTAGTATAATGCTATATATGTATTTAACATGTGTAAAACATATTAAAACCATAAAATAAAGTGTGTAAGATATAAATATGTAAATATATAAAATAAATAAAATATTGTACATAGTATAATTTTTATATTTATAAATAATATTTATATATCCAAACCATTACCACCAATATGATTACTGAAAACTGCAATTTTAATTTTTTTTTCTTTTGCCCATATCCCACTGGGGTTTACATTCAAAGTAAATCCACTTATATGATTTTTCCACCAACTTGGTCAGAATCAGGTCCATTTGTTTGATTTTATTTTTAATTCTTAGCATTTAAAAATACTGATTTAATCTTGTTTATAATTTTATGTAAAACACTGATACTACTTCAAAATGAAGTATGTACTTAGTTTCTTCTCCTTATAGGTAACCAAGTTTACCTAGGTTGCTATTTTTAAAAATATAAATAAACCTGTGTGGGTCTATAGACACACAAACACACACTCACACACACACACACACACACACACACACATATATATACACACACATGTTTTGTATGTACAAGTAGAAGACAAGCTCAGTAACACCCTGTCATGTAACAAAGCAGGGAAGCCATCAGAGGCCAGAGTCCTATCAAAAACGCTCAGAAGTCAACTTAAACGTTCTGTATAGTTCTGTATAGACGTCAGCAGAACGTTTTGGAGACCAGTGTATAGAATTAGTCCTCTGTTTTTATAATAGCTGAGTAGTAGTTCATTACCTAGATGTAGCTTAGCTGTTTCATGAATGAGAGTTTTAGGTATGAGCATAAATGTTCATGTAATTTTGAGGCAGCTTGCCAAATTCTCTTCCTCAGGCTTTCTGCCATTCTCTGTTTTTCCCAGTACTGTGTGAGGGTGCCTGTCTCCCCACTTGTAAACAGTATGTAGTCAGAACCTTTTGGCCGCATACATACTTTATCTCATAGTTGGAATACGGTGTCTCAGTTTAGTTCTCATTTGCATCTGACGTGCTTTAGAGCAGTTTGTGTGTTTTTTTTCCTTTGAACTCTTCCAAAGATAAATTTTCATTTTCAATAAAAGACTATCCATTTTGTCGACCAGTCCCTTTAGGCCTTCTCTTTTCTCTTTTTTTCTAATTCTCCAGTCATCCCACAGCTTCTAAAACTTAATTTGGTTTAACAAGATTTTCCTACTAAGAATAGAACCTCACTGACCAGTTGTCAGGTTTGATTTCTGTAGAATCAGACCCTTGATTATAACCATTTTATTTGAAAGCTAAACCCAGAAAGTTCCTGTGAGGAAATAAGAAAAGGAAGATGAGACCAGTACAGGATACAGGTTAACGTTTTAGGCAATTGGGACAGTGTCTTGTTGGGACCTTTGGAAGCCAGTGTAGAACATGCACCTTAGTTCTTCCACTCAGTAGTCACGAAAGGGGCAGTTTGTCCAACAACTCCATTCCTTACTGGTGGAGTTATGCTTTGGAAAGGGCAAGACATCAGCTCCTTAGTGCTCTCCCCTGACCTAACTGTGGCCAGAGATGACCTTTAGGTGTTTGCAGTAAGAAGGTGCCTACGTCCTAAGGAAAACGGTGATCAGGGCTTGTGGCCTGGGCACTGCCAGTGTCCATGGACTGTTGTGTCAGTGATATTCTAGTCTCCTTGCAACTACATTTCTCAGTGTAAATTAATCTCATTCATAAATTGCCCTACTGTATTTTGTTAACATCTATTCTCCTAGAACTTGATTGTTCTAAGAGAATTGATAAAAGTAAATTATGACTTGCTCAACTGAGGAGAAGACCCCAGAGTTATAACCTTTTTGAGAGGTAACTCCCAAGAGCAGTGTGGTGTGTATTGAGGAGCTAACGATCTGTTCCTTTTTATTCTCCACTTCTCAAGAATATCATCTATGAAGTAATTTGTTCTGTTCACTGTAGAAGAGTTCATTATTATTTTCGTCCACTGCCGTGATTTTGAGCTGGTGTTAGTAACTGCGAAGCATGAATGGTGCTGCCTTATAGACAGGACGTGTGAAGTGTTCATTTTATTTTGGTGGAGAATTTATGTCCCTGAAGAACTAATTTTCAGATCAACAGTAAGAGTTACAGTGAAAAACTCTCTTAGTTTTGTGGATTTTTTTTTTTTCTTCCCCTTTGAATGGATGGAACTGAAAATAGTAGCTACAGGCTGAATTTCTTTCAGAAGTGTCTGTGCTTTTGCATATGTCTGAGCAGGTATCCCTTTGAAAAACGTGTGGTTGATTTTCTGTAAAAGCAAAACAAATGATAAACTCAGAAAAGCAGAGCACATGCACATTGGAGTTGTATTTTTTTTATAAGATTCTTTTTGATGTGGACCATTTTTAAACTCTTTATTGAATTTGTTATACTATTGTTACACTATTCTGTTTTATAGTTTGGGTTTTTGACCACAAGATATGTGGGGTCTTATCTCCCTGACCAGGGATGCACCCCTTGCATTGGAAGGCAAAATCTTAACCACTGGACCACCAGGGAAGTCCCTGGAGTTGGGTTTAACTGAATGCCTTCATCTTTACCATTGGATTTGTTGTGTATTGTGTGATGTGAGGCTGATATGACTGACCAAAATGAAACCCGAGTGATTGTGGTATCATTTAGAAGGCAAAGAAAGTGTAGATTCTTACATGGATTTAATCCTTATATTAATAGTAGTAGTTGACTTATTACGGTGGAATAGTTAAACTTGTTATGGTGAGTAGCCGTATGGTGTAATAATTAACTTGCTATGGTGAGTAGCAACTTAAAAATTGATCTTCATACGTCATATAATCTTGGCCTCTGTTCTACAATTTCTTAGTATGGGGTACCATGCAACCAAAAATAAAGTCTGGCTCTTCATGTCTCAAGGAGCCCAAAATAAAGTGAGCAAGGACTTACACCCACATAAAGGGATGAATATTTAATGGAATAATGTTAAAACAAAAGGTGTTCTGTCATTGATTATTTTCTGGCTCTATTTTTAAGTTTTTCCAGCTTATGCTGACTGTACTGTGTTAAACTCAATCTTCATAGGATCAGGCACATCTAGGGTTGGGCTGTGCCGTGTTTTGCTCACTCAGTCTTGTCTGACCTTTTGCGACCCTTTGGACAGCATCCCACTAGGCTCCTCTGTCCATGGGATTCTCTGGGCAAGAATATGGGAGTGGATTGCCAATTTCTTCTCCCGAAGATCTTCCCTATCCGGAGATCAAACCTGCATCTCCTGATTAGAATTGGGCTCCTGGTCTAATACTAGCAATATAACCAGATTTGAAACTACAAACCATATTTCATGGATGTATTGAAGCCATTTGGAGTCTTCTTTTCCTTGCTTTCTTTCATCAATCCATCCCCCTTTCCAGGGCATAATACTGCTTTTTAAAAACATTTGAGTTTTAGTTTTTTGTTCCAAAGAAAAAACTAACATACTGAAGTGTTTGAGAGGTAAAAGACAGAAACTGCCAAATTTAACAGATACTGTTTGTTGTCGTCTTCACGTTCTGTCCTTTTCTGCAAGCTAGTTAATTTCAGTCATATCTTTTGATGTTTCTCCTGATTCTTTTAAACGGAATTTCTTCACAATGTCTATTTTGTCTCCTATGCTATGATTACTATTTCCTCCTGTCAGGAGGACCTGTTTTTTAAAAAAGATGTTGATGTTCGTATTTTTCTACCTACTCTATAGAAAAGACCATCTCACTTGACATTCATTTCCAGTTAAATTTTAGTGGAATCATGTGAGTTCATTGTAATCTGATATTTTTAAAAAATGACTAAATATAGGGGTTTATGAGTTTAGAACAAATCAGAGAGAGATATTTTAAATATGTAGGAGACACCAAGACATTTTGATTAGCTTACAGTTTTTTGACACATTAAAAAATGTAAATTAAAATCAGACCAACAATGGAAAGATGAGTGAGTGTTCTGAAAGAGAGTAGATAGATATTTAAATATCTGTGTAACTGTGAGGCTGTTACCATCTCTGTTTTGTGGATGAGGAAACCATTTTTCCTGTTCATAATGGCTTAGATAATAAATTGCAAAGTCTGAAGTCTGAACCAAGTCTTTTCCCACAGTTTTTTCCTCTCTTTAGAGAACATGTCTGTATTTCTGTTCTGAGGTGGAAATGATAGTGTCTGTGGCATGATGGAATTGGAGTGGAACTCTGGGTTGTCACAGAGATTGTGTGTTGCCTTTTATATTACATGAGGGATAGTTAAGGAATGAAATTGTTGTAGAGGCCTTTAAAAAAAATTATATTTGCATTTGCAAATTTTCTTAAGCTTTTTGTTATTTTCTGACTTCCCTTGTGGCTCAGCTGGTAAAGAACCAGCCTGCAATGCAGGAGACCTGGGTTCTATCTCTGGGTTAGGAAGATCCCCTGAAGAAGGGAAAGGCTACCCACCTCAGTATTCGGGCCTGGAGAATTCCAAGGACTATAGTCCACGGGGTTGCAAAGAGTCAGACAGGACTGAGCGACTTTACTTGTTTCTGACAGGGCAAATTGTTGTTTTCATTGGAAGGGGGGATTTGATATTTTGCCTGAAACTTCAGAAGCTAAGTATCACAGTGAAGCATCTGAATTGAATATTGTGTACTTTTAAAACACATTTTGTGTTTCGTTCACCAATCTTTTAATTCATTTGATGGAGGAATGCTTTTGTTTCATAAAGTCTTTTAATGTATTCCTTGTACACTTTCTCCCCTCAGTTGCAAATAGGATAGGATAAGCAGTGGTTTTCCATAGAAATAAATAGTTAATTTATTTATTTTGAAATGATCCATAAGTCATTTGTCTACTTTTCCCCCCTTTTATTGAAGTTTCTACCTGTAGTAGGGATGGAAATTTATTTCAAAACCAGGCTTTCTCTGATTTGTCCTTCTGCCCGTAACAGAACAGGTCTCATAACCATCCTTGGTAGACTCTGGAGGGTGTGTGTGGGGGGGGTGTGTCAGACAGATAACTCATGAGACACCCTGGCCTTGTTTGCTCTACCTCACGTCCCCCTGCCCTCCCACCCCGTGTGTGTGTGTGTGTGTGTGTGTGTGTGTGTGTGTGTGTGACCTCACGACACAGATAACTCATGAGACACCCTGGCCTTGTTTGCTCTACCTCACGTCCCCCTGCCCTCCCACCCCATGTCTGCACCTGCACTGGGTAGTGTGGTAGCCACCATGATGTGTAACTGTGGAACACTTGAAAAAATGACCAATTGTAATTCACATATGCTGTAAATATAAAATGTACTCTGGATTTTGAAGAGATTTTTTGGTTTGTTTTTTAAGTGAAATCTTAATCTTGCATGGATTTCAAGAGATGATATTGTTTGACTTCCAATTTCCATTCTCTGTAGAACAAGAACAGGTCATTCCTTTATTGACATGCATGTTTGAATATATTGGATTAAATAAAAATAGACTATTAGAATCAATTGCTACCTTAAAAAAATTTTTTTTTTTCCTCATGAGGTTACTAGAAACTGACAAACCTTTGGTTAGCATTGTATGTCTGTTGACAGTGTTCTATACCTTGCTGATCACAGCTACCTGATTTAAAGCATCTTTAAAGGTTCTCCTTGTCTGCCAGAAACAAGTTATTAGAGCAGTGAGAACCTTCAGGAGCCCTGCGAACATGGCACTGGAAGTGGTGCAGGGGATGTGGGCTGCTGTCTGCAGCCCGCGTGCCATCTCAGCGCCCAAAGCACCCTCCCCTGGGGGCCGCACACCCGCCCAGCTCTGCTGGCGATGCCAAATCCACAGAAAAACACGAATGGATAACAACGAAAGCAGTGTTGGAACAGTGGGAAATAGCAATTTTGCACGGGAAGCTTTTGGGAGATATTTGGGAGATGTTGTTTACCGTAATCTACCTGAAGTTGGGGCAAAATTGAACAGACAAGGAGTCTGGTGCTTTGGAAAGTGTGAAAGCTGCTAGTGAACTCGATTCTCCTCTGTCAGGAAAAGTAACTGAAATTCATAAAGCTCCAGCAGAAAATCCAGGACTTGTCAACAGATCTTATTATGAAGATGGTTAGCTAATCAGGATGACACTCAGTAACACTTCAGAACGAGATGAGTGAGTGAAGAAGCATATGAGAAATACATACAATCTATTGAGGAGTGAAAATGGAACCCCTAAGTAAACTAGTTTGAAACAACTTAAAAAAAATTAGGATCTGGGGAAACTGGAATGACTCTCAGAAAGTTCCTAAAATTAGGTCATGGGACTACATTACAAAGCTTAAGTTGTCATTATTCATTTGTAAAATGAGGACCTAAATGTTAGAGAAGGGATGCTAATCACTTAGTTTTGGTAGAGCACTATAACTTGAACCAAACCCCCTCATTTGTATTTGAGTTTTCTTTTAATCTATGTCATACAAACTTTATAGAATTTGAATATTCTTCAGAGGTGAATCATGAGTGCTTTCACAGGACCTAAAGAGGAGATAGAAAAATAAGAATTAAAGCATCTTTATCAGTTTCCCTGGTGGCTCCAACAGTAAAGAATCCATCTGCCAATGCAGGAGACTTGAGTTGGATCCCGGGGTCAGGAAGAGCCCCTGGAGAAGGAAATGGCAACCCACTCCAGTATTCTTGCTTGGAGAATCCCATAGAGAAGAGGAGCATGGTGGGCTACAGGCCATGGGGTCACAAGGAGTTGGGTACGAATGAGCGACTGACATGTTGAAAGCGTCTTTGCTAGAGATCTGTAGGTTTTTCCCCCCTCCACTACAGTTAAGAGCTAAAGATACAGACTGTCAGGAGAATTTTCTTTTATTAAAATTAGACTTTTATTCTCATCTATTTATGTTATTCTCTTATTCAGTGTTTGCTCTCCTTTGTGTATACTTACTTCCTTGTGAAATCACTTTTCCCTTGATTTTTCAGTCATAAAGTTTCCATGTGGTTCTTCTTATATTTTCTACTTACGAGTTTTTACCATCATTTCAAGTGCCTACCCTTACTCTATGGAGAATGGACTATTAAAATAGCTGCCTTATCTTTGATAATTCTCACCTCTAGATCATCCCTTGAGACTGACACTTGTTCCTGCCTTTTTCTTTGAGAATTAGATTTTCTTGATTCTTTGTATGTTGAGTAACTTTTGTATTGTATCCTCTCAGGAGATTATTATTATTCTGTTTGAAACCAGACAGGTCCAGACTGAACTTTCTGTGTCATGGACAGTGGCCCCACTGTGAGTTCAGTGTTCAAAGCCTTTATTCTGCTGCTTCGTGCCTTCTCACGTGCACACCTCCGGCTCAGTGTGGGACCCTGACAATAGCTCCTGTCTTCAGTTCTCAAAACCTTTGCCTATTTGAGTATGTTTTGCACACACATCTTTGGATGAACTTAGGCCTTGTGTTGGTTCGTATACAGAATTACAGGATCCAGCTCCCAGAGGCCTCTCTTTCTGGTTTGGTTGAGCTACTTTGGTTGAAAGGGACTAGCTCAGTCAGGGTCTTGAGAGAGAGAAACATGGGAAAAGGGGGTTATGTCAATTGCAGTTTTGAATATGTGTACTTTTAAGAATAGTAGCAGGTTAGAATTACCAAAAATGGAGTAGTGGTTCCTGTCAGACAAATCGTCCCACACGTGGTGACAGCCATCTCTGGACAACATATGGAAAAAAGTATGAGAACATTGTCCAGCAAACAAGTAGAAATAGAAACGGGGTTGGAGTGGCCGTGGGTGAGTTTCCCCAGTTGACGGTGTTCTCCTGAGAGCAGGCTCCTCGGGGGTGGTTTGCAGTTTTAACCTGGCTTGAGGAACCAGGCAGCTGAGAACTACCACAGCAGCTGCAGAGCAGTGGAGCCAGCAGGAGGAAGACGGAGGAGGTCTGAGAGAGGAAAGCACCTCAGAGGTCGAGGACCAAGTCCTGGGTATAAACTCTGTCAAATACCGGGGCCGACCCCTAAACTTGGAAACAGTTCGGGTATCAGCAAGAGAGTAGGTAAACTGTGCTTTATTTGTGTCACAGAGTATTACTAACAGTTGAAGGAGAAAACTGTTGGTACCTGAAGCAATTTGTACTAAACTCTAAAACATGCTGAGTGAATGTAGTCTCACATGAAACAGGACATAATGTATGACTCCTTCCTTACACAGTGTACTGAAAACAGGCAAGTATCTGTTGTGTGTTGGGGCCGGGGCGGGACAAAGATAATTACTGTTGGGGAAAAAATGATTGCCTGGGCTTAGAAATGGAAACATGGCTGCTGGGGACAAGAATTAAGTAAGAAAAGGCATGTGGGAACTTTCTAGGGTGATGGCAGTGTCCTGTTAGGGATTTGAGTTACTTGAGTTTGTGCATTCGTCAAAATTCATTGAATAGTGCACCTGTACATATCTGTAGTAGTTTGCAAGAATTCTTTCTTTAAAAGAAAAATTGTACTAAATACTCTATTATAGTTAATGATAGGCAGTTTGAAGTATATATGGGTTTATGTGAACGAAGTTTACTGATAGCTGTCTTTTTTGAAGTGCTTCAGAAATTAAGATTAGTTAATGCTGCTGCTGCTGCTGCTGAGTCACTTCAGTCGTGTCCGACTCTATGTGACCCCATAGACAGCAGCCCACCAGGCTCCCCCATTCCTGGGATTCTCCAGGCAAGAACACTGGAGTGGGTTGCCATTTGCTTCTCCAATGGGTGAAAGTGAAGTCGCTCAGTCGTGTCCGACTCTTGGCGACCCCATGGACTGCAGCCTACCAAGCTCCTCCATCCATGGGATTTTCCAGGCAAGAGTACTGGAGTGGGGTGCCATTGCCTTCTCCGAAGATTAGTTAATAGATGTGGGTAAAACAGAAGAAAGCATTAATTTTAAAGTCTTAGTGATGGCTGTGTGAATGTTCTTTGTACATTTCTTTGAGTTTTTCTGAAGGTTTGAAATTTTCATCATGAAATGTTATGAAAGATACTAGTAGGCAGTATATCTCTGCTGTTTGTTTTTGGTGACTTTCATAAAAATTGGTATTTCTTTAAATTTGAAAATATTTTAAAGAATTTATCAGTGACATTTTTCTGCCTATGCATTGAGCTCTGAACTGTTCAGGGTGTAGAAAGATAGAAGTAGAAATAAACAAGGTAAGTGGAAAGACAAAACATATACACACAATAATTTGAAGACTTCAGAGTGATAGAGCAAAATCTCACGAAGATCATTTATAATAGTGTGATCAGAGTCAAATGTGAATAGTGGGAAATGGAATCACTGGGGTTGCTTATTTTGAGCAAGTTTTGAAAGTGCTCATAGAGGAAACTTTTAGATTCTCTTTCTCTTCTTTTAATTGGCCAATTGTTGATTGCAAAGTATGACTTAGGGCACATTTATTAGTGTGTTGTATTCATTCTTCAGCAGAGGAATGCTGCATGATTTTAATGCTAGAAATTGTTAGCCAGATTGAATGATGAGAATTTATTTTAAAACTGTATTTTAGGAAAATGGTAATTGTGTGTTAATAAGTTGTTCTATTAAAAAACAGATGATCATAGTTGCTGAATTTTGTAATTCTTTTATAAAGAATTTATAATTATTTTGAGAGATGAGTATAGTGATGTTAGAAATATTAATATACTATCCAGTATTAAGTATAAGCATTCTAAGCTACTCGTTCATTCTTTATCCTCAACTTACTCTTAGGAAATCTATTCTGATAGACTGAATTTTTTTAGGTATATATTGGAATAAATTATAAGTGGATAAAGATGAGAGAAAAATGAAATACTGAAATATAAATGAATTGTGAGATTTTTTAGCCATTAGTTTGATCATCTGTTTCTTTCTATTGACAGTTTTTCTTCCCTTAACCTGAAATGAGAAGTTTGAACAAGATTAAGAACTTATTAAATACATTTACATTTTAGAAAACAAAAAGTTATATATAATTAATTTATATATATATATATTTATATTTATGTATGTATGTATGTATGTATGTATGGCTTGTTAGTTTCTAGTGACCAGAAATAGATTTGGACTTATTTTTGGTCTTTTGACTTTTTAATCTTTCCAGTTGTATTGCAATAAAAAAAAGGGACCATTTCCATTATAACTTTCTTAAAGCAAATATGCTGCAAAAATACAAACAGACGAAAAGCAAATGTGCTGCTATTTTGTATGTAGCTTTAGCAATTTATAATTGTTCCTAGAATTTTGTATTATTGATATCTAAATGAAGCATTTTGGTCTTTGAGAAAATTGTACTGTATACTGACTTACACAAATGTTAGGAATAATTAGAAATGTGTTTCTGTTCTACAGATAGAAATTTAGTGAGGAAAAATCCAGTGGCCTTCTTGCCACATACCAACTGGTTATTTAAACATCAAATTTTCATTTAACCCCTGATCTTGGTACCAAGAGAATAGTGTTTTCTGCAGTACAATCAGTTCTGAATTTTTGAGGAGCTGGTTTACATCTCTATGATAGTGGCTAAAAATAATGCTGCTTATAGTATCCTATCACTAGTAATTATAATAAAACTAGTAGTTTTATTATTAGTAAATAGGCTTAATGTTTAAGTGTCTCTGAAAAAAGTCATGGAGGAGGGGGGAAATAAGGTAGTTTGAGTAGATTGCTGAAAACAGCTTTTGCGCAGAAGAGTGCACCAAAGTATGCTTTCCACATCCATACTGATATCTGTTGTATGCAGTTAGGTGTATGTTTATTTTAGTCAGCTCATTAGGATTATAAGTCAAAATACCTACATTAAAATAGAAAATATTTTTAATGTGAAGGAAAGTTTGGGCACATGGATATCACAACTATTTTAAGACTAGCCAAGAACAGATTTCATTACCATCAAGGATGCTTTGTTTTTGCCTTTGTTTCTACTAGCCAGAGAAAAATTTTATTAGTGATTCTGAGTAACATATTAGGTGCTGTATTGCCAGTGTGAAATGTTCAAGTGAATGATTAATGGAATTGTGTGTATGCCAAGTTATTTTATAATCACTAGGTGATTTGCATAAAGTAAGCTTTAAAAACAAATTTTTCATAGACTATTTCATTATATCTTTGTATATTTTAGAAGATATATGTTACATCCTTTAAAAGGATAGATTTTTGATATTAATAGTTTCCTGATTGTAGAGATATGTTTATTGGTCCTCGTATAGCTAGAGTTTTAAAAATCTGCCAGGTGAGATTCATAGTATTAACATAAATGAAAAGTAAAGGTAAACTATAGCATGAGAGGATCTATGAACTTAAAAAATTTATCAGACCCTAGACCAGTCAGTTAATTACCTGTATTTAGGAAATTGCCGTTAAGAAACCACAAGTTTTTGAGGCACCAGAGCCTTTCCATTATTTGTTACTGATATAGAGAAGCTTGATTTCTTTTAGTGTAGAAAACTTAAACAATACTCTTTTCTTTATATTTCTGTTTGTCACTAGTGGTAAAAAAAAGGCATTTATTTCAGTTAACCTTGTTGTCAAAAGCAGTCAGGTTCTGTTTTGAGAGCTAACAAGAAAAATATTATGCATAGGGAAGGTACACTCATTAACAAAGAAGGGTAGCGTAAGCATGATTATTGTTCTGTTACAAGTAAAAGTAATTGTCTAATTTACTCATCATTTTTTGTGTCATTTTACATTTTGTTCAGTTACTTAATTGAGAATTGAGATCAGTTATGAGGCATTTTATTACCTAAAGTAATTACTAGCCCACAGGTGTTCCTATTCTGTTTTCAAGATTCACTTGGGCAGTCTCATTGGCTAAAGGTGAATTGCTTTTTTGAGGTCATAATTTGGTCACTCACTCCTAATCTGGTTTAGATAATAAGATAACTTAACTAAGGCAGGTATATTGTAAAAATTTTAAGAGTTAGAAAATCATAAAAGTTACGATTTTATATCGTAAAAATCTACTTAAAAGTTATGAAAAGATTGCTTACAGCAGTTCAAAATTTATGAAAATCGTTTTCATCCCTGTTCCACCTGCTGTTTGCAGTGTTAACCTCACTGTTAACAGAAGTCCTACATTTTACTGCTTCTTTCTGTACTCGTCTATAGACTCTCAATGTTAAAGCCAGAAGAGCCCTTTAAGATTATCTAATTCAGCACCCTCATTTTACAGATGAGGAAACTGAGGCCTTGGACTAGAACAGAAGTCTCCTGACTGAGTCCAGGACTCTTTCTGTTACATCATGCTGCCCGATGTTTGCTTATGGAACTCGGCAACATCACATACAGGGTGAGCTTTTTTGTTGTTGTTGTTAAACGAACGCACGAAGTGGTTTGCTGCTCTCATCAGGTGGTGTTGTCATTCTTAACTTTCATTTTTCTTTTTTTACCCATACCTATTTTAATCCACAATATAGCCCAATTACCCATGGACTTATTTTGCTGCTACTACTTCTTGGCATTTGACCATTATTTTTGAGAGTTAAACTCTCAAAATGTGTTTCCTTATCCATAACCACAGTAGCGTTATCAGGCATTACAGCAACAGTAGATTGAAATTCTTACAAGGATGACTTAGGGAATCTTAAATTTAGATTTAAAAAGTGAGTTATAAGTAAATAAGTACAAGAGTGTGTATATGAGATCTAAGAGCAGATGTGATACCAAATATGAGAGCAATCTTTTTGTGAAATAACAAAATCCCAAGAAATATTAGCCAACAGTGTGGCATGATTGCTATAAAATGCCTTATCCTGTGAACTCATGGACTTAGATTCATTTGTGTTTTAGATTATCAGTTTCTGTGTACTCATAGTGTCCTGATTTTGGCTAGTGAGAGCCTCTTCAGGTTGGTACCTATGTCCTTTGGATAAGACCTTAGAAGTTTTAAGTAGCTATCTTGCTTTTTGGTTTGACACAGTGTCAGTAGGTTTGTGTGGTTTTCTAAGGTAACTCAAGGACTTTTAAGTTCTTGTAATAAGGTAAAGATTTATAAGTTTCTGTAGGACCAAAGTATCATTTCCACTAACTCATTCATTAATCAACACTGTCCATCATTAATTTTGCTTTTTGTAAAAGTAGGAGAAAACAAGATCTTTCAGCTTAAACAAAATCAGTGTGCTTCTCTTGTGTATATATTTTAAAATCTCTTGTTTCATATCACTGAAATAACCATGATGTTAACCTTGAGAATTTTGGGTAAACTAAAGCACTAATGCTCAGCTATGAATGTTGGATAAATTTGGATTGGACAGGATACTGCCATCACAGTTACACCTTACATCACTTACATATGTATAATATGTTTATGTCATTGGAACATATGTATATTACTAGAACATACACACACATATATGTTACTTGAATTCTTTGCCTGTTTAACTGTTTATCTGCAATTTTAAAGGGCCCCTATCCAGTTAACTAATTGTGTTTCAGGTGAACTAAATCAGAGGTCCAGAGATACTATGTGACCGTAGTCTTCCTGAAAGGATTATCTGTGGGGAGGATTGTAGATGTTTTATTTTGACAAGGGCATAGTACATCAATTGTGCTTTGATTGTTTCTTAGGCATGAGGGCTAGCTTTAATGACTTCTGGAGGGGTGTGTGTGTGTATATTGTTGCTGTTCAGTTGCTCAGTCTTGTCCAACTTTTTGTGACCCCATGGACTGCAGCACGCCAGGTTCCTCCATCCTCCGCTGTCTTCTGGAATTTGCTCAAATTCTTGTCCATTGAGTCAGTAATGCTCATCTAACCATCTTATCTTCTGCTGCCCCCTCTCCTGTTGCCTTCAGTCTTTCTTAGCATCAGGATCTTTTTCCAATGAGTCAGCTCTTCACATCAGGTGGCCAGAGTATTAGAGCTTCATTTTCAATCCTTCCAGTGAATATTCAGAGTTGATTTTCTCTAGGATTGACTGGTTTGATCTTCTTGTTGTTAATAGCTATTATGTGCTAGAATGTAAAGTATAGACTGCCTTTTAAATGTTTGTAATTTGATAGTGACTGAAAAATATGCATAATATAAAATGATAGAATAACAATGTTAACATGTAAATTATAAATTGGTTTTCATGCACTTGTACTACCTGTGAGGTTTTTAGAGTAGATTTTATTTCTATTTTACAGAATAAGAAACTGGGGCTTAGGGTAGTTAAATGACTTGATTTAATGCTTTAATGTCAAAAACAATAACATTTGAAAGAAAATACAAATAACTCCAATTTCTAACCTAAAAACTTTTTTTTTTTTTACTACTGCCCAGCTTTGAAAAGGGTTTTTCTAAAATTGTGCTTTATGGGTACAGGAGGAAAGGAGGAAACACCTTTAATGTTGACATTTGAATAGTCTTCATAAGGAGATGACATTTGAGGAATAGGAAAAATTTTAACACTTGTAGTTGGAACAAAGAGCTTAAAAAGCATAAGTGGGAATTAGGGGTTTGTTAGAATATTTTTTACTCACTTGAATGTAGAGTAGATTCAGAGAAGATGCTGTACAGTCAGATGGATACTTCAAGATCATACACTGGAGAAGGAGAACTTAAATGCTTCTGTAAACAATTTAGAGTGAATGTGGAAGCTAATAGGTAGTCATAAATACATATGATATAATCAGCATTATATTTTATGTGTAGATGTCAGAAGATAGTATGAAGAGACTTGGAAGTCATTGAGGGTATTGCAGTGGTACAGGTGATAGGTACTGCAAAAAGGAAGGCATGGCTGAAAGGGGAGTTTTAAAGGTAAGAGATAGCAGGTAGAAGCTGAGATAGAAAGTTGAATGCAAAAAAAATACTGAAATTTAAATTGTAGTGAATTACAGAATTAGTAATAGTTATGGACAGGAGGAGAAACATTTTGGGAAGTATAGGGCATAAGTTGCTGAGTGATGATAACTGAAAGGATATAGATATCTGTGCTTAGTCAGCTGGAATTAGGATTCCTAGGTGGCTCGAGGTAAAGCATCTGCCTGCCAGTGTAGGAGATGTGGATTTGATCCCGGGGTCGGAAAGATCCCCTGGAGGAGGAAATGGCAACCCACTCCAGGTATTCTTGCCGGGAAAATCCCAGAGTCCCATGGACTATGGACGGCTGTAGTCCATGGGGTCTCAAAAAGTCAGCTGGACACGACTGAGCGACTGAGCAGGCACATATGCAGCTGGAATTGGAATGTTTGGAATGGGAAAGATGGGTGTGTGTGTTAGAGTTTGGCATGTAGATGGACAGATGGTGGTTTTGTAATTCTTCAAAGTGGATGAGATCCTTAGTTGGAGGAGTTGAGTGAAGATCAAAGGGCTAAAAAGAAGTCAGCTATATACTATTAGGGCAGGAGGAAAAATCAGTGAAATGGACAGAATCAGAAAGTCACACGTTGGAAGTTTAAAGTTTTTTTTTTTTTTTTAATCTTAAATTCTGGAAATGGCAAATAGTATGAAATAATGAAGGCATATGAAGACCTGTTGAATTTGGGGGTGATTAGTAACAAAGTTCTTTGGAGTCCATAAAATTTTAACAATAACAAAAATATTTTCTTCTTTATATGCTTAAACATATTCTTTTACTTAAATGCATAGATACACGTTTTGTCACGTATTCTTTCTTTTGCTCCCTCCCCCATCAGTTCAGTTCAGTTGCTCAGTTGTGTCCAACTCTTTGCGACCTCATGGACTGCAGCACGCCAGGCTTCCCTGTCTATCACCAACTCCCAGAACCTGCTCAAACTCATGTCCATTGAGTTGGTGATGCCGCCAGCCATCTCATCCTTTTTCATCCCCTTCTTCTCCTGCCTTCAGTCTTTCCCAGCATCAGGGTCTTTTCTGATGAGTCAGCTCTTCATATCAGGTAGCCAAAGTATTGGAGCTTCAGCTCCACGAGTTTATTATTTTTAATGACTTTACAATCCATGAATATCATGAATGTACCACGATCTTGGTTTGATTCTTCCCCTTAATGGGCATTCACTATACTATACTCCCACCTTTTTGCCATTAAAACCCAGTCTTCTAATATAAACATCCTTAGGAACTTGTGTTTTTATCTCTCTGTATTGTAGAGTATACATCTTAGTTGAACTCTGTGAATTTGCAACTGTGTGACCACATTTTAACAAAAAAGGCAGATTCTTATTTTTCCAGTCTAATATTTTTACTTTTAATAAGAATTACCAGATTGTTTTCCAAGGGTTTTTTTCTTTTTTACATTTCCACTTGCACTACATGGGGATAACGTTGTATTTTTCAATTGAATATAGTGTTTGGTCATTTGAAATTGTGAAATTGTGTTCATTTCTTTTGTAAATATTTAAAAAATTTTGGTCTTTTAACTAGAGTGTTTTCTCATCTCTATTTATAGATGTGTATTACTGGAGCAGAGAAAAGCTGTTGTTTTTTATTGGCCACTACTATATTAAATTCCTTTATGAAGGGCTGATGATATTTGCTAATAATGTAATATATCTAGAAGACCCAACAGCTTCTGTGATGGAGACTACTTTTTCTCTTTTGTATCTTTTTCTACTACTTCTTCAGTCAGCACAGAACAATAGGATGAATAAAAATAAAGGTTTTTGAAGTGAGCAAAAAGTCAGAAAGTCCTAATAACTTTTACCAAAGAAGTAAAGCCACCTGAAATTAAGGGGCTTTGAGCTAGATAGAATCCTTCAAGTTTTTGAAAATCTGTAACGGGAAATTTGAGAAGGAAGTTAAAAACGTAGTAAAACGATTGCCAAATAGCTCAGAGGAACAAAATAGTTTTAGACACCCAAATAGTTAAATGTCTTGATGATAGCATTTGTGTTGAAATGTCTGATCTGTGTGAAAATGGAGGGAATGGAGATCCAGTCTAGGTGAATGATGTGGGATTGGAGGATACTGGGAAGCTGGAGTGATGTGAGATGACCTTGAAAACCTGTTCAGTTATACAACCTGAGCAGATCAAAGATATAAGGAGTGAAGAAGTACCACCAGGCTCCCCTGGTGGCTTAATGGTAAAGAACCCACCTGCCAGTGCAGGCAGATGAAAAGAGACACAGGTTCAATCCCTGGGTCGGGAAGATCAGGAGAAGGAAATGGCAACCCACTCCAGTATTCTTCCCTGGAGAATCCCACGGACAGAGGAGCCTGGCGGGCTGCAGTCCATGGGGTCGCATAGAGGTGGACACACTGCAGTGACTTAGTACGCACACACAGTGACAAAGAGGGTGTGTGTGTTTTGTTTTGTTTACAGTTACAGGATTTAAAGATAGAGAAGTTTTTGAAGTATGTAGTGTGATGCAAGCATGGTTTGTATGACATGGGGAACTTGTTAAGACAGACGTGCCTGGGCTGTATGTCTGACTTGCTGAAACTTAATAATTAAGACTTTACCTGGTTGTCACAAAATTTATAACATTACTTTGAAGAAGCTGCACAGGTGATTTTGATACATCACACTAGGTAAGACTAGTAGGCTAGAAATTGGAACGTGGCTTTTTTTCCCTTCATACATAGTGTCATGGTCCCCCTCCACCTCACCCCACACCAAAGAAATGGAGATACAAGTTACTGAAATTAAGAGAGTAGTGGAGATCAATATTGGAGTGGATGAGAGGGAACACTGAATTTTAATCATCAATGGAGTTTTTTGTTGTTGTTGTTCTTTTTAAACATCACTGACCTAGTGGGAAACATTTATTCATTTTGTCAACAATCATTGGGTGCCTTTTATGAATCGAACTGTTATTTCAGGCACAATAGTAGTGAATGATAAGGATTAAGTGTCTGCTCTCACATAGCTTGCATTTTTTTAATGAACACAAATAAGCTGTCACTCCTAGAGTACAGTATTTGTTAACTGAATCACCATGGTGTTTGAAAAATCTAACGTATCCTATACATTATATGAGCCAGTATTGTTTCTGTAGAGTAGTGGTCTATGTAAATAAAAAATTAATTTTGAAATGAATGTTTTCATTTGCTGCTGTTAGCTCTAGCTGCTTTTTACTATTCTTTTAAGTATCACTCTGAAAGCTTCATTTACCACTAATGTAAGGGAAGACAAAAAAGAGGTAAACCCATTTCCATCACATAATGGAAATGAGGAACATTCTTTCCGTTTTGGCAGTCTTGAGTTTCAACACAATATGCTTCTTCAGGATAGAACAGTCCAAAGGGAAATAATTCCAGACTCCTACCTACTGGCTGTGAATAGATTGGAAACCTTTCCAAAGTTAGATAACCCTGTGATAACTGATTGAGTACCCAGAAACTCAGAAAGGGGATGAAGTTCTTCTTTGTTTGATCTTCTTGCTCTTCCTCTCCCAACCCATATCTCTGTATAAGTTTTGGAAAGAGCAGATGCTTTGTTTTCATCTCCATTTTGCAGTCACTATTTTCATGGGTTCAGTTTTGCATACTACTCACACCTAGTACTAGAGCCATCCCTCTTAGTTTTTTTTTTTTTAACCAGCTTTTTAAAGAGAAAATGATTGTATATTTACACATAAATGTTTTGAGGTTTTAATTAATATTAGGGCAACCTAAACCAGGAGGGGAAAACTGTTCCCTTCAGCTCTAAAGCCTAGGATTCTTAATATTTTATGTATTATAGGTTGTATCAATTAACAGTTATCTTGTATCAGCAGGCCCAAAGAAAATTCTGCCCTAAAAAGTAAGTTTAGTTATATAATTGAGGTTAAAAACAAAGATTTTTTTTCCTGATTTGTATTTTATTTATTATAATTTATATTTTGATCTTTTAGGTCATTTGTTGTTTAGCCACTAAGTTGTGTTTGACTCTCTTGCGACCCCATGGACTGTAGCTTGACAGGCTCCTCTGCCCATGGAATTTTCCAGGCAAGCAGAGTGGATTGCTGTTTCCTTCTCCAGGGGATCTTCCCAACCCAGGGATCAAACTCATGTCTCCTGCATTGTCTAGTGGATTCTTTACCACCGAGTCACCAGGGAAGCCCTTTAGCTCAGTAGAGTACCTATAAAATGCCTAAAAACCTTGCAGCAGTAGAATGAAAATAGGTATGATTTGTGGGAATAGTTTTAGTCTTAAAAACTTATATGATTTGGTTCAAATGCTTATAGTTCTGACATATGTATTCATTTTCATATAACCTTTTATTTGTAACATTTTTATCATAATGGTTACTTTATAACTATAGGTATTTTAATTGAAGTTGAGTGGTTTTGATGTGTGCCCTGAAAAACTGTTGTATTTTTTTTTTAAGAATGTTTCTTTTTCCTTTAGTTCAGAGAATTGTGTAAGAAAATTCTGCTCTGAAGAGTGACTTTAGTTGTATAATTGTGGTTAAAAACAAAGATTAAATATCTGTTTACCGTATGGTAATCAAGGATTTGTTTTTTTTTTTAACTATACTAATAAAGCTTACTGTCAACTCCTTAATATTTTCAGAGGAGATCAAAGTGATTCTGAAGTTGATGTCTCTGGGTGAAGACAGTATTTTCTTTTCCCTAAATGTAATTTCTTCTTCTCCAAGAAAGAGATGAGGTTGGGAGCTATGAGAAGAAAAGCACTCTTACCCTCTAATTTCTGCCTTAGGGGTGGGTGGGTGGGGTGTGTGTGCGTGCGCTCACTATTTATGGGGGGGTGTTAGCTATTTATTGAGGCTTTGTGTGTGCGTGTTTGTGTTTTAGCTATTTATTGAGTAGCTGGCATGCATTTGCATCATATTGAAGAAAGCAGGCTATTCTAATACCTGTACTTGAGAAGCAGGAAATTGATCAGCAATTTAATAGTCTGCTGAAATGGAACGTGTCTAGATAAATTAATACCAAGTTGTCTTCTCTGTAGTTGTTTACTTTTCAGAAAAAGGAGAGTCAGGCCCAGGACTTCATATTCAAATCAGGGTCAGAAAACTAGGATGCATGTTGAGTGTGAAATAAGTCATTGTTTTGTCTCTGCACTCTCTGCCCTCATTCTTCTAGATTTCCCTGTCCTTCACATTCATTAATATGGAGAAAACACTAAGCTTTAACTGTTACAGTGTTCTGGAAAAGATGAAAGCCTGATGAGAAACTGGAAGAGATAAAGAGAGTTAAAATTGTTATTTTGTCTCCCCAGTAACATTTCAGATGGTTACTTTTATTAAACAGAATCCAAACAAGATCTGCACACTGCTTTTGGTTGCTAAATTCCAATCACTTCCACCTATTAGTAGAAATAAATTTGTCTTGTCATATTCCCCACACTCTCGATTTGGCTAGACACATGGCTTTGCTGGTGGCCCAGATGGTAAAGAATCTCCCTGCCTTGCAGGAGACCGGGGTTTGATCCCTGGGTTGGGAAGATCTCCTGGAGGAGGGCATGGCAACCCACTCCAGTAATCTTGCTTGGAGAATCCCCATGGACAGAGGAGCCTGGAGGGCTACAGTCCATGAGGTCGCAAAGAGTTGGACATGACTGAGAGCTAAGCGCAGCACATCCTTGTGGAATTACTAATATATTCTGTTGTCCTCCTGTAACTTCTGTGAAGTGATAGTTAAGAGGTGTGATTAAATTTACTTTTCTTTGATTATGAAGTCTTCTTTTTTCTTCCTTCTGCCTCACCTTGAGGCATAGACCATCTGGTTGTGTCACTTTTTGTGGTGTTGATGTTGATAAGTCTAATATACCCGTTATAAAACTCCACATCAGATTTCCCCCTGGTGGTCATAGTGCCCATTAATGATTGTTGCCTAGATTTTAATTTTCTTAAGGATAGGAAATTGTTGTTTTTAAAATCCTATCATTGTTTTTGCATTGATTAGCTGGAATTCTGTAAAGAAGGGCTCTTCCTAGTCAAGTACTGGGATATTCTGAAATAGAACTTGCACAACAAAATCAGGGTATGTGCTTGATTTGTTTTAGTTACCAGTTTTTAGACTGATGAGTTGGTGATGCCCTCTCAAGGTGACCAGTGATGTGAAATTTATTTTTAATTTTTATAATCTCATGGATTAAGAACTATTTTTGAGGTGTTGTAATCCATTGTGGTTCCTGTCTCATTTTGACATGATGCACGTGGCCTTTGGTTGTTTCCTTGCTTTCTTGCATGGCAGGATGTTCCAGGTTTTCTGCTTCAGTCCTGGAATTGGTCATTCCTCCAAAGCGGTTTTTTTTCTATGGGATATGTTTATTTAGAGACTGCAATCAAAGCATGGAGTGCTATTTACTACTGGGTTATCATTAGTTGCTGTAAGTCCTTTTTAGAACAAGGAAATGTGTATATTTAGTAGGAGAAATAAATCACAAATTCCTGCGTATATTTCAGTTCAAATTTAAGGTTACTCTAAGGTTTTAAAGCTTGATTTGTATTGTATGATTTTATTAAAAATATATCTGCATTATAAACATTAAAATTATTTTTTGTATTAAATTCCATCACATAAGAGATTTTTTCATAAAAGTAAAATGACCATACTTATTTATTATTAAAAAAAAAAAAGTGTTCCCTGGGATAATGTGACACGTTTATCTTGTCTTCTCATACTCCCTAGCATACTGCAGTGTATTCTTCAGGGGTAGCCAACTTGAGGTACAGACAGTAGTATAGCATGAAGAGAATATGAGAAGATTTTTATTGCTGCCCTATTTGTATATACTTTTACTTTTGGAAAATTTTGGTTTGTAATGGATTTAACATAATTTCTTATTTGCTGTATATTTATAAAAATATTCAAATTAATAATACTAATAGAATTACTATAAGAAGACTACAGAAAGCAATTTAAACTTTTTTTCTTTTAATTTTTTTGGTCTCTAGGTTACATCCCTTCGGGATATATGCAATCAAAATACTACTTTAAAGTATATTAGTTTTCTTTTAAGATTATAAATAATTTCACCAGTTTACAAAAATACAGATTTATTTTCCAGTCTCTTGCATGTAGATGATGTGGGCCGACTGTGGCTCTGTTCTGTGTCCTCTACTGGGAGACCCAAGCTTTCGGAACAGACCCCGTGTAGGACATGTTCATTCTTGTGGCAGAAGAGGAAGAGCACTGGCAGATACTTCTGTTCCTCTTAAAGCTGTGACTGATCAGCTCATCCGCTCAGTGTATGTCATACAGCCCAGGTCCGAGTTGTTGGAGTGGGGATGAATAGCTATTGCAGGAAAGGAGAACAGTGATTAAATTTTTAAAAAATTTTATTTTTTATTTATTTTTGGCTCTGGGGGGGGTCTTCTTTTAACTTCTTCAACTAGGTCTTTTCTCTAGTTGGGATAAGCAGGGGCTCCTGTCTCCTGCAGTACGTAGGCTTCTCATTGTGGTGGCTTCTCTTGTTGTGGAGCATAGACTCTAGGGCATGCGGGCTTCAGTAGTTGTGGCTCCTGGGCCTGAGGGCCCGGGCTCAATAGTTGTGGCATATGGGCTTAGTTGCTCCTGGCATGTGGGACCTTCCTAGATCAGGGATCGAACCTGTGTCCCCTGCATTGGCAGGCAATTTTTTTTTTTTACCACCACACCACCTGGGAATGTCCTTATAAAAATAGGAAGTTTGGACACAGACACAGAGGAAGAACAGTGTGAAGAACCACATGGAGATATGGCAAGGTGGCTTGAGTAATGCACCCAGGAGCCAAGGAAGCTAGGAGAGAGCCTTCCTTAGCACCTTTAGAAGGAGCATTGCCCTGCAACACCTTGATGCTTGGACTTCTGACTTCCAAAACTGTAAGACAGTAAATTTCTGCTGTAATCCACCTTGCATGTGGTACCTAGTTATGGCAGGCCTAGGAAACTAGTACAGTGCCATGGATTGACAGTGCTGTCCAGTTTGGCTTCATTGTAAGGGCATAGGAAGAAATATAAGCTGTACCTTTAGGTAGATATAGCAGAAGGGACTTTATTGTTGGGGTAGAGAATTTTGGACCTTGCTAAAGGTGTTTCTTAAAATAAAAGTTCTACAGTCAGGGCTAGAAGAAACTAGCTTGAGGGCGCTTTATTCTTTTAACCTTTTTTGTTTAATAATAGAGTAGTCTTACTGCTGAGGAGATGGAGGAGGATGGATGCTCTGTTTAAAGTACCTTCAGATTTGTTGTCCTTTTAAACTCTGAAAAGCTGCCACATAGTTGAGTTAGTTCTGTCTAAGCTGGAGTTCTGCATTAAACCACTCACTGCTAAATTTTATGGCTGATTTGTTAGGGGAGTTTTGAAAGTTAGGTATTGTGGGTTGAATTATGTCCCTTCAAAGGTGTGTGGAAGTTGTAATGCCTGATACTGGTGAATGGGGTCTTACTTGAAAATAAAGTTCTTGCAGATGTAATTAAGATAAGGTCTTTAGGGTGAGTCATTTTCCCACTGTGACAGATGTCCTTATAAAAAGTGGGAAATTTAAACACAGATTCATGGACATAAGAGAACAGTATGTGGTATGTGAAGACATGGACACAGTGGGAAGATGGCCACGTGAATGAAGATGGAGACAAGAATTAGATTGCCACAAGTCAAGAATTGCCTGGGGCCACTACCCAAAACTGGAAGAGGCAAGGGAAGATCTTCCTGTAGAACCATTGGAGAGTACATGACCCTGCCAAAACCGTGATTTCAGACTTTCAGACTTTATAACTAAGACAATCCTCGTGTTGTGTTTAGCTACTCAGTTTGTGGCACCTTGTTATAGCCGCCCTAGGAAACCGATACAGAAGGACACATGGATTTTGAAAGTACTTTCTCTGTGATCTGAAGAGCTGCTTTTAAGTCATCACATTTTGCACAGATTATCAAGATTGCTTTCAGTAGGGTGAACAAGGGCTTCCCAGACTTTGCTGTGTACTGTATTCACCTGTAAATCTTTCATAAATACTGCTGTCTGGCTCCCACCTCCAGAGATGCTGGTTTAATTACTATAGGATGCTACGTAGACAGCAGGCTTTTTCAGAGTTCCCCAGATGACAATGTACAGCAGATTTTGAAAAACCGTGGGGCTAAACCTTCTACCTTAGTCAGACATTCTCCCAGCTTGCCCTGAACATATAGTTTTGTGTTCATTTAGTTTTTATTAGCCTCTAGGTAATACACTACTCCTTTACTAACCTCTAGGTGATACACTACACCTTCCCCCAAGTTCATTTGTGTCTTGGCCTATCTTTTTTTTTTTTTAAATGTAGTGTTCTGTTCTGTTCTTGCCAGCTCATTAGGCATATGATTATATTCATCTTTATATATGATGAATTATTTATAAAGTCTAAGATTTATATTATTTATAGTTATTTACAAAGTCTATTATTTATAAAGTGTAAGATGTCTATTTGTATTAAAACACCAAATAGATTTTAAAAGTTTCTGAGACATACGTGCATATATGTTTTTGAAGGTTGGATTATGTTATATAAGTTGCCAGTAAATAAAAAGAAATTTACATTTGTGTTGAAATAGATTTGAATTTTATTAATCATACAAGTAGTATAATTACTCATATCATTATTGACCATTTCTTATAAGATTACATTAAGAGTGATAAATTGAAGGCCTGAAAGCAGCCACCTTCTCAAACATCTCTTCTTGTCTTCAGGTCTCCCACTTTATATCACTTTTTCACATTGTTAGATGACAAAGTGTATAAGGTCCACCATCTGTAAATATATTCTGGGTTGGTAATTTCTCCGTAAGAAATTTGAAAAATTTTTGTCCATGTGATAAGTCTTAAAACAGCATACACAGCAAAGTTTAGATTATCTGGGTGGCCACTTTTAAGACTGTTTATTTTAAATCTGTAATAGACATTGTACATATAGTACCTTGGTATTGATAGGTAGTTTTTTTTTTCAAGTTTTAGTTGGAAGTGCTATCATTTAAGGACTATGCATAGTGTTTTTATTTATATTGTGGTAATACAGTAAAAGCCAACTCTTGGGACTAGTGTGTTACTTTGTTTTCTTGTAGAAGGTCCTTGATAACTACTCAAATTTGAGAAATTATGAGTTAAGACGGTGTATTTATGCATTTGTTATAAGTTCTTGGAAAGCAGAACATCAAGCCATTGTTATTTATTAGCATTTTGTTATATAAAGACTGAAAGACAGAGGCTAGCTTCATGTTTCATTGGTGGGGAAGAGATTTCTCTTAACATGAATGACGAGGCTGGGCAGACATGGAGGAGGAAGCATGTCATGGTGGTGGTGTCCCCTTCCCACAGCCTCCACACCTTCCGTACAGCTTTTCGTGAAAGAATTGGGTAAAAAATGGGACGCGACCTAGAATTTGTCTGTGAAAACTGTCCTGTCCAATATAATTCTTTGTATTAATAGATTTCTGTACTGTTACTGCATTCAGTACCTAGGATGCTGCCAGGCTTATGTTAGCACGCAGTACATGTAGAATGAGGGACAAACCGAGTTTCAGTAAAACTATTGAATCACGTGTCTGTGTCTGGAAAGAAGTTCATTTAGAGTATAGTCTCAGGAAATGTGTAATTTTCACCCCCTCATATTTTTGCTCGTAGATTTCATGTTTTATAAAAACTAGAACTTTTGCATGAAGATGTTTACGGATGTTGAGTACCCTGTTTTGTTGATTAGGTATAAATTTACTGGCTACCTAATGTTATTGTAATATGAACATAACAGATCAAACTGATCATGATTTACATCATGTTTCAGTATGAACAGTATTGTGACTTAAGAGGTCTGTATCCCCCGGGAAACTCTTGAATTTTTCCAAAGAAGGTTAGCACCAATATTGCCATAAGGGAATAAATTTTTATACTAGGAGGTCTCAAGCATTTTAGACTTAGTATCTCATTACATTCTTAATTTATTAATAACTCCAGAAAATTTTTCTTTAAATGGGCTATATAGCTATCAATATATGCTGCATCAGAAATTAAAACTGTGAAATTTTATAGTACTAATGCATCTTAATGTAACAATAACAAACCCATCTATAACATTTTAACACACATAGTATGTCTTATGTGTGGAAAATAATGTCTTATGTCTTGGAAAAATAATTTCCAAGACAAACATTTTCCATGCATTGTTTTAAATGTTTGAAAATCTTTCTGTTAATCTCTGGCTTAGTAGAAGACAGCTGGATTCTCACATTTCCTCCTGCATTCTCAAGTTGAGATACATTGTTACAGTTGGAATTTAGGAAAAAATGTGGCCTTTTAAAGATAGAGTTGTAAATTTTTAAAATCAAAATAAGACTCATTTTTCAAATAAATTTGGATATTCTCCTTTGATACTATTCCACATTTCAGCAACTGGGTAGTTTCTTAAGGGTTAGTTGCACTGCAAGATCTGAAGTTGTGTCAATGAACTTTTTGTATTCTGTCATATTAAAATCCATTAGTTTCTCTTGAACTTTGAATGGATTGTTTTCTCATGCGTAATTTTATGCTAGTCATTGGAAAAATATTTGTTCATTGAGTTATACAGATCTTCCAAATGTTCATTATACAATATAAAAAACTAGTCATTAACACCTCCACTGATCTCATCACAGAAGTTCTGGAGTAGTATTGGGAAGCTCATGGTGGCTGATAGATTTTCCAAATCCTAATTATCTCTTAAAAGCTTAAGTTTTATTCTTGCCAACAAATATTGTTAGTTGTTTTCTTAAAAGTGACAGTTTCACTTTGTTTGTTTGCAAGAAAATGTCTGCCAAATTCTCAGTCTGAAAAACCATACTTTGTCAGTTGTTTGAAGTAAAAACGGTATTCCGTGAAAAAAGTAACTAGTTCAGCTTGTAATTCAGACATTTTCATAGTGCTTTTTTGAGACAATCATCGTTTTAGTATGCAGCAGAAGTACTATGTGTGTATTTTTTGTTACAGAGGATATTGCAAAGGTATATTTTGAGGTTAAAATTTTAATTGTTTTTCTTGCTTCATCAAGGAACCTCTTCAGTGAAGAATTTTTTCTGTGAGGTTTTTTTTTTCTTTTTTTAAGTATATAGTAGTGAATACTATGGGGGCTTCCCAGGTGGCTCAGTGGTAAAGAATCCTCCTCCCAGTGCAGGAAATGCAAGAGATGCAAGAAATGCATGTTTGATCCAGGAGTTTGGCAGGCTGCAGTTCATGGGTTGCAGAGAGTCACATGTGACTGAGCAACTGAGCACGCCTCTTTCAAAGCAGGAGATGTGATTTTGATCCCTGTGTTGGGAAGATCCCCTGGAAAAGGAAATGGCAACCCACTCCAGTATTCTTGCCTGGGAAATCCCATGGACAGAGGATCCTGGCGGGCTGTAGTCCATGGGGTCGCAAAAGAGTCAGACAGGACTTAGCACCTAAAGCAGAGAAGGCAATGACAGCCCACTCCAGTACTCTTGCCTGGAAAATCCCATGGACGGAGGATCCTGGCGGGCTGTAGTCCATGGGGTCGCACAGAGTTGGAAACGCCTGAAGCGACTTAGCAGCAGCAGCACCTAAACAACAACAACAGTGAATAGTATGATGACTGCTAATGGAATGAAGTGTTAGTACCTTGATTTTTACTAAGATGTGAGCCATTCTACCAACTATTGGTTTGTAATAGCAGTATAAATATCAGTTCAGTGGAAAAGGCATATTATTTTATACAAAATCTTATAATACTAAAAGGAATAATTTTGATCTCTAGGACCCCTTAAAGATCAACCTAGAGGTTTGTAGACCTCACTTTGACACCTAATTTTTATACTAAATAAAATAATTGAGCTTTGTCATAGGTATGACAAAGATACCAAATCTTGTTTTTGGTTTTGAGCACTTTGAACAGTGTTAGCAAGGAAGTACATGTACTATAAAATGGAAAGCAGTATCTTCTAATAAGAGACTATTAAAAGTTTATGTTTGCCGTTAGAGAGTCTATGTAACCTTACCAGTAAGAGTACTTCTAAAGGATGGACAGAGTTTGATTATGGAGTGATGTTCTTGATTTGTTTCTACATGGTGTTTTTGTCTGTTTTTTAAACAGAAACTCTTACAGACTTGTACTACTGTCCATTTTCTCTTAAGCTGTGAAATTGACCTATGAGATTCTCATGATGAAATCTGTTCTTACTCCTTTTTCAATGAAACTGGAAAGCCTGCCTCAATTCATACACAGCAGCAATATCCACTCCATTTTCTTTTGACTTTTGTTTTCAAGATTTACTAATACCTATGTTGTATGTGCGTGTGTTGAGGGTGTATGTGTGTTATCAGTTTGCTGTCTGAATTTTAAACCTGGTTTTAAAGTCATCCTCACTTGATTTGAACAAGCATGTATTACCCACTGGGATTAATGCTAACCTCTGTACATTTTTTCCCTTTCTTTGGACTCTTGATCTGTATCAGTCATACCTCTCTGCTACCAGAACAGTTTTCCTCACATTTTTACTACTGTTCTTCCAAAGAATTTACTGAGTATAACCAATCTGTGGACACTTATTTTGATTCACTTAGGGCTTAGCTGTCTTGGTTTTACCAACTTAGTCTTTTTTTTTTTTTCCAGGAGCTAAAGGATATTTCTTATCCAATAAATTGTTTCATAAATATTGTTATAGGTGGTATTTGTTTAAATAAGTCAGTGAGTGTGTTACGCCTGGTACCTTACTCTCTTTATTTTGCCCGTGATGTCACAGGTTTAAGCCGAGTCTCCATTCATTCATGTAACTGTAGTTTTAGTTGTGTTCCAGTCTCATGGGTCCTTATGACATTTCTGTTCCAAACTCAGAATAGTAAGGTTTTGAAGAAACTGCTTTTATCTTTCTGATGTTGGTTCCCATTCAGATAAACTCAGAGCTTTTCTTGCTAGTGGGAGGGAACTAGGTTCTTATTTTCTTACCTTAGTTTACTTTCCAGACTGACTGGAATGACCAGTTACTGCTCAGTAGTTGAAAAAGGCAAAACACAACTATGGTCTGTCTTCTGTTAAGTTAGTGTTTTAATTTCTTCTCTTTCCTCATTCCCCTGTCAGTGTACCTTGACTATGTTTAGTCAGTCATTTAACACATACTTATTGGCTCCTTCCTTGATTCATATTGAATAGCCACTTTTTTATGTTTGGGAAGTTTGAAGTCCACAAGTAAATCAAAGTTGACTCATCACATATAATACATGCTAGTTGCTAGTTTACTCAGCCTAGAGAGCTTTGCTGAGATTCTTAAAATTGCTTAATTGTGATTCAAAGTTAGTGTTCCCTATCGTCAAATCAACTACAAATTTCTGTAAAAACAGTTCATTGTTTTGTGAAAACCATGAGGTATTGTGGGCTAAACAAAAATGGGTAATGGGTTGGGATTTACATACAGGCCAGAGTTTGTAGACAGTCCTGGTATAGATCAAGTTGAAACAAATGACAGACATTAGAAGTCTCAGTTTCTGATGAAAAAATGGTTACCATTTGCCTAATAAGCGCTATGTGTAGTAAGTACTCAAACATTTCTTAATGAGGTGACTCATTTATTTCCCCTTTTCCTGATTCCTGGAGATGTCCACCTGAGGTCTGACAGTTTTAAAAACCTCGTAATGCACTCATAAGCCTGTTATACAATGATTTATTACAAACCACTATGTCATCTGGTCCTGTGAGCCTGCAGGATTTTTATGTAATATTCTGTACTGTAATACTCAAATCATTGAGGTTTAGCAGGAAGAGAGGCTCTCCGCTTCACTTCCCTCATTTTCTCCATGAAGGAATAGAGGCCCAGAAGAGTCACATTGTCTAAAATCTTACAGGATACCTGAGATCTGACTTCTCTTTCATGTTATTTTTAATTTACATGGGAGCTCTGGATTCCAATGGAAAAGGCAAGGACAAGAAAAGTAGTTTACAAGTTTATCCTTTCTAAATTATGCTGTAAATTCTTAAGGTTCACCAGCTCTGTTGACCATAAATATGATAACAAAACAAAGCAACAACAGCCAAAAGGAAAAAAAAAAAAACATAGATTGCCTATAGTTACAGACATTCTTCAAAGATATTGCAGTTTTGGTTCCAGACCATCACAATAAAAGGAGTCATACAAATTTTTTTGGTTTCCTACTGCATATAAAAGTATGTTTACACAGTAGTGTAAAAATAGTGTCTGTAATAGGAGCATTATGTCTTAAAAATAGCATACCTTAATTTAAAAAATACTTTTAGTGATAATAAATATTAACCATCATTTGACAGTTCAGGGCTGCCACAAACCTTCGATTTGTTTAGGAAAAAAATAAGTTAGCCTTTCTGTAAAATACACATATTGCTAGGCACGTTGTTAGGAAAATCATCTGAAAGATGCTCCTGTGCCATAATTGGAAGGTAAAAGTCAATGCCAGTACCTGCTAATTTCCCTTCAAAAACTATCTTGTCTGCCTATTTTGTTTTAATTGTATTTGTTTCTCTTGGGGAGGGGGCTGGGAGTGGATACTATAAATTTTTTACTAGAACATTATGTTCAAATTGTTAAAGATACCCTTAAAATGCTTACATGAAAATGTAAGATGTAGAACTCATTAGCTTAAAAGGATATTTTCTCCTTTTTAATAGTGTGAATAAAAATTATCTCATGAGATTGTGTCTTTAAAAATATAGTTTAAATTAAAAAAAATAAAAATATAGTTTAAATTTAGCATTTATCTTACTGTCAAGAGTGGTAGAATGTTTTAAGAAAATTCTTTGCTTCTCTTTGGACTTATTATAGGCATACATGAAAAGACATCCTTAAAATGTTGGACAAATAAGCCATGGTTGTAGTCCAGGGCTAAGGCTCTATTAAAAGAACATATGCTGCTGTTTGTCATTAATATTTAAGAAATCAGCCAAATAATTTGGTTTTATTGTACAGGGTTTTATATTTTAAGTTTGGTTAGTACTAAAATAAGCTGAGATACACATTGTAATTAGAGCTTAATGTTTTTTCTTGAGATTATCTCTTTGAATCCTGATTTGTTGCATTTTACAGGAGTAAGTTTTTTGTTGTTGTTGTTGTTTTTTAGGAGTAAGTTGTATAAATATGATTTCATTTAGTCTAATATAATTTTGTAAAATCTTTTAAGCTTTAGCATCATGAAAATTTATACACATTTTAAGCTATTTGTCAAAGACTTCAGAGCTGTCTTAAAGTACACCTCTTCATTATACCATATTATATGTACACAAATGTGTTATTACCTTAGTAGGGTTTTAATTATTTTTAAAGAAGTGGGAAATGAGTAATGCATTTTGTGTGTGTGCTGTTTGTGAGAGTGTTTCTTGGGGGAGTAGGGAGAACAAAGGGGCATTGCGGGGCAGAAGATTATGACGTGCTAATGTATCCTGTTAACGTCATCAACTTTGACAAATTACAGGACATGTAACTGTTTCTGGCAATTACAGGACAGGATAGGTTCCTAAAAATAGAGGCAAATTTTTGAAAAGATAGACCCCGGCAATCGTGAACATCAATAATTTAAAAGTCTCCAGTGAATGATCAGAGTTTTACAGAATTTTGATGTTGGTGTGTATCAGTTTGCTAGGACCACCATAACAAAATACCGCAGACTGAGTGGCTTATAAAACAACAGAAGTTTGTTTCCTCACAGTTCTGAAAAAGCCCAGGATGATAGTACTGGCAGGTGTGGTTTCTCCCGAGGCCTCTCCTTGATTTGCAGCTGGTTGCCTTCTTGCCTCTTCACACTATCTTTCCTCTGTGCACATGCATTCCTGGTGTCTCCTCCTCCTTGTAAAAGGACACTTGTCATGTTGAGTTATATTCACATTATGAAAGATTGACCCTAATAACTTCACTTTAATGTACTCACCTCTTTAAAAACCCCATCTTCAAATAAAGTCACTTTCTAAAATCCTGCAGGTTGGGCTTCACCATAAATTTTAGAGGCACCAATGACTTCACTAATGGGTAAACTAATTTAATTTCTCTCCTCTATTTCATCTCCCCTCCATACACTTTGTGTTGTTAGTTGTCATAGTTTGGTATTTTTTGCAGCATGTCATGGTTTTAACAAGACAGTTTGACAGTTTCCTATGGATTTCCCAGGTGTTGCTAGTGGTAAAGAACCCACTTGCCAGTGCAGGAGACATAAGAGATGCAGGTTGGATCCCTGGGTTGGGAAGATCCCCTGGAGGACGCCATGGCAACCCACTCCAGTATTCTTGCCTGGAGAATCCCCATGGACAGAGGAACCTGGTGGGCTGCAGTCCATACGGTCGCACAGAGTTAGACACGACTACAGTGACCTCGCATGCATGTATGCATGCACGTGGTTTTAACAAGACAGTTTGCCAGTTTCCTATGATAACCCATTGAGGTAGTGTGGCAGTGGATGAACTATTACTTTATTCCACAGACAAATTGAGAACTTATACCCAACAAGTTTTGATGCATGATTCTTTATGAGTTTAGAAGCTGTTATTTATATAGCAAAATATTACAGTCCGTCTGCTTGTGGCTGACTGACTGTTTAGGACTGCCACTGATCTCAAGGTCCATGTAAGCTGTGTAGTGATACCCTGTGGTGTCCATGGGCCCTTGGCAATATATGTCATGCCTTGGAATTAGCAATTTCCTAGAACCTCCTGGTGCTAAGAATTTGGTTTCTTTTTATAGTTATTACATTCTTTTACATTATAGATGGCATACTTTTTTTTTCTTCTCTGAAGAAGGTATAGTATTTGAATGACATTTCTAAATACATAGGTCTGTATATTAAAATTTATAGTTGGAATTGTTCTTTTTCTTCCCAGCAACTTGTAAAGTCACGCAAGGATCTGGCCATGGTTTACATTGTTAGTCATGTCTCCAGCATCTGGCATAGTGCCTTACACATTTGAAGTGCTCATTCTCCTTTAACTGAGTGAATAAAATAAATGTCAGAAAAATAGTGCTTTAGTGGGTTTTACCCCTATAGGCTTTAGCATGGCCATTGTTATGTTTACTTTTCACTTGTCATTACCCCACCCCCACAAATGCATGTAGTCAGCATTTGTTTGGATTGGTTTATCACCCCAAAGTAATATGAGTAGCTGAAAATGTGACCTTGAAGGGAGCAGAACCAGAGGTACCACTTTCCATGAACAGCGAATTGTAATACTGTATTCTGGAGCATTTCTGCTGAGATGTCTTCTGTTTTACCTCTAGTTTAACACATACGAAGTGGGACTCCCCAGAGGGCTGTGCTCTCTAGGGAGCCCTGTTCTGTAAGGTAAATCTGTCCTCTTTCCAATGTGGAAACAATTGGGATTTTAGACACTGACCTTCCCTCCACACCCACCCCCCACCTCCCACTTAATTCTCCAAATATAATCTATCACTAACTTCAGGCACTTTCTTTTAAAACATTTCTTGGTTGTCTGCCCTCCTTAGGTTGCAACTGACAAATCTTCTAGATTAGACCATAAAATTCGTTTTTGACTTCTTTAACCAAAATACAATGGTAAATTAGCTTCAGATAGTACTTGAAGGTAGACATTTAATGTCATTGAGGACACCGTTTCTCTTGTTTCTGTGTTGCCCACTTCTCTGCCTCTGCTATCTCTATTCTGACCTCAGTGATCTGCATTCATCCCAAGCTTCACATAGTGCCCTTGTTGCCTGCCCACTCCTCTCTGAAAGGAGGTTGACTTTATAGAAATCAACACGTGTTCTACTTGCGTTTCACTTACTGGGAGTGATTGAATTGAGACACATGGGATGTGGTGTGTGTCTGTGGAGGAGAGGTGTCAACCCTAAACCAAAGGTATGATTTGCTGGTTGGCTTAAGGAAATTAAGTACCTTCCTCTGGATCAGAATGTCTGTCCCATATAAACCACAGGGCTGAGAATGGAATAATTCTCCAAATGGAAAGCAGTTGTTGTGTTGTGTGTGTGCCTTTTCTTAGACAGTGGCTGTGGATTCTGCAAGAGGCAGGCCACAGTTTTCATCTTGCTAATTACGATCGCACCATGTCTCAGCTGCTGAGTTGCAGAGAAGCCTGAATCTTGGCTAGATGGACTCCCAGCATATCAGCCACTTGGGCCCCTCTGTGTTATTAACATTTATTTGGAAGGGTGTTCTGACGGTGTCCTAGGTCATACTGTTTGACAGTTATTTGTTGGTTTAACATCAGAGTTCTTATAGCAGCTTTTAATATTGTTGCTCTTTTTTCAACTATTAAATAGCTATGACCAGTATTTGTAGATACTATGTATAAAGATACAGCTTCTGTTTTGTCACAGTCTCCGTAATGTTGAGTATTAGTTTAAAATGTTTCTAATGTTATGGCTGGCCAGCATATTTTTGTTACTGCTGTTTATTATTGGTTACGTTGAGTATTTTACTAATGTTTCAGCTGGAGGGATCTTGAATTGGTTCAGTCTTTTGAGTGGCTCTAATTTGTTGGCATTCATTAAGAATCGAAATAGCTATTTATCTTTTCCCTTTGGTCCAGTAATTTACTTTTAGGGACTTTCCTGATCTCGAGGACTATTCATACATGCACAGCTACCAAAAGAAATGGAGGAAGAAACAACTTGAAGCATAAATATTGTTATAGGAATCTTAGAATAATTTAAAATCATCTAAATGTTGAGCAAAGAAAAAATGAAACTAATGTGTCTGCCATGGGATAATATGCCACCACTGTACATTTTGGTTTTTGATTTTTTTCTCCTAATATCTATTTTTATTTGCTTGTTTGGCTGCGGCACTCGATCTTTGTTGCAGGATCTTTAGTTGTGGCATATGTGATCTAGTTCCCCAACCAGGAATTAAACCAATCCCTTGCATCGGGAGTGCAGAGTCTTAGCCACTGGACCTCCAAGAAAGTCCCACCACTACATTTTGGACTAAATTATTTTTCTAAGATGAGGACATTTTGATCGTGCATTTCAGTTTAGAGCCTGCAAGAAGTTTTCAGACCTCTAAATAATGTGTTGTAAGTATTGAGGTTTCAGAAAAGCTTTTTTTTTTCCTTTGTCCATAACTGTCGTTATTTTTTCAATCTTGTAGATTTAAAATAGTATGATTTAGGATCATCGTTGGACTCTGATATGCTCTAGATATGGTATCAGAAAAGAATATGATGTCTGTTCTATTTGAGGCCAAAGGCAGACATGTGGTACCAGATGTGTGGAAGAACAAATGAGGAGATGGTTAAATATTTGGAGCAGTTGTTATCTAGTGTGTGAATGCTGAACTCCGTTGTGTGATGCTGAAAATACCATGTATATTCGGTTGAAGCAGTTATACCTGACTTACATTGACAGTCCTGTTTTTGTAATACTTGCTAGATTTTTGTCTGTGAAACCGTGAAGTAAAATAGTTCATACTAAACAATAGCGTATTTAGTGTAATTTTACATATAAACACTTGGCTAAATGTTAAGATTGTAGTTTTTATTTTTACTCTGGCTGCTTTAATATAGCTATGGGTTTGAATTAAGTAATTTCATTGCCCATAACTGATGGGGATTTGAATAAAAGCTTTTATGATTTTACAAGCTGTTTCTGAGAGTTAAGAAAGTACAGAGATATTTAATATATATATGTTTTTAGAACCTAGATCATTTACTTTTTAGGGCTGAATAAGTATGATCAGGCAGAATATACAAATAGGTGTTTTGTGATTTTAGGAAGTGCTTATTTTGGATGTCTTGTTCAATAGTCTGTCAGCTCCTTGGGGCAGAACTTCTTTTATACATGGTAACCTCTACCAGACGTGATATCGAGGCCCATATCTGTTTGTACAGGGTAGATTGGATGAGTGTCTTACTGTTATCTTGTGACCTTGTTTAAAGATAGATGTTATGAAAGATACCACCATGGAAGAGGTATGGCAGGAAGGTTTTTGTGTGCCTTCTGAAGATCGGTTGCGGCTAGTCTCTGCATATCCTGTCTTCACTTGGGGCAGGTGTAAGACTGCATCATAGATGTGTAAACAAACAAATCACAACGGACCTGTTCTGTAAAGCTGTAGTGAGTCCACTACTGAAGTGGGGGCATTTTCTCTAATTTTTGTTCTCTGGCATCCAGGTTTTTTAGGTAGTTTGAAAGTGAAAACTGAAGCTTTGAATCAGGAAACGTCTTAACGTTGTCTTGTTTGTTTTTAACGTCTAATATTTCCTGTTCTTTTCAGGTGTCCTTTTGATGTTAGAATTTAAACAGACTAATTTCATACTGAACCTTACTCTAGAATTGAGTGTCTTTACAAGAGGATAAACTCAGGTCTTTAAATAAAGAGCCTGTGTAGTTTTATTGCTACTATGACTGAAACTTTTAATACAGAGTTGTATTAACTTTACTATTTTTTTTTTTAAGGCCACATTTGTTTGTATGTTTCTGTTAACTGAAAAACTGTCAATTCTGCAAGGCTGGGACAGCTTTATTTCATGTGTCTGTTCCTAGCTCTCTGTTGTTCAGTGGCTTTGTCATGTCTGACTCTGCTACCCCATGGACTGCAGCCCTCCAGGCTTCCCCATCCTTCACCAACTCCCAGAGCTTGCTCAAATGTGTCCATTGAGTCAGTGATGCCATCCAACCATCTTATGCTCTGTCGTCCCCTTCTCCTGCCTTAGCTCTTAGCACAGTGCTTTGTCTGCCCTAGGGGTATGTTTGATATAAGTGAAAACAATGGTCTTTCTCTCTGAAAGTATGAGCTAGCTGAAGTAGAACTAAAGCTAGAGTAACCCTTAACAGTTTACCCCTTTCTCTTAAAAAATTTACTTTTGGTTACAGAAACTATTACAGTACTATGATCAATCTAATAAACTCATTCACAGCAATTTGAACAGATAAGAACTCTCCTACTCTTCATGTTTGGTATTTCTTGTTGACTTTAAGAAAAAGTATGCCACCAACATGTATTTATTGTGAGAGTTTTTACAGACAATAATTTATATCATTTTGACTTGTGTTTTTCTTTGCCCCAAGATACATTAGATGATACAGAAACACTACTGATAACTGCTTTAATTTGAGACGTTTTGGTGACCTTTGTGCATCGGAATCAGGCATTTAAAAAATTTTGTACATCTTAGGTACTAGTTCCATTATTCATTATTTGAATATTAGACTGAATGATATTTTAGAGGAAAAGAATACCCTTATTTTCTTCATTAGTTATTTCCCTAGGATTCCACCTGACTGAACTCATTTTGGGAGATCCTCTTCATCAAGCAGTGACTCAGTGTTTCCCTGACAAATATCCATGGCTGGTCAAGTTGTGACTTAATGCCTGCCATGTAATGGGTATTCTATGTAATCATATAATGGGTGTGGTGGTTTTATTTTTTAAATCATTCAGTCACCAGGCTTTCAGAATTGGCTTTTGTGTTATACCTACTGTGTGTGCCAAGCACATTGTTACCCATTCCTGTGGGTCAGGGTAGAGTTGAGCAGGATCTCCTCCAGAGCTCAGATCCTCCTGTGTGCCACAGGGGCATCTGGATGAGGTGTCCTGAGCCGGTCATCAGAGGAGTGTTCACCTGTATCATTCTGTTCAGTGTGGTGTGTATATCTATATCACATTCAGGCGAATAATTGTACTGTTTGAAATTAAATGGGAGGAGGTGCCTTCTTCTTCACATAAGGATGGTATTTACTTTTATTCCATGGTTTCTCGTCTCAGTGAATGAAGTACTGCCTCTCCAGATGTCCTCAGAGAAACCTCCGATCCATCTCTTTTCCTCAGCTCTGTGTCAAGTCGCCCACCTTGAGTCTGCTACTTCCTGAGTATCTTTGGAATCCTAGGATTCTAGGGTTCTCCTCAAGCCCAGTGCCTCAGTCCAGGTTTCAGTCTTCTTAGGTGACTCCAGCACCTTCCTAACTTGGCCCCCTCTCCTCAGTCCAGTTTCCTTCTAGTTTTCATATTTAGAATTCAGGATGGTCTTTTTAAAATGTAAATCATACCACTTCCCTGCGTTTTCTGCTTTTTCTTCCCTGTTTTCTCTTAAGTGATTCCTTCAAGGCTCCTCTTAAGCCTCACTTCATTTTGTTTCTTTTTCTTCCCCCAGCCCTTCCAGTGACTGTTAACCGCTCACTGAATTGCTTCGGTTCTTTGCCTTCCTCCCCAGATATTCATGCTCTCACTCTCCTGTCTGTGCTTCAGGTCTGACCACTGAAGACACTTCCTCAGATGTATTCCCAGACCACTGACTTTGGTTAGGGCTTCCTCTGTGTGTGTTCACTGGGGGAATTGGTACTACCCCCTTGTTGGTCTTCCTTTGTTTCTGAGATAAGCTTGATGAGTGTTCAGTCACCAGGTTTTCCAGATCCAGGTCCAGAGCAGTAGCAGTTCTGTTGATTAGAAGCCTGCTCAGTTCTTATTAATCTGCGAGGTTTAAATATATTGTTACCCTGCATTTTAAGAGATCCATGATGTGGCGGGACGGTCAGCACAGGCCTGGGGTTAGACACCGCTTTATACTGAATGGGCTTCCCTAGTGGCTCAGACAGTAAAGCGTCTGCCTGCCATGCCGGAGACCCGGGTTCAGTCCCTGGGTCGGGAAGATCCCCTGGAGAAGGAAATGGCAACCCACTCCAGTACTCTTGCCTGGAAAATTCCATGGACTGAGGAGCCTGGTAGACTACAGTCCATGGGGTCGCAAAGAGTCGGACACGACTGAGCGACTTCACTTTCTTAATACTGAATAGGTGTCAGTGTATCCTTTTTTAAACAAGGAACTGAGAAGCTGGTCTGTGGGCCATGTCCAGCCCACTGACCTTTATAAGGACCACAAACTAAGAAAGGGTTTTAATTTTTTGAGTGCTGAAAAAGAAATCAATAGAAAAATATTTCATGACACGAGTATCATATGAAATTCAAATTGTAGTGTTGGTAAGTTGTTTCATTGGGACACGGCCACACTCAGTCATCCGTGTGTCGTTGCTGCTCTTGCACTGCAACTGCAGATGAGTGCTCGTGACGCTGACTACGTGACCGGCAAAGCCTAACATGTTTACTGTTGGGCACCGTACAGAAAAGTTTTCTTTAAATCCTTTCCGTGACATGAGAACAGCTACGTATAATTAGGATGTATTTAAGCTATATGTCAGTTTCCTTCTTTACCTCCTTCTGAAGATATCATTTGAGTTTTCAGAACTGTACTCCAACCTCTCTGCCTTTTGCATACCTAGAGCTTTTTGAAACTTGAACATTGCAGATTAGATGTTGAGAAAATAGAGGCTTCAAATCCTACTAAATTTTGTAAACAAAACCAGCATGGATGGCTGGTCCCTGATCCCATAGTCTGAAGTCAGTCTTTTCCTATATAAATAATTTTCTGATCCTTAAAATACACTCTTTTTTACAGTTAAGGAGAAAAGAGGAACAACTTTTTATGCTATTTGATATAATTATTAAAATATGATACTGGAGGCCCTTTTGTAAATTTTTAATCCTTTTTACCAATATGTTGCAGAAAAAGAGACCCAGCTGTGTTTTGGTTGTATAATCTAACTATTGGAAGTAACTTTATTTGTTAGGATTTATTATTAGGCAATATCAAACCTTCATTTTACAATATTTAATAAAATCAAATGGTTTTTACAACATTGTTTACATTTTGTTTAAAAATATTTTATTGAGAAAATACTTAATTAACTTTGTTTTGTTTTTAGGGTTATATCCTGTGTTGTGACCTCATGGTTTAAGTGGGAATAAAGATGAGTATAAGCAGTGATGAGGTCAACTTCTTGGTATATAGATACTTGCAAGAGTCAGGTGAGTACATTCATAAAGTAAATAGGCCTCAAATTATTTTAATATCCTCAAAATAACCTTTTATGCATTTGAAATTTGTACCAGTCCAAACTGTTGAACTTTGTATGTTTCCTTAATGTCTGGACTGCCGTTTTAAAGCTATGTGTTACTGCATGGTTTAACTCTCTGACTCTTTCAAATATGTTGGAATCATCTCAGGCAAATATTTGTAACAAGTGATTTAGCTTTCACTGTTCAGAGATCATTTTTATAATTTGTAATGAAGTGAGATTGTTGCAAATGGTTGGTAGGAGCATATAAATTCTCAGATACCATCAGTTTGATAATGTATGTTCATAATTCTTGGCTTAATGTTACTGGTCCTAGTTGCAGTAAGCATTTCAAAAGCTAAATTTGCTTTTTCATAATGCTTTTGTCTCATCCCAGTTGATTAAGTGTATCTTTGACCTGAATCTTAATAATGTATTTCATCAGGAGCTGATTAGTAAATATAAATCATTGAAAGTTATTTGTTATAAATATTAAGTTAGTCAGTGATCTCCCAAGTTTTCCAGACAGATTAAGAGGTGTTATCCTAAAAAAGAAGGAATATCACAAGGGAAAATGTAGGATGGATTAAGGGGGAAAAATAAAAACTAGAAGAGGAAAAACGGGTTGGATGGGAGGTAAGATGGTGGAAAAGATTGACTGCAATGGAAAGTTAGATTGTTAACATGAGATTGAATCATTTGGTGGTTGAAAATGTTGGAGTGTGAATTTTAGGAATTATAACTTAAAGTTATTGGGATGTTAATTAAGGTAAAGTTTGGTATAAAAAGATAATTTTTGTAGTCACTTTTGGGGGAGAGGTGAAAGGAATAGAGTAGGATATTGAGCCTTCAATTTTGATTTGAAACTCCAGTTATTCTTCTTCCAGGGTTTAGTTAGTTGTCCTTTCTTAGGCAGATAATTTAAACAAGGCCTTAGATTTTAGATCGTCTACTTTTGAGATACTCCCAGCTGCACTCCAGTTCTGAGCTTTTCTCTTAGGTGGGAATTTTCGATTCCCAGGCAACATCACTACTCCTCTCTGGCTTGGAACAGCCGAGAAAATTATATCCAACAAGGGCTGGAGGGAAAAAGAAGAAAATAAAGTAACCAAGAATGCAGGATAAGTTGTTATGAAGCTTTGAAACGAATAGATCTTGTTTTGTTTTGTTTTCAGTTGGTAAACTGGCAGATCCAAAGAGAAAATCTGTAGAATATTTTGCCTAAGATTTAATGATTATTAATAAAGTGGAAAAGGTAGTGACCCAGGGACTGGAGCACATACGCTCACATTTGGATATTGTTATGTAGTACTTTAGATGATAGCAGAAAGAAGTTATTGGGGCAGAACAAACTGCTTTTTTCTGCCTTTGAATTCAACCACCAGTTAAGTCAGAGCTTTGAGGCATTAGACACTAAAGTGAAAAATAGTGTGAAGGATCAGTGGATGAGAAACACAGATGATGTTTTATGTCGCTGCAGGAAAATACAGCAAGTAAAAGGGACAGTAAAATAATAATGTGTTAATTTATGAAAGTGTACAGTGATTTTATCAAAAGTCTTAAAATTGCTTATGTTCTCACAAAGTATGCTTCTAAATTTTATATTTTAAGGTATTTTATGTTGCAGTAAACATAAAGCAAGAATGATATTTTTAAAAAATACCTTGTATGGTAGACTAATATTTATCATATTAAGTCCTATGTAATTGTTAACTATGTTCTTAGTTGTGCTTTGTGTATTCTTTACAAAACTATATACGGTGTACTGGTGATGAAGTATGATGTTAAGCCACATGTCTAAAATGTGAACACCAGTCCCTTTATAAAATTGCTAACTTCCTGTTTACATTATGAATTTATAGGGGAAAATCAGACTACACTGGTGACTTTGACTTAACAGCAGTTTTTCTAGGAAGGCAGCTGGCAATAAATTTAAGAACCACCTATAACCCGCATTCTGAAGTTTGATCCTCTGACCACCTGCATCACAATCATTTAGAGAACTAGGAATGGGCCCCAGAATTTCCTTTTTACAGATGTTCCAAGTGGTTCTTAGGCACAATTAATGATGGATCTGTACTAGACATAGGATAATTAGAACTTGACAAAAGATGTTATATATTCACAGTATCTTGGGATCCATCTCCTGAGGGAATAAAACCACTTAACTTGTTTTAATCCTAAATACTTCATACTGTGTGGTAAGTCTCCTATTACAACTATTATCAGTACTAGGAAATATTACCTGTAAAAGTCGCCCCCCACCCCCCAGTTACATAACTTCTCAGAGCTCCCATTTTCTCATTCATAAAATTTGTTAGTAATACTTGCTGAAAAGGAACTACAGCATGGTATTCAGCCTCAAATATTTTATAAACTTCCGTCTGAAATAAGCCATCCTTCCCTATTTGTTAAAACTAATTAAGAGAAAAATTTATTGTAGTATGGTTTTATTGTGCTGGAACCTTATATCTTTCTCATTTATATCTCTGGAAAATTCATCCTGAGCATATTACTTTGATCATTATCATTTTGTGCTGTTATGAACTAGACTTTTCATATTTAACAAATATTTCCTGGGGAATAAAATTTGTTATTTTTTTTTTTTTTCCTTTTGGGATTTGACATGTAGTGCTACAATTAATGATTTATTTGATTTAGTGTGTTCCCTTTAATTAGCATTTACCCATGGGCATTAATAATTTGATCACCCTAATAACGTATCCAGCAATGATAGGTAGAATAAATACTAATATTATAGTTGGTTGTATATAAGAGAAACTGATGCAGGGTTAGTTTTAGAAGCGCTAAGCTGGTTTGGATCTTTTAATTTTCTCCCCTCCCCTCACTCCTTCCCCCTCTGTGTCACTTGACTCTCCTGTAGTTGTTTATTTTTTCTAAGGAAATTGTTCCAGGCAATTATTTGTGAACTTTGTGGCACTCGTTTTTCTTGTTGCTTTGTATAAGATGAAATTTTGCTTAAATTGTGTATTTGGTTTAGGGGAGAATTCTTGGTTCTGGATTTCATTGTCATCTATTACATGTTTTAGGAGCTGGTGGATGAACCTGTGTTGAACACCATGAAACAGTTGCATTTTATGATTGAAAACTAACTGGAAAATGCAGAAATCATATGTCCTTGTTACTGAATAATTTTCTAGATTGTGATTCTGAATACTGTTATTTTTAAAAATCCTCATGTTTTTAGAACTGAGATTCATCTTGCCACATAGTCTCCATTTATGAGAAGGTGATGATATATGTAGGCTTAAAGCATTCGCTTCATGAAAGATCTTCTTGTCTCTCCTGCACCCCACTTCACTCTTCTGCTCTTTTCAAAGGGATATTGCTTCTCCCAGGAAATAGGCCTTGCACCACACCACTTCTTACATGATGCTTACTTAAAATGTTATATTTGTTTATAGGGTCACACGTCAGACACACTTACTTTGGAAATCTAAACATGATCACAATGATCATAGTGGGCACAAAGTAGCCAGAGTGTTAATACCCAACAGCCCATTCATTTGTCTTTTTCATTTACTGCTTTTTGTATTAACCCCTCCAAAGGCCAGTAGAGAGTATCAGCAGTTAAATGATAGTGTAGTTTCTCTTGACTCAGATAAAGGTAACTGGGCTAGATAAACATTGCTTCTTACATATCCTCCGCTGGTGCCGTTTATAAACAGATTTTAACAGCAGGCTGGAAGGAGTTTAGATTAAATGGCTATGAGTAATGTGCCTTCACCATGAAGAAATGGAGAGGAGAGGTCAGCATCTGATATGTCCACCATGAGTCTTTTCTTTCAGTTTTTGTGAGTACGTGGTCAGTTACAAAACTGCAAGTAGGTACATAGTTTTGTTTTATAATAAAATATGCAGTGGCATTAATTTGATACAGTTGTTGTACACATGACTAATGAACAATAAATAGCAAGCAGTTGTCATAAATGCTGATAATTAACTATACTTTTATATTTTCAAATCACTTTTTCTCCTCTTTTTGTAAACTGAATGACTATTTCTTTTTGCTGATAAAGGAAATTCCTGTTACACATTCCGACTGACATACTTGTTAAAAGACAAAGGTCCTTTAATGGTTGCCAAACAGAGAACTTGTTCAATCTTAATGGTAATCTTTTTGTTTTTTTAGGAATAACCAGCGTAGTAAGCATATAAGGAGACGTGTAAATTGCTGATGGTTTCATAAACTTGCACAGTTTTTTTGAAAAGCAATTTGGTAGTCATGAACTTCCTTTGAAGTGCTGATGTCCCCTTCAACTTTTGAGGGAATCCATCCTAAAGAAAAAAAACATACATATACATGGCAAAAGCCTATACACATAGATATTTGAAGTAAGGGTCTTTTTAAATAGTGAACATTGGAAAATCCAAATGTCCAGCCATGGGATGAATAATTTACTAGCTGGTACATTTATTGGATGAATATTATGATAATAAAATTATTTCAGAAAATACAATTCATATAAAATATTCAGATATATATGTATAAAGGGCAAAATTAGGGCACAAAACTGCATAGCCAGTGTATTGTGCTGGACAACAGGAAATAAAACATTTTAACAGTTGTATTTGGGTTTTGGTATTGTAATTTTTTTTCTTCACTCCTTTCTTCCTTTCCTTTTTTTTGTTTTTTTTGAATAAGTGTTAGGTCTAACTTTTCAACATACAAGGTCCCATGTAGCATTTTTTTCTCTACTTCTTTTTACCTTTTCTAAAATCTTCATGCATTTAAGTATGGAACTTTTTGTAGTAAACAAAATTCTGGGTCTATAGGATAGATGGATTTGGGGTCAAGAGAGTATGTGGTGATGGAAGCAGGGGTATAATTTTCTGGGCTTTTCTGACCTGATGCTAAAAAAGGACCTTATATAAATCAGATTTTACTTCCATACAAGGGCACTGTGTCATGTTAGTAGTTAAGCTTTGCGACCCCCTCTACCCCACCCCGTTCAGAGCCCTTTTTCATGTTCATATACCCTCTGTTTGCAAAGTAGAGTTGACAGACTCTGGAAGACTTGACTTCCTTTTGAGGAAACCATCCCTATCATCCCAAGAGAGGTCACTCCTGAAACAAGCAATATGTAGAAAATGGTTGTCTTGTGACCTCATTTCTTACGCGGGAACAGTGCATGGCCTCAGAATTAACTGCACGTAGACCCCCGTACCACTGCTGGTCCTGATCACTGAATATCCTTGAATTACTGTATACTGAACTTTGTGGTTTTCAGCCTTACGCCTCTCTGGATTTCTTTTTCTGTCTCCCAGATTTTAATCACTCTAGTGAATGTGTGGAATACTTGATTGTAGAGTATTTATACAAAGTATTATTTATATCAGCTTTGCTTTTTCTCCTGGAAAGAAGGGATGCTATATTAGGCAAGCAGACTAGACTTAAGCATTTCACAGACTGTAAGTTGATGCCTTTTGCCTTTTACTATGTAGATCAAAAGCTGTCCCTGAAAAAGTATTGCCTGCATATATATTTACAGATAAATGCAAATATATTTTGGCATAACCCTGGTTCAAGTTTTAGTTTTTCAACAGAGATTTAAGTCATATGTTTTCTCTGGATTCATAGATTTCCTGATGTGCCAAGATAAATTATAGTAGAATTGCATTCTGATTTAACAAATGTTTATTGAACACTAGTAAAATTAGGTGACATCTAGTTTCCTAAAATTGAAAGATTACTAGACATTAACCCCATCTTCAGACATCCCAGTGTATTAATCATACACATACACACAACCCGTAGAATGCTACACATACACAAATTAGAGGATTAGAAGAGAAATATCAATCCTGGAGCAGCAGAAGGAAGGATTTCCCCTCCATTCACATAGGTGAAAAGTGCGTGGTAAAGCCCAAAGGCATGAGATAGCACGGTATATTCTAGGTCTTGGTTGTAATTTGCAGTCACTTGAGTTTAATGTGCATTGAGAAGAATTGGGGAGATAAGCCTGGAGAGATGAGTAGGGTAAAGATTGCAAAAGTACCTATGTGTCACACTTAGAGAGTTTGACCTTGATTATGAAGGCTAAAAGGATTGTTGAAAGTACTCAAATAAGGAGGGTGTGATCATTTTTTGTTTTACAAGTAGTCTTCTGGCTGTAGTGTTGCAAGTGTATTTGACTGGGGAGGAGAGGAAAGGAACTTATGACCGCAGTCGTCCAGGAAAAGGATGAAGGGGACTAAAATCCAGGTTTGGGCACAAAAGGAAAGCTATGACAGAGACCAGAGAGGGGGAGTTGATAGGATTTGGCAAATGGTGGAATGCCAGGGGCTGAGGTGGAAGTTAGGATGACCTTCAGGTATAGCACAGCAAGGTGAAAACTTTCTAAGGAAGAAGTTATTTTAGGGAGGGGAAGAGGAAGAGTAGTTTTGAACGTAATTTTAAGCTGCTTTGTAATGCTGTAACTAGAAATAAAAGAAAAAGTTATTGTTCAATTCAGCATGTGTTTAAGAAGAGCATTTTAAGTATGGACCTTTTTTAGGGCAGATATATATTAACGATAAGTGCCAAAACTATTAATGATGACTTTAGGGTTGTTTTTCTTGCTATTTGAGAACATTGTAAGTGCATATGTAATAACTTAAGATGGCAGAGAGCACCTGGTCTCACAAAACAAATTCAGAACATAGGCAACATTCCATTTAAAAATTGACATTGTTCTATGTGCAGCTCTTAGGATATTCTTGGACATAATCTTGAACTTTGTCATCTAATTAAGTAGGGTCTAAATGTAATTAATAATTATTTAAACTGTACTCAGAAATTGGAGTACAGAAGTCATAGACTTTGCTACAGTTTAGAAGGCTTTGGAAAATCAAAGTATCTTGCTTATTAATAAAAAGTTTTAATGTCTCATGTGCTACTGATGCCATTTTCTAATACCCTGAAATGAAATAAGAATAATGATGCAGTCTTTTATTTTTTGTTAATATGCAGGAGCTCACTCTGCCTTAGCTTTATCCTTGAGTCTATTCTAACTGTTCAGTAGGATAGGGGGAATGCAATGGTTATGGCCATGGTCCCTGAATAAATCTTTATTTTCGTTGTGTTTTCTCATCTGCTAAGAAGAGAAAGTAATAAGATTATATATGTGTGCATGATATAGGCCCTCTGTAAGTAACATCGTCTATCTCGAAGTCTTCTACCCCAAGCCACTTGGTTGTTTAGCTTTTTTTCCCTTTCTGTTTATGATTTACTGCAGAATTTATTTGGGGAGGGATATGAAATTGAGAACAGGAGTCCCCAACCTCACTGCTTCTGGCTTTCACTGCCATTATCTCATAACCTTTCTCCCCAATCCTTCCTAGTCTTTTTTCTCAGTTTCCTAACCTGGTGATCTGGGATCTGCTTATCCTCAAGTAGTTCTGGGTTTCCTGATAGGGACAGAGCAAAACAGTGCGCTTTTCATTTGTGTGTTTTTTGTGTCTTCCTTGTGAGCTCAGATAAATTGCAGATTATAAATGCTTTTTTAACAATGATCTTGTCTGTGGGTGAAATCAAGAAGTCAAAATTCAAGTCTTATAAGCTAGCATTTTCTTACTTCTCACTATGGGTAGTTACAGAAACGGTTAGCTATCCCAAAGAGGTAAGGAAGGGACAGCCCTAAGGAAAATGAACTTAGGTGTACTATGACTCTCTGTTAACCAATGAAAAGAGCCTCTAGCCACATGCTGTTTGTGAGCCCACAGTATTTTATGATAGACTGTTCATAAGTGCCACAAGGAGTCTGAGAGTGCAAAGCACAAGACAAAACAAAACAGACATGGACTAAGCACTAAACATCTAAGGATAGACAGGCTTGACAACATGTTATATGGATTAAGTTAGTTTAACCAAGACCCAAATAAGCCCGTGTTCATTTACCTTATTTAACATTCTGTACAGATGTATAATTTAATTGAATTACTTAACATTAATGATAGTTACTAGTTAAACTCTGACGGATATGTTGGTAAAGAGATTAACCACCCTCAGTCTGTCAGTTTACTAGAATTTTACTTTTGGATTTGGACTTGACTTTCATAAAAAGCAAGAGTGACTTAAATTGACTTAAAATTAGATTTTTGTCATGTGAATATTTTGGTTTGAGTATTTCAAATTAAAATCAAAGAGTTGTTGATGGACATACAGATTGGATTTTCACTTACCAGCTCTTTTTCTAAAGCTTCCCTTTAGATGGGTTACTACTAAGTAGCAAAAAATTAGTAACTTTTTTTTAGTACTTAATCATATATACAATGAAAGTTAAGCATGAAAATTATTTTTCATTACAGTTTTCATTCCTTATGTTAGTTTTAGTTTGCTTTTTATTTCCTAAGTAGTTTTTAAAAATAGCCTACAAAATATAGAATTACAAGATGTATGATGATTTATATACAGAAATTTTAATACACTACAGAAATATTAATTGTCATTTAATTTATCTTGAGTGAAGCAGTTGAGTCACATGACTTACAAAGGCTTTTTCCCAACTTTAAAGTTTAATACTATTTGTTTAAGAAAATTATGTTATGTGCTATGGTTATATCATTAAAGTGAAGAAGAAAATACATGAAAGTTAATGTGTTTGGATTTTGATACTTCTTTTGTTTAAAAACATATTTGGCATTAGCTAACAGTCTGGGATTCCAAATGGGTGGAATGTGGATTTGAAAGATTACAGAAGTCTTTCCTTTGTGTCACACTGAATGTTGCCATTTGGAGAATAAATTGTTACACCTCTTCTTTTGCTTTCAGGATTCTCTCATTCAGCGTTCACCTTTGGTATAGAAAGCCATATCAGTCAGTCTAACATAAATGGTGCCCTCGTCCCGCCTGCTGCATTGATTTCTATCATCCAGAAAGGTCTACAGTATGTAGAGGCAGAAGTTAGTATTAATGAGGTAAGGAAGACTTAGTTCAAGTACTAAGTCTTACTCCTAAATGCTTCCTTAAATATCTGATATCTTGCTTGCCCATTCATTATCTGACTTCAGCTTCACCAGGTAAACAAAATTGAAGGGCGTTATTCCCAATGTGGTGTCAGGGCACACAGGCAAGGCTGATGGCTCTCAACTATAAGGACCACTATCTCATTGCCTTTTACATGGTTTAATAAGGAAACAGTAAGAAATACTTTTCTTTACAATAAGAAAATTGTGCTGTGGAATACTGAGACCATAATTGATTGAGAAATTAGATCTTAGGTTATTTGGTTATAAGTGGTTTTGGAAAGCTCCTGTCTACAGTCTGTATGATATAGGTAGTGTAACTTGTGTCAGTCAATTATGGCCTATGAGCCAAAGTCTGCTTGTCACTTGTTTCTGTAAAGTTTGCTTGGGCCATAGTCACACTCCTTAATTTACGTGTTATCTAGTTTTTGTGCTACAGTGGCAGCATTGAGTGGTTGTGACAGAGACCTTATGGTCTGCAAAGCCCAAAATATACAGCAAGATTCTGCACACCCTGGTATAGCTGAAAATTTTTATACATGGTCAGGATTTGTGATATATGGAGCTTTTTACCTTATTTTCACTTCAGAGATTAACACAGTCCCCTTCCTTTTACAGGTATTTTAAAAACTAAAGCATCCATGGTTTCTACATCAGTATTTATTGCTATAATTATAGTGTACTAAATTGATTATTTTTTTAATGTCCTTATGTCTATAACTGAAAAATCTACTGATACTGAATGAAATGTGTCCTCATTGTCTTTTAGCACTTTGCCTCCCAAAGTATACTTATTGCAGAGAATGATAAAACAATTTCTCCCAGTGGCCAGAGTTGAAGTCTCATTTTTTCTGAAAAAATTTTTTCTAGATTTAATATAGTACTCCACAATATATCTATATTGGTTTTAATATTTTTTTTTAAGTTTAAATACTTGCTCCAGCTCCTCAAATACTCTTATAATCGACAGTTTAGAGAGGTGCACCGTGTTTTGTAACCTGGAGCATCCCATCACACCACTTAGGGCGTGTTCACTAGCTTGAGTGAGCCAGGCTTCATTTATGCATGTTTCCAGCTAATATGCACTGTTTCTATTTCTGACTTGCCCTGTGCCTGTCTCTCTTCTCCTGCTTGTTTTAGAACATATTTATTGTGAACTTTCTAATATCAGTGAGAGGAGCTTTGGAAAATTATAGCAACTTGATAAAATTAAAGAACACTAGCCTGTGAGTTGTAGCTGTACTTCTCGAATGCTTCTGTGCATACAAGACTCTCCCCAAAAGCTTGTTAAAACAGAGATTCCTGAGCCCTTTAGAGATTTTGATTCTGTAGCTTTGAGTCTACATTTCTAACAAGTTTCCAGGTGATGGTGGGACTGTTGGTCTTTGGATTGTGCTTTGAATAGCACCAGTTAACAGATTCCAGCTGTCATAGACTACCTGTGGAAGTCTTTAAATCTTACTGTGCTCATATTTCAACGGTAATAAAATGAGGGACTTCCCTGGCATTCCAGTGATTAAGACTGCCTTCCAGTGGAGCGGCATGGGTTCAATCCCTGGTCAGGGAGCTAAAATCTACCTGCTTTTGGGCCAAAAGAACAACACGTAAAACAGAAGCAGTATTGTAACAAATGCAAGAAGAACTTAAAAACAATAACAGTAGTAAAATGAGGTGATTGTATGATATTAATGTCTGTTGATAATGATGTCTATTTCTGCCTTAATGTTTTAATTAAATCACATAAAATTTTTGCATTCAGCAAAACTATTTTAAAAGTTTTTAGTTTTAAAGAAGTATTTACCAAAATGTGGCATCAAATGTCTTATTACTGTATTAACTATCCCACATTACTTTTGACTAACAGAACTTTGGAATATAATTGAAAGGCTTTTTACCCTCCAGGCCTACTTTTTTTTTTTTTTAATTCCTTTCAATATTTCAGCTTTGATCTGTGCAACACTTAACGGTAAGAATTGGGTGAGGAAGACAATTGGAGCAGCTGTTTGCAGTGGTTCCTTTAGTTGCCTTCTTCCCTCCGGATTCCTTCCTTCCTTTCTTACATGCACTCAGGAAATTATCTAAAAGTGTTTTTTTTTTTCTTGGAATGATGATTTTCAGCTGTTGACTTGTATGAATACAGATTGCTCTAAATGTGTTACCTTTGATTTTTCTTCTCACAATTTTTCAAATCCAGGATGGTACCTTGTTTGATGGTCGACCAATAGAGTCTCTGTCACTGATAGATGCCGTAATGCCTGATGTAGTGCAAACAAGACAACAAGCTTACAGAGATAAACTTGCACAGCAACAAGCAGCAGCTGCTGCAGCTGCTGCAGCTGCGACCAACCAGCAAGGCTCTGCGAAAAATGGAGAAAACACGGCAAACGGGGAGGAGAACGGAGCGCACACTATAGCAAGTGAGCCGGAAGTTCCATTGAAAAGAAACCTGCTTTATGGGGACGCCTCATTTTAGCTGAACTAACACCGTCTATTTGTTTTTTTCCAACTGGTTCCCCTAAATTGTATCGCACAATTCAGATTTTTATGCCTAAAGCTCCATAAAGCTAGATTTACTTTCATGGACCTTATTTTCATTCTTTTTAAAAAAATATTTAGAAACCATTTTTTTTTATTGTTAAGTGAACTTTGTATCTGCATTTGATTTCTAAATATAATTTATAAGAGTAGTTATTAACAAATAATAAAGCTTGGCATGGAGATATAAAGGCAACTCTTGATGTTATATGAATGATATCAGCAACCCCTACTGGCAGAAATTCAGAATAGTGTTGGCATGGATTATATTTAATTCAAACTATTTTATCATTTTTTGGGCCTAACCTTTCACAGTCTTCCTCTAGTCCTGCTCCCCCATCTCTGCACACACAACTTAGATGCACATCTCTTTTGAAAAAAATATATTCATATTTAACTAAAGATTGGAATTTATTTTTCATGTGATAAATTCTGTATAGTCATTTTCAATATTACCTGACATAGTGGAATAAGAAAGTTACACTCTATCTGCTGGTTAAGAATTCCTTTTTTCCTCCAATATGCTGTGATATTATTACCTAACTGGAATTTTCCATTTATTTCTCATGATGCAGATAATCATACTGATATGATGGAAGTGGATGGGGATGTTGAAATCCCTCCTAATAAAGCAGTTGTGTTACGGGGCCATGAATCTGAAGTTTTCATCTGTGCCTGGAACCCCGTTAGTGATCTCTTGGCATCAGGGTATGTTTCTCAAAGTGAGATTAAAGTGGATTTCTAAAAGAATCTTACTGAAATAGTGCATGTTTTATAAATACATTGCTTACACTTCCAGGTTTTTGTTGTTGCTTGTTTGTGGTCATTTTGCCCCATAAATCTTTATTTCTTCATAAAGTAATGTTAGTTTTTAAATTACTCCCTCAGGAGTGATTTCGGCATCTCCAAAATGGAGAGACTGAGAAAAATACTGGAAATGGAAATGCCTGATACTCTAGTTTGTATTTGCCTCATTAATAATAGGATATAAATTTGTTGCCTTGATTCTGTAATACTTGAGAATATTGTGAAAATTTAAAATATGTTGCATACTTTATAGGTCTGGAGACTCAACAGCAAGAATATGGAATCTTAGTGAAAATAGCACGAGCGGCTCCACACAGTTAGTCCTTCGACATTGTATACGAGAAGGAGGGCAAGACGTCCCCAGCAACAAGGATGTGACATCACTAGACTGGAATGTGAGTACCCCTGGATCGTCCATGAGGATGTAGGTAAACGAACATACTTAACCGCTCTGAGCCTCAAACTGGTGGCAGGGTATGTCTCTTCATTCAGATATTTTTGAATTTCACTAATAAGGGCAGCAGACTAGGAGTCCCCAACCCAAAATGTGTTAAAACCAAAGACTGGCCCTTGAGCAGTCAAAGCAAGGTTCATCTTCAACCTCTCAGTTTATCTAGCTATAGAATCTTTGTACAACTGGTGGTCTATCACTCTGTACTTCATTCTCATCACATGTAAAGTAGGAGTGTATTAATGGTCCTACATAAATTAAATAACAAATGAAAACCAATAATAGGCATGTACTAAGTTCTTAATGGGCTTCCCTGATAGCTCAGTTGGTAAAGAACCTGCCTGAAATGCAGGAGACCCGAGTTCGATTCCTGGGTCAGGAAGATTCCCCTGGAGAAGGGAAAGGTTATCTATTCCAGTATTAATTAAGTTCTTAACTACTAAGTCCTTTGTTAGGGGTACAAGAGAAATCTATGTAATAGAAACATAGTCTTGTTTCTCTCATTTTGCTGTTAATTGATGAAAACTTCATTGTCAGCTGCTTTTTAGGAACTGTTAGTCTAGATTACAAGCTTTATTCTATCTGTAGGACTTTTAGAATTCTCTGATTCTATATATAATTCAATAACTTTGTTTACTTTTACTTACCAGAAAATTTGATTTCACTATTGATAAAGCTTCATCTTTTCAGTTTAAAATCTATAATTAACAGCTTTCTTTGCTACCATTCCCATAAGTAACTTATGGAAAATTAGCATTTTAAAAGTTTCTGTATCTTTTCCTTTATTCCATGTTGTCTTTTTTCTTCCTTGTAACTTTATGTTCATTTTTTTCAACACCCTCCCACTCCCCGAACTCTGGTTCTAGTAACTTCTTAGACTGTATCAGTGTTACAAAGAATTTTAGAGATCAGCTGTCCTTTCCTTAGCAAGTGGATATCCTTTTCCTTCTCTGGACTCTGTTTTAACAACATTTTGTGGGGCTTTTCAAAGTATCTTCCAAATCTCTTTCCAAGAAATAAGATCTATCTTTCAAAATGATTACACTATCTAAAGTTCTTAGTTTCTATGAAATTCTTCCAGAACTCATGGTAAGGCTTATTAGTGTTCTTTTCTAAATTTCCAGTAATGTATTTACCCTTTCCCACCTATAAAGTTGAGAATTCTAAACAGTGTTATTTGATTGTAGGGTCAGAACTAAGAATTCCATTCTTAAAATGGGACCTTACTATATCATAGGCCAAAGGCCTTATAGCCTTCTTAGGCTGTTTGGCCCAGAGACCATGTTAACTTAATGAAATTTATAGTTTACACTGAAAAGGATGGTGAACAAATGATTTGTTGAGCTCGGTGTTTCTGAACTGCAAGTTAAAGCTTTTAAAAGTATAGACTTTTGGAAGATTTATTACTTGCTATGAACTTAAGTCTTTCCCTAGAAGTTGAAAATGTTATTGTTGTTTAATGGCTCATTTCCATGGCTAAAGCAGAAGCCTGTGAGATAGCTGTTCCTTATTATTCTCCTCCTTTACTAGTGGTCCATGGTCTAAAACCATTAGTTGAAAGGAAACTTTGCATTGTGCAGAGTTTGGAAATAAACTTGTGCTGTTAGCTTCAACATTGCTCCTTCTTCCTTAGATAGAACTATAGGGGATTTCCAAATCCTAGCAGAACTGAATCTGCATCGCCTACAACCAGCATTTGTTTGTCACTTAACTGTACAGCCAGATGACTGGAGAGGTCTGAAAAGGTGATCTTGTTTTCATTTTCTCTAACCGAAAAGCATCAGAAAGTACTGAGTAAGGCAGGATTTCATTCTGTCTCTCCTGTAATGTTTACTCATCTCAGCAATAGTCTGTACTCTGAAACTTGGATTTCCACAGAGTAGGTTAGATCTTAGCAAGTCCTGCCGTTGTACCATTGTTCAAGGCAAGGCACCGTAGGAAATTGTAAGATTAGAGAAAATGTTAAGGATTCCTCCTCATAGTAGAGTAGTTCCGGACAGTTGTACTCACATCGTTAACTATAAAGTCAGCCTACATTCTTTTCTGACTCTTGTGTGTGTGTGTGTGTGTTGCTATTTTTATTGGTACGGGAAAAAATTAGCAAAAGAAAGAAATGTTTAATGTAGTGAAATTTAAGAAAATGATCATCTGAAACAATATTGTTTGGAACACACACACAGTTTAGACAGAAAAGATTTAGACAGAGGACAATATGAAAACTTCTAATCATAATGAAACATTTTGGAAGATTTTGCTTTTTATTGAATACCTTTATTAAATCATAAGATTAAGATTTGATGTCCTTTTTAATCCCCCACCCGACCCCCACGTTTAGTCCTGGGCCTTTGTGAGAGTACAGTAAGTAGACCTTAGCACCTGTAAGAGCGGTGATAATCCTGCTCCCAAGCAGTTACTGCCCTTCCAAGACTGGGGTGTGAGGCCTGCGCCCGGACTGAACGCTTCCAAAAGGCTAGCTTCACAGCATGAAGGGTGTTCTGTAGGCCTTTTCTTGCACTTCCAAATAGGCAAAGCTGAAGGTCTTAAAGCAGAGAATGTCACAGACCTGCTGTACTTGGGATTAAACATAATATATTCTAATAAAAATTAAATACCCTTTCTGGGTTATATAATTGAAAGAAATGTGTTTCTCCAACAGAGTGAAGGTACACTTCTAGCAACTGGTTCTTATGATGGGTTTGCCAGAATATGGACAAAAGATGGTAAATAAAGCATTTTTCCCCCACTTGTTTTTACTGTTGATGCAAGTTATAAAGCTTAAAGTAATTTTAATGTTTTTCCTCTTGAATTTTAGGTAACCTTGCTAGCACTTTGGGGCAACATAAAGGCCCCATATTTGCATTAAAATGGAATAAGAAAGGAAATTTCATCCTAAGTGCTGGAGTAGACAAGGTAATTAACTTCTATAAGTTAATTTGTTAAAGAGTATACTTGAGAGTAATATTCTCCTCTGCTAATCACATAAATAATAAAACATTCATATTTGGGAAATTCACATGTGAATTTATGTTAGGTGTAGAAATGCTTTCTTAGATTTTCTGTCAGCTCATTCTTAAATCTGTGCAGATGCCCTTTATTCTTATCTGTGTGACCACTCTACATTGTTTTGGAATTTGAGCCATAGTGAAGTCATATATCCGATACTCTTCATCTCTTTTCTGTAGTTTTTAGTTAATCTCATCAGTGAGTATGGCTCTGGAGTATTTAATGGGAAATCTTGGAGTCAGTCTGTTAGCTGAACTCCTAATGTTTAATTGAAAATGCAAGAAATGCAGGGTCTTTCCAGCTTTCACCTAACATGGCTGGTAAACATGGATAGGTTGAAATCATTTGTTATTTCTCCTTTATTTTCTTAAAGTTATTTCCTTTACCACACATCCCAGAAAAGATTATTCTATAATACAGGAAAGTATATGCTCATAGTTACTTGTATATTGTTAAAAAGGGAAGTAGGCAAAAAGGAAGAATATGAAGGTAGCCAGGAATGGGAGGGGAAAGCCTTCTTAATAGTTACTGCCATTCTACAATACTTATGACCCCAAAGTTATAAAATTAGTGATGGGAGGGTATTAGTGGAATTGTGAATGTATCCATTCAGATGTATCTGTTATACTTTGATGTAATATAAAAAACATTGTTTTAATTATTGTCAGAATTAAAGCTGCCTTTATAAATGTGAGCTTTAAAAATCTTACTATTGAGAATTAACTGATTATTATATTAACCAAAATTTGCCTCCTCAAGCTGCACAGCAATAAAAACCTGACATTAAATACACTACTACAATGGAGTTTCTTAATCTAATACAATGTTTGGTACTTTGCAGACAACCAATAATTGTTACTTGAAGTAAGTTGACTGATGAAAAGTCTCCAGGGTAGAATTAAACTGCTTAACAGTTTAATTTAAACATCCTTTCCCTGCTCCCAGTGGAATATAGCCTCATTGTACTAAAAGTAAATGTTAAATGCACTCTGACATTTCATATTGCTTTAATATGATGAGGCATTTAATTTATGTATATATGATAAACTTTTCTTAGCAACGTATTTTTCTTTTCTATCTTAGACTACAATTATTTGGGATGCACATACTGGTGAAGCCAAGCAACAATTTCCTTTTCATTCAGGTAAATCTTCACAATTTACATTTAATTTTAGATCTTTCTTTTGTTTTCCTAATTAAACTTTTAATAGCATATAATTCATCTAAAATCTTGAACTATCAAATGTAAGTTTTGTTACTAGTCCTTTGAGGAGTTGATGTTCAGTGGCTTTCAGATAATTAATCATCAGAGGATCATCATATGTTTTCTGTGAAATGTACCATAAAAAAGCATTTTCAGCCTGGTGCCATTAGAGTTAGTAATATTTAATGGTAAGAACATAGATTTTTGATCCAGGATGCCTAGGTGTGCTTGTGAATCCCACTCCACTTAATAGGCTTCAAGATTGAGAGAGTCACTGAACCTTTCTGAGCCGTATTTTCTCTATCTGTAAACGAGGGATAAAAATGATACCGTTTGAGTAAGCACATAAGACTAATACATATATATGAAAATTCTGCATAAACTCCTACCAATTTAGGTATTGTCATGTTTTATTTTAATTTATGTATCTAAATCAGTCCTCTTGCTTACCTAAAATAAAAATTATAAGGCTTTCCCGATATTGCTGGAACTTCGGTGCTTTAGATATTTTTCTCTTTTAGGAAATAATTTGATACTTAAATCAGATAAATCTGATCTCCAAAATAGTGTGCTGCTTTCGCCATGATGTATGGCCGTGCAGCAGAGCATACATCTGGATGTGTAGAGACACCTTGATTTTAGCACCAACACTCTTGTGCATCTTAGAACTTTGTTCCTCCTTTCAGGGGGGTTTCTGAGAACAGAAACTGATGTCAAACTGGAACAAGATCCCTAGTCATGTTTAGAAGAGTAGTTTTAGTACTGCCTGATGTAATTGCATCATGCACGATTGTGTTGTGGTTGGAAAGAGTTTTAAATTGGAGGCCGAGTTCAGTAGTTCTGGTGTTTTCAAGGCTTTGGTCATACCCTTTTTACAGTCAACGGCACAGTGTTACCTTTTAAATTGAAATACACAGCTTTTGGCAGTTTGCTTTTTTGTATTTCTCTATATTTGGTGTGATTCAATAAGTCAAACAAGGCACAAAATGATTTTTCAGTAGTATCTGAGTGGCATAATTTTGCAAGTATTGTGTTGAACAATTCAGCTTAATTAAAGCTTATCACATTAATAAATATTTATTTACACATAAGTTTCTGTTCACCTGTTTTAATCTCTTTCCACCTTTGCCTCTAGTCCTTAACCAGATAGAATTCTCTTAGACCTCTGACCATTCTGCCTACAAATTTTTCCTACATCCTGGGAATGGTGGAAAATTGAAATAAGTGGTGTGGCACTGTTAGGAGTTGCTTTATGATGTGCGCGACCTTTGTGTTGGAGGTGATGCTCTTTATACATGATCGCATTTAGTCTTGGCTACAACCCAAAGAGGTAGATGATGTAGAAGTCATTTTACAGACAAAGAGCCATTTTACCTGTGATATTCTTTCCTGCCATGCTTTTTTTATTTTTTAAATGGCTTTATTGAGGGGTGTGTGTGTGTTAAGTCACATAGTTGTCTCCAACTCTTTGCAACCCCACGGACTGTAACCCACCAGGCTCCTTCTGTCTGGGATTCTCCAGGCGAGAAGACTGGAGTGGGTTCCTTTTCCTTTCTCCAGGGGCTCTTCTCGTCCCAGGGATCTAACCCGGGTCTCCTGCATTACGGGCAAATTCTTTACCATCTAAGCCACCAGGGAAGCCCTTATTGAAGTATAATTGATGTAAAATTGTCTATACATATTTAAATTGCACAGTGTGATGTGTTTTGGCATGTGTGTATATATGTATATATATATATATTTTTTTTTTACACGCACACATCACTGAAACTATCACCACACTTACGACAATGCATTTATTAGCTTCAGAAGTTTCCTCCTCCTCCTTTGAAATGATTTTCTGCCTCTTCTCCAGGTGGCCACTGAAACTCTGTCACCAGAAATTAGTTTACATTATATAAATAGAATTAGACAGTATATATCCTTTTTGGATCTGGTTTCTTTCATTGTGCATAATTATTTTGCATTCCTTTTGATATATGAATAGGATTCCATTATGTGAATATACCAGTTTGTTTATCCATTTACCTGTTGAAGCAAGTTGTTTTCCAGATTTTAGCTATTACAAATAATACTGCTAAGAACATTCATTTTCTTGTCTTTTTATGAACTTGTGTTTTCATTTCTCTGTGTGAAGACCCAGAAAAGTGGCTAGATACATGGTTGGTCTGTGTTTTACTTGCTAATAAAGTGCTGGACTGTTTTCCAGAGTTCGTTTTCCTAACTGGTTTACAGTCTCAGCATCAGTGGGTATTCCAGTCCCTCCATATCCTTGCCAGCACTTGGTATGTGATCAGTCTTTTTAATTGTAGCCCCTCTAATGAGCGTGTCGTGGTATCTCACTGTGGTTTTATTTGTAGTTCCTAATGATTAATGATGTTGAAGCATCTTGTCATGTGTTAATTTATCATCTGTATGTCTTCTTTGGTGAAGTATCTTTTTCTTTTGCTTGATACAGAAGTTGAGGTCACTGATGTGAAACCTTTCTACTTTTCCAATGGGGATCTGACATTCAGTGCTGTAAATTTATGTCTTACTACTGCTTAGTGACACCTCACAATTTTTCAGATATTGTGATTTCATTCAGTTCAGAATACTTTCTGAAGTAATTTTGATTCAGTGTATTAATTTCTGAATAATTGGAAAATTTCTGAGGTCTTTGTAGCATTGCTTTCTAGTTTTTAATAAAAAATATTCATTTTATTTTTGATTGCACTAGATCTTCATTGTTGTGTGCAGGCTTTTTCTAGTTGTGGAGATTGGGGGCTACTCTAGTTACGGGCACGGGCTTCTTGTCACAGTGGCTTCTTGTTGCGGAGTGTGGCTCTGTGGTGCATGGGCTTCAGTATTTGAGGCTCACAGGCTCCAGAGCACAGGCTTAGTAGTTGTGGCGCATGAGCTTTTTGCCCTGCAGTATGTGGGATCTTTACAGGCCAGGAATCGAAGGAACCCAGTGTCCCCTGCATTGTAAGGCGGATTCTTAACCACAGGACCGCCAGCGAAGCCCGCTTTCTAATATGATTCCATTGTTCCTACGAATGTCAGGAGGGTCAAGATGTTTCATAAGGTGGTTCAAATCTTTTATAGCCTTAACTGATTGTTCTGTCTACTTACACCACCTGTTATTGAGAGAAGGGTTTTGAAATCATCAATAATAATTGGAAAACACAGTTTCTAATTTCTTCTGTCAATTTTTGCTTTATCTATTTTGAAACAGTGCTATAAAGGACATTAACATTTAGAAATGTTGCATCCTCATGTTGAATTGATCCGTTTATCATTTTGTTAATGATCCTCTTTTTTTTTTTTTCCCCATTTTCTTTTTTGTGCTCTGCAACCTACTTAGTCTGATGTTAATGTAGCCCTTCAAGTTTCTTTTGGTTAGTGTTGGCATGGTATATGTTGCTCCATACTTTTACATTTGAAGTGTAATTTATGTAGGCATCATTTATTGCTTGTTTACTGAATATCAACTGCTGCCTTTTAATGGCAGTATTTAGGCCCTTTACATTTAATGTGATTATTGATATGATTGCATTTAAATTAATATTTCTATTTATCTCTTCTTCTTTTCCTATTTTTCCACTTTCATTTGGATTATATGAATATTTTTATAATTACATTTTTCCTCCTTTGGTGGGTTATTAACTATAAATCTTTTATTATAGTGGTTGCATCAGGATTTAGAGTACACATCTTTAACTTAGCACAATATACTTTCAAGTGATATTTTAAAGAGATTAAATAATAATTATTTTTACTCATAGTTTCCAACTGTTCATTTTTGTGTGTATTTGCATACACATCTAATTCATCTAGTATCATTTATTTTCTGCCTGAACTAAAGGAATGCTTTAACATTCCTTACAGTGCAAATCTAATGCTGATGAATTCTTTCTATATATATGAACAAGTCTGTATTTCACCTTCATTATTGAAAGATTTTGTTGTTGTTGTTGAGTATAGAGTTCTTGGGTTGACAGAATTTTTTTCTTTCAGTACTTTAAAAAAATACTGCGGTGTTCTCTTATTTATACTATTTTCATTTTGAACTTGTTCCAATTTTCATCCTTATTGCTCTGTAGTAATTTGTCTTGTTTTATCTGGTTGCTTTTAAGATTTTTCTGCTTATAAATCATTTTGTACAATTTGAATATGTTGTGCCTTAGTTTAGTTTTCTTTGTTTCTTGTCCTTGAAGCTTCTTGGATGTCTTTATACATAGTTTCCTTCAAATGAAAAAAATTTTTTGACCATTATTTTTTAAAAATACCCTACTTCCTCCCCACATTTTTTTTTAACTTGCAGTTTTGAATGTTTTATTAGTCTGCTTGATTTCCCGTAATACTCTTCATTTTTTATCCAGTATTTTTTTCAGGTGTGCTCAGTCGTGTCAACTCTCTGCGACCCATGGACTGTATAGCCCACCAGGCTTCTCTGTCCATGGGATCCTCCAGGCAGGAATACTGGAATGGGTTGCCCTTTTGAACCCACATCTCTTGGGTCTCCTGTATTGGCAGGCAGATTCTTTACCACTAGCACCACCTGACAAGTGGGATAATTCCTATGCTGGTTTTCAAGTTTACACTTCTTTTCTTCTAAGTATTTGTGAACTTTCTTCTGGCACATTGTTAAATTACCTGGAAACGGTGTGATCCTTTGGGTCACCCTTATGAAACTTGTTAAATGACAGGGGAACAGTGCTCAGTGTAGGGCTAATTATTTCCTGGTACTGAGGCAAGAACCTAGATGTGCTCAAACCGGTGTTCCCTGAATCAAGAGGTTTTCTAGCCTGTTGCATGTTCCAGTCTTGAGTATCAGGTGTTGTTTCTTCTGATCCCTTTCAGTGGTTCTTCCCAGGCTCAGCTGGTATCTTCACACACGTCCGCTGGTTAGTACTCTGACTCTGTGAGTCGGGCCGCCGCAGGTCTTCAGAATTCTGTCTGCACTGCTCTCCTTTCTTGTGCTGTGAATTCTAGCTGCCTGTGGCTCTCTAGATTCTGAGCTTTATCTCTTCCCCTCGGGAATTTCATTAATCTCTTCCTTAGGGAGATCCCTCTTCCCTGGGCCAAGATCTGGACGTTTTTCCAAATCATATGAGTAGTTAGGGGCACATTGTTGGTTGATTTCCTTCTCTCCAGAACCACTGTCCTTTGTTGTCTCATACCAGAGTCTTCCCTGGTGGCTCAGATGGTAAAAAATCCTTTTGCAATGCAGGAGACCCGGGTTTGATTCCTGGGTCAGGAAGATGCCCTGGAGAAGGGAATGGTAACCCACTCCAGTCTTCTTGTCTGGAGAAGTCCATGGATAGAGGAGCCTGGCAGGCTGTGGTCCGTGGAGTCTCAGATAGTTGGACACAACTGAGCAACTAACACTAGCACTAACCCAGAGTCTTGAACTGTTGTTTCATACATTTTGTAAGTGTTGGGCTATTTTGAGCAGGAGGTAAATTTGTTTCCTGTTATCCCATCTTGACCAGGAATGAAAGTCTACCATGCTTTTAAAATTACCTACCATATTCTAATTCCTATACTGTATTTTCATCCATATACTCTTACATAAAGCATAAATCATGATTATAGATGAATTAACCATTTCCTATTCATTAGGATAGCTGTAAAAAATAACAGTGTTCACAATGATGTGGAGAAATCAGAATCCTTATACTTTGTTAGTAGGTATGTAAAATGGTACATTTGTGGAAAAGAGTATGACAGTTCCTCAAAAAGCTAAACATAGAATTACCATTAGCAGCAGTTCTCCTTCTAGGTAATTGAAGGCAGGAACTTGAATGAATTCATATCAGTATTGATAGCATTGTTCACAGTAGCCAAAGGGTGAGAACAACACACTGTCCATGAGCCAGATGAGTGGATGAGCAGAATGGGGTCTCTATAGACATGGATTATTATTCAGCCACAAAAAAGAATTAATTTCTGGTACATGCTGCAACACCAGAGAACTTGTATACCTTATGCTAAGTGAAGCAAATCATACATAACTTTAAAAGTAAAGATTCAAGATTACAGAGGCTGGGAGGAGGGCGAAATGGAGAGTTATTGCTTAATGGTTACAGAATTTCTGTTTGGGGTGATGAAGAATTTTTGAAAATAGTGGTGATGATTGTACAATATTGTGAATGTAATTGATACAGCTGAATTGTACACTTAATTAAATGACAAATTTCATGTTATGTATGACCACAATATTTTAAAACTATTGTAATATACTAAAAACCATTGAATTGCACACTTTAAATGGATGAAATGTATGATATATGAATTGTATCTCAGTGAAGCTGTTTTTTGAAAAAGGTAAATGAATATTAAATGCCTTTTCCCCTTCCCTCATAAGTTTATTTATTACCTTTCTAGATTATGAAAGATGCATGGGTTAACAAAAAATAAATCAGAATTGGAGGACACAGAGATAGAATCTTAGTTCCAGGATTTTTTTTTTTTTTTTTTTTTGCTGCACTTTGCAACTTGCAGGATCCTTGTTCCCCAACCAAGGATCAGACCCGTGCCCCCTGCAGTGGAAGAGCAGAGTGCTAACCACTGGACCACCAGGGAGTTCCAGCTCCAGGAATTTAGAAGATTGTGTAACCCTAGGCCAATTAACTTTTCTTAGCCTTTTTCATCATAGGAAAAATGAAACCAATAATAGTAAATATACCTTTCACATATTACCTAAATAAAAATGTATTTTATGTTAGAGATATGTTTCTATCCTGAAGGACTTATATTACCTAGAGACATTTTTAAATTTTAGGAATAAAATATAAAGTAAGGAGGGATGGTTTCTTAGATCACACCAACCTATAATCATTGTATCTTATGAGCCAAGCATATCACAGAACATTAATCATACAACTCATGTCTCAGCATTCTCCAGCTTCCTTCAGTTATCTTTATCTGGTTATACGGTTGGTCTTTGTTTTGTTCTGAACCTAATGGTGTATTTGTTTAAATACTGTTTCTAATTTTCTCAGCCGCCTATCAAACGTTTTCAGATGATGCTCTACCAAATTGATACCCTGGTGGAGCACAACAGATACTTGGCCTTCTTCATAGTGTTTTATTATATAACTTTTAATTGTCCTTTACATTATTTACATTTTTGGCACCCCCCCCCCCCATACACACACACACAATTTTTTTTTTTTTTTTTTGGTTGCACTGGGTCTTTGTTGCTGCAGTTAGGCATTCTATAGTTGCAGCGAATAGGGGCCACTCTGTGTGAGCTTCTCATTGCAGCGACTTCTCTTGTTGCAGAGTAGACCTCAGTAGTGGTGATACGTGGGCCTGGTTGCTCTGCAGCCTGTGAAATTTGCCCAAACCAGGGATCGAACCCATGTCCCCTGCATTGGCAGGCAAACCCTTATCTACTATGCCACCAGGGAAGTCCTTTCCCCCACTTCTTAACACTATAATAAGTTATCATACAAGCATTTTGTTAAAATTATTTTTCAAAGTTGTATCTTAATAATATTTAATGTCAAAATGAAGGTGTAGTTACTGATTCCAATTCCAGAGCACAAAGACAAAATCTAAACCAGGTAATTCAAGAAAGGGAACATAATATAAGGAAACTCTTGCAGAAGTCTTACAAGAGTGAAGAATAGAGGAGTAGGAGGTAACTCAGAGTTTAACCACCGCGGTAAACGTAAGACCGGAGAGAACATGATAGGATCCAACTACCCAGTGGGAATGGTGTCTTTAAAGAATAGGCTGTCTGGTGAGAATAGGCACCGTGGAGCAAGCAGAGTCACTGCCAGAGACCCAGTCTTAGAGAGAGAGACCACGAGCCCTGTCTACCCTCTTTGTCCTGAGCTTGGACTTCTGACAGTTTCTTCCGCTGAATGAGCCCATCTGGGGTACTGCAGGCACGGGGACCTGAAATATGTGATGTCCTGGTGGCAGAGGAGGGCAGGGCAGAGCGAGGGGAGGAGGTTGTCTGCATTGCTCTAAGAGGTTGTGGTGCACCTAAATAACAGCTTACCAGACACAGTGCTGATCAAAGTGGGCCAGTGTTTTTGTTCACTGACTTAGTTGGATTCTCCCAGAAGCAGGATGACAGAGGAAAGGAGCCAAGGAAGGGAGCAGTTTCTTGTGACAAAGGTCTAGGGTCAACCTAATTCATACAGGGCTCTGAAGCGTTTGTTACATATTGATTTTTACTTGTCTTGCCAAGTGAGCTTCATTTCTGATTCTCACCTTTCCCCCAACCACCTACTGCCTGCTCTAAATGCAGTGTTTTTGGTGTGCTTCTATTGCTTAACCCAGTTACTTGCTATCATTACCTTAATCTGCATTGCTAATTATAGAGAAACTTTGCACTTTGCAACATGGGAAAATGAGAAAGGAAAGAATCTTTAATCATTTCAGAGCTAAAGTATTAAATGCCAGCCAGCTTTTGGACCTCTGAGGTTTTAAATTCAATGATGTAGAATTTAAGATATATTTGACAAGAGTCACTTAGAAGAAAAATGTATTTGCCAATCATGCAATACTCCCATTTATCAGTTAAGTAGATAGTGGAAATGGTACTTACTCAGTGTAACATTTGTCTCACTTGTAATTTACAAAGACTTTCCATACACATTATCTAACTTGATGTTCACAATATCCTTGAGTACTAAGCATAAAGGTTTTTATCCCCATTTTTTTAGAAGAGAAAAATAGCATGAGAGCTGACTTGCTGATAAGGGCCCATTAGTTAGGGAATAGCAAAACAAGACTTCTTATCCATTGAGCGCTCACAGAATTTTAGAAACAAAAGGAAATGTAGCATCACATTTAATTTTATTCTTTTAGAAATGAGGTACCAAGAGTCCAGTGCTAGTAATTACAGAGCAAGCTCTCAGGAACCCTCATCTCCTGGTGGCCAGTGTACTTTCTATTAGGCTGTGTCTCACATAGAGACAACCAAACTGAAATGTATTAATATTTGTGATATTTAAGTACCATAATCTTAAAAATTCTATTAATATAAAAAGTATAAAGCAAATCATTTAAGTTCTTAATGTCCAGCAATGTTTTAAAACTAAAGCACCTAGATTTCAGTACATGTGGAATGAATGCAAACCTGGCCTTTTTTCCTTCGCAGCACCAGCATTGGATGTTGACTGGCAGAGCAACAACACTTTTGCTTCTTGTAGTACAGATATGTGCATTCATGTCTGTAAATTAGGACAAGACAGACCTATTAAAACATTCCAGGGACACACGGTGAGAAACTTCTTTTTTCTCCCTCCTTTAAAGCAATTATGATGAATAAGTAATGTTTCAGAGTGGTTTTGAAGTATGTATGTTTAATACCCAAAGAACAACCAAGTCTATGAAATGAAAATGTAAATGTTTACTGTTATTTTTAGAATGAAGTAAATGCTATCAAATGGGACCCAACTGGCAATCTCCTGGCATCCTGTTCTGATGACATGACCTTGAAGGTAATTCAGATAGTAGGGAGGAAGGGGGCTGAGGAGTTACACAGTGTGGCTGCTCTGGCTGTTTAAAGATTGTTCAGAATGTGTCTCTTATAGATGGGAATTATGATACTAAGATTTGTGCTATTATAAATTGTCTTCGCTAGTAACGAGTCATATATTGGTACAATGAAAGGTTATTTGCTCACGTAAAGATCTGACTCATAGGTAGTGAATGAAGATCTTTGTAGGATTCATGGATTTGACTGATATTCTGAGCAGTGTATTAATTGTTTTTGCTGTGGTGTGAATATATATCACCCTTGCTGGGAAACTGATGTGTAGTGGATGTGTAGCTTAATTGGTGAGTGAGCATAGTTGACATGTCAGAATTCACGTCTCAATATGAGTTTACATTTTTCTTGTTGTATAACTAAAAGTAAAAACTATCACCTAGCCCCTGTGTATATCACATACCAGAATTAAGGAGGGGGGAAGCTTTTTGAGATAAAGAAAAATATAATAATCTTCAAAATTAATGAAGCTTGAGCTCTATAAAGTGAAGTCGCTCAGTCGTGTCTGACTGCAACCCCATGGACTGTAGCCTACCAGGCCCCTCCGTTCATGGGATTTTCCAGGCAAGGGTACTGGAGTTGCCATTTCCTTCTCCATTGAGCTCTATACTTCATCACATTAACTCTACTAAAAATAATTTACGCTTGACTTTACAATGCCACTGGCTACAAACATGATAACCTTTATAGATAGGATAATCATGAAGGAAAACCGTTTTTCCTCTTCCCATGAACAGACTAAATGTAACCTTGGTAACCTGGTGGGTTTTTTCCCTTAAATACCTGCTGTGTTTTTAGTTAAGTTTTCTCAAGTCTGGACTCCCTTGTAAGCGTTGCTGATAAAAATACTTTTCTTCACACTTTTGTTTGTGAGATTACTTTGCAAGTGTGTGTGTGCATGCGTGTGCACACACGTGCTCACTCAGTTGTGTGTGAGGACTACAGCCCACCAGGCTCCTCTGTGGAGTTTTCCAGGCAAAAATACTCCAGGGACTGAACCTGCATCTGTGTGTCTCCTGCATGGGCAGGCAGATTCTTTACCACTGTGCCACCTGGAACCCTTGCATGCGCATACATTATACTTATAAAATGAATAAAGAACAAAAAACTTATTGGGGAGCAGAGTGTGGCACATACAAGGAAATGAAAGAAGGCCAGTGGCTACTCTGAGCTACTGATTTGCAGTTCAAGAGAGATGTTTGAATTAGGAAGTGTTAGAGATTTTTTTTGTTGTTATTCGAAGAATAATAAAAGGTCATAGAATTTTAAAGCAGAAGCTATAAGGATGGATACTGTCTAGTGAAGCCATATTTTGGGAAGAAGGAACAGCAGATTAGTGAGAAGATTATGTTTAGCTTGGACAGTGCCTTTGAGTCATGCAAGTGGACATGCCAGGCTGATCTGATGCTCAGAGAAGAACTCAAAGTTTGACATAATCAATCATTCAGGAATTCTCAATAGATGGGTGGTCATTCAAAGCCCTGGGCGTAGACAGAGTTGTATAGGTAGAAAATATCAAGTAAAAGAAGAAGAAAGCTTTAAAAGTCTTAAACTGTGTAACATTTACCTGCTTTAAGAAGAATCAGGTTCCAAAGAAAACCTAGCAGGTATGACCTCAGTGGAAATTGTATGTATGTGTAGAGAAGAATATTTCAAGGGAGGTGTTGAAGAGAATGGTCAGCAGTATCAGTGCTATTTGGAAACTTTGTCTTTTGCATTTATTTACATGGAGTTATGTATACCTGGGATACAAAACGTTATGATAATGTTTCGTTATCTCAATTTCATTGCATAAGTGTGAATCCCAGCTAATTTTTGTTTCTTCATTGGCACTCGGGTTTGGTGTGTGTTTGTTTTTATATTTGGCAAGATTTTCCCTCTTGTCTTTATTGAGTGATTTTGTCAGAAATACTGTTGATACAGGTTTCTCTTAACTTTTGCTCAAAAACAATACGAGTTTTTAATCTGTATTGAATAATAAACGTGTTTTCAACTTGAGAAAAGTGTGTTTTCTGCTTACCATTTTAACTTTAATTATTGCCTTTTGAGTGTTTTTTCCTATATGGATCATTTAAAATTTCTAAATCTTATTATGGTGAGAACAGATGAGATCTCCTTTTTAACAGATTTTTAAATGCACTATACAGTACTGTTATCTAAACACACTGTTGGATGGCAGATCTCCTGCGGGGCTGAATTTTATACTTTTCGAATAGCAACCCACCTCCACCACAACTCCTTGCTACCACCTTTCATTTTTTCTTCTTTTCCATTATTGTTTATTATAGGATATTAAGTGTGATTTCTGTGCTGTATACTATAGGACCTTACTGTTTACCCCGGCCGTTCTTTTTTTTTTTTTGCTTTGATGAGTTTGATTCTTAGATACCTCATGTAAGTGGAATCATGCAATGTTTGTTTTTAAAATTTATTCATATTGTCCTATTGCATACTGCAGGATTAACATAGTCTGAATAGACTCCATTGTGTGTATACAGATCTTTTCCTTTATCCATTCATCCATTGTTGGACACTTAGGTCATTGCCATGTTTTGGCTTTTCTGGATAATGCTGCAGTGAACATGGGAGTACAGATACCACCTCAAGATCCTGATTTCATTTTATATATTTTATGTATATAGCCAGATGTGGAATTGCTGGTTCGTATAGGGATAGTTGTTAAAATTTGAGGGAGAACCTCCATACTGGTTTTCATAGTGGCTACACCATTTTGTATTCATTTATCAGCAGTTTATAAGGGTTCCAATTTCTCTATGTTCTTGACAAAACTTTTAAAATGTATGGTAGCCATCTGACAGTTGTGAAGTGATATCTCGTAGCTTTGATTTGCATTTCCCTGATTATCTGTGACATTGAGCATCTCTTCATATAACCTGTTGGCCATTTGTATGTCGTCTTTGCAGGAATGTCAAGTCCTTTGTCCATTTTTAAATTAGTATTTTGCTGTTGAGTGGTAGGATTCCTTTACATATTTTGAAAGTTAACTCCTTATTGGATATATAGGTTGCAGTATTTTCTCTCATTCCATAGGTTGTTGCCCTTTTACTTTATTGACTGTTTTCTTTGCTGTGCAGAAACTTTTTAATTGTATATAGTCCCTCTTGCTTTTTTTTTTTTTTTTTTTGCTTTTATTGCCTATCCATATAGTTCCTGATTCTGAATTCTAAGAGGAACTTTATAATGTATATCTTTATTTTTAAAGGACAGCATAAAAGCTAATGCCTTTAATATTGTAGCATCATTACCCAAGGAAATTACTGAATGTTGATATTTGTACCATCTGAAGCTTTCAAAACTAATCTTAGAACTACAATTTATTGAATCCTGAAGCCTCACAATACTGATTATTTAGAATGGACTTGAAGCTAATTTGTCATTTTTAAAAAACAAATATATTCTACTACATTTTAATTTCTTTGCATATATTCTCTTGATCTCTATAATTATTGTTATGGTTATGCCACCTGTTTTGGACTGGCAAGATCATATTATGAACATATCCTTTTTGTGGAAAGATAATTTACACACACTTTTCTTTTTTGTTTAGATATGGAGTATGAAACAAGACAACTGTGTCCATGATTTGCAAGCACATAATAAAGAAATTTATACTATCAAATGGAGTCCAACAGGGCCAGGGACAAGCAATCCAAATGCCAACCTTATGTTAGCAAGGTAACATTTCCGCTTTGCTTTTCCCTTATGAGTCTTACAAAAAAGATTTCTTACATTATGGCAGAAAATTAGGAAAATTCAGTAAAATGGGGATGTATCCTGCAAGGAGTATTTTTTAAATGGGAACATTTAGACATAGAGTTTTATTGTTTCAGCTTATAATGGATTTTGTTTCTGGAGATAGCAAATATTTACTGATAATATCAAATATTGATTAAAACCCAAGTAACCGAGGCATAATGCAATAAAGTTTTTTCAGCATCAAAATAAATAATAAGTATATATTCAATGTAGTGTTTTGTGAATCAGTATAAAGGAGTTATTTAAAGAATAGAGAGATATAGTTAGCTCATTTATGTTTTCCAATTTACAGACGTGGAGATGCCCTTAATGAAAGCTGCCTCTTCTCCTTTTAGCTTTGTTTCCAGAACACTTTCTTCCTAACATCGCGGTCTACTTCTCATAAGGAATTTGTGGCTAGCTCTAAGGAAAGATGGTGATTATAGTTTGGGGGTGGGGATGGGAATTTCATTACTTATAAAATCTTTTTTTTCCCCTCCTTTGTCAGTGCATCCTTTGATTCTACTGTTAGATTATGGGATGTAGACCGAGGAATTTGCATCCATACTTTGACAAAACACCAAGAGCCTGTGTACAGTGTAGCTTTCAGTCCTGACGGCAGGTATCTGGCGAGCGGTTCTTTTGACAAGTGTGTGCACATCTGGAACACACAGGTACGTCTGGGTTATTTGAAGAGTCACATATCTTTATATGAGTAAGACGCGCTTGTCTAAGCAAATGTTTTTTTTCCAATTTTGATCGTCATTCCTTTTGTGTTATTGATTCAGTTCTTAGTTTTTAAATGAGTATTTTTTGGTGGCATTTTTTATAGCTTAGTAAAGATCAAAACCATCTGAAGTGAGATTTTCATAATACAGACCAAAATTTAGAAATAAATTTAAATTCTTTGTTTTATTTTTTCAACAATTTTGCATATTTGCAATATGCAAAATTGCATATTTGCAGTTCTCATAAAGTATGAGAATTTAAGATGCATTTATTTAGATAAATGATGTAATTTCTTTATTTTCTAAAAGAATTATCTTTGAAGAAGGTATATATGAGCAGGTAAAAAAATGTACTAAAGGACAGGATTTTATGATTCAATACAAAATTTGTCAGAGAGAAGCTTAAAACTATATACCACATTTCTAGGGACAGTGATACAGACATCTTTTCTTAAAAATGGAGAAAACAGTTTTGTGCTTTCATTCTTTTTCATCTTTTCAGTGTTTTAGATTTACATGCCATATACTGTTTTCTTTAATAGCAGTTATGTGACTCTACCTGTCCCTGAATTATTGGTATAATTTTCATGAGTGTTACTTTGTAAGTCTCCCTATTAAGGCTCTTTTTTCCCCTTTAGTAGAGCTTTATAATTTCTTCATAAAGATCTTCTTTTATTAAAAATTTATTCTGAGGTGCCTTATGGATTTTATTGTTACTATGTATAGCATCTTTTAAAACATGTATTTCTTTTACTTACTGATGGTTACTCATATTTGGAACATTACAGATTTTGGCATGTTGATGTTGACTTCATCAACCCTGCTGAGCTCTTTAATCTTAATTATTTCCCTGCTTGCGAGATCTTAGTTCCCTGACCAGGGATCAGACCGTTGCCCCGTGAAGTGAAAGTACCAAGTCCTAACCATTGAACTACCAGAAAAGTCCCAGTCTTTCTGTTTTGATTGAATAGCAGAGGCTTTATAGATAATCTGCCTATTGTATTATTTTCTGTCACTCATTTGCTCCATTTTGAGTACATTAATTTAAAATAAAATTTGGGTAGAGAACTGTAGAATTCTAAGGGAATGCTGTTAGACTTTTAAAGACATTTGAACAGCTATCCATACTGTTTTGTTGTTTCACTATTGTGTATCAAAATGCCTTTTTTTTTTTTCTTTTAAGTTTGAAAATAATAAAATGCATCTTGTGAGATTTCACTGCAGGAAAAAGTCATTATTTTTTGTTCATATACATATGTGATATATATGTGTGTGTGTGTGTAGTTTTTTTTTTTTTTTCCTTCTCATTACTTGGTTGATATGTTACCTTATCATTTGACAGATAAATTCTTATAGTCTGATCTGATCACAGATTTGAGTAAATGCTAAGAATCCCATGGCAGTTTTAATGTAGATAGCTCTTGCTTATTGACCTTGCTGTTTTGGTTCAATTATAGCCTAAGTTAAGCTTAGAAATTGGTAAGTACTATTGAAAGAAAGAGTTGGTTCTTTTTTAAACCCCACAGTTGACTCTATAGATTTTACTCTGTACGTGAGCTTATTTTAGATTTTGTTGATGCCACTCCTTTCCCTCCTAATTAATTGTAGATATTTAATGTTTGCTATAATCATACTTTTTCATTAATCTCTTAGATTGTGAGAAATTTTAGGTAAGAGAGAAAAAACAGTAGAGTCTTCCCAATGTGATCAACTATATCCATGCATCTGTGGTTTCTGCAGTATTTCCAGACTGAACAGGAAAACAAGGAAACATGGTCTACCAGCTTAGTGATTAACTTAGGGCTGGCTCTGTCAGATGGTGTTTACAAGATATGTGTCTTGCTGCTATGTCGTTTTTAGGTAGTTCTGATACTTCTAGTTTGAATTTTTTAGGTCACCATGAAGCTGACACATACTTTCCTTGTTTGTCAGAACAGAACACCGGAAGCATGTTTTTCAGTTTCTCATAGGAGAACCTCTTACCTTTGTCCTGTTTAATGACTTGTTTCCTAAGAGAATATATTTTTGTACTGAGTTTAAATTATTGAATGGCAGCTGAGTGATTTTGATTACCATTACCAAAGGAATACAGTAATTGAGTTGTATTTATAAATTGGCTAAATTGATGATGAAATTGGTAGTGTTCCTGCTTATATGCTTCTTTTAAAATATCTTTTAGTAATAATGTACATATGCTCTTTTAGCTTTTTTATAATTCTTCTAGCTTTGGGATGCTTCTGGTGTCAAAGAGGCCAAAAGGATACCTTAGCTAAAAATGGTTGTCATTACTGGAGAAATTGTGTGTGTGTGTGTGTGTGTGTGAATGATCTGTTGAGAGCAGGTTAGTGCTACCATTTTTTGAAAGGAACATCATATTACGTTTCTGGTATTTCAGAACTTGTGTTTCAAGTTGAAGCTAAATCTTGCATTGGATTGCTGGAAATAAAGCCATATGATATTTTGACCTCAACATTTGAACATACATAATAATTTATCATTTTTAAGTTTCTGCTTCTCATTATTTTAGACAGGTGCTCTAGTTCACAGCTATAGGGGAACAGGTGGAATTTTTGAAGTTTGTTGGAATGCAGCAGGAGACAAGGTTGGAGCCAGTGCATCAGATGGTTCAGTAAGTATAATGAGGTTTTCCAAGGGGCTAAATGTGTGTGAGAGAGAGAGAGCATAGTGCATAAACGGGGCTTGTTGTGGTAGTGACTACCAAAATGTTCTTTATAAGACAAATTTTATGATATGGGTATTGATCTTTTTCACTGAAGGCTCTATACTTTTCATATTCGTTTCATTCAAATAATGTAAATATAATTTAGAGTATCTTTGCCAAAGAGTGCCTTCAAGATCAAGAAATGGACTGTAAAACTTCATCAGTGAAATTAAGTATAGCATGGTATCTCTATGAGAGAGATTTGAACTTTTAATGCCTATTGTTGACCTTCTCTTGTAGAAGAGTGCTAGAAGGGGGCAATAGAGGCACTGAGGGTCTACATTGAGGAATGTGTGATACCAAGAGGCTTTCAGGGTGAGGCTGGCAATGTCTTTACAGAAATACTCGTTGTGGCTTCCAGAGTTCTGAAAGCAAAGGGAAGATGGAAAGAGTATAGCCATTGGCTGTTTACTGAAGCGATACCTTAATATAATCTGTAGTATCTTTCATTAAAATTGAAGACATATAATAGAAAATGGTCTACTTTGAATGTATTTATTTCTACTTTTTAATTAATAGAAAGCAAATCTTAGAAATTTTAGCCATGGTTCTTCTGTAGTGCGAGCCCATGATTGTTTCCTCTGTCTTCTTTCACGTAGGTTATCTGATTGTTTATGTCCATTGCTGTGATTACTTTTATCAGTTTCATGAACTTGGAACTAAGAAATAGATTCCAAACTGTACTATAAAAAAGTTTAAAACGTACAATGAAATTCTTTACACACTGGTTGATTATTTTAATTTCTTACAGGTTTGTGTATTAGACCTTCGGAAATAGCGCTACTAGTTGGAAGCCATGGACCGACTATGAATGTGTATATAGCCAAAATGACTGTCCCCGACCCAAGTACTGCTATAGTCCCTCTTGAACCATGGCCAGTCCACTACAGCCAAATCTAAGAGAAATATATACATACAGTGTATATAAACAAAATTGCACCCTGAAGATGACAGAATTTTGTCACAGCTTGTGAATTCTGTTCACCAAGTGCTGGAATCTAATCTGCTGTGCCCCTAAAATAGCATTTAGAAGTTTTGGATATGAAAAACAGAAGAGAGAAAAAATATGCGTTATAAAAGCAGCCCATACATGTACCAGTTTTTGGATACTAATGACAGCCTTGTTTATCCCCTTTGAATCAGCAGACACCATGGATTATATTCTTTTTTCCCTTCAGTAGTTTAGCAGTTTGTATGTACAGAGAAAACGGACTTACAAAACTTGCAGCAGTAGTTTGTTCTTGCTTTTAAACTTTTTTTGGTTTAGTTTATGGATGCATGAAGTAAGGGAGTGAATCAGTTTCTTGTTTATATTTTTTTTCACCTTTTAAACAAAAAAATTCTTAAAAATATTTTAATGCATTCTTTTGAAGAGATAGATGTTTGGTACATTTATGGCTCCCAGAGCATATATTCAATTGGTGCATGTTGTAGAAGGGGAAATTGGAAATTAAATGGAACTATATGACTTTGGTCATGTCAATCTGTAAGACACATCAGTAAAAGGGTATTATGCTCTGTTTTTTGTTTTTGCTTTTGCTTTGTTTTTCTGTTGTGGGGTTTTTCTGTTTTGTTTTGTTTTTTTGGTGATGTGGCTTAAATGCAATAGTTTCTTTTTTTGGGACATATTTCTGCCAATTAAAGACTAGAAGGGCACAAAATTTTTTTTAATACCATAGAGAAGATGCATAAAATTATCTTCTGATGTTTTGTAGCCATAACTAAATTATGGTTAAAAATGTGCACTATTGTGAAAAGGAGCAAAGTAGGTTTGGGTTTTTTTGTTGTTTGTTTGTTTCTTTTACTTTGTTTTTTAAGAGATTAAAATGTTTCTGGATAAGGAGTAGCTTCTCCAAAGTGTCCATCATTCTGTGTAGAAGCTTAAATATGTAATGTAACCAAACTCCAGTATTAAAAATCTCTCATGTTATTTTTCTTTATACAAAGCAAGATAACGGCATATAACACTGCCATTACATGGCAAAATGTTTGCTACCTTAGTTTAAAAACAATCTTTAAAACGAAAGACTTGCTTCAAGGTGTTCTTAAATAGCAGTGATTCAAAAATTTTAAAAAAGGTATAATTGCACTAACCTCCCAGCTGCTCTGATTCTGCGTTTGTGGTACTTGTGACTACATTTTCTCAAATATAGACAGATTTAAGCTGCTATGTTTTGTTTTTTTAGTAATCACTACTATATCATGTCTTTTACTCTGTTTATAATATCATGTATTTTCTTAAAGGTATAGGTATCAGATCAAACCTCCTCTTGTGCTCATGCAACTAAAAGCTAAAATATACAGAATTTACAAATGATAGCATGGGGCTATGTTTATATGTGTGATTAACAGGGTTTGTCATGATTAATGTAATAATTCAGAAGTGTCAGTTTTGAAGAGAATAGTTGTCAAATTTACTATCGCAAAAATTTTAATTAAGGAATATCATTTATTATCAAGCTTAGCAAATTTATAACACTATTTCTGTCACTAATTATTTGAAGCTTTTACTGCTAAAATTTTAACCTATGTTTTAAGTAGAAACTGATTTAACCCAAGTAATGCAGCTTTGATTTTCAGCATTTGTTGTTTTGCTATTTTTACAAAACAGCATTGATTGAAGCAAGTCTTGGTTTTACTAAGGTAGGATAGCATTTGCTATTGGTAAAGAGAATAAATACACTTAATTTCACAATACATTGTTATATGTACCCCAGTTGTTGTTAGTGGGGACTAAGATACTGTAATAATATTTTTTAAAATTTACATCCAGAGAGGCAGTCATTCATGATGGTTTTGTGCCAGCTCTTTTTAGGGTTTTGGATCACATTATAGATATTTAGAATTATTACCCTGTGACTTACGTAGGAAACCTAATATGCTGAGTATCTGGCACTTGAAATCCTGCTTTTATTGCTGGAGGTCCACATCTGTGGTTGACCTCTGTTGTTGTTTTAAAAAAATAAATAAAAATTTAAAAATCTGTGCAATAATTTTTAAATGTGCTCCCAGGAATAGACACAAATGTTTTGAGTATGTTTAAGCTGCATTTTCCTTTAGCGATGCATTTGTCAGTTGCACTGAATTTAAATCTGAAAGTCAGAGGTGGTTATTGATAGTACTTTTTGTATTTTGATATGGACAATTTATTCATTTGCATACAGTTATTGACATTTTTTCCCCAGCTGATTAAAGATAGTCACGAAGTTCTGCAGTATAGCTGCCAAAATTGACAGCTACATGTTTATGGTGTTGTCATCGTCTCTGTTTGTTTGTTTGTTTCATCTTTAGGTATTTTACTTAAGCATAATAGCCACAGTAGAACATATAAAAGATTATAAATACAGAGCTTTATTATCCTGAAGTCGTGGGTCTTTTAAGTATAAACTATCAGAAAGGTATCCATTTTGTAGGCTTGGGTTCTTTGTGAGCATCCAGTTGTTTCTTTTTTTGCTGCTGTTCTCGACGTCATCATTGCCTGCTGATGTGCCACGATGCTGCTCCAGTAGACACAAGTGAGGTTGCCTCTAATTTGAGCAGTAACATGATTATAAGAGACCAAGTTTCACAGCCTGTAAAGTTCTATATTTGGGGTTCTTGCTCATTTTTTCCTTCCTTTTTTTTTCTTTTTGCCCAGTCTAAGAACTTATCTGAAGATCTGTTGATTCCGGTAGATTTTCTGTGGTGTTCATTATATGTCATTGTTGTATAGGCTACTGTAAGACACTTGTAAGGAAAAATAGAGAGGAAAACTTAAATGAATAGAATACTCATTGATTAAAATAGAATAAAGAAAGAGCAGCTGTCATTCTTGAATATCATAAAGGAATATCTTTTTTTCTTCTTCATGTAGGATATCCCGTAAATTCTTATCTTTGTTCCATTCTCAGTTTACTGTCATTGATCGGGTACCATCATTAACTTTGACGTGACTTTTAGAAGTGATAACTTTTAATTTCCTAATAGGTCTTAGGGTGTACTGAATTCTGTTTTAATTAATTATTCTCTAGGTAAGTATGTTTTAGGATTAAACACCTTTTACAGATACTGAAAGTGCCTCCTTTTGTGGTGTAAAAAACAAATTATGGTGCAAAAAGTAATCATTAGATTGAATTACATGAAGGTTTTTTGCTTTTTGACATATAGAAATGTCAAGAGAAAGGCCAAAGATTTGTACTTTTTCACTTAACTTATAAAGCACTCCTTTTTTCCTTAAACTTACTTCTGTCAAATTAGATTTAATGAGAGAGTACTATTTTTAAGGAGCTATCTGTTTATGTAGAATGATTTTGTTAAGAGTAATGTAAACTATTACTGAATAGAGGCCTGAAGAGGAATGCATTTTTGCTGTTTAAAGGAATCAGAAATGACCGTTCTTATGTCAGCAAAGATGTTAAGTTTTACTAGATAAGCAGAAAAAATAAATCTCAAATGCAGTGCTATTTACTCTTTTCAAAACAGTTTTCATTTTCTTAAGCACATTGTACATTTCTGTAGAACCTGCATTTTTTCTCGCATGCTAAAAACGGTACTTGCATTTGGTGAATTACTGTTGACAATTTCCATAGAAATCCTGTTTCAGTGGACCAACATTGTGGCATGGCAGCAAATGCCAACATTTTGGGGAATAGCAGCAAATCTACAAGAGACCCTGGTTGGTTTTTTTGTTTGTTTTTTTCTTCTGAATCAGCAGGGATGGAAGGGGAGTAGGGAAGTTATGAATTACTCCTTCCGGTAATAGCTCTGACGTGTCACATTCAATATCAATTAAAAAAAAAAAACAAACATGAATCTAGTTAAGTGTAGAAGAGAGAGCAAAAAAAGAGGAAGTGTTCACTTTTTTAATACACTGATTTAGAAATTTGATGTCTTATATCAGTAGTTCTGAAGTATTAATAGCATTCTTTATTTCTGCCTTTATGTTGACAGTGTTGAAGCAGGGTGAATAACTCGGGCATATATATTTTTTTTAATTTTCTCGTAATCTGTTTCATGATGTTTTCTTTGGAGTTTATGGATAAGTTCAAGAAAACATTCTGCATGTTGTATCTAGTCTAATGTACTTATCCATCTCATCAAAAACAAAAACACGCAGACTGCATTTCGTAGCTCTGTAATCCCTAAATACAGAAGTAATTTTTTTCTTTCCTGACTTTGACATTGTAGCTATAATGTTCTAATTTTTGATTTCTACAAATCCTTTGGGTCTAATTCTGTGAGCCTACTTATAGCACTGGATTAAAATGTCTGCATCATTTCTTTAGTTATCCAGTTAACTTTAAAACTGTTGTAAAAGTGTAAACCAGCCCATGACAGTCTTTTGTACATGTTGAAGAACTTTGTTGTTCAGTTTTCATGACTGTTGTGTAAGGAAGACTGATACAGATACTCTATGCTGTCCTGGACCATGTTAATTACACTTGCGATGTATTTTGGTTCCACATCACAATGATTTGTCCCCAATGACCCTTTTATCCTTTCTAGGCACATTTTTTGTTGTTGTTGCAGTTTCCCTTTGCATTGTATTGCTTTGACAACTGTAATTTGAATCAGATCTGAAAGAGGTCCAGAATAAAATATATTTTGATATTATGTTGGCTGTGTACATATATAAAACCTTTGATACCTATGTAGTTTGTATGGACTATTTCCTAGTCAAGTAAAGGGAGAGGGATGCTCTTGTTTACAATTTCTTGTTTACATTTTATTGCAATTACTCCTCCGATGTTCTTTTGTAGAATAAAGTTTTTTGATCTGAGTTAGCCTTCATAACATAGAACATCATGTTGCTTCTCCCATGCTGGTGTTACCAATCATAACAACTGCCATCAGAACCCAAACCACTGTATTTCATAAATTTACTGTTTTACAAGACACACATAAAGTAAGCCCATAGGTAAAAGTGCAAATTTTACTATTTTATTACTTCTCGTAGGAGATAAGATTTTTTAAATGAAGGGTAATTTACTATTTTTATTAAAGAATAATAGAGCATTTAATCAGCTAAGGAATAGCAATTACTTTTGAATTATTTTAAAAAATCAATATTGTACTTTAAAAGACATTGACATAATCAGACAAACAGAGTCATTTGATTAGCATGCATTTGAGCACAAAACAATGTGTGTAAGTTGAAGATTTTTAGGACAGGGTGCTCAACTTCCTTAGTGCTCTTTTTTCTTCATAGATACCTACTATAATTTAATAATTTTCTTCCTTAGCTAGTGGTATATGTTGCTAACAAATCTTATAATCTGTGAGGAAAGATACTAGGCATCTTCCAGTTTTAATTAATCCCAACTCCTTTAGAATTACTGAGAGGTAATAATTTTTGAAGAATCATTGAGCATATTTTTTGTCTTTTTTTTTTTTTTTTTAAACCTTGCACCCTCCAGGTATTCTACCTTTCCCTTCGATTTCCTGAAGCATAAACTTACAGGCATATAAAGTATGCCTGAAGCATACTTATAGGCATAGCCTTGTCATGTTTTATTAAACGATAACCTACTACAGTTACTGGAACTTTCTGACAGCCTTTCATTTTCAAAGGGTTAACTTTTATTGCATGGCATAGATTGTTAATGTTCTGCATTTTACACTTTATTCAAAAGTGTTGGACAACTAAGGATTATAATCTGTATCAGCTTGTGGTGAAACAAATCAATTTGAATAGTTAACAGAAGGGGTTATTTGAAACTTCCTAGTTCTTACACTTTACTATAGGTCAGATTTCTTACCTATTATAATACATAGCAGATAAAATTAAAGTTGACTGTTTCCCTAGCATATTCACTTAAAAATGCAGTGGAGGAAAAGACACTATGGACAGTAGTTTTATGGTGCTTTTCTCTGCTGTACCAAAGCTCTCTGTCAACAATGAAATGTTAACCCTCTGCTACTTTTTCTGCATGTTTCTTCTCTTCAAATGTCATATCTCAATGCTTACTTGTCCTAACTTGTAATATTTTTGTATTAAATTTTTTTAGGAGTTCCTTGTAATTTCTTTATAATTTAAAATATATTAAACACAAAGTGTTTAGTAAAGTACAGAAAGACAATTATCACTGTTTCTTGGTTGTTGGGTTTGTATGATCGATTGTGCAAACGACTCACATTTTAAGAACGATGACCAGTGGAGTGTAATCTACACAGAAAAATACACCATGATTCTATTAAGAAAGCAAGCCATCTTAGAAAGTGATACAATCCAGTGTCAGAACGGGCTGCTTTAAGAGATACTGCACCACCAGAAATATCAAAATCATCGGTCGCAGGGCTCCCTGGTAGGACTGCTGTGCAGGAATTTAAGCAGTGAATGGATACCTCAAGCAGTCGACTCTTAGGTTAAAAATCCAGTCACACTGAACTACTCGGTCTGAGAGTATTCATCTGGAGACATCGGCTCCCAGAATCTCACACATTTCTTATTATGGGATTTTGAGAAGTCTTCATGTTGTCAGGTCCTCTTCCTCCACATAAGCTTTTACTGACTTAATCTACACACACTACTTGACCAAGGTAATAATCTGGTTTCCTACTCTGGTACTTGAGCAGAATACCTCAGGGCAAGGAATAGTGAAATTCCTAAGAGGAATGGCAAGCTGCCGTCTGGTGTGGGTGGTATCTTAATGAAGGCTCACAGTCATCAGGTAACTCAGGTTGCATTCAATACGACATAAAACTGTAGCTATGAAGTAAAAATACACCCTGTGAAGTGGTTGAGATAAACTTCATTTTGAAGTTGGACCAATGTGTTGAACTCAAGGAAGTCTAGAGTGACTTGACTTTACCATAATTAGAGGTAAGTACATTTCACTCCTTAAACAATATTGATTGACTTGACTCCATTGAAACTTTTTAATGTAAAATGCATGGCCCTACCTTTACCGTCTCACTAATATGATATCACTAGATATATGTGCTTTTTTTAAAGTTTGTGTGCCATAGATGGTATTAGTAAGTACATGCTTGTAAAGAAATTAAAAGATTCCCATTTCGAAATTCCCAACCAGTTCCTCTGTGGTTACACAGTTCAGTCCAGTCGCTCAGTTGTGTCTGACTCTGCACACAAACTTCCCTGTCCACAAAGTTCCCGAAACTTGCTCAAACTCATGTCCATTGAGTCGGTGATACCATCCAACCATCTCACCCTCTGTCGTCCGCTTCTCCTGCCTTCCATCTTTCCCAGCGTCAGGGTCTTTTCAAATGAGTCAGTTGTTCACATTAGGTGGCCAAAGTATTAGAGTTTCAGCTCCAGCATCAGTCCTTCTAATGAATATTGAGGACTGATTTCCTTTAGGATGGACTGGTTGGATCTCCTTGCAGCTCAAGAGTCTCTCAGGGGACTCTCGAGTCTTTTTCCAGCACCGCAGTTTAAAAGCATCAATTCTTTGGTGCTCAGCTTTCTCACATCCATACATGACTACTGGAAAAGCCATAACTTTGACTAGATGGATCTTTGTTGGCAAAGTAAATGTATCTGCTTTTTATTACGCTGTCTAGATTGGTCATAACTTTTCTTCCAAGGAGCAAGCATCTTTTAATTTCAAGGCTGCAGTCACCATTTGCAGTGATTTTGGAGCCCAAGAAAATAAATTTTGTCACTGTTTCCATTGTTTGCCCATCTATTTGTCATGAAGTGATGAGATCAGATGCCATGATCTTAGTTTTCTGAATGTTGAGTTTTAAGCCAACTTTTTCACTCCTCTTTTTCACTTTCATTAAGAGGCTCTTTAGTAGTTCTTCACTTTCTACCATAAGGGGTGGTGTCATCTGTATATCTGAGGTTATTGATATTTCTCCTATCAGTCTTCTGACGGGAGCTTCTTCCAGCCCAGTGTTTCTCATGATGTACTCTGCATGTAAGTTAAATAAGCACGGTGATGATATACAGCCTTGAAGTACACCTTTCCCGATTTGGAACCAGTCTCTTGTTCCATGTCCAACTCTTAACTGTTACTTCTTGACCGGCACACAGGTTTCTCAAGAGGCAGGTCAGGTGGTCTGGTATTCCCATCTCTTTTAGAATTTTCCACAGTTGGTTGTGAGCCACACAGTCAAAGGCTTTGGCATAGTAAATAAGGCAGAAGTAGATGTTTTTCTGGAACTCTCTTGCTTTTTCTGTGATCCAGCGGATGTTGACAGTTTGATCTCTGGTTCCTCTGCCTTTTCTAAATCCATCCTGAACATCTGAAGTTCACAGTTCACATATTTTTGACACCTGGCTTGGACAATTTTGAGCATTAACTTTGCTAGCATGTGAGGTGAGTGCAGTTGTGTGGTAGTTTGAGCATTCTTTGACATTGCCTTTCTTTGGAACTGAAATGAAAACTGATCTTTTCCAGTCCTGTGGCCATTACTGAGTTTTCCAAATTTGCTGGCATATTGAGTGCAGCACTTTCACAGCATTATCTTTTTAGGATTTGAAATAGCTCAACTGGAATTTCATCGCTTCCACTAGCTTTTGTAGTGATGCTTCCTAAGGCCCTCTTGGCTTCACATTCCAGGATGTCTGGTTCTAGGTGAGTTACACAGTTAACACTTTGGTATGTGTCCTTCCAAACATTTTGAATACTTGTTTTAAAGGAAAAAAAAAAAAAAAGGATTGTGATAGTCACTGATTTGAGAGACTAGCTTTTTCACTGATACTGTCAGGACCTCCTGTGCCATCACTGTAGGTACTTTATATTGTAGATGTGGAGTCTACCATAGAGATTAGAGCATGGATTCTGCCTGACTGGATTGAATCCCAGTTCCATTCCTGTTTGACCTAAGGAGTTACTGTCCTGGCTTTCCCATGTGTGAAATGAAGCTAGCAATAGTAGCTGCCTCATACATTAGTTATGAGAATTAAAATTGTTAACATATATGAAGCCCTTAGAGAAGCATGCCTGCTTGTATAGAGCATACTGTAAGTTGTGATTTTGACTTTTAATGGTTGCATTGTATACTATAATTAGGCCCCTATAATGTATATTTACTTTTTCACTGTTTCCTATTATAAACAGTGGTGCTGGAACAAGGAAACAAATATTTGTATATCAGTAGGACAGACTCAACAGTTCATTCTGATGTACACCTCTGGTTAATAGGCATTTTTAGAGAATCTGTAAAACTTGCCACCCACCCATTTTCTGACACGAACTGTTATTTCAAAAGGAGTCACTTAGTAACTTGTGGAAGGGGGATTTCTTGGGGGAAAAAATGCCATGAGTATTTTTTTAATGTACATAGAGGAGCAAGAGAGAAAATAGACCAATAAATGACCCTAATGTGTCAGGAGTCAGCAGAAAACACCAAATATGTCGAGCTTACATTACTAGTGATTAAATGTTAAAGATATGAGGAAGATTTTTTTAAACATGGAAGATTATTTCCGCCACAGAACATTGATATTAGGTTAAATCCAATTATAATGTATGGAACTACCGGGAATATTTTATACTAATGATGGGAGCCAATTTCCTGGTCCACGGCTAGAATAGTATCATGTGGTTCTTTTTTTCCAGGACTTCAAAATTTTTCCAGTTTGGGACATTTTACCTTCTTGATCCCTGGGTCGTCTTCTGTTACATTTTCAGCACATGCTTATTTTTTAAAAACCTAGGATGTCCCAGGAAGTGCCTTTCCCACTACAATAGTGAGAACAGGTGATCACCCAGGACCTGCTAGTCATACGTTGTGGAGCAAGCTCCATGTCGTATGCCAGGCTCCTAGAGTTTCTAACGCACAGGACACCTGGAGAACCACTCCAGTGTATTCTGGCAGTCACTGCTGCTGTGCTCAGGTGTGAGGCCAGCGTGGTTTCTGCCTCCACATAGGTAATTTTTTTTTTCCTCCTGGATTCCTAAGGAGTCCTTGTTCCTGAAATTCTAATTTCTCAGGATATGGCTAGGTGTTGTGCCCTTCTGAATCAGTCTTTGACCACTGTACACCATAGAGTAAGCACACAGTCACCTTTCAAAACCTTACTAAATTTTGAGTATGTTTTCTCTTCCCATGATACCTTGAGCTTGGCTCAGGCCCAGCGGTAGTGCTCCAGAGTGCTCAACAGGCCTGGGGTGGAGGGAGGGATGTCTTAGGTGGTGATGGAGATTGGCAAGGTCCAGGAGCACTGAACCATCCACACCGCCAGAGGACTGGCACTCCCGAGTACTGACAGGACACAGGGCCCTCTAGTCAGGGTATTCCTGGGGTCATATGGGTAACCTCTGTGGGAAGGTTCAGGTCTCTGGAGTCTGGAAAGGTTTCCGTGCATCTAGAAGAGACCATCATGACCCAGATTAAAGACAAGGGCAGTAACTGACTTAAGTATGTCTGGTCTTCATATTTCCTGGAAGATGGTGGAAGCTCTGCCACAGTAAGAGGACTTGTCAAATAGCTCAGGAGGTTATGGTTGCTTCAAGTTTTTTTTTGTTTTTTTTATTGGAGGCTAATTACTTCACAACATTTCAGTGGGTTTTGTCATACACTGATATGAATCAGCCGTAGATTTACACGTATTCCCCATCCCGATCCCCCCTCCCACCTCCCTCTCCACCCGATTCCTCTGGGTCTTCCCGGTGCACCAGGCCGGAGCACTTGTCTCATGCATCCCACCTGGGCTGGTGATCTGTTTCACCATAGATAATATTGATGAAAATATGTGGCAATGCCTGGGAAGGGGGCCATGGAATAGAGGCTAAGAGTGGGAGCAGGCAGGAGAGCAGGGTCAGATTAGCCTTGTGAATTTAAGTGGCTGAGGAATCTGTGTCTTGTATTCAGTCACATTCTTAACTAGCCACACTGAAACAGACGCACCTCCTGTAAGCTTTCTTCCCCATATTCATGTAATCGCCTGCACCCAGAATGCCTTCTCCCTTCCTTCATTTGCCTAATTCTTCATTGTCAGGTTCAGCCAAGCAAAGTGCTTCTCAGAAGACGGGCCACTCCCTACTCACTGTGTCGTGCCTGCCTTCTGCCTCTGCCCCCTCTCTGGAGTGGGTGCCTCGGCCGCCCTCAGCACCCTGTCAATAGCTCTGGGGATAACATGGCTTCCTGGGCTGCTGCTACTCAAGTTCCTGAGTTCCTGAAGGGCAAAGTCTATCATATACTATTCTCTCTCGATTCTGAGAACCTCGGACAGTGCCTGGGGGAAATAACTGTTTGATTAATAAAGGATGGAAGGCACACATAGGGAGTAAATAAATAGTGAAGACAAGAAGGTCACATACTGTTGTGACAAAAAGCACCATGTTTTTCTTCTGGATGTGAGCTGGAACAAATTCCTTTATATTTGGGCATCAATTTCTTACATTTAAGAAATATCTATATAAGATATCTTGCTTTCAAGGTAGTTTAAAGGATTAGTGTTCAAATAACTTGTTTAGTACAGTGGCTGGCGTAAATTAGGCTTTCATATGTGGCATGATTATTACTGTTGCTATTTTTCTTGTTATAAACATGCCAGAGAAAACATTCATTTGACAGAATAATTTGTTGAAAATAATCGGTTGTAATTAGTTTACAAAACACAGCTATTATAAGTGTGAATGTGGTAGGACTTATTGAATAAGCTATTATTTACAGTTGCATTTTGCTGTGGTGGAGCATCTTAAAATATGATTGTGTGTGTGTGTGTGGTATGGAACTTACTTGGATGGTGATGATGGGTGTATCTGGGTAATCACTTCCTTTGTGTTTCTTTATTTGTAATTTTTTCTGTCTTGCCCTTAGTCTCCACTAATTTTTTTTGGCATTGTCAAGAATTGGAGAATGCACTTTTAAAAGCAACTCTGTGCCAGACATCCATTTTGTAATCTATTATTTATAGGAAAACATCAGAAACTGCATCAATATTAAGAACCAAGTTTCTAAAGGAGTGGCTTTTCACATTTCACTGTCTTTTGTCTTGATTTCATTTATCTCACTTAGACTTCAATTTTGAAACATTAATCAAGGTCACAATAGCACTCTGCTTTTGTGTATTGGGTCACCTTTGTTTTTCAGGCTTAGACCTTTTGTTCTATATATTTTTTTCCCCTTATGGTAGTAATACATGCTCATTTTAGAAAAATTTTAAGAAAAAATGTTGAGGTGTATGTGTTAATAAAGGAAAATTCACAGGAATAAGTTTTATCTAGCTTTGAGCAGGATGTTTTGGTACTGCTAAATATAGGCCTTTCAGCCATTTCAATGAAAATAGCATCCTGCTGACCACCTTGGGATGTGTAACATGAGTAAAAAAAAATGGTTATTTCAGGTCACTGAGATTTTGTTATGATAGTGTACTCATTCACCCCTACCTCTGACTCACATGGGCATTCTCTCCTATAATAGTCTCTGTTAGCTACCTAATACTCTAGACACTTTTATGTGTTTATAAACATAAATCAGTGTTTTGCTTTAACATAAAGGGGATTATGGTGTACTTGTTTTTGTCTGGCTTGATTTTATTTCATTTAGTATGTTAAGACATCTTTCCATGTCGTTCTTTTTCAAAACAGCTTTACTGAGCTCTAATTGACATAAAGTACGTATTTACATTGTACAAGTTTATGTGTTTCTACCTATGTAAATAACCTGTGAAATAATTACACTTACAAAATGAGCTTATCTATCCCCTTTGAAGTTTGCTCTGGCCCCTTGAAAATGCCTGTCTTTTAGCCATCCTTGTCCTGCCCCTACCATTCTCAGCAAAGATGTGTGGCAACATGCATGGAGTATTGCCAACCAAGAAGGCTTGTCCAAGCCTTGGTGTTGATGTTGAAAACTCGGCCTCTGTGCACCAGTGATGAACTGAAACTCAGAGACAGGATTTGGGATGAAGTAGAAAGGAATTGCTTTAATGCTTTGCCAGGGAAGCGGGACACAGGGGACTCTTGCCCTCAACTGTGTGTTCCCAACCCAGGAGAATTTGGTGGGGAGTTCTATACAAGTGGTTCAAGGGCAGAGGTGCTGGGGTGTGTCAGCGTGTGTGTGCAGGGCAGGCAGTCTCCTAATGAGCTTCTCTAGAGTGAAGAATGCCAGCATCTCTATTTTGGGAGGTTTTAGTTCTATAGAAGAGCTCAAAGGTAATAGGTTGGTACAAAAGTAATTGCAGTTTCAGATTGAATTTTAAATCATTATATCTAGGCTCAAACACATCTTTATTCATCAAAATAGGAACCATTAGAAGCAACGCATTTTTGCCAATGAAAAATAAGCTTGTTTATTCTTTTTATGCTCCTTTTTAGCATAAAAATGTGTGCTTTGGGATTTGATGAACTCTTGGAAAGCATTTTCTATCTCCTGCTGGCTGTGGAAGCATTTTCCCTGCAAAAAGTTGTTCACATGCTTGAAGAAGTGTTAGTCCATCGGCGAGAAGTCAGGTTGAATGTGGTGGATGAGGTAAAACTTGATAGCCCAATTCGTTCAACTTTTGAGGTGTTGTTTGTGTGACATGCGGTCTGTCGGGCGTTGTTGTGGAGAAGGATTGGGCCCATCCCCTTGACCGGTGAGGACTATAGGTGTTGCAGTTTCTGGTGCATCTCCCATTTGCTAAGCATGCTTCTCAGATGTAATGGTTTCGCCAGGACTCAGAAAGCTGTAGTGGTTCAGATGGACAGCAGACCACCAAACAGTGCCCATGACCGTTTTTTGTAGGCTTTTTTTTTTTTTTTTTTTTTGGTGGAATTTTGGTTTGGGAAGTGCTTTGGAGCTGCTGCTTGGTCCGGCCACTGAGCTGGTTGTTGCTGGTGGTTGTATAAAATCCACTTTTCGTCACACGTCACAGTCTGATTGAGAAATGGTTTCTTGTATAAAATAAGAGAAGACACTTCAAAATGACGATTTGTTTTTGATTTGCAGTCAGCTCATGAGGCGCCATAGCTCAGTTGGTAAAGAATTCACCTGCAATGCAGGAGACGATCCGATTCCTGGGTCTGATTTCCCTGATTGCTGGGTTCGATTCCCCAGTTTGATTCCTGGGTTGGGAAGATCCCCTGGAGAAGGGAAAGGGTACCCACTCCAGTATTCTGGCCTGGAGAGTTCCATGGACTGTATATGTATAGTCCTTGGGGTCGTAAAGAGTCGGACCCAACTGAGCGACTTTCACTTTCCCCTTTATGAGGCACCCACTTACCGAGCTTTTTCACCTTTCCAGTTTGTTTCTGAATGATCATAGAACGGTCAGCGTTGAGTCCTTTGGCAACTTCCAGTGTGGTTGTAAGAGGATCAGCTTCGATGATGGCTCTCGGTCGTTGTCAGCGTCTGATGGCCTGCCACTCCACTCCTCGTTCTCAAGGCTCTCGCCTCCTTCACAAAACTTCTTGAACCACCGCTGCACTATATGTCCATTAGCGGATCCTGGGCCAATGCGTTGTTGATGTTTCGAGTTGTCTCTGCTGCTTTTGGACTCATTTTGAACTCAAATTTAAAAATCAGTCAAATTTGCTTTTTGTCTAACATTATTTCTATAATCTAAATATAAAATACACAGCAAGCAATGTCATTAGCATAAAAACACAATGAGAAATGTGCATTAAAGTGATATGTAACATAACCACATTTATTTAGGAATATATTCCAGTGTCATGCCAAAGTTCAACAGTGCAAAACCGCAATTACTTTTGCACCAGCCTAGGGACTTCCCTGATGGCTCAGACGGTAAAGCGTCTGCCTACAATGCAGGAGACCCAGGTTCAATCCCTGGGTCAGGAAGATCCCCTGGAGAAGGAAATGGCAACCCACTCCAGTACTCTTGCCTGGAAAATCCCATGGACAGAGGATCCTGGTAGGCTACAGTCCATGGGGTCGCAAAGAGTCGGACACGACTGAGTGACTTCACTTCAATACGTGTTTACCTTGAGACGGAAACTGGATCCCGTCCCTGTTGTTTCTTGATTGCTCTGCTCGTCGCTGAGTACCCTTCCTTCCCTGATTGGCAACTGCTTGAACCTGCATTTGGAACTCATGGAGACTGAAGCCTGTTCCCTATAAACAAGAAAACGGGACAGAAATGCTTTCATGCCCAGGAAACCCACAAGACCCAGCTCAATTTCAGTGTCCAGATTTTACTGGGGCTGGGTCACATCTTTGAAGGTTGAGCTGATAACTCTCTGGCCCATGCTCACCCCACCCCCGTGGTATATTTTTCTCTATCCATTTACTTTTTTTTTTTTAGTTGGAGGCTAATTACTTCACAACATTTCAGTGGGTTTTGTCATACATTGATATGAATCAGCCATAGAGTTACACGTATTCCCCATCCCGATCCCCCCTCCCACCTCCCTCTCCACCCGATTCCTCTGGGTCTTCCCAGTGCACCAGGCCCAAGCACTTGTCTCATGCATCCCACCTGGGCTGGTGATCTGTTTCACCATAGATAGTATACATGCTGTTCTTTTGCAATATCCCACCCTCACATTCTCCACAGAGTTCAAAAGTCTGTTCTGTACTTCTGTGTCTCTTTTTCTGTTTTGCATATAGGGTTATCGTTACCATCTTTCTAAATTCCATATATATGTGTTAGTATGCTGTAATGTTCTTTATCTTTCTGGCTTACTTCACTCTGTATAATGGGCTCCAGTTTCATCCATCTCATTAGAACTGATTCAAATGAATTCTTTTTAATGGCTGAGTAATATTCCATGGTGTATATGTACCACAGCTTCCTTATCCATTCGTCTGCTGATGGGCATCTAGGTTGCTTCCATGTCCTGGCTATTATAAACAGTGCTGCGATGAACATTGGGGTGCACGTGTCTCTTTCAGATCTGGTTTCCTCAGTGTGTATGCCCAGAAGTGGGATTGCTGGGTCATATGGCAGTTCTATTTCCAGTTTTTTAAGGATGGCTGCTTTCCAAAAGTCTACAAGCAATAAATGCTGGAGAGGGTGTGGAGAAAAGGGAACCCTCTTACACTGTTGGTGGGAATGCAAACTAGTACAGCCACTATGGAAAACAGTGTGGAGATTTCTATCCATTTACTTTTAATCTATATGTCTTCATCATTAAAATGGGTTTCTTGTAGAATACATAGAGTTGGGTCTCGTTTTTTGTTCTATTCTGACAATATCTTTTCTCTTCCAGTTTTATGGAGGTGTTACTGACAAAAATTATGTATATTTAACGTATTTAAGATGTTTTGATATGTGTGTACCTTGTGAAATGTTTACCATAATCAAGCTAATTAATATATCCATTACCTGACAGTGACCTTTTTTTTTTAATGTGTAATGAAAACACTTTAAATTGACTCTCTTAACAAATTTCAAATATAATACATTATTATTAACTATAGTCACCATACTTTACATTAAGTCTCCAGAACATATTCATTTTATAACTGGAGTTTTGTACCCTTTGACCAACATTTCCCCTTTTCCCCATCCCCCAGTCCCTGGTAAATATTCTACTCTCTCTTACTATGAGTTTAACTTTATTATTCTGTAAATTCCATGAATAAATGAGATCACATAAATATATGTCACATTTTTTGTTCATCCGTTAATGGACATTTGTTTCTGTATCTTAGCTACTTTGAATAATGCAGCCTTGAGTGTGGGAGTGTAAATATCTCTTTGAGTAGTGATTTTGTTTCCTTTGGATATATTTCTAGAAGTGGAGTCGCTGGATCATATGGTAGCCCTATTTTTAATTTTTTGACTTTGTGATAATAGCCATCCTAACGGGTATAAAATGTTACCTCATGATTTTGATATGCAATTCCTTGATAGTTTGTGACGTTGAATATCTTTTCATATACCATTGGCCGTTGGTACATCTTCTTTGGTGAGATGTCTATTCAACTCCTTTGCCCGTTTTAAAATTATTTGCTTTTTTTTTTTACTAATGATGTATGAATTCCTTATATATTTGGGATTTAATCCCTTATTGAATATATGGTTTGCAAATATGTTCTCCCATTCCATAGCTGCCTTTTCATTTCATTTACTGTGATTGTTTCATTTACTGTGCAAAATTTTTTAGTTTGATATAGCACCACTTGTTTATTTTTACTTTTATTGCTTATGTAAAATCTTTTAATTGGTACATTTAGACAATTAGCATTCAAAGTGATTACTAATATGCTGCTAATAAGGGCTTCCCTGGTGGCTCAGTGGGTGAAGAATCTGCCTGCAGTGCAGGAGACCTCTGTTCGATCCCTGGGTTGGGAAGATCCCCTGGAGTAGGAAATGGCAACCCACTCCAGTATTCTTGCATGGAGAATTCCATGGACAGAGGAAGAATCCTGGCGGGCTACAGTCCATGGGGTCACAAAGAGTTGGGCATAACGGAGCGACTTAGCACATAGCACAGTACAATATGCTGCTATGTACTAAGTTGCGCCTGACTCTGAGACCCCATGGACAGTATTTAGGCTCCTCTGTCCATGGGATTTCCCAGGTAAGAAATCTTAAGTAGGTCGCCTTTTCCATCTACAGGGGATCCTCCCCTCATAGGGAATCGAACCAGTGTCTCCTGCTTGACAGGTGGTTTTTTTTTTACCACTGAGCCACCTGGAAAACCTGATTACTGAGATAGTTGGACTGCCATCTGCCATATCCATTACCACTTGCTATTGTTTGTCCCTGTGTCCTACTTTTGTCTTCCACTCCTATTTTGCCTTTTGTGGTTTTAATTAGCATATCAGTTATACAGTCAGTCTTCCTTATCCAAGGTTTGCACATTCAAGGGTTCAACCAATTGCAGGCCAAAATTATTCAAAGATAGAAGGCATATAGCAGGGTAGAAAACAGAAATATTCTCCAAGTCTTTCTGAGTTTTCTAACTCAGACGCTCAAGTTCTTAAGAGAACTGATTGGATTTGGGTCATAGTAAGAATATGACTGGGCTTCCCAGGTGGCGCTAGTAGTAAAGGATCTGCCTGCTAATACAGGATATGCAAGAAAAACAGGTTCCATCCCTGGGTCAGGAAGATCCCCTGGAGGAGGAAATGGCAATCCACTCTAGTATTCTTGCCTGGAGAATACCATGGACAGAGGAGCCTGGTGGGCCACAGTCCATGGGGTCACAAGGAGTCGGACAAGACTGAGCGATTAAGGACAGAAAGTGTGGTAAGGAAACATGAAGAGATTTTCTTCAGACTTCATGGCTAATGGCAGGGGCCTGGGGAGGATGTGGAGAGAGAAAGAATGAAAGGTCCGTGGGCAGAGAAGACCATTCCCTGCGTCTAGACAGCACTACTTTGTGGTCTACATTATGCTCAGAGGAATGACACCAAGCTGTGTCCAGGCAGATGGGACCTGTGTGGCCAAGCAGGCTTCCGTCTTCTGTCCAAGAAGAACTTTAGAAGGAGCAGAGAATCTCCAGTTCTAAAGAGACTCTAAGCTTAGGGAAAAGTGCTCATCTTTTGCCCCAAGAAAGGATTATTGAAAAAACACATCTATCCCCATGCTTTGGCATGTCCAGGGGTCTATAACTATTGTACCCGCCAAGGGAGGAGGGTGGTGAAACTTCATAATGTATTAATTGTTGTTGTTCAGTCGCTCAGTCGTGTCCTACTCTGTGACCCTGTGGGCTGCAGCACGCTGGGCTTTTCTGTCCTTCACTATCTACCTGAGTCTGCTCAAATTCATGTGCACTGAGTCAGTGATGCTATCTGACCATCTCATCCTCTGCTGCCCACTTCTCCTTTTGCCTTCAGTCTTTCCCAGCATCAGGGTCTTTTCCAATGAATCGGCTCTTTGCATCAGGTGGCCAAAGTGTTGGAGTTTCAGCTTCAGCGTCAGTCCTTCCAGTGAATATTCAGGGTTGATTTCCTTTAGAACGGACTGGTTTGATCTTGCTGTCCAAGGGACTGTCAAGAGGAATCTTCTCCAGCACCACAGTTCAAAGATTCCTCAGATAACCACTTTGCCTTCTTGTATTTCTTTTTCTTTGGGATAGCTTTGATCACTGCGTCCTGTACAGTGTTACTAATCTCTGTCTGTTGTTCTTCAGGCACTCTGTCTATCAGAACTAGTCCCTTGAATCTATTTGTCACCTCCACTATATAATCATAAGGGATTTGATTTAGGTCATACCTGAATGGCCCTAGTGGTTTTCCCTACTTTCTTCAATTTAAGCCTGAATTTTGCAATAAGGAGCTGATGATCTGAGCTACAGTCAGCTCTAGGTCACGTTTTTCCTGATTGTGTAGAGCATCTCCATCTAAATAATGTCCAAGTGTAGAATCTCCTTTTGTGTTGTTGGAAAAGGGTGTGTTTGCTATGACCAACGTGTTCTCTTGACAAACTGTTAGCCTTTGCCCTGCTTCATTTTGTACTCCAAGGCCAAACTCGCCTATTACTCGAGGTATCTCCTGACTTCCTACTTTTGCATTCCAGTCCCCTATGATGGAAAAGGATGTCTTTTTTGGTGATGGTTCTAGAAGCTCTTGTAGGTCTTCATAGAACCAGTCAACTTCAGCTTCTTTGGCATTAGTGGTTGGGGCATAGACTTGGATTACTGTGATATTGAATGATTTGCCTTGGAAATAAACTGAGATCATTCTTTCATTTCTGAGATTGGAATCAAGTACAGCATTTCAGACTCTCTTGTTGACTATGAGGGCTAGTCTATTTCTTCTGAAGGATTGTTGCCCCCTGTAGTAGATATCATGTTTATGTGAGTTAAATTCCCCCATTCCCTTCCATTTTAGTTCATTGATTCCTAAGATGTCAGTGTTCATTCTTACTATCTCTTGTTTGACCACATCCAGCTTACGTTGATTTATGGACCTAACATGCTGGGATCCTGTGCAGTATTGTTCAAAGCCGAGCATCATTTCCACTTTGGCCTGGCCTCTTCATTCTTTCAGGAGTAACTGTGCTGCACTCTTGCCCAGTAGCATTTTGGAGACCTTCTGACCTGGGGGGGGGGCTCATCTTCCAGTGTCCTATCTTTTTGCCTTTTCGTACTGTTCATGGGGTTCTCAGGACAAGAATACTGGAATAGTTTGCCATTCCCTTCTCCAGTGGACCACATTTTGTCAGAACTCTCCACTATGACCTGTCCATCTTAAGTGGCCCTACGCAGCATGGCTCATAGCTTCATGAGTTATGCAGGCCCCTTCACCACAACAAGGCTATGATCCATGAAGGGGAAAGTATTAATACTAGGGTACCTTTTTCTTTGATTCTGTGAAATGGGGTAGACTGGAGGGTGGCTCAGAGTCAGAAATTAAGTTTTATTTTTAAAAAGTCTACTTTTTTTTAAAATCACTTTGTCAAATGGCATTCCTGCCTATGGTTAATTTATCTGAAAGTCATTTTTGTACCTGAATTTACAAAGTAAACTGTTTCTGTGTTCAGCTATGTTGAGAAAGGGTAAAAATTAATTTTTTATGTGTATCTCATTTAGCAGTTCTATGACAAATGAAACTTACTTTAAAATCTTCAACTGCAGAATATAATAAAAGTCAAAATGTAAATTATACTGTGGCAATCAGTCAGTTTTGACACATTTTAGGTAAATAGTTGTAGTCAGAAAGATCCAAGGAGGTTTTAATCTCAACCAGCTTAAAAATTTCTTCTCTACAGTCTATCGAAACTTGATAACATTTTTACAGATTCCTTTCTTTCTCTGTAAAAAAGTTCTCTAAAATTGCTTCTTGACAGTTAATGACAGCATTTTAGACAAGTAGCCTGAAATGATGTTGCTTCACTTTCAACACTGTGTTCCCAAATGAAATTAGAGTTCTTTAGTGTGAAGATTGCTTCTTGAATGCTCAGATTTAATTCCGAGGGAAAATAGAAAACATCCCAGTAAGTCTGAACAGAATGATCTGAGCATCCTTGCATCATCATGACTCTATACTAAGGAAGTAAGTTCATGAAGAAGGTGCTCCCTGGAGCCACGTACTTCTCAATAAAACATTTGAATGCCAACTCATTACACACAGTAAACTGATGACTGTGGAAGCAGCTGTTATAAAACTGCAAACTCCTGTCTACCAAGGACCTTTTTTTTTCATTTTATATTTCCAGAGCCTACCACTTGTTTTAAATGAATGACTGAATGAATAAGTCAATTGAACTAACTTGTTTTGTATCACTTACATATAGGAAGGAACCTGGCACATGGTTGGTATTCTAAACTTTTTCTAGTTGAATGAAGGAAAGAACAAATAAAGGAAGTAAACATAGCAACTCATGATTAGTCACTGGTAAGATCTAATGTTTTCTGTTTTCACATGGGTCAAGATTTCATGTCTGGTCAATCAGTTGTTCATACCTGCACCAATAAGGGGCCTAGGTTGGACCAGTTACAAGGCTGTGGTCTTTGAATGGAGCAGAAAGGAAGAAGAGTCTGGATTTGATTGAGTAGAGCATTTTACATTTCACCTGACCTCTCAGAAACTGCTCATTCATTTGCAACTTGAAAACCACAGTGCAGATTTATCAGAGTTGCTCTGAGGATTAATCAAATAGGCATACAAAGTTGTGACACACTCATCAGATGTTAAATAATTGTCAGGGGAAGACCAAGGTCTTGGGGTTATGGCAGTGCTTACCTTTTTAGAAAAAACATGTGGAAGGACTCATGTTGAAGCTGAAATTCCAATACTTTGGCCACCTGATGCAAAGAACTGACTCACTGGAAAAGACCCTGATGCTGAGAAAGATTGAAGGCAGGAGGAGAAGGGGATGATAGAGGATGAGATGGTTGGATGGCATCACCAACTCAATGGACATGAGTTTGAGTAAACTCCAGGAGTTGGTGATGGACAGGGAGGCCTGGCATGCTGCAGTCCATGGGGTCACAAAGAGTTGGACACAATTGAGCAACTGAACTGAACTGAGGCAGGTACCTAAATGGTTTTGTTTGTGAAACATGTTTAATTAATGTAGATCAGTTGATTTCATATACTCGGTTTTACTTTCTAGGGGGTGAAAAGTGAAAGTGTCAATTGCTCATTCGTGTCCGACTCTTTTGTGGTCTCATGGACTGTAGTCCACCAGTCTCCTTTGACCTTGGAGTTCTCCGGGCAAGAATACTGGAGTGGGTAGCCATTTCCTTCTCCAAGGGATCTTCCTGATCTAGGGATCGAACCTAGGTCTCCTGCATTGCGGTCAGATTCTTTACTCTCTGCCAATTCGGTAGAATTTTGTGTTTCTATCAAACTTTGCTATTGTCAGTCTTCCGTAATTACCCTTAACTATCACTTATTCAAAGTCATTTAGCCAACTTCTTAAAAACTCTGATAATGGGAAAAAATGAATCATGATTATCATCAAGATAGGTTAACTTAATTACTTCTGGGACTTCAAACCAGTCTCCATGAGTAGCTTCTCTGTGCATTTACTAAGACAATGAGAACAGTAAATTACAAAATAATGACAATACATTAAGGATGAAATTAACATTACATTTTGCATAAATATTTGAACCTACATGGAATGTCAAGATTGAGTTTAAAGACCTAGAAAGAGTTAATGTTAAAAAATGATAAGTGTTTTGTTGAGAACATTAAGATGACAGGTTATATTGGATCTTGAGACAGGAATTTTAGAATTCAGAAAGAATATAATCTATTTTTTTTTTGGTCTGTGCCTCTGTGTCATGTGGGATCTTAGTTCCTCAGCTGGGAATTGAACCCGTTCCCCCTGCAGTCTTAACCACTGGACCACCAGAGAAGTCTCAGAGATAAACTTTAAACTTAGCTGCTTTGGTTTTTGTGTGCGTGCATGTTTTAATAGATGGAAAGACTTGGGCCAGGAGAGGGTAAATGACCTATCCAAAGTTGAATAGGGGAAAGGATTAAATTAGTAAACATCAAGGCAATGATACAAGACAGGAAATGAATTCTAGGAAGCAGAGGTTAGACCTGTAGTATGTATACCAATGTTTTGTTGTTTCATATAGTTGAGTCAGTGAAAAAAAGCCACAAGGTAATATTTGTCCTAGTTAATATTTTCTCCAATTGATTATTCTCTGAGACTGTGGTGGTATCATATAAATTTGGCTCTGAAAGTAATGATTTGAATAACCTCAAACAAATCTTATGGTCTTTAAATTTTTTTTTTTAATCTATGTAGTGGAAATAATCTGCATCACCTAACTGGTTATCACAAGGTATGTTCAGAATCACTTGGAAAAGAAGAATTGACTCATGTCCAAATGTAATTTTTCCATTGACAACACCCTGCTATAGGAGTGCTCGGGTGTTGGGCCTAGGGACCAGGACCTTAATGAACTGACACACGTTGGGAGGCATCTTAAGTTTTGGGCTTGTGATAAGTTAATGTGGTGTGGTTGTGGCAGTGACATGGGACAGCTGTCTGAGGTCCTTCCCCCATACCCTATAGCTCCCAATGTTGGGACACTATTAGCATTTTCTCTCAGTGGACTCACCCCCAAAAGCCTGCATAACGATGGTTAATTTACAGTGATGGTTCAGTGTCCACGGAGATGGAGAAGGTCAGTGTCAGTCGAATGATTGTAAGGAAGATCTCCTTAAAAACATACAGATTTGGATACCTGAGCAGCAATCAACTCAGAACCTCTTTCTCTGTGTCCTTTTCATTTTTACCAGAGTGGTTTTCAAGAGAAGGAGCTCTTGTACCGTCCTCTGGAGGCACTGGGGAGAGGTGGGTGTTGTCACAGAGGCGAGGGGACAGTATCTGTGTGTTACTTGGTACTGACATCCTATAACGTGCTGGACAGTCTTACACAGGGAGGCACAGCCCCTCCCACAGTGAGGGGACAGCTGCACCTTTCCTGAAGAAGAGCCGTCACAATGGTCGTGAGCCTAGAGCCCAGGGCCCTTCTGAGTTCTGCTCTCTGGCGACAATGCACTTCTCTTCAAGAGCATGTCTGCATTTTGCTTTCACGTTACGTCTGCTTTTGCAGTGTAGGTAACCTCTTCCCAGCTGGCCGACTTCAGCAAGTCCCTTCATTCATCTGGTGCTCCCTCGCTCCCGTTTATAGTGTGGGGGTGATAATAATTGACTTTTCAGGGCTGTGGTGAGCATTCAGCGGCATGACATAGATATGAAGTGCCTAATGCTCATAGGTGGAGAAGGAAATGGCAACCCACTCCAGTATTCTTGCCTGGAGAATCCTGTGGACAGAGCAGCCTGGTGGGCTGCCGTCTTCTGGGGTCGCACAGAGTCGGACACGACTGAAGCGACTTAGCAGCAGCAGCAGTGCTCATGGGAGCATTTCGATAAATGTTTGTCTCCTTCTTGCCATGAATGGGATGCCCACTTTAGAAAAAAGATGGAGAAGTGAATCAAGTGTTTCTTCAGGACTGCAGACACACTATTACAGTTCCTGTGTGCCCCTTCCACAGCAGACTGGCCGAAATCCCACTGGCTCTTTTTAGGAAAGAAGGGCAGGATGGAGCCTTCCTAAGGTGAGGTGGTTCCCCTTGGTGTGTACAACACGTGGGCCACAAGTGTTGCATGTGCAGTTCCTGGGCTTCCCTCTTTTGGGGTGCCAGTGTCTATAAGGGTAGAGAGGTTAGAGAGCAGAGCAAGTAGAAGGTGCCCTCAGCTGGTATGGGATTGGGGGAGAGGGGCAGGGGTGGGGAGTGGGAGGGGAGGGAGGGCCAGGGCTGTGAGCTCAGGCTAAGCTGGGAGCCATGAGATCAGAGTCAAGCTATAGGTTACCCCCACGTCCCAGCCCAGGTGAGGATGGGGCCCATGTCCTGAAAGGCCCCTGAAACCTGGGCTAACAGAGGTTTAGCACAGAAGCAGAGCTCACTGCTGGTTTCAGAATAATATCTGTATTCTTTCAAGTGGCTTTTAATTGCCTTATGGGGATCTGGCCAGAGTTCACCTCTTGTATCACCCCCTTTCCTTATAGATTATGCTTCAGCTACAGTAAAAGAATTTCTGTCCTTTTATCTCAAGGCTTGTTCTTTGGTCCTTCATTTTTTCTCCTTTGAATGCTATCTTCACCCTGCCCTTCTGCCTTCAACAGTCTTTCAGACCACCCCTTGACATTGATTTCTAGGGAAGCCACACTCCTCTCTGGATGTCTCTCCTATGTCTTTTCATTGTACTAATTAAATTTTTGTTATTCAGTCACTCAGTCACATTCGACTCTTTGTGACCCCATGGACTGCAGTGCACCAGGCTTCCCTGTCCTTCACTATCTTTTGGAGCTTGCTCAAACTCATGTACATTGAGTCAGTGATGCCATCCAACCACCTCTTTCTCTATTGTCCCCTTCTCTGCCTGCCCTCAATCTTTCTCAGCATCAGGGTCTTCTCCAATGAGTCGACCCTTCACATCAGGTGGTCAAAGTATTGGAGCTTTAGCATCAGTCCTTCCAATGAATATGCAGGGTTGATTTCCTTTAGGATTGACTGGTTTGATCTCTTGAGTTCAGTTCAGTTCATTTCAGTCACTCAGTCGTGTCTGACTCTGCGACCCCATGAACCGCAGCACGCCAGGCCTCCCTGTCTGTCACCAACTCCCAGAGTCCACCCAAACCCATGTGCATCGAGTTGGTGATGCCATCCAACTGTCTCATCCTCTGTCCTCCCCTTCTCCTCCTGCCTTCAATCTTTCCCAGCATCAGGGTCTTTTCAAATGAGTTAGCTCTTCGCATCAGGTGGCCAAAGTATTGGAGTTTCAGCTTTAGCATCAGTCCTTCTAATGAATATTCAGGACTGATTTCCTTTAGGATTGACTGGATGGATCTCCTGTAGTCCAAGGGACTCTCAAGAGTCTTCTCCAACACCACAGTTCAAAAGCATCAATTCTTTGGCACTCAGCTTTCTTTATAGTCCAACTCTCACATCCATACATGACCACTGGAAAAACCATAGCCTTGACTAGACGGGCCTTTGTTGACAAAATAATATCTCTGCTTTTTAATATGCTGTCTAGTTTGGTCATAACTTTCCTTCCAAGGAGTAGTGTCTTTTAATTTCGTTGTTGCAATCACCATCTGCAGTGATTTTGGAGCTCAGAAAAATAAAGTCAGCTACTGTTTACACTGTTTCCCCGTCTATCTGCCATGAAGTGATGGGACCAGATGCCATGATCTTAGTTTTCTGAACGTTGAGCTTTAAGCCAACTTTTTCACTCTCCTCTTTCACTTTCATCAAGAAGCTCTTTAGTTCTTTATCACTTTCTGCCATTAGGGTGGTGTCATCTGCATATCTGAGGTTATTGATATTTCTCCCGGCAATCTTGATTCCAGCTTGTGCTTCCTCCAGCCCAGCGTTTCTCATGATGTACTCTGCATATAAGTTAAATAAGCACAGTATATAATATACAGTCTTGATGTACTCCTTTTCCTCTTTGGAACCAGTCTGTTGTTCCATGTCCAGTTCTAACTTTCTTCCTGACCTGCATACAGGTTTCTCAAGAGGCAGGTCCCAGGTGGTCTGGTATGCCCATCTCTTTCAGAATTTTCCACAGTTTATTGTGATCCACACAGTCAAAGGCTTGGCATAGTCAATAAAGCAGAAATAGATGTTTTTCTGGATGTTTTTCTTGCTTTTTCGATCATCCAGCAGATGTTGGCAATTTGATCTCTGGTTCCTCTGCCTTTTCTAAAACCAGCTTGAACATCTGGAAGTTCACGGTTCACATATTGCTGAAGCCTGGTTTGGAGAATTTTAAGCATTACTTTACTAGCTTGTGAGATGAACATAATTAATAACTGTTTAGGTCACATTATGAAGTGAGTATGAATATTGTCCCCCAACTAAGATATATGAAGACTTTATTTTCTAATATTCAACTTCATTTCTGGCTTCAAGCTCCATATCCACCAAGCTAGAGAAAACATTTAACCTCAGACCATGCCTCCAGACCTTGTCCTCTCCCCTACCCATGGTTGAGCTATGATAGTTCCAAGATCCAAAGCAAGAGGAGGACCCTGCGGTCCTTGATTCTTGGTGCCTACAGGTTGCCCTTGAGGAGCTCACCACACCTGCCTCTCTGGTCCCCCCAGTCCAGCTTCTCCTTGCTCCTCACATGCTCCTCAGGGACATGGGAACCTTGCCAGGCTGATGGGGTCTTCCTGGCCTTGAAATTCCGTGCCATCGAGTCTACTTACATCACTGAGGAACAGGGCGAGGATTTCTGCTCCCACCACCAAGGAACTTCCTTCCTGGAGGCTTCACCTCCAGCACAAGATGCTCTCCTGCCGATCTGGAGGGAGCTGTCCTGACCCCCCTCTCTGTTTCTTCCAACACAAACTACTTAAGCTTGGACATTCTGTTCTGCTTTTTCTCCTTAGCAAACTCTGGGAATTCTCCAACAGGTATAAGTCTTTTGGAAGACAAAGGATCCTCCTCTGAGGCCGTGAGTACATACCTGACTTTCTATTTGAAGGTTGAATGCAGAGGAGAAAAACAGAGTGGAGAAAAAGCCCTTTAATATCCCAAAACATTACCCAGCCACAGCTGTCTGCCATTCACTGCTGAGCATAGAGACATAGGCCAAGTCGGTATACAATGAAAACATAACCTGTTCTCACCCAAATTCTAGAATTTATCACACACTCTGAGAATTCTTTCACTACGTTTACTCCGGCATTTATTTTGGGGTTGCTCATGTCCCTTGTTACCTACACCAATATCCTTTAAATGTTTCCACACCAGCCTAATCTGTTTGAACAAAGCATTATGTCCAAATCAGAGTATTAAAAATAATGGAGGGACTTCCTTTGTGGTCCAGTGATTAATAGTTCACCTTCCAATGCAGGGGGCATGGCTTGGATCCCTAGTAGGGGAGCTAAGATCCCACCTGCCTCCTGTCCAAAAATCCAGAACATAAACAACAGAAGAAATATTGTAACAAATTCAACAAAGACTTTTAAAATGGTCCACATAAAAAAATGTCTTTACAAAAAAAATTAAAAATAATAAAAATAATGGAGAGAAGGAAACCAAATCAAAACAGTTGCTAAAGACTGTGCATATGTTGACTTATCTTTTCTGTAAAAAAAAAGTCCCCATTTCAGATCAAGATATGGAATAATTTTGATTTGTATTAGGGGAAAAGGAAATTTTTTTCACATATTTTTTTGGTATCATTATTTTACTATCTTCCAGAAAGGAGAAAATAAACAGCAATAAATACATGAATTTAAAAGTTTTTATTTCTTCTTAAATTATAGGTTTTGTTGTTTTTAATGATCATATTCAATATTACAGCATATACAGTTCTTTGTTTTTTTTTTTTTAGAACATGTAATGATCACTTAATGTTGCTCATTTGTCTGTTCATACACGCAGTCTCTCTCTGGCAGCTGTTGGAGGCACCACGCTTCCTGGGAGGCGCTTGTAGCGTGTTTATATGCATATTAATGAAACTCTACAACTCTCCTCTTTTAACTTAAATGCTTTGCTGCCACTTCAGCTGATTATGGCTTTGGATAATTGCCACAGTGAATCTTGTATTTAGTAGAAACAAAATATATTGATGACAAACATGTTTCCTATCAAAAGCCAGAAAGATGGATCTGAATTCAGATTGTGCGGTAAAAACAAATATGTAAACTCATTAGAGAGGCAAGATGCAAATTTACAAAGCCTCAGGAAAATAATGAGGACAGCTTCAAATCTGAGGGAAGAGGCAGCATCGGGCCTTGTTATTGTGAAGCTTGGCTTGCACATAGATTTTTCAGGGCCTGCTTGTGTGAAGGTGAATATTAAATTACTGAGTCCCCTGGCAGGTGACAGAGTACGTGCTCAGTGACTGTGCTGGAGCAGCTAATGGGCTGGAATCACTGTGATCATGATTGCCATTCCTTGTTCTGTTTGCTTTGCAGTCCTGCCTAAAGAGAGAACCATGGGTTTCTTTTTTGTACTGGCTAGGTGACTTTCTTAGTCTGCTCCAGCTGCTTTAACAAAACTCTACAACTCTCCCTAGACAGGGTGACTTAAACAATAAACATTTAGTTTTCACAGTTTTGGAGGCTGAGATATCCAAGATCATGATATAGGCAGACCCAGTGTCTTGTGAGGGCCTGCTTCCTGGTTCATAGATGCCCATCTTCTTGCTGTGTCCCCCTATGATGAAAGCTGCAAGGGAGCTCTCTGGGGTTTCTTTTGTAGGGGCACTAATCCCATTCATGAGGATGCTATTTTCATGATCTAATCAATTCCCAAAATTCTCATATACCATCACTTTGGGGATTAAGTTTCAACATTTGCATTTTTGCAGAGACACATTCAGTTTAAAGCAGTGGATTTACAGTTTAAAAAAAAATAGTTCATTTTTCACATACTATGAATCCTAAAGGAAATCAGTTCTGAATATTCATTGGAAGGACTGTTGCCGAAGCTGAAACTCCAATACTTTGGCCACCTGATGCAAAGAACCGACTCATTGAAAAAGACCCTGATGCTGGGAAAGATTGAAGGCAGGAGGAGAAGGGGACAACAGAGGATGAGATTGTTGGATGGCATCACTGACATGATGGACATGAGTTTGAGTAGGCTCTGGGAGTTGGACAGGGAATCCTGGCATGCTGCAGTCCATGGGGTCGCAAAGAGTCAGACACGACTGAGCGACTGAACTGAACTGATGCACCTAAGCTCAGTTAAATGTTCTGCAATACAGGTGTCTCAAACCAAGCCTCCAGGACTACAATGAGAGAGGGAAAGAGGGAGAGATCGAGAGAGGCCAATTTCTAACTATAGGCCAACTTCTAATTATCTCTGAAGCCCTACCAGAAAAGTAACTTATGTGGTAGGCCAAATAATGACTTCCCAAAAGACTTCCATTTCCTCACCCTTGGTACCTATGGATATTACCTTATATGACAAGAACCTAGAACTTTGCAGATATAACCGAGGATACTGAGGTGGGAAGACGATCCTAGATCATCCAAGTGGATGCAAAATGCCATCATATGTACCTTTAAAAGAGGGAGGTGGACAGGACACAGAAGAGGGGAAAGCAATGTGACTTTGGAACGGGAAGATGGAGGGGTGTCTGTCTCATGCTGCCTTTCCTGTCCTGTCTCTACAGGGGTAGAGTTCAAACTTCATAGAGCTGTGATCATCCCAGAGCCTGGCCTGGTCTGCTTTCCCAGACTCATCTCCTACTGCTCACTGACGTGTAACTTCTCCACCATAAGCCAAAATTGTGTCTGTCCCAGGGGCATGACATGGTGTCTTGTTTTTGTTTTTGTTTTGTTCTGCTGCTCCTGATCCTCTTTACAAGTTACTTTCTCTGCATTTGAAGCTGTTTTCTCTCATCTCCGCTTCCCCAAACCCCTTATCTTTCTAGAATCTGATCAAATGTCACTTCTCTTAAGCATCCCACCACCGTGTTGAATAACTTTCAGAAATCTGATTGTGCTTAGCTTTCCCTCATATTTTTATTTCAGTAAATGGCAGGATTCTTTTCTTGTGTGCATTCCGTGTCTTTTCATCTGGCCTTGAAATGGAAGCAGAAAGTGTTCTGTTATGCTGTTTAAGAAAGGCATTCAACAAATACGATACAATAAGCAAATAACACCCAGCGACGACTTGAATAAACTCAAATTATTTACTGAGAGCTCAGTAGCCAAACAAGCATGTTGTACAGTACTGCTACTGCTAAGTCACTTCAGTCGTGTCTGACTCTGTGTGACCCCGTCCCTGGGATTCTCCAGGCAAGAACACTGGAGTGGGTTGCCATTTCCTTCTCCAATGCATAAAAGTGAAAGTGAAGTCGCTCAGTCATATCAGTAGTATCATTTTTTGCGGGTGGGAACATGCCACAAGGCTTGTGGAATCTCTGTTCCCTGACCAGGGATTGAACCTGTGCCCTCAGAAGTAAAAGCATGGAGTCCTAACCACTGGAGCTCCAGGGAACTCACAGTAATATCCCAGTGTGAGTGAAATATTGAGCAGTTGATCTCATAAGATGCGCATTCACACCATAGTCAATGAAACCTCTTTACTTAACGATTTCCCCCTCTTCTTGCTTGAGTCCGGCATTGGGCTGACTTAACAAAATGGTCATATACACAGTAAAATAGCACAGAGTTTGGAAATGTACCAAGGGTCAGGCTGTGGTTTCACCTTAATCGTGTCATGGCTCTGGGGTCCAGACTCTACCCACTGGTGACAACTGGATGGATGTTGTCACTCTTGGTCATTGTGGGAAGAGGTAAATCCTGGGACAGTGAGAGATTGGCACCGGTGAGGGGAGGACTTCTTACCTACCGGGACTGGCAGTAAACTGGATCCACCCTCCCAGGCCGGAAGAAGCCTAGATGGTTTTAGGAGGGGGACCGAGCTGCTGCTGGCCATCTGGAGGCGAGCCGAGGACAATAGGCAGAGCCAGTCTCTGCTTTCTGGCGGCACTGACACTATGGACCCGACACGTGCTTGTCAGCTTCTGAGAGCAAGGTTAGTCATCAGTCAGATCCATTTGTACCTGTAACCTACCTGCCCTGCATTGATCAAGCTCCCTTTCACTGCTTTTACAAAAACGTGTGTTTTCTCCAAGCCTCAAGTAGCCTAGTTAATAAGATGTTTGCCCTAGCTGTGTTGTAGGAGCTTGGCATCAGCTGTGTCCAGTTGGCTCTCCAGCCAGTTAAGACTGATTAAGACCAGCGACCCCCTGAAGGCATGGCAATGACCGCTGGGTGATCTTTCAACGTTAGAGGCTGAAGCTCCACCTTCTGCTCAAGTTAACTGCTATTTTTTTAGAGCTCATGTTGCACGGAGGAGCCAGGAGCTTGGTTGCATCTGTGCAAGATGGTGATGATCCACACCTTTTCCCTCTCTCCAATTACCTCTCCCAGGGCTCGCTGCACCTGGGCTTTCTTCCACGAGCCCTGTGCTTATGGCAGGCGGAGCTCCACGCTGGGCTGTGAACTTTGACATCTCAGCGTTTGGATTGCTGCGTATTGGCCACCAAACCTGGTTTGTTAGCTCTTTGAATCATAGTCAGGACCTGGGGAGATGCTGGTGAAGTCTTCCGGTCGCCTGAAGATGTGCAGTGTTTGGCTTCATCGGTGATGGTAAGAGTAACTTGGGGTGTAAACGAACAGCCCTGGGGATTTTTGAACTTGGGAGCAGGGAGTTTGGGAATGACCAAACATTCTGCTAATCTGGGTATATGAGGCTCCCTATTTGGCACACTTTGCAAATAGATTTGTTTATCCTAAGCTAGCAAAAGTGGATCTTTGGACAACTACAATTGGTTGGGTTGTTCAGCTTTCCAAGGAGGTTTCATCAGATTTGCAAACTTCTTCCCATGGGACCAGAAGCTGCCAGATGATACTCCCTGGTATTTTCTCCTCCTCTCCCAATATTTATTTCCTGGTCACATGGTGAAATTTGAGCCAGTGGACCCCTAAGTAGGACTAATATGTGTATCTTCCAAGTACTGTTTATAAAAAAGAAGTAGCTAAGATTGGACTTTGTTTTTTTGTCCTCTCCATAAGCTGTTATATTGATGTAATGCTGACCCAGCTTCAATGGGAAGGGTAATGCCCTCCAATGATGCCGAACAACACGGTAGAAAGAACCTGAGCTCCTGGAGAAGTCTAGCTTAGATCTCCCCAGCTGTTTCAAGAGAGAGAAATAGTCAGTCTTGGTGAAGTTAACTTATTTTTGGCATCTTGTTTTTGCAGTGTCATTCTAATTAACACAGATATCAGTACTTACCATTATAACACATTAAATATGTGGTATTGCCTTAGATATTAGAGAGTGGGCAGTGGGAAAAACAGAAATTTCAGATATTGGGAAGCTGATGAACTTTGTACTGTCAAGGTAACATTTGGTAAGATTGTCTTCAATTATTAGAAGACAGACCCCATGTCTATATAATCATTAGCCCTAGAGAAAGCAGTCGGAAGGAGCCAGGTTATTTGCATGTTGGCTGCTCTTTGCTGCTTGCCACAGGTGATTATTAGAAATTAGCCCAGGCAAGAATTGGCTAATTAAAAGCAGAAAGATAATAGAACCCCATGTGGTGGAAGTCAACTGTTATTAATCCCGCAAAGGCAAAAAATGGTTACCAAGGGTGCTCTTCAAACTCTTTCCGTTAAAAGATTCTCAACCAAACAAGGGAAATTAGTCCTAGCAATAAAGATCAGATTAAGTCTACTGTGTCAGATGGCCTCAAGGGAGTGGCCTTTTTTTTTTTTAAATTTTTACTTTATTTGGTCGCGCCAGGTCTTATTTGTGGAATGTTGGATCTGTGATTTTTGTTGCAGCAGGCAGACTCTTAGTTGCAGCAGATGGGAGCTAGTTCCCTGAACAGGAATCCAACCTGGGCCCCTTGCATTGAAAGCATGGAATCCCAGCCCCTGGGCCACCGGGAAAGTCCCAGGAGTTGCCTTTCAAGTGAGAAAGAGTGATGGCTAAGCTCAGAAGCAAGGAAATAAGGTGGGCTTAAGAAATAATGGCCAATATAGAACTCTGGGTGTTACTGATAACATTAATCAAACCAGAATCAAAAAGATCAGAAATCTATCTTTTACTGAAGCAAACTTTATTGCCAAACAAACCACAGACTTGTGATTGTTCAATCCTAATGTAATCCTCAGGCACCTAAAACTGCAATAGGAAGCAGTCTAAAAGGAACTGAGCATTCCTGAGGAGGGCTCACAAAAGAAATGCCTCCAAACTCCACTGTGGCCATGAGGGACAAGGGACAAGGAAGAAACACTGAGGCAAAGACTCCGGTTCAGGGCACAGTGGGCGAGGGGATGCCTCCCAGAAAACAAAACCAAGGTCTAACCATGAAAATACTCCACTGTATTTGGTACATCCAAAACACTTCCCTTTGGGATAGGCATCCCTTATAAACAGGCCTTTCACTATATTCTTTTAGGCAGTTAAGGGAGAGGTAACAAGGAAAACTGAGTATTCAGTTTGTTAAAAATCATGAGCCTATTCTTTTCTATTGTCGCTTATCACAGAATATTGAATATAATTCCCTGTGTTATACAGTAAAATATAAAATATATATGTGTAATTGAATCACTTTGCTATACAGGAGAAATTAATACAACATTGAAAGTCAACTATATTTCAGTAAAAAAGAATAATTTTTAAAAATTAGCCTAAATTAATCCCCGTGCCAAAGAGATATTTTGGGGTGGCAAATTTTGCTCCTCTGAGTTTCATGGGTAAATGTCTATTGAATGAACACATAAAAACTATTCTGGATTATGCATGACTGGTTTCTTTTCCTTTATTTTATTTATTATTATTATTTTTCACCTGCACCGGGTCTTCATTGCTGTGTGAGGGCTTTCTCTAGTTGCGGTCAGTGGGGTCCTCTAACACTGCTCTCGTTATGGTGCACAGGCTTCTCATTGCGATGGCTTCTCTAGTTGTGCACCACAGGCTCTAGGTGTTGGCTTCAGTAGTTGTGGTGCACAGGCTTAGTTGCTCCATGGCCTGTGGGATCTTCCTAGACCAGGGATTGACCTGTGTCCCATTCATTGGAAGCAGCGAGTCTTAACCACCAGGGAAGTCCACGTGACTGGTTTCTAAAGTGAGATGTGTAGATCGCTTAAGACCTGGGACTTTGCTCATAGTGTTACCTCAGGGACCATTGCCCCAGATGAGAGAATCTAGGTGTCAGTCTGTTCAGGCTGCTGGAAAAGAATAACCACAGAATAAGTAGCTCCCTGGAGAAGGGAATGGCAAACCACTTCCGTATTCCTGCCTTGAGGACCCCATGAACAGTATGAAAAGGCAAAAAGATAGGACACTGAAAGATGAACTCCCCAGGTCAGTAGGTGCCCAATATGCTACTGGAGATCAGCAGAGAAATAACTCCAGAAAGAATGAAGGGATGGAGCCAAAGCAAAAACAACACCCTGTTGTGGATGTGTTTGGTGATAGAAGCAAGGTCTGATGCTGTAAAGAGCAATATTGCATAGGAACCTGGAATGTTAGGTCCATGAATCAAGGCAAATTGGAAGTGGTCAAACAGGAGATGGCAAGAGTGAACGTCGACATTTTAGGAATCAGCAAACGAAAGTGGACTGGGATGGGTGAATTTAACTAAGATGACCATCATATTGACTACTGTGGGCAGGAATCCCTGAGAAGAAATGGAGTAGCCATCATAGTCAACAAAAGAGTCTGAAATGCAGTACTTGGATGCAATCTCAAAAATGACAGAATGATCTCTGTTCATCTCCAAGGCAAACCATTCTATATCATGGTAATCCAAGTCTATGCCCCGACTGAATGTTGAAGAAGCTGAAGTTGAACAGTTCTATGAAGACCTACAAGACCTTCTAGAATTAACACCCAAAAAAGATGTCCTTTTCATTATAGGGGACTGGAATGCAAAAGTAGGAAGTTAAGAAATACCTGGAGTAACAGACAAATTTGTCCTTGGAGTACAGAATGAAGCAGGGCAAAAGCTAATAGACTTGTGCCAAGAGAACACACTGGTCATAGCAAACACCCTCTTCCAACAGCACAAGAAAAGACTCTACACATGGACATCACCAGATGGTCAACACTGAAATCAGATTGGTTATATTCTTTGCAGCCAAAGATGGAGAAGCTCTATACAGTCAGCAAAAACAAGACTGGGAGCTGACTATGGCTCAGATCATGAACTCCTTATTGCCAAATCAGACTTAAATTTAAGAAAGTGGGGAAAACAACTAGACCATTCAGGTATGACCTAAATCAAATCTCTTACTATTATACAGTGGAAGTGAGAAATAGATTTAAGGGGCTAGATCTGATAGACAGAGTGCCTGATGAACTATGGATAGACGTTAGTGACATTGTACAGGAGACAGGGGGCAAGACCATCCCCAAGAAAAAGAAATGCAAAAAAGCAAATGGCTGTCTGAGGAGGCCTTACAAATAGATGTGAAAAGAAGCTAAAAGCAAAGGAAAAAAGGAAAGATATACCCATTTGAATGCAGAGTTCCAAAGAATAGCAAGGAGAGGTAAGAAAGCCTTCCTCAGTGATCAATGTAAAGAAATAGAGGAAAACAATAGAATGGGAAAGACTAGAGATCTCTTCAAGAAAATTAGAGATACCAAGGGAACATTTCGTGCAAAGATGGGCTCAATAAAGGACAGAAATGGGATGGACCTAACAGAGGCAGAAGATATTAAGAAAAGGTGGCAAGAATATACAGAAGAACTATACAAAAAAGATCTCATTGACCCAGATAATCATGATGGTGTGATCACTCACCTAGAGCCAGACATCCTAGAATGTGAAGTCAAGTGGGTCTTAGGAAGCATCACTACAAACAAAGCTAGTGGAGGTGATGGAATTCCAGTTGGATTATTTCAAATCCTAAAAGATGATGCTGTGAAAGTGCTGCACTCAATATGTCAGCAAATTTGGAAAACTCAGCAGTGACCACAGGACTGGAAAAAGTCAGTTTTCATTCCAATCCCTAAGAAAGGCAATCCCAAAAAATGCTCAAACTACCGCACTCATCTCACACGCTAGCAAAGTAATGCTCAAAATTCTCCAAGCCAGGCTTCAACAATATGTGAACCATGAACTTCCAGATGTTCAAATTGGATTTAGAAAAGGCAGAGGAACCAGAGATCAAATTGCCAACATCCTCTGGATCATTGAAAAAGCAAGAGAGTTCCAGAAAAACATCTATTTCTGCTTTATTGACTATGCCAAGCCTTCAACTGTGTGGATCGCAATAAACTGTGGAAAATTCTGAAAGAGATGGGAATACCAGACCACCTGACCTGTCTCTTGAGAAACCCGTATGCAGGTCAGGAAGAAAGTTAGAACTGGACATGGAACATCAGACTGGTTCCAAATTGGAAAAGGAGTACATCAAGGTTATATATTGTTACCGTGCTTATTTAACTTATATGCAGAGTACATCATGAGAAACGCTGGGCTGGAGGAAGCACAAGCTGGAATCAAGATTGCCGGGAGAAATATCAATAACCTCAGATATGCAGATGACACCACCCTAATGGCAGAAAGTGAAGAAGAACTAAAGAACCTTTTGATGAAGTGAAAGAGGAGAGTGAAAAAGTTGGCTTAAAGCTCAACATTCAGAAAACTAAGATCGTGGCATCCGGTCCCATCACTTCATGGCAAATAGATGGGGAAACAGTGTAAACAATAGCTGACTTTATTTTTCTGGGCTCCAAAATCACTGCAGATGGTGACTGCAGCCATGAAATAAAAGGACTGTTACTTCTTGGAAGAAAAGCTATGACCAACTTAGACAAAATATTAAAAAGTAGAGACATTACTTTGTCCACAAAGGTCCATCTAGTCAAGGCTATGGTTTTTCCAGTGGTCATGTATGGATGTGAGAGTTGGACTATAAAGAAAGCTGAGTGCCAAAGAATTGATGCTTTTGAACTGTGGTGTTGGAGAAGACTCTTGAGAGTCCCTTGGACTACAGGAGATCCATCCAGTCAATCCTAAAGGAAATCAGTCCTGAATATTCATTGGAAGGACTGATGTTGAAGCTGAAACTCCAATACTTTGGCCACCTGATGCAAAGAGCTAACTCATTTGAAAAGACCCTGATGCTGGGAAAGATTGAAGGCAGGAGGAGAAGGGGACGACAGAAGATGAGATGGTTGGATGGCATCACCAACTCAATGGACATGAGTTTGAGTAAACTCTGGGAGTTGGTGATGGACAGGGAGGCATGCCGTATTGCAGTAATGGGGTTGCAAAGAGTTGGACACGACTGATCCACTGAACTGAACTGAATCAATAGAAATTTCTTCCTCATAGTTGTGAAAGCTGAAAGATGAAGGCTGCCAGCCAGCAAGTGGAGGTGAGAGCCCTCTGCCAGCTTGCAGATGACATGGTGTCCTCACTTGGCAGAAGGTCCCAGGGGGCTGTGTGCTCCTCTTTTACGATGGCCTGAGTCCCGTTCATGAGGGCAGAGGCATCACCTCCTATTGCCATCACCTTGAAAAATGGGTTTCTGACATGTATTTAGGGGGACACAAGCATTAAGGCCAGAGCAATAGGTGGTCGTTCTCAGGCATGATTCTGAAAGCCCATGTGCCTGCTAAGTCACTTCAGTCGTGTCTGACTCTGTGCGACCCCATGGACTGTAGCCAGTCAGACTACATCATAATCCATGGGATTCTCCAGGCAAGAATACTGGAGTGGGTTGCCTTTTCCTTCTCCAGGGAATCTTCCCAACCCAGGGATTGAACCTGAGTCTCTTTTGTCTCCTGAATTGGCATGCAAGTTCTTTACCACTAGTGCCACTTGGGAAGCCCCGAAAGCCCATCTTTGGGGGGAATGTTAAGATAAAATAGAATGCTGAGTAGGTAAAACCTTCTGTAGTTCTCCTGGTCATTGTTCTCATGCACTGCCACACCTGCAGCATTTACAATCTTGACTGTTTCCTTTCAGAGATCTTAATTTAGTCCGTAGGAATTCTTCCAGCACATCTATGTAATTTGCAAGCATAATGGAATAAATCAATGTGAGATCCCCTGTAGGTCCCAAACCCTCCAAAATGTTCCAAACGTTAGTAAGAAGACATCTCTTAAAGTCCTGCTTAGACTGGCTCCCTCTTGTTGAAATCTTGCACCAACATCTTCCCACAGGAGCTGCACATTTCACAGTATGGTGATATCCATAAACCCAATTGCTGACAGAGACAGAGGTAGATTACAGTCTACAAATACTTATTTAGGGACTTCTATGTGGTCCAGTGGCTAAGACAGGTCAGAGAACTAGATCCCACACACCACAAATAAGAGTTCACCTGCCACAACTAAAGATGCCACATGCTGCAACTAAGACCTAGGGAAGCCAAAGAAATAAAAATAAAAATAATACTTATTTATAATTCTGTCCTCACTGTACTCCCCTTATTTTACAAGGAGGTTTCCTGATGATGGAAATCTTGGGGAAGTAGGTGGGCTTCCTGTGTGGGATCTATCAGAACCCCTCCCAGTTCACTTCTTCCCCCCAACAGTGCCTCTAATACTTTCTTGCCTTTACTCCTAAGTGTGGGATGGTGACCTTAGTTAGTCTCCGTCGACTGTCCTTAGATGTGTGGTGATGGTGACAGTGACACAGAACGAACACTAGACCGAGTTGCCCTTCTGTTGGCAACTAGCACTGAATCTTACCCTGACTGTGAAAGAAAATCATTAAGTACCTAAAAGTGTCTCATTGTGCTTCAGTTGTTCTAATTTTATAACAACCTCTTGTGATCTTAAAGCCTTCAAAAGTAGACTCCAGTGATCAGCTTCTAAAAGAATTGAAATTTAGAATATTCCTATCACCTTGGACTCCACTCCCAATCCCCTGCCCACAATAGACTTTTAGGATGAGGCTGTCTAATTTCAAATTATACCAGACTCCCCTTCTTTTCCACACATTGGATTTACTCATGTTCTTGCAACATTTGACAGCTTGTTCACCCCTGCTTTTGTTTTCATCACTCCTGTTTTGGAGACAAGAATTTGTAGAGGTTTCAACTCATGTTTTCAAGTGAACATCCCCGTCTGACTTGGCTTTCTTCCTTTGCGAATAAATGCATGGCCTGTATGATTTGGTATTGTGTTCCATGGCTTTGGTGACATAATTTAATTTTTTTATGCTCAGATGCAAATAAGCATCATCCAATAATAAAAAGTGGTAGACATACTTGAATGGAAAGCTTTGATAATTACACAATCTTTAAATTAATTAATGAGCCAAAGGCAGCTAAACATTAGCATTTAGAAAGATCTCTACAGCATTAGCTACTAATGAGTTCATTTAGATCCATCATGCAACTCGTTTTGGAAAGCACAGACCATATTTAATCATATTCAATCATATCTAATATTGAAATTATGAACACAAGGCATTGTTGAGTGTGAAATTACCATAGAATTTTAATTGTTAAATACATTTCTTGTTGGTACTCCTAGATGAATGATAATTTGACAAAGTAGGTAATCTGTATACAGTGGGCCATTTATGGAATAATAAGGAATTCTAGGCTCTCTTGATTTGTGTTGATCATTCACATACAGATTCTAAATTCATTGCCAACTGCTTCAGAGGTTCTCCTGACTTCAGGCAAGAAGGATGAACTTTTGGACTTCTTTTTCCTTTGAGTCTACAGTTTTTTTTCTTTTTTTTTGTTGAGAGGACAGAAAATTTTAGAAATGTATTTCAGCAATCAGATAGTATCATTAAAAATTAAAAACTTAAAATATAATAATACAAAACCAGCCTTTCTGCACCACTTGATAAAATTATATGTAGCTGGGGTCACAGGATATTCAAAAATTCAGCTTTAGTAGATTTTTCCAGTTTTTCACAGTAGTTGTACCAATTTACATTCTCACCAGACATATGTGAGCTAGGTAGCTCTTAATACAATTAAATTGTTTCTTCTAGCTATGTACATTACAACAGTGGCCAGCTGCCAGTTATAGGATTGTACTGTTTATTTTCCCTTTTAAAACTCATACTATTAGTTATGCTAACACCGGCTTCTGCAGTAGCTTCAGTTTATTTCTCACTCACTAAACAGTTCAGTGTGGGAGAATACGTGGCAAGGCAATCTCCTCTTCTCTGAGCCGCGATTCAGGGATTCAGAATTATTGCATTAAGTGGCTCCACCATATTTGACATGTGTCTTCCAATGTGACCCTGAGTTTAAACATCCAGAGGAGTGTGGAGAAGGCACACCATCTTTTAACTATCTCAGCCATGAAGTGACACATTCTTTCTGTTCACATCCCCTTAGTAGGAAAAAGTCACATGCTGCTGCTGCTGCTAAGTCACTTCAGTCGTGTCCAACTCTTAGCGACCCCATGGGCTGCAGCCTACCAGGCTCCTCCATCCATGGGATTTGCCAGGCAAGTGTACTGGAGTGGGTTGCCATTGCCTTCTCCGAAGTCACATGCTACATCTTTGCATCTCCTCCCTCCCTGGGGAGGGGGCAAGCAGGAGAGGAAAAGTTCCCCGCTGGGCAGCTGGTTCCATTAACAATTGTACACTTAGACAAAGGGTCACAAATAGCTGCTGGGCAGCTGTGTTTGCCATGCGCGGCTTGGCATTTCTGTATTTCCCTCTCTCAGAAACTCTCCTCCTCAGGAGCCCTGGCTGAAAGCAGTGACGACAGATCAATTGAAGAATCTTAGAAAACTTGATGGAAGGGTTTGTCATGGACAAACATAACCCACTGAGACCCAGATCATAGGAGAAATACTTTATAAATGCTTGTAGGCTGTGAGCCTCTGTCTGCACAGTAACATCTTAAATACTTCTCTCACTGTTTGACAGCTTTCTCATAACTCTGAACCAGAACTCAGTAAGGAGGAGGCGGAGAATGATTTGCAGGGAAATCACTGCAAATTGATTTGAAATCACCACCAAGTGAGGCTGTGGAATGGCACATTCGTTTTCTGTGATCTCACCCAGTGTGCTGGTAGATCCTCAGTAAGCACCAGGCATTCAATATTTGAGAGTCCCAATCAAAGCAAGGTCTTGAATTTGGACCTGGAGAAACCTTCAGGTCAGGCCGGACTTGGTCATGTCCAACATCTATGTCTTAAGCATAAGACAAAAGTACAGATCACATACATCTGAGGTAGCAAATGGGAGAAAGGTGGAGAACCCAGCATCCATCATCTATTCTGAGGTCATGATGATTTTGTTCTACAAGATAAAAGGGTATGAGGTTTATGACTGAAAGTATTAGCATCGGAAGGGAAAGTAGCAGTTTCTGTCCCAGGTAACAGACAGAGCTATCTGGCTAAGATCTACTCGTCTCCTGTTTCTCTGAATCATAACCGGAGCCACCTGTGTACGTTGTTAGGCTCGCTTCCTTTTCATCTGCTTCCTGAAATGTGTCTGTTATGTTATAAGGATGTTTTTGGTTGAATGAATTTTGAGGTTTTAAAAATGAATAAGTTGCCATGTGGTGCTGAAATCTGTACGCATAAGGGGTGGTTTGGGGGGGTGGGGGAGAATGGAGAAGTTTCCAGAAACAACAGCTACATATATGGAATACTATGCAGTGTGCAGTTACTATGCGCTATACGCTTTATCTGCACCAGTCCCTTTAATCCTCCTGTGAAGAAGGAAAATGAGGTTCAGGGAGGTGAGTGCTTGTGACCACTCAACCAACAGGAGGAGTCACAGTATGAGTTGATTCTGCCTCCCAGTCACAGGAGCTTCCCAAGTGGCACTAGTGGTTAAAGAATCTGCCTGCCAATGTAGGAGATGCGAGAAATGACGGTTTGATCCCTGGGTCAGGAAGATCCCCTGGAGAAGGGATAGGCTACCCACTCCAGTAGTCTTGGGCTTCCCTGGTTGCTCAGTTGGTAAAGAATCCACCTGCAATGCAGGAGACTTGGGTTCGATCCCTGGGTTGGGAAGACCCCCTGGAGAAGGGAAAGGCTATCCACTCCAGTATTCTGGCCTGGAGAATTCCATGGACTGTATAGACCTTGGGGTCGCAAAGAGCTAGACACAACTGAGAGACTTTCACTTTCTACATGCACTAGTATGAAAGTAAGCAGTGGGTCAAAATGCTCTCCAGCTTTCACAATTAAAATGTTAGCCAGTCGAGGGCGTCTGTTCCAAGTTTTTCCACCACAGCACTGGAAAGATAAAAGCTTGTTTCTAGAACTGTAGCATACAGCCATCCATAAAGCAGGGCACTGGTCATGGTAACTGTCTTTCAAGTGATGGATGGTAGTGGTGTTTGGGAGCTACTCTGGCGTTATTTGTTTTGAAAGTGCGCGGACCAGCCGAGTTTCACAACCATTAGGAGTATTGGGTTGTTACAATAAATATCAATAAGAAATACAATGGCTCCAAGGAACCAGTGGATTTTAGAAAGGGTGGTTTAATGCCTGCACACTGTATGTCAGGTTGCCTCAAAATGATAAATTATTTACCAGTGAGAGAGGCAAATTAGTTCTGTAGTAAAAGAGACTTTAATTTGTTACCCAGGCTGAAGGAAACTGGAAATATCAAACTGTACCTCTATCAGGGGTTTGTTTCTTTTAGATACCTTGTTTTGCTCCCCAAAATATTGGCCAGGATTTGACCTCTGCCAGACAGTTCTACCAATTTAGGGAACATTTATGTTTTTCAGTTCCTTTCCATCTGTTTTCAATCTCAATGTGCTGAATTCCACAACAAACTTAAATTAATTAGAATTGCTTTATTAGAGGCATTAGACCCTGTTAAAGATTTAAGTCTACAGTTTTACTAAACATATATTGCATATTTATTTAGGGCTAGTGGATACCCTATGAAACAATGCAGATATGGGATACATCCATTATTTCAGAAAGTTCATTGGACAACCTTGTCTTCATCCTGTCCAAAGGGGAAAGCAAATGTGCAGGAGGACGGTTTTCTTTTAAAAAGTTTTGGCCTGGGAGACTTCCCTGGTGATCAAGTGGTTAAGACTCCATGTTTCCAATACAGGAGACCCCAGTCAGGGAACTAGGAGCCCACAAGCTACAGCCAAAAAAAGACAGAGAGAAAACTGTCTCGGCCTGGACGTGGCACACATCACTTCTGCTCACTTTTGTTGGTAGAAATATGTCTTTTGAGCATCCACGTGATGGGGCCTGGTGTCCTAGTCCATTTGGGCTGCTGTAACAAAAATACCAGGACTGGATGGTTTATACGACAGATGTTCGTTTCTCACAGTTCTGGGGTCTGAGAACTTCAAGATGAAGGGGCCAGCAGGTTCCATGTCTGGTGAGGGCGTGATTCTGGATTCAGAGGTGCTGTCTTCTCACTGTGTCCTCCATGGTGGAAGGAGTGAGAGAGCTCTCTGGGCTTGCTTTTATAAGGACATTAATATGGTTCATGAGAGCTCTGTCCCTGTGACCTAATCACCTCCTGAAAGCCCCATCTCCAGATACCATCACATTAGGGCTTAGATTTCAACATCTGAAGTTTGGGGGGAGGGGACACCAGCCTGATATTCAGGCTGCAGCACGTGAGTAGCTACAGTCCTATACTATGGACAATAGGGACTGAATTTTATGAGGCCATAACCATTACCACTAAACGAATTTAATAATGTGATCAGAGGAAAAGCCTCTGGAGACAGGCTTGGATTCAAGTCCTTCTTCTGCCACTTCCAAACTGACATTGAGCAAGTAGGATGTCCTGACTCAGCTTTGTCATCCTTAAAAGGCAACAGTGATGATACCTAATTCCTAGGACGTTTGTCATGATTAAGTATTAAAATGTATATCCTGTAGAAGTGCAAATGTGCTTTGAAGTTCAAACGTGTGCACACGTGTGACACTGTCTCACGGATCACAGCTCTTCATCGGTCCCTGCAGCCTTGCTTTTTGCTGTGGGACTTTGCAGTCTCATTTCCTGCTCCTTGACTCTGGAGTGACCATGTGACTTGTTCTGGCCAGCGGGATGAGGTGAGGATGTCACTGTGCCAGTCCTAAGCCTAGGTTATAAGAAACCTTGTAGGCTTCTGCCATCATGAGAAATCTGCTTATAACTTGTTGATGCCAGGAAGAGGTTGGTGGCTACGTGGAAAAATGGTTGGACCAGCAGCTTAGACCACTTCAACCTTCAGCAGAGGCATGATCTAAGTAAATGCATATTATTGTATAGTAGAGAGGTATTGTTGCTTGCTGACTGTTGTTATAATGACAGTAAACGACTACAACGAGTTTGTTCATCTATGTCTATTCACTTGAACAACCATTGACAATATAATCTAACATCCTAAACAGCAGTAAGGGAAAAGTTTGGCTTGAGTTTTAAAAATACTTTTAAAATATTCTTTTTACATTGTCTGGTACTATTCGTATAGTGACTCAAAGAAATAGTAAATAGTGATAACAAATGAGGCAAGATAAAACAATGAAGAGGGGAATAATTAAGTGATCTTTGCTTTTTTTCCCCTTAATTTTAAAAAATTGAACTCTAGTTGAATTAGAATATTGTATTTCAGGTATAGAGCACTTGGAGAGTTTTTTCCTAGATTATTTTCCATTATAGGTTGTTAAAAGATAATGGTTATAATTCCATGTGCTACGCAGTGAAACTTTGTTGCTTGTCTGTTACATATGTAGCAGTTTGTACCTGTTAATCCCATACTCCTAATTTGTCCCTCCCCCACTCCTTCTCCCCTCTGGTGACAGTAAGTTTGTCTTCAATGTCTGTGAGCCTGTTTCTGTTTTGCATGTAGATTCACTGGTGGTATTTTTTAGATTCCACATATAAGTGATGTCATAAAATATTTTTCTCTCTGCCATGTTTCACTAAGCCTAATATTCTCTAGGTCCATCCATGTTGCTGTAAATGGCAGTATTTCATTCTCTTTTATGACTGAGTGATACTCCATTGTATATATGTACCATACCTTAAGTCACTCATCTGTGGATGGGCAGTCGGATTGTTTCCTTGTTTTCGCTATTGTAAATAGTGCTGTTATGAACATCAGGGTGTGTCTTTTCAAGTTAGAGTTTTCCTTTTTTCCCCAGATACATACTCAGGAGTGAAATTGGATCATATGATAGTTCTGTTTTTAGTGTTTTAAGGAACTTTCATACTGTTTTCCATAGCGGTTGCACCAGTTTATATTTTCAAAAGTATAAGAGAGTTCCCTTTTCTCCATAGCCAGCATTTATTATTTGTAGACTTTTTGATAATAGCCATTCTCACTGCTGTAAGGCGATGTCTCTTTGTGGCTTTGATTTGCATTTCCCTAATAATTAGCGATGTTGAGCATTTTTTCATGTGCCTCTTGGCCATCTGTATATCTTCTTTGGAGAAATGTCTTTTTAGGCCTTCTGCCCATTTTTTGATAAGGTTGTTTTTTTTTTTGTTTGTCTGTTTTGATACTGAATTGTATGAGCTGTTTGTATATTTTGGATATCAACCCCTTGTCAGTTGCATCATTTGCAAATATTTTCTTCCAGTCTATAAATTGTCTTTTTGTATGGTTTCTTTTCTGTTGTGCTTTTAAGTTTGATTACGTCCCATTTATTTTTGCTTTTATTTCATTTGGCTTGGGAGACTGTGTGACCAATGTTTTTAGGTTAAGGGCTAGATCGTAAATATTTTCAACTTTGCAACTTCTCAGCTCTGCCTTTGTGGTATGAAAGCAGCCACAGACAATATGCAAACAAATGAGTGTAACTGCTTTGTTGTTGATGTTTAGTCCCTAAATCATGTCCAACTCTTTGCAACTCCATGGACTGCAGGCCACCAGGCTTTTCTGTCCAGGGGATTTTCCCAGGCAAGAGTACTGGAGTGAATTGCCATGTCCTCCTCCAGAGGGTCTTCTCAAACCAGGGATCGAACCCAGGTCTCCTACCAACCGTCGCTCCTGTGTTGCCAGGTGGATTTCTTTACCGCTGAGCCACCTGGAAAGCCCAAGTGAGCCCACAGAGGCAGGTGGTGGGACTTACTCATACTAACCATTGGTACTGAGATAAATATGCTTAGATCCATGCCTCAATCCACATACTGTAAGCAGAAAAGTGTGAACTTACAGAAAGAATACAGAATTATAAGACATGAGAAGGATTATTATTCTGGCTGTAAAGGGCAACAAATTAAGAGCTATTGTTGAGTTGAATAAGATCATCTATTTTTTTTTTTTTTTTTTTTTTTGAGATCATCTAATTTAAATCTTCAGCCTAATACTCAGCACACAGGGCCTGTTCTAGGACTGTGAATTATATTAATATAAGAGCAATATAAAAATAGTATAAACAAGCTGATAGGTTTAATTATATAAATATAAAATCCTTTATATCTGTTCAGTAAAGATCAGTTATGATAAAATGGAAAATCATATAAAAACATATATAAACTCTGTAAAAGTAGCATACTACTGCTTCATCAGCCTGAGGTACTAATAAGGCCATATGTCACTCTCAGGAAATTGTTTCTTTCATCCCATGGAGTCCCTTCATCCATAGGTTTACTTAGTCCATAGGTTTACTTAGTCTACAGTATGTTGACTTCTTTGAAAGAGAACTGAAAAATCTAACTGGTCTCCAGTAAGCCTGATGCTCCTGCAGGGAATCTTTGAAAGAGAACTGAAAAATCTAACTGGTCTCCAGTAAGCCTGATGCTCCTGCAGGGAATCTTGTGAAGCTCTGGGAATTCTGCTGTTTGGTTTGTAATACATGGTGTCTGATACGTTGAGCTGTTCTAGGGTTGATGGCTCGAGGGCTTAGATGAGCTCCCTTTATGCTGGCTGACACCCATGCTGCCACAGAGCTACTGCCAGCACTGTTATGGGGAGGGGGACACAGGGGAGGGTGGTGTGGGATATCCAGGAGCCCTGCCCTCTTCCATCTGCCTTCCAAGGCCATATTGTTTCCACTTATCATTCCCAAAGTCTGTCTGAAGTACGCGCCACCTTCATTCCTTCTCTTGACATCTTTCTGGTCCTGTAGTTTGCTACTCAAGCTTCTTTACAAACATTTCTGAACAGTTTGGCATAGGTGGTTTCCCCAAGCTCTGGGCTGATCAGAGTTACCCCAGGTCACTGTGATGGTTAATTTTACATGTCATCTTGGCTAAAGGGTGCCCAGAAGGCTGGAACAAACATTATTTCTGGGTGTGTCTAGGAGGATGCTTCTGGAAGAGATGGGTTTGATTCAGTAGACTTAGTAAAGACGGCTGGTTGACGCCCAGCCACATGGGTAATGGCAACCTGTTGAGGGCCCAGACAGAACAAAAAGGGTGGAGGAAGGGTAACTTCTCTTTCACTGTGAGTTGGATCATCCATCTTCTGCCCTTGGACATTGGTGCTGCTGGCTCTTGGGCCTTCAGACTCTGGGGTTTACCCCCTACTCCTCCCCTGGACTGGGAGTTACACCATTGGCTCCCCTTGCTTCTCAGATCTATTGACTTGGACTGGCTTCCCTGGTGGCGCAGTTGGTAAAGAATATGCCCACAATGCTAGGGACTAGGTTTGATCCCTTGGTTGGGAAGATCTTCTGGAAAAGGGAATGGCTACCCACTCCAGTATTCTTGCCTAGAGAATTTCATGGACAGAGGAACCCAGAGGGCTACAGTCCTTGAGGTCACAAAGAGTTGGACATGACTGAGCAATTAACACTTTCCTGGTTCTGCAGTTTGCCAACCACAGATTGTGCAGGTTGTGGGATTCTTGGCTTCTATAACTGTATGAGCCAATTCTTATAAATTTCCTCTTAAACATATCTATATATATCCTACTGGTTCTGTTTCTCTAGAGAACTTTAATACAGTCACATTACTACATAAATATTATGAACAAAGTATTAATAACATAGAGTGAATAGAAACCTATACAGACAATACTTAAAAACAAATGATTAAATACAAATTCTGAATCTTTCCTGTCCCCTGTGGGATAGAAGGCAATTTCTGGTCCTTCCTTTTTAGTTCTTTTTTTGTGGCCCTCCAATGCTGAGGCACTTAGGGGAAGAGAAGTGAGTTGGTATTTTGCCAAAAAAGGAACTTTGGAAACAAATGCCACAGGCTTCTAGCCAGAGATTTGTTGTTATTCAGTCGCTAAGTCATATCAACTCTTTGTGACCCCATGAACTGCAGCATGCCAGGCTTCTTTATCCATCACTATCTCCCTGAGTTTGCTCAAGCTCAAGTCCACTAATGCCATCCAACCGTCTCATTCTCTGTCGCTCCCTTCTCCTCTTGCCCTCAATTTCCCCAGAATCAGAGACTGGCCAGTGGTTAAAAATCTTTGACTAAAATGTTCACTTTCTAAAAGAAATTTAAGTGTCAGTTCTAATAAAACCCCAGAGAAATAAGCTTTGATAGGTGATATTTATCAAATGGACCCTAAACTTATTGGGGAATATGACCTTGAAAAGCTGTACAAGCTGATAGTCATACTCAGTGGCTTTTTAAAAATAATCGTTTCCTCCTTTATATCACTAGTAATAAATTTTCTTTGTATGAAAAGAAGCAAATACAAATAAATGCTAAGTTAAGAGCCCGGACTCTGAAGACGGTTAGCCAAGTTAAATCCCGGCCCTGCCACTTACCAGGGTGACCTTGGGTAAGCGTTTTACCCTTTCTAAACCTCAGGTTCTTCTTTTGAAAAGAAGCAAGTAATAGTCTCTCTCTCAGGGGGTTTCTGTGAATACTCGATGAGGTCGTGCCTGCAGAGTGCTTTGCAAGCACCGTGAGCGCTGTCAGTTATCATTTTTATTACTCATAATCCCAGCACTTAGGAATCGCTGCTGCAAACATTTTGATGTTTAGGAGATCCTGGTTATCTGAATATTTATTTTCTGAGTTTCAGCAGTTAAAAAATTTTTTTCAAACACAGCTGCATAAAAATATTCACTAATAAACTGACCAGTTAGAAAATGTCAGCTCTTAGACATTTCCTGCTTAATCCTTGTGTCCAGCCACCCAGACTACTCATGCCCAATGTTTCAGTGCAAAACCAAGGCAAATGAAACTGCAAGTTTTACAGGGGATAGGGGGTTTCAAGTAAGTGATGTTGGGGGACTTAAGGTTGAGAAATGAGGGTCTGGCGAGTTAGACCAGTAACAATTGAAGAGTGGAAAATAAACCTTGGTAGTGGCCTGAGAGGCCTTTGAAAGGGAATGATTTGAATATCAAAGGACTCAGAGAAGCCCTTAGGAGAGTTGAAGCCCTTAAATATTTCTATAAAATACTCTTTAATCTTGCTTTTTAGACAGGAACTAATTTTGCTAGATAGTTTTTCTAGATGGACTCCATTTCTTCACTGCACTTGTATCTTATTGTGCCTGGGGCCATCAAAGTGTGACTTGGAGTGGACGCTCTAACATAAGCTCTGTAAATACTGATTTTGAAAAAATTGAGGTCCACAGTGATACCTTTTTGTCCTCACCTTTTCCCAGACAGGAACCTTACATAACAAAAAGGATTGTGACTCTGCGGAAACATAACCTATTTTTTAAAAAGATCAAATCTCTTTGCTTTTTGAGGGCAATCTGTAGAGTTTTTGGTAGCAGAGCTCTATGTTTTTAGTAGTAGATGCCATTGAGAAACTGATGACAGCTATGCTCAACCCAGAAAAATGAGCATAATTGTCATCAGTTCCCTGGAGGCTAAGATGGCAAAGAATCCGCCTGCAATTCAGGAGACCCGATTTGATCCCTGGGTCGGCAAGATCCTTTGGAGAAGGCAATGACAACCCACTCTGGTATTCTTACCTGGAGAATTCCATGGACAGAGGAGCCTGGGGGTGCTGCAGTCCACGGGGTCGCAGAGTCAGACACAGCTGAGTGACATTCACTTTCTTCACTTTCAGAAAAATGAACATTTGTACCCACTGTGAAAATTTTCATACAATTTGAAGGGAGGCGCCCAATGAAATCCATTTACAGATTACAGGTTAAGAAACCACATATGGTTATATTTCAATATCTGAAAGAATTTGCTTTCTTAAATTTTCAGACTTGCGTGAGCTTTTTTTTTAAAATGAATTAATTGGGGAATAATTACTTTACAATATTGTGGTTTTTGCCATACACTGACATGAATCAGCCACTGGTGCACATGCGTCCCCTCGTCCTAACCCCTCTCTCACCTCCCTCCTCACCCCATCCCTCTGGTTTGCTCCAGAGCACCAGCTTTGAGTGTCCTATTTCACTGCATGAGCTTTAATTTGATACATATGTTAATAAACATTTGCTCTTTGCCTGCCTCTGTGTGAGATAAAGGAGAAGTATTGGACATGGCTCCTGAGTTTCTGCTAGACCAAGAGAACACCCAGAAGGTACGGACAGGGTATTGTGAAGCAGAAAGACATGGTCAGTCTATCTAGGCAAGGAGTTACCCCAAAGATGTCATCTACAGAAGGTATTAATGTTAGGATCTAGCCTATAGTGAGGTGAGGCAGTGGTAGGGGCCCAGCTAAAGCCTCTCTCCCGATCAGGATACAAAAATTGAGCAGCCTGCTCATTTGCCTGCTCAGTCTAGGCACCTGGATGGTGATGGCAACCATCATGGGCTTCTCCCTCAGTAAACATACCTGCGAAAGCTCTTGACTTTGTAGTGAAAATCAAAACCCAAAGTGAGTGAATATATATGATCAAAAAAAGCCAAAGTTGTTCAGTTAAACATCACACCCACACCTGTATATGTACGTACAGGATTTAAAAATAATTTACACGTCTAGTTCTCCAGGCTGGTGCTAGTGTTCCTCATGAATTCCTCCTCTTTAGGATATTGCCAAAGCCATCAGCCAGGCAGCATGACTTATTTCTGCACAAGTTCTGGAAGGTGCAGCTCTCCTTACTGTAAATTCACTGTGCAAAATGCAATAAAATGAATTCTCCCTCCCACTGTTGCTAGTCTCACAGGCTTCTGGCTTCTAGCAGGAAAGGATTGGCTTTACTTAGAAGGACCCTTCTCTGTGGCTTGGTGTCTCCTTCCTCTCTTTTACTATCTACTTTTTCTTCTGGTAGTAGCAAGTGTTAAACGGATTTGGCTTGTTGCCTTGCCAAAATGTTGCTGTTGAGCTATTTAATCTTCAGTACAGCTGTAGCCCACCTGCATATTAGCAGACACTTTTGGCTCAATTGACATGAGGAAGAGTGAAAGGAACTAAAGACAAGACCAACATACAAGAGAAGCCAGTATAAGACAGTGCATGGCCCAACGCTTGATTATGTGATAACAGAATATGAGCAGAATCATGTGTGAAGGCTTTGTAATTCAGGGAGATGTGAGTGTGGTACTGAAGTCTAGGTGACGATCATGTATATTTCGACAGACAGGCTGGATGTGGAAGGAGGATGCAGGAGTCGTATATTTCCTAGGAAGGCAATGTGATGCAGAGCAGAGAGCAGGAAGCTACAGTCCTTTCATCACATACATATTTAGTAAGAGCCTGTTATGTGCAGGCACTGTGCTGGGTCTAGGCCCATGGGTAGTGAGCTCAAGTCCCCACTCCGTAGAGGATTCATGAGCTAGGATAAGACTTGTGTTTAAACCTGACTCTACAAATTATCTTGTTCACATGGAGAGAATTTCTCAACCTCTTTGAGCCTCAGTCTCCTTGTTTATAACCTGAATTATACTAATTCCTTGAGTTTGGTTTGGAGTAGAATAATGTAATGGAATCACTTAATAAGCTCTAAAATTCAATGCCAATTTTAGTTACTATTCCAACTAGCATGTGATAGCATGTATTGTTTTTTGAATCCTGGACTTTAAAATATGAATTCTTGGAAGAAGAGAAAGTTGTCATCTGGCTGGAGAAGGATCCAGTAAGATGCTGGCACTGAGCTTACCTGTCCTTCCTCTACCTGAGACCTATGTCTGGGATGACAGCCTTGGCTCTGGGCAGAATTAAAGGGGAGTGAGCAGAGTGAAAGGAGGAGAGAAACTCAACATAAAATGAATAGCCAGAGGTGGTGAATGAAACACTACAGAAGAAATGGCAGTTCCCACCAGGTTATATGGGGGGGACACAGATCACAGGAAGGGTGTCACTCAACTTGTATTGAAGAATCTGGTGTGCTGTGAGCTCTTGGATGAGGTTGAAACAGTGTATTTTTAGAAAGTTCATCATTAGTAGTGCTGTTTCCCAGAGCTCACAGTGTTTAAGATCAGCTACAGATACTATATTTCTTCCTGAGAGCTTAGATTTGAAAGCTATGGCTTTCTTTACTTTATGTCTTTAGAATTTTCTATATGGTTTATTGGTTCTAGTGACCAAAGTACCTTCATCAGGCTGCAATTAAGTCCTTGGGACTGAGCCATGTGCCTCTGTGGGAGGTAATTATAAAAGCTGGATTAATTTGCCATTGAATTATTTATGTAAACATAAATTTTGCAGAGGCAATTAAACCTCAGGTATTTCTTAAGGCATAGATAAATCAATTTACATTGTGTTCATGCAGTTCATTTCAGAGGAAATGTTTGACAGGAAATAGAAATCTTTGTCAAAAGGCAAAATACCTTAAGAATCCATCCCTCCATTAATTTTCTTTGCTCTCTAAACATACCCTGTAAAGTAATTTTGTATTTTATTGTAATTCCTTCCAACTGCCAGAGATAATAAGTCAAAAGACATTGAGAGTTTTCTTTTGTCAATACCAGGAAGTCAATCTTCTGTCTATTTTGGTATAATTTAGCGCAGTGAGAATCAACTGATTTCACAGATATTAACTTTATCAAATATACAAACGGAAGTGTTATAGGAAAATAATTTCTCAGTGAACATCGGAGATAGCAATCAGAAAATGCAATCTCCTTTTGGTCTCAAAACTTACTCAAAGGTTGGAGCATGCCTGAAATCTACACCCGCCCCCACTCTTCCACAAAGCAGTGATTTACAGAAATGAAACCTGCGGGATACATATTATGCAAACGTTCTGGGGAAGTGAATCATAGCACAACCAAACTAAAATTGATGGAGCTGCAGTGAAAATAAAGTTATTAAATTTGTGGTGAAGGGGAAAATGCAAAAGGTACCACTCTAATGGTATCTCATATATAAAACCCTTCAGCTACTTCTGAAGAAGCTGTTGCTTGCAGCCATCACATCCTCTGCCCTTCTTCTCTCATCACATACTTCCAGCTCTGTCTTAATTTTTGGCCTTCCCTCATCAAGGCAGTCAGGATTTCAGATCCTTTATTTTTACCCCAGCTCCAGTTTCAGCAGGGCATCATACATATTTTTTCCTTATATACAGGGCCACCAAAGTCAGCTCACAGCCCTCGTTCAAAGTCACTCTGACTCAACTCAGGTGATATTTTCCAGAACAACTGAATTTTTCATAAATATAAGTAATCTTTATCTAGATCTTTCCTGGAGTGGACACATTGAAGTATCCTAAGCAGAGAAGTCGAAGACTTCAAAGATGCTAATTGAAATGAACAGATTTATAGCATGTTAAAATAGAAGCTACAGGAAGGTAAGGACATGTCATTATTGACAGAACAGTGAGAATCACTTTTGGTTCAAAATGGTGCTTTGCATATTATTGATAATAAATGGCACACGACAGATTTCAAGAGCCTGGGCTTCATTATGTGGGGGCTACAAGAGGGGTTAGAAGTGGAAGAGACAAGCTCAAGAATTTACCATAGTTTCAGCTTCTATGGGAAGCTGGAACACAAGGTCATAACCCCATTCTAGTCTATCCTCTCTCACATAAGAGAGTGGCTTTGTTGGAATGCAAATCTCATCATAGCATTCGTTGACTTGAGACAAATCTGTGGTTTTCTGCTGCTCTTAGTCTAAGGGACCTGATCTTTACTATGGCCTGACAAGGCCCTGTGTGGCCGGGTCCCTGTCTGTCTGTCCAGATTTATCCTGCTCTGGGTGCTGCAGCCATGCAGACACTTTCTTGAAAACCCTGTACTTTTCCTGGCACTGGGCCCTGCACACGCAGCTTCATCCGCCTGGATACCCCTTCTCTCTCCCTGCCCTAATCCACTGCCTCTTACCCATTGCTCAGGTCTCAACACAAACTTCATATCTTTAGGAAGAACTCAGATCTTTGCCATGTGCGGAGATTGTTCTCCATGAATTTCTTTCCTTCCTCATTGATCCAAGTTTTCTGAGCAAAAGACATGCTGGAATAGCAAACAGCCTTGGAGGCTTCCCAGGTGACTCAGTGGTAAAGAAACCGCCTGCCAATGCAGGAGACCCGGGTTCGATCCCTGGACTGGGAAGATCCCCTGGAGAAGGAAATGATAACCCACTCCAGCATTATTGGACTTCCCTGGTGGTTCAGATGGTAAAGAATCTGCCTGCCTTAGAGGAGCCCTGGGTTCAATCTCTGGATCAGGAAGATCCCCTGGAGAAGGGAATGGCAACCCACTCCAGCATTCTTGCCTGGAGAGAAGTCTGGTGGGCTATAGTCTATGGGGTTGCAAAGAGTCGGACACGACTGAGTGACTAACGCTAACAGTTTGGAAGCAAGAGCTAGTGTTTCCCTCGAGTGAGATTGGAGACATTCCTGCTGGAGACCCCTGAGAGTAAATCTCTCTCCTTCCCTCTTTATTCCGGAGTAGTAATGATTTGTCCCCTTCTCCTGTGGAGGAGATTGATTTATATTAATTTCACTTTCTTTCCTGAGGCATGGATAGGTGGGCGACAGCCTGCTAAGAGCCAGTCCCCTAGAACCTGAGGCTTGTCTCCTATGGTGTACCTTACTGCAGAAGTAGGTAACATCTGGCAAATCCTGTTTCTCTGTGGCAATTGGGAAATAGGGAAGCGAAACAAAATACTGCCCTGGATGCTGTTTTGTTATGAGTAACAAATGATCACTATTTCTTATCCAGGAGTCTTATCTTACATTTTCTGCCATTATATGTATGTAAAACTGGCAGGCTATCTTGTTAGCTTGCAAGCTGGATAAAATTTCCGACCCTTCATGGTTTCTGATTTAACACACCACTGGTCAGATTCTCTCTATCCTAGCATCGTGTGCCACTCATTTATGGTATGTCACAGTCAATTTTATATTTATCCGTTGTTGATTTGAGAAATGTTTCTCTCTCCAAGTAGGAGGGCAGTATGTTGTATTTTCCCCCCTGTTGTATATCTTGCCCCTAAAACAGTGCCCAGTGCAAGCTTTATTTGTTAAATGTGGAAAGAGCTTAATTCTAACTTAGAAGAGGAGGACAGGCTTCCTAGAGATGGAGACACGTGAAGGGGGCAGGAAATAGAGTTGGAAACAGAGGATGAGTGTGTCTGGCAGTGGGAACAGAGAAGTCAGTGTTGGATGGAGCAGTTTGGGCTGTGGGACCAGTTCCTTGTGGCTTGGGTGTGGACCAGTGTGTGTGTGGGGTAATAATGACAAGGAAGTAATTTTCTTGGCAAATGTCACTCAGTTTCTGAATGTAATAAAGCATAGAAAATTCCAAAGGTTAGTGGAAATGAGAGATGGATGTGTTCATAGGGATTTCATTTCAGAAGGCTAAATAGAATCAGGAAGAGAAGGACTTAAAGGTGCCTAAGGATTTTGGGTCTTTTTTTGTTTTTCTTAACATTACTAATGAGGAAAATGATTTATATCTTACTTTTTTTTTTTTCTTTTCCTATGTGGTTGATGGGAGAAGGAAAATGTTTGCTGAAGTATGCTTTATTCTTGAATTTAGTGATGATTAATCCCAAGGCATTTTAGGACTAGGGGAAATGAGAAAAATATTGGGAAAGAAAGCAAAATAACTAACTCTGGAAGACAACAGTAATTCTAGTTTGTAGATGAGAAGGTGGGGGCTGGGGTGATGCCACAGACTGTTGATATCTGTAGTCACAGCCCCAGTTCCGTGGTTTCTCTGGGTTCTAGGGTTCTTCACAGAGAAGGCATGTCGGTGTGCTCCTTGAGATGTGATGAGGCAGCTTTGAAGTAACTCCTCCAGGTACAAAATAAAAGCATAGATTGAGCTTAATTTGAACATTCCTGACAGAATTAAAAATGCTTTTGTGTTTTCTTCATTTGTTCCTTAACTTAATTCAAAAATAGGATTGGGAAGTAAGTGAGCTCTCTGGCAGTCTCCTAAGGAAAAAGTGTAAGAATATTAAATCATATCTCAAAAACCTACAAGAAAATCTTTTTCAGAAATCATCTTCAGCAATTCTATGTATGAAAAAATTATCTTTAATGGGACTGTCATGAATAAGCCTCTATCCTCTTTAATATTTTAGGGCCCTCATTAATTCTTGTTCTTCTGAACTTGGTAAAAATCTATAGGGTTTTTGATTCATATAAAGCTGCTCATCTCTTTTAGTAAATGGCCACAGATAGCTGTGCCTCTTGAAAGTAATAGGGTTGCCTTTTTATGGCTCCCCAGTTTCTTACCTCAGTTTCTGTTGCTATGGGTATACCGAGTTTGATTCTAGCAGCATTTCCCCTTTCCTCTGCTGTGGTCATTCATCTTCTTTGAAAGGAGAGTCCAGATGAAGCAAGCTGGTTGGAGGTGTGTATAAAGTAAATGTAGATCAGCTACGAGTGGTGGCTTAGGGAGCGAGATCAGTTAGGATCAGGTTGGGCTGCACATAATAGAAAAATCCATAATAGCGTTATTAAACAAGACATATTTGTTTCTCACATAACATAAATCAGGAAGTAGGTAATTCAGGGCTAGTACGGTACTATGGCAGATTTTATTTTCTGAAGATGGCCATAATGATACCTTCAGCTTTTCTTAAATTATGATCTTTCCATTCCCTGCCCTTTTCCTTCAGAGGTGAATCTGAGACCCCTCTCCTTAAATCTGGGCTCGCCTCAGCCAGTAGAGTGGGTGCAGCAGTGTGACATCATGCATCTTCTATGGGCTATACAGTGACTGCTCGTTTCTGCTGCCATGCTGTGGGGAAGCCCAGGCCACACTGGGAAGCCCTGAGTAGGAGACTGGGCCAAGAGTAAACATGAACCTTCACATACACGAGTGAGGAAGCTACAGGATGACTCCAGCCCCACGTGAGCAACCCTGAGCAAGAACTGCCTCACTGAGCCTAGTCAACCCCTGGAACCATAAGACATAATGATAGTATATAGTTGCTATTTTATGTGACTAAATTTTTGCTGGTTTGTTACTCAGAAATATAAGATTGGAAGAGGGACTCAAGAAAGGCATTAATGATGTGGACTCCTTCCAGCTCTCTGCTCTGTTATCTCTAGCACAGCACTATCATCCTCACGTATCAAGATGCTGCTGGAATTCCAGTCATCACATCTGCATTCCCAGCAACAGGATGGAGGCACGGAAGGAGTGTACCTTCTCCCTTTCAGGGTAACTTTCTGGAATTCCATACAATCCCATTTGTGGCTAGAAATTTAGTCACATGGTCACTCTGAGCAGCAAAAAAAAAAAAGTGTGTTAGTGGCTCAGTTGTGTCCACCTCTTTGCCACCCCATGGACTGTAGCCTGCCAGGCTTCTCTGTCTATGGGATTCTCCAGGCAAGAGTACTAGAGTGGGTTGTCATGCCCTCCTCCAGGGTATCTTCCGGACCCAGGGATTGAACCTTGATCTGCATAGCAGGTGGATTCTTTATCATCTGAGCCACTAGGGAAGCCCTTTAGCAGAAGGGAAGGCTGAAAAATGAATCCTTTATTTTTGATTGTAATATACCCAGCTAAAATTTGGGCTTTTGGAGAACGAGCTGAATGGCTGTTGGATTAGACAGTTGGTAGATTTCAGACCTTTTCATGAGCCAAGTGTATGAGTTTTAATGCATGGAAACTGGCACTGTTTTACTGTATTCACAGTATTTGGGGTTGATGGATGGATGAATTCTGTCTACAACTTTCTGTATAACTGGAATGTCATTATGCTTATTCTGTTATTTCTGTGTTTCTGTGGTAGCTGATAAACAATGCCTGATAAAACTCCATCAGATCTCCTCTTGCAACACCCACAAATAACCATCAAAAAATTGGTGTCAAAGGTGTAAACTTAGGAAAAACAAAGATAGTTGAGACCAAGAAGACTGTACTTTTACTACGACATGGTTGGGTTTTGATTTTGAAAAACATTGCATGACTTCATATACTCTGTCCTTGGAGCCAGAACAGTGGAGACAGGGGAAGACTTGGATGAAGACCGATGACCTCCCTTAATTTTGGAACTCAAGTCCTCCACAATCAATGCATTGGGAACTGGCTATCACTGGCCTAGGAATCATCTTCTGAACCATCCACATCTGTTCTGTGTTCCTTGAATCTTCCCCTACCATGATTCTTCCCCTCTGAGTTTCATTACAGGGTTGATTCAAGGAAGACAGCTTCCAGGATTCAACAAAGCTGATAGGATATCTTGCAGGACAGATTATGAGGACCTGTGTCATTGAAGATTCCATCACTTGAGAAAGGCCCTTATAAAGGCAGAACCAGGAAAAAGGGAGAGAGGCCAGAGCAGACCATGCCGGGGTGGGGTGGTCTGGCTCCTCACGGTGAACTCCTCACTGAAAGACTCAGAAAATGTGTAGGAGAAGAGTTTCCTTGATGAATGTTGGAGGGCAAGAGACTGCGTGAGCTAACATTCTCTCTGGGTTTAGGTCAGAGATAGGAAAGTGTCTAGTTCCCTAGTAGCCCGGGAGGGGCTGAGTGAGTCTCTCACCCTCCTCTCCTCTATGTAAAGAGAGAGAGAGAGAGAACTCATCTCATTCAGAGGGCAGCAAATGAATCTCCCTTAGATTCAATCACATGGAGAAAACTCACAAACATAAACCTTACCAAACCAATATCACATATTTGTTATTTTTTTTTAAAGGGCGTAGACAAAAAACCTTATGGGAGTTTCTCAGGGCCATTAAAGATTCTGTCTAATGTGTTTGCTGTCCCACAAGCATACCCACAGGCTTGTGTGATGAGAACTGATGTTCAGCATGAGAGCCCACAGACACTGCAAGATTTTCAGTCATCAAATATTCAATTATGTTCTCTATGTTCTATTTACTAAAGCGGAGAAGCAGACATTAAAAAAAGGATTTCTGTAATAAGAATTGGCTTTAGTTTCACAGACACTGTGCTCTCCTGGTTGCATTTGTTTGCTAGTATAATTTAGAGTCCCACCAGAAAGCAACCCAGACGATGCCGTGAACAAGTAGAAAATGTTGTACATTTGCTTTGGGGTGACCTAGAAACAGAAAAACATAAAAAATTTAACCACTCCACAGTCTCTAGTCTATTCAATCCTCTATTCATCTATCCTTTTATTGTGAGGTGCACTTCCTTTTAACGTGGGTCAGTGGAGATAAATGGTTATAGAATTTACTTCGTTACTGCTCATTTTATTTTGCCGTTCAAACATTTTGTTATGAACTGAATGCTTGGGTCCTTTCAAAATTTGCATATTGAGGTCCTAATCACCAAAGTAGTAGTATTTGGAGGTGGGGGGCCTTTAGGAGGTAATTAGGGTTAGACTCATTCAAATTGGTGGGGCCTCAGGATAGATCTGTGGCCTTGTAACAAAAGGAGATGTCTTTCTTTCCTTGCCGTGTGAGGATACAGTGAGAAGGCAGCCATTGGCAAGAAAGGCAGACAGTTCTCACCAGAAACTGAACTGGCTGGCATCTCAGTCTTGGATTTTCCAGCCTCTAGAACTGTGAGAAGGCTTCCCAGGCAGCTTCAGTGGTAAAGAATCCACCTGCCAATGCAGGAGACCCAGGTTTAATCCCTGTGTTGGGAAGATCCCCTGGAGAAGGAAATGGCAACCCACTCCAATATTTTTGTCTGGGGAAATCCCATGGATAGAAGAGCCTGGAAGGCTACAGTCCATGGGGTTGCAAAAGAGTCAGACAGGACTCAGCGACTAAATGACGACAGAACTTCTATTCTGACAGAATTTATATTTCTGTCATTAAGCCGCCCAATTTATGATACTTAGTTATGGCAGCCCAAGCTAATACAGATTTCTTTCTAATAAAGATGCTGATGGTAGCTAACATGTGGATTTTAGCCATTTGCTGTGAAAGTGACTCAGTCATGTCCAACTCTTTGTGACCCCATGGACTGTAGCCTGCCAGGCCCCTCTGTCCACGGGATTCTCCAGGTCAGAATACTGGAGTGGGTAGCTGTTCCCTTCTCCAGGGGATCTTCCTGACCCAGGGATTGAAGCCTGGTCTCCTACATTGGAGGCAGATTCTTTACCATCTGAGCCACTAGGGAAGCCCAGCCAAATGCTAGGTATGGTCTTTGATGGCTTATGTGCATAAGTGCTTTTAATCACCACATCAGCACAATGGGTCAGGTATTAGTCACTGGTCCTATTTGATAAAGAAGCAGAGGTTAAGTTACTGGACCGAGGCCCTTTGGTCAGTAAGTGGTAGAGCTGGGACTCGAACCCAAGACTGTGATTGGAAGGACTCAGTACTTTTCCAATTCTAGGTACAGTACTTCAGTTCTGAAAGCCAGCAGTTAATAACTGTAGTTGGCATGCATATTACGCTTCGTCCTGTAAAGCATGTATCTGTTTGCATCTGCCTCTCTTGGCCTCCCCAGGAATGGCTGTTAATTGAACTTGCCTCAAGCATAGGCATCCCTGGGTCACGTGGAGTGCTTTTTTCTCACCCACCCCTTCCCCACCTTCCAGACACTTCTGGAGCCCACCCTCTCCTTTCAGGCCTCACCATGTCATTGTAGGTTGGCTGTGTTCAATGCCAGGACACATCATGTTTGCTGTGGGCTTTTCTGGCTTCTGGAGCCCACACGCCCATCAGGTCCTGTTGATACCCTCCTGCTTCTCTCAACCAATGGTTGCTGGGAGTTGGTGTATAAATTCCTTGGCCCCCTTGCCCTGGGAGGCATGCTTCTGAGGATGTTCCTCACAGGCTTATAAGTTCTCCTCCTGGGTGGTATGACACTCTGATTGCTTGTAGGGGTAACTTGCTTGAGTACACAAACTTTAGAGCCTGCCTTCTCTTCTCTTGTCCCCCAACCCCTGAATAAAGTACCTGTGCTTGAATTCCTTGCCTCACATTCTGCTTGAAGTGAAGTGTTAGTCGTTCAGTTGTGTCTGACTGTTTGCCACCCTATGAACTGTAGCCTGCCAGGCTCCTCTGTGCATGAAATTCTCCAGGCAAGAATACTGGAGTGGGTAACCATTCCCTTCTCCAGGGGATCTTCCTGACCCAGGGATTGAACCTATGTCTCCCACATTGCAGACAGACTCTTTACCATTTGAGCTACCAGGGAAGCCTAGGGAAGAACAAATCAAGGTGGCCCTGTGTTCTTGGGTGACCATGATGATGTACTTTATCTGGCCCTTTAGCATGCCACTATTCTAACTTCTCTTCCCAGTCATGTTGTGAGAGTATATTTTCCCCCTCCTGACACCTAGACTCTCCTGTGTGTGTGTTTCTTTATATTCATCCACACCAAGTGGCTTGTGAGATCTAAGTTCCCCAACCAGGGATCGAACTTGCATCCCCTGCCTTGGAAGCAAAGAGTCTTAACGGCTGGACCACGGGGGAAGCCCCTAAGTCTTGTGTGTTTTGAATTCAAGAGGGATGTTAAGGAGGTGGGCCAGCCTATTCATTGGCGCCTCTGGGGACAGGGCTGGGTGCCTGCCGACACGCTGGGCCCTTACAGTGACTCACAGAGCCCATGCTGTCTGTCGCTCATTCTCACTCTTAATCACATGCTCTCTTGAGATGCTTGATGAACTCTTGAGTGTAGGTTTGGCTACTCATTTGAAGCATCGGGTATCTTGATAGCAGCAGCTCTCTCACCCTGATTTTGAATTTCCCCTGGTACTGAGTGCTTCATAGATGCTTCCCAGATGCTTGAGTTTGGAAGTGTGGATACTGCTTTTGATTTTGTAAGTTATTCCACATGTGCTGTGTGCTTTCCCTTGAATATCTGTCATACCTGGAGTTGTTATTTATTAAAAGTTATTATTAAAGTTATTTATCAAAAGTTCATTCAAAATTCTTTAATTCCAAGTTTGTGTTAGGGCTAAATGAAGGCTAGAGTTTATCTTTTGCAGAGGAAAAAGGAAAAGAGGGCCTGTTAAGTCTGGCATAAACAGGTTTGTCTGGGAAATATGTATCTAAGTAAGAGAAGATTTTCTCTTATTGTTTAAACTGCTAGTTCACATACACTTATAAGGAAAGCAGAAGCAAATGGAAACTTTGCTTCATTACAGTTTTTACAAACTGTTCTTATTTACTAATGCAGAATGTTTACCAGGTGACACTGGTGCTTAAATGAATAAATACAGGAGGATTCATTCATGGCCAGGGTTCATGACACATCTCTGCACTCATGATGCTGTCATCCTGGGATCCCCGACTGGAATCTGGATTCTATGGTGCTGTGTTGTCTGTGTGTATGCTTACTGAAGAAGGGAGAATTAGTTGAGCATGAAACTTGCCCTTATGGGTTGCTGTAATGTACACTTTTTGGGTGGCTGCCTGGCTCAGTACTCCAACCTGCTCTGATCCATAGTCAAGGACTCCCAGCTGCCATCTGCCATTTTTGGTCCAATATGATCTTGCTTTCTTGACAATGGCTAATTTTTTTTTCAGTGATATCCTCTGACTATAAACTGAACCATCTAAATTATCTGTCCTAGGAATTTTATAATTTGACCTAAAAACAGTGAACCCATGAGTTATTAATGGGATATTAATTCCAACATTCCCGACGTTGTCCACTGTGGCTATACATTAAGATCGACTAGGGAGCTTTTGAAACATGCTTAGTTGTGAGTCCCACCCCTAGAGACTTTGATGTAATTTGTCATAGTAAAGCCAGTACATTGCTTGTTTTTCACATTTACCCATGTGTTTCTATTAAGTAGTCGAGGTTACATAATAAGAAATAAGAAATTACCAATGAAGTCTCTGGGGCATCACAAAGTCCTACTAGTGTCCTTTCAATAAAATCTTTCTCTATCTCCTTCAATGTCTCTGCATTTAGTCAGAGTCAGTATTTATTTCTCACTACTCAAAGACTCTTAATATAGGTAATATCAGTCTCAGAATTACCATCTTTGAAATATTTTTGTTTATGGAAACATATCAGTTAGCCACATGCCTTCCTATTTTGCTGTTATGCATCTGAGTTTTAAAAAATAGCTATTTAACATTTTTCTAATATGTTTTTAAAGGGGGTCATGCTTATTCCCTTAAGACATGACTATTTTGTTTCCTTAAGGTTTTCAGGAACTAATTCTGTTTCATTATTTTAGCTTCCTTCCTATTTTTATGTCTGCATAATTCTTGTCACACTGGCCTGACTATAACTTCTGGGAGTAAACAATGAATATGGACAGCTAGGATGTGAGTGTATGTGTGTGTGTGTATTTTAGTAGAATTGCAGTGCCAGTCCTCACCTTAATATGTTGTCAAATACCTCATTTACCTTCCTTTCCTGGCTTTTTTCTTTATTTGCTCTACATGATTTCAAAGGTAGAAACTTCATTTATTTGAGCATTTCCTTGCTTACTATCAGTCTGAAAAGCAATTGCCAATAGGCTATACTGGTTTGTATCATCAGACATACATAGATTCACACATACACATGGTCAAGTTTTCATGTAATCAAGTGGCCCAGTGTCTTTGGCATGGCTGCCAGAGACCAGCTGAGACTTCTGATACCAGACTTAGTACGTGTGTGTCCCCAGCTGTACTGAGCAGCTGGCATATGGCACCATGCTGGCACAGGGGTCCTATCCGTCAGCCCCACAAGCATGCAGTTCCACCCAGGATAGAACCAGAGGGCCCATTTGTCCCTCTGCACTGTCAGCAGAAATGTCCTTTCACAATGGCTTGCAATAATTTTGTCAGTGTGAAGGAGATCCATTTAATAGCATAACTTACTTCAGAGCCTTAAGGTTCAGAGGACCCAATGATTTTTTAAGTTGAAATATAGTTGAGGTACAATATTATATCAGTTTTTGGTATGTATTATTATTACATAGTGATTTGACATTTGCATACAATATAAAATGATCACCATGAGTCTAATATCATCTGTCCCTATCTAAAAATATTATATTACTGACCATGTTCCTTATCCTGTATATTACATCCCCATGGCTTATTTATTTTCTTCTGTACCTCTTAATTCCCTTCACCTATTTCACTCAACCCTCCACTCACCTCCCATCTAGCAAACCACCCATTTGTTTTCTGTATCTGAGTCTGTTTTTGTTTATTAGATTTCACATATAAGTGAGATCATACAGTGTTTGTCTTTCTCTGACTTATTTCACTAAGTGTCCATCCATGTTGCCACAAATGGCAAGATTTTTTTTAGTGGCTAATACTCCCTTGTGTGTATAGTGATACATCTTCTGTGTCCATTAATCTACTGATGAACACAGGTTGCTTCAGTATCTTAGCTTTTATAAATAATGCTGCAATGAACATTGGGATGCATGTGTATCTTGTTGAATTAGTGTGTTTGTTTTATTTGGGTAAATACACAGAATTGAAATTGCTGGATCCTATGGCTGTTCTATTTTTAGTTTTTTGAGAAACTGTCATACTGTTTCCATAGTGGCTGTACCAATTTACATTCCCACCAACAGTGTAGGAGGGTTGGGAGAGGTCAGTGATTTTTAATTGAAAATATTGGTCACAAATGAGGTTTAATAATGCTATTCCTGTCTTGAAATTCCATTACCTAGGATTGTAGTGAAGAGCTTTGTGAGTCAGTTGGATTCACCAGCTATGCTTTTTGATTTTGAATTACTGTGCTGCCTTGGATCTGAGAAGATGCCCATTATTCTTCTCATCTTTAGTGTGTGACATCCTTTCTAGTTTGTTTTAAAGTGAAGGATGGTAAACTGGGTTGGGAATCAAGAGGTAACCAAGAGATATATAATCAAGAGTCAAATATCTGTGTTCATTTCTATCACAAGGGTTGAGTGACCTTTGATTTAAGTAGGCTACAATCTGATGGTGAAAGTGAAAGTCGCTCAGTGGTGTCTGACTCTTTGTGACCCCATGGACTATACAGTCCCTGGAATTCTCCAGGTCAGAATACTGGAGTGGTAACCATTCCCTTCTCCAGGGGATCTTCCCAACCCAGGAATCGATCTGGGGTCTCCTGTATTGCAGGTGGATTCTTTACCAGCTGAGCTACCAGGGAAGCCCTCAAATCTGATGGTAATTCACTAAAAAATTGCCATAACATTCATTACTGTGTCACTCAAAGATATCCAGCCATCAGGAGTTATCATTCCTTTGATACTCATAAGCAAACAGAGCAAAATATACTCAAGGCCTATCTCATGTATAGTTGGGAATCATAGTATCTCTGGGAGGTGGGGGCTGGGGAACTAAACTGTTCCTAGCATGTCTGTCTGTGTTTTTTTTTTTTTGCTTATGCTAAATTGTTTGCTGCCCTTCATCTGACCTCCTGGTCCGTTTCTTCCCCTTCTATCCTTTCATCAATTCCATATATGGAAGACAGTTTTGCCTTGTTTTCTACCACATTTCTAAGACATCTAAGACATCTCAGACGGTGACTTTACTGAAAATCTAGAGGTAAAGTAGGTGGGTGGGGGTGCATGCGTGTTATGGACTGAATTGTACACCCCCAATTTCATATATTGAAGCTCTAACCTCCAGTACCTCAAGTTATTGTTGTGGTTCAGTGGCTAAGTTGTGTCTGACTTTTTGTGACCCCATGGACTGCAGCACACCAGGCTTCCCTGTCCTTTACTATCTCCCAGATTTTTTTCAGATTTTTGTTCATTGAGTCGGTGATGCTATCTAACCATCTCATCCTCTGGCACCCTATTCTCTTGCCTTCAATCTTTCCCAGCATCAGGGTCTTTTCCAATAGGGTCAAATCTTCACATCAGGTGGCCAGAATATTGGAGCTTTGACTTCAGCATCAGTCCTTGCATTGAATATTCAGGGTTGATTTCCTTTAGGATTGACTGGTTTAATCTCCTTGCAGTCCAAGGGACTATCAAGAGTCTTCTCTTAGTACCACAATTCAAAGGCATCAATTCTTCAGTGGTCACCCTTCTTTGTTGTCTAACTCTCACATCTATACGTGAATCTGGAAAAACCATAGCTTTCAGTATTCAGATCTTTGTCAAAATAGGGTTTTAAAAGAGATAATTAAGTTTAAGTGAAGTCAAAGGGTGGGTCCTAATTCAACATGACTGATGTCCTTATAAGAAGAGAAGATTAGACTGAGGTACCTACAGAAGAGAAGATCACATGAAGACACAGGGAGAAGAAGATGACCATCTACCAGCCAAGGAGAGAGTCCTCAGAAGAAATCAACCCTGTCGACACTTTGATCTCAGACTTTTAGCTTCCAGCATTGTGAGAAAATTCTGTTGTTTAAGCCACCCAGTCTGGGATAACTTGTTCTTGGCGGCCCTTGAAAAATGACTGCTGGGGGCTATTTCAGAGCAGAGCACTACACAGGAAATGATTTACAACTGAATAGCAGCCATCTTTATTTCACAAGTCTTGGCTTCCTTCACACTGAAAATTTCTCCCAGCAATCTTTTCTTCTTAAGATCTGGTCTTCTCCCCTCCGCCCCTCAACATTTGTTAGTGCCTTTCTTTCTCCTTCGACCTCCTTATCTTTCCCCGATTCTGCCTCTAAAGAGGAGGAATGCTGACCTTTGTCAAGAAGAGATGGACTTCTTAGAGAGCACATGGCTAGGGGAGTTCTTGGTAGCAGACAGAGAGGCCTGTCAGTTCCTATTAGATTCGACCATTTCCAAGCCCTAGATTTGGTTACTGAACCTCTTCATTCATCAGTGTCCTTACCTGCATGTTGGGGGTAGTGTTGGCACTTACCTTTCTGGAGTTGTTTTGATGATTAAATAAAACAGTGCGTGTAAGGCACTTAGCAGAATGCTGAGCTCAACAAATACAAGCTGTTATGATGTCACCGTCCCACCAAAATGGTGCATTAGTGGATGTAGCAGAAGGATGATAAATCGATGCAGGTGCCCAACCAGCCTGTGTATAAAGACTAAACAAGGTCACATTTACTCTGATGTACAAACGGAGCTGGCAGGCCCTTCTGTTTGCATTAGTGCCTCTCTTCTTTTATGAGCTCTGCTGTCTTTACTCCTCGGGGCTGTGGTGCAGGCTCTTTGAAGGCCCGACAGCAGCAGAGTGGGCCTGGATAAGGGAGCCACTGGGCCGGCACTTGCCTGTGGTATAGCTCAAGATTTTCTGGCTCTCAGAAGAGAGCCAGGTCACAGCATGGGAGAACAGAGTTTGGAGTGGAAGTCTTAGTTAATAATAATGTCTGTGTGTATGTGTGCATATTTCTTGGGGACCTGATGTTGCTATAAATTTGTAGGATAGGATTCAAGCATACAGAGAATTCACCTTGATCAGCGTTGCCATAACCAGCACAATTTTGTCATTGTTGAGGCATAAGTAGAAACAGTCTACATTAACCTGCTGGCATCCGCTCATTGTGAGATGGATCAGCCTAAGGCCTTGCATCTCTGTGGCTGCGGACGAGCTCCATTTATAACTCAAAAGTAATGAGTGTGGCTATCTGTAAGGAGCCAGCAGTCAGAGGGCCCCACAAAGACGTGCAGTCCCAGGGAGATGGCACTTCAGGCTTCTGGGGCGAGGACAGTCCCAAGTGACACTAGCCTTCGGCCATCAGGGGTATAAGTTGAGCAAAAGTGTCAGTACATTCTGGCATTGAGTCTCGACTTCATCTCCTTGGAACGCTGTCCCTTGTACGTGTAGTTAATAAAAGGCATTGAGGAGAAGGCACTGTTCAGGGCTTGACGTTTTGTCTATTGTGAATCCTTACAATTTCTCACATTGAGCTTTTAGTGGGTAGTTATTAATTATACACGGTATGGATTATACAATCAATATGCCTGAATTCCTCTAAATTGTCCCACAATTTGATCACAGAGTCATCCAGTTAACAAGACAGAAATAACTTTTAAATGATGTCTAATTACCGCCCTAACAGCCAGATGTCAGTTTTTAAAAGCAGGTCACAGATCAAAAGGCATTTTTCACAACTGTCGGGGAGAGGACGGTGGCTGGTGAAGGAAGTTCAGCGTCCACGTTTCCTGGGGAGTGTGTGTGGGGACTAGAGCAGGGTGGGGGAACTTCATTTCCATTTGAACAGTGATGCCTGGCGATGGAGTTTGTCTGTGTCCTGCGTGTCATAGTCAGACTATGGGGTGACCCTGCCCAGCATATGCCTGGGCTGCAGAAACTATTGGAAGAGCTTCAGACATGTGCTGAGTTGGGGATCTGTGTGCAGAGCTGTTTTGCAGGTGACAGAAATGGACACACAGTGACTGCGGGGGTGGGAGGTCAGAGAGGCAGCCCCCCTGTTTTTTCTCACTGAGTGAGACCCTCACACACACAGCAGCAGGCCATGCAGGCTCCGAGTCACTTTTCAGTATGTGTGCACGCTCAGTCGTATCCCACTCTGTGATCCCATGGACTGTAGCCCACCAGGCTTCTCTGTCCGTGGGATTCTCCAGGCAAGAATACTGGAGTGGGTTGCCGTTTTCCTCCTCTAGGAACTCTTCCTGACCCAGGGAACAAACTCGCATCTCTTGAATCTCCTGCATTGGTGGGCAGGGTCTTTATAGAGCAGCAGGCAGCCTGGGCAATGGATCACTTTTCAATAGAACCCCTCAATCCAGTTTCAAGAGAAAAGCCTGAAAGCTGCCTTTTTTTTTTCTCTCTCATCTGTGTCCAGACATGAGCATGTCAGTGGCTGATGAGCAGTGCCATTTTTTTAATTGTCATAGTTCTATTTCATAATTAGGTAATATAAAATGTGAAACTCTGCATCTTCTTGCAACCAGGGATGGTCTCTCTTTGAGATCAGTGAAGCTGTTTCATTTGTGTGAAAGATGTAGCCTTGTCATAGACATTCCTGTGTTTCTGATTTGGCCGTTGTGCATACATAGGCATACAGCTGGACTGGCAGGCTCAAGAGGTGATGTGAGCTCCTGAGTTTCAAAGAGGCAGAGAAGTGCAGTAAAGGCAAAGGCAAGTGGCCTCTGAGGTTGTAGGGATGTGTGTTCTAACCACAGATTTACTACTTTTTTGTATACTTTGGGCAAGGTAAGTTGAGGATAAAATGTACTTTATTATGACACCTCTTTCCTAGTGTTCTTGTGAACATTATACGAAATACTATAACTGAAGTGTGGGACTTGGTAGGTCACAGTAACCTGGGGCTGTCACCGTCATCAAGCATCATCATCAGCGTTGTCCATCACTGTAACCATCTTGTCTACTCATAGTTTCATAAACATAAATCAATTCCTGCTTTCCCATTGTGGTCAGTATTTTAAATCAAATCTGGCTTGACTATAACCTTCTCCCATCACCTCCCTCTTCCTGCCCAGCACACTCCACTGTTCCACTCTGCTCTAACTTTGCTACTGTTTCTGCCCTGTTTTCTATATTTGCCTTTTCTCCCCAGTGAAGATTCTGGAAAGCCGGAACTTGCCTCACCCTTGTATTTGTCTTAGCTGTTCCATGCCAAGTAGAATTCATACAATAAGAGGTCAATACTTACTTAAATGAGGAATAAAAATGTGTGCAAGCTTATTAAGTATATTCATGTGGTGAAGTGAGTGGATCAGGATTCAACTGCACAGAACGAAGAAGTTGGGAAAGACCTCTGAACTCATGCAGTCCATCTTTTATTTAATAGGTGGAGAAATGGAAACCCAGAGGAGCAATAGACACTTGTCTTCAGAGCTTTAAGTGTGTTTCTTTGCTTGAACTGTATCATGTTCAGTAAAAGTTCACAGAACATTTATGTCCTAGTAGACCTAAAGATGAAACATTTGCCATGGAAGCATATTGGATTCTTGGTATGTGGACTATAGAAAGCATCCCCTTAAAATTATTTCAAGGATTTGAAAAAAATGATGAACAATTCATCATATTGATCATTGTTTTCATAGCCCAGACCACTGTGTCTCTGTGTTCTCACGAGAGTGGGGACTTGAAGCTGCGTGCCCTGCCCCCAGCCTTTCCCTTTTCTGTTTTTTTTTTTTTTTTTTTTCCCCTTTTCCTTTTTAATGAACCTGATTGCAGGTCTACTCCCCTCCTTTATGCAGCCCCTGGAACTCAGCGGAAGCTGACCCCATTCTGCCCCACAGACAGATCATGATTGAGCTAAGACTTCAAATCAATCAGATTAATCTTACAGGCAGCCAATTCAAGAATGGATATGTTTTAGTATTTTGACGAATCAGCCTAGAGAAATGACTTGTCAGGGCTGAATGGGAAGAATCCCATTCTTCCCACACCTCCCTAGGGTGCACGTGGGAACCATTCTTTTTCCCATTGAATATGAATAGCATGCCATACGGCCCAGATCTCTACTGGAAACAGTCTAAGGCCACACGAGTAACCTGCTTCAGGATAAAATAACATACCGGACGGCAGAATACAGCATGAAAAGGACATGGGTTCTTTGTCAATACTGTCCAGCTGCAAGTCATCAACAACGCTGCCCCTGGACTTCATGTTGCGAACCACAATAAAGTCCCTGAGGATTAAGTCCATTTCAGTGGGTGTTCTGTTGCCTGCCTAGCATTGTAACAGAAGCCTTCATGGGAAGGTGCGTGCCTGCAAGTACGGAATGGTTTCCTGGCAGTAACAAAGCATTATATCAGCTGTAATGCAAATTAAAACTTTGGAAAACTTGCAAAACTGAAAACTTGCAAAACCCTCCAGAGAGTTCTGAACTATTTAAGTGCTTCAGTACCATCTAGAGATTTCCAGAACAGTGATTTCTTAAATATCACACTGCAACTCCTCTAACAATTCTAAAGATCTATGACTTTCAGCTTATTGGACACTGGTTTGGAACTAGCACTTGGTGAAAGTGGAGAATTTTGTAGGCTGAATTTTAGTAGCAAGGATTATGGTGAAGGAAGAACTCTTAAAGCTTGAGGCCCTTATTAAATTGCTGCCACCCCTCATTTGAGCTATAGAACTTACTAATAATGGTCATAATATTAATTATTATGCACTTACTCTGTGCCAAGTACTTTATAAACATTTATTTGCCCATTTAGTTGTTCTAACTACCTTGGTGTTATTATCTTTATTTAATAGATCAGCAAATTGAGGTTCAGCAGAAGATATAAGAGACAACCACAGTTTCAGCTTATGTTCATTTGTTTTTAGAACTGAGGCTATTAGCTGGTACATTGTATTGTCTTAAAACATTAGTATTTTGCTCATTTATTCATAGTAAACACTATTCACTAAGTGCCAGACACTGTTCTAGGCCCAGTAGAATACATTAGTGAATAAAATATTGCTGCTGTTGTTGAGATTACGTTCTTGTAAAGGATGATAGACTTAAAAAACAAGTACATAAGCACACACATGTGTGTATGTATTATGTAAAATGCTTACACAATGTAAAATGTAATGACAAAAGTGAACCTTGTTATGTGATTTCATTACAAAAATATTAACATCTAGTGAGGGAAACTGTACACCTAACAAAACTGGTGCATTTTGGCTCTAGGGAAAAATCCTGTCTTGGTTAGATTGCAAAAATGAAGTCCCTGGTTCTTGGTTGGATGGTGCAATCCCTAATGTCTGCCAGTGGGTGGCAGTCATGCCCTACAAACATTTCAGACAGGAAACTGATAGGCACTTACAGCTTACAATGAGGCTTAAGTTCTTTGATTTTATAATGCTAGAGCTTCCTATGCTATCTAATTATCTCTGTTGAATGGGTTGGGTATATGAAAGTCTTAATCAGTGCAATTTGAAATACAGGTAATGTGGCTGTGTAATTTTCAGTGACAATTTATACAACTTTTATTTTAAGGTAGTCCTAAAAATGTTGAACACATTTTGTTGAAGCCTATGGATTATATTTATGTTCATGATAAACAATCATACTGCATGATGAAAATAGGATTATGGAAGTGCAGCATTTTGCTAAATTATATAGTCAGAACACACTTAGAGTTGAAAATCTAATAAAGGTTTTCACAGAGGAAAATGCGATTGAAAAGTAAAAACCTCTCCTAGAAATTGATATGCCTTTTAATCAAGCTTGCAAAGTTGCTCTGAGAATCTTTGCTATTTTAAAGGAAGGAGAACTTTGCAATCTGCTGGATTTAGAAAGAAAAGGTATGTACATTTTGAGTTTTGATGCAAGATCTTTTGGTATTATCCTCCATCGTCCTTGTCATTTTTCTTTCGAAATTAGGTTGAGGGGTTAGAACAGGGAAATTTGTAGCACAGGGGCATCATTTGGTCTTTTCAAGCCACACTGATTTTTTGCAGTGAGTGGTTGAGCCCCAGTGTTGGATGAAACCCGAGATGGGGAAGGGAAGGGAATTTTAAAGGAGGTGTCTGTCCGGCTGCTCTGCTGGTGTTGTTTGAAGGTGCAGCCGCTGCCCTGGAAAGCTTCCTTCTTAAAAGTGCTGTTATCCTTGTGAGTCTGTAGCCTTTTGCATTTGCTGAGAGTGTTATTTGCTTTCTGTCAGATTTATTGTTTGAATTGCAAGGCAACATCTTATTTTAAAAGCCTCAAATCCCTTTTGTTGCATTGTTAAGAAGCTATCCATCAATTAGTATTCACAAAAGACATCTTGCTGGTGTCTGCAGCAGCCAGTGAATGTGTGACTTGGTTCCTTTTGTGTTGAAGACCTGAGGATTCTAGTGCTTTCTCTTCTACAGGTAATCTGGAAATAATTGTGTTTCAGGAAGTTGCTGGATTTTTGTAAAGGAACTGCCAAACTCACATGTGTTTCAGTTGCTAGCCCAGCATTATGTTATTATATTACTCTGAAATTACTGTTGGATACATTTATTTTGGTTTACTTTCGTTCCCTCTTGGGGTATGTGTGCCTATTAATCTCAGTAATAACAAAATGGCATTTTCTTGAATTAAATTTCATTTAGGAAGTTGAAACTTGTCCTTTACCTTTTTTTCTTGAAGGGTGGCAGGAGAGTGTAAGGAACTTTTCAATTCTCAGAAGAACTCCGAGTCTCTTTTCTCAGATCCTTTCTGGGAAGTCCAGCCACTCATCTGACTGTGGTTCCTGGCTCTTTCTTAAGTTGGATTTACTCCAGTTTCTAACTATGCTGAATTCATCTCAAAAAGTCATGTCTTATGTCTTCCATTTCTATCCTAACTAAACCTTAGAATTAAAAAATAACCCAAGATTGGTACCCAATAGACTTTTCAAAACCCCATAATTTGTTTCTCTTTTGCTGCAAGACCAAAGGAAAAAACCCCCATGAACTAGTAATAACCAGTCTTGAGCTGGGATAAGATGGAAGATGAACTAAAATTGGTCAGAAGATCTATAGAAAAATAAACAAACAAACAAAATCTTTCTTTGATTTTGGTTTAGTGATTGTCCTGAAGATGTTAACGTAACGATACTTGGGTAAGAAATCACAGAGCATATGAGGACTTCGAATTTAGAAATCTTTGCATCAGTCCATTCAGTGCTGATCCTGGGACTCTGCTTGCAAGTACCAGGGAGAGTTTTCTTCAAAATGTCTCAGTAAAAATGGGATCAGGGTGGGGGAGCCTTTGATGGAGCAAAGCTGAGAGATTAAAGGCAAGTCACTTGTGCAATGTGGCATTTCAACAGAGTGACAGCCAAGGAGCATCCTTTCTACTCCCTGCCTTAACTAAATGTATCTTTCTTGGAATGTTAAGGTGGAGGGAAAAAAAATCAACATTATTTATAGCTAGAAAGAAAATCTTTTACAAAGCCATAGAAAAGTGGGGACCCAGTGTGGTTTTCTAAAGTGTCTGAAGAAAGACAGCATGGCTCACTGCTTCTAAATTAGATCACAAATTTTCTGGCTGATGGCAGCATCTTAGTGCTCACCCTAAAGGCAAAGATCTGAACAAATTACATTTTAATATCTTAGGTTCATTTATCCCTGCTGAGATCACACAGAAGCAAAGAAATACACACACACGGAAATCCAATAGGCCCACGGGACCTGGCAGCAGTGTGGTACGTGGAGAGGATAACAGAGTGAAATGAAGCTCTCTGCTTCTGCAGCCGGCGATACCCTCTGTTTTGCACATGTCATTGCTCTGATGGAGCACAACCCTCTGAGGGACCACACCCATCTTCGATAAAAAGGGGCACAATGGATTTGAGAGCTAGCCCTGGCTTGTTGAAATGTTCATGGAGTTAGGGACTGAAACCCTCACTTGTCCCCTTCCCCCATCCCATACCCAGGAAAGATGCTAATCTTGACCTAAAACTCAAATAACATGTTTTTGGGAGAGTGTAATGACTTTGGAGGATAAAAGCAGGAAAAGGTAACAGAAGGTATGACCAAAGAGGAGGGGGATACTTTGGGCTGGGCTAAGACATTCCATCTTGATTAAACAGAGGTGGTTCTTGGGAATGACAGGACATTTCTGAGAGTGGAAAGGATTATTGTGGAAGAGGCATGTGGATGGTAAAGAGGAGGCAGATCATTTAGGAGACTGTTGTAATGCTTGCAGTAAAGAGAAGTCGGGGCTACAAGAAGGAAAATGAAGGGAAGAATGGAGATAAGAAAACTGAAGCGAGGATAAGCATGAATTGGCAGGCTTAGGGAGACTTAGCAGTAGCTTGGTCACACCAACCAGAGAGAGTGAGAGGGGAATTCCAGTCCTGTGAGCTCTTGGGCCTGGGTCACTCTCCAACTGGTGCTGCTGCTGACAAAACAGGATCCCTGGGGATGGAATTGGGTTTGGGGTGAGACAACAATTCCATTTTCAGTGCGGAGTGTGATAGATTTCTGGGGGAACTATGTAGAAATGTCCATGAAAATAGTGAAAATGTGGAACTGGAGTGTGTGAAGGTCTGACCTGGAGGTGTTTGGGCAGGGAGGAGTTAGGGCATAAGAAACAAATTTCCTTGGCAAGTTTATGCTTCATCTAAAAATTTATTTTTCCTTTTATTCTTCACTATATATATGTTTTTTTCTTAACATTGTTTTACAACTAAGCTTGACAAAGTTAAATGAAAACAAATCTTAAGTATATAACTTGATATTTATATTTGTTTTAACATGAGAATAGCTTTTAATATTACTTACAGTCAAGAAGCAGCAATACTTCTGAGTATTATGGCCTATGCTTTAGCATGGACCCCAGGGTGTATATAGTTGAGCATTTGACTTCAGTGGTCACTTTTAGTAATGGAAGGGGTTGTCGAAGGAGAGAATAGAGAAAGGAGGCTAAAGGGCTCTGTTGACACATTGGGGACAAGCCTATAATTAAGAGGAAGATAAAACCAAGAGATGAGAAAATTCAGGGAATTTGTGTTGCTGGTACTGTGGGGAGGAGGAGATTAAAGCACAGATGGTCAGCTCAGTCAAGTGTTCCCAAGAAAGCTTCAAGAATGAAGAAAGATTTTTAGATCAGAAGTGAAGGTTGAGGGAAGGGATTCCTGCAGAGTAAAAATGGTGGAAAACAGACACCAAAGTAAAGGAGTGAGCTGATCAGGGAAGGGGTAGTGGAAGGTGAGTTTCTAATGAGAAGACTTGCGAGTTTGAAGGCTGACGGGAACAAGATGGTGGGTTGGCCAAAAAGTTTGTTTGGCTTTTTCCATTACATATCATGAGAAACCAGAATGAACTTTTAGGTCAACCCCATAGTTTCAAAGGCAGGATAGAAAATACAAGTGAGACAGAGGAGAACTTCATTTGGGGGAGGCAGGAAGACTGGGTGGGTAGAAGCAAAGACTTAAACCCGGGTGAATCCACAGATGCTAGATCCTGTTTCTCTCCTCTATGTCTAGCAGAACTACAAGGAATTTAGCGGTTTAAAAAAATTGTTTTGTAAAGTCATGGCAGATCTGAGTGATACTAAAGGCAGCATTTATTCTTGTTGGGAAGTGAATCGTGGGGAACCCGGTCTGGTTCGATGGGCTGTTTCATGCTGATATGGTCTAGAAGTGCCCTCCTTGCCAAGCTGGGGTTATGGGAATGTGTCTGCCGTAATACAGTGACCAGCTCTGCCTCGTTTTTCTAATCCAGTGGATTATTCCAGGCCATAGAATCATGCTAATTTAATTATTGCCGCCCTTGCCGGGAGATATTCTCTAACATTCCTGGGCTTGAGAACTATGGTGGAAAGCATGGCTTAGGTTGGCATTTGACTCTGCTGAGATGTCAGGATTGCAAAATTCACATCCCATTCCTGGAGAAAACTAAAACCTACTTGCCAAGTGTGCTAAACGTGCACAGAACATCCTTGAATCTGTTAGAGGTTGAGCATACATTTCTTTTGCCAAGTTGGCCAACGTAGTATATATACTTCCTTTCCAAGCTGAGGAAAATGAGCCGACTTTCCCCAGTTCCCTAGAGGGATGTCAGCTTGCTACTCTTCCTTGTACCTCTCATCAAACATCAGTGCTAATTATGACTGATTAGGATAAGTTGGATTTGTTGTCAGAATATCTAATGTAGCTAATCAACTCCAATTTTTTTTCAAAGTTAATTTTGTAAATGTATTCCAACTGAAGCACCATGGGGTAAGAACTTTTCTTGTTACAGCTCTTGATCTATCAAAAAATAGAAATATGAGATAAACTATTGTATCACACCTCCCTTAAGTTACTTAGGCCTGTGCCTGAGAACAGCAAAGAAAGGAATTCCTAGGGGAATAGACCTGTCTTCAGGAGCAGCGTATGCTATCGATGAACCCAGTGGTTCTCAGATGCCATCTATCTTGTGATTGATTACTCAAAGATTCCTCATTTGTAACAGTGGATTTTATTGAAGGTTGCTTAATGTCATGTCTGAAAATGTAAACTCAAATCCATTTCACTTGGGTGCATTAGCAACATTTCCTTGTGTTGAGTGGAGGTATGTCAAAACGCTGCAATACTGATGCTGAGACTTTTGAACTAACATTTCAGTATCCATGAAACCAGAGCTATAAATGTCATCACTAAGTAGCTTCTTATAGCCAATGCAAATATTCTGAAAATATTCTGATCTGACAGAGTAATAGAAAATTAGTTTAAATCTAACCTCTAAAAAATTCTCCCCCAAATCACCTTAATACTTTTCTGAGAGATGGGTTTTTCATTTTCACAGTTCTGTTTCCCCACCCAAGGTGCTTTGAGTATGCTCTCCATTGGCCATTCTGGGATTTGGGTGTTAAGGTTTTATGTGTGTTTAAGGTTTTTTTCTTCTTTTGGTCAGCTTAAATGCCATACCTCAGTTTTCAATGGCAGGAGATTTGATTTATATTAAATATATGGACTGTATAGTCCATGGGGCCACAAAGTGACTCTCACTTAAGGAACACTCAAGGCATTGTTTACATGGTAGTTCATTTTTCCAAATTAAACTTCCAAATTTTAATCACTTAAAATTCCTATTGATTCCTATTGTGTGTATACATTTTTGGGTAAGTAGTCTCTTGTACAGAAACCCAACCTCATGGTCTCAGAGGTTATCATTAAAATGCTTATTTCATATATGCACATACACAGGGGATATAGAAAGACCAAGGATTTCCATAGTTAAACTTCCGAGGTTTGACTGAAGTTGGTAAGAAGGCTATGAAATATGTGATTTTAACCTTTGCCTATTACCATGTAAATCATTTAGTTTCAGAATGTTTGCCCTGGAATGAGTGAAGGTTTGTATTTTCTTCTTGTCAAAATGCCTGTGAACTGGGAATGAAACAATGATGTTTGCAAATGTCAACTGTAATGCCTGTCTGCTGGATCCCAGGCAGCTGCTTTTATATATTTAAAAAATCTGAAACCTTTGGATGTAGTTTAAGTGTGAGCACTATGTAAAGGTGGTTTTTCAAAAAAGCTGAGTATATAGTGACCAGAGAAAGAAAATATGAAAATCAATGTCATTCCTGCTTCACTTACCACTAGAAAGCAGGTAAAATGAGAAAATTATACCTTTTATTTTGCCATAAAACCATTTCAAAATAAGCATTGTTGTTGAGGTATTTTTTTTCCAGCACTGTATTATGTCTTTTTTCCAATTCCTATGTTTATAGCACGGCATTTGAGATGTAATTTCTTCCAGGAAACTTAGAAGCTTTGGGTTATGGTTGTGATCTCATTAGGAACACATTCTACCCAGTGATTGCTATTGGTTTCACATGGTAAAAGTAAGTTATTGCTCTCAAAACAGCAGATGACAGAGGAATGGTTACAGTTCTTGCCACAATACTGCCTGCTCTCCCAAGAAAGAATTCTAATATGCTTTGCATATAGTTGACTTCACTAAAACTGTCATTAGGGGGATGGATATAAGTGTGGGAGAAATGCAATGACTAGATTCAATTTTAATATAGTAAAGGTAAGTTTTTGAGTGTTACTCTCTGCTAGAAACTGTTCTAGGTACTTTCTGAGTTTTATCTCATTTAGTCCTCAGAAAAGCTCAACACAGTAGCTATCTTTGTTTTTTCCCTTTTACAGATAACTCCACTGAGGTATTCCTTCTGAAGTTTGAATTTATAGAGTGAAGACAAATGAATTGAAAGATATTCTGAAAGTTGGCTGAGTCAAAGATTATGCTTAAGCTTAATCTTTCCCCGTAGCTATGTAAGAATTCATTTTGCCTGGTTTCCAGCTTCCCTGAAGAAGATAAATAGCCTATCCCATCCCTAGGGGAGGGAGAATAAGAAAGATGTGGCTGATTGTTCTTGCCTTTCAAGGGGCAGGTGGCTGGTGTGTCCTCTGGTGGTGGGTTAGTTTGATGGCAGTTTCTTCAGGGAGGATCATAAGGTATTATAACACCTTTCTGGGCTTCCCTGATGGCTCAGCAGGGAAAGAATCTGCCTGCGATGCAGGAGATGCAGGTTCAATTCCTGAGTCAGAAAGAACCCCTGAGGAGGAAATGGCAACCCAGTATTCTTGCCTGGAGAAGTTCATGGACAGAGGAGCCTGGTGGGTTACACTCCATGGATCACAAAGAGTTGGACACAACTGAACATGCACGCATATTAGCTATTAGTTCTCATCCTTTGAGAGCTGCTATCTGGGGCCATTTCAGCTTCAAGTTCATAGTAGTGTATCATATTTAAGCTCCTCTGTTATAAAATTTTGCATCCCCCTTCTGCCTGGGTGTCTTGAGAGAAGGGGTGTTCAGCCTTTGGGTGGATGTGGACAGCATGTGTAGTAAGTGTGAGCTGATGGGAACCAGCGGAGCAGAATGGCAGCCAGGGCAAGGATGCTGCATGAAGGCTACAACTGTGGCAACATGTGCAGGATGGAGAGGAGGAAGGATTTTCCACCAGGGTAACAAACAACAAAGCCCAGACAGGGAGTAAATTCAGGAAGTGGGAGACTGCAATTTTTCAGCAGTGTACAAAAAATAACTAAAAGCCAAAGAGAAACACTGACTGACCTATCCCCATTCATAAAGAGTTGATCTTTCTGCCTGAGAAGAGATCAGTGGTCAAAGCTAGAATCATACTTGTTTTATTTAACTGAAGTGTTCTGTTTTTTAGAATAATTCAGTTAATAATTCAACAATCACAGTGCATTTTCTTAAATCTTTTTGGGTTTTAGGTTGTGATTAAAAACCATAGCTATTTATTTTTAATCACTTCAGATTTACCTGAATTTGACCGATGGCTTTTTGAATCATTGGACAGGTGCCTGACCTGAGAACTTTTCCCCATGCCGTGTCCCTCATCTTTGACCTTTCTGGAAAAGAGGAAGGAAGGCCCTGAAAAGATAGTAAAACAAAGCCAGAGGCTTGGGTTATTTTCTAATATCGAATGCGGAGAGCTGCGAGTTACTGTTGAAACAAGATTATATTCCACAGGAATTTGCTGGAGGTGTGTTTGTTAATGGAGCTGTTGGAGTCTTAGCTTACACTGCTTAATTTCATAGCTGTCACTTTGTCTCATGGGAATGTGGTATTTCTAGTCATTTGCAAGAATATGTGGGCTAAACTTTGCCAGATCTCATGGCCGGGATGAAATTAACGTATATATGATCAGAGTCTTCCTCCTGAGGCCCTTAACCCATTAGGACCAGAATACCAAATAACCTGTTTAAATGTGCTCTGTTGGCTCTCGGTTTATTTTACAAGCTACTTTAAAACTTTAGGCAGATATATCTATACCTATATATCTACAGATACACATATATACACACACACACACACACACATATACACATAATATACATCTGAAATATATATTTTAAAGATACAACATGCCAAAGAATTAAAAGCAGAAAAACATAAGTGCAAACGCTAAGTCTTCTGTTTAAAGCTAAGCTTTAGCAGAAGTATTTATTTTTCCCTTCTCCTATTTACGTTCTGTTTTCTACTTGATTACCCCAGATATTCATGAGTTTAAAGCTCTAGGTGCCTCTTATACAGTTTCTTGTGAAGTGCATTTGATATGCAAATTGTTATAGTGAGCCATCATTCATAAGCTATTTATGTTCATTTTAATAGGGCAAGAAGTACCATGTCTTATTCCATATAAATTTCTCTTTACAGCCTATCAAGTACAGAAAGATGCTTGAGATTAAATAAATGTGCTACTCATGTTAGTGAACGTCTGATACTTGATATAGTTCAGAGATTTTTGGACATTTATAATTACATTCCGCTAATTGCTCTGGGAACTGGCGACAAAAATGAGTGATGGGTAGAGCTTCAGCGAGTGGTCTCCATAGTCGCTTGTCCCACTCCTAGAGTTGACTTACTTCATAAGGAGACCACAGGTCAGTAAGTGGAAAAGAGAAGCTTTAAAAAGGTGAATATCCCCGAAAGAATGAAACAAGCATTCATGCCTTCATTCACTGAATGTTTGTTAATGGTCACCTCCTCTGCTGGTGTCCATGAAGAAGACATGACTCCGACCCTCAAGATACTGAGAATCTGGTGGGGAGTCAGACATGCGACAATGTGAGTGCTTCTTGCTATGTCACCTTAACCTTATCTCTTGCTACAGAGAGCGTGTTCCTTGCTTTCCTAATCTCTTTAAGGCTGCATCTAGGCATTGTCACCTAGTTTCTAGGATATACATCTTTCCTGCATCTCTTCCTCTTAGGACTTGCTCCTCTCTGGAATAGATGCTGCTGGCTACACTCTCCGTCCATTTTGGGTCACTAGAAGAGCAGCAGCACTGCTTCCTAGCAGAGGAGGGGACACCTTTCCTGAACGCTGAAAACCCACCCTAAACCTGGTCCTGTCAGTTGATGGTGGTGGCGACAGCCTTGTAAGTGTGACAAGTCTCCTGGTTTACTTACAGCAGCTCTCACTGGCCTTACAAATGGATTTTTACATCCTCTTGCACTTACAAACAAGAAGCAATTTTTTTCACTTTAATAAATCAGGCTGATGGTTGGTTGCTGTGAAGCTTATGGCCATAGTTTACACAAAACAAGTTTGTGCTGCACCCCCCAGGCATAGGCATTGTGGCCCCAGGCAAAGAACTGGTTTCATCCTGTGTTTTCCATTTTATGTTTTATAATACTCCTTTTTTCATTATGAGAGATTTTTCTGGGGGATATATTTAAGTATTGGAGATTCAGTTGGATAACTAGTTAACTGTTAATAGTAACTTATAATTAGTAACATGTTTTTTGAGATGAGGATTCTCACTTTTGGGGAGCTCATCAGGGTTGTTGTGTAGGTTGTGACACAGCATGGAGTTTGTGAAGCTGTTTGTAGACAGTGTAATTCTGTTTTATAGGTGACTGTAATTCTGTTTTATCTGGCAACACATACCATATTTCTGATAAAAATAAGTTACAACAACATGAACTTAATATTTCTAGGTCAAATTATGATGTTGGCTTTGTTTTAAAGACAATTACATTCCAAACTTATGAAGATATTAATTAGGAAGTTGGTAATGATGGGAAAGCCATGTTCATAGATTTGTTTTAAAGTTTATTTTCCCTAATGATAACACATGTAGAAAGCTTATTCTTTGAGTAGCATTAAGATTAAAAAAAAAAACCAAAAAACAGGTTTTCAAGTCAAACATACCTGGGATTAAATCTCAGCTTTGTCATTTACTGGCCGTGTGACCTAGGTTAGATAAAGTTGTCTGGAGTGTCAGTTTATGTACCTGTAAAATATGAGTGAACATACACTTCTTAAAGGTTGGCTGTGAGTTTACATTAAATCATGTATGTTTGGTATTCATCCCAGGCATTGGTATTCTTGTCACAGGCGGGTCATCAGTCAGTGTTGGTGGCTGAAGGGGCACAATCTTAATTGAGCTAAGATGCTGCACTAGTGATGGACAGCCTTTATGGACATTGCATTACTGTTCGCCAAGCACCTTTTAGGTGTGTTGGACTCTGGGCTACGCACTGGGCCGTGGAAATGTTGAGCCCCAGGTCCTCCCCGCAGGGAGGTCTCAGTCTGCTGAGGAAGCCAAGCCCGCACATCTGCGTCACAGTGTCATACAATAGGAGTCATGCAGCAGACATCCTGGCAGTGTGAAGAGGCTCATCTGATTCAGTGGGGGAGGCCCATCTGGGAGAGCTTCTTGGAGGGAGTGACCCTTGAGCTGATTCCGGAAGGACAAGTATGAGTCACTTTAATTTATTCAATAAGGGAGTAAGAAAGGAGGAAAGAACAGGAAAAAGTCCATGGGGGCCTGAGTCATATCCGACTTCTCATTTTGGGCTAGAAGTTTATGGATTAAAACATCATCTTCCTTTTTTGTGGGGTTCATGTGTTTTGACTTTTCTCCCTCTGTCAGCACAAGAATATCTGAGGAGGAGAGGGAAGACTGCAGGGCTCACCTCATCTCTGACTCCAAGTTTTCCGTTCCGAATGGTGCCACTGAGGAGGCCACGGTGGACAGGCTGCTTCCCACACCTGGGGAGGCCTTGCTGTCTGTTTCCCAGGGGGTGGCACGTGAGAGGGCAGGGCAGCCTGGCAGCGGTGACTCTGCTTCATGTGTGTGTGGTGACCGCATCGCTGAGTAATTCCGTGGCACTGACACCATGCGCCTCGCCCCCTCAGGTCAGGGAGAGAGCATTCTGACGGGAGGACCGCAGCCATGCTGGAGTGTGAAGCCTCTTCTGGGCCGTGTTCTGCTTCTGAGATTCCCACCGGTCTCCGGACCACCCTCTCCCAATATCCCATGGCAGTTGCTCTTTCTTCTGGGAAACACACTTGTACCTAAACACACTTGCATGCTGTTACTTCCATCACCAGAATGTAAATCACTCCTTTGAGTTCCTGGGTAGGTGGAATTTCTGAGGCTTGCAATTACCCAAGTTATGCAAACAGCCTCTTTTTAAGATTTCCTTAGAGTGAGTGCTGCACAGGGAGAAGAAGATGCTTTGTGGAAATTGGGCATTAAAATTGCCTTGAAAATACATTTATAATTGCATATAAAACAAAATGTGTATGTGAGCTGTGTGGTTTTATTTTTAATTATCTGTTTTTTAGTAAACATTACACTCAGATTTCAAGAAATAAAATCCCAAGGCCTCATAAACGAATAAATAAAATATGAGGCATAATAAAATCAGATGATATAATGCACATGAAAAATGGGACAAGAGGAATATAAATAGAAAATATATATAGTCTTGTAAGACTAACATTGTGCTCCTTTATGAGATATCTCTAGAACATTATAAGCAAACAAGTTTTAAAATTTAGAAATGCACTCTATTATTTTATCTTGAGTTTTATATCTAAGCATTAATGTATTTATATTTCTTTTTGTTTTCATTAATCCACTGAAGCAGCCTTTGGCTAATTCCCACAACCCAAATGTAGTTCACAGATGCTATCTTTTCATAAAGAAAAGAAATAAATTTGTATTTCGTGATGTGGCTTTATTATTTTCAATGAGAGGAGTTTTATTATATTAGATTTTTTCATTCCTCTGTAACATAACAGTCTCAAAATCGATAAAACAGCAGCACAAATAATAAATACTATGTAGAAAAGTAGGTCGCTCTGCATTAATTCATAGTGAAAATAGGTCTGCTTGATGGCTGGTCGGAGAGGCATAATTAGTATTAGTCACTGTTTTAATGCTGGAAGTTGTTACCAGTTCCTGGCTTCCTTCCCTCCCCCACTTCCCAGAGTCTTGTGTCAGCAGGCACTGAAAAGGCAAATAAAAGAGTTATTTCAGCGGATCTGAGAGAGGCGGCAGAGTGAAGGTCTGGGGTTAATGTGACTGTGTTTGGAGGCACATCAGATGTTGACCGCCCAGCCGTGGAGGCTGTGAGGCAGCCGGTTCCCTCACCTGAGCTGCAGAGACATTGCTGCCCATTCGTCCCTTGAGGAAACTTAACTCCAAATACAGGAGTAGGAGGGTCATCTGACAATCACGTCTCTTGCTGATGCTTCTGTATCCTGGGGCTGGTATAACTGCTTCCTGTGGATTTCGTTAGAATACTTGTCCACTAAGCTGACCTTTGGTCCTTAAAGAGTCACCCTGGCCATCTATGTGGGGAGTGGTGAAGTATTTTTATTAATGGAAAATTCTTTTGTGTAAATCAGCATATCTAGGACACAGGTGACAAACTCCTTGTTCCAAGATGTACTTTCTTAAGGAGGCATAGTATTCTAAATTATTTTTCAGGACTTAAAATTCAGGGTTTTTGATGTTAAAAATATCCAGATTTCTGTGTAGTCTTAACAAATCAGAAAATCTGACAGCCACTGGCTCCTATTCCTTCATGGTGACAACTGTCTGGGGCTAATCCCCTGGAGAAGGAAATGGCACCCACTCCAGTATTCTTGCCTGGAGAATCCCATGGACAGAGGAGCCTGGGGGGATACTGTCCTTGGGGTCGCAAAGAGTCAGACCCAACTGAATGCCCAACATGACTGCTAGGCATCAGCGGTACTTCTTAAATAGGCATCCACATGTGTGGTTTCTGGCTCCCCGGGGTGCCCATGACTCCTGAATTAACACACCCTGCCTATTTCCCTCATTGCTGCCTACCTTTTTGTTTTTGGACCAATGATTCACAAAACTAGTGGTATAAAATCACCGGGGGAACTCAGGTGTTGGCTTCACCCCCAGAGATTTGACTATGTTGGTCTAGTGTGGGGCAGTCTCAGCAGCACCTCAGGAGATGCTAATAGACACTCCAGGTTGCCGAAACATGGCCCCAGGGGAACAGAAAGTGGACACTGGTCACCTTCTCGGGAGGTCCTAGTGGAACCATTGCTTGACCTTGGGATGTCCATTAAGGAAACCACATTTCTTTGTTCTTCCAAAAAGAATTGACCTAATTTTCTTTGCCTTTTAAATTTCCTTGTGTTGAAGGGGTTTCTTGAAGTTCGTGAGATTCACAGTTCAGTGCCACTCACCGGGGATGGTTTCAGGATCTTATCTGTTGAGCAGTCACAGATGCTGAGACTCAGGCTCTGGGTTTTCCTGTCATACCGAGCACCACGTGGGGAGCTGTAGCTTGCTCCCTGTTATCTCTTCCTCCCTCCCTTTCCTGCCATTGCTCCAGTTCTGTGCAAGGTGGGGACTTTCTGGAGGAGTGAAGGGGGATGCGTCTGTGGAGCATGTCATGAGATCAACCTTTTCAATGCCCATAAAAAGACAGGATGTCAATTTAAAGCCTCATCTGTCACAAGCGTTTTCAATCTTGTGGTGATTTATGAAATACTGTAAATTGCAATCACATTGGCCCATAACAACCTGGCAGCTACTTCAATAGCAAAACTTTCATCCAAAAATATGATCTATAAGTGGAATAAAGGTATCAGAAAGGGAGTGTCATTTCATAGGCAGGCGCTATTATCATGCACTTACTGACAGGGGAAAGTTTTCTCAGTTCAGGAAGAAATGTTCTTTCCCACCCACACAACACCCTGCACAAAGCAGGGTGAAGGGCAATTCTGCCTTGCAGTTTTGTGCATCCCACGAGCAAGGAAGAGTTCAAGGAGGATATGTCAGAAAAGGCACGAGGAGAGTTGAAGCTTTCATTTGAAATGAACTATCCAAGGTTCTCTTCACTGTTCTCTGAATTTTCACCTGCAGACAGATTTCCCCTGGAGTCTTGTGGGATAAGGTGGGAAGCTGTGCAGAAGAGTCAGGATGGGCCAGTTTGATGTGTAATGGATTGGTAGATTTAAGATAAAAAAAAAATGCATCTCTGTGTGTGGTGTGGGGGAAGGGAGATCAGCTGGGGCTGTGTTCCAACTGGTTCTTGTACAGAAAGTTTCATATTAAAGTGGAGTGACTTCTTCAGAGCTTGTTGACAGAGAACCATACTCTTGGCTTCTCAGAAGAAGCGTAACATTCAGGATTCCTAAACTGCTCTTTGGACATGAATTTGCCATCAGCGAAGATTCAGGTGTTACTGGGTTGTAGGGAATTTAAAGTCAGCAGGGATCTGGTGATGGTGGGGGAGAGCACAGATTCAGAACCAGAACTTAAAATCAGGTGTTGCTGCCTAGAGGACCTGCACTTCAGAAAGGAAAGAGGGGGCTTTACCAGTCAGGGGCTGGGAATTGCCTCATCCCGGTGTTTTTAAACACATCAAAGTGATAGGCTTTCTTTCATATTCAGTCTACCCTTCAAGCTTTGCCTTGTGGTCAGCTGAGGAGAAGAGGCTTCATAACACTCAGGTAAGAAAAAGGAGACGAAGGGACGCTTAACAGGGAAGGGAAGATGGACGTGTATGTTGTCAGGCTTCCAAAACTCTATTTGAAAGGGGTGTATTTTAAAGGGGTACTGATAATGTACTTGAAAGGATGTCAAATATACATTTGAAAAGAGGTCAAATACACTTTTGAAAACAAAGGGAGACATAATATTTGTTCTGGAGAACAAGGAAGATTATGATATGGAAATTCTACAAAGGGGTCATGTCTGTTCAATGGAGTAAAATATAAAGATGTTTTTGGACAGTTGACTTTTTGGTGAGACAAGAAATTCTCTAGATTGAGAAGGCTGATTTCCCCTCATATTCTTTTTTTAAGCTTTATAAAAATTTATTGGTATTTATTTATACATCTTCATGTGACAAAATGGATTTGAAGCAGCTGTCAATTTCAAGATTTATCATTTCCTGACACCATACAAGGGTGGACAATAGAACTAAGCTAGGGCAAGATGATAATCAGTATTGCTTTATTTTATCTTAAAGTGTTTATACTGTATGCTTTATCCCATATCCTATCCTGATCGTCTTGGTATTCCTTTCAGGTAGTCTGACCCAGAGTAGATGCTCAAAGAATACATTTTGATAAATGATGTCCCCTATGGGCAGAAAGAAGCTAGACTTAATCACAATTTTGAAAGCACTTAATTATTTGTTGTAAACCACTGTGCAAGATCAATTTTGTTATATCCTCTGACAGTGTTAAACTTTATAGTAGGTCTGTGCTTCCAGAAAGCAGGGACAGTTAAGAAATCCCATCACAGGTTTGTGATTTAGAAATGGCTTGTCAAGAAAAAATTGCACTGGATAGAGTTAAACAGTCAAGGAAAACTTTATTGAAGACTATAGCAATCAGGGAGAGACTGAACTCGTCTCCAGCATTGAAGGCAGTTGTGGATTTATAGACAAGATGCAGAGTAAGAAAGTCAGTGGATGAAAACTAAGAGGAACCCTGTTAGCTATCGAGGGTAGGGAGATTCTTGCTAAACTGGTGTGTCAGGGTTCTGGTTACACGGGGTCAGCAGGCCATACACAGGGCCTAGCTGAGAAGCGGGCTCAGAGGAGCCTGACTAAAGAGCAGTTGGGGTGACAAGGTCCTTTTTATCACCACAAAGGACCATCTCACTTTTGTTTATTCTGAGGGAAAGCTCACCCTTTCTTCTTCATGACTCCTCTAAGACTGGAAATGCCTCTGTGAAACCCCAAACTCTTTTTCTTCTCCTTTTTTTTTTTTTTTTGCATTTGCATTAATGAATCATCTCCTTCTGGCAATAGCCTAAATAAAATTGCCTCCTTCAATGACTGGTGCATATTGTCCTTCCCAGTTTTGGTCCTGTATCTTGGAGAGGAGTGGAACCCTTGCCCTGGGAAACTTGTTCATTCCGCCCAGGTGAAATGGCCTCTCGGAGTTCTTTGTGCTCAGTTTCTGACTGACAATCAATAGGGGGTGGATTTTGTGTGTGTCAGACTGTTGCCTTTCCAGAACTGAATCCAAGACGATATCTTTTGCATGTAAACTATCTTTGATATTTCCGTGGGGCGCTGGAAAATCACAATGAATCTGTTTTACTCCTTGTAAACAGAGATGCTAGAAAGAATTAGGCTTATTTGTTGTTACTATTGATGAATTGCACAGAAAGAGAGGTCAAATCAGAAGAGATACTCTGCCTTCTCTAGGCTACATTTTTCTGGGTAAAATGTTAATAATACAAATATTTCAGAAATTGTAAGCTGTTGGAGAAGTTCTCAGGGAATTGTCAGTGTCCTTGCTGTCCTTATCTATCTTTATGCTGTTGCTACTTACCAGAGACTTGGGATGATTTGCTTGATAATTGACAACAATGGGATAGTGTTATCAGCCATAATTGCAGTTATTTTTTTCAGTGTTAACTGAAGAATGAAAGTTGGTTGCAACTTACATTGTGGGCAGTTAGGGTATATATTCCTCTGATGAGATATAATATTCATCCCCAACCCCCCAAAACCACTAGATCACTTAAACTGCAAGCATTCACATGTACATACAAACTCTCAATAAATGTCAAATGACAGCTACCTATCAAGCACTGTGCTAGGCACTAGTGGTCAATTAGATTTATTAATATTATCAGGTTTATTCTATTGGTAAAGACAGACAATAGATGAGTGATCAAAAAGTAAGAGTTACAGGTGATTTTTATAAGGGAAAAGGGTGATGTGTTGAAGATGAGAGGAAAGATAAGGGTGATCCTGGAAGGCTTCCTAGGGAGGTGGCAAAAGCTGAAACTGGAAGGTTGTTGTAGAGCCAGCTAATGAAGACTGCTGGGAGAAGGGCCTTTCCACCTTTCTCTGATTTCTGCTTAGGCTACCTGCTGGGCTAAACAATGTTTTCCATTTGCTCAGTAAAAATTTTTTTGCCTGGTGTGGCTAGTAGGCTACTTTCAAGAATGCATTTACCTTCCCATCAATTTTATCTACTGAACAAGAGTCAATTGTACTTTTTCCCCCAAATTTGTTTGCTCTGGCTATGTTGTTTCGATTATGCAAACTGATGAAATATGCTTTTGAAAAGAGTAATTTCTATGGAAATTAACTTCATTGATATGGAAAAAGTTTCCAAAAGGTGACTTTCAAAAGTTTTGCTATCAAATTAGTTGTGTGGGCAAGACAACTGTCAGAGTTGGAGAAAAATTTCAAAAATATGGAAGCATTTTGGACTTTGCTTCACAAGAGTCTTTGTTTTCTCACCAATTAAAGAAATTGAAACTAGAAATAGTTGACAGTGTAGTACATAAAGACAAGTGATGCAGAGCTATAAAAAGTGGACTCACAACCAACAAACTTTAATCTTGGCCCTTTATGAAACAATTGCAGGAGTGTACATTTATGTTTAGTTTAAAACAAAATATTTGAGCTATGTATGTATATTTATAGATTTAGCATTAAACATTTTAACATACTGTACCTATCTATCATCCTTCTTTCTTTTTATTTCTTATGTTTTACCACTTTAACCTATTTTTTTTCCTTTTAACTGACCAATCCCCTGACCTGACTAGGTAAGGGGGAAAAAAAAAAAATCACTCCCCACTGAAAAAACTACAGTATCTTTCTCACAAAAATGAGATCATCCTATTCATATTGTTTCATAACATTTTTTCCTATTTACCATACTATGAACATCTCTCAATGTCAGTCAGTATATTTCTATAATATAATTTTGGATGCTATCATATTCATTACATAAATGGATCATAGTTTTTTTTTTTAAGCTATTTATAATAGTTAGCTATTTAAGGGGCTCAAACTTGTCACTACAGTGATCAGCCTTATATACACATATTTGCACATATCCTTAATAGTTTTCTTAAGATGAATTCCCAGGAGGTGCATTTCTGCCTCAAAGACAGTCACCTTTTAAGACCTTTGATATATACAATTAAATTTTCCTCCAGTTAAGTGAACACATGTCTTTTTGGAATGAAATGTTTCTGAGGTTCTCTGAATATTTCTGAGGCAATGAGGCAATCAATCAGACAGTAGGGTCTGCTCTTAAAGGTTATGTGCACATATAGGAACACTGAATGCAGGCCACTCAAAGAACAGAATGAATAAAACATAGCACTAAAATAAAACAAAACACCATAGCGCAGCAACAGTACATGCCCAGCAAATTCATCATCATCTGGTCAGAAGCTTGCTTTTGCCAGTTAAAACCTTTATTTTGAATGACGAATAACATGGACTAGACTGTGAACTATTTTTGTCCTAGTGGTCCTCCCACTCTTTTCTCTGAAAAACTCTCACTGGCTTACCTGCACCTTTCAATTGAGAAGTTTCCCAGCAGAGAATAGCTACAACCTTGCTTGAAGGAGCTATCTCCTTTGTCAGCACACCTGGCTATCTTTTTGATGATGTCAGTATAAAATTTGTTACTTCCTTTTCTTTAATCTACTATGTGGTCACTTTAAATGTCATTCTTTAAAATGTCTCTTAGAGACAGCCCTAGAGGAAAAATAATTGCATTAGTTACAAACACCAAGATGCAGCACAGCCCCAGAGTGATACACTAGTCAGATTTCACACCTTTTCCTGACATAGCTGTCCCTGGATGTCTTTTGAGCTGATAATTAGGTTTCCAGGGTTTTCTTTCTCATTAATGGCCTGGTACTGTCAAAACCCCCACTGAGAGCGAGATTTATTTAAGGTAGAAATTAAATTCCAGTGCAGAACAGAGAGCCAGGAATTCCCACCACATCATCAGGTGATAATGCTGTCTCTTGCCACTTTGTGCTTTAAGACGATTTAATAAGGGCCGCTTTCTTGTTCCAAACTCAAATAATGACTTCCATATGTAAAATTCTGTCAGTTGTAATTAATTTTGTCTTTATTTACTCGGTAGCTTTGGATATAAATGCTGGCTCACCTTCTGGAGCAGAACCTCTTAAGGATCCTGGAGGAGGAAGACATTGAGACTTGTGAAGAAGCTTTGTCCTCTCGGGTGTGGGGAAGCAGCCCCTTGGTGGCTTTGAGGGAGGTGGGACAGAGGCCAGTGGAGAAGGTGGGTGTGAGCTTCTGCAGAAACACAGAGAAAGCATGACCTGAGTCCTTCTCAAAGTATCATAGCGGACTCTACAGAGGAGGAGGCCCTTGACTGGGATTTTGAAGGACAGGTAAAAGTTATGCAGAGAAGGGTTCTATTCCTGGGTGGGGAAGATTTCCTGGAGTAGGAAATGGCAACCCACTCCAGTATTCTTGCCTGGGAAATCCCATGGACAGAGGAGCCTAGCAGACTACAGTCCGTGGTGCTGCAAAGAGTTGACATGACCAAGCACACGTACATGAGGCAGAAAAGACAGGTAGAAACAGCCCTGCAGGTGGAGGAAGACAGGGAATGCTTGAGGAAGCACCACAGGGGCCCCCAGAGGGCAGGGTTGTTTGAGGAGACAGAGAGTAGGTGTTTGTGAGATGACCTGAGTGAGCAGGCAGAATGCTCTCTCCAAACCTTTGTCCTTTACAGCCTCTATTATCTGTGTTACCGTCATTAAATAGTTGTTTAAGAGGTCACCAAGTCTTTCTTGTTTTCAGGAATCTACGAAAAGGGGAACAATCCTGGGAGAAGTGAAGGATAGTGGGGCCCCAGATTCCACTGGAGTGGCTTTATACGTGCTGTCCCGCTTAGCCCTCCCAACAAGCCGTCGGCTTTTTGGTTAAGGAAACAAGGCTTTTTCGGTAAGTGGTTGTCAAAGGCCACATCCCCTGGCAACTTGTGGAAGAAAGAACCTTCAAAGGTCGTGGTGGAGGCGTCAGCGGGGAGCAGGACACCTTGCTGGGTGGGGGCACAGTCAGACCTGGGGTGCATCTGATGGCAGTGCTGGCGTGGCACTTGGCAGAGTGGGTGCCTGGAAATGGGGTGCGGGGGTAAAGAGTAGAAGTGGAAGGAAATGGCGAGAGCTGGTCACACATTTCTCAAGTGCATTGACTTACCTCTTACTCATTTAAAGGGAGTTTGTTGAACATCCAGGAGTAGGCAGTGAGCAGGATTGGGGTGACAGGGACATGTTGAGGAGTGTTACTCCCGTGGTACACACGGCCTTGTGAGAACGTGAGCATAGATGTGTCACCGTTCACCATCACTCACATGGAGGCACGCCCAGGGTATCAAGGTGGCAGCTCTGCTTGCTAACCTTGAGGGGCTAACACTGAGGTGGACCCGAAAGAATTCCTTGGAGGTTTTCTGAGGAAGGCAGGTAAAGAAAGACATTTGAGGCAGAAGCAAGGAGGATAAAGGCGTCCACTTGTGAGGGAAAAATGTGTATGTGGTGCTTTCAGCAGAAAGAGGATGAGGAAGTGCAGTAGGGATGAAGATGGGGCCTTGGACAGGTTATGGGCTTTAGAAGTCATTCTGAGGAGGGAGCTTAATCCTGTTCAGTTTTTTTTTTTTTTCCAGTTTTTTTTCAGTTTGGGTTTTAAGGAGGGAGCAAGAGGATAGTAACCCTGGAGGGTTGAGCTCAGGGGGAGAGAGACTGGAGGCCAAGAAATAAAACAGGAGAACGGTACGATGGCCAAGGGAGAGGTGATGAAGATCAATAGCAACTGAAAAACAGAGAAAGGTATGGAATTCCTTTATATTTCTGTATATTTTAGAAAATTATAAAAGTGATTCATGCTTACTGTAGAAAATGCAAATGAATCCACACATGTAAAATAAGTGGAAGTCCACACTTGCCATAAACTTACCCCAGCAAACCTGTATGAATCCTTTCCAGACAGTGTTGTGTTCTTTCTATACACACACGCACACACACACTCATTGACATATGCACATTTATAACCCACCTTCTGTGTGAGTCCAGCATTGATCCTGTCCTTCTGGAGTTCACAGGTGTTCACTAGACTCCCAGTCATATGAATCTGAAGCTCAAAGCAGGGATTTGAGATTATGAATGATAACTGAAATATATCCACTCACCCCCCACCTCCATGGGAGACAGACGAATCTTTGAATTCTTGTCTGTTCACTACTACTCACTGTGTGAAAGAAATAATTGTTCATACCTAAGCCTCCTCAGCTATCTACAAGGAGAATCAGAGATAATAGATTTAATGAGTTTCTGTTCCAAGCAAAATGTTTGGTTTTTTAAAAACTGGTGAATTAAAGATCTCTTCTGTTACCTACTTGGCAGTCCTTACCTATGAGGTGGTGCAGTAGATAATCTAACACCATCATTATTATATCTCTGTTCACAGGTTTTATAAGAGCCTCTCAGTCTCACAGGAGGGGTACTTTAAAAAGCAACTCCATGATGAAGAGGGATTAACTGTTCTTTTAATAACACTGGGACATGATTTAATAGCAATAGAACATGGCTTCCTGAAAAGTGTGTGTGTATTCTCATTTGTTATTTTCACTTTTTAGTTTTACACTTCACATTTTTAACAGCTCTAACAAGGTATAATTAGCATACAGTATGTCTTAGGCTGTTCAGGCTGCTATAACAGATGTACCCTAGACTAGGTGGCTTATACACTTCAAAGGTTTATTTCTCCCAGTTCTGGAAGCTGGAAGTCTAAGATCAGGTTCCAGCAGATTTGATGTCTGGTGAGATGGCAATCTATTCACTAGGTCCTCACATGGCAGAAGTGGGCTGGAAGCTCTCTGGGGTCTCTTCTATGAAGGCAATAATCTCATTCATGAGGAATCTACCTCATGACCTAATCATCTCCTAAAGGCCCCACCTCCATATACCATCACATTGGGGATTAGGTTTTTCAACATATGAATTTAAGGAGACACAAGCATTTGGCATAGTACATTCTCTACATGTGTACTTGATGTATGTAGAACTGGGAAACATTGTCATGATAAAGATAGTGAACATGTCCATCATTCCTTCAAGAATGCCTCATGTCCCTCTGTAGTTCCCCTTCCTGCACCTTTTTCCTGTCTCCAGGCAACCACCCATCTGTTTTCTCTCACTGCATAATCACATGTTAGGTTTTATAAACACGGGGCAGGGGGAGGGGGCGGAAATTGAACCAGTCAGGGAAAGGTAGTTACTTACTCAAACACCCATTCCCACTTTTAAATGAATTTTAAATGTTCCTTTTAAATCAATCCTGATTCATAGCATAGAGAGCAATGATCACTCTAGAAGAATTTTTTCCCAGCCTTCCTTGCCTCTAGGTATTGCCATACAACTGAGATCTCACCCGTGAGATGCAAGTAGATGTGTTACGTGAGACTTCTGGAAAGAGAGCTCAAATGGAGCTGACTTGGCTGGGGAAAAGACCTTTTCACCTTTTTCTCTCATTTCTTCTCCTGTGGTGTGGAATGCATCTGTAATGGCTGAAGCTACACTGGCAATCTTGAACTATGAGATGACCTTGGAAATGAAAGCCATTTACTGAGTTGGTAGAGCAGAGAGATGAACTTGCCTTTCTTATGTCACCATGATGCTTTCATACCAAGCTACCACTATCTGTACTTGGATTTCTTCTATATGAAGGTATCATAAACTTGTAAGTTTCTTAAGCAACTCTTATTTTGCTTTCATTTTCATATGCAACTCACCTTATCTTAACAGAAACATTCATACTTCTATGAATGTTTTTTGTTAGTTTTCTTAGAACAGTTCCAACAAGTCCATTTGATTTTATTTCCTTTCAAATTATATATGTGATTTAGATCCTCTTCTAAACTATTATATTTCACTTAACTTTGACAGGGAATGGGTCACTTCACTGGGGTCAACCCGATTGCCTCAAAAATGTTAGCAAGCCAGTCGTTCTAGCAACTTGATTCCCTAGGCTCTGACAAACCAGCTCCTCTGTCGGAATAAACTGCTCTACGGTGAAATACCTTTTTACCTTAAGGGAATTTCATAATGCATGGTGCCTTCAGCCCTTTCACAGCGGGCTGGGGAGAATCCTTCTGACACCCTTTGTGAATGTTAAGGAAACGAAAGAACACAGAAGCTACAAACCTAGGTGGTGAAAAAACGTCATTAGGGTTAAATGAGAATTTCCTAGAAACATTATTCCTTTCCTGACATGGACATAGAATATGTGCCTCACTTCCCTGGCTTAGTGTACAATGTCAGTTATCTTAATGTGTGTGAAAAATAGAGTCCTCCTTGTTGCATTAGCCACCGGGGGTTTCCCTGGTAGCTCAGTTAATAAAGAATCTGCCTACAATGCAGGAGACCTGGCTTTGATCCCAGGGTGGGCAAGATCCCCTGGAGAAGGAAATGAGAGCCCACTCCTATTCTTGCCTGGGAAATCCAGTGGACAGAGGGCAGAGGAGCCTGGTGGGCCACAATCCATGGGGTTCCAAGAGTCGGTCACAACTTAGTGACTAAACCACCAACACTACAAGGCTCCATGGAAGACTGTGGTGGGCTTCACATGCTTTTCTATGGGCTGGGTCCTAGGATACATCCTCTTCATTTCCCTCTAACAAGCTTTCTTTTGTAAGGCCATGTGACTTGTGCTGTAAAATATAAACTTAATTAAGCTCTGTTAGATGCTGGCTTCCTTGTGAACAACAAAAATGGATGAACTATAATAAAGAAGATTTGGCCTAGGCAAACATTTGGGCTGTTTTTCACTGGCATTTCTGGAAATTAAGCTATTAAATCAGGAGAACGGGTCAGACCAGTTTGATATTTATTTTTCATTCTTGACTGCAAAGTAAAAGGCTTAACTTATAATGACATAAAATCAACACCTACTGTGTTCCATTAATTAATTCTGGCATCCTATCAAAAACATCTCCCAAGTTTGTCTAATCTGATTTTTTTCCCTTCATAAAAGCCTAAAGCATATTAGTCATGATGCCATTATATTCTAGATGCTTTAAAAAGATTTCTGTAATTCCTGTCAGCCCCTGCCTACTACTTTTTAGTGAGAAAACCAAGCTGGGTAAATGAGAAAGTTTGTGGCTTGTAGAGATGTCTTGGCATTTTCTCATAGCCGTTGGTGGACTCTTTCCAGTTTTTAGTATTTTAAGAATATAGTGAGCAGTTTATTGAAAGCATGAACAATTTGAATACTCTGTGGCATACTTAACTCAGAGCTTCCTATTTATTCCAGCCTAAACTTTACAGGGGTTTATTTCAAAATAATATTTCTCCAAATCTTCATTATTTTCCAACTGAGCACATTTATTTTTGCCATTTAAAAATTTTTATGTGTAATGGATTTGTCTTGTTCTCATAACATTTCTATCCTAGAAGATAGAGATATTTCAACTTGCTTTCCTTTCCTTAATTTTAATGAAAAAATTCCTCTCATTTCCTTTACTCAGATCATCAGTTCAGTTCAGTTGCTCAGTCGTGTCCGACTCTTTGTGACCCCATAGACAGTAGCACGCCAGGCCTCCCTGTCCATCACCAACTGATGAAGTCTACCCAAAGCCATGTCCACTGAGTTGGTGATGCCATCCAACCATCTCATCCTCTGTCATCCCCTTCTCCTCCTGCCCTCAATCTTTCCCAGCATCAGGGTCTTTTCAAGTGAGTCAGCTCTTCACATCAGGTGGACAAAGTATTGGAGTTTCAGCTTCAACATCAGTCTTTCCAATGAACACCCAGGACTGATCTCCTTTAGGATGGACTGGTTGGATCTCCTTGCAGTCCAAGGGACTCTCAAGAGTCTTCTCCAACACCACAGTTCAAAAGCATCAATTCTTCAGTGCTCAGCTTTCTTTATAGTCCAACTCTCACATCTATAGATGACCACTGGAAAAACCATAGCCTTGACTAGACGGACCTTTGTGGACAAAGTAATGTCTCTGCTTTTTAATATGCTGTCTAGGTTGGTCATAACTTTCCTTCCAAGGAGTAAGCATCTTTTAATTTCATGGCTGCAGTCGCCATTGGCAGTGATTTTGGAGCTCAAAAAAATAAAGTCTGACACTGTTTCCACTGTTTCCCCATCTATTTGCCATGAAGTGATGGGACCGGATGCCATGATCTTAGTTTTCTGAATGTTGAGGTTTAAGCCAACTTTTTCACTCTACTCTTTCACTTTCATCAAGAGCATTTTGAGCATTACTTTACTAGCATGTGAGATGAGTGCAATTGTGAGGTAGTTTGAGCATTCTTTGGCATTGCCTTTCTTTGGGATTGGAATGGAAACCGACCTTTTCCAGTCCTGTGGCCACTGCTGAGTTTTCCAAATTTGCTGACTTATTGAACACAGCACTTTCACAGCATCATCTTTTAGGATTTGAAATAACCCAACTGGAATTCCATCACCTCCACTAGCTTTGTTTGTAGTGATGCTTCCTAAGGCCCACTTGACTTCATATTCCAGGAGGTCTGGCTCTAGGTTAGTGTGAGTGATCACACCATTGTGATTATCTGGGTCACGAAGATCTTTTTTGTACAGTTCTTCTGTGTATTCTTGCCAGCTCTTCTTAATATCTTCTGCCTCTGTTAGGTCCAGACCATTTCTGTCCTTTATTGAGTCCATCTTTGCATGAAATGTTCCCTTGGTATCTCTAATTTTCTTGAAGAGATCTCTAGTCTTTCCCATTCTATTATTTTCCTCTATTTCTTTGTATTGATCGCTGAGGAAGGCTTTCTTATCTCTCCTTGCTATTCTTTGGCACTCTGCATTCAAATGGGTATATCTTTCCTTTTCTCCTTTGCTTTTTGCCTCTCTTCTTTTCACAGCTATTTGTAAGGCCTCCTCAGACAGCTATTTTACTTTTTTGCATTTCTTTTTCTTTGGAATGGTCTTGATTCCTGTCTCCTGTACAATGTCACGAACCTCCATCCATAGTTCATCAGGCACTCTGTCTGTCAGATCTAGCCCCTTAAATCTATTTCTCACTTCCACTGTATAGTCATAAGGGATTTGATAGGTCATACCTGAATGGTCTAGTGGTTTTCCTGACTTTCTTAAATTTAAGTCTGAATTTGGCAATAAGGAGTTCATGATCTGAACCACAGTCAGCTCCCAGTCTTGTTTTTGCTGACTGTACAGAGCTTCTTCAGCTTTGGCTGCAAAGAATATAATCAGTCTGATGTCGGTGTTGACCATCTGGTGATGTCCATGTGTAGAGTCTTCTCTTGTGTTGTTGGAAGAGGGTGTTTGCTATGACCATTGCATTCTCTTGGCACAACTCTATTAGTCTTTGCCCTGCTTCATTCTGTACTCCAAGGCCAAATTTGCCTGTTACTCCATGTGATTCTTAACTTCCTAGTTTTGCATTCCAGTCCCCTATAATGAAAAGGACACCTTTTTGGGGTGTTAGTTCTAGAAGGTCTTGTAGGTCTTCATAGAACCGTTCAACTTCAGCTTCTTTGGCATTACTGGTTGGGACATAGACTTGGATTACTGTGATACTGAATGGTTTGCCTTGGAAATGAACAGAGATTATTCTGTCATTTTTGAGATTGCATCCAAGTACTGCATTTCGGACTCTTTTGTTGACTATGATGGCTACTCCACTTCTTCTAAGGGATTCCTGCCCACAGTAGTAGATATAATGGTCACCTGAGTTAAATTCATCCATTCCCGTCCATCTTAGTTCGCTGATACCTAGAATGTCAATGTTCACTCTGCCATCTCCTGTTTGACCACTTCCAATTTGCCTTGATTCGTGGACCTAACATTCCAGGTTCCTATGCAATATTGCTCTTTTCAGCATCAGACCTTGCTTCCATCACCAGTCCTATTCACAATTGGGTGTTGTTTTTTCTTTGGCTCCATCCCTTCTTTCTGGAGTTATTTCTCCACTGATCTCCAGTAGCACCTACCGACTTGGGGAGTTCATCTTTCAGTGTCCTATCTGTTTGCCTTTTCATACTGTTCATGGGGTTCTCAAGGCAAGAATACTGAAGTGGTTTGCCATTCTTTTCTCCAATGGACCACATTCTGTCAGACCTCTCCACCATGACCTGTCATATACCTATCTTAAAGAGAAGAGCACTGTAGTAAAATGTGGGCATGGGGTGTAGCAGTCCAACTCCCTGCTGGATTGAAAGCCTCTTTGGGTGGGAGGTTGTGTTTATCTCCTTTAGCCCATTTCCTGCATTCAGAGAATTCTCCATATACACTTGTTGAATTGATTAGTAATGGTACCAGAATAGAACTTCTTGACTTGTGCTCACCAAGGTTGTACTTACATACAACAACTGACCTAATAATTTTTAAGAAAATGACTTGACTAAATATCTATTTCCCTTTAAGCCACACATGTTATGGTTGCCTAGATACAAGCTTATGAGTTGATTTTACTATCTACTTTTGAATTTTTCATGTGAAGGTATTAGAGCCAAGCATAAGAAGCCCTTTGTTGATTATTTGGTTATCTACTCATCACTCTACAAATGTTTCCACTTCTTAATTGTGAAGTCCCTGAGATAAGAGAAAGTCATATTGATATTTTCCTTGTAGCCTGTGTCTCAAACAGGATAAAACTGAGCAATAAACATTGAGGAATAAGTGATTGATACACAGGGATTAAACTAAACAAATGGAGAATATAATGTTGAACAAGTATGAAACTGTAAATTTATTTTTGACTTTAAAAAGCATTCTTTTTATTTATAATCTCTGAAGATTACACATCACCTTTCCCCAGTTTTTTGTGCCCTTTTCTAATGTAAGAGTTGAATCCTGCAGACCAAAGGCTGGGGATGGAGGCAATGGGAAAGGAAGCAACCTCCTAATAACTGGTGATGGTCAGAAGTAGTCTACTCCATCACTCATCTGTGATGAATGTTTCAAACAGACTCAGACCACTGGCATCTCAGAGAAGACTTATTCCAAAATCTTTGGAAAGAGAAAATGCTGAATAACCAAAGGCTATGTGGAGCTTGACCACTACCTGAGGTGGAGTGTTAGGAGAGAAGCCGTTTCCAGCTCCAAATACACTGAGTCACCCCTCAACTAGGGAAAGATAATCCTTTTCCTCCAATCCTATCAGAATGACTAGTGATTATCTATATTGATTAGAAGGTGCCTATCTTATATTTTGAGCTTCCTTGGTTGGCTCAGTGGTAAAGGACCTGCCTGCCAATGCAGGGGATCTAAGAGACAGGGGTTTGACCCCTGGGTCAGGAAGATCCCTTGGAGGAGGAAATGTCAACCCACTCCAGTATTCTTGCCTAGAGAATCCCATGGACAGAGGAACCTGGCAGGCTACAGTCCATGGGATTGCAAAGAGTCAGACATCACTTAGCAACCAAAATAAAACAACCACATCTTATGAGTGAAATTTTTGAGGTAAATGTACTACATAGATGAGTGAATTGAAGCTAATTTACAATAAATACTCAGTTATGAAATATACAAAAAGCAACTTCACTGACCGTAATAGTACCCCCGCAAAATTTCTTACGATTCAAGTATCTTTTAAAAGCACCTGTAGGTGAAATTGCTTTCCAAATAACTGATGGCACTCAATAACACATGACACTTATGGTTTTGGACTGCTGTGACTCCTGGAAAACAAAGGTGTCCTATTGCTGTTAAGTTTATTGAGAAATGAGCTGGTGCCACACTTAGCCATTTCACCTCTGTGGGCTCCCAGAGGCCTCTGGACTGACCCAGTCACCTACAGATAGGCACCTAGGATATGGTGCTTGCCAAGCTGACCGCAGCAACTTCTCCACTCCCAGTGTGCACACTCCTTTCCAGTGTGATCTGGATGATCCTCCTGTCGAGAGGTGAAGTCTCTACCCTCTTAAGTTTGGGCTGGCCTCAGGATTCACTCGGACCAGAAGAAGGTGGTGAAAATAATGTGAAAATTCCAAGCAGGCCTGAAGCTTCATTTCTCACACTGTTGGAATGTTGCCCTGTAAGTGCCGTATGGCAAAACCGTGGTCTAACCAGCATGAAGATGGGAGGTCATATAAAGCAGAGATAGACCAGCCCAGCTAAGTCTCCACAGACCGACTAGCCAGTGGCCAGCCACAGCTACCAGCATGTGAATGGGGCCATCTTACACTACCCGGCCCCACTCAGCTGCCAGGTGAATCAACTGCAGGAGTGGCCGCAGACAGAATCCGCGGGAGGTTGCCCACTGAGCCTAGGTCAAGTTACTGCTCCCCGGAATCATGAGCAAATGGATTAATTGGGGTGATTTCTGACATGGCAATAGACAGCTATTACAGCAGCCTGTGAGAAGGACCCTTTTCCTCATGTTGGCAATTCGTGGTATCTCTTCAGACTGTTTCTTACAATTCCAGTGCCCCTTGCTGGCTGCACCTCTTGTTACACCCTCTTTGACTCACACTCAGCGTGTCTCACTCAGTCTCTGGCCTCTTTAGACTCTAGATTTGCTTTGGAGTGTCTGTTTTGATTCCTGACTCCAGCCTCACCGGGGAACACTGGGCCTTTGGCTCCATACCGTTTACCCTGAAGGCCAGACCAGTTATGCTCGTGGTGACCAGGAGCCTGGCTGGATGTGGTGTTCAGAGTCCCAAGTTGGTCAGGAGGGAGTTCAGAAGCAAGAGCTGGTTGAGTAAAGGCTGTCTTATAGTCATGGAGCCTACAGGAGAACTCTACTTGGGTTTACTGCAGCCTATTTATACCTAATATTTAAACCCTCTTTAAAAAGGCTTCTCTGAAGATAAATTCAAACTCTTTTTATGGCTCACAAAGCTCTGCATGTTTTATTTGCTGCCAAACTCCATCATCTCATCTCTTACCATGAGTAGTCCCTGCACTGATTCCGTCTTTCTGTTGGCCTGAACTTTCTTTATATTCTTGAATGCACCTTGCTAACTAGCCCTGATGTTTAAGCCACCTAGTTTGTGCTTTGTTATGATCTCCTGAGGAAACTAATACAGTCTACAATTTACCACATAGTGTTCAGATGCTTGGAATATGTCAGTTAGCAAAATCAAGATCCCTGCCCATGAAGGACCTACATTCTAGTGGACAGTGATGGACCATGAACCACAGATATATGTTGGAATGGAGCATATGCTGTGAAAAATAGAGAAAGTGTAGAAGAGTAAGGGGGATTGGAAGTGTGGAGGAGTGGGTTAGTGGAGGTCTCACTGAGAAAGTGACATTTGAGCAAAGACTTGGTGGCAAAGTTATCCAGGGGTTTTGTAGGGGAACAGTATTCCAGGTGAGGAAAGAGCAAAGTCAGGTCCTGGCATGATGGAGGAGAGCTAAGGAAGTCAGTGAGAGGAGTCACAGGTAAGTCCTAGGGGTGGGGTGGGATGGGATGGTGTGGATGGGTCCAGATTAGATTACATGGGCTCCTTAAGCTCCTATTGACTTTTTTTTTTTTCTGTTCCCCATTGACTTTTACTTTGAAAGCAGAAGCTGGTGTGGGTTTTGGATTAGGAAGAAATATGATCTAATTTATGTTTAAAGAAGATGGCTCTGGCTGCTGCATATTAGGACAAGGGTAGAAGCAAGGAGAACCTATAGCAATAATCCAGGCAAGAAAGGAGCCTCACTTGGCAGTGGCAGTGAGTGAAAGAATTCACAAATTCTGTGTGGCTTTGGAAGGTAGAGAAAGACTGGATACAGGAGTGAGTGTGTGAGAAAGGGAGGAGTCAAGCGTGACTCTAAAGATTTTGGCTTGAGCAACCGAAGATATGGTGTTCTCTGTTATTTCTTCTCTTATTTTGCTGAGGATTTTAAAACCTTTTTAGCAAAGTTGATTCCTTCTCTCTTTGCAACCTCTGTTTTTTCTAGTTTGATTTGTTTTCTTTAGAATAGATACCTGCTTTCCATTTTAGGTGATTTCCTGCAGTGTCCAGTAACTCTTGGCTGTTCGCATTTAAGAGTAGAGCACAGAAAATCTATGCAGAAGTTCTGTGTGTGTGGGGGTGATGAGGAGTGCCTGTTGACTGTGTCCTCTCCATAGGGTGACTTCTCATGCTGCTTGAATAGGGAACCCCAGTGACAGACATTGTCTTTCCTCCAGTTGTTGAGATTCCTTAGAAAAGAATCTTCCAGTTTTAGAGATTTACTTGTAAATATGTGCTTAGGATGCTAAATGGTTCAAGAAGGGTGGGTCTGTCAATAATGAGTAGGAGTCCTGTTTCCAGTAGTATGTCTTTGCTTTGGGCTGTAACAAATGTTTTTAGTCTAGAGACCTGTTTTACTCTTTCCAAAGGAAAAATCTTGGGTGTCTTGTCAGGGTAAGTGGTGAGCAGGTGCCGGGCTAGGCAGGAGAGGAGGAGGGGACCAAAGCCACTTGTAGCAGAGTTTGAATGAGTGCCCTTGTTGTAAGGCCATGCTCAGTCCTGCTTTCCCAGATACCAAGCACCACAGACTTAGGAGCCTTTGAGAGGCTCAGCAGCATCTGTGATGTTGCTTTTTGGTTTTACCCTCTTGTGTTTGAGAGTCAGTTTTCTCCATTCAGTCAAGTCATTTTCCACTTGTCAATCTGCTTTCCAAATTTCAAAATTTCTTATGGGTGTTTTATTTCCATTATCTTTGCTCTTATAGGTTTATGTGTTTATGTCTTTTATTTAAAAATTTCTTTTACTTTCATATTAGTGATTTTGTCACCTTTAACCAGAAGTCCTTGTTGTCTTCTCTTGAGTAATCACTGCACATCCTTCATTCCTCAGCTGAGATGTCACTTCTCTTGGGAGGTTTTCAACACTGAGTTGTGTTTCCAGAGGTTTCTATATTCCCCTATTCAGTTCTTCAGAAAGAACATCATGTTGGAATTACCTGATCACCATGCACCTTCCTCAACAGATGATAATCTCTATAGGGAAAGTAGAAAGGGTGTCTGTGTTGTTGGCCATTGTAACCCTGGAACCTGACATAGTGCCTTGTATGTAATGGGGATTAAAAAATATCTGTTGACTCATTGGTTAAATAATTCTGAACAACATCTGCAGCGCTCTGAACTCTGCCCACACTTCTTGAGGAGAGAGCCTGGAGCTATTTGCTATTTTCTCTGACAGCGTACACCACACCCCCAGGAGTGTCTACCTCACAGACCTGTCACGGGACCCTTTGAACCTAACACAAGAAGCACATTTCTAACAGACCTGCTGGGAAGAGAAAAGCACTGTGGTGGAGAGCCTTCCGCAGCTGTGTGACAAATCTCCCACGTGCTCTTGCACACCATCTCTTCTCCCACAGGAATCTTCAGCTCAGGTACTCTTTGAACAGCCATCAAAACCCCTAAATCTTCTTCTCAGTGTGCTATATATAGATTAATAAGTCAACTACCTCCAGCACACCAGGTTTTCAAACCCTGGCATCTCAGCTTATCGATCTGGATCTTCTAACAAAATGCACAACCGCGGTTTCATCTCGTGCCACAGAAAATGTCTTTGGTAGGAAAGCACTTTAGTTAAAACCAGCTTTGGGCATCTGGGAGCTCACAGCCTGGAGGCCTGTAGGTCAGAGGGAAAATTATGTGCTTGAAAGACCCAGCTCTCTTAATTAATAATAAATTCCTCAAATTAAGAGAAGATTTTGATGTGGTGAAACAGTATTACTATTTCAAAAGACTTATTTCTCCTTTTTTCCAAGGCTGTCCTAGGCTTTCTTTGAAAGGAATATTTTCTCTCAAGTTTTCTTCTGTCTTCAACTGTGTAACCATACAGTCATTTAGCCAGGGAGAAATAAATACTGGTGCAGCGAGGACATAGTAAAATGAGACATTCAGAACCAGGTAGATTCAAGAAGTAAAGAGCTCTGATATTTATACAAAGGAAAGTCTTCCCTGACCCCCCATCTCTTACCCCAGTTCCACAAGCTACCTCCCCCTTCAGGTTGGCTTAGCCTACACTCTTCCCCCATTCAATTATTTTTCAATTATTTAAAAAAAATTATTTATTTATTTTTGGTTGTGCTAGGTCTTTGTTGTTGCGCAGGCTCTTCTCTAGTTGTGACCAGCAGGGCTATTCTTCCTTGCAGTACACAGGCTTCTCATTGTGGTGGCCTCTCTTGTTCTGGAGCACAGGCTCTAGGGCACACAGGCTTCAGTAGTCGCTGTGCGTGGGCTCAGAGGTGGTGGCTCCCGGGCTGCAGAGTACAGGCTCGGTAGTTGTGGCACATGGACTTATTTGCTCCACGTCATGTGGGATTTTCCCAGATCAGAGATTGAACCCCATGTCTCCTGCATTGGCAGGCGGATTTCTTACCACTGAGCCACCAGGGAAGTCCCTAGCCAGTTACATTTTTCTAGCACTCATAGCACATCATTGTTGCCCAAGGCCGGTCTTCCCTGCTGGCTGTGACCCCAACAAGGGCAAGGATTATGTCTATCTTGTCCGTTGCTCTTCTTCTGTGGCTAGAACAGTATTTAGAACTTTGGAGGCATTCAAAACCTTTTCTTAACCTGAGCATGAATGACTATGACATGGAAAAGGAGGCCTGGTAAACTGTTTGCAGAGATGGCTGCAGCAGTTCCTTGCTCTCTTGCACAATGTGACTTTGCTGCTTTTTGCATCAAGAGGTGGAGTCTGTGCTTTTCAAACCTTGAACCTTGACTGGCCTTGTGCAGCTTCTGTTGTCTCTGCCTGGGCACTAGTCCTCCACTGAGGAGGCCCAGTTAGCTTGCTGGCTCAGGGGCAAGTGGGGGTGCCAAGCCAAAAGCCTCACCACCTACACGTAGAGGAATGAGGTTTTCCAGGAAGAGCCAGCCCCCGCCTACCCACCGCCTGATTACAGACACATAAGCAAGCCCAGTCAACACCGTGTGGAGCAGAGTTGAGCCCTCCCAACTGGGACCTGCCCAACTTGTTGACCCAAAGAATGTGAGCAAATAAATGACTGATGTCTTAAGCCATTAACTGTTGGGGGTGATTGTGAAGCAGTGATTGATATGGGAAGATTTTTCAGATTTTCCTCAGCCTGAGAGTTGTCCTCCTCATTCAAACTAGAGAATCTGTGAAATCTGTCCTCCCCACAACCTCTGTGGCTTCACTGCAGCCTCAAAAGATGAAAGCCATTCCTGGGTAAGTAGATGCAGCTAGAGGTAACTTACAAACAGCAAATCAAATTAAATCCCGGAATAACACAGGTCCCTTACACAGACTGACAGAATGTAGTTGATGAAGAATCTACTTTTAAAGAAAATCATTATTTTTATGAATTCACCTTGATTATAGAAGTGGTTCATGATAATTATGAAAAATTTGGAAAAATGAGTTAATTATAGAGGAATAATAAAATTTACACTTAAAAATTCCAAAATGTGAATCCTGCTCTACTAATGATGCGTTACTACTACTGCTGCTACTAACTTGTTAGTGGTGAGTGTGCTCCAGATCTTCCAAACCTCTGTAGTGACCTTCCCTTTCAAGAACATGGGACTGTCTTTATTTACTCCAGTCTTCTCATGCACATTGTGGTGGGATTTATAGGTGTCTGCTGGTTAGACTGGCACTTGTTGCTTTGGGTTTATGCTTAGTAGCTTTTAAACAGATGTTTGTACTGACTTTGATTTTTTTTTTAAGTTCAACATTGTTCAGTTCAGTCCAGTTGCTCAGTCGTATCCGACTCTGCAACCCCATGGACTGCAGCACACCAGGCTTCCCTGTCCATCACCAACTCCCTGAGATTGCTCAAACTCATGTCCATCGAGTCGGTGATGCCGTCCAACCATTTCATCCTCTGTCGTCCCCTTCTCCTCCTGCCGTCAGTCTTGCTTCCCAGCATCAGGGTCTTTTCCAATGAGTCAGTTCTTTGCATCAGGTGACTGAAGTATTGGAGCTTCAGCTCCAATTGTTTATTCATTATGAGAGCAAAGCTGGCTAGCAGACAGCCACACAAAACGGTGGCTTAAAATAACAAGCACTCATTTTGCTTGAAAGTTAGTAGGCCAGCTGGGGTGCCTGTCTGGTCTTGGCTGAACTTATTCATGGGTCTGTGGTCAGCTGTGAATTAGTTAGGTGGGCAGGTTAGGTGACTGTCTTATGTGTAGGGGTCCAGGTGGTGACAGCTGATCAGGGAGGCCTCTGCTGGTAGGACGAGACTGACTCAAGTGAGCTCCATGAATTTCATCTTTCACCAGCTTAGTGGGCCGAGTATGTGATGGCAAAGACAGAGACCTGCCAACTCACTGCAGAGCAGAAGAGGCACAAGAAGTACTAGGAAAACGCAAGCACTTTTTCAAGGTTCTGATTATGTAGAATTTGCTAGTGACCCACTGGCGAAAATAAGTCACAGCTAAAACCAGTCAATGGGGCAGACACTACTGCCAAATGGCACGGAGACATGGAGTTTTACTGGTAAGCAATTAACTTTGTACACTTGTCTTTTAAATACTATTTTGCAGTTATTGTAAGAGACATTTTAGTAAATGCTCATGTTATCCTCATTTTAATACTAGTAACTGTAATTTCTGTTTCATTTGTGTGAATGCATTGATCAGAACTTCCAGTTTAGCTAGTTGGACCCTTGGTGTTGCTCAGATTTTAACGGGAAAGCTTCTAGTGTTTAGCACTAATGTACATGGCTGCTGGTTTAAGTTAGGTATTTTTATCAAGTTAAAAAGGAATCTTTGTGTAACAGTTTACAAGGAGTTTATGTCAGCATTGCATTTTGGATATTATTGATTGTCTTCTAATAGCACTTGCTTAGGTCATGTTGGAGGTCACTGAGAGGACATGGCCACTGGGTGACCCACAGCCTGGATGGACATGGGCAATCAAAGACTGTTCCCTACATCCTGTCCCTAGAAAGTGTGTTCCCATTGTCTCTGCTCCCAGGAGCTGCCTCAAGGACACTGTCTTGAGAAAATAAGGTGGTGTTGAGGCAATCTAGATTGCACACATGGCCTGGTTAAGACCTCTGTATAAACTTTAAGGTTCTGGTGGGCTGGATCAGAGATCTCCTTGTTCTGTGGTACCCAAGACAAGCATCCTAGGTGGGTTTCCTTGCTTATTAAACTTGCCACCTACCAGTCTGGAGTAGTCTGCCTTTTTGATCTTCCCTTGCCTTATGTGTCTGGGGCCAGTTTGCAAACCAATAGGTCATTATTTGAAGTTTCTTATTAGATCTATTAATATATTATGCTAATAAATTTCATAAAGTCATCTTTGGTATTATGAGAGAAAAATCTTTTATTATCAAGTGGTTATTTGTTGTTAGTAAACCAGCATTTTATTTAGAAATTTTGCATCTACATTTACAAATAAAGCTGTTTTATGGAGTGGGTATGCTTTTTCTTTGCCAGTTGATAAAATCTGGGTTATGCTTGTTTTATAAAGGGCATTAATGTTGTTGCTGGTCAGTCACTAAGTCATGTCCAACTCTTTTGCAATCCCTTGAACTATAGCCCTCCAATCTACTCTGTCCATGGGATTTCCCAGGCAGGAATACTGGAGTGGGTTGCCATGCCCTCCTCCAGGGGATCGTCCCTACCCAGGGACTGAACCTGAGTCACTTGTGTCTCCTGCATTGGCAGGTGAATTCTTTACCACTGAGCCACCAGGAAAGCCTATAAAGGGCTGTAATAGATTAAAAGACTCTGGGAGTGTTTAATTATACAGAAATTACCATTTTCTTAAACATTTGAAAAACATTAATGGTAAAACTTTTAGACACTAGTTTTTTTTTTTTTTTTTTGAGATACTATGATGATAAAAGTTTCAGTTTATGTCATGGTTATTTATGGAGTCTTTTTGATTAAAAAGCTATTTATTTAATTTGAGATTTCATTTCTTCAAGATCATGAAAATCAAATCTTAAAATTATTTTATATATAATTAATCTCTCACATTAATCTTTCATTTTAAATGAATATATTTTCCTGCTTTAATATTAGATTTTAATAGAAATGTTTATCTAAATTGTTTCCCAAAGAACTAATTTTTTGATTTATTCAATTGTAACTTTTTGAATTTTCTAATGTTGTCTGTCTTTACATTTATTAGCCTTAAGTTTGTTTTGTTGGTTTTCTTAATTCTTAAATTTGCTTAATAATGAAATTGGACTATTTAAAGCATTTCAAATATACAGAAAATTATGGAGCTAACCTAGGGAACACACATGCAGTTTCCTTTAAGTTTTAACAAAATTTAACATTTTCCCCTGTTTGCTCTAGACACAGACACATACACACACATGCAATTTCAGACACAGGTAAAGCCCTCCTTTGCTTCTAGTGGGTTCTTCCATCCTTTCTTCTGAGATAATCACTGTACTGAAGCCAGTGTATATATCACTGACATAAAGTTTTTTACCAATATATTTTTAACTAACAATTATGTTTGCATTTATAGCAACATACACTATCATTTCTTGTGTTTTATATTCATTTATTTATTTGTGTTTTGGCTACACCACACGTCATGCAGGATCTTAGTTCCCTGATCAGGGAATGAGCCCATGTCCTCTGCAGTGGAAGTGCAGATTCTTCTGGGATGTCCTCATTTCTTATGTTTTAAATCTTAAATGAAGGCTTTATACTGGAGTAGAGTTTCCCAGGTGGCTCAGTGATAAAGAATCTGCCTGCCAACGCAGGAGACAAGGGTTCCATCCCTGGGTCGGGAAGGTACCCTGGAGAAGTAAATGGCAACCCACTCCAGTATTCTTGCCCTGGAAATCCCATGGACAGGGGTGCCTGGTGGGCTACAGTCCATGGGTTGCAGAGTTGGATGTGACTCAGCAACTAAACAACAAACAGCAACATTATCCTACAACTTGCCTTTTTATCCAACTTTATTTTTTACTATATTTTAAATTAATTCATTTTTAATTTTATATCTCAGTTGCATTAACCTTCTGCTTTTCAGCTACTGTTCCTACTGTACCTCTATTTTGATACTCTATTGAAAAAACCAATAATCTTTACTATTTTACTTTTGGTTTCCTCTAGTGTGTCATATTCAGAGAAATTTATTTTTTCTGATCATTCAGGACAGTGTTCCATTGATTTCTAGTGTTTTTCCCCTCCCTGTGGTTTTTATGGATTTGGTTTTCTTATGTGTGAATCAAAAGAAACCATCCCAGGTCTACTGTTTGCCAACAGAGAAGCTGTATCAGCCTTGGCCCAACTGAGTCTTGTTAAATATTGTTCTGGAATCATAGCTGAAAAGTAGATTACTGTGCTCATTATTAGTCCCATGTACACTGTTTAGTAGACATTTAAATTACCCATTTTGTCTGGTTGAGGTAGAGTTTCCTGCCTCTTACCTGACTTCTAACAATAGGAAGCAGGGCATGACATGAAAACCTACAAACCACTGCTAACATTGCTCTGCTCTGCAATGGGGCTTCTCTTTCCAAGAAACAGTTGAGCATCATCTATCTGTGGATAGTTCAATTCAGTTCAGTTGCTCAGTTGTGTCCGACTCTTTGCGACTCCATGAACAGCAGCATGCCAAGCCTCCCTGTCCATCACCAACTCCTGGAGTCCACCCAAACCCATGTCCATTGAGTCAGTGATTCATTCCAACCAACTCATCTCTCGTCCCTTTCTCCTCCTGCCGTCAATCTTTCCCAGCATCAGGGTCTTTTCAAATGAGTCAGCTTTTCAATCAGGTGGCCAAAGTAGTCCTTCCAGTGAACACCCAGGACTGATCTCCTTTAGGATGGACTGGTTGGATCTCCTTGCAGTCCAAGTGACTCTCAAGAGTTTTCTCCAACACCACAGTTCAAAAACATCAATTCTTCAGTGCTCAGCTTTATTTACAGTCCAACTCTCACATCCATACATGACCACTGGAAAAACCATAGCCTTGACTAGATGGACCTTTGCTGACAAAATCATGTCTGCTTTTTAGTATGCTGTCTAGGTTGGTCATAACTTTCCTTCGAAGGAGTAAGTGTCTTTTAATTTCATGGCTTCAATCACCATCTGCAGTGATTTTGGAGCCCACCAAAATAAAGTCAGCCACTCTTTCCACTGTTTCCCCATCTATTTCCCATGAAGTGATGGGACCAGATGCCATGATCTTAGTTTTCTGAATGTTGAGCTTTAAGCCAACTTTTTCACTCTCCTCTTTCACTTTCATCAAGAGGCTCTTTAGTTCTTCTTCACTTTCTGCCATAAGGGTAGTATCATCTGCATATCTGAGGTTATTGATATTTTTCCCAGCAATCTTGATTCCAGCTTGTGCTTCCTCCAGACCAGCGTTTCTCATGATGTACTCCGCATACAAGTTAAATAAGCAGGGTGACAATATACAGCCTTGATGTACTCCTTTTCCTATTTGGAACCAGTCTGATGTTCCATGTCCAGTTCTAACTGTTGCTTCCTGACCTCCATGCAGGTTTCTTAAGCGACAGGTCAGGTGGTCTGGTATTCCCATCTCCTTCAGAATTTTCCACAGGTTATTGTGATCCACACAGTCAAAGGCTTGGCATAGTCAATAAAGCAGAAATAGATGTTTTTCTAGAACTCTCTTGCTCTTTTGATGATCCAGCAGATGTTGGGAATTTTATCTCTGGTTCCTCTGCCTTTTCTAAAACCAGCTTGAACATCTGGAAGTTCAAGGTTCACGAATTGCTGAAGCCTGGCTTGGAGAATTTTGAGTATGGCTTTACTAGTGTGTGAGATGAGTACACTTATGTGGTAGTTTGAACATTCTTTGGCATTGCCTTTCTTTGGGATTGGAATGAAAACTGACCTTTTCCAGTCCTGTGGCCACTGCTGAGTTTTCCAAATTTGCTGACATATTGAGTGCAGCACTTTCACAGCATCCTCTTTCAGGATTTGAAATAGCTTAGCTGGAATTCCATCACCTCCACTAACTTTGTTTGTAGTGATGCTTCCTAAGGCCCACTTGACTTCATATTCCAGGATGTCTGGCTCTAGGTGATGAGTGATCACACCATCGTGATTATCTGGGTTGTGAAGATCTTTTATGTATAGTTCTTCTGTGTATTCTTGCCACCTCTTCTTAAACCTTCTGCTTCTGTTAGGTCCATACCATTTCTGTCCTTTATTGAGCCCATCTTTGCATGAAATGTTCCCTTGGTATCTCTAATTTTCTTGAAGAGATCTCTAGTCTTTCCCATTCTATTATTTTCCTCTATTTCTTTGCATTGATCGCTGAGGAAGGCTTTCTTACCTCTCCTTGCTATTCTTTGGCACTCTGCATTCAAATGGGTATATCTTTTCTTTTCTCCTTTGCTTTTTGCCTCTCTTCTTTTCACATCTATTTGTAAGGCCTCCTCAGACAGCCATTTTGCTTTTTTAATTTCTTTTTCTTTGGGATGGTCTTCATTCCTGTATCCTGTACAATGTCATGAACCTCCGTCCTTAGTTCATCAGACACTCTGTCTATCAGATCTTGTCCCTTAAACCTATTTTTACCTTCCAGTGTGTAGTCATAAGGGATTTGATAGGTCATACCTGAATGGTCTAGTGGTTTTCCCCACTTTCTACAATTTAAGTCTATGGATAATGCATGTAGATTTCTGAATTGAGCTCTTTATATGGATGTAGAAAATGAATGTTACCTAAGATAGTAACTAAGGGGTAGCTTGTATAGTGGCCACCTCAAAAGCATTCCCCATGGTGTTGCCCCCAACTGGTTGGACCTCAGAACCTTGAGCCAAAGGGGCAGGTGGAGGATGTGGGAGGGAAAGAGTGCCCCTCTGCCTTTGCCGGGAGTGATGTGCCCTGCGTTGGTATCAGATCATGCATTTTCCCTTCAGTGTTGATTCTGAATTTTGTTTTGTAGGACTTATAGTTTGTACAAGTTCTTTTCAGGTTAGCAATAAACTGATACTTGGACTTTTGTGTTAGGTTTTTTTTTTCTTCTGTAATGTCACATGTATTTTTAGTGGAATGTTAGAAGTTGCAATGGGGTCTCCAAGTCAGATGCCATATATAAATTAAAGTCCACAAACTCTGTAAGATTTAATAATTGTACTGTACTGATTTTGAGCAGACTAGTTTGGGGTTTGTAACAGCCTGGGGCAAGGGAAGGGTTTAGTGAAAGACAGCCATTTAACAAGGAAAGCTGAAAAAGATCTGGAAAGAGCCAAGGCAGAGATGTTTTCACTAGTCATTCCTGGCCAAGTGTTTCATAAGTTTCTGCGTGAGTAGAAATTAAAATTTAATGTGAGATCTACCCTGTAAGTATACTGACTCAGGTCACTTGATGGTTAACGTGAATTTTAAAGTGGAGGAAGGCATAGCAACCCACTCCAGTATTCTTGCCTGGAGAATCTCGGGGTAGCAAAGAGTTGGACAGGACTAATGCGATGGAGCATGTGCTCACATGCATCTTAAAGAGGAGTGTGAGATCGTGTCTGGGCTCAGCCAGAGATTCAGAGTCCAGAACAGTTGGAGTGACTGCTATGGTGTAGGATGTGCTGTGTATTTACAACGCCAGTAGCACTTTGTCAGTAGATTAAGTACCGCAGTATATTCTCAGAGTGTCAGTTCAGGTCCTTGGAGAAGCAGATGTCAACATGGTTGAGATGTTGATGTGATTGAGATTTTTTTTTTTTTTTTTTTTTGTGGGGGGGAAATGCCAGTGAAGGAAGAAGGGAGGGAACAAAAGTTATCAGGCAGAGCCTTTAGGCGATAATTCAGGTTCGGAGCTTGTGAAAGGAAAGAGGAGATGAAAGAGTCAACGAAGAGTCTCAGACTGCAGTGTGTTTCTGAGAAAGTTTTGACCAGGCTGATGGGAAGTCCTTGGGCAAAGCCTGCACTTCAGAAGAGTGTTTCATTAGACAGCAATGGTCTAGCTCCACTAGCCGCTGTCAAGCTCAGGCATTGACTGGGAGCACCGGGGGGAAGTGTGGCCTTGGGGGGAGCACTCTGGTGGATCTGCAGCGGGGCAGCTGAAAGTGTCTGTCTCCATTAACACCTGCCACCTACAGAGAGCATATATGATCCATAAAACTTAAATATTTAATTTAAAAAACAAACTTGTAAGGTAAATAGTATTGCCTCTCTTTTGTGATTTTATAAATAAACTTCAATTTGGAAAGAGAATAATTTAAAGTCACATAATCTGTAAGTGGCAGTGCTAGAATCTGAACATAAATCTGCAGATTCATGTTAGGAGTCTCTCAGCTGAAAGCAAAAGAAAATATTTTTTAAGAGGATAACTTTTTTTTTTTAGAGTAGAGGCACAGTTGTTATCCAGAACCCAAAGGCAGACATGCAACCAGGATGACCTGGCAGCCGGAATTGGTATGCCATCAGACTCTCTCCACGTGGTGCTGGTGGTAAAGAATCCGCCTGCCAGTGCAAGAGATGCAGGTTTAATCCCCGGATGGGGAAAATCCCCTGGAGTAGGAAATGGCAACCCACTCCAGTATTCTTGCCTAGAGCATCCCACGGACACAGGACCCTGGTGGTCACAAAGAATCAGACGTGACTGATCACACTCACATATATACACACACAGGCTCTCTCCATTTCTCACCTGTGCTCCTCCCAGGACATCTGATTTTCTCTGATTACAGAACTGGTTTTCTGGTACATAGCAGAGAAGTGGCTGCTGACAGCTGTTGAAAAAGCTCTTTTTTTTTTTTGTTTTTGTTATTGTTGTTCAAGAGAGCACCAAAGACTAAAGTTGGAGTTACTTTCTTAGGAGAGGGGTTCTACATCAGCTAGGATCATGTGTTCACCTTTAGAATGGTTGGTTGACTGGGCTCTGGGTTCGGATGGGGAGATTTTATTGGGATGGGGTGGGGGTCAGGGTGTGATACTGTTGTTATCATGTAAATAGCTGGGAAAGGGGAAAGAAATTACCAGAAATTGGAAGTGTTGGGTATAAAACTCAATAGGCATCCATTATAAGATACCTTCTTCCGTGGGGTAAACCCGAAATATATTTTTAAGTATGTAAATAATATATGTATGTATATGAAGACCAGTAACAACACTTTTAATATATTGTCAATTAGCAAAACATTTTTTGTCTGAATAGGTACTTATTTCACATAAAGATAATGAAAAGTGAATGTCTGTCAGTTGGGTCCGACTCTGTAACCCCATGAACTATACAGTCCATGGAATTCTCCAGGCCAGAATACTGCAGTGGGCAGCCTTTCCCTTCTCCAGGGGATCTTCCCAACCCAGGGATTGAACCCAGTCTCCCGCATTGCAGGCAGATTCTTTACCAACTGATCCACAGGGGAAGCCCAAGAATACTGGAGTGGGTAGCTGATGCCTTCTCCAGTGGATCTTTCCAACTCAGGAATCACTGGATCCCTGGGGAAAATGTTACACCATCTGGCCCAGGTCTTTTTCTCTCCTCTTCCTGAGAGGATGCTCCGGAACAAGGCAGTGACCTGGTCTAATCTTCTTGTGAACATGCTGATAGCAGAAACTTACAGTAGATAAATTAATGATGTTTGCTAAGAAGAGAATCTTTATCTATTTCCCTGGTTTAATATTGCTTCAGTCAGTTCAGTTGCTCAGTTGTGTCCGACTCTTTGAGACCCCGTGGATCACAGCATGCCAGGCTTCCCTGTCCTTCACCAACTCCTGGAGCTTACTCAAACTCATGGCCGTTGAGTCGGTGATGCCATCCAACCATTGCATCCTCTGTCATCCGTTTTCTTCCCGCCTTCAGTCTTCTCCAGCATCAGGGTCTTTTCAAATGAGTCAGTTCTTTGTGTCAGGTGGCCAAAGTTTTGGAGTTTCAGCTTCAGTATCAGTCCTTCCAATGAATATTCAGGACTGATTTCCTTTAGGATGGACTGGTTGGATCTCCTTGCAGTCCAAGGGACTCTTAGTCTTCTCCAATACACAGTTCAAAAGCATCAATTCTTCAGCGCTCAACTTTATAGTCCAACTCTCACATCCATACATGATTACTTGGAAAACCATAGCTTTGACTAGATGGACCTTTGTTGGCAAAGTAATGTCTCTGCGTTTTAATATACTATCCAAATTGGTTATAACTTTTCTTCCAACGAGCAAGCATCTTTTAATTTCATGGTTGCAGTCACCGTCTGCAGTGATTTTGGAGCCCCCCAAAATAAAGTCTGACACTGTTTTCACTGTTTACCCATCTATTTGCCATGAAGGGATGGGACTGGATGCCATGATCTTAGTTTTCTGAATGTTGAGCTTTAAGCCAACTTTTTCACTCTCCTCTTTTACTTTCATCAAGAGGCTCTTTAGTTCTTCTTCATTTTCTGCCATAAGAGTAGTGTCATCTGCATATCTGAGGGTATTGATGTTTCTCCTATCAGTCTTGAGTCCAGCTTGTGCTTCATCCAGCCCGGCATTTCACATGATGTACTCTGCATATAAATTAAATAAACAGGGTGACAATATACAACCTTTACGTACTCCTTTCCCAATTTGAAACCAGTCTATTGTTCCATGTCCAGTTCTAACTGTTGCTTCTTGACATGCATACAGATTTCTCAGGAGGCAGGTCTGTTGGTCTGGTATTCCCATCTCTTGAAGAATTTTCCACAGTTTGTTGTGATAGTTTGTTGTAATATTGCTTATGGTGACCAAATATAGGATACATGGATTTCTGGGGCATGGCTCCCTAGAAAATGTTCTGCTTTTAAAAAAATTGAATATCAAAATATTGTATTAGTCTCAGGTATACAGCAAAGTGATTCAGTTGTACCTATGTATATGTACATATCTACATTCCCTTTTTTGGATTCTTTTATATTTTTTATATGGTATTGAATATAGTTCTGTGCTATGCAGTAAATGCTTACTGTTTATTTTATATATGACAGTGTACATTCTATACTCCCAATTTATCCCTCTCCCACATTCACCTTTGGTAACCATAAATTTGTTTTCTGTATCTGTGACTCTATTTCTGCTCTGTAAATAAGTTTATTTGTACTATTTTTAAAATTCCACATATGTGAAAAAAATTTCCACATATGTGATATCACAAGATATTTATCTTTCTCTGTCTGATACACTTCACTTAATAAGTTTTTCTCAAGGTTCATCCATGTTGTGGAAAATGGCATGATCTCATTCTTTTTTATGGCTGAGTAGTATTCCATTGCATATATATAAAACATCTTCTTTATCTGTTCCTCTGTTGATGGACATTTAAGTTGCCTCTATGACTTCATGACTTGGCTATTGTAAATAGTGCTACTGTGAACATTAGGGTGCATGTATCTTTTTGAATTAGAGATTTTGTCTTTCTAGATATGTCCCCAGGAATGGGATTGCTGGATCACATGGTAACTTTTTTTTTTGATTGGAGTATAATTGCTTTACAATGTTGTGCCAGTTTATGCTGTACAGAGAAGTGAATCAGCTATATGTATACACAAAGCTACTCCCTCTTGGACTTCCCACCTACCCCTTGCCCCCACCCCATCCATCTAGGTCGTCAGAGAGCACTGAGCTGAGCTCCCTGTGCTATATAGCAGGTCCCCACCAGCTATATATTTTACACATGGTGTATATATGTCAGTGCTAGTCTCCCCTGCGTCCTCCCCTCCCCTCCTCTCCCCTGCGTCCACATGTCCATTCTCTAGGTCTGCATCTCTATTTCTGTGCTGAAAATAGGTTTGTCTGTACCATTTTTCTAGATTCCACACATATGCATTAATATATGATATTAATATTTCTCTGGTAACTCTATTATTAGTGCTTCAAGGACCCTCCATAGGGCTTCCCGGGTAGCTCAGTGGTAAAGAATCCACCTGTAAGGCAGGAGACATAAATGATGCAGGGTTCGATCCCTGGGTCAGGAAGATGCCCTGGAGGAGGGCATGGCAACCCACTCCAGTATTCTTGTCTGGAGAATCCCATGGACAGAGGAGCCTGGCAGACTACAGTCCATGGGGTCTTAACAGGTCGGCTCAGGTAAATGCACAAGCAGGGTAAAAGGTTTCAGTGCTCATGCCAGGTCTGTTCATAAATAAAATACCCACCCACTTTCTACCTCCTGCTTTTTTTTTTTTTTTTTTTTTTTTTTAGGGAATAGCATAGATTATGTTTAAAATTTTTAAAGCTGTGAGAAGACATTTCTACTGACTCTGAGAACTCTCAAGCAAACAGATAGGAGAGAGACAGGAAGAGCGATTGAGAAGTATTTTGTAGATTTACCTTTTCTCTCATTACTGTTGCTGAAGGAGATGAAAATATCTGATGAGGACTAGTTTAGAGATCACGATCCAAACAGAAGAGGGCAGAGGGTGAGAGGAAAGGGGCCACGTTATTGGCCTCCTTGAAGGCAGTATTCCCAGGAGCCTCTGGGCAACAAGACAGGAGTTTAAGGGGTATTTCCTAAGGGAGACTGTAAAGGTGTTTATTTCCTGTAACAGTCTACGAGGTGTGCTTAGGGCAGAAGTTGTGTGTCTAAGCCTGAAGGTGTTTGTCTTCCTGCCCGAGGCCCTGACCGATTATGCGATCTATTAATTCTCTCTGTTCTTCTCATCTCAGATGACCCCAGAAGGTGTTTACTTGTTGCTTGTGAGTCGCCAGTTTAAGGGAATGCCAGTGTTAAGGGAGTCTGGATAAAGAGCTGCATGAAAATAAATTCAGGTTATATGGTAGTTCTATTGTATTTTTAGTTTTTTGTTTTTTGAGGAACCTCCATACTGTTCTCCATAGTGGCTGTATCAATTTATATTTTCACCAACAATGCAAGGGGCTTCGCTGGTGGCTCAGATAGTAACGGATCTGCCTGCAGTATGGGAGACCCAGGCTCAGTCCCTGGGTTGGGAAGATCTCCTGGAGAAGTGAATGGCAACCCACTCCAGTATTCTTGCCTGGAGAATCCCATGGATAAAAGAGCCTGGTGGGCTTTAGTCCATGGACTCACAAAGAGTCGGACATGACTGAGCGACTAACACATACATTCATTCCAACATTGCAAGAGGGTTCCCTTTTCCACACCCTTTCCAGCATTTATTGTTTGTAGATTTTTCGATGATGGCTATTTGGATTGGCATGAGGTGATACCTGATTATGGTTTTGATTTATATTGCTTTAATAGTTAGTGATGTTGAACATCTTTTCATGTTTTTGTTGTCCATCTGTATGTTTTCTTTGGAGAAAGTCTATTTAGATCCTCTGCCCATTTTTTTATTGGGTTGTTGTTTTTTTGATAGTGAGCTGTATGAGCTATTTGTATATTTTGGAGATTAATCCTTTGTCAGTTGCTTGATTTGCAGATATTTTCTCCCATTCTGTGGGTTGTCTTTTCGTCTTGTTTATGGTTTCCTTTGCTGTGCAAAAGCTTTTAAGTTTAATTAGGTGCCACTTGTTTATTTTTATTTTCATTACTGTAGAAGGTAGGCCCCAAAAGAGAGATATGAAATTGTTTTTTAGGATGTCTCAAATTAGAGGAAAAAAAAATTCTGATAAAGGTTGAAGACTAAATATCTAAAACTATTGTCTCCATCAACAAAATCCATGTAAACATCTAAATTTTGATTAATAATCAGTACATTCTTAATTCACTGCCTAGAACTCCTGAATAGATCTAACTGGTATATATATATATTTTTTAAAAAATTTCAAAACCAGATCAACAAATCCTGTTAATAGCTTGAAAATCACCTCCCTACTGTCAAGTCTCTGAAGTTGTCCCTTATCTCCTTCCTCTCAGTCTAGTGTCCCATATAGATAAGAGAAACCATCATTGCTACTAGCCTAGGCACATGTACTTTCTCTTCACAAATGATGTATAATTATTTTGCACTTAAAATAAATGAATGTCAAAATATATTTTTTTAATTTAAAAAATAAAAATGGAAAAAAAAACACACGAGTACAAATTTTTTCCCTTTCGTTAAAAAATTTACTCTCTTGTAATGGAGAAAGCCTGGATGTACAAACCTCTCAAAACTCTAGTCTGGTAAGAAATAATGAGTGTGCCAGTCAGAGTGGAAGAAATAACCAAAGAATAAAGGGAGAAGGACAGAAAGTTTTAATGAAGAGGTGAGAGAAAAATACTATTGTCACACGGCAAATTCTGACACAGGGGAAAGCAAAGAACCTACACTTTAGTTTGAGTTATACTATTTATATGTCTGTGGGACCTTTCCAGAAAAGAGGAATTTGGATCTTATGAAGAAATGGTAGCATCCCATGCTCCAGAGAAGTGTCAGTAAAATTAGCTCCTGGTCTGTGCAGATAAACCTACTATGATGTCAGTGGGGGAGAGGTGCTCGACAGTGGTTGCTGTCTTCTCATTCAGGACGTAGTGTCAGCAGTTATATGCAGAGACCTGGGATATTGGACAGTGCTCTGTTTTCCTGCAGCAGGTCAATGAGATGTGATACCGAGTTTCACTAATATATCAAATCCAACCAACCATTAGCTCATTCTCTTGACTCATATGAGGCTGACTGTGTCTATTAGCGTAAGGAAGGATGGCTTAGAGGTTCTGGAAGAAATGGAAGAATTTAGGTATACAGTGGGTGTCCTTATTTCTTCCTGTCTGAGTATGGAATTATAGGCAAGTATTGAAATTATCTGTTCATTTACTTGAACACACTCATCAAAGGGAGGGGACATTGTTTACCTTTTCACTAGTATAACCTCAGTTATTACCACAGCACATCCTATTAGATGTCTGTTGAATAAGTACGTGAGAAAGGAAAATGTTGCTATTGAATGTATGACAGTGTGGAAGGGGTTGCTGAAATAGAATTTAGATTTGTGAACTATAAACTTAAGACCCAGAATATTGGGGTTTTGGCTAGGGTGAGGATAGAACTCAAAATTATATGGTTGAACTGAACTGCTATATTTAAAATGGATAACCAACAAGGACCTACTGTATAACACATAGAACTCTGATCAGTGTTATGTGGCAGCCTGGATGTTGGGGGGGGAGTTTAAGGGAGAATGGATATGTGTATAAGCATCACTGAGTCCCTTTGCTGTTCACTTGAAACTATCACAACATTGTTAATTGACTATACTCCAATATAAAATAAAAAGTTGAAAAATTATGTGGTTGAGATTTAAACTAAATATGAACAAGAAGACAACAAATGATAAGATACATTGGTGTAGACTCTGATTTCAGAGAATGAGGGTAGTAATAGGGACCGTAGGAGGTGCTTAGTGATTTGCATGAATAGTCAGCAATAGTCTGGAAAGCCAAAATTATAGGCTCCAATTCTTAAATGCTTCTGCAGAACCTGAGAGGTGAACAAGACATAGTAAGATTTAACACACAGGCAAGAGATTTAATACTTTCATAATTATCATTGAAATTCATTGAGATGTGATTCAAAATTGAAGGATTATGACAACATCTCTTTAAAAGGAACAGACATTTTGTAATAAGAGGTTACAGAAGTAGTTATGTATCAAGGAGATATACACTAGTGGAGAAACTCACAATGGTGTGTACTATCATTGAGGAAAACTGAAAAGGGAATAAGTTATATTGTAGGAGGAGTGTTTTTCAAGCTGGCCAGATGGAAGAAAAGATAATATGCTTTTGATGGAGAGCCAAAAGATGACCTTGTGTCAAGATGCAGTCATTATTGAGGGATTTTAATTATCAAGAAATCTGATAGAAATCTCAACCTGCTATGAAGTCGAGTGCTTGCTAGCTCATGAGGTTCTTTGAGAAACCGATAAAGTCTCTTGAAAGATAGGCCATTAAAAGAACAGTCCCTCTGGATCTGTCTGTGACATCTAGGAGAAATTTATTGATGCAGTGAAAGGAGCAGGAGCTTTGGGGGTAGTCCTGTGGCATCTTAGGGTTTGTGATACTCATAGAGGGGAAACCTGGCATGTTCGGTCATCGGCTGCAGACTCTGAGGACAGATTTCAAAAAAGATCAGGGAAATGTGGGCATGATTTCATGGCACACTATATCAAAGGGAAGATGACAACTAGTTTGGGAACTTCTTACAAATAAGGTTCTGATTCTGTATATTGCAAACGGTCCATCTGGTAACAACAAGGGGGAATTCCAAAAAGAAATTAAAGTCATTGCACAGAGAGATCTTTTGTGAACTCAGACTTTTGAAAGATATGTAAAAGCGATAGAAAAAGGGCTGCAAATCAATTAAAAATATGTGAGGATGATCCACAAGTATAAAAATGGAATTAGGCCATAATGCTCACATGTATGCAGGTTTTCAGAAACTGCCACTGACAATAAAAGGAAGATGAAATTTCTTCAGTATATTCAGAGCCAGAAACATCAAGGAAGAGGCAGTGTAACAAAGTTGGGAAGAAGATGCAGTATTATGTATAACCCAGTAGAATTCCCTGAATCATCTTGATCATCATACTAAAATGAGGGGTCAGACATTAGAATGGGGAAATGCAAACTCAATACAAACATGGGGGGGCATTAGCAGTTCAAGTGAATCCAAATCTTATGAAGGAAATGATTGACACCTTAGGGTACTCACAAAATTCAAACAAATTAACTGAATTGCTATTTGTTATTGCAGAGAAATTGTGGAAATTGGGCAAGATACGGAAGATTAGATGTTGACAGTTATCCTAAGAGTTTTTAAATGAAAGATGATCTCTGTAAACAGAGTACACATTTCTGTCAATATTTAGCCATACATGTTAATCTATTGCAACAACCCCCTCTTTTTTTTTTTTTTTTGCTGATAATTTTACCACAATGCCAGATATCATGTAATTTTGTCTCTAAATATCTGCACTGGGATGACCCTGAGGGATGGGATGGGGAGGGAGATGGGAGGGGGGTTCAGGATGGGGAACACATGTACACCCATGGCTGATTCATGTCAATGTATGGCAAAACCCACTACAATATTGTAAAGTAACTCACCTCCAATTAAAATAAATAAATTAAAAAACAAATATCTCAGTATTCATTTAGAAAATTTTAAAAAGGTTGTTTGTTTACATAACCATGATACCAGCAGAGGTGGCTTGTTTAAAAGATTCATCATCCACCAGAAGTAGAGCTTGATCACTGGGACGTGGACTAGGTTGACCCAAGTACATCCTAGGTTGACTTTCTTTCTTTGATGGAATTTCTTGCCTAGGAAATGCTGCCAAATAATCCTCTCTATCTGAATATGATCAAGGAATGTGACAAAGTCTTCTTAATTTGTGGACAAGGTGAAATATGCAAATTAAATTCTAGTATTCAATTGAAAAATGGATTTCTGTTCAATTGGAGGAAGTTTCTATTCTTGAAAATGAAAGTCACTCACTTGTGTCCAACTCTTCACAACCCCATGGACTATACAGTCCATGGAATTCTCTGGAACAGAATACTGGAGAGGGTAGCCATTCCCTCCTCCAGGGGATCTTCCCAACCCTGTGATTGAACCCAGGTCTCCCACATGGCAGGCAGATTCTTTACCAGCTGAGCCACCAGGGCAGCCCAGGAATACTGGAGTGGGTAGCCTATCCCTTCTCCAGGGGATCTTCAGCCTTGTCATTTCAGATATTTTTACCAATGACTTTGAAGAAGATACAGAAAGTTTTTTCATCGTTGTTGTGGATAAAAGAATCACTAACTAGATAATATTTATTATCTGGAAGGTAGACTGAATCCAATGGGGTAAAATTTAGCAGGTCTTAATATATGGTCCTTTATTAATTTCCAAATCTACTCTAGAGACAGATGGTTTCTGTTGGCTGTATGTACACAATTGACAGTGTGTGGTGAGGCTTTCAAAGAAAAATGAGAATGTGATTTGAGATTGTAGTAATACACATAAATGTCTGGAAGGAGAGTAGCTATAACTTTGTTCCTTCTCTTCTCTGGTAGGTCAGTTCAAGAGGATTTAGATAGATGAAATAGCCAAGAGTTATAAAAGAGAACAATCAATGTGGTTAAGTCACATAATGTAAACAATTTATTGAATGAAATTAGAATAAATATTCTGGGAAAGAGGCAACTTGTGTAATGTGCTAACCATTTCCTGATATTTGAAGTGTTGGCATCCCTGGGTGGGGAAGATCCCCTGGAGAAGGGAATGGCAACCCACTCCAGTATTCTTGCCTAGAGAATTCCATGGACAGAGGAGCCTGGTGGGTTACAGTCTACGGGGTCACAAAAAATTGGACATGACTGAGCAAGTAACACTTTGACTTGCATTTCACATGTGAACATGTAATTAGACTTTCTGTGAAGACTTGAATGTTAGTATTTTAACAAGGAATAGAGCTTCCAAGGAGATTTTTTACTTGAGATATAGAAGAAGTTTCCAATGGTCACAGTCATCTAAAGTTGGAACGTGTATGATTTATTTTTTAAGTCATTGGAGGTTTTCAGAATAGATGCATCATTTCATGGGATGTTATAACAGGCATCTAAGCTTTGGATGATTAGGTAACACTTAAAGTCTTTTTTCATGCCTGAATTTTTAACATTCTACGAAGATGTTTTCAGCTTACTTGACTTCAAAGAGGCTAATTTTCTAGTAATCGAATTCAAGATAATTTTGTTTTAACCCTAGAGGGATGGTGCCACTTAATATAGATCTTGCTTAGCTTTCTTTATTCCTAACTTTCTGCCTAACTGACATTTGAGTGGCTTCTGGCTGCTATTCTGTCTTCCTGGAAAACCTCTTCCTTCTTTAAACTTATGTTGCTTTCATGGCACAGGTATCCAGATCACCTGTATCTTCCCAGTTGCTCGTTCTGGTCTGATGGAAAGGCTCTTTGACATTTGATTGGCAGGAATTTGATGACAGACCCTCCATAAGATCCACCCAGTGAATATTCTGGCTCTTCCTCTCCTAGGTTATTACATTTGGCCAGCTAAAGAACTTTCAGTGCAAACTCAGTCTTTATTCATTTATCAGTTTACAAAATAGCTGCAGTATAACTCTATACAGAACCACCACAATTAAAGTCCTCTTATGTGTAAAATGAATTTACTTTGAAAACCATTTGGCTTATGGAAGGGTGACAGTGGCAAACACAAGTAGAGATAAATAGGCATGCGCTGTGCTTAGTCGCTCAATCGTGTCTGACTCTTTGCGACCCCATGGACTGCAGCCTGCCAGGCTCCTCTGTCCATGGGGATTCTGCAGGCAAGAATACCGGAATGGGTAGCCATGTCCTCCTCCAGGGGATCTTCCCAACCCAGGGATCGACCCCAGGTCTCCCACATTGAGGGCAGATTCTTTACCATCTGAGCCACAAGGGAAGCCCAAGAATACTGGAGTGGGTAGCCTATCCCTTCTCCAGGGGGTCTTCCTGACCCAGGAATTGAACCGGGGTCTCCTGCATTGTAGGCAGATTCTTTACCAGCTGAGCTACTAGAGAAGTCCATAAGTAGGCCTGTGTGGTAACAAAGTTAGAGACATGATTTGGGAGAATTTATATAATGGATTGGTTACTTAAAGAATATCAGTTCAGTTCATAATTTAAAGAATATGCAGAGAGGAAATAATGGGAATTTCAGCTCTGGGATGAGTGTCCTTTCCTGGTAATACTCCAAGTATGTTCTGATATTTAGACAGGGGATTTAAATTTATTCAACACTCAGATCAAACATTAGTACTAAGAAAAAAATAAAGGAAAGTAGTGTTTATATTATTTTGTGTTATGGCCTGTGCTGGGTACTTTATCTATGTTATCTCATTCACTTCTCATAACAGCCCTTGGAGGAAGGTGATAAAAGATGCAGGTAAGGAAATAGTCCAAGAGGTTTAATACTTGTTCAAGTATACGTGGTTAGTAAGCTATAGAGTGGTCATTCACATTTGAGATATGCACTCTCTGCTGTAGGGATGGAGGTGGGGGTCTCAAAACATAACACGTAGCAATGGGACAATGAGGCCATAAGTATCTTTTCATCAATTTAAGCATCAGATGGTTATTTGCTTGTAATGGAAAACTCATAAGATTAAAATACTGGATTTATGGAACCCTGTTGACTTCAAAGCAGACAGTTTAAGAAGCATAAGGCACATGCAAATTTGTCAGCTGTCAAATACATTGACCTGTAGCTCAAAGCATTCTGTAAAATATGAAAAAGCAGAGGGATTTTTTTCTTCTTTAAAATAATTCTGTTGCTGTCCCCCAAAACCAATGTGATGAATTTGCTCGACCTCAAGTGTTTCAGGTGAGGAGATGAAATCAATATGGAGAAAGGTTTCTTGACCCCAAGATACCTTGAGTTCAATGAGATCTGCTTGAGAGGATCTCTGACACAGTTGTAGGCTCAGGGCTGTAGGAAGCCTTTGGTAGCTGGTGGCATGTTGGCGGAGGGCTGTGATAACACACTCTCCATCAATTTCCTTATCTCCTGATTACACTGCTCTTTAGAAGCTATCCCTAGGGTAAATCTCTTCAATTGATTTTGCTGTCAGGAGTCAGTTTGAGTTCACATAGGAAAGGAAGATTAGTACCTCACTGGTTAAGTGCTTTAGCAATTTGCCCTACATGTTAAATTATGGGCTTTATCAGCTCAGAGTTGCTTAATTTCCAGTGCAGGGCGAAAATGATACCATTTGGGCCAACCATTGCGCTTACATGGCAGTCACTGGGGACTTTGGTTGTTTGAACTTCTCTGTAACTTTAGTAAAATCCTCCAAGTCCGGAAACTGATTTTTCGATATCGTTGGCAGTTTGTGCCTCTCTTGATAAATTGCATGGTCACATTACTGTGAATTGCTTTGTAACCTGACTTCACTATCTCTCCCTGTTTCTTCAAATAAATGTAAGCATCTGTTGAAAATGATAATACTATTGTTTGTGTTGGCCCCTGGTCTGTGTGGTTGTGTGATATGGCAAGCAAATAAAGCAAAAATAATTACATTACAGAGAGAAGTGACAGGAAAAGCCACAGTCCAACTCAGTATCAACCCCCCCCCACAGGGCTATACCCCGAATTCTGTGTCTATTAGAGGAGAGGGAACAATTCATTCCCTTCATAGTCTTTGGTGCCTTCAGGAAACCCTCATGGAAATGCCTGGAAACAAAAAATCCCTTTCTTTGTTTTGTAAATTATTTCAGACTCCTTGAAATGTCCGAACTTCAATTTTGTGACAAAATGGACTTCTATTTGGCAAATCTTTTTTTTTTTTTTTTTTTTTTAAAGAGGAATGAGAAAGATTTCTAGTGAATCCTCTTGTTGGATGTTGGAAGAGGCTTGGTGATGGTCTCCCGCTGTGTTATTCTTACTTCAAAGTGTTTTAAAAAAATAGATGAGCATTATGTTCACAACATAACCCTTATAATTTCTCTGAGCAACAGAATGATAGATTGAGCTCCCTGACTTGTTCCTAGTCTGCTTGGTTTCTCTTTTCTCTTCCCCCATGAGGACCTCTGTTGTGCTGTGCTAAGTCGTGTCCAACTCTTTGAGACCCCATGGTGGCCAGGCAAGAATACTGGAGTGGGTTGCCATTTCTTACTCTAGGAGATCATCCCAATCCAGGGATCGAACCCAGGTCTCCCACATTGCAGGCAGATTCTTTACCGACTGAACCACCGGGGAAGCTCTTGGCCACAAGCTCTCGGATTTCCTCTGCTTTTCTGGTAGCAGCCAGTTGAATGACAGTTGGGAGGGGATCTGGCGGACCTCCAGATTGGAAACAAGCAGTGTGCCCTGTACATGTGGACATCTGGATAGGATATCCGCTTACTTCAGTGTTGGGGGGTTCAGAAAAGACTTCTGGGAGAAGCATCTTCTGAACAGAAGGATGGATATATAAGCATTACTCCAGTAGAGCAAATGCTGGGATAAAGATTGAAAAATCAGAGAAACTGATGTGATTGGGGAACTACAGGTGGCTTAGAATAGCTGCAGCATAAGGTAAAGGTGGGGGGGGCAGGTGAGGTTGGAGAAGTAGGCAGGGCCAGATTATGAAGGATCTTTTCCATTTTCAGTTTATGTTGGTATTTATTCCAAAAGAAGCAAGGACATAATTTTCTAGTCCTTCAGAAAATTGGTAATTCCTAATACCAATGATTTACCTCTACATCGCAAACAGGTATTGCTCTATTGCCAAACAAAACTCCATCTCCTGTGATAAATAGATGGGCAGATAAAAATCCTTCCTACTGTTTTTCATTGAGCAGGTATGAATCCTGAACACATAAGCCTCAAAGCTACATTTTAGGATGAATCACTCTTAGTGCTTAGACATTTTGGAAAATCACCTTACTTCTATTTGTATTCTCTCCTACACTTACCCACTAAACCCCTTGACTGTGTACTGCATGCTAAGTTGCTTCATGTCTAACTCTGTGTGACCCCATGGACTATATCCCACCAGGCTCCTCTGTCTGTGGGATTCTCTAAGCAAGAATACTGGAGTGGGTTGCCATGCCCTTCTTCAGGGAATCTTCCTGACCCAGGGATTGAACCCGTGTCTCTTACTTCTCCTGCATTGGTAGGTAGGTTCTTTACCACTACCACTAAACCCCTTGACTGGATCATTTCAAAATGAAAAATTGTATCCTGCCCCCACCTGAAACTATTTGGTGATGTCTCATTGCCATTCTCTGTGGGATCCTTCCTGGTCTGGTCCTCTGCCACCTCCCAAATTCATATGCTTGTTTTTCCTCTCAGGCTCAGAGCTCAGATCTCATTGACTGTCTTCCAGGCCCTTGTCCCTCCTGCCATAGAGAAGTTGCACCTGATGGTCCCTTTTCTGTAATATTGTTTCATTTCCTTCTCACTCAGGTAACTCTCATTTCTCCAGCAGATCTCAGCTCCATCATCACCTCTTCAGAAAGGTCGTTCCTGAATCCTCTCTGTGACCAGTCGGGGCTCCCTCCATGGTACTTGGTCATTTTTTGCTGACTCTGCTTCCCAAGAATAGTTCAGACCTTGTGACTTGCTGGAGGGCACAGCACTCTGTTTTTCCCTTTGATATGTGTTTCCGGTACTTTCTTGGTTAACAGTCAACCACACATGGTGTTCTCACTACTTCTTGGAATGAGTTTTCGTGGCTCTTATGTGTTTGGATTTACTCTGTTCTTTCCCCGTTCCTGCAATGGCTCCTAGGTCTACTCCAGCATCTCCCACCTCTTTTCTTCCTTGGTTAGCTCCCTCTTCTTTCTCTGTCCCTGCATGTAGGTATTCCCCAGGGCCCTGTTGTTATTTCTATTCTTTTCTTCCTGTATGAACTTGCCCTAGGTTATCACGTCTACCATGATGATCTCTGCTATCACTTAGGCATGCATGAGTCTCAGACCTTTTATTCTCTCTGTCATCTTCACACTTGAGTACATTTGCATTTTTCTTACAAACAACTGAATGTTTCACTTGGATGTGTTGAAAACCTCTTCTATTTTGTGTCTGCTGTGGACCTCCACATTTCTTCTTTCATTAGCACTGTTCTTTTTCCTTTATTCTCTGGGCTAGATCTTTATTTCTTCCAGTTTATTAACATATTTACTTGCAGCACTGTGTAAGTTTGAGGTGTATAATGTAATAACTTAACCTACATGCATCATGAAAAGATTATCACAGTAAGTTTAGTGAACATCTGCTATCTCATATCAAATTGTCAATATCTGTTGGGTCATTGAAAATGGAAAAGGAGTTCCATAAAAGCATCTAGTTTTGCTTAACAGACTATGCCAAAGCCTTTGACTGTGTGGATCACAACAAACTGTGGAAAATTCTTCAAGAGATGGGAATACTAGACCATTTTGCATGCCTCCTGAGAAATCTGTATGCAGGTCAAGAAGCAATGGCTAGAATGGGACATGGAACAACAGACTGGTTTCAAATCAGTAAAGGAGTACATCAAGGTTGTATACTGTCACCCTGCTTATTTAACTTACATGCAGAGTATATCAGGCAAAATGCCAGGCTGGATGAAGCACAATCTGGAATCAAGATTGTTGGGAGAAATATCAATAACCTCAGGCCCTTGGACTGCAAGGAGATCCAACCAGTCAACCCTAAGGAAATCAGTCCTGAATATTCATTGGAAGGATTGATGCTGAAACAGAAACTCCAGTAGTTTGGTCACCTGATGCGAAGAACTGACTCACTGGTAAAGACCCTGATGCTGGGAAAGCTTGAAGGCAGGAGAAGAAGGGGATGATGGGTTGAGTTGGCTGAATGGCATCACCGACTTGATGGACATGAGTTTCAGTAAACTTTGGGAGTTGGTGATGGACAGGGAAGCCTGGCATGCTGCAGTCCATGGGGTTGCAAAGAGTTGGACATGACTGAGCTACTGAACTGAACTGACTATCTCATGTAGGTACAGAATTATATTTAAACAATTATAAAATTTTTCCTTGTGATAAAACTCTTAGGATTTTTTCTCAATTTCATGTATAACATATTAAACAGTCTTAATATATTTATCATGTTGTACATTACACCCCGAGTGCTTATTTATAACTGGAAGTTTGTACCTTTTGCTCACCCTTCCCTTTCCCCCCATGCCTGCCTCTGGTAACCTCAAATCTATCTCTTTTTCATATGAGTTTGTTTTTGAAGTATAATTGACCTATAGTACAATGCTAGGTCCTGTTACACAACACAGTGATTTGGTATTTCTATACATTTCAAAATTATCACCATAATAATTCTAATTATGATTCATAACCATATAAATACATTAAATAGTTATTGACTATGTTCCCAACACTGTACATTTCATATTTAAGACACCTTTATTTTGCAACTGCAAGTTTGTACCTCTTAATCTCTCTTATCTATTTCTTTTTACCTCCTCCTCTCCAGCAACCGCCTGTTTGTTCTCTGTATGTATAATTATGTTTTGTTATGCTTGTTCATTTGTTGTTTTTTAGATTCCACATATAAGTGAAATTGTACAGTATCTGTCTTTCTCTCTCTGACGTCTTTCACTTAGCACAATACCACTTAGGTCCATTCATGTTTTCACAAATGGCAAGATTTTGTTCTTTTTTATGGCCAATATTCCATTATATATAACATGTACCATATCTTTTTTTACCCATTCATCTCTTGATGGGCAGTTGGGTTGCTTCTGTATCTTGGCCACTGTAAATATTGCTACAATGAACTTAGTAGTGCATATCTTTTCAAATTAATGTTTTTGTTTACTTCAGATATGTACACAGGAATGGAATTGCTAGATCATATGGTAGCTTTATTTTTAATTTTTTGAGGAACCTCCATAGAGTTTTCCATAGTGGCTGTACCAATTTGTATTCTCACCAACAGTGCACAACTGTTCCCTTTTCTCCATCCTTGTCAACACTCATTATTTATTGTCTTTTTAATAATAACCATTTTAACAAACATGAGGTGATAGTTCCTTGTGGTTTTGATTTGTATTTCCCTGATGATTAATGACATTGAGATTCTTTTCATATGCCTGTTGGCCTTCTGTATGTCTTTGGAAAGATAACTATGCATGACCTCTGCCCATTTCTCCTTTGAGTTGTTTAGTATCTGGATGTTGACTTGTATGGGTTCTTTGTATATTTTGTATATGAACCTCTTATCAGATATTTGCACTATCTTCTCCTGTTCAGCAGGTAGCCTTTTAATTTTGTTGACAGTTTCCTTTGGTATGCAAAAGCTTTGTAGCTTAATGTAGTGGCATTTGTTTATTTGTGCCTTACCCCCCACTTTCTTGAGGAGACATATCCAAGCTAGATCTCTTGGAATCGATTCTGACTCTTCCCTCTTTCTATTTCCTCCCATATTCATCTCTCTACTCATCTGATCACCAAGTACAATGGGGTCGACCTCTTAAATGTCTCTAGAATCTAGCTTCTCTATACCTAGCTTTCCCCAAAAGGCCATCTCTCTTGTCTCCTCATTTAAACCTCATCTTCAGTTTATCTATCTATAGTTCATCAAAGATATTGTCATCAGAGTTATTTCAAATCAAATAGAAATCTGTTCATTCAACAATGGCTATAACCTTTGTTCATTATACATTTTCTACAGGATAGTGTTTAAGATCCTTTGTGTGGCATTTAACATCTCAGTCACCTCTTGTTATTTTGCCTGTGAATTGTTCACTCTGATGATGCTAGTTATCCCCACTCTATTTGCTGCCCTCTGTGGTTTTACTCATGCTGATTCCTCTACCGTTAGTTTTTTTCTTCCTTCTCTGACTGGGTAACTTCTTCACTCTTCAAATGTCACCTTCCTTGTGAAACTTCCCTGGAATCCCCAAGCAGAAATTAGGACCTATCCCCTCTTTGGTGCTGCCACAGTATTTTGAACATGTCATTGTAGCACTTATTATAATGAACAAACAATATACATATGTGCACATATATATGATTTTAGTTATTTTTACTTGTGTGTCTGCCCCCCTCACCCCCACTAAATGTAAACATTGTGAAAATAAGGATAACATTTTAGTTTTGTTTTCATCTTTACATCTCCGAGTTTAGTACAATGTTTGGAACGAGAGCATGTGGGAGGGCTTTGAAACATTTTTTGTCAAATCGAATTTAAAAAATAGTTCTGTGCATTGGATGAACATTCTCTTTAGCAAATGGGCAGAAACTGATGAAAAAAATCTAGCTGTCAAGGAACAGACCATGTGTATTTTTTGTTTTATCAGTGTTGAATGAATTCTTTGCTAAAATATTGAAAAGGGAAAACATGTTTGACTTTATTTGACATAATGTGTGCTGCCGGCATTAATAATGCCCCGTTTAGAGAAGAATAAATAGAGCTTTTGAGAGGTTAGATACAGAAATCAAGTCCTCCTCTTGTTTTCCTTCAGTTTGCCCACAGGCTGGGGAGATGAGGCAGGGCTGTGAGTGCAGTATTGATAGGCTGGAGCAGAGGAAAGGCACTATGGCAATTAAGATAGGTGCATTCAGAGACATACTGGTTTTATTTTTATTTTATTTATTTATTTATTTATTTTTTGACATACTGGTTTTAGAGAAGATAAATTAATCCACAATAAAGTCATAATGCTGGCATTTCAGAGGTTATCCTGCAGTTGGAAAAATACATTTATTTATAATTTCAATTCATGGTATTTTCTTTTGAATGGTGAAATTAGTATTCAGTGATAAATGCATTTTGAGGGGTAAACTCAGTGTGTGCTTGGCTCATTGGTAGTCTGATGAAAATTTTTTACTGTGCTTCATGTCAAGGGTTAGGCGTAAAAGCATTTCATTCTGATGTTAAAATCCATTTCAGTCAAATAGATTGGAAGTAATTATATTGTAGGACCAACTCACAATTTTCCAGTTTTAGAAAAGGCAGAATTATAAACAAAATTTGGGTTAGAGTAAGTGATTAAAAAATTATAAACATGGAATGTTGCTGTTGAGAAAGGCTTTACATGCATCTAACTTACCCAGAGAAAACCGGGGCTCTGAAAAGTCAAGCCATTTGTCTAAAGTCAAATGAGTTCATAACCAAGACTTGGCAGAACCCCAGTGAACTGACTCCTTGTTCAATACTCTTTCCATCACCACAGACCTGTTACCCCAGTGAGAATGGTCATACACACATTTCTAACATTTCCTTATCTTTGGCCAATGGCTTTGATTTTTATCTGCTTTAAGAGTTTTTTTTTTTTGATAGGTTTTATACAGTAATCTCTTGGACTGAGGAGCATTTGGCTAAATAGAGAGCTATGTTTTTCCTTAATATTCAAGCACCCCTATAAAATAATGTCAGCTTGGTAAAGTGTATTTCTTTCCCTGAAAACTTAGAAGAATATGCCTCATCATTGTAAGAAGCTCTTCATAACGTGATTTCCTGACCTTTTTGAGAGCACCTTGTGTGTAAGATGGTCCTTGCAACCTGCCAGAACAAAGTACTTCCTTGTTCAAGCAGTTGAATTTAGTGTAGATGTGTGTTTTGTTTTTGCCGAAGTCATGTTTAATGTGGGAGAGTTAGGTCTATTTTTCCCACTGGAGCCTCCAGAATTTTCCCTAATGAAATCCTGATTTAATAAATATTAGTGTGAGCCCTTGAAAGGCTTCCCTGGTGGCTCAGTGGTAAAGATTCTGCCTGCAGTGCAGGAGTTGCAGGAGATGTGGTTTGATCCCTGGGTTGGGAAGATCCCTAGAGGAGGGCATGGCAACCCACTCCAGTATTCTTGCCTGGGAAATCCCATGGACTGTGGAGCCTGGTGGGCTATGGTTCATAGGGTTGCAAAGAGTCAACACGACTGAAATGACTGAGCATGCACACACAGCCCTTCAAACTTTCTACTCTGAGTGAAAAGAGGTAGAAACTGGGAAGAAAAGGGAAAGGGGATAAGTGCAGGGAGTGTGTCTGGGAATCAACCCTCAAAGCCACCTTCAACTCTCTGTCTAATATTTGCAGAGTGCTGAATTGAAAAATATTTTCATGTTTTTTTCAGTCATTTTGTTTTTAAAGCAGTCCTCAATGTTATTGTGGACGTCATTATGTAATGAAAACTAATGCTCAGTGATGCTAGATAATAGTCCCTATGTGACACACCCAGCACATTTCAGAGCTGGAGCCTGGTCCACAGTTGAAGACTCCTAGCCCAGCACTCTTTCTTCTCTCCCAGTTGTCAACAACATTTCCAGTAGACCCTCCAAAGATAACAGCATTTCAATTCTCATGCTGTTTCTCTGGAGTATTTTATTGGGCCCTTGGAAACTGGGGATTGAAAAGTGAATAGTTTAGTCTTTCAAAGGAGACTTTACATAACCCTTTTGTTTGGCTTATTCCAGGATTCCAGTGATCTTTTAGTAGGAGAGTTTCAGAGATGTTTGTGGAAAGCAAAATCACAGCCTTGACAAAAGCAACGTGTCAGATCTTTCCGCTAAGAATCTGTTTCTCAAGAATATGGGTTAGGCTGTTTTGTGTCTTTGAATCTATCTCATCCACATTGCAACAACAATTACCAGCATGGTATCCCACCAAAAGAGAGAGCTATTTGGATGTTAATTTTCCAGTGATACTAACATCCAGATTTCCATTAAGTACCAAGACTTTATGATTCTTTGGGTCTATACAACGAAAAAGATTTATTTTATACACACTGTCATTCTATTTCAGAAACTCAATTGTGTTTTTATCCAAGAATATGATACATGCAATCATCTTTTCAAAATTCCCACATTTTTCTACACTAAATCCAATTTTTCATATTATGAATAATTGAATTGCAAATATTATATACATTTAAATAACAGGTGTATGTGTGTATTAATGTGGTTTGTGTGTCTAAATTCTACATGTCAGCCTCTCATGTCTTTTCACTATTTGTGGAGCTGAGCTTGATCACTTCTTAAGGTGATGATCACCTGAGCTCTCCATTATTGACCTAGATTATCCCTTTGTGATAAATAAGTAATCTATGGGTGATAGTCTGAGGCCATGTGAATAGACAAATAGTTTTCTCTCTCTATCTGTGGAAACAATGAGCCTGTGCTATTCTCCCCAACAATCTGTCTTCAGTTAACTCCACCCCAGAGCAACAGGGTCCCGAACAAAGGCATTTTGTTTTAACGTTCAGGCACGGGGTCAGGGTTCCCCCGAGGTAGGCCATTAGGTGTGATTATAATAACAAAAACAACAAAAAGCCAAGGTTAACATCAAAGAAACAGATCCAACCTACCAAAACTGACTCTTCCCTGTAACAAGACAGCATGTCCCAGGGGTCCTGGAGAACAAAAATAGACATTCATCTTATATCTCCTTTGCTTAAACTATCTGATGTAATTCAAGGTCTCAGGTATAAAAAGACAATCTTATCAGATGGCATATTTCAAGAATTTAGGGGTTCTGATTAAGGCCCAGGAACTGTTTAAGAGCCAATTCTTTCTTTGGAATATAAAGGGATTGAGGCATCTCAAGCCTACTGAGTTAATCCTTTAATGCACATTGACATAAATATCCTCATTTTTCTTCTAATCCACAGTTTCTTTCTTTCTTTCTTTTAACTGAAGGCTAATTACTTGACAATATTGTGATGGTTTTGCCATACACTGACATGAATCAGTCATGGGTGTACATGTGTTCCCCTCTCCCCCGGCCCCCTTCCCAAAGCCCCCTCCCCAGTCCCTCCCCATCACATCCCTCAGGGTTGTCCCAGTGCATCAGCTTTGGGTGCCCTGTTTCATGCATTAAACTTAGACTGGTCCTCTATTTAACATATGGTAATATAAATGTTTCAATGCTATTCTCTCAAATCATCCCACCCTCACCATCTCCCACAGAGTCCAAAAGTCTGTTCTTTATATCTGTGTCTCTTTTGCTGTTTCACTTATAGGGTCATTGTTACCATCTTTCTAAATTCCATATATATGCGTTAATATACTGTATTGGTGTTTTTCTGACTTACTCCACTCTGTATAGTAGGCTCCAGTTTCATCCACCTCATTAGAACTGACGTAAATGCTTTCTTTTTAATAGCTGAGTAATATCCCATTGTGTTTATGTACCACAACTTTCTTATCCATTTGTCTGCTGATGGACATCTAGGTTGCTTCCACATCCTAGCTATTGTATACAGTGCTGTGATGAACACTGGGGTACACATTTCTCTTTCAATTTTGGTTTCCTCGGTGTGTATGCCCAGCAGTGGGATTGCTGGGTCATAAAGCAGTTCTATTTCCAGTTTTTTAAGGGATCTCCACACTGTTCTCCACAGTGACTGTAACAGTTTGCATTCCTACCAACAGTGTAAGATGGTTCCCTTTTCTCCACACCCTCTCCAGCATTTATTGTTTGTAGACTTTTTGATAGCAGTCATTCTGACTGGCATGAGATAGTACCTCATTGTGGTTTTTAATCAACAGTTTCTTAAGGAGAAGTTTCCTCTCTTTTATCTCTATGGCCCTTTCTTCTCTATTGTAGTTGTGAGTCTTCATACTGTCAACAATTACAGCTGGAAAGCTGTGCATAATATTAGTGGTACAAGTATGTCTTAGAAAGGAGATGTCATAATTTTCTGAGGAGATATTAGATATAGAAATGAATCAGCATCATCACTTATTACAGTCTGTTGAGATGCTCAATGACAATTTCTAAGTTTTCTTCATATAATGAAACTCATTTGTCCTCTCAAAAACCAACATTCACTCTAAATTCAATTTTTCGTACTTAATTTGTTTCTGCTTTGTATAATCACTGGTTTCATAACATGATACTTTTGTTTTTTTTAATGGCAATTTTGTGGCATTTCTGCTCCAGTAAAGCTTATGTAATGTTTTTGAGATGACTTAGAAACTCAGTCACCACTTAGAACAGTGATGTTCTACACAAATACAACCAAGGTCACAGTCACTCCACTGCAAATTAATTTAGGGATATAATTTGCTTGTAATTTAAACTCTGCTTGTTTTCTAAAATACAAGTGTCTGAGGCAAAGCCTCTTTGACTTACAGATATTTTTACATAGCTATGTAAACCATTTATAAAACAAGGGACTTGATTTTTAATTCACTACTCATTTTCAAAATGTTAGTGGATGATTTCATTCAGTGATGGTTTTCTGTTTACAAGATTTTGCAGATTTGTAAGATATGTTAGTAGTTATAGTTCTGATACACACACATCAAAATCCACTGTGACTTTTCTAGCCAGAAATGTATTTACTTAGAGAAGTAAATAAAGAGCTCAACATTTCTTTGAGAAGTCTGAAGAAGCATACCCTGGCTGAGGGGCTCCCCAAGTAGCACTAGTGGTAAAGAATCCTCATGCAATGCAGGAGACCCAGGGTCCATCCCTGGGTCTGGAAGATCCCCTGGAGGAGGGCATGGCCACCCATTCCAGTATTCTTGCCTGGAGAATCCCATGGACAGGGAGCCTGGCAGGCTACAGTCCATAGGGCTGCAGAGAATCAGACATGACTGAAGAGACTTGGCATGCACACAAGCTCTGACTGAGCTACATCCAGAACCACAGTGTAGGACCAGGCTGGCTACTAAAGGAGCTGCTGCCTCTGCTGAGGGCATAAAGCTGCTACTCAGGCAGCTGCCGCCACAGTTACTGACACAGAACTCGCTGACTTGGCCAGCCTCAGTGCAGCAAAAATAGGTGTCCTGCATCTTGCTTTCCTTGCTTCATGTAAATCCATCCCAGGTGAGTGCTTTGCTTTCAGAGTGACTCAGCTCTGAATCAAGGTCTTGCTGAAGGATACCTGATTGGTGGCAGTTGAATAACATGCAGAATGATAGCTGCAAGGAGATTGGGAAGTACAGTTTTCCAGCTTGCCTACTTTGCTGTGCTGGAAGGTTAGAACAGGTACTGGACCAGCAAACAAACCCACCATCTCTCACAGGAATGTGAGGAGAGGTCCATGCACTCATATCTGTGTCTTCCCATCCAACAAGTCAAATGCTGTGCTTACAGAATCACCTATACCAGCAGAGAATTTTCTCCTATTATTTAAGGACCTGAACAGACAGTTGCTTCCTAAGATGTGTACAACTCCTGCTTTAAATCTTGCTTATAGTGGAGTGGGGTTTTCTGTTCTCTCTGAATAGCACTTGGGGTTCTCTAAGGAAGTTGCTTTAATATTATCAGTTTTTAAATTATTTTTTTTGGCTGTGCTGGGTCTTAGTTGTGGCAAGTGGAATCTTTAGCTGTGGCATGTGGGATCTTAGTTCCCTGATCAGGGATTGAACCCAGGCCTCCTACATTGGAACCCCTGAGTCTTAGCCATTCTATCACTAAGGAAGTCCTCTGAAGTTGCTTTAGAGATGGACAGTTGGGCATGGATGATGGGGACCCTGAGATAATATACTGGAGGCTAATGGACTGAGGTTTTAAAACAATTATCTGAGGAGAATGGTATGGTCCATCCTACACCATAGGCATTTGGCATTCTTTAGATCTCAGTTCTCCCTGCTATGATTTTGCATACAAAAGAAAAATTATTGTTTGAGTGTTTTTCAAATTTGTATCCTTAAATCTCTACCTCCCCACAGGGGAAGCATGGTGGTGCTTCGTCTCATTTGTAGCTCACTGACTCTTCAACTTTGCCCTCCCCTCTAACGTGTGAAAACGTTAGAAAGGCATTTCCTCTGTTTCTAAGGGTGTTGAAGTCTTAATCCCTTGAGGAAGGCCTTGCTGTGCCTTATTTGTTGTCTTTAATGTTGAAGAGTTTTGGCAACTTATTTAAATTCCCTTGCTACCAATTTCTACTCGGTAGCAGTGGAAATGCCCTGGAAATAAGTTTGGTCACTGGGGGGCAGTTCAGAGAAATGAGTATAATTTCTATGCTACCAAGAGACCCATAGTAAATATAACTATTAAACATTATGATGAATTCGATAAAGTATCTAGGAAATTTGGAGCCTAAAATACTGTATTTTTCTTGGATTCCATTTCTGGGTCTAAAAATTTTACATAACTAAAAATACAAATCACCGTGCTGGTTTTGGCAGATTTATCTCCAGCCGTGTTGATATAAGAAACATGTATCCAACTGAGTTTCACAAATAGACTTGAAGTAATTTAGTTTGGAGCACAACATTCCATTTAACCAAGAGCGCTGCTGTGAAGGGAAGATGTTACCCGTTTTCCAAGTGTTCTCCTGCTGACATTTACACTCTTGTATCTGTGAGCCCAGTGATGCCTTTACAGCCCAGCTGCAGATATCAGAACTGACTTTCCAAATACGCTTGATTATTCAAGTAGAATTATGTGTTCAACTATAATTCCTTTCATTGTGTAATCTGTAGAAAAAAATGTGGCACATGAATGCATGGAGTGGCATATTATTTGAAAAGAAATGTGCACCAGAAGGACTGAAAGAGTATGACGTATATTAGAGTAAACCAAAGCCTAATTCAGATTTTGTTTTCAAATAATATCCTTCATACATTTTCTTGTAAATGACATGTTCAAAAGGAACTCATGCATATTTGTATCTTTAGCAACTTGATCGTGTGTTATCCTCTGGCAGATTGGTTTCTTTTTTTTTTTTTGAAAGAATCATTTTTGAGATGTCAGTTATTTCAAAATTTTCTCACCACTTATTGAACTCATCACTTTTATGAGATAGGGAATAAAGAATTTTCTTGTCTCCAAAGGCTACGTACTTCATTTCGGTTTAGAGTGATTATTTGGAATGTCTCTTCTATAGGTGGCTGAGATAAATTCCAGGACTCTGACATTTGCTTTTTCTCTCTCTATTATGTGGGTGGCAAAAGCATACTCAGAATATAAGCCCAAAGACTAAAATCAATTTCCAGTTATAAGTGATTGTATGTTCAAATTAAGTAATTTGATTCATTTCCACATCCCCTCTGCTAATGTTTGAAAGAAGCTGTGTATCATGTTTATTAGTTGAATATTATGTGTTTCTAAATATTTGTGCCTTTTAAATAATGTTTAATGGAACTTGAAGACATTAAGGGGTTTTTCTTCACAGGTGCCACAATTTATTACAAAGCTATAATAATTAAAACTGTGGTGTTGGCAGAAATTTAAATAACTAGAACAATAGAAAAGAAGAAAGTGCTGAAACACATCCATGTGAATAGGGAAGATTTTTTGTTAAAAGACATAGATGGCTTTGCTAATCAGTGGGAGAAAGATAGACTATTCAAAACCTGTGTAGGATAATTATCCATGTGGAAAAATCAGCTTGCATACCCTTTTCACATGATAATAAACACAGGCCAGGCAGATGTAAGTGTGGAGGGTAAACTTTAAATCTTAGGTAGAAAATATAGAATTCCTGTATAACCCTAGGATAGGGAAGGATTACTTAAGGAAACAAAGATTCACATCATTAAAGAAATGAATGATAAATTTAACTCTGTTAAAATGAAGAATTTCTTTTCATTATAAAAACACCACGAAGAAAGTAGAAATCAAAAAATTGAGAAAAAAGCATTTGCAAAGGAAAAAAATTGAAAAGAATTATATATGCAGAATATACAAAGTATCTGTCAAGTCAGTTATATAGAAACAGGCAGAAGACCCTAACGGGCATTTTATAGAAGGCTTAAAATGACCTGTAAATACAAAAGGATGCCTAGTCTCATTACTAATAGGGAAATGCTAATTAAAAACACAATGTGGTAAGCCTTAAAACTATTGGAATTGTTTTTAAAAATGAATGTATGGATGCTATTTTGGGCACTAGAGTAGAAATAGATTAAAAGCATTGTTAAATTCATAACAGCTTTTTACTTTTCAGTGGCTCTTGAAAAGTACAATTATAATCATTCAAGTAATAAATTAATATTTTTTACTCCAAGAACTGTTTCTCATAGTCAACAAGACAATGTCCTAGGCTGATTTCTAGTCCAGCTTATTGCAGATAAAGAAAGTATGGTTCAATAAATTGGTTCAAGTTGTACCCAGGTCTTCTTAATCCTAGCCTGGCTGAGAGTTTTATTGCTGCAGAATAAAATCCTAACTTTTCTGTGTTCTTGGAAAGACTGTGTAATCTCTCCAACTGGTGTTTCCACTTTTAGCATCCACTAATTTTATACTCCATCTCTGAATTTAGCACAGCTAGTCTCTCCTTAATTTTTTCAATGTAACTTCTGTATTTCTCTTGGGTTCTTCTGTCATACTATACAATTCCAGTTGCCATTTAGGATACAATTTGACCTCTCTATCACCTGCCTGAACCTCCCCACCCAACTTAGTTTTTCCTATCTCTGAACTCTCATAAGCATTTCTACATCATTCTAAAGGCAGTAGTCATGTGATATTGTACATGGGGCATTGCTTTCATAAATTTTTCAGCTTTTCATTGAGTCCTTATTATGTTTATGTATTTATTATTTTTTGGCTGTGCTGCGTCTTCATTGCTGTGCTTGGGCTTTCTCTAGCTGTGGTGAGCAGGAACTACTCTCGTTGCAGTTTGCGGGCTTCTCATTGCAGTGATTTCCACTGTTGCAGAGCATGGGCTCTAGGGCATGTGGGCTTAGAGTTGTTGGCAGCACTCGGGTTCAATAGTTGCAGGGTGTGGTTCTAGAACTCAGGCTCAGTAGTTGTGGCACATGGGTTTATTTGCTCTGTGGCATGTGGAATCTTCCTGGACCAGGGATCAAACCATGTCGCCTGCCATTGGCAGGCGGACTCATATCCACTGTGCTACTGGGGAAGTTCAAGTCCTTATGTTTTAAATACTGAGAAGTCATTGGTGCTTAAGAATCACATGGTCTCCTGTTTTGGAGATTTGATAACCCAGTACATTTTATTTTTCTAAAAATTTCCTCTTTCCTCTAAGTTTTTGCAAGTGCCTCATGGGGTGAAACTTGATCTCTATCCTAGAATAGTTTCTGCCACTGAGAAAGCTCAAGAAATAGGTGTCAAATTATATTCTTCAGAAAAGAAATAGGTTTTTTTCTCTCCAGCACCTATTTTATTTTTCCTTGACGATTTCTTGATTTTATTAGTTTAATGTTGCTTTCAATGAGTGAAAACTTTTTGGTGGTTCAGTGGAAACTGTAGCATTGATTTTAGTACATTGGAACTATTTTTAATTACCGAACAGTCCTAACCTTTGTTATTGCAATGGGGAAAAAAAAAAACCCAAAAAGATGAGCCATGAATAGTGCTTTATATCAAACAAAAGCAAAATCTAATGGTAGGAAGAGGGAAGTGGTACCTTCTTGCCATGCAATGACCCTAAAAATGAAGCAAAGTAATAGAAGCAGAGTCATCTTAATGAGAAGGCTTTATTGGAATGGCCCTTTGAATGATAAGCAGTCATTTTAATGACCATGCAAGCTCTGTATTCAGTGGCATATACAATTGTGTAGTTAATGAGAATACTCAGGAACTTTCGTTTTTAAAAAACCTGTGGTAACAGATAAAAGCTTCATTTTGGTTTCTGTCTGTTCTGAGGTTTATTATATATTTTGTAGTGCAAAAGTATTTGAAGTTTTTCCAGAGAATGCTATTTGCTCCAGCATCGAAAGATGCTGGAATGTGCTTATTGGTGATGGTCTCTGGTAACTGATAATTGAATTATTACAAAAATAAGCAATGTGGCCCAGAACAGTTTCTTCCGTTTTACCATGTTATAGTCACTGAAGGGAAAGTTACTGACTTTGCATGTAGTCCAACAAAGGTAACCTTAGCTTTAGGTGGCAAGAGGACAGATGTCTGGATGGTATCATTTTATTAAACACAAGAAAGTCTTTCTGTCACTGAAGCATTTCCCCTCACTTGCAGAAACCTGGAGGATTTATTTATTTATTCATTTATTAAACAGTTGCATTCAAGCTATCATTAAGCATTTATGTAGGAAAGGCTTAAAATGTGGGTTCCTTCAAGGAGGGTGCCATATGTTGAAAAGAGAGGTAGTGATCTTTGATTCTGCAGAAGTTTGTCCTGAGTCTTAATCAGAGATTAAGTCATAATCAGAGTCTTAATCAGAGATCACTTGATTGTGAAGCACCTAATTTTCTCTAACTAGTTTTATAAAAATAAGAGAGTATTAGGAAAGATCGGGCAATCTCTTGTAGAACTCAGTGATGGGAGTAAATTTGGAATTTGCTTGCTATGGCAGTTTCATGGAGAACATTTATAATCAGTGCAGAGGTAAAATAATGGGATTTATTGTGGCCTATGGGCTAGAATTTCGTCTCCAGCCCTTGTATGGACTTGAGGGAGAACATGTATCCAGTTTGCCTGGGAGAGACCTCAATTTTGTCTTTTATCCTTGCGGAATTACATTCGTCTCTTCTTTTGCTCTCAAAGATTCCTGGTTTAGTAGGTGCTGGTGGATTCTCTAAAGCATCATGTGGGCTCCCCAGGTGAATCAGTGGTCAATCATTTGCCTGCAGTGCAGGAGGCATTGGTTTGATCCCTGGATCAGGAAGATCCCCTGGAGTAGAAAGTGGCAACCTGCCCAGTATTCTTGCCTGGAGAATTCTATGGACAGAGGGGCCTGGTGGGCTATAGTCTGTGGGCATCGCAGAGTTGGACATGACAGGGCAACTGAGCACACATGCAAAGCATCATGAAGATTCTAACTTTAGAACTTGTGAATGTTACCTTCTAAGGAAAAAGGGTCTTTATAGGTGTACATTATACAGCCTTTTGATAGGAAGAGGCTATTCTGGACTATTTCAGTTTGCCCCACAGGCAATCACAAGTCTCCTCAAAAGAGAGGCAGAGGGCTACTTGGCAAAACAGAGATGGGCATCAGTGTGTCACGTAGCCACAAACCAAGGAATACTGGGGGCCACCCGAAGCTGGACGAGGCAAGAAGCCGACACTCCTCTAGAGTCTCTGGAGGGAAGGTGGCCTTGCTGCTGCCATGATTTTGGTCCAGCGATGCTGATTTCAGATTTCTGACCTCTAAAACTGTGGGAAAATATATTTCTGTTGTATTCAGCCACCAAGTTTGCAGTAATTTGGCAGCCCGAAGGAACTAATTCACTTGGCTTGGAAGGCAAGTTGTGTGGTTACTCCACTTTCCCAGAGCTTCAAGGTTACCTGTTCTCACCCCTTACTTGCAGGCTGCCTGGTCATGCCTCTCTGGATCTCTTTGTTCTTCCTTCTCTTAGAGGAACAGACTTTCTTTACTTCATTTGCCAACCTTCCTAAAAGGTTTTCTGGCTTCAAATATACTCAAATCTGAGAGGTCTAGTCTCTGAGTCTAGTTGACCCATTTTTCTGAGTGTGCCAGTTCTAATTTCCTAGGGAAGAAAGTGAGATTGGCTCAAATCTGTTTCCACATTAGTTCTTTGTGTGTTAGTTTTTTTTTTTTTTCCTTTAAATCCAATCAACAGTGATGAATGGTGGGGAGAAGTCACATAATAATAAAAACACACTTGAGATCAAGGCCGGTTTCTTAGAAGATTTGTATTTGTGGTGGGTAGCTTAAATGAGGGCCTCCCAGTGGTGCTAGTCTTAAAGAACATGCCTGCCAATGCAGGAGACATAAGAGACGTGGGTTCGATCCCTGGGTAGGAAAGATCCCCTGGAGTAGGAAATGGCAACCTGCTCCAGTAAGCCAGGGCAAAGAAAACTCCTTCAAAAGTATCCATTTGTTAAAAATTAACCCGGTAATATTAGGCTTTCCAATGCTCCTGATGGAGAAGGCAATGGCACCCCACTCCAGTATTCTTGCCCGGAAAATCCCATGGATGGAGGAGCCTGGTGGGCTGCAGTCCATAGGGTCGCTAAGAGTCGGACACGACTGAGTGACTTCACTTTCACTTTTCACTTTCATGCATTGGAGAAGGAAATGGCAACCCACTCCAGTGTTCTTGCCTGGAGAATCCCAGGGACGGGGGAGCCTGGTGGGCTGCCGTCTATGGGGTCGCACAGAGTCGGACATGACTGATGTGGCTTAGCAGCAGCAGCAGCAGCAATGCTCCTGATTATGTATTGCTATAATCAGGAGGAGTTTTTAGATCAAAAAGAAAGGTTTTAATTTGAAATTCCTTGATGATGTTTTTCCTTACATATTTCATGTCTGAAGTTTTCTTAGTTGAAGTTCAGAAAACACTAATTTTCTTGAAATCTTTGAATATCAAATTAATCATATAATCTTCCTTTCATAAAATGAAAAATAATTTCTTTGAGATTTTTATTGGTCTGTTTGCATTCCATTATGCTGTCATTAACTCACTGGATAGTATAATCGATTGAGAAATGTATTGGAGAGAACTGTTAACTTTGGAAGTTCCTAAACTATGTTTCCTTTGCGACAATATAGATATCAACTTCTTTTACTAGTAAGTATTCAATAAATGGGCTTCCCAGGTGACTCAGTGATAAAGAATCTGCCTGCCAACTCAGGAGATGTGGGTTCGGTCCCTGGGTCAGACAGATCCCCTGGAGAAGGAAATGGCAACCCACTCCAGTATTCTTGCCTGGAAAATCCCATGGACAGAGGTGGATTACCGTCCATGGGGTTGCCAAGAATCAAACATGACTTAGGAATTAAAGAGCATCATCATCAGCAGCAGCAGTTCAATAAATGGAACCTACTCCTGTTCAGCTCCTCCTCTTACCTTTCCAGAGAGGTCCCATGAGCTGAGGGAATATACATGTGTCACCCCATTTTGCCCTGGACGCAGCCAGCATGGTAGCCTATTGCATCACTTTGTGTCTTATCGTTCCTTGTCTTCCTTCTCTTTTTTCTTTTATTCTCGCCATTGTAGATCTATGCCTCCTAAATAAAGTATTAACATTTTATTCTTGCCTCAGAGGACCCAGAATTTCTTAAAAACCCAGGCCAAGACCATACCCAATACCTTTCTTGTGATTGAAGAAGAAATCACAGTCTTTTGACTTCAAGTTATAGTTCATTATGTGTATCTTCTTTTGGTATATCTTTCTGATATGTAAGAATCCAATGGTGGATTTTCATGCTCTAAGTTAGTGACTGGGAAAATCAAACACATAATCTAAATCTCTTAGTATACCTAATCAGATTCTATATCATATGCTGTCAGACCAAAAGAAAAAAGCAAGCAAGAAAGCAGCAGCAGTAATAACAAATGTTCTAGCCTAGGTTAATAGTGGTTTGAATTTTAATAGATAAGGGACTCAGGAACTGAGAAAAATACATCCAAGAAAGTATATAGGGTTATTTATAAAAATGGGATAAACCCATTATATTTTCATACTAAGACAAATTTTATATACTCTTAGAGCCTTTATGTTTCTTTGTGTGGAAATGCTCCTGCGGACCTGTATGTGTGCCCAGTCATGTCCAATTCTTTGTGACCCCATGGACTGTAGCCTGCCAGGCACCTCTGTCCATGCGATTCTCTAGGCAAGAATACCGGAGTGGGTTGCCATTTCTTCCTCTAGAGGATTTTCTAGACCCAGGGACTGAACCCATGTCTCCAGGATTTGGCAAGTGGCTTATTTAACACTGAGTCACTTGGGAAGCTCTTGTATGGAACTACGTGTACTTTTAAACTTACTTTGTAAAATCTCTTGAAATATTTCAAAGTACTGCAAAGCCTAGGCACATTTATAAGTAGAATGAAATCTTGGCTTTAAGCTGACAGGAGTTCTAACTGCATCGAAAAACAAATGCATTTCTTGTTTTCCTTGAGCCCTCATGACTTCAGGGTTGATGCAACTCTGAATAACTAGCAATTTTATTCTTGAGTTTAAGAGAGAATTCTCTATCCTTATAGTTGTTGAAGGTAACCTTGCTGTAGCAAGAAAAGAAGATAACAATAACTAATTTGCTATCCAAACCCCACATAATTACTTTTTTTTTTGGCCATGCTATGTGGCTTCTGGGTTCTCAATTCCCCAACCAGGGATTGAACCTGGACCATGGTAGTGGAAACCCAGAATCCTAACCACTAGACCACCAGGGAACTCCTAAAGAAAGTGAAAGTGAAGTCGCTCAGTCGTGTCCAACTCTTTGCGACCCCACGGACTATAGCCCACCAGGCTCCTCCATCCATGGGATTCTCCAGCCAAGAATACTGGAGTGGGTTGCCTTTTCCTTCTCCAGGGGATCTTCCCGACCCAGGGATCAAACCCAGGTCTCCCGCATTGTGGGCAGATGCTTTAACCTCTCAGCCACCAGGGAAGTCCTAAACCCCACATAATTAATAATCCACATATATAGAAGGAGCTTCCCAGGTAGCACTAGTGGTGAAGAATCTGCCTGCTTGTGCAGGAGACGTAAGAGACGCCAGTTCTATCCCTGGGTTGGGAAGATCCCCTGAAGAAGGAAACAGCAACCCACTCCAATATTCTTGTGTGGTAAATCCCATTGACAGAGGAGCTTGGTGGGCTACATTCCATGGTGTTGTAAAGAATCAGACATGACTGAAGCAAATTAGCATGTATATAGAAGAATTGTGTGAAAATGAGTATTATAACATGAATACTCTGTCAACTAAGACCTAAGGAGGAAAGTTAATGCCAGTCTTTCCATTGTGAGCAGTGTGACAGTGCTCCGGGTCTGATTATGAAATGACAGCTAAACTGAGGGTTTTGTATGCTCAATTTTAAAGCTTTATTGTCTAAAATGTTAGTGTGCGTGCTGAGGAAGTTTAGTGTTTTGAATGGTTGATTCTCAGATACTAAATTAGTATCTGCGAGGTGCCTAGAAACTCAGTCTTTCTTGAACACTGCCAGTGTTCTCTGTTTGAAACTCTAGTAAATTGTATTGGGTGTCATGCTATTCCAACTGGAAATCCATGACATCCATCTGGGGTGAAGAAGGTTAGCATTTGAGGACAGACTTCAGCTTTGCTTGCTGCTGAGTATGCTTTAGGTAAATTTATACAAAACTGTGGGGAATGTGATCTATATCATCATATACAAGAAAATTTATTAGCGATGCAATACTGAATGTTTATATGTGCTGTTCACCTTCACATTGACTACTTTGTCACTTTCTTTGTACATATGTATCTTATCATTACTAGTTTCTTCCTGTGCTTTATTAGCTTTATTCCTTATTCTTTTTTTTTGATTAAAAATATTTATTTATTTGGCTGTACCAGTTCTTAGTTGCAGCATGCAGGTTCTTTGATCTTCATTACAGCATATGACCTGCCTCTTGAGAAACCTGTATGCTGGTCAGGAAGCAACAGTTAGAACTGGACATGGAACAACAGAATGGTTCCAAATAGGAAAAGGAGTACATCAAGGCTGTATATTGTCACCCTGCTTATTTAACTTATATACAGAGTATATCATGAGAAAAGCTGGCTGGAGAAAGCACAAGCTGGGATCAAGATTGCCGGGAGAAATATCAGTAACCTCAGATATGTAGATGACACCACCCTTATGGCAGAAAGTGAAGAAGAACTAAAGAACCTCTTGATGAAAGTGAAAGAGGAGAGTGAAAAAGTTGGCTTAAAGCTCAACATTCAGAAAGATCATGGCATCTGGTCCCATCATTTCATGGCAAATAGATGGGGAAACAGTGGCTGACTTTATTTTGGTGGGCTCCAAAATCACTACAGATGGTGACTGCAGCCATGAAATTAAAAGACACTTACTCCTTGGAAGGAAAGTTATGACCAACCTAGACAGCATATTAAAAAGCAGAGACATTACTTTGCCAACAAAGGTTCGTCTAGTCAAGGCTATGGTTTTTCCACTGGTCATGAATGGATGTGAGAGTTGGGCTATAAAGAAAGCTGAGCGCTGAAGATTTGATGCTTTTGAACTGTGTTGTTGGAGAAGAATGTTGAGAGTCCCTTGGACTGCAAGGAGATGCAGCCAGTCCATCCTAGAGGAGATCAGTCCTGGATGTTCCTTGGAAGGACTGATGCTGAAGCTGAAACTTCAGTACTTTGGTCACCTGATGTGAAGAACTGACTTATTTGAAGAGACCCTGATGCTGGGAAAGATTGCAGGAGGAGAAGGGGATGACAGAGGATGAGATGGTTGGGTAGCATCACTGACTCAATGGACATGAGTTTGAGCGAGCTCCAGGAGTTGGTTAAGGACAGGGAAGCCTGGTGTGCTGAGTCCACGGGGTCGCAGAGAGTTGAACATGACTGAGCGACTGAACTGGACTGAAGCCTTAGTTGCTCTGTGGCATGTGGAATCTTCCTGGGCTACAGATTGAACCCATTTCCTTACATTGACAGGTGGATTCTTATCCCCTGTAACACCAGGGTAGTCCAAGAGTGTTTGGCAATAGTCAGTGACTTGTTTAATTGCAGTGTAGCATAATTGTGGGAGGTAAAACTGGATATGTGGTTGATATCAGAGGATGAAATATTACAAACTCAAGACTAGTCAGTAAAAGAAAAATTAAAAGAATTATAATTCACAAGATAATAATGAGAATAAAATAGCATCCTAAAATTACTCACTTAATTCAAAAGAATACATGAAAAGAGGAAAAAGAATTAAAAAAAAGCAAAAATCAAAAACAAATGGTAAGAGTGAGTTTAGACTCTGATGTCAGTAATCGCAATGGATGTAAATGCTTTAAATGATTCAATTAAAAAGCTTTAATTGGCTGACTGGTTAAAAAAAATAAGACTTAATTATATGAATTCTATAAGAACTGAATTGAAAAATAATAGATTAAAAGTAAAGGACTATGAAAAATATATCATATAAATCCTAATGATAAGAAAACTGAAATGACAGTATAAACATCAAAGTAAATTTCTAAATATGAAATATTATCAATGAAAAAGAAGAACAGTTTACACTAATAAAGTGTTCAATTCATGAATAAGATGCAGACATCTTAAATACGTATTCATTTAATGACTGTGTCAAAATAAATGAAACAAAAACTTGTAGAACTGAAGGAAAAGACAAATCCACAGTGATAGTTGGCAATTTCAGCACACCTCTCTCCTAGTTGATAGAAGAATGAAAATTGGTAAAGACATACAGGATTTGTACAATGCTTTCAATGAAAATGACCTACCTGATACTTATTGAATATGCCACCCCACAACAGAATACATATTTTTCAAAAGTGTATGTGGATGTTTGTTGGACCATTAAAACCAGTCTCAATTTCAGAGAATTGAAATCATACAAAGTAGGCTGTCTAATCTCAGTGGGATTAAATTAGAAACAAATAACAGTAAAACATAATTAAAGTTCAGAAATGAAATAGTATATTTCTAAATAACCCTTGGTCAAAGGAAAAAGAATAATAGGAAAAATTTGACAATATTTTAAACAGAATGAAAATGAAGCATAGTAAAATCTATATAATGCGGTTAATATAGTGGTTGCAGTGTTTAAAGTGTTGTTTATCCCGGGAAAGTCTCTGAATTTATGTTAAAAATATCAGTCATTGTAATTCGTCATATTAACATGTTAAAGAAGAAAATCCATACAATCAATTTAACAGATGCCAGGACAAAGGTATTAATATTTGACAATTTGGTAAACACTAAGGAAAAATGCATGGGCTTCCCTTGTGGCTCAGCTGGTAAAGAATCCACCTGCAATGCGGGAGACCTGGGTTTGATCCCTGGTTGGGAAGAACTCTGGAGAAGGGAAAGGCTACCCACTCCAGTACTCTGGCCTGGGGAATTCCGTGGATTGTATAGTCCATGGTGTCACAAAGAATCTGACACAGCTGAGTGACTTTCACTTTCACATGAAAAATGCACAGTTGAAGAGACTTCTCTAAACCTGATAAAGGGCTGACATTATTATTAATGGTGAAAGATCAAATGCTTTTACGGTCTTTTTTTACACTTTTATGATCAGGAATGAAGCATGATTGCCTGATTTCATCATGTCTATTCATGTTCTATGAGAGGTCCTAGTCAGTGAATAAGGCAAGAGAAAGAAAGAAAACACATTGAGATTGGAAAGGAGAAAGTAAATTTGCCTTTATTAAAGGATAACATCATGTATGTTGAAAATCCTAAGTGATTTACAAAAAAGCAAGGTCACAGAATATAAGGTTAATATACAAAAAATGTATTTTTGTATAATGACCATGATCTATTTGAAAATGAAAAAGAAAAAAAAAAGTTTGCATTAACATTCAAAACATAAAAATATTTGGGGAAATTTTAACAAAAATGTGTAAAAGACCCATACATTGAAAACCAAAAGTATTGTTAACATATTCAAGAAATTGTTAATATATTGTTAACAATTTCAAGAGGATAAATAAATGGTAATTTATATTGGATTCATGACTCAGTATTGCTATCAATTCTGCCTGAATCAATCTATAGCTCGCTGCAATTTTTACTAGTTGCTCATCAAGTTTATTTTCAGAATTTTACCAAATTCTTTCTAAAATTTATGTGATAATTCAAAGAATGTCTAGTAGCCAAAAACAATTCTGAAAAAGAACAAAGCTGTAGAACTTACCCTGCCTGATTTCAAAGATTTCTGTAATTCTACAATAACCACTGCCATGTAGTACTGGCTTTCAGTGAGGCATAAAGATTAGTGGAACAGACTAGCCTTGAGAAATGGACCACAAATATATGGCCAATTAATTTTTAACAAGGGTGCCAAAACAATCCAATGAGAAAGCAAAGTATTTTCAATGAATGTTGTTGGAACAACTGGATATCCAAAAAATTAAACCCAATTCTTAGCTTATACAAATTAACTTGAAATGCACTATAGAAAGAAATGTAAAAACAGAAACTCTAAAACTTCTAGAAGAAAACATAAGAGAAATCTTTCTGACCTTGGGTAAGCTATTTCTTAAATAGAATACAAAAGGCACAAATCATAAAAAAATCTTCAAATTGAAATTCATCAAATTGAAGATTTATATAAGGGCCAGGTGTTAAAATATTTTAGGCTCTATAAGCCTCACTGTCTCATTGCAACATTTCATATCTGCCATTGTAATACAGTAGAAGCCATAGAAGTTTTGTAATGGGCAGGGGTGGTTGTGTTTCAGTAAACCTTTATTTATCAAAAAAGACAGGCAGTGTACAGGGTTAATGGGTTGCAGTAAGCTAACACTTGCTCTAATTTGACAAAAACTCCATCTCAAGGCTCAGCAAGATGATTTCCTCAAAATAATAAAATGACTTAAAGGTAGAAGTAGGACCAAATCCCAGCTTCTTCCTAGTTCATCCTGTCATCCCTTTTATTAATAAAGTTGAAAGTAAGATTCTCTTCAGCAAATAACTAAGCAGCAATGTAAACTGTATACACTCCAACACTGACTCAGAGTTTTTTCTTATATTTAATACTTTAATACCTCTCTCTTCTTAAATGGAGGAAATTAAAAATAAGCAATTTTGTATTTTTTCCCTTATATTATTTGAAAGCCTACCCTCATTGAGGCATCATTTGCAAGATTTGAAAAGTGACTGTATATTCATGTGAACATTTTATTTGTCTATTAACAGATAGAATCATGGCCGTTATTCACATTTTGACATGATTATTGCAGAGAAAATCACCCATTAAGTTATTACATGAAAGGGAACATGACAGGCATGCGTCACAGGATCTTTTTTTGTAAAAATGAAGACTTCAAAGAGAAAAAATAGAGATTAAATATACCTTTGCTTTGTGTCACTTAAAAAAAAAGCCTGCTGTGTTCAAGTGAAGCAGAAATGCATGCGTGAACTGCTGTACTGTAGTTTTAGGAAGGGAAATTTCTGCTTATTGAGACTAGAATAAACTAGATACTATGTGAGGGGTTTTATTTATATTTTAACATCTTTTCCTCATAGCATTACTTGCAGGTGAGTCTAATTGTCTTTATTATATGCATGAAGAAGCTGATATTCCAGGAAATTCAGTAATTTAATAGAGTTTGATAAAACTGGGAAAGATGTGGACCCATCAACTAAAACCCAGATCTCTTAGACCATACAATTTGTGATTTGAAGTTTGTGCATCTGGGAATGAAAATGAAAAAAACTGGGAGAGTTTTAGAGAGATCCATTTTGAAATATGCTCACAATGTTAAACAATGAATCCAAAATACGTAGTTATACCACAAACACTTGCAATGCCCTTTATTTCACATTATAGAGAATTTCAGAGAGCCTCAGTATGCTATGAGTTCTTTTATGTTTGTATTCAAGGGGAGGGGAGAAAAAAGTAATTACAATAGCAAGTGTAATTTTAAGACATATGTGCACTGAACCATTCTTCACTTGGATAAAACATCAATACAGGCAATCATTAGGATCCTGTGAAAGTTGAGAGAAATGATCTGAAGTAACCTCTTTCCCTTATTGGTATAGACTGAAATAATGAAAACTGAGGAGCCTTGTAGCCTTGGCAACAATTAAATTGTTCCACTGGAGGCATATGGATTTTGGTGGTTCTTATTATTAAGTTAGAAAAGCTCATGAGATCTTTGCTGGGGCCGAGAGAGTGGGATTATGTGATTATTCCTGTTAGGCTGACCCTTACTTAAAATCCCCATTAATGTCCTGGCAAAATTCTTGACAAAATCAGTTTACTCTTCAGGTTTTAGCATCTCTTTGGGACTATTATAGGCATAACTTAAACTCAAGAAAAAAAAACAAGCAAATAGTTTTCCAGTTTGTAAATAAGGTTTGTAAGTAAAGATGGTAGGGATGGAATTTTTTTTTAACTGGAGTTTAGTTGCTTTACAACGTTGTGTTAGTTTCTACTATAGAGCAAAATGCATCAGCTCTACCTATACACGTATCCCCTCTTTGTCACCACAGAGTATTGAGTAGAGTTCTCTGTGCCATGTAGTTCAGTCACTCAGTCGTGTCCGTCTCTAACCCCATGGACTGCAGCACACCAGGCCTCCCTGTCCATTGCCAACTCCCGGAGTTTACTCAAACTCATGTCCATTGAGTCGGCGATGCCATCCAACCATCTCATCCTGTCGTCCCCTTCTCCTCCTGTCTTCAATCTTTCCCAGCATCAGGGTCTTTTCCCATGAATCAGTCTTTGCATCAGGTGGCCAAAAAATTGGAGTTTCAGCTTCAGCATGTGCTATGTAGTAGGTTCTCATTAGTTATCTGTTTTATACATGCTGCTGCTGCTAAGTCACTTCAGTCTTGTCCGACTCTGTGTGACCCCATAGACGGCAGCTCACCAGGTTCCCCCGTCCCTGGGATTCTCCAGGCAAGAACACTGGAGTGGGTTGCCATTTCCTTCTCCAGCACGTGAAAGTGAAGCCGCTCAGTCGTGTCCGACTCTTAGCGACCTCATGGACCGCAGCCTACCCGGCTCCCCCTGTCCATGGGATTTTCCGGGCAAGAATACTGGAGTGGGGTGCCATTGCCTTCAGTGTACATATGTCAACCCCAGTCTCCCAGTTCATCCCACCTCCTCTTTCCCCACGTGGTGCCCATACTTTTGTTCTCTATGTCTGTTATCTCTACTGCTTTGCAGATAGGTTCATCTGTACCATTTTTCTGGTTTCCACATATATGTGTTGATACATGATATTTGTTTTTCTCTTTGTGACTTCACTCTGTATGAGTCTTTAGGCCCATTAGGGATGGAATTTGTAATTATACTTCTGCAGGAAGTCTGACAGTAAGGCTTTTTGCTGGGAAGTTTAGGGCAAAGATAAGATGAAATTGACAATGCCATGAGCCTTGCAGTTGGTTTTCCCAGACGAAACAATGCAAAGCTGTCAAATGGATGACAGTTTCTGAAGTCTGTACGACCAACTTTCCCTAAGTTCTGACAGATGGAGCATTGCAGAGGCCTTGTGGTGCAAGAATTCGCAAATTTCCACTATAATTTCATTTCCTTTTAAAAAACTTTGGCAGCTGAAGTTGCAGCAGCCGACCACTAACTGCTATTCTGAGAGAGCGTCAGTACTGATCTCTGGCAGGCAGGATAGTAGGCTCTTTATGGAGAAGGACTGAGTGGCACTCAGGCTCACAGGCTTGACTGAGGGGTGTAGAGAAGAGGGTTCTGTGCTGATTTCCATGAGGGTCCATGGATCCTTGATTTATATCTTCAAGGAAGCAGCCTGGTGTAGACAGACAGCTCCTGGATCTGAGTCTTAGTTTTACCGCTGACAGCCATGTGACCTCGATCTGCTTTTTGACTTCTTCAAACCTATTTCCTTGTTTGTCCTAAAAGCCTAATGTATAGGATTGTCATGAAAATTAAGACTAGCATATGTAAAACATCTATTCTAGGGCTCAGCATAGATTAGATCCCAATAAAGGCTCTAAATATTTAATCAAATGAAATTTCTGTCACATTTTTTGTTTTCAGCAATTCAACTTCCCAGATACTGAACCAAGGGGCATATTGCATGGTCCTGGAAATTAGAGGATATAACAAGAGCTCATCTCAGCTCTCGGTGAGTACATAGCCTGGTAGGGAAGAAAGAGAACTATAGAACTTCAGATGAAGTAAAATAGATAACACAATGAGAGGAGCCTTTTGGACTGAATGTCAATATAGAAACAATTTGATTTAAGCTCAAAAGAGGTTTCTGTGTATTAGGTGGGTAGGAGTGTCTTTTATCCCTTCTCATTTGAACACCTCTCAGTTTTTGGCTCTGTTAGAGTCCTACCAATCAATGAGCTATAGTTACAGTCCTCTTAAATTCCAATTGCTGAGGAGCAGCTACTCAGCCTGACAGATTGTTCACCTTTCACTCTGCCTAATGCCATGCTTCTGTACAGTTAAAGCAAGGATGCTTAATTAATAAATTCATGAGTCTTACTATATTAAACTTTCTTGGGTGAGTCATTATTTTTAATAAAAAAAACTTTGTTAGAGTGAGGACCATGAACCAGGGAACCAGGTAAAATGTTCTTGGAGCCCACAGGTACAATGAACATGTTAAAATATGCAGCTTGAGTCTTAGTGTGTTGAGTTGAAAAAACAGACATGATTTTGATTTACACTTTGATTAGAGGAGTTGAATACACCATTAATTTTCTAAATTTAATTTTACGTGGAGACCGTTAAGTTGTCGTGATTCGGAAGCCACGTAAGTATCCTTGGCTTTTATCAGAACACCTGGAGATCCAGACTCTCAAATAGCAAAACACTTTAGAGCAATATACAGATTGTCACTATTGGTCAGTGCCAGTGAAAGCAAGTAGGACTCACCTAATATGAATCCTTCATAGCTTTGGTATATCAGAAGCAACTTCAGTCACATGTGTGGCCTGATGGAGATGTTAAAGCTAAGCATATTCATTGCCTAAATCCATTCATGAAGTTTTCAGAGAGAGTATGTATGTGTGTGTATGTATGTGAATGTGTATGTGTGTGTGTATATATATAAAAGAAGTTCCTTTAGCTCTCTTGGCTATGCTCATTTTACAGTGGTAATAATAGCATTCCCATATTGGAGGGATTTGACAGCAGCAGTGCAGTGGGAACGGGTGATGGTGGCTGAGATATGAACTCTGAAATGGCATTTGCATGACTAGCACAGTCTCTTATTTATATTATGTGGTAATGAGACTGTTGGTGGGGAGCGTGTGATAAAGCTGCTCACCTTCCTCCAGGGCTTTTCAGTGAAGGTGCAGGCGTGGTGTGCTGCCCTGAGCAATAGCAAATGAGCAGTCAGGGTTAGGTGAATTCTCACCCACGTGACACATCGCCGCCTATCTGTGTCTGTATGTGCACATAAAGCCATGATGTTTGGAGACCGACTAAGAGTAGAACATCAGCTCTTCCACTTATAAATCCTGTAGAGTTTGTGAGTGAAACAAACTATTTATTGGGTACCAGGCAGTAGGGAGCAGGGGGAGAAAATGACATGGTTCTAGCTCTGCAGAGCTCATGCTTTCGGAGGAAGTAACTTATGTGAACATGCCATTTCTCTCATTGACAGTGAAATAAGCTAATAACTATTGGCTTACAGGGTTTTTCTGAAGGTGGAATAAAATCATATTTGCAAAATAACAAGTTCAGAGACCTGCCTATAGTGGACTTTCAAGGAATGTTAATTGTTTTGCCCATCAGGGCAATAATTCAGAAAAGGGAGAGTCTCATGGACTGGAGAAGTCAAAGAAGACTTAATGTGAGGTTGAATTTGATGAGGCATTGAGCATTTTTCTGTGTTTGGAGAAGGGGAGGGTACCAGCACAAGAAAGACCAGGTGCTGGGGTAAGGCAGAATAGGTCTGCAGGACAAGGAGGCTCTATCCCAGGTTGAGGGAGAAAGTGTGTTGGAGCAACTGGTCGAGAGGCAGGTTAGCCTGGATTTTGGAGTTCTCTGGGGTTTGGACAGAAGAATCCAGACTTTGTTTCATGGGTGTTTGAAAGCTATTATGGTTTCCCAAGCAGAAGGCTGGCATGATGAAAACAGCTTTACAAACTAGGTTTATAGCAGTGACTTCCCAGATGGCACAGTGGTAAAGTATCCGCTGGCCAGTGCAGAAGACGCAGGAGACGCAGGTTCGACCCCTGGGTCAGGAAGATCCCCTGGAGAAGGAAATGACAACCATTCCAGTATTCTTGCCAGGAAAACTCCATGGACAGTGGAGCCTGGCGAGCTACAGTCCATGGTGTTGCAAAGAGTCAGACATGACTGAGCACGCACACACATGTAGCAATGAGCTCATTAGTTCCAGAGAGACTCTGGAGCAAGGGAGGCCAGACTGGATGCTGAAACAAATAACTGAGGATCTTGACTTTAAAGAGCTATTTAGAATATCAAGTTTAATTTTTTTCTTAATTTAATCTTCATTTTGAGTCATAAATCCAGCACTAATAAAGAGAATCGAACATTTTTGCTCTCTCAGGGTGTTCTATGGAATCCTAGCAAATGGAATTTAATTTCTGCCTAGCCTGCTGTCTAATACCTTTTGAGACTCCCAAGTCATATTTCTGCTCCTCTCCACTTGATCTGACACAGTGACAACAGTATTTTTTAAAGCTGCTTTAGTTGCCTGGGGAAGAATGTAATTGACCTGGTGTTCAAATGCTTTCCAGTTTAAAAGACTGGGGAAGACAGAGGTTGCCAACGTGTCCATCTTGGTAAACAGGGAGAAAGAATCTTCATCATTTAAATGTTCACTCCTCTGTCAGAGTGTAGGACTATAATTACCAAAACTTACTTGGGTTATAAATTTGGAGAGTTCCCTTAAACTTGATAGACTCACAGAATTTGTAAACTTGTAGCTTTGACTTTTTTTCCGCCTTGTTAAAAGTTAAGCTGCTACTGCCAATCTAAGTGCCAGATCAGTTCACAGGAAAGTGCTTTTTCTTCAGGATTTTTAAGGCTGGAAATTGTCAGGTCAGCTATAAATGTCCTCTAAACTTGAATGGAACCATACCTGTCCATTTGTCTTCACTGTTGCTGGTCTGAAAGTGGTTGCCTTGATCTGGTTCTCTAATCAGGGGTTTGGTTAGGGCAGGAATGACTCCTGGAAAAGGAAAGCAGCTGAATATTAAAATTTTTTTTTTATTATTTATCAGAAGGGGAATTTCTCTTTACCCCCAACAGCTTAGTTCATTTTCTGGCAGATCTTCTCTGGGTTCACTGCAGGCTAACCTTACTGACCATCAGGAAAAACAAAAAAAGAATGGCAGGACTCCTGAACTACAGTTCCCTGGATCAGTTCAGTTCAGTCGCTTAGTCTTGTCTGACTCTTTGCGACCCCATGAACAGCAGCATGCCAGGCCTCCATCATGTCCATCACCAACTCCTGGAGTCCACCCAAACCCATGTCCATCGAGTCGGTGATGCCATCCAACCATCTTATCCTCTGTTGTCCTCTTCTCCTCCTGCCCTCAATCTTTCCCAGCATCAGGGTCTTTTCAAATGAGTCAGCTCTTCACATTAGGTGGCCAAAGTATTGGAGTTTCAGCTTTAACATCAGTCCTTCCAATGAATACCAAGGACGGATCTTCTTTAGGAGGGACTGGTTGGATCTCCTTGCAGTCCAAGGGACTCTCAACAGTCTTCTCCAACACCACAGTTCAAAAGTATCAATTCTGCACTCAGCTTTCTTTATAGTCCAGCTCTCACATCCATACATGACTACTGGAAAAACCATAGCCTTAACTAGACAGACCTTTGTTGGCAAAGTAATGTCTCTGCTTTTTAATATGCTGTCTAGGTTGGTCATAACTTTCCTTCCAAGGAGTAAGTGTCTTTTAATTTCATGGCTGCAGTCACCATCTGCAGTGATTTTGGAACCCACCAAAATAAAGTCAGCCACTCTTTCCACTGTTTCCCCATCTATTTCCCGTGAAGTGATGGGACCAGATGCCATGATCTTAGTTTTCTGAATGTTGAGCTTGAAGCCAACTTTTTCACTCTCCTCTCTCACTTTTATCAAGATACTCTTTAGTTCTTCACTTTCTGCCATAAGAGTGGTGTCCTCTGCATATCTGAGGTTATTAATATTTCTCCCGGCAATCTTGATTCCAGATTGGGCTTCCTACAGGCCAGCACTTCTCATGATGTACTCTGCATATAAGTTAAATAAGCAGGGTGACAATGTACAGCCTTGACATACTTCTTTTCCTATTTGGAACCAGTCTGTTGTTCCATGTTCAGTTCTAACTGTTGCTTCCTGACCAGCATACAGGTTTCTCAAGAGGCAGGTCAGGTGGTCTGGTATTCCCATTTCTTTCAGAATTTTCCACAGTTTATTGTGATCCACACAGTCAAAGGCTTGGCATAGTCAGCAAAGCAGAAATAGATGTTTTTCTGGAACTCTCTTGCTTTTTTGATGATCCAGCAGATGTTGTCAATTTGATCTCTGGTTCCTCTGCCTTTTCTAAAACCAGCTTGAACATCTGGAAGTTCAAGGTTCACATATTGCTGAAGCCTGACTTGGAGAATTTTAAGCATTACTTTACTAGCGTGTGAGATGAGTGCAATTGTGTGGTAGTTTGAGCATTCTTTGGCATTGTGTTTCTTTGGGATTGGAATGAAAGCTGAGCTTTTCCAGTCCTGAGGCCACTGCTGAGTTTTCCAAATTGCTGGCATATTGAGTGCAACACTTTCACGGCATCATCTTTCAGGATTTGAAATAGCTCAACTGGAATTCCATCACCTCCACTAGCTTTGTTTGTAGTGATGCTTCATAAGGCCCACTTGACTTCACATTCCAGGATGTCTGGCTCTAGGTGAGTGATCACACCATTGTGATTATCTGGGTCGTGATACATGTGGTATAATTTAATTCTTGATTAAAGAATTTTTTTTTTGGTTAAAAATTGTCTAGAAAATATGGAAAGGATGTAAAGAGGGAAGTAAAACTATCATAATCCTGACATCTTGAGATAATTGCTGCTGTATTGGTATATTTGGAATTATTCTATTTAAGTTCTATACTTTGCTCTTTCACTGAAATTTCTGTCCTGAGGTTCTTTAAAAACTTCTCTAAAAACATGATCTTAGTGGCTGCAGGGTGTTTTGTTGAAATATCATAAATTTGTGTAACAATTGCTTGACTTTAATCAATTAATGTTTCTTCTTTTATAGAAGCAGGACTTATTCACTGTGTCTTGGTAAACATATCTAAATGAACATATGACCACCATATTCACTTTGGGTGAAGGGACTGAGACTCCCATATGTACTGGTGAAGACATTTTGACATTCTGCTTCACTGCAAAACTTAGCAGGGAAGAAACTACCAAAAGCACCTCCTATTGGAAATACGAGAACTAACTAAGGTCAAATCTACCACACAGAATACTTTGAATCCCTTCCCTGTTTTTCTAAATTATCCCCACTTCTCTGGTTATCACAGGGCAGTCATTTTGGACAATGTGAGTTTATAACGTGGCCACAGTCCTTAGTTCCAGATATGGGTACCAGATCAAAACTGGACCAATTAGTGTCTTGTTCTAAGACTTTGTACTAAAGTTGAGAGAGATCTTTGATGACTGAGTGATAATCAAAGCTGTAAGATAAGCTTCTTCAGGGTTGCTGGTGGCCATGTTCACTGCCATATGGACTAAAGAAGAAGAGAAGGCAGTAGAGAGAGTTTGAAAGTGAGGCTGAGTGAATAAACAAAGAGAGAAAAGAAACAGGTATCCAGGGGTTAGTAGCAATGAGCTGTGAGAAATGAGAGAAATTAAGTAACTGGCGTTTAAATAACTGACTTGAGCTGCTCCACAGACGTTGGCTCTCATGAGAACACTAAGGATCCTTATTACAAAAGTTCCCTCCTTCCACCTTTATTTGGCTCAAATTGGTTTTCTGTTGTTTGAAATCAAAGTCATCCTCTCTCTTAAAACTCTGTCCTTTTCCTTGGAGAAATTCTCACTTAGATCCTTCTGTTATTGTTTGATCTGAGTTTTTTAAACTTGGTTTTAATTTTTTGGTTCTAGAGGAGGAGCTTAGGAAGTAAATGAGAGAAGACTTCAAGGGAAGTAAAACATACCTTTAGAGAAGAGATCTGACGTCTATGAAACTTCAAAATGAAAGTGTTGCCCATGAACCTGTTTACCTAGAGAACACTGTGTTTGCCAGTTTAGCCCAGAAAATTCTTCGAGCCCCTGAAGCACACTGGGGCCTTGCAGTTGTACCTCCTCGTGAGAAGTGGTTTCATATTCTTGTGAAGTTCTGTAAGTGTACCGCCTAGAATCACTTGGCTCTCTGCAAACCAGACTCTTAACAATTCTGCTGAAAGAAGAATACTATCATGTAGTGAATATATACAATGTGTAAATCACTGTCCTAAGTGAGCTTAAGGTTGCCAAGAAACTTAAAATCAACTTGTGTTCAGAAAGGGTATATTCTGTTGTTAATATAGAACAAAAGTCGTGCACATGTGTGTACACCTGCTTGTGCTATGGGGAGATACTTCTGATGGAAGTTTTCAGTTCTTTCTTATTTTTTCCTTACAACTCTTCTCAGCCTAATGAGAGAAAACCGGTGCTCATGTAAGTTAAGAAATATGCGCAGTTGTGAGGTTAGGATTGGACTCAGTTCTTTGCATCCTTGAAGCCCATGCTCTTCACACTGTCCAGTACTTTCACTGCCTCATGTTGCCTCCCTGCATCTAGTTAGGAAAAAAAATATATGCACATGACACCATGGCCAGGACAGAAGACAGGAACCCCATGCTTAGAACCAGAGTAGGAGATGCAGAAAACCTGTATTGCAGTGAACCAGAGTAGAGTGAATTCCCTGAAATAGGGTAGTTATGGCCCCCTTTATGTATGAGGTAAGGCTTGAGTTAGCCCATAAAGAAGGAAATAGGCTTAGACACTAGAGAAAAGTATTCAGAGCCCTCTTAGGTAATGGAGGTTGCTGGAAATGTGATGAGATAGTGGCTCCCAGGAATTGTGTCCGTCTTACAGTTAATTATTTATGGGTTTACACAGGGCAGGGCCACCAGTCACTTTTGTGGGGCCAACAAAGTCAACTGCTGATGGATTTTCTTCAAGATCTGCCCCAGTAGCCTGGGAGGTAGGGCAGGCTGGTGAAACCCACACAAACCTTCAGTTCTTATCTGCAAAGCTAATTAGACTCTTCACAGTGAATTAAAATTTTCATCTCCCTATACACCCTGAACTGAACTGATACACCCTACTTCATATTAGAGAAGTGAGAGTATTTAAATAATTGCCATTTTAATATCTTGGAGTACTTCAGGACTAAAGCTCACTGCATGTTTTCAGTCCTTGCTTTGCTCCTAAGAACACTACAAAGATTCAATTTATTAAGATCTTCATCAAATACTTAGCTTTGAAGAAATGGTAGATTTGCACTGAAAATAGCAGAGGAAAATATTGTAGAAAAAGCTTGCTGCTTCAATTGTAGATCTCACTGGGTATGTGTGTGTGCATACTCAGTCGCTTCAGTTATTTCTGACTCTTTGTGACCCTATCAACTGTAGCCCACCAGGCTCCTCTGTCCATGGAATTCTCCAGGCAAGAATACTGGAGTGGGTTGCCTTTTCCTCCTCCAGGGGATCTTCCTGACCCAGGGATCGAACCCACATCTCTTAGGTCTCCTGCATTGGCAGGTGGGTTCTTGATCACTAAGGCTACCTGGGAAGCCCTCTCAGTAGGTATATATGGCATAAACTCCTCTGTGATTACTGTTCTAGGATGAACTATTATATAGACCAAGGTGGACCTAAGCAGGGGAACTGTGCTCTGAATAGATACATCTTTTCCCCGTTCTGAGACACAGAAGAATTTGAGAATGCTTTTTATAAAATCTTTGTGTTAATTAACAGTGACCTAAATGTTAGGTCTCTGGGCAATCGACACACATGGGATTTATTTTATAGAGAAATGTATTGAAGCTCTGCATAAAGTATGTGGTAATCAAACATTAAACCATTGGTGTAAAACCAACAGCATAAGGCACGGATAATCACCTTCTTGGTTTTGGATTGCACGAAGCCTGGGATATAGCAGGGGCTCACCAGATGTTAGATTCTCCTCATGTATATGTTCTTTGCACCACACATTTGCCAATTAATCATCAGTTGTCTTATGGCCTTATTTGTCTTGTTTTATTGTGTTTTGTTGAAGCAATATTGCAAAGTGGTTAATGTATGCCTGCTTAGAATTCTGACTTTGTCTTTTATGCGCTGTGTGATTTATATAAACTTTCTACATCCCATTTCTCTTATTTATTTTTTCAGCTTTATTAAGATATTATTGATACATAACATATGTAAGTTTAAGGTGTTTGATGTGATGATTTGATATGCATTTGTTGTTGTTCCGTTGCTAAGTTGTATCCAACTCTTTGTGACCCCATGGACTGCAGTGCGCCAGGCTTCCCTGTCCTTCACTGTCTCCCAGAGTTTGCTCAGATTCACGTCCATTGAATTGGTGATGCTATCTAATCATCTCATCCTCTGCTGGCCCCTTTTCCTCCTGCCTTCAATCTTTCCCAGCAACAGGGTCTTTTCCAATGAGTCAGTTCTTTGCATCAGGTGGTCAGAGTATTGGAGTTTCAGCTTTAGCATCAGTCCTTCCAATGAATATTGAGGATTGATTTCGTTTAGGATTGACTGATCTGATTTCTTTGCAGTCCAAGGGTGGAGAAGGCAATGGCAACACACTCTTCAGTACTCTTGCCTGGAAAATCCCAAGGGAGGAGATTGGTCGGCTGCAGTCCATGGGGTTGCTAAGAGTCTGACATGACTGAGTGGCTTCACTTTCACGCATTGGAGAAGGAAATGGCAACCCACTCCAGTGTTCTTGCCTGGAGAATCCCAGAGACGGGGGAGCCTGGTGGGCTGCCGTCTATGGGGTCGCACAGAGTCAGACATGACTGAAGCGACTTAGCAGCAGCAGGAGCAGTCCAAGGGAATCTCAAGTGTCTTCAGCACCACATTTCAAAAGCATATATATTGTGAAGTGATTACTGCAGTAAAGTTAGTTAAAACCTCTATCCTTCGATATAATTACATTTTTTTGTGTGTGTGTGATAGCATTTAAGAGCTACATTCTTAGCAACTTTTAACTGCATAATATAGTATTGTTTACTACAGTTACCATTCTATATATTAGATCTTCAGAACTTATTTGTCTTATAGCTGGAAGTTTGTACCATTTGGCCAACAGCTCCCCATTTCCCCCGCCCTCTAGCCTCTGGCAACCACTATTCTACTCTCTGTGAGTTTGGCACTTTTATATTCCATGTATCAGTGAGAACATACACTATTTGTATTTCTCTGTCTGACATTTCACTTAGCTTAATGCCCTAAAAGTCCATCCATATTGCTGCAAAAGGCAGGATTTCTTTATTTTTTTGTGGCTGAATAATATTCCATTGTGTGTGTATATATATATATATATATATATATATATATACTGCATTTTCTTTATTCGTTCATCTGTCAGTAGACACTTACATTGTTTTCATGTCTTGGCTGTTGTGAATAATGCTGTTGTATCTCTTTGATACTGAGATTTTATTTCCTTTGGACATATGCCAAGAAGTGAGCTTGCTGGATCATATAGTAGTTCTATTTTTAATTTTTTAAGGAACATCCATTCTATTTTCCACAGTAGCTGCTATAATGTACATTCCCACAAATGGTGCACAAGAGTTCCTCAACCTCCACATTCTTGCCAATACTTGTGATCTCTTATTTTCCTGACAGCAGCCTTTCTAACAGATGTGAACTGATATTTCATTGTGGTTTTGATTTGCATTTCCCTGGTTATCAGTGATGTTGAGCATCTGTTCACAGACCTGTTGGCAATGCATATGTATATTTTTGAAAAATGTCTATTCAAATTCTCTGCCCATTTTTAAATCAGATTGTTTTTTGAGTTGTATGAATATGTAATATTTATAAGTGTATATGTAATATGTATATCATATAAATGTTAAGTTGTGCATGATAAATGGAACACACATATTTGGAGATTTTCCGTGTCCAGCTCTTTGCAGCACACTGAGACTGTCCAGATTTATTTGTGGAGGGAAGCATGAGCTGATCGCAGAAACAACTCCATCTCTACCCATACTGCTTGCACATTGTATTACGTATTGATTAATCTCCCACCGTAATACTGATTATGTATAGTAAATTAACATTCAATCATTTTGAAAAAATATTTACTGAGTGTGTACTACATGCTAAGCCCTGTTCTAGGAGTAGGTAAGATACCAAAATGGGCTTCCTTGGTAGCTCAGCTGCTAAAGAATCTGCCTGCAATGCAGGAGACCCCGGTATGTTTCCTGGGTCGGCAAGATCCACTGGAGATGGGATAGACTACCCACTCCAGTATTCTAGGGCTTCCTTGGTGGCTCAGCTGGTAAAGAATCTGCCTATGATGTGGGAGACCGGGGTTCAATCCCTGGATTGGGAAGATCCCCTGGAGAAGGGAATGGACCCATTCCAGTATTCTGGCCTATAGAATTCCGTGCACTATATAGTCCATGGGCTTACAAAGAATCAGACACGACTGAGTGACTTTCACTTTCAAGATAACAAAATAGGCATTGTTTATGCCATCTTGAATTTAGTCCAGAAAGAGATCAGTTGTATTATGATGGAGCAAATGCTATAATAGATTATACCATGGAAACACATGGTATAAGGATGGGATGATTAGATAGCATCGATGACTCAATGAACATGAATTTGAGCTAATTCCAGGAGATATAGTGAATGAAGAGGAGCCTGGTATGCTGTAGTCCATAGGTTGTGAAGAGTTGGTCACAACTTAGGGACTGAACAACAACAATGGAAATACACGGGAAGAAGGGATTGTTTACGGATGTCAATAAAGGCTTCACAGATTTTTGCCCCTGAGTCTTAAAATACATAAAAGGTATTTACAGGGGGTTTGAAGGTTTTAAAGGTTGAGCAAGGAAAAAGAGCTGACCACAAGGAGGCAGTAGTATAGACAAGGTCTGAGTATTCAGGCAAAGCTTGGACAGATTTGCATTGGCGTAGTTGCTCACAGGAAGAGTCCATAAAGCACAGGGGTTAGTAGTGGGAATGCTGGAATAGTAATCAGTCCTCAAAGGGAGAGGGCCTTTCTAGCCACAGTAAGGAGTTAGCTAAGTGTGTGGAACCAGCCTCCCGTTGGCCACTGAAAGGAAGTATGCACAAACATACATGCATGGATTCCTCTTATGCAAATAGTGAGCACGTCAAATATGGTTTGTTGTATGGGAAACTACCCTGATACAAAAGTAACCTCCATGTATATTACCGGGCAGGATATCCTAGGAGTCATAGAAAAGGAGTTATAGAAAACAGAAAAGGTCAAAAACAAATTTAACATGCTTAAATCATGATTATTGGCTCATTGAAAAAATTTGAAATGGCAAGAAGCAAGGATAAGAATGGCATAGGTTAGCACACTTAGAATAAGGTGAAAATGGATGGAAGGACCATCCTGTCTGTATTCTGGGATATGCAATGTTCATTTTTTTCCTTTTCTCTCTCTGTCCATCTTTCTCTACCTCAAAGGCTTTCTCTATTGATAATGTGATTACTAAGGCAAATTAATGTTAATCAAGGAAACTCAATCCAATAGAAAGTACACATGGCAAACGTACATATTTGTAGTATAGGAAAGATGTAGACACAAGGTGGCCTGGTCAATAGCTACTGTTTGCCACTTAGCCTGTGAGCAATTATGGATTTCGTTTGAGTTTCTGAGCAGAGAAAATGTGGGATCAGAATGAAGATCATTGATGTGGGATGGATTTAGGATCTTGGGACTATCAAGTGTCTAAGATACCTTATATCAATTTAGTGTATCATGGTTATTAGCTGTTTTTTGGCCACCTGCAGTGAACACAGTCATACTGGCCTCACGTTACTTATCTTATGAGCTTCATCCATCCCATCTGTTTTATTTTCTGTAGCAGAATCAAATGTTCTTAAATAATACTACAAATATACCTTACACAGTTTAAAAGGAAAAAACTTTCTAGCAGGAATGTAGCAGAGTACACTAGTACCCTGATCTCTACTCTCAGCTCTTAGAACTGAAGGCTTTTGTGCCTGTGTAACTCACTTACTTCCTTTCTAAACTCTTTTCTCCTCCCCAGCCCTCGTGAGCCCATAGCAGAGAATGCCAAGGCTGGCCCAGAAGGATCAAAAGCTGCATAGAAAGGACCCTAGTAAAAAGGGTTCCTAAAATGCTTCAAATATTTGTAGGGAAGTCAAGGAATAACTAATTCTGTGACTAAGTAACAATGGAGCTGCCTGGTGGAGAAAATTGCTTTGGTTGAAAGAAGAGTTTCTGGGGCTCAGTATCCAGTCAACCTGTTCTTTCATTGAACTGCTCTGCTGAGCCAGTTTTGCAGTGAGCTTCCAGGCCAAGTGAGAGAGATCAGGGGGATGGCAGGGAGGATGAGAACTTCAGGGCTGACTGGATCCTCAGTGAGTTTATGGAGGGTGGATTGGTGGCCCTCACCTCCTGTTAGGGACATTAGAAAGCCTATGTATCCTACTCTACTCTCCTGAGCAGTTCTTTTTCTCTCTATTTTGACAAATTTCAAACAGTTAACAGCAAATACTCCTTCCGACTGAATCCCACACATGTGAATTTGCCGGGTCCACCCCTCATGCTTTCACTTCTCTAATGCTTTCCATCCTCTTCTTTCCTTTAGCTATTCTTCCCTTACCCTGGGGCTTCCCAGGTGGCCCAGTGGTAACGAACTTGCCTGTCATGCAGGAGATGCTGGTTCAATTCTAGGGTTAGGAAGATCCCCTGGAGGAGGGCAAGGCAAGCCACTCCAGTATTCTTGCCTGGAGAATCCCATGGACAGAGAAGCCTAGCAGGATGCAATCCATAGGGTCACAAAGAGTTGGACATGATTGAGCATCTGAACACACATTCTCTGACCCCTAAATGTCAGTCAGCAGTGACAGAGGAAAAGCAGTCAGAGTTGCTAGGTATTTGCCTCAGCTTCCTTTCTTCCCTTGCTGTCTCTGTCTTCCTTCTGGCTCTATGATTTTCGCCCAAAACATGGCAAGATGCATTGGCCCTTGAAGTACTCAAATCTTATATTTGGTGAGTATTTTGCAGAAGTAGGAAGAGAGCATTCTAAACTACTCTATGGTAAATCTGCCCTTTTGTCACAAAATTTAATTGGCTTGTATGTTTCCCAGAAGCACAATTATGAAAATCAATGAATATATTTTTCGGAAAGAAGAGTTCTCTAGTCATTCAGCAATATTAGATTATAAATTACAATCCAAATTCACTGAGACACTGAATTGAGTCACCAAATTACATTTTTATGAATACACCTTAAAGTATATCTATATAAAATCATAGGTAGATTTGTTTCCATTTGTCTCCCAGTTTTGGCCATTCCTTTCATCCTTGTGAGTTACATCTCTTTTAGCCCTACACTAGTCTGTTCACAACACCATTTCTTTTCCATCTTTGACAAAGAATCTGGCCACATAAAACAAAATGTAATTTTTAGACATTTATTGAAAAATTTTGGAGTCAAAATGAGGGATAAAATTCACAGTTCACATCGTTTCATCCCTCTTGCCATATCTGCAGGTGAGCTGGGCTCTCAGCAAGGCTGGGCCAGCAGGGCCATGGCTCCAAAATGCTGATGAGGGCAAGGTCAGTTCCAGGTATTATCGCTTGCCTTGTCCAACATCAAGACAAGATAGATTCTTTTCATGTTGATGGCAGAAGTGTAGGAAGGGCAAGTAGAAACACAGAAACACGGAATGCCTCTTAAAGCTGAGTTTTAAAACAGGCACAAGTCTCTCCTATCCATGTTCCATTGGATGAAGCAAGTCATTTGGCCAAACCCAACACAAGTGGGCTGGGAAATACACTTCTCTACTGAAGGAACTGCAAAGTCATATTATAAAAGGTGAGACCAGAAGGAGTGAAATGTTTTGGAAAAAACAATGCAATCTACCTGAAAGGAATTCATCAGATTAGCTGTAAAGCAAAGGCTTTTAAAAATGAACTTTAAGCAAGATTCAGATCCAGTTTTTATGTATATTCTGTGAGGCACACCCTATTGATACTTGCTTTACATTGCTGAGTCCTTGTTTACTGCTTCATGTTATGTTAAGCAGGTGGTATTTGGCAACTAGTGGATGTGGTGTTTGAGCTCATCCATGGGCTTCCCCGGTGGCTCAGATAGTAAGGAATCTGCCAGCAATGCAGGAGACCCGGGTTCAATCCCTGGGTTGGGAAGATATACTGGAGAAGGGAATGGCAACCCACTCCAGTGTGCTTGCTTGGAGAATTCCATGGACAGAGGAGCCTGGCAGGCTATAGTCCATGGGGTTGCAAAGAGTCAGATATGATTGAGCGACTAACACTTTCACTTTCACTAATCATCTAGAGCTTCATTTGTCTTATTGGCTCTCAATTGTTGCCTGCCATGAATTTCCTTCTGTTACAGAAATTTGTATCTTTCTTTTTTTTAAACTAAAACTTCATGTTCATTTCTTTTCCTTTGCTTGAGGAAAGTACTACTGGCACCAAACCCATGAACAGCCATTCAGGCTGAGTGGAAATTCTCTTTACTTTCTTATTTGTTTTGTGGCCTGAAAGAGTAAGGAAGAATTCAGAACATTACCTACTAATAGCAAAGAAAATTTTGTTTTATTTATAAAACCAATAAACCCAAGACCCCACATACTGTGAGATATCTTTTATTTATTTTTGATTGACACAGCATTTTAAAATTTATAGACACACACATACATGCGTGCATTTGCACACACCTCTTGTTGTACAATACAAATAACTGACAGGAGTTCTTTGTGTTGAGTGTAGGTTATTTTGCTTTATTTTAAGAATTAGATTAAGAAAGCAAAATTTCTTAGCAGTAACATCATCAGTTTTATATCTCTATCCATAAAAATGCTTGACTTTCAAGGAAATCAAATCTGATAATACTAGAAATAACACAGTAATTCCCATGCAGAATGTGTCACACTCATCTTCTTAGTTGTTCAAAGACCTTCCATGTTCAGATCTAGAGTCTACTCTAAGAATGTGAAAGGCTCCATATCTTGAAAATTTGTCCCCAAACGAATATAGCTTATTCATTTACTAAACTTTTCTCAGAAAATGCTTCATCACCTCCTATTTTTCCAAATAAAGATATGCCTTGGGCATTACAAAAATGGATAAAGCAACTTGAAGACCTTACATTCTAGTAGGGAAGTTGGCAAGAAATAAGACATAAGTAAAAAAAAAAAAAAAAAAAGTTAAAAAAAAAAAAGACGTAAGTAAGTATAATGATATGATATGCTCTACTCTGTAGGTTTAAGTCCAGTGTTTTGAAGCAAAGACTCTGGAGGAGCTGTGGAAGTCTTTCCTGCCTCATTTTTAGCACTTCATACAAGGCCTCACAGAAGATGAAAGACACTCATTGCAACTGTGGTTCTGTGAGGAGGGGCATCTGAATGCTGGTCTTGGGGAGAATTTTCTGGTAAGTTCTGAGGAATGGCTTCTATCTGCTCAGAATCTATGGGATATAAAAGGCAAGGCAATTTATTCATTCAACAAGCATCTATTGTGTGACTATTGTGAGCTTGGCATCATTCCTATTCTTGAGACAGCTCAATGAACAAAATAAATCTCTTCCTTCACAGAAGTTGTGAAGGAGACAGAAAGTGAGCAATGAATGTAATAAGTAAATGATGTTGGAAGGTATTCCTCTAGAAGTTACTCCTTCTATACCTCTTGGGGATTAGGTAATTTCTCAGGAGATTTCATAATAATTGGAGTTCCTTTCAGTTGCCTTGTTCTGTTACACTGCACTTTCTTTGAATCAGCAGGTCACAGAGAGGAGGCACTGTGATGCTCCAGTTATATCTGGGTTATGCATTCTGTAATGCTTGCTTGCTTATGTGTGTTTTCCTCCTAACCATGTTTCAAGCTCCTTGATGGAAGAAACCATTTTTGTTTTTATATTTCTGGAACCCTTTACAATGAATGCTGAATACAAACTTGGTGATAATCTACAATGGTCTTGTAGGATGAGTGGGCATATAGGTCTAGTTAGTAAGGGTAGATGAACTAGGATGTGAAATGGTGGGGAGGAAAGAGTGTATGGAGAACTTGAGGGACAGCAAGTAATGGATTGAAGGTTGAACTCTAACTCAAAAACTTCTTGATGTTCCTGGCTTGTATTGGGTTGGCCCAAAAGTTTGTTGGTTCATAACATCTTAGGGGACAACCCAAACAAACATTTGAGCCAACCCAATAGAAAGGAGAACAACTGAAGTAACTTTCCTTTTAAATGGGAGAAATTAAGAATGAAACAGGAAGCTATCCACTTAATGGCACAGTGACCCCCATGACTCACAGTTCATCATCCTCTCGATGAAGAGCCAGCCTTGTCAATTTATCTATCATTGTAAGAATTAATCATGTTAAATTTGTGTACAAGGTTTGGAGTTTTCTTAGAAGTTGTGTCTTATAGGATTGGTTTTACATGAAGGAATCTGTGCCTTTGAAGCCCTTGAAAGAAAACCTTAGGCTTTGCTTGCAATCTGCATCACTCAAGTGTGGGTTTGATAAAGTCCGTCTTGTGGGGAGATGCTCTTAGTGTCATGGTGGTCTCCTGAGGCTTTGATCAAATACATGCTCTCACTTCTGCCTCTTTATTTGTTTAACTTTGCAAGGGGTTATTTAGCCTCAGGAATATTTAACTAATTTCAGGGGTGGTAGGGAACAATTCTTGTTTTCCTTGAGCACCTTGGGGTCCTGCAGAATGGAGGTGCTGCAGAAAGGGAACAGGACATTATTATTATCACAAGTGAGGATGTGGAGGGATACAAGTGGAACTGCATATTGCTCTGATGAAAAGATAGTTAGTGAAACATCTGGAGCCTGGGCAATTCATCTAGCAATGATTGCGCAGAGGCTGCAAGGCAACACGGTGTATTATCCAGAGTCCTGGAGGACCTCTAAATGAAAACAGCAGCACTTCCATGTGAGGAGGAGGAGGAAGTGAGAGAACTTGTTATGCAAGACAAATAGTGAAAGGAGCTCAAGCAAATGGCACAACAAAAACATTGCTCTCCTCGTGAATGAAGTATTAAAAGTGCAAAAGGCTGGGAGTGCCTATTTTCTTTCACCGCAGCTTCAGTTTGAATACATTTGGGACTTTTCCCCAAGCACCTGCTCCTCCCTGCCTTCCCCACTGCCCTCCCCTGTGGGAGAAGAAAAGGCCCAAACAAACCATAGGGCACTTTGACTGGAAACAATTCCAACAATCGGATAGGAATAAATGGGATAGCAGAGTGAGGTCCTCTGTGAACATGTAAGAGAGCTAACGTGGTAACTGGAGACAGCAGGAATGATGGAGTTTATGGGTAGAATAAAGAGAAAGTGGAGTTTATAGGGAGCGTACACAGAGCTTTCAATGTGAATGTTTTCTTGGTGAGATGATTTTGGGAGGTCAATTAGAGATGACCCAGACATTGTCAAGGTCTCCTGTCTCTGTGAGCTAAGGGTGGAGGTGGAGTGGAGGATCAAACTGTGTTTGCTTGTTGTTGCTCAATTGTTCAGTTGTGTCCAACTCTTTGCAACCCCACGGACTGTAGCATGCCAGGTTTTCCTGGGTTTGCCTTAAGTACCAGCTATTACTGACTGACTGCATGTCCTGCATAATCACAAGAGGCCTGGTTCTGCCTTGAAAATTACTGAAAATTGCTGGGGAGCCCTGACATGGTCCATGAATCTATGTTGGATATTGTTGACTCTCTTTTCAGGTGCCTGCTTGTCCATGGATCCCTTCTGGCCTTGTTATCTGTTGCTTTCACCTTGTTTTAAAGCTTTACTGAAGAAATGAGGGCAACATAAGTGCCACAATGAGAGGTGTCACTTTTCTTAGTCCATTCGCTGTCCTCCTCCATAGGAGAGCCCTTGTTGGCAGGCAGACTTCTCAGATGGGAGCCTGACACCATCCTGCCTCCTCACTTTCCCTGGTCCCACTCCTCTGAATCCAAACAGGTTTCCCCTCTCCAATGCCTCCGGAGGGAGCCAAATTCAATTAATGTCATAATCTCCCTTGAGCAATGGACTCTGCCTGCAGTGAAGCCAGATATTTTCTAGGTTAAACAGAACATTTAACATCTCATTATGGACCTTCTACATTTGGAATAAGTCTACTAGCTCAGGCAGTCCTCCCAATTATAGGTAAGTTGTTGTCTTTCAGGCTTCCCTTGTGGCTCAGATGGTAAAGAATCCAGTTGCTATGCGGGAGACCTGGGTTCGATCCCTGGGTTGGGAAAATCCCCTAGAGAAGGGAAAGGCTTCCCATTCCAGTATTCTGACCTGGAGAATGCCATGGACTGTATAGTCTGTGGGGTCACAAAGAGTCGGACACGACTGTTTCACTGGTTGACCATAAAGGCTCATCTGTATTTGTCAAGCTTTCCAGAGTAATACATATTTCAGTATCCACTCTAGATTGCCAAAACCCTCTTTCTCTCACTCCAGCTCTGACAATGCTGAGTTTCAGTTACTGTTTCCTGAGACTGGAAGGAGTGATTTCATTTTAAGAGCCAGTTTGTTCAGTTTGTGATTCTAATAGCTCTGTTGTCTAGGACTGTGGTTGTGTGGTGATGGTTACTAGGACTTAGAATACTGCCACACGGGCAGTTCTTGTTTCCATCACATTCCTTTGCAGCAGACTGTAAAGCCATGAAACTCAAGGCATCTGTGTGTGGAATTCAGAAGCTGGCTCTGCTGGACAATGAAAAGCTCACTGAATGTTTCTTGTGTGACCGTGCTGTGACAACTGTGTGGCTATGTGACTTTCAACGTTAGGTTTCCTTAAGACTTTTCTAATGCCTATACTTTATGACTATATTGTTAAGCAATATTTCATTTGTCCCAATCTCTTGACAGTTTCTGCAGAGATGACCACAGATTACTTGCAATGAGGTTCTTGGGTTCTGCTGTCTTACATTTTATAGTAAGAGAACCTTGTGAAACTTGTAAAAGAAAGAAAACTTCAGAAGTTGATAAATAGGTCATTAATTTCCGGGTTCCCAGTGAAGTTAAAAGTGTCCTGATGGCATCAATAAATGGTTGTGTGAGAAATTGTAATTGTAGATGTACTTTTAGATACCTGTGATCATGTTGGGTATTGTAGAAAGAATTTTGATTATTATTTGAAAGGCATTGGATTAACTCACTGTAATGCATATTATTGCATAATATTTATTTAACATTTGTTAGGGCTTCCCTTGTGGCTCAGCTGGTCAAGAATCTGCCTGCAATGTGGGAGACCTGGGTTTGATCCCTGGGTTGGGAAGATCCCCTGGAAAAGAGAACATTTGTTATAAGATGAACCATGTGACAAAGGAGATAATTCCTTGCTTGATAAGATGTAAAGTTGCTCAGGAGAGTTGTTTTTCTTTTTTTTTTTTCTTATTTTCCTTTAAGTTTTTATTTTATTTTATTTTATTTTATTTTTTTTTCCAGTGGGTTTTGTCATACATTGATATGAATCAGCCATGGATTTACATGTATTCCCAATAGGTAAATAGGAAATAACTACATGGAAAACAGAAGAGTTGGTTTAGTTTTATCTGCTAAGATTGACAAAAGTAATATGAATAGCACTAAGAACAACAATTTCATTTCTGAATGTGTAGTGGGTAACTTGCAGAGTGCCAAGCAATTTGCCTGTAGTTTCTTATTTAATTCTGATAATTAATTTTAGAGATATAGGAGCAGGGACTATAGTAAACTCCTGCTTCATGGGGATCACTGCCTGGCTTTCTCTGGGAGCCTTTTCATGCTTTCAGAATCTGTTGCTATAGTTAACAGTTTCAATTTAATGAATTTTTAGCACTGATTGGATAAATAAGTAATCAGACAAATAGCTTCTGGTTGTTCAAATGTAAATAAAGGGGGTAGTGTTTTTGAGACAAATTTTATTTGAAATTTGTATTTGAATTAAGCTTTGGGCCTCCTGGCAATCAAAACTAAGAGGATAGTGAATGGTGAAAGTCTATTACTGCTGCTTGTTTTTTGAGCAATTAGTGTATGCTAAACTGTGTATTAATAAATCTAAACCCTAGTATAATATTATTATATGTTGATTACTCAGTATGTGCTAACATTTTCCTCAGTGTATTATATGTAAGGCAGACAGATAAAATATGAGATGTCCTGTTAAATTTGAATTTCAGATGGAAAATGAACAATTTTAGTTTAAGTATATAATTTTTTTCCTGGAATTCAAATTAAATTGGGCATCCTGTCATCTTCTAAATCTGGCAACCCTAGTCATATGCATTGTCTTCGTTCTATTCAGGCTGCTCTAACGAAATACCATAGACATAGACTTACATCTATGATACTATAAATGGTAGCTTATAAATAACAGTAATTTATTTATCATAGTCCTGGAGACTGAGGAATTCAAGATCAACGTGCCAACAGACTCAGTGTCTGGTGAGGCCTGCCTCCTGATTTGTTCTGTGTTCTCACACCGTAGAAGTCTCCTTTATAAGGACACTAATCCTATCCGTGAACACTCCACTCTCATGACCTAATTACTTCCCCAAATCACCACCTCCTAATACTCTCACATCAGGGGTTATGCTTTCAACAATTTTGGGAGAGGGACACAAACATTCAGTCCATAGCAATTATCTTAATAATGCAACAATCCCGTGAAAGTGCAAGTTGTTCAGTTGTGTCCGACTCTTGGCAACACCATGGACTATACAGTCCATGGGATTCTCCAGGCCAGAATACTGGAGTGGTAGCCATTCCCTTCTCCAGGGGAATCTTCTGGCCCAGGAATTGAACTGGGCATTCACCTGCATTGCAGGTGAATTCTTTACCTAAGAGACACATTTTATAAATGGCAGCATCAAGGCCTGAAAGGGTGTGTAGCTTGCCCAAGGCTCCACAGCAAGCCAGTATGAACCAGGCTTTACATCCAGGTAGATGGGTCTCAGGGAACGTCTTTAACTACCGTGGTATCTCCCATATCTACCCCTATGGTGTAGGTATAATTATCCCCATTTTATACATCAGATGTTTGAGTTAGTGAAGTAACAGAAATGCTGCCATGTTTCAAAGCCTGTAAGAGAGGCAGAGCTGTGACACAAACCCAGGGCTGCCTGTCTCCAGATTCAGTGACTTTTTAAAAAAATGATTTATTTGGCTGTGCAGGGTCTTCGTTGCTCACATAGGCTTTCTCTAGCTGTGGTGAGCAGGGCTGCTCTCTAGTTGTAGTGTGGAGGCTTTTCATTGCAGTGGTTTCTCTTGTTGCAGAGCAACAAGCTCTAGGGCATGCAGGCTTCAGCAGTTGCAATACATGGGCTCAGAGGTTGCGGCTTGTGAGCTGCAGCACATGGGCTTAGTCGGTGGTGGCGCATGGACTTAGTTGCTCTCAAAGTCATTGCATGTAGGATCTTCCTGGATTGGGGATCCAACCCGTGACTCCTGCATTGGCAGGTGGATTCTTTACCACTGAGCCACCAGGGAAGTCTCCAGAGTCAGTGAATTTAATCTCTGTTTTTAGAGATAAAATAATATAACAGGAATTTTGAAGCTTAGGGACTAATGAGGTTTTTGAGTTACTAATATTTTCTTCCAGAATAATGTGAGACATAGGATAATGAAAATAAAAGAGCCTAAGAAAGCCCAATGCTGTTTAGGACCAACAAATTATATACGGTGTTACTAAGATTCCTTTTATAGCAGAGACTTATTTCACTATTTATAATAGCATAAGTGTTGGCATTAGAATATTTCTATAGCTAGAGGGTCTGAACTGTAGAGAAGCTGATTCATCTTTCAGCATCTTACCTTATGCCCATGTCAACACACAGGCTTTATTCAACACTCACAGTATAGAGTGGAGAAGGTGATGGCAACCCACTCCAGTTCTCTTGCCTGGAAAATCCCATGGACGGCGGGGCCTGGTGGCTATAGTCCATGGTTGCAAAGAGTTGGACACGACTGAGCAACTTCATGTTCACTTTTCACTTTCATGCATTGGAGAAGGAAATGGCAACCCACTCCAGTATTCTTGCCTGGAGAATCCCAGGGACGGAGGAGCCTGGTGGGCTGCCGTCTATGGGGTCGCACAGAGTTGGATACATCTGATGTGACTTAGCAGCAGCAGCAGTGCAGTATAGAGATTTTCAACATGATAGCAGTGAAAATGTTTCCTGAATGTTGCCCTGTGTCCTTTATTTGGTCCTTAGAATTAGCAATGGCATGTTTCAATTGGAGAGAAATGTATGCAAGACAGTCCTTTAATCTACTTATTTTCATTGTATCTAGTCTGATTCTATTCCAACATGGTAACTCAGAAGACATCTAAGAAACAATATGAACATAGGCTTGTCAATAAAGAGAATTTCTTAAATAAGCAAACCAGACTATTTAAACTTTTTAAAAATGTGTTCATTTGAATCAAACAAATCAAATGGATACATTTCCAATGACAGGCATAGAAATTGTTCTCTTGCAGTTAAATTTGCCTCATCTCCCTGTTGTTTGAGGGAGTTGACCATTTGTGTGAAAATCAAGTAATTATATGCTCCAATGCTTTTTGAAAGAAAGGATGCAGAGATGGAGAAAAAATCGAGTGTGGGCCACCTATAGATAACAACACAGCTTGACTCTGATGGTTTGGAATGAACCAAAAATGTTACCATCACACATTTTGCGGGTGACTTGGTGACCTTTGCATCTACTTTGAGTTCTGTATTTTAAGCTTGAGGATTACTCACTTCTATGGTATGGAAAATGTCTGTTTAAATACTTTTGAAGGGAATTATGTAATATCTTTCTTTGGGGACTCACAATGATCTTTAGTTACACAGAATGTAAATGGATGTTTACTGCTCGCTGTACCATGGCTCATTTGACAACTGTAGTCCTTTACATGTTTTCACATGTTACACGCAAATAAGATGTTTACATTTGTCGACACATTTCATTCTAATAAATGAGGTAAATAGAGAAGGTATGTTTGTTTATAGTTGTTGATGCTGGAGGACAGTTTCCAAGATCACACAGTCAGAGTAATTTGGAACCAGTGCTGAGATTCATCTCTTTGGTGCCTTCTTCATTATGTAATATTATTGCTACATGATTTTGCCAAGTGTGATTTGTTACAGGATTAGGCCAATTTGTTCTTAGGGTTTTCAGAAGTAAGTGTGAAATATGATAATTATCTGAAAATTCCTATTTGCTGTAGAATTGACTTGAAGCCAAAATATGAGGTGGATAATGTGTTATCATTTACCTTGTTTTTCTTTGCCCTTTCGTTATCCCTTCTCCTTATATAGTGTCAAGTACTCTCATTCTGCTCCTTCTTTTATATCCAAAGACCCTTTCTACAAAATTTATCAAAACCTATTTTTCTGAGTGAATGTTCACATTCTGAAATGATCTTCCTTCCAAGAAAACTCAGGGTTTTCCCATATAAGTGTCCTAGGCAGAAACAAGCCAACAAATTAATTCCCACTTATCTATAAATAACTATTTTCCTGATCCATGGTATAGACATTTAAAAAGAGAATATTTATACTTTGACTTTGACGCTGGTTGAGGACCTGCTATGTGTCCAATATTGGGATCAACGTGAATACAGTTTTTTAAGAATTCTCCACACTGTTCTCCATAGCGGCTGTACTAGTTTGCATTCCCACCAACAGTGTAAGAGGGTTCCCTTTTCTCCACACCCTCTCCAGCATTTATTGCTTGTAGACTTTTGGATAGCAGCCATCCTGACTGGCGTGTAATGGTACCTCATTGTGGTTTTGATTTGCATTTCTCTGATAATGAGTGATGTTGAGCATCTTTTCATGTGTTTGTTAGCCATCTGTATGTCTTCTTTGGAGAAATGTCTGTTTAGTTCTTTGGCCCATTTTTTGATTGGGTCATTTATTTTTCTGGAATTGAGTTGCAGGAGTTGCTTGTAAATTTTTGAGATTAATCCTTTGTCTGTTGCTTTGTTTGCTATTATTTTCTCCCAATCTGAGGGCTGTTTTTCACCTTGCTTATAGTTTCCTTTGTAGTGCAAAAGCTTTTAAGTTTTATTAGGTCCCATTTGTTTATTTTTGCTTTTATTTCCAATATTCTGGGAGGCGGGTCATAGAGGATCCTACTGTGATTTATGTCAGAGAGTGTTTTGCCTATGTTCTCCTCTAGGAGTTGTATAGTTTCTAGTCTTACATTTAGATCTTTAATCCATTTTGAGTTTATTTTTGTGTATGGTGTTAGAAAGTGTTCTAGTTTCATATGACCCAGCAATCCCACTTCTGGGCATACACACCGAGGAAACCAGATCTGAAAGAGACACGTGCACCCCAATGTTCATCGCAGCACTGTTTATAATTGCCAGGACATGGAAGCAACCTAGATGCCCATCAGCAGACGAATGGATAAGGAAGCTGTGGCACATATACACCATGGAATATTACTCAGCCATTAAAAAGAATTCATTTGAATCAGTTCTAATGAGATGGATGAAACTGGAGCCCATTATACAGAGTGAAGTAAGCCAGAAAGATAAAGACCAATACAGTATACTAACACATATATATGGAATTTAGAAAGATGGTAATGATAACCCTATATGCAAAACAGAAAAAGAGACACAGATGTACAGAAAAGACTTTTGGACTCTGTGGGAGAAGGCAAGGGTAGGATGTTTCGAGAGAACAGCATCAAAACATGTATATTACCTAGGGTGAAACAGATCACCAGCCCAGGTTGGATGCATGAGACAAGTGCTCGGGGCTGGTGCACTGGAAAGACCCAGAGGGATCGGGTGGAGAGGGAGGTGGGAGGGGGGATCGGGATGGGGAATACATGTAACTCCATGGCTGATTCATGTCAATGTATGGCAAAAACCACTACAATATTGTAAGTAATTAGCTTCCAACTAATAAAAATAAATGGAAAAAAAAAAGAGTAATAAGGTAAAAAAAAAAGTTAAATAAAGACATTCTCAAGACAAATAAAAACAAATTTATCACCTGTAGAACTACAGTAAAACTTATACCAAAATAGTTTCTTCATTCTAAATAATTGACTGAAAATAAAAGCAAAAATATAATCATAAAAAAAAAAAAAGAATACATGCGACCTCTGTTCAGCTCAGTGGTGCTGGGCAGAGTCGGTTACAGGAAATGAGACTCTGAAAGATGGGCTGTGGGTATAGTGGGGACCATTCCTGCCTCCTCGCAGGCTGCAGTGCAGGTTTGGGTCTCAGAAATGCAATTTTGAAATCTCATTCAGAAGTGTCTTTGGCTTCTCTTCCTAGATAAGCAACCTGCGTGACTCCTTGTTTTCATTGTTTATCTCTGCAAATCACTCCAGCTTTCTAACTCCAGAAATTACTTTCAGAAGGAAATGGAACTTTCCCATTTTGTTGGTGAGAGATGTCAAAACTGGAGATGCTGCTTGAAAGGGCAGATATGAAATGCTCTTTCATTAAAGGGCCTGATATATTTTAAAACAATACTCAAACTATTTGGAAATTATCTTAAGGCACTTCTAAAAGCATAAAAATTCCTTTTGCTGGAAAAAAAAATCAACTTACAATTTGCATGTCACAAAACTCAGGATCCAGGCATACACAAGGCACACCGTTCAGGTGGGACCTGTTGATCTGTAGTGCCTTCTCTTGGATTTGATTTTCAACTTTTTTTATGGAAAAATTAAAACCCACACAAAAGTGGAAAGGATAATCTGCTGATCTGGTCCCCCAGATCAACAATTATTAACTCATTGTTTCATCTCCCCCCTACACACTTCCAGATCATGAAGCCAATGCCAGGTTTCGTATCATTTCATCTGTAAATATATTAAAGGTCCTCTTTTGTTTCTCACAAAACCAGCTATCATATCATTTAAAATTGACAGTAACTCCTGAATATCATTACCTGGTCACTTCAAATTTCTGATTGTCTCATTAAAAGTTTCTTGACAGTATCGTTGTTAGAATCTGGCCAGCTCTGCACACGATCACTGGTGACTAAGTCTCATGTCTCATCTTTCCGTACCTAGAGATTGCCCCCAACTCTTTTTCTGTGTCATCTCTCTGTAGAAAACCCAGGTTACTAGTCTTGGAGAGTGTCCCCAGCCTGGATTCTGCTGGTTACATCCACATGTTGTCCTTTATTGAGTTCCCCTTTCTCCCTTGTTTCCAGCCTGGGGTCAGAATCTGCTGCTGCTGCTGTTTGTTGGCCAGTCTCGTTTGGTGGGAGCATTTCATCTGTGGTGGTGGCTAGTCCACCTGCGGGCCACAGGTCTGGTTGTTTCCTTCTGTGACGGTGACCATTGATCATAATGACCACCCGGCTCCATGACTTGAAAAATGTTGCACAGGCAGATCTCAGATGTAACAGGTTAGCTTCCAGACCATCTCGATAAAGCAAGTCACATGGACTTTCTGGTCTCCCAGTGCATGTAAGAGTTATGTTTACACACCCTCTAGTCTATTGAGTGTGCAATAGCATTATGAACTTAGGAGCTTATAAGAAAATCCCACCTTTGATTTTACTGCCTTCGTTTATTTAAATATCACGAATAAATCTTCATGGGATTTGTAGCCCTCAAAAAGTCTACTGGGAAAGAGTAAAAGCCCATATTCCCCCCAAAAAGAGAATACTTAGAAGGTAAGGTACAGTAAAAAGAAATTCAACATTTTGTCTTTTGTTTGCATTGCAGTTTGTTCTGGGATGAGTTCATTTTCATTTAATCTGCTTGGATTTGTAGATTTTTTCTATATTTGAGAGTTCATGTCTTTCAATAATTATAGGAAATTCTGAATATTATCTTTCCCATTTTTTTCTATTCTATTCTATTCTTCCCCATTTGTTGGATCAAATATTACAATAATACAAAATATTAGCACATATTTTGTACACAGTGCTAGATTGTTGGTAATAATCATAATGATAATGATGATGATTAATTTAGAAATGTCTATATATTTGCAGTAAAAGATCAAGAACTTTGAAGTTACATTGACCTTTATTTAAATATAATAGCTTTGTGATGTTGGCTGTGTTACTTAGCCTCTTTTAACTGCAGTTTCTTTGAAGAGAAGTAAGTCAGAAAGAAAAACACCAATACAGTATATTAACACATATATATGGAATTTAGAAAGATGGTAATGATGACCCTATATGCGAGACAGCAAAAGAGACACAGATGTAAAGCACAGACTTTTGGACTCTGTGGAAGAAGACGAGGGTGGGATGATTTGAGAGAATAGCATTGAAACATGTATATTACCACATGTGAAATAGATCGCCAGTCCAGGTTCAATGCATGAGACAGGGCGTTCAGGGCTGGTGCACTGGGATGACTTTGAGGGATGGGATGGGAAGGAAGGTGGGAGGGGGGTTCAGAATGAGGGACACATGTACACCCATGGCTGATTCAAGTGAATGCATGGCAAAAACCACTACAATATTGTAAAGTAATTAGCCTCCAATTAAAATGAATAAATTAATTTATAAAAAAAATAAAAACAATAAAATAACACTTAACTCCCAGAGCTTTAAATGATCTGATAATTAGTGGGTTCTCAGTAAACATTCATTTCCATTTCTTTACCAGAATTGTCTTTAAAACATCAAGCCACACTAATTCTTTGTTGTTGTTCAGTCTATAAGTCATGCCTGACTCTTTGCGACCCAATGGACTGCAGCATGCCAGGCTCCCTTGTCCTTCACTATCTCCCAGAGTTTACTAGGATTCAGGTCCAATGAGTTGGTCATGCTATCTAATCATCTCATTCTCTACCATCCCCTTCTCCTTTTGCCTTCAATCTTTCCCAGTAGCATGGTCTTTTCCAATGAATCAGCTTTTCACATCAGTTGGCCAAAGTACTGGGGCTTCAGCATCAGTCCTTCCAATGACACTGATTCTTAGGAAGAAGAAGTAACCATGTTTTGGTCTTAGAAGGCTGTTTGGTCTTAGAGGCTGTTTAAGAATATGCAGGATTCAGTTTTGGGGATTTTAAGCATGGGCTATGGTAGGAACAAAGGTTTTGAGTTGGGAAATATAATGAATGAGCAGAACCACTTGACTGAAGGGAAGGGGTCATTTAGATGCACAATGGGAGTTACAATTAGAAAAGAAAGATGGGACCAGATGAAGGATCACTAGCCTGTTATGGCAGGAGGGTGGACTTTATCCTGTAAGTGCATTGAAGATTTTTGAGAAGGGAGCAGTAGGATTATGTTCAAGAAAGTCAATGTAATGGCAGTTTATACATGGGGTAACAGAAAGATAAGGCAGCTATTTCCATGGCTTAGGAATAAGATACAATGGATTTGGATTAGTATATTGGCAATAGTACTAAAATGGAGGAGATTAAGGCCATATACACAGGTAGAAGAGAGAGAATTTGGTGACTGAACGGGAGGGTGAAGCAAAAGGAAAAAAAAAAGAGAATCCAAGATATTGAGTCAGGATGTAAATCAAGCAGAATGGAAGGTTTGAGTTTAGGAGTGGGCAACAGATTTAAACTATGTGAACTATGTGATGGACAGCTGATTGGGTCTAGGTAGCTTTGTTGGTTATCTGGACATATTTGTAGATTCTCAAACCATATATTCTGTCTGCCCTCCCTCATATCCTTTCCTCTACTCTTTGCTAGCTGGTTTGTGCTTATTTCTCAAAACTCAATTTAGAAGCCATGATAGAATCTTTTATGCACCTATTTCCCAGCCAATGCTAGATGTGCCTCTTGTGTTATTCAGTGAAGTCCTAATTAAAGCTCCACCAGAATACTCATCACCTTATATTAGAATTACTTGTTGCCTTTTCCCCTCAGCAGAATGGGAATGCCCTAGTACCAAGCAAAGTGCATATATGGCCCATAGAAGGTGGTTAATAAATTCCTTATTGAATGATGAATTATTTAACTTAAGTAGAAATATCCAGCACACTGACAAGAATATGAACAGTCAGGGACTTATTTTTCCTCTTCTTTCTGAATTCATAGTGGGTATAAACATAGGGCTCTGTATTTGAATATTTGTTCTGAAGTGTCGATTTTTCTGATTGCTTCCTTGACTTAAAACTAGGCCTACAATTTTGGCAGCCCTTCTGAAAAAGATTCTGTGCTTAATCAAAACTTGTTTGAACAATTGTCTGGATGGAGGGCATTTTAATTCTTTTCCATTGCTTTCTACCTCCAGGAATCAAGGGAGTAGCAAGAGAGCAGATTTTCTCGCATTCTCACTGCTCCTCAAGGTACAAACCAATTTTCAGACTTCAACATATCCCAGCAAATAATTGTTTGGTGCGGAAATAAAGCTCTTTATTGCAGCAATAGTGATGGGATACCAGTAGGACAATAAAAAATGAAGTCTTAATGCATCTGATGTGAGTGCATCAAGCTGGCAGGATTCCTGGAGGTAGTGAACGGAGCCTGGGCAGAACTGCCTGTAGGTCCGAGTGCAATCATAAATGATTTCCATAAATAGTGCGTCTTTGCTGTCTTGTGGGCTGTGCTGAAAAAAAAGGGAAGAGGCTGCTATTCCTGGAGGGAAACGGACTTCTTTTTATGTTGCTAACAAAGAGAAGCCCGTGGCAGAGCACACTGTGGCATTTGCTTTGGGTTTTAAAGACGTGTAGCTCTACCTTGTTGGAAAAATTGAAAATCTATATGGCAATTGCCTGTGACACATGTGAGGCAAGTCATCCTAGCTCATTAATGATGTGACCAAGAAAAAAAGAAAACCTCCTCGCTGCCATCTAGGCAAAACAATATATGGGCCAAAGGGCAATGTCTCAAAACAAACAAATGGATTGGGAGCCAGGAGACAGATAAAACAGAATATGGGCTTTAGAAGTAGACTTGGATGGTGACATTCCGTGTTCTGGTTTCCTTACTTAACAGTGATGAACAATACATCTCTTTCCATGGGATTGTGGGGGTTAAGCCAGAAAGTATGTTCAACAGAGAATATATTTTTGGCAAAAATGGCATATTTCTTACACCTCCTGAAGTTTAGGGTTTCCCAGGTGGCACTAGTGGTAAAGAACCTGCCTGCCAATGCAGGAAACGTAAGAGATGTGGGTTTTATCCCTAGATCGGGAAGATCCCCTGGAGGAGGGCATGGCAACCCACTCCAATTTTCTTGCCTGAAGAATCCCTTCGACAGAGGAGCCTGACAGGCTACAGTCCAGAGGTCGCAAAGAATCATACATGCCTGAAGTGACTTAGCACATTGAAGTTTAAGTAGGATACTTGGAGGAACGCTGAGTGAAGGTGTCAAAAACAATAAAAGGTGTAAGTCTCTTTGTTTGAACAGAAATGACTAGTGTGACCCAAGTGTGTGTGTTCTTTGCAAGCAGGAAAACAAATCTGAACACTGCAGTTATAGCAGCCTGAATCTTTTGTACTCTGCCTATCCCCAACCTAGACTGTGTGTGTGTGCGTGCACATGCACACATGCATGCGAATACATGCTCCATCTCTATCCCATAATATTTCATTGACAGAGACTGGGGAATGATGATTTGAAAGTTTGTAGAACCTGTCAACCTAACAGTGCTAGGAAATCAGCAACTTTCTCTACTTTTTGTGTCTGTGCCCCCTTTTCTCTATAACTTAGGGAAATTTTTGAAAGATGGAACACCACCAAATCTGACAGATGGAACATAACCAAATCTGACAATCACAGAGAATACTACAGCGATTGCTTGGTGGTTTTAAGGAGAACTGTGGTTTTTAGCTAGCCAGATTAGCTGAGTGTGTAAGTTCAAACTTAGTGTTAAGAAGTGAGATCAGTAGGATATCTCTGGAAACTATATGGGGACCAGGTGTCCATAAGTGTCTTATAGAAATGAGTATGTGTATGGCTGGGAGGTCCAGGCAGCAGATGGTATTAAAATACTATACAAAGAATTAGGGGTTTCCCAGCTGGCTAAGTGGTAAAGAATCTGACAAACTGATGCAGGAGACCCAGGAAATGTGGGTTCAGTCCCTGGGTTGGGAGGATCCCCTGCAGTATGAAATGGCAACCCACTCCAGTATTCTTGCCTGGAAAATTCCATGGAAGAGGAGCCTGGTGGGTTATAGTCCAGGAGTTGCAAAGAGTTGGACGTGATTGAGCACGCACACACAAAGAATTAGAATCTAGAAATGGCAAAGGACAGCATGTGGAGAGAAATAGAAGAAAGGGGCATTAAGATATTACAATCCAAAATTCAGTATTATGACTGGTAAAAGATGGCAGGACTGACAGGAAATAGAACCCTACCTGCCATGCAGAATGATAGGGAGAGGCCTATCCAGATACCAAGGCAGGGAATTAGGGAAAGGACAAATTTTACAAATAAAGGAGGGGCCTCATAGTAATGCAAAGACATCAGTATTTAAGAGAAAAACAAATGTAAATAGTTTGACTCCTTAGTAGCTGATAATTTATTTATCATATCAGAGGCATATTTTCCTTATTTGTATAATGATAAATATTAACATCTACTTTGCAAGGCTTATAAAGATAAAATAAGTTCAAAATGCAAAAACATTTGTTATTGTTTATAGAATAGGGCTTAAAACGGTAGCCATTGTGACTGTATTTTGCTATTGAAAAAAACAATGTTGAATCCTGGAATAAAGACGGTGGGCATCTTGTACTCAATTCTCACTTGAATTTGGAGTAACATTCTCTGGAGAAGCTCCTTTGAACCAACAGGGTTAAAATTTCATAGTGTCTCCTCTGAAAGCAGGTTTTTCTGAGGCAGGGTGGGCACTTCTCTGAAGCATCCTTCTATTCTTCAAGATGAAAGAAGCATTGAATTCAGATAACACAGTTGGACATGTCTGTTTTTGATTGTTGATAAATATTTCATTTTACATTTTAAATTCATACGGGCCACAAAATCATTGAAGATGAAAAAGAATTCAAAAAAAAAAAAAAAAAAAAAAAGAAAAAGAATTCAATACTAGGCCATTCCTTTGCAGGATTGTTTCTCAGAACACACTTGTTCCCGTTTTGTTCAATTGAGAAGGAGGCACCTTGGCAGCTGCCCACTGACAAATGCTTCACAGCCGTGGGGAGCGCACTCTGCTTTTCCTTGGTCCCTGGGTCTAAAACAGGCTTCTCTCTCCTCTTCCAAGATGAACCATAAAACAGTCATTACTTACCTAGCTATAGGCTTGGCTTTTTAATCTCAAAAATATCATCTTTGAGTTACCAGTGCTATGTGTTTCCATGTCTCATATTCTAATAGAACCATGTGAAGCTGCTTGGTTCTTTTTTAAAAAACATTTTATGGCAAAAAAGTTGAAACATCTTGGAGTTAATTACAGAGCAGGATTTTCACGTACACGTGAAATGACATTCGATTGGAAAATTCGAAAGTTTTGAGAACTGAAAATGACCGAGCGCACACGTGATTGTAAGAGTGTATTAGTGTCCCCAGTGCTGTCGGTCTCTGGAGTGCTAAGGCCTCTTCTCTCTAAATTTCAATTATATTATTAGCAGTAGGCCATCTTCACAATAATTGGTACACTCACTTTATCTAATGGAGTATTTTTCATCTAATTGACTGGAAACTTATCATACAAATGTCAAAGCCAGATTTTCCTATAATAACCTATTATCTCTGCAGTTCTGGCTCAGTGCACCCACAAGAAATGGCATAATAATCATCTTTGGGAGAGTGAAGGACAGCAACTTAATTTCCCTGCCTCTGATGAGAATGACAGCTCCTTTAAAAGAAGAAACTTTTAATGCATCCACTTGATTTTGCCACATTTGTCATTCACAAATCTGACTTCATTTTGCTCTAAACATGTGAGTGAATATTCTTGTTGAAAGACAGCATTTCAGAGACAGGAGGAAAGATAAAAACAAAGAACAGGATTAGGAGTGTGAGCTCAGGATGCTGCTTTTAGATTAGATGATTTTGGGGCAAATCACTTCATCTCCCTGGTTCTTAAATATCAGATGAGAAGTTCAGACTAGAATATTGTTTCATAGACTTTGGTTATTTATGCATCTCTTCTTCAAGGCCTTTTACACATTTATGTACTAGCTGTCCACTTTTGTACCTACTGTGTTTCATTGTGTCAAACAGTAAAATAACAAACCAACCAAAGAAAAAACAAGCAAGCAAAACACCCAGCTACATATGGGCATACATAGATACATATATATATATGTGTATTTGAAAAATAAATCTAAAATAAGTAACAAACACATGAGAACTACCACTAGCAATAAATGGAACCCTAAAAAATAAGTAAACAAATACCAATTTAAAGGAAATATGCTTATGGACCACCAGGGAAAAATTATGCCAGGAGCAATATTTCCATTATTATGAAATTTACACCATTTAGGCAGTTTATAATATGTACCACTAACAGAAGAATGCATATCATAGTTTGGGAAACATTGGCCTAGCTGAATTAGGGGGTCTTTTCCTGCTTCAGAAAGTCCATGATTAAATTATTTAAGAGAATATGTTTCTGATGTACATTTCAGAAGGGCCACCCTGCCTCAGAAATCCTCCTAAATAATTTCCAAAGATGTGGAGTATTCCTAGTCAAAAGATGTGATGTGACAGACTAACTTGTTCTCCAGAGGAACCAATGAAAACATGGAGACTCGTGGGAATGTCAGAGTGAGAGGTGAAATAGAAAAATCCTCTTTCCTCCCTCAAATTAAGATAATGATGTGAAGGATTATTTAAGATATGCTTTCAATACTGGCACTGCCTTTATCCATCTCACTACTATGAACCAGGTCATGTAGCTATGCCTGTATACAGAACACAATTTGCACATGGTCTAAAAAGCAACATTTCTCTAATCTGAGAAAAGATGAGAACGTAGAAAAGGGCCATGGTTATGTCTGGCTTCTTTGAGCCAAATAGATTTCTTGTCTTACCTCAGAAGAGCCTCTTCTAGGAAATAATTAGAGATAAAGTATAATAAACAAAGATTTATAAAGATGTTTACTGTTGTGATGTTTGTAATAGTGGGGAAAAAAACACTTAAATACCAAGCATGCAGGTTACATTTAAACAAATCATAATATATCAATTTGGTGGAACATATGATCATTAAAATTGCATTTATGAAGATGTTAATAAAGTAGGGGTAGGCATACGATATACTGTAATATTGGGTAAAATCCTGTGATCAGATTCATCCAAACATCTTAGTACAGCCTACAAATTGACTCAGGCTGTAGCCTCTGCCTAACTTTCTTGTCATAGGCGAGAAGATACCTCATGTAGCCCACGGTTCTTCAGCTGTACTGAAATGCTGGTTATTCTCCAAACATAGCAGGTTCTGAGGGTCCATGCTATTGAACATGCTAGCTTTTTTTAAAAACAAGACTAATCTAAAAAAAAGATTTAGATGGATATTGTGTTAGAAGAAGAGGTAGCGTTGATAGTGAAAGGAAAACCAGGTTTCTCCCTGGAGATGAGAAAGTAGGTCCTCTTATTTCAAAATTGCTGAGTGACTTTGGTATAATTTCTTTATCATTTCTCTCCCTTGTCAATTTAGTTGTAAGAGGAATTACAGTACAACAAGCACTTTGATTAGGTCCCTAGCTTCTGGCTATTACTCTAATATTGTTTATTAAATGCAGAAAGAGAGGGGAAAAAAGCATTAAAATCTATTGATCTCTACTACTAGAAATAAAGAAGCTTGTGATGAAGAAAAGAACAGAAAGATTGTCTTCAGGGCCAAATGAGAAATTTTCCCTTTCTTTCTACTCTGCCTTCAACTGCAACTCATGACCCCTTCCTAGTCCAACCCTTTGAATATAGAAATTATTTAATACATGCCACAACAAGGAAAAAAAACTTATTTTCCCTCTTGCTGTAGTGCAGTCAGTTGATTTTCTAACAATATCTTGACGATACATTCCTTTAGGCCTTATAAAGTTCTTGAAGATCAAAACAATAAAAGTGAAAGGAATTCTGGTAGGAATTTGCTGCTGCCCATCAAGACTTAAAATAAAATAGACCTCTTAAAAAAAAATAGAGCTCGTTGGTATATTACAGAGTAGATGAACTATCACAGGCCCTAGGATCAGATGGTATCTGAATCCCTCACAAGGTTGCTTCGAGAAGAGAATTACATAGACTGTGTAGGACTCTGGAAACTATAAGGCACTACATAAGTGTTACATAGTTTCACAAATCCAGAGTCAAGGTAGAAGGAAAGAGGTTTCTAGATCTACATGACTATCACTTGACATGAGATTTATACTTATTAAAAAACTTTCTCTTGAGTGATCAACAATCAGATTAAGGAACACTTTGGTCTGCTGTTTTGGAAATGAGACTACCTTCCAGAATAATTGATATAAAAACACTTCAGTCAGTTCAGTTCAGTCACTCAGTTGTGTCTGACTCTTTGCAACCCCATGGACTGCAGCACACCAGGCTTCCCTGTCCGTCACCAACTTGCAGAGCTTGCTCAAACTCATGTCCATTGAGTTGGTGATGCCACCCAACCATCTCATCCTCTGTCATCCCCTTCTCCTCTTGCCTTCAATCTTTCCCATCATCAGGGTCTTTTCTAATGAGTCAGTTCTTTGCATCAGATGACCCAAAGCTTTAGCTCAGGATCTGTCCTTCCAATGAATATTCAGGACTGATCTCCTTTAGGATGGACTGGTTGGATCTCCTTGCTGTCCAAGGGACTCTCAAGAGTCTTCTCCAACACCACAGTTCAAAAGCATCAATTCTTCGGCTCAGCCTTCTTTATGGTCCAGCTCCACATCCATCCATGACTACTGGAAAAACCATGGCTTTGACTAGATGGACCTTTGTTGGCAAAGTAATGTCTCTACTAACAGTAGACAGTTAAATACTGAGAAATTCAACCCAGTTTTCAATGTCAAGGGTGGGGGAACAGTTTTGTCCAGCTGTAAATATGGGTTGAAAAATCATAGGCAAAACTGATGTTGCAAAGAAATAAAAATCTGATTTCCCATTCACCATGATTTCTGTGTCACTGGGAAGGTTGTCTGGTTCAAAAATATCTCTTCTTTGCTCCTGGAGTATAGTAGTACTCCAAACAGGGGACTCAAACAGTAGTATTCAAGCAGGGGACAAAGTCTATCATTCTACAGTTAAAAGAGTAACTTCATCTTCCCTGTGCTTGCAGGCTTCCAGGGACTGTTACTTTTTACTATAGTAAATAGCTATTTACTATTTGTACCATCATTTGTGTCAATACTTATCTTTACCCTTTCTAGATTTTTAACTCTTCAAGGTCAGAAAACCATATTTGTTTTCATCTTTCATTTCTAATGTAATAATGCTTATTTTAGCAGATGCTTGAATTGAACCAGGATCTCTTGCATTGCAAGTGGATTCCTTACCACCTGAGCTACCGGGGAAGCCCTATCTGTTGAAAGAATGAATAAATGATTAAAATGCAATTAACCCCTATAGATAGGACAGTTGACATATACTTCCTCAAATTATTACATATTATTGATATCAGATTCTAAGGAAAGAGCTTTTTCAGTGGTAACTGGCAGATGGAGAACCATAGGCAGAGATTCTGAAAAGGGGAGAAAAGGTGTGTTACACATAAAAAACAAAAAAGAAACAAAAGGAAGAGGAAATTTTACCAGTTCACAGCTTTCTCTACTGAAGATCCAGGCCAGAGAATTTTTGAAAACATACAATGAAATTTACAGAGTAATAACAGAACTAAATGTACTGGTACTGTATTTAACAGAGAAGAAAAGGGATTGAAAGACTTTTCCCATATATTATAAAATGCCTTAATAATTGAAACAATTGAGGAAGAGTTTGAGTATGTTCAATTTAGCAATTTATAGCACTTATTAGTGAAGCCACATGCTTTGACACATAAATACATACTCGTGTATTGCATGTATACTATTATTATTAGTGTTTTATGCATGCTATTTTGTTCATCACAATATTTAAAGTTCCTTGGAGGCTGGACTTCCAGCAAGATTGTACTGTAAATTCATGCTTTGTTACTTCTCTGTGCTCCAAATACATATCTGTAATATGCAAAAATTTAAAAATGAAAAAATTTAAAAGGCTAACAGAATTACATCTGTCATGATGGTTCAGGTTAGGCTGCAGTAGAAAACACCACCAGAATCTTAGTGGCTTAAGACAGAAAAACGTTTATTTCTTGCATGTGCTACATTTCCATTTTGAGCTGATGTGGGGTTTTGCTCATGATATTATCACCTTGACTTGCAGGTGGGTGGTAGGACCATGACTCGGGCTGTTTCTAGGTGCTTTGTCAGTAAAAGAGAGAATGATGAGTTATACTAGCTCTTTGTACTGTCCATCTAGAAGGGACACGTGCCACACCCACTCATACATCATTCACCAAAGCAAATCACAAGGTCCACAATAAAGAAATAAAAACCTATTAAGTTCTTAGAGTTTCTGGAAGAAAAAGTAGAAGTATTTGATAGGTATAATTAGTTGCTATTATAATAGCCATATTGAAATCATTACCCTCTGGGGACCAAGATAGAACAGAAATGAGGAGTGGTCATGGACGGAGGAACCTGGTGGGTTATGGTCCATGGGGTCGCAAAGAGTCAGACATGACTGAGCAGCTAAGTACAGCATGGCACGCAGAGAATAGTTTCAGGTTCCAGGGCCAGAGGCAGGAAGCATTAGGTGTTCCGTTCAACTGGGGTAAAAACGTCCATAAAAGGCTATATATTTGTGTGCTGAGGGAAGAAAAATGTGTCCCCAACAGCTTAGTAACCAGGGTTTGAGATAAGCCACCTACTACAGCAAGGTGAGGAGGGCATGGTAACCCACTGCAGTGTTCTTGCCTGGAGAATCCCATGGACAGAGGAGCCTGGAGGGCTACGGTCCATCAGGTCACAGAGTCGGACAAGACTGAAGCGACTTAGCACACACAGAATGGTGACCCCATCAGTGATATCTCATCTTCATAGGTAAAGGATCCTATTAGATCTATCTAAGCGTCCCCTGAAGAATTGGTAGATGGAGTAGCAAAACATTTGGTCAGAAGTATGTAAGCCTACAGAGAGTGAGGAAAAATAACCCGTATTCAAGATCTCTCCAAACCCAAAAGTTTAAATCACTCAAAGAAAACTAATGCCAAGATATCAAAGAAAATCAACAATTGAAAGATGAATTAATTCTAGCTCAAAGAATGGAATTGTTGTAAACATTTTTAAGTTTATTTAGGAGCTCCAAAGAGATAAAAGAAAAAAATAAGAAAAAGAGAAATAATTTAACACATTTGGACATAAATGAAAGGAGACCCTGTAGATGTGGAAAAGGATCACTTTGAAATTTTGGAAATGAAAAAAAAATATTGAAACAAGAAATCGGCATTTACTGTAAATTCAAGATTGGTTACAGTTGAAAAGATAATCAGCTAGTTAGATGTTTGTATTGATGAATGCTCCCAGAACACAGCATAATGATATAGAAAGATTTATAGCATATGAAAGTGCAGTTAAGGGACATGGAAACATATTTGATTGAGAGTCCTCAGTACATGTTTAATAGGCTTTATAGAAGGAGACTAGAAGGAATGGCTGAAGAAAATATAAAATGAAATGGATTGAGAATTTGCAAGGGTTACTAAAAAGGCTACATCCTCAGATAAATGTTCATCTCAAGAACTAAGCAGAATAAACAAAAATCAAGCCATATCTAGGAGAAACAAAATAGTGTATATCTGAGGGAAACAAAATATTATTCTGGACTCAGTACCTAGCTAGACTATCATTTGAGAGAGAGAAATAAAGATACTACAGACCTATAAAGACAAAGAAGTGCATTTGGTACCAGGGGCCATTTCTGAAAGAAACACATAAGAAGAAATTAACTTAAAAGGAAAAAAGTTGATGTTAAAAAAAAAAAAAAGCTAATGGGTCAGAATCCAGAGGCATGGTAAGGTCTTGGTCAGGAAGTTGACACTATTTTAAAATTTAAGGGTTTTACCTAAAAACAAACAAACTAGAAATATAACTTAGAGCTTCTATATCACTAGAGGGAAAAGAAAAGAAGGGAACTATATACCTTGTATTATTTTGACTTCTCTCTTTCCCTTATCCCAAATCATACCACAAGAAGTGAAAAATTTAAACTGGATATGAATTCTGTTGAGATAAATGGACAGAATTGCTTGGAGTTGGAAAATGGGGCTAACTTTTACAGTAGGGACTGTCTTGTTATTTAAATCCCGAGATAAAATGTAGAAAAGTCTTGATTATGTGAAACCATTAACTCACCCAAGTATTTTTTTCTTTAACCTTAGGGAGAAGAAGAAAACTATAAGCAAATAATCACTCTGTATTTAAAGTGGTCTGATTCAAGTCAGTATAGTTTCCTCTAGTCACCTACAACTTTTATGTTTTCATCTCTGCTTCACTCTTCTATGATCACTCAACTGCAAAATGCCAGCTTTTAGGCAGATCAACCATCAAAGCAAAGTTCAGTCACTGCTAATCTATTTAATGTACAAGGATAGAAATTGAATTCATATTTTGAGAAATGTTTTCAGAAATAGGATTTTAAAAAGTCTAACATAACAGGAAAAATTCTGATGATTAGATTTAATAGAAAGTTCTATTTACTGTGAATAATAGAGTATGTGTGGCATCCTGGAGAGCATGCCAAAAAGTTGAGCTCGCTTTCAAGTCTCTGTGCTCAAGCAGCGTGTGGTTACACATCACTCATTTAACCTGTCTGAGCTTCAGCATTCTTCTGCATAGTATAGGGGTTCAATTAGGTGACCTCTAAGGTCCCTGATGCTTTTGGAAAGGTCTGATTCTGGCATACACCATATCCTGGGCATTCTGGTTAATCAAAATTTGAGGCTCTCTCAGAAATCTCTTTTCTGGCTTTGTGCTGTGCGTCTCCTAGACCTTGCTGTCAGTGTAACCAGCCCCATGGTACTGTGAGGCTGTCACGGCTAACGCCATGGCAGGCAGCCTAGATTAGGAGTAGGCCTGGTTTCCCAGGGTAACATAATTATCAGGCCTCCTGGAGCCAGCCAATCAACATATGCCTAGCCAGAGAAAAGGGAACCTATCAGGGGAAAGCTGAAAGCCCCACGTTGGGCCAACAAAAATTACCTTGCAACTGTGTAACCAATCCGCTTACGCCAACTACCCACTGTGTAACCAATCCGATTGCGCCAACTACCTGCTGCTTATTTTGACCTAATAAATACCCGAGAGAACTGGGGCTCGGGGCCTTTCCTCCTCACACACCTGGTGAGGGCGGGAGGCCCTGGCTCGAGTCAGTAATAAATTCCCCTATTGCAAGTTGCATTGTTTTGAGGAGTTTTCTTTCCCGACCAGGGACTCGGACTACGGGCAGAACAGTACATGTCCGCTGTAACATGTGTTCTTATTCTAAAGGGAGAGGTGCTAGGGATGGTGAGCCTATGAGGGCTAAATAGAACAACAGAATGAGTCCAAACAGTGAAGTGCACAGGAAAGCCCTATCAGTCAACTTACAACAGACATTTTTATATAAATATTGAACAGAAAGTTTCTAAGTTTGAAAAAGCAGGTTCTATGGTACCTTTGTCCAAGGAAAAAGTGTGAGCAATGAGAATTGTTCAAGGAGATGGGCAGAGCTGTGATAATGACTTTGGCACTGGACCATTTTTTAATCTGTGACATTTATCATGAAGCAATATTCAGGATCTTGATTGGAGGCTCATGCTGTGAAATACAATGAATGTAATATCTAGAAAACAAGGGAGAACAGATGTAGCTGGGTTGTATGATCCAGCGTGACACTCATTATCGTTATGAAAGGAATAACTAGCAAGCTTGAAAGATGGAAAATAGAGGCAGCCAAGATGGTCAGAAATCTGCCTGGCTTTAAAAGATGCCTGTAATTTCTGTACCTGGGAATAGTCATTATGAAGCAGAATGTCATTATGCCAGTTCTAGTAACAACACACAAGCACCCCTTACAATAAGCTGTGCAGCCTGACTTTTTCCTCTGTGGAGATGTTTAATTTTGTTCAAATGGTATTTCACAGGCAGCAAACAAAGACATGTAAGAGTGGGATAAGGTGGTCAGGAAATTGTTTTTCACAGATACAGACTCTTGTTTTCATTATCTTTCTTTAGAGATCATGAAAGTATAATATACACATCCTTATGAGTAGGAGAGAATGGAGGACCTTTGCAACAGAAAATATCATTATTTTCAATGAATTTACATTATTTAGAAACATGCTTTTTTACCTTGTTATTTTTTTGGGGGGGAATGTTGTTAGACTTGAACAATTGAAATAAACTGCTGAAATCATGTTAATATAATGGCTCCATTTCTAAGCTCTTATACCCTTTGGTATTTGAGTTTATGAAACCTTTTGTGGTATTTTAATATAAAAGAATAATTTTGTTTTTCTTTGCAAAATACTTTTATTATGAAAAATTATGAGTGTTTGGGGCTTCTCCTCTTGGCTATTACTATAGGAGTCAGATTCCTGAGAGAGATTACAGAGACTGACTGAAGAGAAAGGAACTCCCAAACCACACATTTGCTTAAATTCTCCTCTCTGCACTCCCCGCCCCACCCCAAGAAGTCTTTAACGCTTTATTCTGTGGAGCAAACCTGAAATCTTAGGTAGATCAGTGCAGTTCAGTCTCAGTCGTGTTCGACTCTCTGTGACCCCATGGACTGCAGCACACCAGGCTTCCCTGTCCATCACCAACTCCCGGAGCTTACTCAAACTCATGCCCATTGACTCGGTGATGCCCATCCAACCATCTCATCCTCTGTCATCCCCTTTTCCTCCTGCCTTCAGTCTTCCCCAGCATCAGGGTCTTTTCTAGTGAGTCAGTTCTTCACATCAGGTGGCCAAAGTATTGGAGTTTCAGTATCAGTCCTTCCAATGAATATTCAGGGCTGATTTCCTTTAGGATGGATTGGTTGGATATCTTTGTAGTCCAAGGGACTCTCAAGAGTTCTCTCCAACACCACAACTCAAAAGTATCAATTCTTCGATGCTCAGTTTTTTTTATAGTCCAACTCTCACATCCATACATGACTACTGGAAAAGCCATAGCTTTGACTAGATGGACCTTTGTTGGCAAAGTAATGTCTCTGCTTTTTACTATGCTGTCTAGGTTGGTCACAACTTTTCTTCCAAGGAGCAAGTGTCTTTTACTTTCATGGCTGCAGTCATCATCTGCAGTGATTTTGGAGCCCCCCAAAATATAGTCTGTCACTGTTTCCATTGTTTCCCCATCTATCTGCCATGAAGTGATGGGACCAGATGCCATGATCTTAGATACTTCCAAATGTTTATCTAAATCTTTTTCAGATGTATAATGTATCTTGTTTGCAGTAATGCCCTTGTTTTCAATGTACATATTTGAATCTCTTGTCAAAAATAGATTTGACCTCTTTAGTCTTACTCCTCCAGTTTTCCAGTACTTAGGAACTCAGATAACTTCTCAAATGAGTATTTTAGCTTTTTGAAATGTATTTACTCCTGACCTTCCTTCCTCTGTGGATCCACATAATTCCCAGAAAACTGGAATGGAGAGAATTGTGGAATGTGCTTAGGCATAAAATATGGCACAAACAATGATGTATTAAGGTTAGGGTGAGACATTTGGCAGAGTCTAGTAGTTGCTGCCCTCATTTTTCCCTGGGTACAAACTTTTATTAACATGGAAAAAGTGTATTTGAAAATATTCCAGGCCTATGGCCTTATTTCCAAAGTGCATCAAACATTAGCTCTTTAGTCCCTAGGGCTTCTGTCTTAAACACTGGTCTACTTTCCCATCTGATACTGAGTCAGACAGGCACCTCAAAATCCCCACCTCGTCCCTATCTTCCCAAGTTCTCATCTTGAGACTCGTTTTTCTCGGCTGACAGCTCCAAATAAATTTTTGTTTGCTTTTAGCTCTACTGAACATTTGCCCCTCTTATTTATTAGGAATTAAACTTCTAATCACCTCCTGGCCTTTTCGGCAGGAAGACCACCTGTATCTTACATAACCAAACTCTCAGGACTAATAACCAAGGCCGCCTGTGTCAGCAAGACTTAACTGTTTATGGCAGGAAGTTCTTCTTCAGGGAGGTAAGACTGTGAGCCAGTATATAACCTCATTGTTCACATTTCAGGAAGTTTTGAAGACCAGTTTGTTCGGGCAGTTAATTTGCTCATCTGGGTAAACAGCTCTGCTTTCTGCTATTTTTCTTTCAGCTGCAGCCTACCCCTCCAGCACCAGCCCACTCATCAAGACTCCCTTCTAGGCACTTGTCTCTGCTGTGGAAGCTTGGAAGGGAATAGAATTGTTTTCCTTCAAACAATTTATGTATAGGCTAGTAGTTCTCAACTGGGGATAAAGGGTTGTTAAGGAGAGGCAGTCTTGGCATTTGATTCACCAATCCCTGGGTGGGGAAATTCTCCTGGAGGGGGACATGGCAACCCACTCCAGTATTCTTGCCTGGAGAATTCCCATGGACAGAGGAGCCTGGTGGGCTACGGTCCACAGGGTTGCAAAGAGTCAGACATGACTAAGCAACTATGCACATCATGGGGAGGGTTACAGATTATTCCCCCATGAAGATTCTAATAATCAGTTTATTCCCTCCTCTCTCCCTGACCCTCAAACCAGAAGTGAGAACCAGTAGTTTAGATGCCTGGTCTACCTAATAACATGAATGACAGAATGGAGGCCATTATCTATGCATTAATGAGTAAATACTTGTTTTGAAACATGCAAATAATTAAGGCAAAGATGTCATGTAGGATATATTATGTGACATTTGCTTTTTTTTTCCCCACTCAATTTAGTCATTATCTTTAAAAAAGTGCTTTTCCTTGACCTTCTAGAGATTTATTTTTATACATAGGGAACAAAGCATTTTTGGCTCCAGCCCCAGAGGGGCACACAATTATGCCAGAGAAATTAAAGAGTAAGACAGGATTTATACAAATCACTCCTGGGTTGTTTTAGGAACGCTTTTTTCATAGAGCTTTGGCATGGAAATTTTTTGTTTTTCTTTTTAAATATAGAAATTGGTTCTGCCTTTTAAAATGCTCACTAAACTTTGTTTAAAAATGCTTCTTTCTGCCTATTGAGGAAGTTTTGTTTTTCCTACTTTATATAAAAGCTACCATCCTCATAAATAAATCTTGTTTAGTCGCTTCAGTCACGTCTAACTCATTTGCGACCACATGGACTGTAGTCCACCAGCCTCCTCTGTTCATGGAATCTTCTAGGCAGGAATACTGGAGTGTGTTGCCAGGTCCTTCTCCAGGGGATCTTCTTGGCCCAAGGATCAAACCCCTGTGTCTCTTGCATTTCAGATGGATTCTTTACCACTGATCTACTTGGGGAACCCCATAAATAACCCTAGGAAGGCTTTATATGGGAGATAAGATTTTAGTTTTAGCAAGTTGATAGCTGTAAAGGGAGGGCTGAGAGTGATTCCTTAGTTGAAGTAGGATGATAATGAAAGGAAGATGGAGACAATCTGTAACTATATGTCAGCCAGCATATCTCTCTAAGTGATGCTATCATAACAACTCTTATCCACCTTTTATTCTCTCTTTGGAAGTTTTTAGTGATGATTTACTGACTTAATCTCTGTATTCTTTTTCATGGTTCTATTACTATAACTGCTTTTTCCTCCAAGCCTTCTTTGCTGTCAAAAGTTTCCATAGTTCTATATGTTTTACTTTTGATGTTAAGTCTTGCCAATACTTACGTTCAAATCTCTGTCTTACAAAATTTAAATATGTACTTTTCTCTTCCCAAGATACTTAATTTTTTTTAAATTTCATACTTATTTTAATATACCCCTCAGTCTTAAGTCATACTGGTATTGGACAGATAGCTCAAATTATATCATAGGAAAACTCTGTCCAGGATATAATGAATTGTTGAGGATAAAGGTTGATCCTCTTCTGTGTGTTAAATAAAAGTGTTGAGAAGAATCTAGCAGTCAGGCTACTTTTGAAAAAGGTCTCTGCTGCTATGATATATTCAATTCTGTTGTTTTACATTGCTCCTCAAGACCTACCCTTTAAATCTATAGATGAACCAGAAAGGAGTCTCTGTATACTCCTTATAATAATCACTTAACAGGGGTATAGTACTGAAATTTATATAGGAAAAGTTGTATGCACATCAGGATTTAAAAAAAAAATTAGAGCCCATTTTAATATTGTACCATGTACTCTAGCCAGATAGAACTATGCTTTGTGTTTTTTTTTTTTTTTTTGAAAGTAATTTTTTTTTTATTATTATTATTTTTTTTCCAGTGGGTTTTGTCATACATTGATATGAATCAGCCATGGATTTACATTTATTCCCAATCCCGATCCCCCCTCCCACCTCCCTCTCCACCCGATTCCTCTGGGTCTTCCCAGTGCACCAGGCCAGAGCACTTGTCTCATGCATCCCACCTGGGCTGGTGATCTGTTTCACCATAGATAGTATACATGCTGTTCTTTTGAAATATCCCACCCTCACATTCAAGAATTCTATATGAGGTAGCAGTATATTTCATAATTTTTAATCCCTTCTATATAATAACTAGTACATAGTTGTCATATAGGGCTTATCTATTCTAGGTATTCTATTCTAGGTATTCTTGTAGAATAATACATAGAAGGCTTCCTTAGAGTCTGTGCTTCATCATAAAGTGATATCAGAATATTCTTTGACTCCTCTCTCTCACACACCAAATCCAGTCCATCAGCAGAGACTGTTGGTTCACCTTGAAATGATATCCTCAATCTTTTCACCACCTCCCCCAGTCTCACTGTATTGAGGCTATCTCATCTAGATTATTCCAACAGCTTCTTTACAGATCCACCTACTTCTGCTCTAGACTGTCTCTTTTCCATAGCAACCAGAATAATTCATTTAAAATGATAGTAAGATTATGCCATTTCTCTGCTCAAAACTTGCCAATGGCTTTTGTTTGCACAAAGAATAAAATTCAGAGTCTTTTCCTATTACAACCCCAAGGCCCCTTCATCTCACACCTGGTCGCCTCCCTGATCCCATTTCTTACAACCCCCTCTTGCTTACTGTCCTCCAGCCCTGCCAGCTCCCTGGCCGCTCCCAGGACACACTGTTTCTATTCTACCCGCTGGACCTTGGCAATGCTATTCTGCCTGAAACGCTCTTTTCCCAGACAATGGCATGGCTTTTTCTCTCAATCCCTTTGGGTTTCTGCTTCCATGTTACTTTGTCATAGAGGTCTTACCTGACCACTCTACCTCAGGCAGCACTCCTGTCCCCTCTGTCCCCACAATCTCTCTCTATATAAAGTACGCACTTGGGGCTTCCCTGATGGTCCAGTGGTTGAGACTCCACACTTCCACTGCAGGGGCTCAGGTTTGATCCCTAGTCCGGGAACTAAGATTTGGCACACCACACAGTACTGCCAAAAAATTGAAAAATTAAAAAGTATTAAAAATGAAAAAAGTATGCACTTAATCACAGTCTGGACATACTCTGCTGATTGTCTTTCTCTCCCACAGTCAATGTAAATTCTGTGAGAGCAGGGAGTGCACTGTTTTTTGTTCATTGCTTTGTCCCAAGACAAGCATAGCTAGACATAATGGTGTCTAGCCTATGGTTAAGTACCTAGTAAACACATGATGGATGACTAAACAACAAGATTAACTAAGAATGATCTTATGACCTCCCTAAGGCTCTGTAGTGACTGACTTGTTCAGTCGCCAGGTCATGTCTGACTCTCTCAGACCCCATGAACTGCAGCACACCAGGCTTCCCTGTCCTTCACTATCTCCCGGAGTTTGCTCAAACTCATGTCCATTGAGTCAGTGATACCATCCAAACATCGTATACTCTGTCACCCCCTTCTCCTCTTGCCCTCAATCATTCCCAGCATCAGGGTCTTTCCCATTGTGTGTTGGCTCTTTGCATCAGGTGGCCAAAGTTTTGGAGCTTCAGTTTTAGCATTGGTCCTTCCAATGAATATTCAGGGTTGATATCCTTTAGGGTTGACTGGTTTGATCTCCTTGCAGTCTAAGGGACTCTCAAGAGTCTTCTTCAGCCCCACAGTTTGAAAACATCATTTCTTTGCCACTCAGACTTCTTTATGGTCCAACTCTCAAATCCATACATGACTACTGGAAAAAACCGTAGCTTTGACTATATGGACTAACAGCTAGAATTTACTGTGAACAAAGGACCAGAGTGTGTCCTCATGTCACTGATTCCTTCTCACCTTCAGGGCCATGTTATTAAGTCCCAGTCCTTGCTCATATTTTCATACTAAGTAATCTTTACTTTGGTGCTAAGGATCACTGACGTTATGTTGAATCTCGTTTCCTCTCTAATGTAAGCTTATTTTATTTTGTTATTATTAGATTGTAATAATCCCCTTTGGTGGCATTATCATCTCTGTTTGGAAGATAGCATTTTTTTTTCTGCATGTTGTGATAAGTTTTTTTCTTTTTAAGAATAGTATTTGTTGTGAGTTTTTTCCAGAGGCATTACAAAATACACGATATTCTAGAAAATTTGAAAAACCTAAAAATATGTTAAAAAATATTAACTACTATCCTTGTGATGTAGTAGCTACCTAGGATTTTTAGCCAGTCCTGGGCATATGGAAGGATTTCACTTGCCTGCCCTCTTTGAAGTTGATTTTGGCCACGTGATTTGCTTTCCCAGTGAGCTGTAAGTGGTAGGGACAGGTGTCAGTTCCAGGTAGAAGTTTTCAGAGCTGTGCTCAATTCGCCACCGTCCTCCTTGTGGTCCCAGTGATCAGAGAAGGGCAAGGCTGCAATCAGTCTGTATCCCTGATTGACTCCGAGAGCAGAGCATCCCTGACTATGTAAATAAATAGCTGCGAATAAACGTCTCTTGGGTAAAGCCTCTAAGATCATGGGATTATTTGTTACCGCAGTGTAAGGCAGTTTGTGCTGACTGATATAATTGAATATAAAAGAAAAATATGGACATTAAAAAATTGGAAAACACAGAAGTATATAAAAATGAAAATATGTCAACTGGTGTTAATATCTTAGTATATGTCCCTTGGAATTTTATAAACTTTTGCGTGCTCTTGTTTGCATAACTTTGAAAAATAGGGGCTGTGTTCGAAGTAGTCTTCCGTGATCTGTTTTTTTCCCCACTCACTAGTAGTAAAGCATATTCTCTGTTATTAAATTTTCCTTTATGAGTAGACTTCTAAAAAAATTTATTGGACTAGAGTTGGTTCACAGTGTTGTGTTAGTTTCAGGTGTACGGCAAAGCGATCCAATTATACATAAACATACATTCATTCCCTGCTAGATTCTTTTCTCATATAGGTTGTCATAGAGTATTGAGTAGAGTTCCCTCTGCCGTACAGTAGGTCCTCGTTGGCCACTTATACATGCAGCAGTGTATGTATGTTCATCCCAAGTTCCTGATGTATTCCTACCCCACATGTTTTCCCTTTGGTAATCATATGAGTAGACTTTAATGGCTCCGTAGTAGTATATTATTCATTCTTCCTTGTGGATCCATTCACTTTGTGTGCTGTGCTTATGGGAAGATTTTTATGGCTATTTGATAGGTAAAGACATCTATGTCTAAAGATATTATTGAAAAGGAATCTCCTGTTTATACTGCCCAATGATACTGCTTAAGCAAACCTATTAAATGTTCTCTAGGTGACAGTAGCCCAAAGATCACTATTGAATCATTTTCTGCTTAATATTAAATAGGTTATATAAAACAATTAAAAATACTCTGTAATAGATCATTTCTGAAGGCAAGGAGTGCTTTGTTAATATTAATAAGCAGGCTAAATTCTTTATAAATAAAGTTTTTAAAAAATGTATTAGATTTTCTTACAGTGGGCCAGAATTGTTGTAACCAATATCCATATATTACTTAAAGCTTCTGTAACTTAATGCTACTATTAATAATAAAAATAATGCTTTGCCATTTAAAGCTGAAAGTAATAAATGGAAAATGCCAAGTTGAATGTAAGAGTTACTTGTACTTTAGCCCTTGGGAATTCATTTCAAGAGCTTCAACAGAGTGAAGCCATACAAAATTTATTTATTGTATTTTTATTTTAAAATTACTTTTAAAAAAATTCTGTATTTACCATTGCAAAAGGCTGATTTTTGACATTTAAGATTTTGGCCTAGATTCAGTTTAAAGCTTTCGTTTTCAGCATGCCATGCTGAATAAAACTTCCAACTAATTGTTTATATTTCAGATTTGTGCTAGTTATTTGTCTTTGACATGTGGGACTTCAAAATGTAGAATTCAGTTTTAAGAGACTGGTTCCTTCAAATTCTTTTACTTTTGATTTGGAACAGGGAATCTGATGGGCAGTGGATAAAATTCCTTATATCTGAAATGGAGTTCCAGCCTCTTCTTATCTCACAAAGGACTTTTGAGTGTATACAGGTTTTGCTTAAATTGTTCCTTTACTTTCGTTTCTGTGGCTCCAGGTGTAGCATGTCCTCATCACCAGCCTTCAAAGTGTCATGAAAGGAGAATGGATCCTTTGCTTCCCTCTATGCCACTTTTTTGGTTACATAATTGCCTTTTGTGGAAAAGGGTGGTGTGTGTGTGTGTGTGTGTGTGTTTGTGTGTGTAGGGGGAGAAGGTAGCAGAAAATTTTTAGATGAAGGTGGAGACTCCATGGTAGCAGATAGTGATAACTGGGGCATAGAGTAATCTGACCAAATCCTCATAAAAATGTGGTCTATTTGATTTGTCTAAAAAAGGAAAAGGAAAAGTTTTGAAATTCTGAGCAGTGACCTTTCTGTTTTTACTGTATACAGTATTTCATTCATCAACATTCTAATACAGGATATGGAAGTTTCATTGTACTGTGTTTATGTTATTTTCATGCCTGGGGTGTATAGTTTGTCAATCTTATGTAAGTAATAAGAAGAGTGTTGTGAGAACCGTGAATTCCCTGGTAATTATCATTAGAAGACTGTGATTTGCTATCCTTTGCTATCTCCGACTTAAGATACATGCACTCCTCCAAGACATGTGTGTATGTGAATTAGGCATGGATTCTAATAGAAGAAATAGTCCATCACCAAAGGGAAGGGATGAATTCTGAAAAGAAAATATAGGTTTAGATGTCTGTGACAATGCTTCTTCCTTCTCAGTGGTGTAGAAAAATCCCAGAATCTTCTAAAGAAGCTTAGGAGTAACAGTGATACTCTAAAGGGGGGTAGTTTTTTTGGAATTACCTCTTAAGCAGTTCATTCTGATTCTAAACCTCCAATCTGGACTGTCTGACCTGGAAGAACTCTGTGCTCTCTATCTCTGCCAGATCCTAACCTGTACTGAGGAGAGTCCTGTGTGCCTTCAATTCTAGTTTGAATCATGGTTTCCCAGTGGGGAGCATGTCATCTTCTGGCATTCTGATTAATCATTAGTAGTAGCGATGTTGAAAGTGAGTTTTATGATATAGCATCTTTTTTCCCTGGGAGATTGCTGAGAATTGAATACTCTGTATACCCTGTCTGATCTAGGCTGCAGCCTGACTATAAAAATCTGGATCTACCCAGGGCATTGCTATGCATGTGAATGTACATTTGTGTTCCCTCAGGTCCTTTGAAGAGTAAACATTAAGATGGGATTAGACTTGCTAGAGGTTTATTGGGTGAAATGCCTGTGAAGGTTGAAGGTGAAGGATCAGAAAAAGGCAAGAATTCTCAGGATGCAATGCATCTGCTGTCTGTGAAAAGAAAGAAGAAATGATTAAGTATGAGCCTCAGACCCCAGCACGGTTCTGAGGGACTTTCACCTTCTCTAATGGCAAGTCCCTGAGCTAAAAGTGCCTCTTAGAGGAATCCTATGTTCACAGAAACTGCCTGGTTCACATCCCTCTGTGTGCATTCATTGCCTGGGAGCAGCCGGGGGAGGTACAGGGTGAGTCTGCAGTGGCTCCAACGAGGTGGCAGATAGGGGTTGTAAATCACGTACAGGCTCTGCAGCAGGGTCTCCTGAAGGGAGAGGAAGTACCTCCATGACCCGACAACACTCAGACAGAACCTGTGGAGAGCCCCAGGCAGAGCCTGGGGTTAAGGAAGCATTCTATGTGGGGCCACTGTGATGAGTTGAACATCTAGCTCCATCATTTATTAGTTGTTAACAAGTAACTGTACCTCTTGGGTAGCATGGCTCCTCTCATTAAGAAAATAATGGTCACAGAGCAGGTTGTATTGATGAAATGAGTTTAAGTTCCTAGTAGGCAATGTTTGTTGCCATGTCATTCTTCTCTTACTCCTCTCCTACTCTTCCAACCCTCTCTGCTGCTTTCTTGTCTGTCTGCCTTCCTGTTAGATGTCCCCTCCCTTCTTCCCTCTCTCTCTCTCCCTTCTTTTTTTCCCTCTTTCCTTTCTTTCCATGGTGAAAGATTGATTCAGGCCAATTAGTTGAATACATGAGAAACTCACCAGAGTCACAAAATATATTTTGTAGTCTTCTTGCAAATGTGTGATCAGGAGCTAGCTGATTAAGTTGAAATTTTCTTTACCACTAAATATCATCAAAAAGTTGTCTCATATTTCTACTGCTATATGTGTGTGCACGTGTGTGTACAGGTTACTCAGTTGTGTCTGACTCTTTGCGGCCCTTTGGGCTGTAGCTCCAGTCTCCTCTGTCCATGGGATTTTCCTGGCAATAATACTGGAGGGGGTTGCCATTTCCTCCTCCAGGGAATCTTCCCGACCCAGGGATTGAACACATGTGTGTGTGTATGTGTATGTGTGTGTATGTATATATTCAGTTCAGTTCAGTTGCTCAGTTGTGTCCAACTCTTTGTGACCCCATGGACCACGGCACGCCAGGCCTCCCTGTCCATCACCAACTCCCAGAGTCAACCCAAACTCATGTCCATTGAGTCAGTGATACCATCCAACCATCTCATCCTCTGTCATCCCCTTCTCCTCCTGCTTTCAATCCTTCCCAGCATCAGGGGCTTTTCAAGTGAGTCAGCTCTTCACATCAGGTGGACAAAGTATTGGAGTTTCAGCTTCAGCATCAGTCCTTCCAATGAACACTCAGGACTGATCTCCTTTAGGATGGACTAGTGGGATCTTCTTGCAGTCCCTGCAAGGGACTTGCAAGAGTCTTCTCCAACACCACAGTTCAAAAGCATCAGTTCTTTGGTGATCAGCTTTCTTTACAGTCCAACACTCACATCCATATATGACTATTGGAAAAACCATAGCCTTGACTAGATGAACCTTTGTTGGCAAAGTAATGTCTCTGCTTTTTAATATGCTGTCTAGGTTGGTCACAACTTTCCTTCCAAGGAGTAAGCATCTTTTAATTTCATGGCTGCAGTCACCATCTGCAGTCAGTCACTGTTTCCACTGTTTCTCCATCTATTTGCCATGAAGTGATGGGACCAGATGCCATGGTCTTAGTTTTCTGAATGTTGAGCTTCAAGCCAACTTTTTCAGTCTCCTCTTTCACTTTCATCAGGAGGCTCTTTAGTTCTTCACTTTCTGCCATAAGGGTGGTGTCATCTGCATATCTAAGGTTATTGATATTTCTCTCGGTGATCTTGATTCCAGCTTGTGCCTCATCTAGCCCAGCATTTCTCATGATGTACTCTGCATATAAGTTAAATAAGCAGGGTGACAACATACAGCCTTGATGTACTCCTTTCCCTATTTGGAATTAGTCTGTTGTTCCATGTCCAGTTCTAACTGTTGCTTCCTGACCTGAATACAGGTTTCTCAAGAGGCAGGTCAGGTGGCCTGGTATTCCCATCTCTTTCAGAATTTTCCAGTTTGTTGTGATCCCCAGAGTCAAAGGCTTTGGCATAGTCAATAAAGAAAATAGAAACATCCAGAAATAGATGTTTTTTTGGAACTCTCTTGCTTTTTGACGATCCAGCAGATGTTGGCAATTTGGTCATGATCCCTGTCTCCTGTACAATGTCACGAACCTCTGTCCATAGTTCATCAGGCACTCTGTCCATCAGATCTAGTCCCTTAAATCAATTTCTCACTTCTACTGTATAATCGTAAGGGATTTGATTTAGGTCATACCTTAATGGCCTAGTGGTTTTCCCTGCTTTCTTCAATTTAAGTCTGAATTTGGCAATAAGGGGTTTATGATCTGAGCTATAGTCATCTCCGGTCTTGTTTCTGCTGACTGTATAGAGCTTCTCTATCTTAATCATATGTTTATCATAGACTTACTTATTATATTTTTAAAAAGTACTTATAAAACATATTTTCCCACATCTATACTTTAAAAAACTTATAAGCTCAAAGAAAATACCCAGTGACTTGCTGGATATTAATCCTATCTTTTAAGCTTTAGCAAATATGTTTTTGAAGGTGATGATAGTTAGATGGTATTTTATTCCAGATTTCAACAATTTCATTGACATAGAACATTTTGAGTTATTTAAAATGGGTGCCATTAACTGAATTTAAAATTCTGTTTCCTATTATTTTCTCATAGACTAGATGTTTAAATGTGAGTCATTTAAACATCACTGTTTTCTTTTTTGCATCAAATTCAACCTTCTCATTCTGAATTTTAGGACCACCTACAGATCCACCCCTGCTGTCATTTAAAGCATCTTTTCTACTAACTTCATTTGTACTCATCAAGCAGATCATTTTAGTAATTGGTGCCTATTTACACTGAATTATATATTCCATTACTTCCAAAATCCTGACACCCATCTGAAAATGAGAGATTTCTTCTTCCATCCTGTTTTTGGATCCTATTTAATGCCCATGTTATACAAAGTGCTAACTTTTAAGGTCTAGCGTGGGTGAAGAAACTGCTTTCCTTTCATCTATTCTCAGAATTGTTTTCACCCAGCTGTCCTATTCACTGACAAGAAAAAGCCATAAAAGAAGAAATAAAATTTCTATTAACATGCTTCTAGATTGTAAAAGCTTGATATTAAAAGAAAATGAATAAACTATTCTGGAATACATACTAAGGAAGAAGAAAAATTTATAATTTCTGCTTCACATTTCTGAAAATAAATTTAAAGCATTTTTTCTACCTAATTATTTAATATGACCCTTACCACTCTTTATAGTTTGTGCATATAAACATATATATGTATTAATATTTATCATAACCAGAATCTGGTGGTGCAGAAAGGAAGTAGAGTCACAAGACATGTCTTTTCTTTGCTCTTGATGATGGTTTAGTCCTGGTTAGATATACCCTTGCAGCAAGGTAGATTCTTGGGACCCTTTCTAGGTTAGCAGGTATGGAGCTAGCTTAATACCCAAGAAATGGTTCACATGATATTATGAAGGGTCCAGAAAGCCTGGACAATAAATAAAGTTAATAAAAATAATCCTCAACATGTTGTCAGAAAAGTCAAGTTCCAAATCTGGGCATGCTTTAAGTTAAATGTTACTAGTCACCTGGTTTCTTGAAGCTTTAGTTCTTCATTGATGAAATGGTTACAGCTTCCCCTGCCCCACCTTATTGGGAAGGAAGACGTGTCACTCTGTGATCTATGGGTCATTGATCAATCAGTGAAGCAATCACTCAATCAACAAATTAACCATCCCACAGATGTCAGTGAGACATCTCTTGTGTGTCATTTATAAACCAGGAATAACAAGTTTCTCCTCTGTTTCTCTTAATGGAACAGTGGGGACTTCTTATGTGCAAAATAATGTTTACACTTTAAATCCTAAACACGTGGCAGATGTTGTTGTGATTAATAATGAAGACAGATCTTTTTCCTTGTTCATCCTGATTCTGTTGAGTTGGCCAAAAAGGTTGTTTGGATTTTTCCACATGATCTCAGGGAAAAACCCAAATGATCCTTTTGGCCAACCCAATACATTTAAAGCCTCTCTAACTGTGTTAAGCGGCTGGGATCATTAGGCTATGAGTGTTCACACTGCAGCTTGACACGTCACTCTGTTTGCATGGTATTTGCCAGTCTTGTCTCCTGACCTCTGCCTGGCCTTCATGTTTCTGAACACATGAGGGTGTCTCGGGACACCTACTGCTATTATAATGGCAGCATTCCAGTTAGCTCGGCTCCTCAGCTGCCGTGTGAACTCAACTCATCCCTTAGATCCACCTGTCTTCCAGGCGCTCAAGTCACAACTCAGCCCAGCCCTCCACCCCTCTCGGATTCTGCCTTGGCTCCAGTCTCAGTGCCCAGGAATCAGAACGGTCCCCCCAATATTTTCCAACAGTCAACAGTCCCCCAGTGACTACAGTTCCCTCAGTACTCTGTGTCCCCTTTAAAATGCAGCGTTGTCTGAAAGGAGTGACTGAGGAAACGATCATCAAGTTTCAACACTAGAGCTATCAGCCAAATCACGCCAGATTATTCAGCCAGCATCTTGAAGGAGCGTGAGGAAAGCGGGCAGGCAGAAAATGAGTCTGGAGAGGGTGGCGAGAAGAGGTGGTGGGGGAAGGTCCGTCAGAAAATCATCTGGCCTAGGGCAGATGTGAGTAGGGACCCATGGGGGCACTTCTTGAGGGTGATGCAATGAGAGGGAAGGAGGAAAATGGAAAGGAGATGGAGAGTAACAGAGAAATGGAAGTGCAGAAGGGCTGTGGGGAGCCTGTAGTCAAAGAGCTCCTTCAACAGTCTACTCCTGCCTCTGGTACAGCCTGCATCTCGTTGGGTGTGGATTAGCTGGGCATGGCTTCATGTTCATTCTAGAATGATGGATTCCTTGAGGTCAGGCACTCTGCCTCAGACACCTTTATTCTCCGTACCTGGTAGAGGCCCTGGCAGTATTTTACTTTCTCAGTGCTGCCCGAGGAGGAAAACATGAATGTTGCTGAGGACCAGTTCTACCTCAGAGCCCTAATCTTCCCCAGAGAAAGCTCCTCACAGATACGGAGTTCTTGTTTCATGGTAAACTATTTCACCTTTGATACTTGTTTTAGGGTTTTAGTTGTACAAGAAATCAAGTTTCTGCCTGATGATCTGAGGGAGAGTCGTGAGATAAGACCATCAAGAGAGACTGGGGCCGTGCTAGGGAGGACATTAAACTTGCAACTAGTTTACAGGGAATGAGGCATTACAAAAGGCTTTGCACAAGGAGGTGACAATAGAGGAGTGTGATTTAGAAACATCAGTGTATCAGTGGTTCGGAGGCTGAAGTGGAGTCGTGCCAGCTGGTCTGAATCAGGGCAGAAAAAGTGAAGAAAATAAAGGAAATTGAGGAATGTCAAGCAATGTAATGGGCTTTATATATAGAATTGAAAGCTTTATATATAGAATTTAAAGGAGAAACAAGGGAAAGACATATTCAAAATGTCATGGGGGACCGGCGATATTAGCAGCAATAGAGAAATCTGTAGTATGGACGTTTAGGGGAGGAAGTTTTGTCAGCTAGGGAAAGAAGCACAAAAAAGGAGGCTGTGGATTAGACATCCTGGGTTTGAATTCTTGCTTTGACCTTGGTCAAGTTACCTTTCAGGTTCTAAGCTTCTACAGTTCTTAGAAAAACTATGGGTTTTGGACGAGAGGTGCCTTGACCTTCTAGTTCATCACTTTTTCTCTCCCAAGAAATAGGAGACCAGGCCTATTTCTTCAGGTGTTCTGTGTATTGGGTACTGGAAGGAAGCAGAGAGGATAGATATGAGATGACTTCTGAGTTGAGTATAAGGCTCTGACAATTGATGGCTTTTTCTAGTCACAGGAGCTGGGGGTGTAGTACCTTGATGTGTGGGCTGCCTACTATGAGAATCAGTCTCATGCTAACTGATGATTCCATGCCTTGAGACTTATTCTTTTTCAGTAGACTTATTGACCTGTGTAAGTGTTTTGCTTGATTCTGACATTGATCCCCTGTGTGACATGTAATGATGGGGATTCCTGTCCTACTTGGCAGTCTTGGGAGGATAAAGAGCCTCTGAAGGAGAGATGGATATGAGGAGCCTGTCAGGATGTTGACGATACAGGGAATGTATCCAGACCTCAAAATAGGGAGAATCATGGCAGCTAATGAAAGTAAGAAAATGCTGTGAAAAGAAAATAGGTGGGAGGACAAGGAAGAACATAAATGAATGGTAGGGCAGTTTTTTTCTAGCGCTGTCTAGGAAGAGAAGATGGAGGGCAGAGTGAATTGACTGGAGGGTGGGAGCAGGATTGATTAGGAGGCAGGATAGCAACTTTGCCGGGCAGAAAGGATGGTTTATTTACAGAGAGATACTAGGAAGAGGAAACTCCAATACTTTGGCCACCTGATGTGAAGAGCTGACTCATTTGAAAAGACCCTGATGCTGGGAGGGATTGGGGGCAGGAGGAGAAGGGGACGACAGAGGATGAGATGGCTGGATGGCATCACCGACTCGATGGGCATGGGTTTGGGTAGACTCTGGGAGTTGGTGATGGACAGGGAGGCCTGGTGTGCTGCGGTTCATGGTGTCTCAAAGAGTCGGACACGACTGAGTGACTGAACTGAACTGAACTAGGAAGAGGCAGATGGTGCTGGCAGGATTGCAGAGATACTGCATCAGGACTTCAGCCCTGGAGACTGGGACACTATCTGCAGTGAGGGTCAGAGTGGGGCAATAACTAGAACTCCATCAGTTCCAATCTGGTGCTGACATTAACCTAATTTTCTAGAAAAGTTGTATCTTCCTGTTTCTTGACATGGTGCCACCATGTGGGAAAATGGAGGCTTTCCTCTTACCTTCTCTTGGGAAGTGAGTTTTACTGTAATTGCTTTCTATTTTCATCACTGAGGCAAATACTTGGTGCCTCTAACTTCCTGTCAGTGCCCCAGCTTTCATGTGGGCAACTTCTTTTAATTCAAATCAATAGGCGAATAAGCCCTGAGGAGTGTGTAGTTAAGGTTTTGAACTGATTGCATCCCCAAATCAAGCAAAGGGCTTCCAGATGCTGCAGCGTGCTGCATAAGTTCAATAAAAATTGCCATGCACATTAGCATCACTGCCTATTGTTATGGGCACAAGCAAATTCCATCTTTCATTGCCCATTTTGCTTCAGTTCTTTGACTTAATGATCCCCATCCCAGAGAGAAACTCCATTAGCATTTGCAGATGTCAGTGTAAATGTAGGAGGAAAATGCTTTAGGATAAGAAATAATCAGGCAAAACCCTGGACATTTTGCTGCTTGTAAAAAAAAAAGTTTCCATTGAATGGGTATAAAGTCCTAGGAAAGTACCAATTAAAGCTTTAGTTACTCGTTATATTTTATTCATTCATTCACTCATTCTCTACCTCGTTCTGCCAAGAATTTGAGGAGGCATATAACAAATGCTGATGTGATGAAATAATAAAAAGTAGAAGGGAGAAAGAGAAAATTAGGAGCAGAAAAAATAGAATAATGTAATTATGACAACAATAGTAAGGCTTCTGAATTGTCTCTGAGCTTCCTAGTAGCCAGAAACAAATGAGGTATATAATCACTGATAGAGCTCTTTCTATTGAAAAGCTGTAAGAATTTTAGTGTCTGAAGGAAAACAAAAGTTTTCCTATCACTGTACTAATTAAAGAAAAAATCCTCATATGGAACCTCATATGGTCATTGAATAATGTAGTGTGTGATGGCCTTTATATATTGATTGTAGTTACAAATATCATATATATGCTTCTGGCAATAAACTTTGATACGATCCAAGAGAATATTAATAATTGTAATGTGGCATAAAAGCAATGCTCAAGGGACTCAATTTTGTGGGAATGAATGCCAGACTTTTAGAAGTCCAACTTTATTCGGGCACATCAACTTTGAGGAATGTACAGGCCCCTAAATTATGAATACTTGTATGGGATACTCTGGTTCTGGGCAGGATGGAGAAAGCACATACTGCTCTGTCTCTCCCAGTGAAACACAGCTATAAAACATGCGTGGGATTCATGGAGCAGGTATTTGGAAGCTGTAAAGAGTAAATAGCATTGAGAAAAAGAAGAATTGGGACAAAAAGCAGAATTCAAAAATACCACCTAATCGGCAGTATGTTTGCCATTTAGTTTAAGTATCTCCTGAGCTGCACTTAATGCAGCCAAAATCCTAGACATGGGCATTACTCTGGGCAGAGAAGATTCTAGAGAAGCCCTCTAATTCTGGCTAACGAAGTAATAAAGGGTTTTTCTAAAGCCAACAAAGAGCATGGGATCCTCTTTCTGTTATTTATTTATATGTTTATTCATTTATCAACCTTTTCTCTGTTTTATGCACCTTGGCCCTCAAGCAGTCCTGTGGTAGTGGCTTGGTAGAGCTAATAGAAACCTACAGGAGCCAGAATACTAAAGATAGTATCTCAGTTCAAGCTACTGTAACAAGCTACTGTAGACGTAAACAATATTTATATGTCAGAGTTCTGGAGGCTGGAAAGTCTAAGTTCAAGGTGTTGATAGATTTGGTGTCTGATGATGGTACCTGGTTTGCACATGGCTGCCTTCTTACTGACAGAGAGAAAGAGAGCTTTAGTTTCTTTCTTTTCTTCCACAGACACTAATCTGATCATGGGGCTTCCACCCTTATGACCTTGCATGCATGTGTGTGTGCTAAGTTGCTTTTAAGTTTGACTCTCTGTGACCCTGGACTGTAGCCCACCAGGCTCCTCTGTCCATGGGGATTCTCTAGGCAAGAACACTGGGGTGAGTTGCCATGTCCCACTCCAGGGTTTCTTCCTGACTCAAGGGTGGTTCATGACCTTTCCTAAATTTAATTACCTCCCAAACACCCTGCCTCCTAATAGTATCACATTAAGGGTTAGAGTTTCAACATAGGAGTTTTGTTTGGGGAGATTCAAACATTCAGTCTTGAAAGGAAGAATATTTGGAAATGAAATGACTGACAAGGGATTAATCTCCAAAATATACAAGCAGCTCATGCAGCTCATTATCAAAAATAGCCCAATCAAAAGATGGGCAGAAGACCTAAATAGACATTTCTTCAAAGAAGACATGCTGATGGCCAACAACTTGAAAAGATGCCCAACATCACTAATTATCAGAGAAATGAAAATCAAAACTACAATGGAGTACTATAAGGTACAAGTACTACCTTGTACCTCACAGTACAAGGCTGGTCAGAATGGCCATCATCACAAAATCTACAAACAATAAATTCTGGGGTGGGTGCGGGGAAAATGGAACCCTCTTGCACTGTTTGTGGGAATGTCAATTGATGTCGCCACTATGGAGAAGAATATGGAGGTTCCTTAAAAAACTAAAAATAGAGCTGCCATATGATCTAGCAGTCCTACTCCTGGGCATTTACCTGGAGAAAACCATAATTCAAAAAGGTCCATGCACCCCAATATTCATTGCTGCACTTTTTACAATAGCTAGGACATGAAAGCAACCTGAATGAATGTTCATCAACAGAGGAATGGATAAAGAAGATGTGGTACATGTACACAATGGAATATTATTCAGCTATAAAAAGGAATGAAATTTGCCATGTGTAGAAACATGGATGGGCCTACAGGTTGCCATACAAAGTGAAGTAGGTTAGAAAGAGAAAAACAAATATTATATAATATTGCTTATATGTAGAATCTAGAAAAACTATACAGATGCACTTATTTGCAAAGCAGAAATAGAGACACAGACTTAAAGAGTACAAAAGTATGGATACCAAGGGGGAAGGTGGAGTGGGATGAATTGGGAGATTGGGGTTGACGTGTATACACTGCAATGTATAAAACAGATAACTAATAGAACCTACTCGGTGCTTTGTGGTGGCTAAATGGGAAGGAAATACAAAAGGAGGGAATACATGTATTTGTATAACAGATTCACTTTTCTGTACAACATTGTAAAGCAGCTATACTCCAATAAAAATAAAAAAATTATTTAATAGCCTGTCACATAAGCAGTAAAACTAAATACCTGTTATTACATCACTGTTTAAATTCAACCATGGCATATTCAGTATGGAAAAGCATAAACCCCCTAAAGATATTCAGGGTGATTTATGGGTAAAATTATGACATGAAAAATGTTATTGTTAAAAAAGAATAAGTTGTTGAAGAAAAAATATAAAAGATGTTCATCATCATTAGCCATCAGGGAAATGGAAATTAAAACCACATGATATCATTATACAACCTGTTAGAATGGCTAAAATAAAAATATCAAAGCTGCTGAGGATGCAGAGAGACTGGAAATCCCATACATTACTGGAAGACATATGCAGTAATGCAAAATGCAAAATAATACAATCTGGAAAACAATTGGCAGGTTTATTTTTTTTAAATGTAAAAGTATAGATACCATATGACTCAGCCATGCCATTCCTGCTTAGCTTTTGATAATTCATCTTCATACAACAACCTAGATATCAAAGTTCATATCTTCTTTGCTCATGATCTCCAAAAACGAGGAGCAACCTAAGGCGATGAGTGAATAGATCAACAAACTGAGGTCCAGCTCTTCAATGTGTGTGCGTGGTAAGTTGCTTCAGTCCTGTCCAACTCTGTGCTACCCTATGGACTGCAGCCTGCCAGGCTCCTCTGTCCATGGGATTCTCCAGGCAAGAATGCTGGAGTGGGTTGCCAAGCCCAACTATTTTGTATTAAAATGGATTAGGTTATTAACATGCAACAACTTGGCATTTTTCTGAGGGAAAGAAGTCAGTCTCAAAGGTTATATACTATATGATTCCCTTAGGGGGGGTGACCTCAAAAAGACAAAGCTGTAGTAGTGATAAAAGATCCACAGTTGCTGGAAGTTAAAGGTTGGGGAGAGTGGGACTACAAAATTGTATCACAAGGGAGTCTTTTAAGGTGATGGAACAGTTGCATCTTGGTTATGGTGATGGTTGAACAAATTTATACATGTGTAAACTTTATAGAACAGTACACAAATGTCAATTTTAGTGTATGTTAATTAAATAAAATTTAGAGTGTAAAAATAATTTTTGTGTCCCCCTTACTAGTGTGGATTTACATTTCCTTGATTAAATATGTAACAGTCTAAGATAGTTGTGTTTTGTACTTACAGCTCCTATGGAACCGAAAAGCAAAAATATACTTGCAAAATAAATACAAATTCCAAAACGGATCAAGTTCAAAGCACCATTAATTTAATACGACAGAAAATATTTGGCTGAAACTTACCCTTCTCTCCGAATATGAATCTTACCTGACCATCCAAGCACAGACTCTTTTGAGTTCAGCATGTTTATATTATTTAATGATTCAGTTATTTTACATTTCTATTCTAAGCAGAGCAAATGCTTTGTTTATATGGCGAATTGTGAAGTCTTTTGACTTTCACTTTGCAAACTGCACCATTGTGTTGTTTCATATTTGCCAAAGGCAATTAAAGTAGCCTTACTTCACACTGATGTGATTGTCAACATAAATGCAGCTGTAGATAGTGAAATCACAAGGCAGAATTGTTGAAGGATGACCCTCAGATGATCCAGAATATGTTTGTGTCTGTATATGGGAGTTTGTGTGTTTGTATATAAAAGTTGTTGAGAAAATTGAAAATATTAAATTACAATGTTTTGTGTAGAACTCATGATCACTAATAATATATTGATATTCAGATATACGGAGAAACACTCAACTGAAGCCTTTGAGGGGTTAGGTATAGAAGGGTGATACTCATTTTCTACATTTCTGAGTTTTAAAGCAATAATTATCTATGTACTATTTACAAGACTACAACCTAGACGCTGTTTGAAGTTGAGGTATTTTCCTCTGGGGTGTTTCTATGGCTTTTTCAGTCTGCTTCTCTTGGTCTCTCCTTCAATCATTGTTGATACCTCCCTGCCATCCTGGTGCTTGCTGTTCCAAGTTCAATGATTCCCTGGTCAGGAGGGTAGGAGAAGGGGACGACAGAGGATCAAATGGTTAGATAGCATCACCAACTCAATGGACATGAGTCTGAACAAACTGTGGGAGACAGTGAAGGACAGGGAAGCCTATGCTTCCTGGAAAGACGTGCTGCAGTCTATGGGGTGGCAGGGTTGGATACAACTGAGCGACTGAACAGCAACTGGCCCTTCTACAGAAATTGTTTTATCTTTATCCTTCTTTTTCTTGATTTTATTCTGCAAAGGTTTCTCTTTCCTGGAGTTTTTATGAATGGAATCATAGTTTTGTCTTTTGTGGCTTTCTTCTGCTCCACATAATGTTTTTCAAATTCGTTGTTTGGTTTTTTTTTGCATGTATTGGTAATTTCTGACTTCTGTTACTGAATAGTATGCCACTTAATAACTATGCCATAGTTTGTTTGCCTAATCAACATTGGGTTGTTTCTAGGTTTTTACTATTATGACTAAAGCTGTTTTGAACATTTATGTGTATTTATTTGTGTAGACATGTATTTTAGTTTTTCTTGAGTGAATACTCAGGAGTACATTTTCTGTGTTGTTTAGTTAAGTTTATGTTTAGCTTTGTAAGATATAACCAGACTGATTTCCAAAGTGGAATACTATTTTACATTCTTTCCAGTGTTGTTCAAACACTCCAGTTGCTTCATATCCTTGCCAAAATTGGATATTGTTGGGCTTATCATTTTAGTCATCCTAAAATGAATATGTGTGTGTATTGGTATTTAATTTTGGCCTTATAGTACTTTTCCATTATAAGCAGTGATTTATGAATTGTGTGTTCGATTCTGATGTTTTTCCAAATGGGAAGTTTATCTTGTGATTACTGAATTGTAAAAGATCTTTGGATAGAAGTTCTTTGTCAGATAAATGTATCATGTATGATTTTCCACATCTATGGTTTGCCTTTTCATTCTCTTAACAGCATCCTTTGAAGAACATAAATTTTTTTATTTTCATAGAGGTCAGTTTATAAATATTTTCTTTTATGGTTTGTGCTTTTTATGTTCTAGCTGAAAAATTGTTGCCTACTATAAATGCATGAGGATTTTTCTTCTCTTTTTCTTCCTTAGACTTTAAAGGTTTCAGCTTTTGAATAATAATTCTATTCAGGTGTATTTGTAGGATGTCCCTCTATTGGAATTTCATATTTTTTTCCACAATTAGGCTAGGGTTATGGATCTCTCTGAAGGAGATCACTGATGTAGAATGCGTTTTTATCACATCATATCAAGGGTACATACATGCTACCAATAAGGTTTATCAGTATTGATGCTGCCCTTGCGCACCTCTTTTTTCCCCTTTTCCATATTGTACTCTTTTCAAGAGAGTCACTATGGATAGGCTGTACTTAGAGAGAGGAGTTATTCATTTCCTTCAGGTGGAGTATCTACATTATTTATTGGGATTTTTTTCTGCATAGGAGATTTGTCTTCTCTCCATTGTTGATTTATTAAATCACTTATTTATAATCAATATGGACTCATGAATACTTACTTTATATGTTGGTTTATAATTCATAACTACTTTATTTGTTTTGATGTTCAAATGTTCAAGGTTTGGCCATTGGGAACTCCTCTGATATACTTTCATTGTGTGTGTGTGTGTGTGTGTGTCTGTGCTTAAACACTTACTTTATGGCAGTACAAGATACCATGAGCTCATCTTTTACAGTTGCCTCAGTCCTAAAATCAGCCCTGGTCATGTTTCATGGAAAGTGGTATTAGAAACAAAGATCTGGGTGTTAGATTTTCTTATTTCTATAGGAGTTTTGTTTCTTTTAGATGACAGAAAAGCAAAAATAAAATTGTGTGTATACCAAGCACTTTATCACATGTGCCTGTAAATATTTCTTTAAGTACTAGCTATAACCATATTAAGCTAACCTTTGGGTTAATTTAATATCACATAACTCTAGCCTGTTCCCCTGTGTGTTTATACCTACCCTCTCCAACAGAGGGAGATATTTATCTTTATGGATCTTGAATGCACATATGAATTCCCGGGGCAGAGCAGATTGTTACTTGCTGTAAAGTAGATGATGATCACCCTTGTGGTTCTCCTCTGCTCCACTTCTCACCTCTGGAGCAACACTATGAGAAGTGGATGGACAAACCTCCATGCACAGTCTGTGTTGTAGGTGAGGAAACCCCCCCAGAATGAATCTGGGTGCTTACATACATGCCGTCTCCCTCTCTTCCTATAATGAAGCAGAAAAAAACCTTTGCTTCTCCAGAAGGACTCTGAGTTCTTTCCTTCTTCAGAATGTAAAGAAATCTCTCTAAGGAAAAGTTAACTATTGTTTCCAACTTTACAATCAAGGATGTCTTCCTTGTTCCAGACCTTGGCTTCTCTTGAAGCATAAATGCATACCTCTGAGAGGTAGACCTCTCTGGAGTTTTCTGTAGCAGATCAATCATAAATTACCTTCCAGTGCTTGCTTTTAGACCAAGTTCCAAGTTCAATAAAATTTGTTCAGACATTCCTAACTCTGCAGAAAAATAATTTTTTTTATAGTCTCACTTACCGATGAGGAAAATGAAGGTCAGATAGGTTAAAACTTGTCAAATATATGGGTGCTAAAGGTGGGATGTAAACTGATTATCTGAGTGCAAAGCCCATGTCTTTTCAATAAGTGGCTTTGTTCCAGAAAAGAGGTGTTTCAAGAACACAGTTTAGTCCTTTGACCTTGCTCTGTTCATATCCCTTTCTTCACCTGCCTCCTTCATATTTCTTCATAAGTTGGCCCCTGCAGAGTTTTGTTTTCCAATATTTATCTGTAATGATTTGCATTTTTAGTATTTTGGCACATTTCTTAAAAGTAGTTTTAAATACACTTTGCTTTCTAGAACTCAACACGGTATACAATGTCATTTAAAATCCTAGAGACTTTAGAAAAGATTAGATGATAGCAGGATGATGCTTTGATAAGCCAAACCATTATGTCTCTGGGAGTAGATTCCTGGTTTAATGTGAATAGATAGCTCATATTCAGTTTTAAGCATACCAGAATCTTTCCCTGTATCTTTCCTCCTTGGTACTCCAGTGCATTTCGTGCTTATTCTAACCTCATATTTTGTTATTCCTGTTCCCTGAATGATTTGTACTAACACAATAGTAATGCTCAAGGTCAGAGTGTGAGCTGTAAATAGTTATTCAGAAGAGTGTAAAAGCCCCGATGGTATTTTCAGTTAATGAGGTACAAGACAAACTCTATAATTGACATTTTTGCTGCATTCTCTTCAATCCTACTGCAATAGAGAGGGCTCAGGACAACTCTGCAATGTCATGAAGTTTTTCACATTGCTTTAGAGGATTCTGTGCATTTCAATTACAGACTTGTATTCAGAACCACTATTTAATTCCTGACAATTGCTTGGGTGTGACAATTCCTGGCTTAGCTGTTATCTATTTCCCTGTGCTTTTGAGGATGGGATGATAATGCAGACTCCTTTCATATAATATAAAAGGGCTCTGGACAGTTCTTATAAATGTTCACCTGCAAACTTAATTTCCTGCTGTTGTAGCATTCAAATAAAAGTCCTGGAGTGCGTTTTGTCACAGGATATGAATGTAGACCTACAACTGGAGGACTTTCCTGTCTTGCAGGTGAGAACAGCTAACTGGCTATAATGAAATGGCAGGTCTTTTCAAGAAGCGCAGCCAGGCTCCCTGAGGTGACACAGCCATCTGCTTAGCTGCAGTGGCCCTGATGCCTGTAGTTAACACAGGTTTGCTGTTGGTGCTCAGACGTTTGGAGCTGTGTGAAGCCTTTACTCAAAGCCATCTGCAGTCATCACTGAACACTGTATGATGGTGTGTCTGCCTCTGATGCTCTTTCCAGTAGCTGCCATGCTGATGGGCATCTGCCTGTCCCATAGTCAGTAGACTACCCCCAGCACTATTTTGACAGTAAGTGACTTCTTGGTTGGTTTCTTAGTGTTCTGTCTTCATTCTCCTAAAAGTCTGACTATACTTCATGGCCAACTGACTGAATGCTGATTGTCAAAGATAACTGTTAATTTCAGATACATTTCTATCAACTTACCCACTGCTACCTTGTTTGAAAATCTCACACTTGTTGAAGGTGCATGAAGCATATGACTTGAGATCGTACTGAGAGGTAAAGTAAATGGTTCTTTTGAAATAAAATATTACAATATTAAATATATCCTTTGTATAGTATAGAAAAAGGGGTTCCTTGGGTGACAAAACTCTAACCCCTCTCTCTACAAGTTAAGCATAGATTATCTACAAGTTAGCATAAACTATCACTTACCTGTCTGAAAAAAACTATTTCAGAGTTTAGAAATGGTTTTTCCTGTTTACAAATCAACAATGACTCAATTTTAACTTATCCTAACAGTTTGGAAGAGCACCTCCAGCATGTCCTTTTCGTTAGGGAAAGGATAAAACTATCTCCCTTATTGTTCATGTTTTTGTTGGTTCATTCATTCAGTCATCAATCTACAAGTTCTAAATGAAAATGCACTTGGCAGGAACTCTGTCTTCCCCTACAGAGAAGATGAAGACATGGCCTTTGCATTTAAGCAAACCTCAATGTTTGTGGAATGAATGAATGAATGAATGAATAACTTTTTTCTTTCTGGTTATGGAGAGTTTGAATATTGGGGGAGGAGGAATGTTGGATATTCTTTTAGCATAAGCAGATCAGAGCTTCTACATAGGATAATAGCAAATTCTACATTATATCTCCATCTGAGTTTGTCCATCCACAGAATCAGAAATAATGATAATAACAGCAATAGTAAATGGTAGAAATGGTCTTACAAGACAGGGATCTGTATAGGTAAACACTTTTGTCAGAACTGCAAACTCTTATACTTTGAAAGTTGAAGCGATCACTTACCTGTCCAGAGAAGCAAAGCATTACTCTTATTGTCTTTATGATTTTTATATTCTGATTTTGTTCTAGTATAACTGTTGCTGCTAAGTCACTTTAGTCGTGTCTAGCTCTTTGCGACACCATGGACTGTAGCCCTCTGTCCATGGATTCTCTAGGCAAGAGTACTGGAATGAGTTGCTATGCCCTTCTCCAGGGGATCTTGCTGACCCAGGGTTTGAACGCGAGTCTCCTGCAGCTCCTGCATTGAAGGCAGATATTTTACCTCTGAGCCACAGGGAAAGACCCTAGTGTAACTAGGAGGAGCTAATGTTTTTCAGTTGTCCAAGAGGTTTATACATTTAGCAGGCAAGTTGATTGTGTACATTTCAGTTCTCAAACATTTTTTGACAATCTCTTATGGACAATGCACTCTGCTATGTTTTCTGAGGAATACAAAAATGGGCAAGGAGGTCAAATGAGGGGAATAAGAATGTGTGTACAGATATCCATAATACAAGATAATGTGATAAATCCTTTGAGAGAAGGGAAAAACAATACTTATTGTCACATGGTGGGCAGGAGATATATTTGGGGGCTTTCAGAGAAGGATTTAAGAAGAAATATTGACCTTGAAACTGAGGCTTTTTAGGGTTCATTCAGTTAGAAATAAAAGTGGAGGCGATTCAAGACAGAGTAAACCTTAGCATCAAAGGTCATTTGTTCCTTTATTGATCAAACATTTATCAAGCACTTACAGTGCGGGGTTGCAGTCCACAGTAACTTGCAGTCTAGCTAAGAAGAAAGACACTTACCTAATAAGCCTGATGAGATGTGATAAATTTGGGGAAAGTAGTATGTACTGAGTATAATGGGAACAGAGAGAAAGAAGCAATGTATTCTGACTAGGAGGGGAAGGAGGTTACATTTGACTGGGCCCTTGGAGAATAACTAGGAATTTTATGGTAGAGGAGAGGGAGAATGGCATTTCAGAGAGAGGAAAGATCATATGCAAATTGTTCAATCTGGGGTTTCTCATAATGTGATTCCTTGAAGCTCTTCTACCAAAGGAGCAAACTGGCTTGCTTATAACATCTACAGGTTCCTAGTCCCTCCTCAGATCTGCAATCTCTAATAACAATCTCTCTGAAAGAAACCCAGAATTTACCTTCTAAGCATATTTCTGAGTTCGATAAAAGTTAAAAATTGCTAGTCCAAATGAAGTGCTGTGACTACCGTGGGGAAAAAAAGAATAGTTTGTTACAATGCACGCTTAAGGCATGTATGAGATGGAATGGCAGAGAGGTGGGAGAGGAAAGGTATGTTTGGCAACAGACTGTTTATTTGCAGTGTAGTAGGAGCTGTGAGAGAAAACTAGGAGAGTGGTTGGTGCGAAATCACAGAGAGAATTGAATAACGCGTTAATTTTGTTCCTCTGGTAACTGGGAGCAGTTGAAGTTTTTGAGGTAGGTGAGTGGGGTGTGTAAGATGTCACACACACAAAAACACAAAAGGTTTCCGAAGCTATCATCATGCCTTTTAGTTTAGCTCAGTTCAGTCACTCAGTCCTGTCCAACTCTTTGTGACCCCATGGACTGCAGCACGCCAGGCCTCCCTGTCCATCACCAACTCCTGGAATTTACTCAAACTCATGTCCATTGAGTCGGTGATGCCATCCAATCATCTCATCCTCTGCCATCCCCTTCTCCTCCTGCCCTCAATCTTTCCCAGCATCAGAGTCTTTTCAAATGAGTCAGTTCTTCGCATCAGGTGGCCAAAGTATTGGAGTTTCAGCTTCAACATCAGTCCTTCCAATGAGCACCCAGGACTGATCTCCTTTAGGATGGACTGGTTTGATCTCCTTGCAGTCCAAGGGACTCTAAAGAGTCTTCTCCAACACCACAGTTCAAAAACATCAATTCTTCAGCACTCAGCTTTCTTTACAGTCCAATTGTCACATCCATACATAACTACTGGAAAAACCAAAGCCATGACTAGACGGACCATTGTTGGCAAAGTAATATTTCTTCTTTTTAATATGCTGTCTAGGTTGGTCATAACTTTTCTTTCAAGGAGTTAAGTGATTTATTTTGGAGCCCCCCAAAATAAATTATCTTACTGTTTCTACTGTTTTCCCATATATTCGCCATGAAGTGATGGGACCAGATTCCATGATCTTAGTTTTCTGAATGTTGAGCTTGAAGCCAACTTTTTCACTCTCCTCTTTCACTTTCCTCAAGAGGCTCTTTAGTTCCTCTTCACTTTCTGCCATAAGGGTGGTATCATCTGCATATCTGAGGTTATTGATATTTCTCCCGGCAATCTTGATTCCAGCTTGGGCTTCATCCAGACCAGCGTTTCTCATGATGTACTCTGCATATAAATTATATAAGCACGGTGACAATATACAGCCTTGATGTACTCCTTTCACTATTTGGGACCAGTCTGTTGTTCCATGTCCAGTTCTAACTGTTGCTTCCTGACCTGCATACAGATTTCTCAATAGGCAGGTCAGGTGATCTGGTATTCCCATCTCTTTCAGAATATTTCAGTTTGTTGTGACCCACACAGTCAAAGGCTTTGGCATAGTCAATAAAGCAGAAGTAGATGTTTTTCTAGAACTCTCTTGTTGTTTCAATGATCCAGTGGATGATGGCAGTTTGATCTCTGGTTCCTCGGTGGCTGCGTGTGCTGGAGCAGCCGCTGCGCAGCACTGGAACGGTGGCTGTGCTTTGCTGGAGGCAGTGAGAAGATACCTCACGTTCAAAGTCAGAGAAACCCTGGTAAGACGGTAGGTGCTGGAGTGGAGGTAATTAATACATGATTGGTAAACAGATTGCTTTTTTCCCTACAAAGATACATAGATTTTAGAGAACTTTAAAAAATAACCCAAATTAAATGTTTTATATTTTTTGGTTATTTTGGATATTTTCGATAAACATATCATAGGTCTTCTTTGTAATGTGCATTTAATGATTGCCATTTTGACTACTGTTTACAGCACAACCTGAATATGCATGAGTTGTATATTTAATGAGGTCAGTTTCAGTTGCTAGAGCCATCAAGTAGAGATGGTAGGCAGGGTGAACTGGCCTATAAATCTGTTGAGGGACCCACCCAGCACTGCAGCAGGCTTGTGTGAGCCTAAGAAAGACCCTCTGTTTTTTGTTGTATGACAGATAGTATCTGCTACACTGGCAGTCTCAAACTTGGGAACTTTAGCATGTTGTAGCTCTGAGGCAGAGAGGGACATAATCTTAGAATGTTCTACAAGCTTCATCTTGTGAATTCTGTGTCACCTCCCCCTTGAAGATCATTTGAAAATGTGACCTAAAGGCTCCTTTTGTTCTCTGAATGTCTGGAGCCATTGTCACTGTGCTCCCATCATGGCCCCTACATTCCTATTTGGAGAATGTCCCTCACCTTTGGCAGAGAGGGTCTGTTTCTTACTTGAAACCTGCCAAGGACGGGTCCTGTCTTGTGGATCAGGGGCAATGGCCAGTGGCCTGAATATCATGGTGCCCACCCTTTAGCTTGTACATTTAGGGCAACCGTGCACCTTTCCACATCTCAACCACAGGAGGCTTAATCTCTGCATAACCTAAAGAGCGACAGAGACTCTGCAAAGCTCTCTAAGTCTGTGCTGAGGGCTGAGAAAGCAATGTAGGGCTCTCTTAGCCAGTCTCAAGAAATTCAAGTTTTCAGAGTATGCCTTAAGCATTTTGATAAAAATTTTAATACTCTACTCTCTGTCCTATTCTTCTCTTCAAAAAGGAAGAAAAGGGTGGTGGGGTGGGGGTGGGGGGTGGGTGGTTGATAAGTGTCCACTAACTGCCATGCAACAAAGCTGATGACCAATTCTCAAGCTTTTCATTGAAGGGTTGGCTGCACACATGTGTCATGGCTGAATACATATGTCGAATTGGCCACACAGTGCCTGATTTCCAAAGTGAAGTGAGTCCCTTTGTTGGCCTTGTGCAGCGTGAGGCACTCTGAGTACCTTCCAGAAACTCTTCCCTTCTAATGAAGATTGGCTCCAAAAAACACAAAGAACATGCCCAACCCCAAGCACACCCCAGAGAAAATAAGGAAACTTCCCAGGGCTTGGCAGGAGGTAGAGGGTGGGGTGGGATTAAAACATGCCAGGATAATCCACGTGGATGATTGATCTTTGGCTGGAACTGCAAAATTTTGTCCCTTGTTATGGTCCCTGATGCGGCCGTGGGAGAGGTAGGCCAACCAGCAGGCCCCTGTGAAGGTGGAAAGCTGGGCTCTGATCCTGATGCAGAAGCACTTCTGTTGAATTGCCCTGAAGAACAAGGCTCATTTTACAATACCTGTAATGGAAATATATCAACTTGAAATGAAAATAGTAGGTATTTGGAGTATATGAATCTCTAATAAAATTCTCTAATAAAAAGACCCAAACCTTTCAGGAAGTTCTCTCATGTTTGCAAAACCATTGATGTTGAGAGTAGCTTTTTATGATTTAAACTTCCCAAATGCTGTGTATGTACGACAGAAAATAAATAAGAAAACAGCTGTTGGGATAACTTATTCATACATATCATATATTATACATCACATATACAGTAAACTTGTGATTTGTTTTAGCATTATGGATATTTCCCCCTCCCTATCTTGAGCAGACATCCCTTGCCAGTTGTCCTCCTCGACACCCGGGGCCCTCGTGTGGCCTGGCGGAATCTGTCATTCCTGCCAGGCTCTTGCTGGTGAAACCTTGGCTGGTCAAAGAGCCATTGTTGCTAGGAAGTCTTCATGGGTGAGAAACTAGAGTAAGATAAACTAGAGTAGGGAGGTCAGGTTGAGGGCAGGTACATTCCCAGGTACATAGATGCCTTTCTGTAGACAAAAGCCAGTCTGTGCATGAAAATGCATGTGATGGGGGCTTGCTTGCCTCCAGATGAAGGTGGAAGGGAGGGGCTGGTGAGGAACTACTACACAAGCACCTTACCCCTGAACCCAATGGGGTCCAGGAGCTGCCCACCCCCTGCAGGTTATTCAGGCCAGAGCAATGGTTATTTCTGGAGTAACTGATGGTGTGCAGAGAGCCCTTCTATGAATATTCCAGACATTTTGTAGCCCCTGATATCATTGTGGGATTCTGGAAGGAGTGTGGCAGTGATGGAACTCCAGTAACAGCAGGAATCACCACATTTCCTCACTGCTTGGCAGGTTGCAGTTTAGAGATTAAATGTGATTTAGGAACCTTAAGAACAGGGTATTTTTTGCACCTATGTTTGTGGAATTCATACACACCACGAATAGCTATAGCACACAGCAATTTATAGCCGTGATTCACCAAGAGCCAAAAGGGCATTCGTCCCATCTTAAAGCTGAGGGAAGAGAAATTCAGAGAAGTTAAGTTATTTTCCTGGGTCACACCCGTAATAAGTAAAAGTTGAGGCCTGGGACTCACAACGTCTGACTCTAGATCCAGATTTTTTCTGTCACATGGGGTTGATGCTAATCTAGCACATTGTCACAAAAGAGGGCTTTCAAATGTGAGAAAAAACAGTCTCTGTGTTAGTAGCTCCTGGGCCCTATCAGAGTCATCAGCCCTCAAGGGACATTTCATACTGTCTCAAAAAGATCACTGTGATCTGAGAATGTTAGATTTGAAAGGAACCAGGGAGATCACCTGCATATTTCTCAGTTTAGAGATGAGCAAAGTGGAGCCCAGAAGGCTGGTTTGAGACAGAACCAGTGCAGGAACCCAGATGTCGTGTCTCCTAACTCAGGGGTCTCTCCCCGTCACCACGGAGTCTCCCACCACAAGACACAGTGTGATGTCATTTTTTTTATTAACAACAATAAAGACAAATAGCAGGGCCTCCGAGTGTGTCTGTGAGAAAGTCTGTGGTACTTCTCAGTCACCCGCAAGCTTTCACAGTCAAGCTTTCATCCTAGAGGCTCCTGGCTATTTATAAAACAGACAGCCGCATAGCTACTTGCTTTGTTTATGACAATAGCTGTGACACCCTAAACAGTGAGTGTGGTCTCTGTAGATCGGCAGGCTGAGCTGACTAATTCTTGATTTGTTTCAAGAAAAATACAATACTAATTGGGGCCCTATCCTACCACATACTGCACTAGGACATGCCAGAAAAAAAGAACACTAAAGGAGGAGACAAAAGATCCAGGGTCAGATTCTGGTCGTGTCACTTACTCTTCTGTGACTTTAGGCAAGTTGTTGCTGTCTGAAACCCCCTCCTCTTTTTTTTTTTTTTTTTAAATTTTTTTATTAGTTGGAGGCTAATTACTTCACAACATTTCAGTGGGTTTTGTCATACATTGACATGAATCAGCCATAGATTTACACTTATTCCCCAACCCGATCCCCCCTCCCACCTCCCTCTCCACCCGATTCCTCTGGGTCTTTCCAGTGCACCAGGCCCGAGCACTTGTCTCATGCATCCCACCTGGGCTGGTGATCTGTTTCACCATAGATAGTATACATGCTGTTCTTTTGAAACATCCCACCCTCACCTTCTCCCACAGAGTTCAAAAGTCTGTTCTGTACTTCTGTGTCTCTTTTTTTCTGTTTTGCATATAGGGTTATCATTACCATCTTTCTAAATTCCATATATATGTGTTAGTATGCTGTAATGTCTTTATCTTTCTGGCTTACTTCACTCTGTATAATGGGCTCCAGTTTCATCCATCTCATTAGAACTGATTCAAATGAATTCTTTTTTTTTTTTTTCAAATGAATTCTTTTTAACAGCTGAGTAATATTCCATGGTGTATATGTACCACAGCCTCCTTATCCATTCATCTGCTGATGGGCATCTAGGTTGCTTCCATGTCCTGGCTATTATAAACAGTGCTGCGATGAACACTGGGTGCACGTGTCTCTTTCAGATCTGGTTTCCCTCAGTGTGTATGCCCAGAAGTGGTATTGCTGGGGTCATATGGCCAGTCTCTATTTCCCAAGTTTTTTTAAGGGATCTCCACAACTGGGTTCTTTCCAATAGTGGCTTACTAGTTTGCATTCCCACCAACAGTGTAAGAGGGGGTTCCGCTTTTCTTCCACACCCTCTCCAGCATTTATTGCTTGTAGACTTTTGGATAGCAGCCAATCCTGACTGGTGTGGTAATGGTACCTTCATTGTGGTTTTGATTTGCATTTCTCTAATAATGAGTGATGTTGAGCACCTTTCATGGTTGTTTGTTAGCCATCTGTATGTCTTCTTTGGAGAAATGTCTGTTTAGTTCTCTGGCCCATTTTTTGATTGGGTCATTTATTTTTCTGGAATTGAGCTGCAGGAGTTGCTTGTATATTTTTGAGATTAATCCTTTGTCTGTTTCTTCATTTGCTATTATTTTCTCCCAATCTGAGGGCTGTCTTTTCACCTTACTTATAGTTTCCTTTGTAGTGCCAAAAAAGGTATTTATTTTTCAGTTGGAGGATAATTGCTTTACAATGTTGCATTGGCTTCTGCCATACAGCAACAAGAAACAGCCGTAAGTAAACATATGTTGATTCTCTCTTAAACCTTCCTCCCACCTCCCACCTCCCACCCCACCCCTCTAGGCTCTCACAGAATGCCAGGTTGATCTCCTAGCATCATACAGCAAATTCCCACCGGCTATCTGTTTTACATCTGCTTATGTGTTTGCTTCAATGCTACTCTCTCAATTTGTCTACCCTTTCCTTCCCTCATTGTGTCCACAAGTCTGTTTTCTATGTCTGCGTCTCTATCCCTGCCCTGCAATAGGTTCATCAGTACCATCCTTCTAGACTCCATATATATTTGTATTAATATATGCTATTTGTTTTTCTCTTTCTGACATACTTCAGTCTGTATAACAGGCTCTAGGCTCATCCTTCTCACTAGAACTGGGGAAGCTGCCTCTTATGACAAGTCAGGGAGATGCCACAGCTGCCCTGCCCACCTTGCAAGGTCACCTTGAAGAGTATATACTGTATTATATATTGTGATGCATAGGGAAGGACTTTGTGAACCCCATAACATTGTTCATTCAGATGAATAGAAAAAAAGCTGTCTGGGAAGGATCTGCTATGAAGCTTCTCGTCCAAGTTTAAGGTTCTGTGTTAAAGTGTGTTATACATTTTGCATATAATTTCTGCAGCAACTCTGTGAAGTACGTGTCATTAATTTTACAGACAGAATTTGAGGATCAGTTTACTCAGTTGGCCAGGTGACCACCTGGTAAGAAAAAAAGTTGATTTGAATCCAGTTATTCTGAGGACTAGAACCCTGCGTCATAGCAGATCCTTCCCAGACAGCTTTTTTCTATTCATCTGAATGAACAGAGCCCTGCTCTTAAGCGAGTGGCTGTCCCACTCTCAGAAGAACCTGGGGGCCTCATTTGCCGTGGGTGGGCTGCTGGCGGCATTCCTCTCCCATAGGATGGAGAACCCACTGGAGAATGGCTGACGTGGTTGACTGGGCAGAGATGCTGGGTTGCAGTCACAGTGCCTGGGCCCAGTCAGGTCCTTGCTCTGGACGTTTTGACTCACTGTTGCAGATAGTGCTTGTGTTTTTCCATTGTTTATCACAGAAACGTGGTGTAAAAAGCCTCCCCTTTACAGGCCTTGTGAAATAAACTGAAGCGTGGTGTTTGCAAAGATATTGCAATTGATCAGTATGCTGCTGCAGCCTTATGGGAGCTCTGCCCCTGTAGACAGCACTTATTTTTTTTTTTTAATGGCCCAAAAGAAACCACCTTTTAAGAAGATCAAATGAGTCACCTGAAAGGAAATCTGCCTTCTTAGTCCCATGGGTATGAAAAGTAGCTTTTAGGTTTTGATGTAAATTTTGAGAATTGTTTGCCTCTTAAGACTCCAGGGAAAAGCAATCGATTTATATTGGAATCCCGCCTGGAGAGTAGATTGCATACTGCTGAGTTAGCTTACTCATTGTGGAGAGTAGGGCTGCCTGGTCACATGAAATTTGGAAAGACCTGGGTTCACACATGGGTGCTGTCACTCACCAGCTGTGTGACTATGGAAAAGTGAACCAACCTCCCTGAACTTGTCCCCTTGGTGTAAAATACAGACTATCACGTCTACTACAATGACTTTTGAAGGATAGATTAAGTATTCAAAGAAAACAAATTCAGCTGGCTCATAGTAGGCTATCAGTCAGTTCACAGTAGGCTGTTTATTCTCCCAGCCCTGTGGATAGTCAGATCCCTTGACTGTAGTTTTCATTCCGTGAACTGGCGTGTGATTTTTGGGCCAGTCACCTCGTTCTCAAGTTCTTTGTTTTTCAATTGGAAAGAAGGAAGAACATGGACCAGAATTTTTCTAAAGTTCATGCCAGCCCAAATATCTACATGTCTATAACTGATTACTTTTAACCCTACAGCCACAAGAATTTTGGTAGTTACTACTTGAACTACTTCAAAGGGAACTCTTTCCTATGTCTATGACATTTTCCTGAGAATAAAACATAAAGATTCTTTGCAGATAAAACAGGAAAAGGAATACCTTTAATCTAATATCTGGGTATTTCGGATGTTGCTATAAACTTGCTTGGCAACATGTATTTGTCTCACCACTAGATTGTGTGTAACTTGAAGGTAGGTATGTGTATTTTGTGACACAGAACAGAATTCTTAAACCCCAGCAATTTCTCAAAGTGTATTAACTGATTGACTTTTTTTCAGTTTTTTTTTGTTTGTTTTTTCAAACATGTATAGGTGCCAGGGTTATAGACTTGCTTGGACTGATAAAGAAGTGGTTTTTGGCATTTCCCTAAATATTTATATTTCTATCAACTCTAATTTATGTGTTACGGACTAATTTTGCAAGCAATACAAGGGCTAGGCCGTGTAGAACACACACCATTCTTTTTCAGAATTTCTCGGCAGAGATCAAACCTAAATCTATACATTTGACAGGTAAGATATGGGCATCATGTTTCCCGTCCCTCCTTGTATCCTTGTCTTTCCTTGTTCCAAATCCTTCATAGCGTCCTTTTTATTAGGGCATTAAAATTTAACTATCACCTGGCTTTAACTCTTTATTTTGTATCAAGTTGGCCTCGATCTTTATTGCAGAGAGCTGTTTCTGACACTACATTTTCTCCTCTGTGTACAGTTAGAAAACCCAACAAAGACTTGAGAACTCTGGTTATTTTGAGGTTATCATTTCAGTAATTGAGAACTGCCTGAAAGCCTAAGGGGAGTTGGAGAAATTATAGGCCTATAATATCAGGGTTTTTGGTTTTTTTTTTTTGAAACAAAAGAGCAGCATTCAGGAAACTTCCAATGCACTACCAGAGACAACATTTAGAGTGATAAAGGTTTAGCGTTTCATTGAAATGGTCTCTGGTTATTTTTATGAAGTCCCCAAACTGAGAACAGATGGTAGTATTTTAAATCCATGCAGACCTTAACATTACAAAGGATGAGAAAGCACTTGACAAAGTCTTTGTGGTCACCATGCTACAGAGTGTCCAATTGGGAGATAAAAGAATTGCATGGGCCATTAGCACTTGAGAAATTGAACAACTGTGTAGAGAAGAAAAATGTTGACTAGCGACCCTGGGAGGGATTCTACTTTCCTCAAAAGGAACTTGAGAGAGATAAGATTAAAGAACAGACTAGATTTTGATGTTAAATACTTCTGTTCTCTTTCATGGAACAATTTTTTTGAGCATCCACTATGTGCTTGGCATCATTCTAGCACTGTGGGGAACACTAAGGTGGATAAGACAGACTATCTACTTTTGTGTTTAAAAGAACAGAAAATAACACTCCTTTCTTCCCCTTTTATGTTTTATCTTTGAAACCAATTGAAAATAAGACACCCATCATCTGGCAATCGAAATAGTAGTTTTATTATTTATGAAGCTGGTTGGAGGACACAGACAAATGGATTTGCTAATGGTAGACCTCAGGGCAGCCCAGTCTAAAAAGAGTTTGTGTTGGCAGAGTGGACATGCTGACTTAGACTTTTGGGCCCAAATTGGTAGCTTTTTAATATTATCTCTACTTTGTGAGATTCATAACCCCTACTAATCAGATAATTTATGTCTTCTTTTATTAGGCAAAATGAGTAGAAGCAAAATAGAGTGAGACCTAGAATGTTATATCAGTGGAAGGAACCTCATGGAACTTTTGAGAATGGGGAATAAAGATCTCCACTTAACACTCTCCAACTTTTTTCTCCTAACTCATGAGCCTGAACTCTTAAGTTTATGGTGAAATGACAGTGGATTTGTCCCTCTCACTGGAAGATATCCTCAGTACAGCAGAGACGCCACAGTGTAGCACAAAGCCATGCTTCGTGGTGCAGCTCCCCCCACACTTCATTTGGGATATCTTCCTGGGACCATGATGAAAAGTGTAGTTGAGTCATTAAATGGCCTTTGAAGAGGGTTAGAGTAGTAACTTAGGCTAACATGTGCTTCCTGTTTAAATATCTTTTTAAATTGTATTCTATAATTTTGTCCACAGTTGTGATATAAACCCTAACAAACAAAACTGACATATGGAGATGCCCCCAATTGGAATGCAATCTATTTTCACTACTGAGTTCCTAGGGGAAAAACACACACACACACACAAATAAAGTTCTCTTGTTTTTAAAATCAAGTTCAAATTCACTGAAGACAAAAATGGGCTTAAGGACTTCAGTGGATAAGATTTGACAGTTTTGAACTTGATATAGGGATGATCTGGGCTTGTACTTGCCTGTAGAGACATCTTTATACACCACACTTCATCTCCATGATGTGGTCAGTTTGTAACTTTTTTCCATAAGCAGAGTGCAAGTCAAGGTAGCTAATATTTGCCGAGCACTTCCATGTTCAGGGCATTATGGGTGATACAGACATGACTTAAGATGTAGCTCCTTTCCCCCAAGGGTTTGCAATCAAGTAAACTAGGTAAAATCATTGACATACAAGGTGCCTCTCTATCTGATTCAACCTAAATTATGAACATGATTTTTTGTTTTCTTCTCAGTTCCAGCCACACTGAGACTTCATGTGCTCCTAAAACACAACACCTAATAACATCCCTGCATCATTACACTGCTGTCTTCCATAAATGACTTCTCTTCTGCGTTTTCAGATAGGCGATAGCTAAAAACCAGCTGAAATATCACTTCTTTGGTTAAAACTTTGTTGGTTTTCTGGAAAGAGATATTCAGATTGTCCATTGAGCTCCTCCTGTATTTTTTCCTACCTCTATTATAGAACTTACTGCCTTTAGATTGAGTGCCTTAGAATAACAGTATTTTCTTTTTTTTTTTTTTAACAGTATTTTCTTATTTGTTCTTCTGTGGTGGATTGTAATGGCGGCTTTGATTCTTTACTTCTCCTTCTATTTATGCCCTTTATCATATGACTTTAAGAGTCCTCTCACCAAGAAGCAGAGTCTATTTCCTTGCTCTTTGAGTCTGAATTTGGTTGCATGACTTGCTTTGGCTAACAGTTATGACACAGAATATAGGAAAAGTATCTGAGTATTTCCTCTGTTCTTATGCTTGTTCCATTCCTTGGAGGATGGGCAACACATGGAGCATGCCAATTTGTCCCAGTTATACTAGCCAAAACCAGCCTAGATCAGCCAACACCTGCTGATCATCAGACGTGAGCAAGCCAAGTCAAGTAAGAATGCCTCATGTACAGTCCAGATCTGCAGGCTTATTTCTTTACTAAATATACTTGTTGCTTTATGACACCGTGTTTTTGGATTAGATGTCAGGTAGCCATTTTGTTGAAATAAATAATATCCTTTCTTTTCCTCCATTAAATAATTGAGTTTTCTAAGAATATGGATTAGGTAACATTCTTCCTTTCTCTTCCCCGGTAGTTAGCATAGAGAAGATGTATTTGCTTGCTGCATGAAAAATATTTCAGATACATAAGTTTAATATACTTATTATATTTATCTTATTGAGATTACTTCAAAGTTGATTAAATTTGATGTTGAAATATACAATAATTTTTTTTTTTGGTTGTAGCCTGTTTCTTTTCCTAATGTTTTCCTTAGGCTAACTTTTATGATGTTTATATATCATATATCAAAATTTGAAGAAGAACAGACATCTAGGAAATAAAGAGCCAAGAGGAAACAAGTTAAGGATGAAATGAAAATGTCATTGTTAATAAGCTGGTTGACAATGTGGAATAAATAATCTTGCAACCTTCATGTAGCTATCAACCATGATCTGAAAAATATTCCCAGCTACCATATTTATCCTATCAAAATCGCTTTTGTCTGACACTGAACTAGTTCAGGTTATTATTAGGGTAAACCCAAATCTTTAATTCCTCCTTGCTTGTATACACTTTAATAAGCACAGAATTCCGAGTTAAAGAAGCAGAATCAGATGTTTTTATATTTTTCTGCTGGTCTCCTAGTGAAAGTAGCTCAAATTGCTGAGAGTTGGACTTTAGGTAAAATTGATCAGTTTTTGATAAAAGCTGAAACATAATTAGGGTGTTAATTGGAAAGTTGAGAGAGCACTGTGGATAGGAATGGGTTCTGAAAAATGGGTGCAGGGAGTCATGCAAGAGTCTGCAGTTCTCAGCACTGTGGGGCTGCCTATGGGTCACAGCCTTCCCTCTGCTCTTGCACACTGCACTCGATGAATGATACACCCATTCTGAACCTGCAATAAAAACATATACTGCAGGTTTGGGGAAAATAATCGAGAAGGATCTGTTCCTTCGGGTGATTATTACTTTTTTTTTCCCATTTGACAAACAGCAAGTAAATCTTGCAGAATTGAGTTACTTCTAGAGTCTCTTAGATGTAGGGAAAAACGAAGAAAGCAGCCATGTGTGGTATGAATAGAAAATTTAGCTAGTAAGTTTCTTGTTGTCATGCTGGCTGGACATGTTCTGATCTGATAAAAATGAGCTCAGAGAAATGGTTTGCACATCACCGGAAAGAAGCCCCGTGAAGGTCCTCCTCCAGATCTTTGCGACCTCATTCTTGATTCCTATCTGGTAGCTAGTGCATCATAGTATGGGTTCGCATTGTTTTTTTGTTTTCCATCTGTCTTTTTCTCACTCCAGGATCATTTATAGTGAGATAGTACCCTCTACCCTAACCCATTTGTCAGACCAGAAAGTGAATTCTGTGATTCTTACAGAAAAGCTAAGTTTACTTCAAGGTTTTGTTGGAGGACACTGAAATGGGCATCCCTTATTTATGCTCAGACCCAGTTAGGGCTGTTGATTTTAATTCTCAGCTAGACAGCAGTCACATACAAAGGCGGTTTCTGGGAAGAGACCTGGTATCATAAAAAGAACATTGGTTTTAATATAAGAAAGATCTGTGTTATAATCTTCACTCTGTCACTTGCTAATTATGCAGTCTTGGCTGGTTACACAGCCTAGCTAACTCAGTTTCCTTTTGTAAAATTGGGTTAAAATAAGCTTCATGGGTTACTACAAGTCAAGCATTTATAGCAGTCATTCAAACCTGTTTGGAGTTCTTCCCTTATTCTCTAGTTCTTTTCGTGTCATCATGACTAAGTCATATAAACTGAGTTGATCACTGGTTGTGAATGAAGAAATGAAAGCCCACTGCCCAGAATTAGCACCAGATTTGTCAGTATATTTGGTGTTGGAGAAGACTCTTGAGAGTCCCTTGGACTGCAAGGAGATCCAACCAGTCCATCCTAAAGGAGATCAGTCCTGAGTATTCATTGGAAGAACTGATGCTGAAGCTGAAACTCCAATACTTTGGCACCTCATGCAAAGAACTGACTCTTTTGAAAAGATCCTGATGCTGGGAAAGATTGAAGTTGGGAGAAGAAGGGGACGACAGAGCATGAGATGGGTGGATGGCATCACCCACTCAATGGACATGAGTTTGAGTCAACTCCAGGAGCTGGTGATGGACAGGGAGGCCTGGCGTGCTGCAGTCCATGGGGTTGCAAAGAATCGGACACGACTGAGTGACTGAACAGAACTGAACTTGTCAGTATAACTCTGCACTGAACTGGAGCATCCATCTACCTCAACTCAAATCTAGGTTCTGATTCCTGGGGTACTAGGGTTGGGTTAAAGTTGGTTGGTGAGAAAGAAACCCAGAGATACTAATTCATTAGTATTCTCAGACAATCAAGTCTTCCACATCACTGTTTTCCCCTCTTCAGGCTCAAGAGATTAATGACATTTTTTAAAAAATGAATTTTCAAGTGCTTGATGATTTCAGTGCAGTTGGTTGTATAATCTGCTTCACCTTTGACCTGATGAGAAATAAAATGCAGAAGTGTAACAGGATTTAACCCCGACTTTCTTAGAGAAATTTGCTAAAACACGTACACACACACACACACGCATGCTTTTGTTATTTACATTCAGAAGAACAATTCTATTTTCAGTCTGAGAGAAGTGTTTTTAAATGTAAACTTTATTACTCATTCCATTTCTACTGAACATTGAACTCCAGAGAAAGTGTGCAGGGATACAGTAAAATCTCTGTGATTTGAAAAAGAAAATACGCCAATAGTGAAAGCTATAGGAAGGAGTCCTCACAGATGTGAGACAAAGAATTCTTTACCTATCAAATATTATAGGATGAGATGCAGATCTAATTTCTAGCTAATGCCAATCATGAGACTAAAACTGTTAATATATGGGATGCTGTACTTTCTTCTCTGTCTTGCATTCACACAAACAGCTGACCTGGTTTCTGGGAAGCCACATCTGTGTTGACTGTCATCACCTGCTGTCTGCAGAGTTCCAGGCAGGTAACCTGACTGTCTTGCTCTCCCGCATCTCATGATGGAGTGCAGTGAGACCTAAGAAGGGGATTATGGCAGAAGGAAAGGAACGAAGACAGGAAATTTTTTGTGTGTGTGGAGGATTTTTTGTCATATGTGAAGTGCATTTAATTCTTGATTTAAATTGTAAGAAAACCAGTAAGGGGTCAGGAAAGAGTATTCAGAGAGAAGGATGGAACTTACTGTGAAGGTGTGATTCTTTTGTACAATGGCACAGGTATGTCAAAATGAATGAACTATTAAATCCAGTACAAACTGATTTTTCCAGCTGAAATTCTCTTGGAAAAAAGCAAGAAAGCCTCAGGGAAAGGATTTAAAATGGAAAAAGAAGCCCTTATCTGCCATATATTCTCTGTTTTTAGAGTTATGTCACATTAACTTTAATGAGGCAAAATGTCTATCAAGCTTTAGAACTATATGAGAAATTTTAAGGGGAATGATTATAGATTCAATTCAAAAAAGATACTCTGGATAGTCAGTTAAATCTTTTCTTTTCCTTCTTATGAAAGCTGCGTTTTTAAAAATAGGAGCTTTTGTATTTTGTGCTATGTGACATAACCTAAGAAAAACTTAGAAAATCCTGTGGTAAAATTTTAAAGTGAAGTGTTTTGAGAGCTAAAAAGAATATGATGTGAGAAATCTTTTGACAGAAAAATGACAGGCAGGTAGATAGAAAAGACTTATGCATGCTGAAAAAAAAAAAAAAAAAACTACCCCCCTGAAATGATACATCATATAACAATGGCCTGGGATGAGTCATTTTCTTTTTATTTCTTAGGCAAAATCTATGTAATGACTTTAACATTTATCCATTAATTTTTTTTCTGCTTGAAGTGTAGTTCAAAACTCTGTATCAATCCTCTGAAGGTTAAGGCAGGTATTTATTAAAAAATGAAAAAGGATTAAAGATTTCAACAACATGTCACAATATAGAAGAGATGTGCAGTTGGAAACTTTCTGAGGAAATAATTTTTCCTGTGACTCTCCTTGGTGAAGGCTTGTAATGATGATAAGCCTGTATTCCTAATAAGGAAGGAAAGCATTTCAGAACAAATGTAAAAATTTCCTTCCCAGGTAAAAGCAACCAGTTTTGTAATTTAATTCTATTTTGAGCCAATGTCTGGAATTTCAGGAGAAGGGTGGAAAAAAAATCATGGAATTCAGTAAATTGGTTTTGAAATTTGCTTGTTGGGGGCAAAGGACATGTTCCCCTGAGGGAATGTATAGATTACCTTTCTTACTACCCAGCTTGGCTAAGTTTGTGACAGCAAAACATGGCATGTGAAGGAGCAAGATGGTTTCAAGTGTTTCTTGACAGTTATGATGTCAGAACTGCATATTTTTAGAAAAATTCTCCACAAAGGAAATATTTAGTTATATGTCATGTTGCTCATCAAGTTATATTACTATGTTACATATAATGGGCTTATATATACTACCTTGTTTCTTTTCATAATCATAGGACATGTGCAAACTCAATGGCTATTCAAAATATTATGAACTGGCCAAGGCATTAGGACTTAGAGACTGTAATTTTCTAATCTCACTTGGGCCACAGCACGTTTTCCTGATTAAAGGTTAGAGCTTGGAATACAGCCTTTGTATATAAAATGTGTTAAGGAGTCTTAGAATGTTAAGTTGATTAAATGCGCAGCCCGTTAGGTGGAAATAGATTGATATTTTAAGAACTATAAATAATCCCAAAGCCATGCAGTTGAATGACCGTTGGTTCTTTCCAGAGTGATTACCATGTTACCAATTAGTAGAAACTCATCACAACACTGCCATTTATTGACCAACTACTAGATATTCTAAAAGGCTCAATTTAATTACATTATCTGCAGATGAGAAAACAGATGCTCAGAGATATTTAGGACATTTTCCAAAGTCATACAATAGAGTCAAGTTTGAATCCAGATCCACAGTTTTTCAGTATTCCATGATGTTTCACTACATCATATTGCCTGCTAAACTGAGAGGAAAGAGAGCAATTGAACTATTTCAAAACACTCCAAGCTATAGTGATTAGTGTTTATTTCTGTCTCTTGTCCCTGCTGAGATTGACTTGCCAGGGTATGTATGGCAGCTCCACAGAAATGTAGACTTGGGCTCTTTCTATGGGGTTGCTCTGCCATTACAGAGATATGTTGTCTTTGTCCATATATCAAGAGGACTCAAGACCTTGTCTGCCTTTAGCCCATAGGGGAAAGTGGGCAGGGACATGGAGGAGGGGAGGGAGGGCTCGCTACTTCCCTGTAAGGGCTCAATCGCTTTGACTCATGCCACTGACTTGAGATTACCTACGTGATTATGCCTAATGGCAAAGGAAGATGTAAATGAAGGTTTATTCTGAATAACCAAGAGAACTCATTAATCTAGGAGGCTCTATTATGAAAAACAAGGAAAGAGGACTTACACTGGAGTCTACCTGCCTCATTTTGGTGAAGATTCTAAAGTTCCAGAGAGACTATGTACATTAGCCAAGATTACACACAACTTGGTGGCACAGAACGTCTGGAAACCAGTTCACCTGACCTCCAAGTCTGTGTTCTTTCTAGTTCATCAAATTGGTCAACAGCGTCACTGCTACTGGTAAAAAAAAATATTGACCAAATTGGACCACTGGTATGCCAATTATGTTTATTAACACACAAAACATTCCCAAAGAACCTCAAAGATGTTTTATCCTCTTCTTCTATGAGTTAACTTGAGAGTACACAAACATTTGTACATAATTATACTTCCCTGAATAATGATTTTTTGAAAAGGGTTTTTTTTTTTTTTTTAAAGCATTTCTGCATAGTGGTATAAATTTAGTATGAAGGATTTTAGTTCCACTTTCTAATGGAGAGAGAGAATATGTTTTGGAACTTATTACACTGTGCATTTCACTTGTATTGCCTGACAAATTGTTGGAATTTAATTTTAATTAAAAAATATTGTGTATCATAGCCAATAATCTATAGCTTCATACTGCCATGTAATTTTTTGGAAAGAAATAGAAAATTGAAATGATTCTTGGGTATTGAAAATGTTTATGTGTTTAGTCTATGGGCCAATTCACAATTTAATTCTGATTTTTGAAAGACCCATGCTTTGTGAGCACAATGGTTAAGAAAAAATTGTATTTATTGTGGTACATTAGCAGCTTAGTGCAAAGCAACCCCCCAAAAGGAATGGCTGAATAGACAATAGATTGTACAGGCAGGCACAGTGAGAAGAAAACAAAAACCGAAGTCAGACAGGGGACTGTTGCAGCAACAACTATCAGCTCTCCACTGTCATCATCTTCTCTTCACTGAAGCATGACTTGTTTTGTATTGCTTGAATGACTTGTGTAAATGTTCATCAATATCAGTGATAACATTTGCTGTGCATACTGTGTTTTATGCCTTATAAAGGCTTTTCCTTTATGAAATGTAATGTCACATGAAAAACCAGCCAGTGAGATAAATGGGGAGAAACAATGGCTTCCATTTTTATAGGTAAGGACATCAGTCATAAGAAAAGTTAATGTGAAATATGTTGATTGTCACAAAAGGAGATGCATATTTGACTATGAGTTTAATGTTTGCCACTTGGAGACAAGGTGTTTTGCGTACATAATTGTGTGTTCCTAGAGTGGAGGGGCAGATAACAGAGGTAGAGTTATGACATGACTGTGTCTATGAAGCAACCTCCAGTCTAGTGTTTGAATCATTTCCATTGCTAGACTTTTGGTTCTGTGAGTTCTATTTTTTTTTAGTATGAATAATTTTGAGAATTTTAACTCTAGGAGGCTGGAGTATCCATGTTGAATTTTACTTTTCTACCCTTTCTTTTACCATGCCCAGAGCTCCTGCCATCTACTGTTTCTTGTAGTATTTGTCTCTGTACTCTTGATTATTGATCTATTTTTTTGTTTGGTTTAAGAACCCTACTTTGTCGTGTATTTCTTCTTTGAAAACCTACCTGTGATCAGGAGATGCAGATGGAAATACAGACAGACACAGGCTTCCCAGGTGGCTCAGTAGTAAAGAATCCACCCACCAACACAGGAGACATTGGTTCAATCCTAATGTCAGGAAGATCCCCTGGAGAAGGAAATGGCAATCTACTCCAGTATTCTTGCCTGAAAAACCCCATGGACAGAGGAGCATGCAGGGCCACAGTCCATGGGGGCTGTAAAGAATTGGACATGACTGCACACACAGGCATAGACAGAAGCCAGCATAGATGTGAACTTTGGAATGCCTGGTTGATTACTACTCTTTATTGGAAAACTACAGTCTGTGTGGTCATGTGGCTAATACAAGATTTTCCCCGTGTGATATGGTTAAAAAAAAGAGGAAATTTTCTTTTTTTCTTTGGATCCATTTGTTTTGACCTCTCAAGAGATCAAATTTAGCCAGACTGGTGGAAATGACCAAATTCTATGACAAACACTCTGAGGATTAATTTGTTAATACTTTAGCTTCTCAGTTACCGATGCTACCACTAACATTTTTGACTTTTTTTTGCAAGCTGAATGCTTACACAGACTTAGCTTTGCTTTGGATCTTATTTGTTCTCTTTGGCAGCTCTCTCAAGACAGAATTTGATCTCAGATGATAAGGCTCAAGAAGTAAGAACTATTGATTAAATTTTAGTTGCAGTCTTGGATGAAATAACTAACTTCCTGTACTCTCTATCCACCATTTTCTCCATGCTCACCTCTTTTCAAGCAAGGATTAGAAGACAAAATCATTTTGTCATCTTTATCAGAGAACTGCCATGGTAGAATATAATAGGTATTCCCCTAGCTTTAGGTTTGTTAGGTAGTGGAAATCAGCCTTCACAGAGGTCTTTCAGATCTCCACAGACTCTAAGGATCTAACTAGTCATGTCCTTGTTTTCCTAGTCAAGATGGCAGATTCCCTAAAACTATCCATGGATTTGCTAGCAAGTTGGCTCAGACGGCAAAGCGTCTGCCTACAGTGCAGGAGACCCAGGTTCAATCCCTGGGTTGGGAAGTTCTCCTGGAGAAGGAAATGGCAACCCACTTCAGTATTCTTGCCTGGAAAATCCCATGGATGGAGGAGCCTGGTAGGCTACAGTCCATGGGGTTGCAAAGAGTTGGATATGACTGAGTGACTTCACTTTCTTTCTTTCTAGTATAGCTGTCCATGTTCTCTGGGTGACTCTGGGGTAGCTGTTGATGCTTTCAGCTTTTTGATAGGAGGTGCTTGAATATCTGAGCCTGGCTTATAAATGGGCTTCCTGGGGTCATGGCTGAATTTTTGGAATTGGTAAGTTTGTAAGATTTAGCACGCATCCATGCACTCTGCCCTAAATCTATTTTCTGAAGAACTTATTAAAAATGACATACTCCTGGGACCCATTAAAGAGATTTTGATTTGTGAAGGTTTGGGCTGAGGTTTAGTAACCTTCATATTCAGCAAACACTCAGATGGGCGTGATAATTTTGGGAACAACTGCCTCAAAGGCTCTACAGCTATGAATGGAACAGATAAGCACCCTGAAGCTACTAGTTGAAAAGATATGTTTCTCCACAAGTGTCCAGAAACTTGGCAGATTTTGAGCTTAGTATTTAGTTGAATTTCTGCTGGGTGTCCTTTCGGATGAGGTTTAGCTCCAGGCAGAGGGCCTGAGAGGCTATGTTGTATCATTTAGTTCTTGTTAAGGGCGAATGGTCTGGTGATTTCCTTTAGACACCTGGCTCTGTAAGTGATGTGAGACTGGCAATCTTCCCATGGAAGCATCTTATCTATTAGAAAGGTGGTATAAAACATTTTCCATAATGTTGTTACAATAAATATATAAGACAATGCATACAAAGCAATGAGCAATGTGCCTGGAAACAGTATTGCTCAATAAATGTTATTGTTGAAGGCAACAGATGAAGCTTAGTAACTAGTTTTTAGTAATACTTTACCTTAAAGTTTTTAATATAGTCTTCGGGCATCTGTTAATAATTATTTGTGTGCTATGAACAAAGTACTCTGATATGGCCGATGTTACCTGAATAGAAGAGGTGTATATAAAGATGACCTCAAAGAGAGGTACAGGCCAGCTTTGGTAGGACATGAGGGTCCTTTGGCTAAGATGAGGGTTTGGAAACTATGGTTAAGGTTAAGGAGGAATTCAGCATCCTTGATTCTGTGAGTGACTAGTCTCAATTCCAAACTAGGGCTGACGAATCCTCCCAGGTCTGAATAAACCCTGGTCCAGGGTTATAAAAAGGGCAAACTGTAGTTCTTTTATAAATTCTAAGTTTTAATAGTTTTCATAATCTGTTATGATTTTCACTAAGGGTTGGATAACCAACAAAAATGTTTTGAAAATAAAATCGAAGGATGATCCTTCTTCCTTTCTTAATTTAGAATTTTGTTAACCAAAAATTTGAACAGTTGGGAATAAAAATGCAAGACAAGTTCTTAACAAAACTAGGTAGTGTTATAGAGTTGATCCTTGAACAGTACGGCTTTGAACAGCATGTGTCCACTTACATGCAGATTTTTTCAATAAATACTACAGTACTACACAGTCCACGGTTGGTTGAATCCATGGGTGCAGAACCACTAGTATAGAGGGTTGACTATAAAGTTACATGTGGATTTTTGACTGTACAGGGACCATTGCCCTAAACCTCTGAGTTGTTCAAGGGTCAGATGTACTAATACAATTCCTGGTCTGTGAATGTGGAGCTAAGTTTATGGAGGGCAGACAATGGGACTTGGGTATCCATGGATTTCGGTACCTTTGGCAGGTTCTGAAACCAATCCCCCTGCAGATACCAAGGGACCACTGTGTATTTTCCTTGCTGGTGTATGGGGGTGAAAAGGATTTCTTTGAGTTTGATGAATCATATTGAGGTCTCTCTGACAAGTCTTCCTAATGAGAGAACACTTCCTTTGACAGACTAATCAAAACATACAGGAGTCACTGCCTGAGTTAGAGATGGATACTACACAGATTATTCTTCCTAAAAGAAAGAATTTTTTCCCCTGTCTTTCAGAAATCAGTGGTGGAGGAGGAAAAACATTAAAATAAGGTTAACTAAATCTGAATTCTATGGTGCCTGAGAAATCTGCAACCCAGAGATAAAGAATTCACATTTTATTGTAAAGAGACACAATACTGGCTGAAGGGTAAACACAGTTACTTCTGTTTGAAACAGGGTCCTGAGAGAGGAAAGAGGGGTCTTGGAACCAGTTCTATTTCCTAACTGCTCTGAAGCTCCTGCCTGCTTCATTAGTAATGGGCAAGGTAGTGTGTTTAATTAAGAAGTCATTTAAAATAATTTGCAAAGAGCAGGGATGTGTCAAATGCGCAAAGTTCCTCATAGAGAAGCACTTCAGGGCTAAAATGATGAGACTGATAGCAGTTTGGGACCTCAGAATCTTGCTTTGGCAGCTTGAAAGAGCACCTAATTAGCACCTGTGGTTCTGTTAAAAATAAAATAAAGGCACCAATGTATAGTCTTGGGCCAGGTAATATTCAGTGGCAAAACCCCTTCATGTGCTTCAGGAATCCTGCTCTCCTAAATAAACTAATCAAAATGAGGGTAAGTTCCCTTTACAGGGAAATGAATATCTCAAGTGAAATTGCAAAGAAAAATAGCTCGGCAAGTGAAAGAAGCTGCCAGATTTCGGGGGAGTAATGTCAATGAATAGCAGGTATTCTCTATCAATTTGGTTCTCTCTATTTTAGCTTGTAAAAGATTTTACCCTGGTACCTATAATGTACTGTCTTTCATGATTAAAGAAGGTGATAGTGGCCTATCACTTCAGAGTAGTTTCATTGAAGGGATTTGTGAATCAGAGGGTCCTCTGTTCAAATTTTTAATTTGCCACTCACTAAATGAATGATACTGACTCTTAAAATTCTTATTTTAAATAATGATAAGCTTAGCTTTCATTTTTTTCTTTAACAACATGTAATAGTTTATTCTAGAATTGTTTCATATTATACTGATTCTTTATTATGACTTAAATATAATTATTATATATTCAGCATATTTTATGTGATACAAAATATCCAGGAAATCTTTTTTTATTGAAGTATTATTGATGTACAACATTATATAAGTTATAGGTGTACATATGATTCATGGTTTTTAAAGGTTATCCTCCATTTCTAGTTACTATAAAATATTGGCTGTATTCTCTGTATAGTACAGTGTATTCTAATAGCTTACTTTACACATAATAGTTTGTACCTCTTAAACTCCTCTCCCTATATTGCTCTTCCCCTCTTCCCTTTCCCTACAGGTAACCACTAATTTATTCTCTTATCTGTTTTTTTGTTATGTTAACTAGTTTATTTTTTTTAGATTCTATATATAGCGATATCATACAGTATTTGTCTTTCTCTGTCTGACTTATTTCACTTAGCATACTACCCTTCTAGTCTATCCATGTTGCTGCAAATGGCAAAATTTTATTTCTTATGGCTAAGGAGTATTCCATAGCATTTATGTTCCACATTTTCTTTATTCTTTCATTTAATGATGAAGTCTAAATTTGCCTCTGTATCTTCACATTGTAAATAATACTGCTATGAACATTGGGGTGCATGTATCATTCCAAATTAGTGTATTTGTTCCTTCTGTATATATAACCAGGAGTGGAATCAGGGAGTCAGTCACATGGTAGTTCTATTTTATTTTTTGAGAAGTCTACATTCTGTTTCCTACAGTGACTACACCAATTTACATTCCCACCAACAATGTATGAGGGTCCCCTTTTCTCCACATCCTTTCCAACATTTGTTATTTGTGTTCTTCTTGAGGATAGCCTTTCCAACAGGTAGGAGGTGATATCTCAGTATGGTTTTAATTTGCATTTCCCCGATGATTAATGATATTGAGCCTTTTTTTCACGTGCCTGTTGGCCATCTGTATAACTTCTTTGGAAAAATCTCTATTTTTTTAGCCTACTTTTACATTGGGTTGCTTTTTTTCTTTTGTTGTTGAGTTGTATGAGCTATTTTTATATTTTGGAGATTAAATCCTTATCGGTCATATCATTTGCAAATATTTTCTCCCCCTCAGTAGGCTGTCTTTTTGTATTGTTGATGGTTTCCATTGCTGTATGAAAGCTTTTAAATTTAGTTATGTGTTTGTTTATGTTTTCTTTTATTTCTCTTGCTTTAGGAGACAGATCGCAAAAGATATTGGTGCAATTTACATCAAATAATATCCTGTCTATGTTTTCTTCTAGGAGTTTTATGTTTTCTGATCTTACATCTAGATCTTTAATCCATTTTTTAGTTTATTTTTATATATGGTATTAGAGAATGTTCCAACTTCAGTCTTTGACATGTAGCTGTCCAGTTTTCCCAGCACACTTATTGAAGAGACTCTCATTTCTTCTTTGTATATCCTGGTCAACTTTGGACCACAGTTAACTTCTGGAGGCCCTGTTCTTTTCTGTTGATCTTTGTGTCTGTTCTTGTGCCAGTGCTGTGCTATTTTGATCACTGCCGTTCTGTTTTGGCCTGCAGTTCCTGCTAAAAAGTGAGCTAATAACATTATGGGAATTCCTTTGTATGTTATTTTTTGCTTTTCCCTTGCTGCTGTTAATATTCCTCTCTTTAATTTTTGCCAGTTTAATGAAAATATCTTCCTCTTAAATTAATTCTCTATGGCAATAGTCCCAACCTTTTTGGCACAAGAGACCAATTTCATGGAAGACAATTTTTCCCATGGACTGTGGTGCAGGGTATGGTTTCAGGATGATTCAAGCTCATTATGTTCATTGTACTTTATTTCTGTTATTATTACCTTGTGATATGTAATGAAATAATTACGTAGCTCATCACAATGAAGAATCAGATCATCAAGCATTAGATTCTTGTAAAGGGCACGCAGCCTAGATCCCTTACATGTACAGTTCACAGTAGGTTTCCACTCCTATGAGAATCTAATGTCACTACTGATCTGACCGGAGGCAGTGCTCAGGAGTTAATGCCAGCAATGGGGAGTGGCTGCACATACAGATGAAGCTTTGCTCACTTGCCCACTGGTCACTTCCTGCTGGGCCATGGCCTAGGGGTTGGGGACCCCTGCTCTATGGGACTCTGTACGTCCTTGGTCTTGCTATAATAAAGTGTTTATAAACCTTTTCTTATACAGAGTTGCAATTTTCTGACTTACTCAAAGTTTTGTGTACTTTTGCCATTTTGTTTCCGGTTGAAAAGCTTTCAACATTTCTTATGAGGCAGGTCTAGTGTCCCTCGTACTTCAGCCAGTAAAGAATCTGCCTGCAATGCAGGAGATATGGGTTCGATTCCTGGGTCGGGAAGATTCTCTGGAGAAAGAAATAACCCATTCCAATATTCTCGCCTGGAGAATCCCATGGACAAAGGAGGCTACAGTCCATGGGATCTCAAGAGTCGGACACGATTTAGCGCCTAAACCACCACCACTGTTGACGAACTCTCTGAGGTTTTGTTTGTCTGGGAAAGTTTTAATTTCTCCATATGTGAGTGATAACTTTGCCAGATAGAGTACTTTCGGCTGACGGTTCTTGTCTTTCAGGCTTTTGAGAATGGCATTCCACTTCCTCCTGGCCTGTAGAGATTCTGCTGAGGAATCTGCTGATAGTCTAATGGCGAGCCTTTTTCTCTGGTTACCTTTAAAATTCTTTATCATTGATGTTTGACAATTTTAATATGTGTCTTGGAGAAAATCTTTTTGCACTGAGGTAATTAGGTGTTCTCTTAGTTTCATGGACTTAAATATCCAGTTTATTTCCCAGATTTGAAAAGTTTTCAACTACTATTTCTTTAAATAAACACCCCACTCCATCTCTTCTCCTTCTGGGATACCCATTTTCCTAATATTGTCATTTCTAAAAGAATCAAATAATTCTTACAGAATGTCCTCATTTTAAAAATATTACTCAGCCGTTAAAAAGAATTCATTTGAATCAGTCCTAATGAGATGGATGAAACTGGAGCCCCTTATACAGAGTGAAGTAAGCCAGAAAGATAAAGAACATTACAGCATACTAACACATATATATGGAATTTAGAAAGATGTAATCGATAACCCTATATGCAAACGGGAAAAAAGAGACACAGAAATACAGAACTTTTTTGAACTCTGGGGAGAATGTGAGGGTGGATGTTTCAAAAAGAACAGCAGTGTATACTAATCTATGGTGAAACAATCACCCAGCCAGGTGGGGGATGATGAGACAAGTGCTCGGGCCTGGTGCACTGGGAAGACCCAGAGGAATCGGGTGGAGAGGGGGTGGGAGGGGGGATTGGGATGGGGAATACGTGTAAATCTATGGCTGATTCATATCAATGTATGACAAAAAAAAAAAAAAAAAATTAAAAAAAAAATCTTATTTTTTCCCTTTTCTACAGGTATCATTTCCGTATTTCTATCTTCAAGCTCACTAATTCTCTACTCCTTATGGTCTGCTCTATTTTCAGTGCTTTTCATGCATTCTTCATCTTGTTTATTGAGTTCTTCAGCTCTAGTATTTCTGTTTGGTTCTTTTTTAGAGTTTCAATCTCTTTGGTAAAGTTAAAGTATCCTTTCTGTTCATTACTTTTATTCCTAATCTCATTGAATTGCCTTTCTGAACTTTCTTATAGCTCACTGAGTTACTTTATGATGGCTATTTTGTATTCTCTGTTAGTTACATTGAATATTCCATGAATTTAAATTTGGTTTCTGGAGAATCATCTTTTTGGGATAATGTGTCACTCTGCTTCTTCATGTGCTTGATGAGGTGTTCCTCTGCTGGTGCATTTGAAGTAGCAAACACCTTTTAAAAAAAATTTATTCTAATGGTTTAACAGGTTAGAAATTAGAGACCCTTCTTTTTTTTTTTTATATTATTTTCTAAGAGGTGATTTTATGTACAAGTTTTGGTTTCTCTTAGATGAACCTCTGGTTATATTATATATATATGTATGTATATATTTCCACACTTCACTGCCTCCACAGAGGTATCATCTGGAGGCCCTCATTGCTGTTTGAACCTGGTGTCCCTGGCATCATTGCCTGAGGTACTGAATGGTGCTCACTTCTGCAGCATCCAGCATCTCCTGTTGCTGTGGGTGGGATGTGGGAGGGGCCGGAGTCATGGGTGCCTCCATGGTTGGAGGTATTGGTTCCCAGGCCCCACTGTACCTGCTGCCCAGTTACCTGTGTCTACATGAGCTGCAGTGCCTGGGAAGCCAAAGTCCCATGTGCTACGTCCCCTGCTGCTCCTGGCTTCTCTGGGGTTTGGGGCTCAGCAGCTATAGCTTGAGGGCTGGAAATGCAAGTACAGCCTCCATTGTTTGCCCCCTTCTGCCTCCTCTCTGGTGTCTAGTCAACTTGTCTTGAGAGGTACAGATGTGTGGAATTCTCTGGCATCCTGGTGTGTTGAGCAGAGACATCTTCGTTGAGCTGTGGATGTTTAACTGGTTGTGGATTTAAGGGAAGAGACAGAGAGTATTTCACTTCACTGTGGTGCTTATTTTAAAACTTATCTAAGTTTCTTTTTAAAACTTATCTAAGTCTCTGTTTCTTCATTCTTTAATGATAAATACATTCATGCTCACTTCACAGAGCTATTGTGAGAATTGATTATGATATATGGAAGGTACTAAAACTTGTAGCTATTATTACTCATGTTGTCTAACTTTGGGGATTTGTTCACTCCACAAACTTTTTTTTTTTTTTAAGAAAGTAAAGTGAAAGTTTATTTAAGCGAGAATATACTCCCAGAGGGGGCTTCCCAGGTGGCACAGTGGTAAAGAATCCACTGCCAATGCAGGAGACACAGGAAATATGGGTTTGATCCCTGGTTTGGGAAGATGACTTTGGACTAAATAAAAATGTGATTAATACTCATTAGGACTTTTGCTAACTTTCCTGGGCAATTAAAAGAACTGGTTATATTCTGCTTTACTTTTCTCATTGGGGAATCTCTATCTTTTACCTACTAGGATTCATGTTGTCTTTTGTGCTGTGCTTAGTCGCTCAGTTGTGTCTGACTCATTGTGACCCCATGGACTGTAGCCCACCAGGCTCCTTTGTCCATGGGGATTCTCCAAGCAAGAATACTGGAGTGGGTTGCCATGCCCTCCTCCAGGGGATCTTCCCAACCCAGGGACTGAACTCAGGTCTCCCTCATTGCAGGCAGATTCTTTACCATCTGAGCAACAGGAAAGTCCACGAATACTGGAGTGGGTAAGCCTATCCCTTTTCCAGAGGATCTTCCCAACCCAGGAATTGAACCAGGTCTCCTGCATTGCAGGCGGATTCCTTTCCAGCTGAGCTATCAGGAAGGCACATGTTATGTTTTAATCTTATATAGGTAACACCAAGCAATGGCTGTCAAAGTTCAATCACATTATGTGTGCGTGCATGCTAAGTCACTTTAGTCGTGTCTGACCCTTTGCCATCTCATGGACTGTAGCCCACCCAGCAACTCTGTTCATGGGATTCTCCAGGCAGGAATACTGAAGCGGATTGCCATGCCCTCCTCCGGGGGATCTTCCCAACCCAGGAACTGAACACTAGTTTCAGACATCTCCTGCATTGGCAGGCGGGTTCTTTACCATTAGAGCCATGTAGGAAGCTCCAGTTGCATCACAGTCATTTGGAAAGCTTGTTGAAACATAGATTTCTGGGCCCCACCCTCCAGAGATTCTAATTCACTGGATCTGAGGGTGTGTGGGCAAGAATGTGTGTTTTGAACAGGTTTCCAGATGATGCTGATGCTAATTTGGAGGCCATACTGTGAGAACCACTGGATAAGAGTAATCCAGCCTAATTTTGCCAGGTGCTACAATTACACTAGCCCTAACTAGTACTTGTATAATACTTGAGGACAAACTGTTTTCTCATAAAGTCTCATTTTATCCTCTGGTAACCTTGGGAGGTAGGCATTATTAGATCTGATTTATAGATGAAGACTGCTAACAATTTCTGGTTTTTCTTTTTTAATAGGCTGTGAGTTCTTTGAGGCCAGATTCCATATCATACTCAATTTTCTATCCTCAACACATAGCAGGGTTCTGGGAATAAATGTTTGTAGAAAGAATAGCAGGATTGGCTCTGGAGTCACACAAGAGCTCATGGCAGAGCTCAATTTTGAATCTGGACTCAATCTAGTGCTTTTCTACTCTTGGGTATACAAATCAAAAAGCAAATTTACTTTCATACTTGAGAAAATGTAGTAGTTTTTCTGTTTTGTTTTTTTTTCCCCTGAAATCCTGGGTTTGCAAAATGAGGCAGTCAGTGTGCCAATGTAATTAAAATTTGTTTTGAACTGTAATGTGCTGGAGAAGACTCTTGAGAGTCCCTTGGACAGCAAGGAGATCAAACCAGTCAATCCTAAAGGAAATCAATCCCGAATATCCGTTGGAAGGACTGATGCTGAAGCTAAAGCTCCAATACTTTGGCCACCTGATGCAAAGAGTCAACTCATTGGAAAAGACCCTGTTGCTGGGAAAGATTGAGGGCAGGAGGAGAAGGGGATGACAGAGGATGAGATGGTTGGATGTCATCACTGACTCAGTGGACAGAAGTTTGAGCAACTTCTGGGAGATAGTAAAGGAGAGGGAAGCCTGGCGTGTTGCAGTGCATGGGGTCACAAAGAGTTGAACAGAGCTTAGTGACTGAACAAAAACATTAATGTTAACCACTGATGAACAACAGATCAGTGATGTTGTACACATTTATTCTGTTCTCTTTCATTATGATTTCTTTACCAAATGCTTTGTGCAGTAGTTCAGAACAGTAGAAATGATTTTTCAAGCTGAAACCATAAAAAGTGATCATAATAATCAGTAGGGAAAGTTACACATCAGACATTAAGTATTCTCTTACTATCAATTATGAATGTATAAGAAAACTTAAAAATGACTAATATTCACTTAATACATTGTAACTTGGAACATGAGAAATACTTGAAATTATTTGATTGAGAATTGTTTTGCTTCTTTGTAAATAACTTATCAGACATAGTTTGAACAGTCTTTGCTTTCTCATCATGTAACTTAATATATGGAGTGAGCATCTTTCAATGTCTTGGAAAATCATCATACTCCTTTCTCAGTTTAGATTGGTTTCCAACATTTTATCCTTTGCACTTTGGCATTGTAAAATAACCCTGAGAGTTCTTTTAATGTGAAATTTGTTTGGCTGGTGTTACCTCTTCTGAATTATCTTCATCCTTTCATTTCAACCATTTCCTAACTTATATTGATAAATTCTCCTTCATTAAGTTTCTCTGGCCACACAGCCAGAGTCTTTTAAATGGTGGCAGTGTCAACCTTCCCATGGTCAGTTATTTCTTCTATATCTCATTGGAATCTGGGTATATATTTTGCAAAAGCATCTTTATCTGAGCTAATACTTCAACATATGGCTTAAGATTAATCAATTCATGCTGACATAAAACCAGCCTTTACTGGCAGCTAAAGGTCTTTCTTTAGGCTCCTAGTAATTATGGTTTCTTTTGATGTGGCAACTGGGTTCCTTGCTCTGGCCTGAATGGTAGCCAAGCTGATTGGGATTTGTTTTTAATTACAGTCTTCAAGCCAAAGTAGAAGTAAACGTTTCACTTCAATGACATAAAGGAGGTTTTCTGTTTCTAATGCAGTTTAACTAAAAAAATGTCAAAATGAGTTTACCTTGCATTCTGTATTCATTGGACCATTTCAGTGTGGGTTATACTTTATCTTCTTGCAGGCCTAGGTCTCAGCATATCTTTGTCAGCATTTTCTAATCATGTGTAATTTTACTTTATGTTTGCTGCACTTTCATCTTTGTCTGCCAATTCCTTCTTTTGAGTATCCATTTTTATAAAATATCATGTGGGTTTATTGCTTGTCAATAAGGAGGCAACACAACTACATGCTTTACTGTCTGTGTATGACCTGATGACAGATATAGTTTGATGAATAATTGACGGACTGTGGAAGAAGTGATGTCGTGAATCATTGATCATGATTCCCATTGGTTTCCATGTAGTGGTTTGTAGACTGAAAATCTAGTAGTGAAGTTTGGACTTTATATAATTACTATACTCACAGTTTTTGTACTGTGTCTGGAATTTGGGCCATGCTATTAATATTATTTAACTGAACTATGATAAACAAATTTCATGCTTATTGAAACTGTGCAGTGTGAGAATTCCCTAAAGTAGAGAATGTTTATCTGCATATTGGATGGAAAATATAATTTTGAAGCCATCCATTGTAAAACGTTACTTTCCAATATTCTCTCAGTTGTTTAAAGAAACAAGTTTCTTTCTTTGGCCTCCAGAACAACTGATTAAATTAAGAAAAATCTGACACACATATTCTGGTATAGCTTAAATATATATTGTATTAGAGCAAGGGAGGGAGAGAGAGAGAAAGAGATCTATAAACTCCATTTGTTATTTAAATTCAGTGTAACATAAATCATTTAAAAGTTGGATGGGATATACGAGGACTGTAGAGATCATTTAAAAGTTGGATATATATGAGGACTATGTTAACATTTGAGTATTTAAGATTTGTGCTGTTTTAGCCTTCTTGTACAAAAAGGATCTTCACGACCCAGATAATTATGATGGTGTGATCATTCACCTAGAGCCAGACATCCTGGAATGTGAAGCCTAGTGGGCCTTAGAAAGCATCACTACAAACAAAGCTAGTGGAGGTGATGGAATTCCAGTTGAGCTATTTCAAATCCTGAAAGATGATGCAGTGAAAGTGTTGCACTCAATATGCCAGCAAATTTGGAAAACTCAGCAGTGGCCACAGGACTGGAAAAGGTCAGTTTTCATTCCAATCCCTAAGAAAGGCAATGCCAAAGAATGCTCAAACTACCGCACAATTGCACTCATCTCACACGCTAGTAAAGTAATGCTCAAAATTCTCCAAGCCAGGCCTCGGCAATATGTGAACCATGAACTTCCAGATGTTCAAGCTGGTTTTAGAAAAGGCAGAGGAACCAGAGATCAAATTCCCAACATCTGCTGGATTATCAAAAAAGCAAGAGAGTTCCAGAAAAACATCTATTTCTGCTTTATTGACTATGCCAAAGCCTTTGACTGTGTGGATCACAATAAACTGTGGAAAATTCTGGAAGAGATGGGAATACCAGACCACCTGACTTGTCTCTTGAGAAACCTGTGTGCAGGTCAGGAAGCAACAGTTAGAACTGGACATGGAACAACAGACTGGTTCCAAATAGGAAAAGGAGTACATCAAGGCTGTATATTGTCACCCTGCTTATTTAACTTATATGCAGAGTACATGAGAAACACTGGGCTGGAAGAAGCACAAGCTGGAATCAAGATTGCCGGGAAAAATATCAATAACCTTAGATATGCAGATGACACCACCCTTATGGCAGGAAGTGAAGAGGAACTAAAAAGCCTCTTGATGAAAGTGAAAGAGGAGAGTGAAAAAGTTGGCTTAGAGCTCAACATTCAGAAAACTAAGATTATGGCATCTGGTTCCACCACTTCATGGCAAATAGATGGGGAAACAGTGGAAACAGTGTCAGACTTTATTTTTCTGGGCTCCAAAATCACTGCAGATGGTGATCGCAGCCATGAAATTAAAAGACGCTTACTCCTTGGAAGGAAAGTTATGACCAACCTAGACAGCATATTAAAAAGCAGAGACATTACTTTGTCAACAAAGGTCCATCTAGTCAAGGCTATGGTTTTTCCAGTGGTCATGTATGGATGTTAGAGTGGACTGTGAAGAAAGCTGAATGCTGAAGAATTGATGCTTTTGAACTGTGGTGTTGGAGAAGACTCTTGAGAGTCCCTTGGACTGCAAGGAGATCCAACCAGTCCATCCTAAAGGAGATTAGTCCTGGGTGTTCATTGGAAGGACTGATGTTGAAGCTGAAACCCCAATACTTTGGCCACCTGATGTGAAGAGCTGACTTATTGGAAAAGACCCTGATGCTGGGAAGGGTTGGGGGCAGGAAGAGAAGAGGACGACAGAGGATGAGATGGTTGGATGGCATTACTGACTCGATGGACATGAGTTTGAGTAAACTCCGGGAGTTGGTGATGGACAGAGAGGCCTGGCGTGCTGTGATTCATGGGGTCATGAAGAGTCGGACACAACTGAGCGACTGAACTGAACTGAGCCGCCTTCTTATGTTTCTTCCTTCCGTGAGTATTTCAGTTGTATAAATAAAATGGACAGTGCTCAGTGCTCAGTGGTGACCTAGGTTCCTTGAAGGAGGGGAAATTAGAACTGGCCTCAGAGATCATTTATCTAAGTCCTTGAGTTTTAATTTTTTCTGTGTAACAACTTTATGCAGTGTGTGTTGCCCTGCTATGATGGAACAGCTAAAGAAGTTTTAAGGCATTCATTCATTTACTGACAAGAATAGTACTTGGTACATAGTTGGCATTTTATAAACACATACTTTATGGAGTCCATACTGGGCCATGAGACTACAAGAATAACTCACACACTGTCCTTTTGGGCACAGAAGAAACATCCCTGTCCCATGTGTCCCTGCATGCTCAGTCACTTCAGTCGTGTCTTACTCTTTGTGACCCCATGGACTGTAGCCCGCCAGGCTCCTCTGTCCATGGGACTTTCCTGGCAAGAATTCGGGAGTGGGTTGCCATGCCCTCCTCCAGTGGATCTTCCCCACCCAGGGATGAAATTGCATCTTCTGCATATCCTGCATTATAGGCAGATTCTTTACCTCTGAAGTCACTGGGGAAGCCCCCCGCCCCCAGCCCTGGTACCATGACTTTTTGCTAAATCTCCAGTATTGTACAATGACAATACTAATGACATTTCTAATTTATTCAGTGCATGTGATATACTGTCAACTCTGCTAGACCTTTGCTGACATTACTGCTGTAGTTATCTGAAGCCAGGATTCAAGATGGAATCAAGGTGATTCACTTGTGTATCTGGAAAGTTTGCTTGGTTATTGGATAAGGACCTCTGTTCCTCCCTGCTGTGCCTCTCCATGGAGCTATTTGAGTGGCCTTACAATATGGCTGCTGGCGACCCTCAGAGAGAGTGATCCAAGAGGTCAAGACAGGAGCTGCAGTGTTTGTTATGCCTAGCATTGAATGTCATGCCTTGTTACTTCCTTAGTATTCTGTTAGTTTCACAGGGCTTGATTCAGTGGGGCAGGGCCCTGTACAGTGTTATCGGTACTAGGAGGGAGGTTTTATGCTTGTGAGACATAAATTATTATTATTATCCCACTTTATAGATAAGTAAACTATGGCACAATTAGTAAGTGGTAGAACTCTGATTTGAGTGCAGGCATTCTGGCTCCAAAGTTCATACTCTTAATCATCACATTATCAGGTAAAGTTAGACTTCAGTATTGACTATCATTATTAGATACTGTTTGCATGTATGCTGGGTATTATGAGCTCAGAAAAGGTTCTATTTTTACTGGTCTGTTTTTCATTCCTATAGCAGCAATACCACACTGTTTTTTTTTTTTTTTTTTTTTTTAACCATAGATTTATAACTTAATATCTAGGATGACTCCCCCAGTTCATTCTTTTTTATGAGATCCTTGGGTATTTTTAGATCACTGTATTTCTATATTCATTTTCAAATAATCTGTAGTATTCCATGAGAAATCATGCTGGAGCATTGATTGCAGTTGTACTGAACATATAGATCAATATTAGAAGAATTGATGTCTTTATGATTATTTTGTCTTCTTTTCCTCAAACGTTGGATTCTTAAATATGACATATATGTCCGTTGGCTCTGCTATCATTTCACAGATCTGGTGACTTTTCTGTTAGTTCACTCAGGTCAGTGCTTGGCTATGTCAGCTTTCTTTTAGTGGTAGTCACTTAATCTTGTAAGAAGTTGTTTGCAATTTCAGTCTTTGCTTGTCCTAGTTTCCTAATTTAGGAAGAATATTGCCCCCACTTGTATTTTGTTATGTGGTAACCTGCAGTTCTTGGACAGTTCCTCTCATTCTTACTTTTCTATTTTTATAGCCCTTTACATCCTGAAAATACCCTTCACTTCAAATCACTTCAACTTTTTGCTTATTGTATCTGTCCACCCCAAAGCCCCTTCTTACCTCTCCAGATTACTGGGGAGTTAAAATAGGTTTTGTCAGATCTGCCTAGAGGAAGAGTTGGGAAGAGGATAGGGGAAGGGAGAGGTATGTTGTGAAGGGTTGGACAAATGGATGAAGGGGTAGCAATAGGTATTTGAGTGATGAGCTCTAAGCCAGCGACTGTTGCCATGAGGGTTCATTTGTGTGCAGAGCCTTGAGTGTCTTTTATCCTTGGAGCGCATACTTGTCATACTTCGCACTCCTCATCTCACACCTCTTCAATCTCTTAGAGTGCCTGGTAACCCATGCAGAAATAGCGCTCAGTGAACACCTATCTGTCCTGCAATATGAAAGCACATTTCTTTTGGTTTCACTTTATGTAAGTGACATTGCATTATTCTTTAATCCACTGACTAAATATGACCAGTGAACTTTCTTATTTATGATGAGATTTCACAAATAAGAAACACAGCTTTGGAGGGAGGGGGCAAAATCCTAAAAGTGACATTAATGCTGTAAGTTCTTAGGTATCCTATAGGTCCCTGTAGAGGTTATTTAGATAATGGCTCCTCACTGAATTGAAAGAAGGCATTTAGAACTCAGCAGTAACTTTCTCAGGGCTTCCCCAGTGGCGCTTTTACCATAAGCCACCTGCCAGTGCAAGAGAGATAAGTGATGTGGGTTTGATCCCTGAGTTGGGAAGACCTCCTAGAGGAGGGCATGGCTACCCACTCCAGTATTCTTGCCTGGAGAATCCCAGGAACAGAGTCTGGGCAGCTGCAGTTTATGGGATCACAAAGAGTCAGACACAACTGAAGTGACTTAGCATGCATGCATGCAGTAACTTTCTGAACCCTCAAATCTGCCTTCTTGTTTTTTGTGTATAAGTCTCCAGTGAAAGGGGTCTCTACATACACAAAGCTAGCATTTTTATTTTATTTTATTTTTATTTATTTATTTTTTTAAAGCTAGCATTTTTAATCTTAGTTTTGCAAGGACTCTGATCTTAACCAGAGTATTTAAAAATATACGTTAATAATGAAATTCAATAACCTAGGGAGGGTCCTATGGAGTTCTAGCAGCAGAGTCATTGCGGACAACATTTCTTGTGAAACTTTAATGCTTATACCGCCAGGAAGGCGCTGAGACAGTGCTGACTGAATAGGAAGGTTCTCACTAGGTGAGGTGTACCCACTGATGTTCAGTGTTTATTGGCATAATGGAAGCACTTGGGAACAAATATTCCCTTGTTTGTGTGAAGCCTCATTTAGAGCCAAACCTTTCTTCACATACTCTATTTGCAAGCAAATTTTTGGTGGAAATGCAGCAATTCTCTAAAAGAGCAAATTCTGTATGTATCTAAAAGTATTTGCTGAGTTTCAGTACTTTTTTTTTCTTTTTCGCCAAGGGCAATTCTTTTTACTTTTTCAGCCTTCTTTCTATGTTTAGTTCATATCCTTAGGTGAACAGAAAAGATGGAACAAAGAAACAGTTTCCAGATTTATGCTTTTGGTTGGATAATTGGCATCATAAAGAATGAAACTTCAGTGCAGCTTTGAAAGCATGGCTTTCATATGTTTGTGTGATTGGGTGCAGAGCTGAAGTTCATCAGTGTAAACTGTAGCTCTCCCTTTTCACTTCTGGAATGTAGCCCATAAGTAGAAGGTATATTGGGAATTACCTTCAGTTCAAAATTTTTTCTTGAAAATCTTTTTGCCTCTTTAGAGCTAAACATTTTTTGTTCTGAGGGTCCTAATAAGATGGGTGAGTTAGGTGTCTGATGCTTCAGTAAGCATGACCTCCCCTTGGTGTAACACAGACAGAAATGGGGCCCAGCCTTGTCTCCGGGTGCAGGCAGGGGCACCAGGGCCCCTGGAGACAAAAACTAATCACTTAAAGTTGGAGCCACTGTGGTCCTTAAACAACTGGGGTGTGGTTAGCTTTTTTTCCTCTCTGGAAACTTATCCTCACTGCTTTCCTTATCTTCTCTAGGTAAGAAGAGATCCTACGATTCAGAGCTAGGATCAATTTCATCTACCACAGTCATACTGTTGTCTCCATTACTTGCAAAAGAAGCAGAAAGAGAGACAGGAAAAGAAACCCAGAGGCAAAAGGGCCAACGGTGTGCAAGTCAGGCTGGTGGAGGGAAGAAAGTGGGGGAGGAAAGGTGGGCAGCAGATGTTCTGCCTGCTTGATGATGTTGGACGAGTCAGTGAACCCTTGGCTTCACTGTCCTCATCCACAGATTTTGGGTTTTCAGTTTGGGTTCTTTCTTTTGGTGTATAAGAATACATGACATCTTAAATCCTTCCTGTGCTTCTCTCAAAAGTCATGGACAGCCTGTCATCTGCGGACCAGCAGAATTGGCATCACCCTGGAGCTTGTTGGGAAGGTTGACTGTCAGGCCCCCTCCAGTGTACTTTTGCCAAGTCTGCTGGCTGATCCACCTGCCTATTGTAGTTTCAGAGGCTGTTCCATGGGAAGTCTGTGACTGCCTTGCTTTAGATTAAAAACAATGAAACCAACACTGGCCAACCAACCAGTCAAACAAAAGACCTTAGGGATTTAACTTATCCTGAGGTCTCTTCTGTATTATAGGATCTTGGGGCTGTGGGGGAAAATTGAGTGCCCCCCACCCCAGTATTCAATATGTCCCAATACTGCTTGTCCTCTAAGCGGCTAAGGCCCTAGGGGAAGGCTGTTAGGTTTAGCATCCATCTCCCGCCTCAGTGAAGATGTGCCAAAACTGGCCTCTGGTTCTGTGCTTCTTTGTCTTTTTCAGAGTAGCACCAAGTGTCCAGTGCCAGGCTTGTGCTCCTTGTGGTTTCCCTCTGTGGCATGTCACATTCACGATGCACCTTTATACTTTCCATTTTTCACAGCATCCCAGAGCAGGAGGCAGGCCGGCTCCACTGCCCCTCTGCTGAGAGCTAAGAGGTCACAGCCGGTCACAGCAGCTGAAGAACTGACGGGAAGTCCCGAGGTCTCTACCTCCAACTCCCGGCCTCCTCCTGCCTATAGATGGCCACAGATTTAAAGAGGGCACAGACTTCCATTAGGGCTGCATTTACCTTTTGGTGGCATATAAAACCCCTTTTTCTTGTGAGATAGGCAGGTTTTGTGCCTGTTCTGTAAGGTCTGAGACATGGACAATATGAAGATCAGTATTAGAATATTTCCTCCCTGAAATCCCAGGTGCCTGGGTAGTGCCTCTGGGCCATGTGACCTGTTTGCATCTAATGTGCACCCAGGGAGCAGGACGGTTGCCTGCTGCGGGATTCCTAGTAGGTGCTCCCTGGGCTCCCCACCCAGCTCAGCTGCACCGACAGCCTCAGGGCTGGCGGTGAGGATGCTGCTGGCTTTTCCCTCTCAACTTGCTTTCTTTTATCTTCTTTCATCTTGGGAGATAAGATTCCCTCCCACACTTGGTACTTTGCCAAGCCCACATATTTTACTTGTTTGAAAAAGCTAGAATCAATATTTTGCTACCCACTCATCAGGCTGGAAATACATTTTTATTTTCAATTCTCCCTTTCACATAGGGTTCTGTAGGGGGTCTCCTTTTTTTTTTTTTTTGCACCGAGAGGAAGAACCTGCAGAGCTGTCTCCTGTGGATACAGGACTGTGGCTCAGATGCATTTCTGCTCTTTAGGACGACAGTGTCTGCTGGGCAGAGCAGCTGGGAACAGAGCAATTAAAGCATCTTGTTGGCAAGATGTTGAAATGTGAATCATTAGCAGGTATACTGATCTTCTGACCCACAGCCCCTCTCAAAGCCGATTAGAAAGCTATTTCTGGTCTGCTTTGCCTTCATTTAAGCATGCATTTCATGCTTTCTAAATTTTGATAATTTGGCATGTCCAGCTAATGAATCTGTCAACGTATTAGAGCAGAGTTGAAAGAGGAAGATTATGTCAAGATTTTGCAGCTGGTGAAAAACGGCAGTAAGATTCCCTTTGAGTCCAAATGAGAGCTGGTGGTCTGGGAAGGGTCTTTCCCAGGGAAGGCTTGTGGCATTCCTGCCACATATCAGGAAGGACTATTGTAATCAGAATTGCTGAATGATCTCGGGAACTTGATTTTGCAGTGAGATATTTTCTGTGATCCAGAAGGTGCTTCTCTGAATTTAAAGCAGACCCTCTGTGGCAACTTGGTCTGATTTTCCTCCAGACAGGTGTGGGCAAAGGCAGGAGAATTCTGCTGTTAACTCTCACTGCATGTGTAGCCTTGAGGTTTCGCCATTTGTGAGCAATATAGCCTATTTACCTGCCTCGAAGAGATAAATTTGGTGCTCTGTACACAGTAGGCATTCTGGAAATGTTACTTGACTAATGATTTAGTTTGTTTCTGGGACCAAGTTGGGAAAGAAATTTTTTTAGCAGGCATAGACAATAGGAAAAATAATTGCAGGTGTTTAATAAAAATTCAGGGAAGCTAAGCTACTTTGGGACATCACATGAAATAATTGGTTAGATAGAAGTTTTCTTTTAGAGAATCCACAGATGAACTCATTTTAAATAGGTGCTGGCAAGATGTTGATACAGGGTACACCAGTAAAATAGTGCGTTCTCTTTATCTTTTTCCAAGGTCAGGAACTGGTCTACTGAGTGAAGAGGGGAAACATTATTATTATCCAGGTATTTTCTTATAGACATTGTTATCACCCCCCCACCCCCATTGAGGAAACTGTAGAGATACTGAAGCTGGTAGAATCACTCTTTTGCAATTAAGATAACAGCAAAATTCTTTTTGTATCATGGTCTGAAAAGCCCAGTATGATTTGGTGTTTTCTTACTTTGAAACCTACTCATATATTTCTGCCCTCTCACTTGATTCCCTCTGTACAGGCCCTTTTCCCACTGTTTGAGTGGTCTCAGTGTTGTTGAACCTGCTGGACAAAGGCAGGTTCAAGATAAGTGTCACTTTTTCAGAAAAGTATTTACTATCTTCCCACTAGAAGCAGAAGTCTCTCTTTTGCACTATTTCAAGAATATCATAATTTTCCATATGGAATGTATCAAAGCTTATATTTATCCTTTTGCTTCTTTCAAGCATCATAATTTACTCACTCATGTCCAACTCTTTGCAATCCCATGGACTGTAGCCTGTCAGGCTTCTCTGTCCATGGAATTCTCCAGGCAAGAATACTGGAGTGGGTTGCCATTCCCTTCTCCAGGGGATCTTCCCCATCCAGGGATTGAACCCAGGTCTCCTGTATTGCAGACAGATTCTTTACCATCTCAATCACCAGGGAAAGTCTAATTTTCCATACAGAATGTATCAAAACTTATATATACATATATATACGTATATATAAGTTCTTTTTTCAGGATGAGCTATAGAGAATAATTTGTGCATGTGGTGTTATTCCCTATGGAGAGGTTGCCACTGGGAGATCACTCTGCAAGTGTGGGGACACATCTAAGGTATTTGGGACACAGTGAAAGGAGGGCAGTAGTAGGCTGGTAAGAATGGTGCTGGGTGCTACACTAACTTGCTTTCCTAATTCAGCTCAGCCTGCTGGGTGCAAAATAGGGCTGAGGCTAACCATCTCACAAGGCTTTTATGGGGACTGTAATTGGGGAAGACTTTTCAAATGTGGTACTTAAGAAGTGTACAACCAAATCTTAGTTTCCTTCAGATGGCTGGCCTAGAAAATTCCTTCAAAGAGCTGTTTCTTGAAAGGGTAAGATGGTAAAATACTTCCATATTGGTATAAATGTGAACTTTGCTGGTAGAAAGGTCACACACACCATCTTTGTGAAAAGCAATTTGGTAATATATACTAAGAAACTCAAAATTTTTATAGCACTGGTCCCTGTGATTATACCTCTGCAAGTCTATCATAATTAAAAATGTAGGAAAAAGTTTATATTTAGTGATGTTCATCACCACATTGTTACGATTATAAATTGGAAGCATTTAAAATATCCAACAATAAGTAAATGATGATGTAATGTGTGATGTATCTGCAAGATGGATTATTATGCAACAATTACAAGTAATGCTTTCAAGGAGTTGTTAATAACTGATGAAATACTGGAAATGATAATACTGTTAAAAAGAGTAGACTATAAAATTATATCATCACAATTTTATTACAAAATGGACTTAGTACTACATATTAAGAATATCTGGGCATTTATCATAGATTTATTATATGCTGGGTATTGTTCTCAGGGATTTACACATACTAGCACCAGAATAAGCACTATTGTCATTCACCTGTACATGTGAGGAACTCAAAGGTTAACCTGATTAGTGATTTTCCCATAAATTTTTAATTGCTAGAATTGGAACTGAAATGTGGACTCCTAATTTATCTATCTACATTCAAATATACTGCCTCCCCATCTGTCCATTCATTCTCTGTCTGTACAGCAGCAGACAAATCACCTTGAAACAAAAATCTGATTATTTGATTTCCCAGGACTCCTAGGATAAAGACCAAAATTCTTATCTAACTATAGAGCCTACGCTCTTGACTAGGACTGTTAACTGTTCTCCAGATGATATTGTTTTTTTCTCCTATTGGGGAGGTTATGGAAAATTTTTTTTCTTTTTTATGTTGTTCTGCATTTCCCAAGTCAATTAACATATATTGTGTTTATAATGGGAGACAGGGTGCACAGGGAAGCAATGGTGGTGACGGTTTCTAAGAAACCATTTTTGTTTTTTAAAGAGAGAAAGCAGAGTACCACAGCTGTGCCCTAGAAGGTCCTGGAGGGTGGTGGATGGGGGCACGAATCACAGACATTTCACTGGAGCTGTAGCTGAGGCTTCACTTGTGACATACAACACCCTCAGCCCTAGCCGCCTGTTCCTATCTATCCCCTTGTTGACAAGAATAGCAGCTTCATTGAGGCCTCTGCAAGGACACTCACTGGAAACCATGGATGGATCAGCCCTGAAAGAGCAAACACTGTGTTAGATTAAGGATACCTCATTGCTGAGTTCACTGCTCTCATGGGCGTTGTCTCGGGAAGAAGATCCCCTTCTTAAACTTAACTCCCTGGCAGTGTTGTGGTGTTCTCAGATGGGCATGGTTCTTAGTAATCACCCCAAATTACTATTTTTCTTCCACCACTTCACCCACTGGACACATACCTATCGAGTGAATTCAAGTCTGTCACCAAGTCAGGTATTTCTCACTTAGGTATCTCTTGGATCTGTCCGTTAGTCTCCATCTCATGGTCATTATTTCAGTACTGGCCACTGCCGGCATCTCACTGATCTCCCCACATCTAAATGTCCCGTCTCACCACGCAGCCACTCCCTCTGTTCACACTGCAGCAGAGAAATTATCTTGCAGCTCAGTGTGATTTTTGATGATGTGTTTCCTAGTGATGTGAGGATGAAGAGCACAATTCCTGGTTCTGCAGCGCCTGTTGCAGGACAGGTCTTGACTCTCTCCATCCTCTGTTCTCAATGGGCTCCGCTTGCCGTGTCTGCTCGGCTTGCTCAGCCTCCGCAGCAGACACTGTCCATCCCTTCCCCCACCCCTGAGGTTTTCTCTGCCTGGAACACGCTTCCTCATTCTTTCATCAGACTTAGCTCAGTGGCTGCTTCTTCAGGGAAACCCCTGAATCTTCTTTGCTAAAGTGTTTGTCTTGATTTTATTTCAGTTTTCTCAATTACATACCCTGAGTACTACTCACTGTGACAGTCATCCTGATTATATCTTGACATCGGCTCACTTGGCTGTGATTATTTGGTTGGTATGTGTTTCCCCCACTAAGTTATAAGTTCCATGAAGGCAGGGATTATGCATGGTTTTGTTCATGTGGTATACTCAGCCCAGCATAGCCCACAACACATTAGACGGTTAGTACGTGTGTTTTGGATGAAGGCACAAATGCCCACACTGTAGCAGGCATGGCATCAGATCCTGGTAAGGAAACCTGAATGATGCGTGGGACGTTCTCCCAGGAGCTCACAGTCTAGAGAGACAGGCTGTTAAGTGAGTGGGTTAGTGTACCTGGACATGGCTGCTATGACTGTGGTGAGAACTGGGTCTGTGGGAGCACCTGGGAGGTGCATCCCAGGTGCAGTGATGGTTTAGGAGAAGGTGTTTGAGATGAGTTTTGAAGAACAAAGAGGATCTAATGAGGAAAAGGCCTCGGAAGGGGACTGTGGGTGGGTGAGGGGCAGGTCCCTTAGAAGAAACAACACAGGAAGCCTGTGCAGATGGGGTCCCAGGAAGAGTGTAGAGTGTAGTGTGTAGAGTAAGTGGTATTGCTGCCTGTTATTAGTAGAAGTCTGAGCCCTGCTGCCCACTGCATCTTGGTATCAGGGTCTCCAAAGAAAATACACTGCAGTCACTGCAGTCAAGCACTGGGTAGGATGTGTTTTACTTAAGTAGAGAACTACATGTGTGCTCGGTCATGTCTGACTCTTTGTGACCCCATGGACTGTAGCCCGCCAGGCTCCTCTGTCCATGGGTTTCTCCAGGCAAGAATACTGGAGTGGGTTTGGGTTGCCATTTCCTCCTCCAGGGGATGTTCTCAACCCCGACCCACGTCTTCTGCATTGCAGGCAGATTCTTTACCACTGAGTGACCACGTGGAGAAGAGGCGGAGCAAAATCAACCCCAGTGCGTAGGTTGCCTACAGTCAGCAGGCCCTGCTGGGCAGCTAGTACAGTTTGGTTGACCTTCTCAGCCCCTGTCCCCTCCCCAAAGGGGACAGATGAAACAGTGGGGCTGGCCATATGCTGTGTGATGTGCATGCTTAAGCAGAACAAAGGAGCAGAGGGAAGGTCTTCCTGCGCAAGGTGGCAGATTCAGCAAGGCCATGAGGACTCGTCTCTTGGTGAGGATGTTTCTTAGGCCCAAGGTTTACACTTACTTGGCCCAGTAGGGTCAAAAGACCGCATGCAGGGAACTGCTTTTCTCAGCAGAATGGTGTATCCATCCTGTATTGATCTATTACATCATTCTTGAGGCGAAGTCTCTATCTTTCCAGGAAAACTCATATTTTTCAAGGAGCAAAAATTCTGGGAAGATCTTGAACTTTAATTCAGCTAATTTCTGAGTGTTAGCGAAGGGTCTTTATGTATTTCTCTGGTATCATTTAAGTTTCATTTTTATTCAGAAATACATGTTGGCATTCAAGTAAACAAATGTTCTCATAATGAATTGCTCCCCTCAATCTCATAAATAATTGGAAGTAATTGGAAATGAAATAAATCTCCTTTAAGCTTGGTCTGGGTGTACTGCAAAAAACAGGCCCTACTGTCTCTAGACTTTAGCTCCCGGGTCCTGAGTTCAGCTTTGGCATCATATACAGTTTCAAAACTAGTTTTTTCCTGTGTTGGTATCTGAGTTTCAGAAAGCTTGACTTCTCCATCTATGCCACCATCGAAAGCATAGACTCTGAAGGTAGATATCCAAGGTTCAGAGCCTGGTTCCACTGCTTATGAGTAGCGAGAACTTCAGCAAGTTTCTTTAACTCTCTGGGCCTCAGTTTACCATATCTTTAAAGTGGGAACAATAATATTACCATATAGGCATTTTATAAGGATACATTGATATACGTACAGTTTTTACAACAAACCATGCCTCAATAAACTTTATAAATATTTAAGCAGGCAAAACCTTTTGGCAAATTCTAAAGGTTGTGGACATGCCTGTAATCATTCATTAAAGGCTATAGTAAGTGTCAGTTGCCTGTGTGATCTTTGAATGGATTTTTAGGTTAGGCAGTCTTCCAAAAGCAGTTACTGACAAACTTACCAGATGGAATTTAAACATCTCCAGGTTAGAAGAGGTAGTTGTAGGGGTAGAGACTGGGTGGGAGCTCAGAGACAAAGCCCTTTCTGGACAAGGCAGATGAGGCGGAAAGAGTAGCAAGCTAGTCTCGTGCGTGGATTGGTCAAGATCACAGGGCTCCAAGTTGTGTGCCGCCTGAATTTGTATATTTGCGTGGTTTGTACCCCAGCACAGCAATGCATACTGTGTGCCAACTGCCTGATGCTCAGGGTGAGTCAGGCACAGGGTCTGCCTTCGCAGCTCATGCTTGGTGGGGGCATCTAGACGTTTCCACAGTTAACAGTTCTAAACCACATACACTGCGCTAAGTACAGGTAGAAAGCAGTTTCCTGGAGAGATGCATTCCAAGTGACAGAATACGAGAAAGCTCTTGGCGAATGTAGCACCTGGGCCCACCTTCACTCGGGTGAGGGAGGGAGATTTCAGTAGGTGCTTTCAGAACAAGAGGATGTGGCAAACAGAAGGTGCAGCTGAAATAAAAGGCTGGTGGCTGGGAATGGAAAAAATTCACTTTATTTTTTTGGGCTCCAAAATCACTGTGGATGGTGACTGCAGCCACAAAATTAAAAGACACTTGCTCCTTGGAAGAAAAGCTATGACAAACATAGCATATTATAAAGCAGAGAAATCACTTTGCCGACAAAGATCTGTATAGTCAAAGCTATGGTTTTTCCAGTAATCATGTATGGATGTGAGAGTTGGACCATAATGAAGGCTGAGCACTGAAGAACTGCTGCTTTTTTTTTTTTTCCATTTATTTTTATTAGTTGGAGGCTAATTACTTTACAATATTGTAGTGGTTTTTGCCATACATTGACATGAATCAGCCATGGATTTACATGTGTTCCCCATACTGAACCCCCCTCCCTCCTCCCTCCCCATCCCATCCCTCTGGGTCATCCCAGTACACCAGCCCCGAGCACTTGTCTCATGCATCCAACCTGGACTGGTGATCTGTTTCACATTTGATAATATACATGTTTCGATGCTGTTCTCTCAGATCATCCCACCCTATCCTTCTCCCATAGAGTCCAAAAAGTCTGTTCTATACATCTGTGTCTCTTTTTCTGTCTTGCATATAGGGTTATTGTTACCATCTTTCTAAATTTCATATATATGCATTAGTATACTGTATTGGTGTTTATCTTTCTGGCTTCCTTCACCCTGTATAATGGGCTCCAGTTTTATCCATCTCATTAGAACTGATTCAAATGTATTCTTTTTAATGGCTGAGTAATATTCCATTGTGTATATGTACCACAGCTTTCTTATCCATTCGTCTGCTGATGGGCATCTAGGTTGCTTCCATGTCCTGGCTATTATAAACAGTGCTGTGATGAACATTGGGGTACATGTGTCTCTTTCAGATCTGGTTTCCTCAGTGTGTATGCCCAGGAGTGGGATTGCTGGGTCATATGGCAGTTCTATTTCCAGTTTTTTAAGGAATCTCCACACTGTTCTCCATAGCGGCTGTACTAGTTTGCATTCCCACCAACAGTGTAAGAGGGTTCCCTTTTCTCCACACCCTCTCCAGCATTTATTGCTTGTAGACTTTTGGATAGAGAACTGCTGCTTTTGAACTGGGGTGCTGGAGAAGACTCTTGAGAGTCCCTTGGACAGCAAGGAGATCAAATTAGTCAATCCTAAAGAAAATCAACCCTGAATATTCATTGGAAGGACTGATGCTGAAGCTCTAATACTTTGGCTACCTGATGCAAAGTGCCGACTCATTGGATAAGACCCTGATGCTGGGAAAGATTGAGGGCAGGAGGAGAAGAGGGTGACAGAAGATGAGATGGTTGTATGGCATCACCTACTCAATGGACATGAGTTTGAGCAAACTCCAGGAGCTAGTGAAAGAAAGGCCCAGTGTGCTGTAGTCCATGGGGTCGCAGAGTCAGACATGACCTAGCTTCTAAACAACAACAAGGGAACACCAAGTCAGTCAGTCAATCAACAAGACTGTAGGGTTGAATGGAGTTACAATCCCTTGTTATGTGAAGAGAGTCTGGGACCTCTCTCTGTTTATTTATTCCTAGCACAAGAGTGCACATCTGACTTGCATAATGAAATCCTGACTCATCTCTCCTCCTCCTTCTCACCCACCCCCTTTTGTTTGTCCTTTCTCTTCCCCTCAAGTTTATGCTGTGCTGATGTAATTCTCCTGTAATAGGAGACAACTGGGAACTGACAAGGAGGGACTGAAAGATCGTGTCATCAAAGGCAATAAGAAGATTCATTTGAATGAGTGTCTAGCTCATAATTCCCAAAGCCTGCTCTTTTGCAAATACAAAGTAATGTGTGGTCCTCCAACCTGCTGGGTGATGTCCATTATCCTATCTGTCTTCCTTTATCACTTAAGTTCACTTTGTGGTTAACCACTATTTTAAATCCGTCTTTCTTTCCTGGAACCATTTTCTCTTTTTACTGGGACAAAGGAATCTAAGCTGATAGCTTTCTGCGAACAGCGTGAAAACCTTTTAAGTTACACAGAGTTGATGGATTTTCACCCCTTCCTCTAAATACAATACATATGCTATCCCTGGGGTTCACTTAATGCTTCCCTGCTGATGATGAAACTGCTGCCTGACACAGACGAGGACCCAACACACCGCATCACTGCACACTCTTGTTCAGATTGCAGTCTAACCAGTGAAGCTGAAATGAAGAGTCTAAGCCCCTGATCCTGGAGGCACAGAGCAATATTAAATGTTGTGCTTGCTGATGCTTCTCCTCTTGAATGTGAAATACATTTGCCACAGCCTTCAGATCCCGGTGTCCTAAGTGGTCGGATGATTCTGAATTGTGTACCGTGGACAAGATGCATGGGGCTCAGGGGAGAGGCTTTGAAAGAAAAAATAATGTGGATGCTGAGTGCCTCCACCTCCGGGAGAGTCCTTACAAGAAAGTCTGCCTGTTTTGGGCTAGAATGAAGTTACCATTCTTTTGTTTGCCCACTGGGAAAATAACCCTAGCAGTCAGCCTATCGTTCTTGGGCTGGTTGCATTTATAATTTTATGTATGAGAAATCTGACAAGAAATAGCATTAAATGAACATAAAGGACCTTGGATTGGATAGCTCAGAGCCAAGAAAACCAAACAAAACAGACTGAGTAAAAACATGTCTTGTGCCACAGACTATTCTGTGTACCTGACTTGACCACTTCCAATAATGTTTTCACATCTGACAGTAGAGTGATTTATAATTTAGAAAATGCTTTCACTGATTTTATCTTGACCGAGTCTTGCCAATGAATCAGGGAGAGAGGCTAGGCAGAGATACGATCTCCAGGGGACTGGTGCAGAAACAGAGGCATAGAAAATAACTGAGTGGTCCAAAGTCACATGGCTAGTAAGAGGCAACACTATGCCTGAAAGTTAGACCTTCTGATTTAAACCCAATATCTGTTTCTCAGTTTGCCTCCTAGTTGAAACACCTTTTACCCCCTAAGACCCTCTGTGGAGAAGGTGCCCTTCCCAAGGTCTTCTGGGAAAATCTCCCTGCCTACAGCAAGCTCCATGTCTGGCTCCAACATTTATTATGTGAATCACCAAATCTGGCAAATATGTGGCATTTTTTACTCCCTATTTTAAAAATAGTTCTTTTTATGTTGACTTATCAGAAAGCAAGCTCCCAATGTGACATTGTTGGACACACAGCAAGCATTTAACAGACCCTGACTGACTTGTTATATATTTTTGCTAGTATCATGGAAACTGTACATAAATACTAAGGAACAGGACTTTACATTGAGTGAAGTGGTACATTAAAGTGATTTAAAAATTTTTTACCTATCACTTTGATTCTCCTAAGTGTCATCAACCTCATGAAATACATTTCCTGGACTGTCCAAATGTAAAATAAAAATATAAAATTTGGATAGTGGTCTGTAGTCTTTTTTGAGCTTTAAGAATCTCTGAGAATATGTTGCAAATTATGTGTTTGTAGGCAAATCTAGGATGAGACAGAAAGAGATCTGTGGAAGCCCTTCTTGGGCCATAACTAATGTTTTTATGTTGCCTGATAGTGGCCACTTCCAAGCATAACGCAACTGCAACCAAAGGAAGGATAAACGTCAACTTTCTCGAGATTGCTATGGTGTTCCATCAGATTCTTCCACATTCCATCAGATTCTTCCACATTGGCTTTTTTTCTTGTCAGTTCTGCAGTTCTCCCTCCTGTGTTTTTGGAAAGAAGAGATAATAGCACTCCTCTAAAAATTCTACTCCTGACAGTCCTTTGCTGTATTCCTACCCCATGCCAGACACTGTGCTGGCTACAGTGGAGATGCAGATGTCTTGGGATGTGTTTCCTGTCCGCAAGAGGCTTTCAGTCTACCATTTGTAAAATACATAGCCAGTGGGAATTTGCTGTATGATGCAGGGAGCTCAAACCGATTCTCTGAGACAACCTAGATGGGTGGGATGGGGTGGGAGGGAGGTTTAAGAGGGAGGGGACATATGTATACCTATGGCAGATTCATGTTGATGTATGGCGCAAGCCAACACAATATTGTAAAACTGCTGCTGCTAAATCACTTCAGTCGTGTCCGACTCGGTGGGACCCTATGGACAAACAGCCCACCAGGCTCCTCTGTCCACAGGATTCTCCAGGCAAGAATACTGGAGTGCATTGCCATTTCCTTCTCCAATTGTAAAACTACTATCCCTCAATGAAAAATAAATTTTAAAAAGAGTCTTGCAATCTAGCTTGTGATTTTAAAAGTCTATAAATTCTGCCTGGGGGAGAAGTGTAAGACTTCTAGGAAATCTTACAGTTGGTGGTTTAAAGCACGTGATCATCCTCCAGGTAGATGGTGTTTTAGCAAAGCACTTGCTGGCTCATGCTCAGGTTCAAAGCCAATGGAGAGCACAGTCTGCTTAAGGCACAGTGGCTAGTTCAGTGTGGCATGGAGTCAAGTGCTAGGTGGGGAAGTGGGTCTGTGGAAGGGCAGTCAGGGCTCAGACGGTAAAGGGCCTTGAGACCTAAGATGTGCGCTCTTTGTTCTACTGTTGTAGAGCTAAAAGCTGTTTGGTGATCCTTTGTATTATGGCTGGGTTAGACTACTGCCACTTGCTACCACTGGCTACACAAAAGGACTTACTGACTTTTGTCGTAATCCAGATGCTAGAAACACAGCCATCTGAACAGAAAGACCCGCCTGTCCGTTGCTGGATGTATGAACTATAAAAACTTTTCAGTGCCGTAAGAACATTACCTTGGATTTGGAGGATGTTAACACAGCTGTTTATAAACACTGTCAATCCATAAGCAGCGGGGGAAAGCCACAGAGTGATTTATCTGGCTACCTGAACGGTTTGAAAACATGTTAGTGACGTAGTAGACACACTGCTGGTATTTTAAGCAGCAGCCAGAACCTGTTGCCGGCTGAATGGGCATGTAGTCTCTGTCTCTGATTGCTTATGCATCGTATAGCTCTGTGCTGAATCCTTGCCATTTGCCCATTAAATTCAGTGGGCATAGTATAATTATATTTTTTGCATTCGTTTATTTATTCTCCAACATTGATTGCAGGTCCAAAAGGCCAGTTCCCATTAAAGTCTTGTGGGTAAGTGGGTCGCAATTCACTGGACTCATCCTCATCGCAATTCACTGGACTCATCCTCATCAGGGCTTCTCTGTAACCAGCTCCATCCAGTACCAAATTGTTATGTATATGCAGAGAGTGAGCTATATTCCCTCATCATTTAACTGTCTTAGAATTTGGGGGATGCAAGTTACAGCTACATCCCCCCCATACTACTTTGAGATTATTAAGTTGATTTACCATTGCTTCTTGGAAACTATGTACAAAATGTCCTGCAGAAATTAAGTCTGTTAGTCCTGTCAGCCAGTTCTGGGGTACCTAGAGCTCTTATCAGCTCAGTTTGGTTCAGTTACTTTTTGTGATCCCATGGACTGCAGCACTCCAGGCTTCCGTGTCCATCACCAACTCCCAGAGCTTGCTCAAACTTATGTCCATCAAGTTGGTGATGCCATCCAACCATCTCATCCTCTGTCATCCCCTTCTGCCTTCAATCTTTCCCGGTATCAGGGTCTTTTCCAATGAGTCAGTTCTTCACATCAGGTGGCCAAAGTATTGGAGCTTCAGCTTCAAAATCAGTCCTTCCAATGAATATTCAGGACTGATTTCCTTTAGGATTGACTGGTTTGATCTCCTTGCAGTCCAAGGGGCTCTCAAGAGTCTTCTTCAACTGTGGATCACAACAAACTGTGGAAAATTCTTAAATAGATGGGAATACTAGACCACCTTACCTGCCTCCTGAGAAACCTGTATGCAGGTCAAGAAGAGAGCTCTTATGGGTGAGGGAAATGATGAAATAAGATGAATGGTCGAGCTTTAGGAAAGTTTAAGAGTGCAGTTGTTAAGCTTGCTTTGCCAAAGAGCCTGAGAATGTTCTGTGTGGCGTGTTCCCAAACAAGGAGCCATGGTAGAGAGACTGATATATGTTATATTTTACAGCCAAGGGATCACAGATGACAGGGTAGACAGTGAGCATAATCCAGGTCAGAATGCCACGGTGATGCCTGTGTTGTTTAAATCAGCCCTATGGTAAGCCTGCAGGTGTCAGGCCTTGGTTCAGCTGCCTGGATGTAGTACTGGGAGGCATTGTGTCCGGTGTGTCTGCTCTTGATTCATTTGTTAGACTTCCTCTGTAGGATTGTAGGACTTGGAGGAACCTCAAATACATTATCTATTCCATTTTTTCCTCATCTTCCTCTTTTTTGGACCATATTTAAGCCATATTGGGCTTCTCTGGTGGCTAAACTGGTACAGAATCAGCCTGCAATGCTGGAAACCTGGGTTCGATTCCTGAGTTGGGAAGATCCCCTGGAGAAGGGAACAGTTACCCACTCCAGCATTCTGGCCTGGAGAATTCCATGGACTGTATAGTCCATGTGGTTGCAGAGAGTTGGACACAACTGAGCGACTTTCATTTTAAGCCATATTAAATAAGTGGATACTATTCTTTTCTGCAGCTCAACAGAAAACTGTCTGCCTTGGTAGTGCGTAGTGCCTAGCCCATGAAATATTTGCTTAGTTTGTGAACACTCCCCTTGAATCCTTGCCTCTATCCCCTGATAGCTGTTGAAGCTGGCCAAAGCCAACTTACTTTTAATTTTCCTGTCAATTCATATTTTCATGTCTTTGGGTAGATTTTTTTTAGAGTTTAATATTTATTAAGTACTTATCATATGCTTTGCGCTGTAGTAACTTATTTAACATGCCTGATCTCTTCTACTCTCCTGACAGGTAGGAACTCTTATTTTCACCATTTTCAGTATGAGAATACTGAGGCTTAAAGAGGTTAAATAACTCGTTCAGAATTACATAGCCAGTGGTTCATGGAGCCTGAATTTAAGTTCATATGTGTCTTATTACCCTGAATTCTAGTATTTATGCTGTATGACCTCCAGCCATGTGATACGATGCTTCAAGTATCCTTTACCTTGTATCATTGTACATATTTTGCTAATACTTTGCAGACCTTTTAAAAAATTTTTTGAAATAGCTTTATTCAAACCATGGATTGTAAATCATTATCAAATTATGACCAGTGTACGTGTGTATGTATGTTTGTTTATTTAAATGAAATAAACTAGAATAGAATATTATAAAATAAAAAACAACAGAATATACTGATGTAGTGATGATAGGTATATTTTTGTGAAACATTAGTTGTAGGTATATATATTTTATAGCTGTATATGTGTTGTTGAATCAATGCAAAGTGCATTTATTTCTGTGAGCGTGGTAAATTTTAAAGAAGCAATGTGTGATATAAAAGCAGTATAAGTTCCTTGCTATCTAGATACTTAGACTTCAGTGGGAAGGGAGTATATATATATAAGTGTTGGCAGGATAACACAGCAGTGGGTTATTCAAAGCCAGAATCTGCATCTGTAGATAATAGTACAGTCATAATCTTCTTCTGATATTCCCCATTTACTGATTATTATCTTTAAGGATGTGCATGATGGTCTTTGAACCATCTCAAGAACATCTTTGATCTCAAGAACAAGGATGCAGCTTGTTGTTTGGAATCCTCAGCACCTTGAGCAGAGATAGTGCTCTGTGAATGCTGATTGAACGAATGGAAAGAGGACTGAGGATGGTAGCCTCCTATGTAAAGATCATTATTTTAAAATAGCACATCTTGAGTTTAGCGGAACTCCTACCAGCTCTCTCATTTTATGCTTATTTCTTCCTTTTTAAAATGAATCACTTTCTACAAAATGTGAAAGGACCTGAATAAGCTACAGAAATTTCCTGTGGAAGCGTGTAAGATGGGAATTGTCATGGTGGCTCCCGGTCTGTCTTGACTCAGCTGGAGGCCTCTCACATCAGCTTCTCCAAGCATGTGATAGAAAATGTATTTATGAGTGAATTGGGTCAAGTTGACCTAAAGAAAACATGCTAGACACATGTCCTTTGTTATCTTAGTTACTTAACCTTACAACTCTGTGTCAATCGCTAGAATTAATTTAAAAGCAGAGTTAACACTTTATGAGTCAAAAGACTTTTGGAAATAATCTCTATTTCCTCTTTAGCAGAGTTATATAAAGGTGGTTTTGTAACATTCTCATGATCTTCTCAGAAAATATATTATGTAGTTTTGCCTTAACATTTGCTATTTAAATTTGTGTCAAGTGAATGATTTAAATCAAATTCCACAAACAAAGAGATTAAATTTTAGTGGGGCCATAGGGTTGCCTTTTAAAAAAACTGGTGTAAAAATAAGTAAGAACAAGTGAGGCATGATTCAGGAGACACCAAATCTGGGCATACTGAGAGAGAGCACTTAGAAATTTGATTTGAGGTTCTATTTTTTTTAAATTTAATTTTATTAAAAATTTTTTTTAAAAGTTGGAGAATCATTGCTTTACAATGTTGTGTTAGTTCCTGCTGTACAACAGCATGAATCAGCTATTTGCATATATATATATATATATCCCTTCCCTCTTGAACATCCGTCCTTGAAAATAGGTTCATCACACCAAATGGTATGCAGACATAGAGAATGGTCTTGTGGACACAGGTAGGTGAGGAAAGGGTGGGACGAATTGAGAGAGTAGCGTTGACAGATATACACTACCGTGTGTAAACTAGATAGCTCGTGCAAGCTACTGTAGGGCATGGGGAGCTCAGCTTGGGGCTCTGTGATGACCTCGATGGCTGGGATCGGGGAGAGGCATGGAAGGGATGTTCAAGAGGGAGGGGATGTATATATGTATACTGCTGATTTCTCGATACCTAAAAATAATCTTATTGACTTTATTTTTTCAAATTAAACATATTCTCTGAACAGATATTTATTGGTTGCCTGATATTTACCAAACACTGAGCTGAATGCTAATGGATCCCTGCAACATGAGATGCAAACCTGCCCTCATAGAGCCAAAGAGGAAGCAGATGTACGAGGTGGTTCCGGTACAGACATGTGTGTGCGTGTCACAACAGAGGTGACACCGAGTCACGAATGCCTGGGTGAGGGAGGGGCAGTCCCTGAGATTGAGTAGTGTGTGGGGCTGTGTGGGGCTGCTTCTCAGAGGAAATGGGGTTCAGCTGAGGGCTGAAGAATGAATAGGAGAGTTTTCTGGGGCAAGAGAAGGGGAACCCAAGAAGCAAGAGAGGAGAAACGGTGACTTGTATGTGTTGCTTCCTGAGAATTTCTGGAGTAGTTCCATGTGACCAGAAAGCAAGAATGTAGGGTGAGGATGCAGAGAGGTGTGGCTGAGAGAGACGGACAGGGGTAAAGCCTTTTCTAAACCATGTTCTGGAGTTTTTAACTAGATCCTGAGGGGAAAGAGGGAGCTTTGAAGGATTTGTATTAGAGGAGTGACAGGACAGTTAGCCCAGTAGAGAGTAATGGTGCTTCTCAGCAGCCTGGAGACCGCCTTCCCCTTTTACTCTGTGGGAGGGAACAGTGGCAGTGTTTCCCTCCACCTCCTCCTCAAGCTGAATTTTCCAACGATGGGCTGAAGGGAAGGATCAGATACCATGTCTGCTAGACCCAGAGCCTCTGTGGTGATAGGCAGAGCAGGCAGTCACAACAATACTTCCAATTAGATCTCCTAGTGTTTTATAAAACTCTCTACCTGGAGAAAAAAAAAATTTTTTTTCACTCTAATAGAAGAGGAAAAATGGTAACGCAGCAAGAATGTTTACAGTCCTGCATGATAGATGGGTGACGTTAAGCCCATTGGCCTTTGTTTAAAAATGATGCTGTGATTAACAAATATTTTCTCCACCTTCGCTGAAGGTATAAAAAAAGAAATGAATTTATATGGCAAGCTCTTTCTTTGTTATACATACCTGTTATACATGTCTTAAAGGCGCTCGTTATACATATCTGCCTGGTGTTACTACTTATTTCTGCCTGTAGGTTTTATATTAGTCATCCTAGACTTAGGCCCCCAAGAGAAACGTAAAATTAGACACAGGTACAGACTTTTTTGTCTTCTGACTTCCCTAGTGTGGTTTTCAGTTTGCTCTGTTCTGCTTCATTGCACCTCTGGATCACTTGGTTCTTAATTGTTCTCATCGGCCTTTGCATTTCTGCCTTCATCCATCATCCTTTAAAGGTCTTAGCACTGTTTCAGAAAATGATTTTCATGTGTATCTTAAAGGTGCTTGGAAAATCATCGTTATGGTTGTTGTTTAGTTGCTAAGTCATGCCAGACTCTGTGTGATTCTTGGGACTGTAGCCCACCATGCTCCTCTGTTCATGGGATTTCCCAGGCAAAAATACTGGAGTGAGTTTGCCATTTCCTTTTCCAAGGGATCTTCCTGACGCAGGGATTGAACTCATATCTCTTGCATCAGCAGGTAGATTCTTTACTGCTGAGTTACTTGGGAAGCCTGAAAAATCATTAGAAGCCAGCATTCTCTCTCTAGCAGTAAACCACTCCTTCCTTTCTCCTGTCTCTCTGCACTTGTTTTTGTGAATCTACTTGAAATCTCAGGCACATATACACCACTATGTGTAGGTCAATGGATGTTACTTGAATGACAAAACAAAAAACAGTTCTCAACACATGTTAAGGCAAAAATACAGCAATACATTATCACTCAGGGGAGCAAGAAAAGATCTGGGTACATCATTCTCAAAGAAACCATCACACACACACAAATACAGTGTCTTAATTAAGAAAAAAATCTTTGTTGAATGAGTAAATTACTAAAAATGTCTTGAGTGGTAAGATAAACCAGAGCTGGTTTATACAGCTCTGTGTATGACCAAACTGCTTGCCAGGTCTCCTGATACTTCTGTTTGTCCTGACATCAGTTGTCCACTTGCTTTTGACCTTTTGACTTTTGGAAGCTATATACTTCTAGAAAATGCTGAGGCCATCAGATTCTGGTTCTTGCCTTAGATCCGGCCTGTGTCTGGGCTTACTTTATAATCTTTACCTTCAACCCTTAAAGTCCTCCATGACCTAACTCCTAGCCCTCTGCCAAAGGTTTACTGGTAACTATGGTTTTGGTGTTAATGTAGGGGCTGGGTCTTACCAAGATTGTGAATAGGAGTTTGCCAAGCTCTTTCTGGATATTGTTAGTGCTGGCTCTTCTTCACTTCTGCATAGCTACATGGCTAATTCCTTCCCATCATGCAGACCTCATCTCCTAAATTCCATCTCCTGTGCTTATCCCAGTATTTCTGACCCAAGCTTTCATTGCCTAGCCTGGGGAAACTAAACTGCTGCTTCAAAAATGGACTCATGATGGTGCTTATTTTTCACATAATTTTGAGAGTATCGATGTGCTTGGTCCAGGTTATTGGAAAATTCTACTCCATTGGGTCATTCTTGTATCCAGGATCCTCTCATGTTTTCCAGTCTGTTATACCCAAAGTATTGGAATAATTAGAGCTGGATTGTCTCTGCATTCGGTTTCTAGCCAATGAGAAGAGGAGCGGGAGCATGGAGGAAGTCTAGAACCCAAAGTGGAACATGTCATTTCCTCACCTATTTCATTGGTGAGGGCATAATCACATGGCCACCCTTGCTTCAAAGGAGCCTGGGAAATGTAGTTTGTTGGGCATCCATATGCTCAGTACAAATCCACTTCTATTGTAGGATGGATTCCTTGGAGAACTAGTATTCCTCACACCACTGAATTACTCTGTTATCTTAATACTCTGTTTTATTTTCTTTACGGAAACTATTGTTATCAGAGATGATTTTAAATTAATGAGTTTATTCATTTTTCTCGTTTACTCTCTCATTAGAATATGAGATTTATAACAGTAGCACCATGCTCTGTCTTTGTCTTACCTCTGCATCTTTAGTGCGTAGAAAAATGTTTGTCATGTAGAAGGTATTCACAGAAGTTTGAGGTCTCTGAGACTGGAGAACCACTTGCTAAAGTTGAGAGCTATAAGATTTTCATCAGCGATGCCTTCTTTTTCACATCATCTAAGAAGCTCACACATCAGGGCAGTTAGGGGGTCAAACTTGAGATTGTATGCTGGAGCTGCATTTAATTGAGTTCTTGCCCTCTTAGAAATGACAGACCCCATCTTGAACTGGAAATGTTTGGTCACTGACTCCTCAGAAGAACAACAGCTAGGTTGTTGGATTAAATCCATTTATCAGGCATACTTAAATCAGGACTAATTCTGTACTTCAGAATACTGATGTCATGTCTCTGAAAGATGGGGACAAGATCTCATTTTTCATCATGGTTCATTACACTTGCTGGGGCATCTACCTTTTTAGCAATCAGATCATGCTCTTTCTGTTTGAGGTCTGCCTCAGGGCCTGCCTGACATGTACAGATACTAAATAAATGAGAACCCTTTTTCAAGGGAAGGAGGAAAGTTTTAATCAGATCTTCTCTATTAGCATCTCCCTGGCTTTCCCTACTCCTGTCTCTTCAGCCTGACTATGACTCAACCTAGATCAGCTCTAGCTCCTTGCCTTACACTCATCTACAGCTTGTCTTTTGGTTTGTCCTGATTTTATCTGGCCTTAACTCTCCATTTGGCATTCATTCTTCACTGGTGTTTATAATTCCAATGTTGAAATAAAATGGCAAAGAGGAGATAAATCTAGACTCTAAGCTCTACGTGAGTAGGGTCAAAGTCTATCTCAGGTATTATTATACATCCATTACCTAGCAGAACCTGTCACACAGCAGGTAAGTGAAAAGGTAAATGAGCACTAGCAATGAAGAGATATGCATTATACTTTGAGAAATGTACAGTGAAGGAAACACTAAGATGCTAAGATGAAGCAGAAAGAGTACTCAGAGAAGACCTTGTGTAAGAGACTAATCTGAGCCTGCAGAAGAAAAGAATCTAAGGTGACATACTAGAGTTGCTCAAAGTGCAAAGTTTGGATTCAAAACATAGTTCTGTCAATTATACTATGAGCTAGTCTGCTCCATCTGTTTTAACAAAATACATAGCCCAGGTGGCCTAAACAACAGACATCTATTTCTTATGGTTATGGAGGCTGTGCTGTGCAAGATCGGGGTGCAGGATGATTGGTTCCTGTAAGGGGACTACTCCTGGCTTGCAGTTGACTGCTTTCTTGCTGTGTCCTCACATGGCAGAGAGAAAGTTGACTCCAACTCCCCTTCCTTATAAAGCTGCTAATGTCACCATGAGGACTCACACTCATGACCACATCTTAACCTTATTATCTCCCAACACCTCATTCCATATATCATCACATTTGCAATTAAGGCTTCAACATATGATATGGAGGGATACAATTCAGTCTATAACCTGATCTATATAAAATTGTTCAATATTCCCACTTGGTTATGCTTCATTTTTCTCATCTCTAAAGGAAAGATGATAATAGAACTTACCTCATAGAATTGTTGTGAGTATTAAAATGAAACAATATTCTTAAAGCTCTTTTGAAAAGAGCCCAGACACATAATAAGTGCTATTTGAGGATTTGTTAATAAACAAAAATGAGGTGCATGTCAAGTAGATGAAAAAGTATGGACACAGCTTCTGAGACAATGCTCAACAATCTCTGATCATAGGAAGGAAGCTGATGTGAGAAGAACAATGAGTAATGGTGAAGAGAAGCTTGGGATGAAGTGGGAGAGGTGGCCCCAGGCAAGAACAACTCAGCTCTTAAGGTCCTAGTATTGTAGGTGTGCTTTGTTGTAAATGAGATGGGAAGTTGTTCCATTTGAATCAGGAAAATAGGCTATAGGTATTATGATACTTTACCATGAAATATTTCAGCAGGCATCTCCAAAAACTAAAGACATTGTACTATATGACCACAGTACCGTTGTCATATATAAGAAAATTGGCAAAAATTGACTAACATATCTAATTCATATTCAGATTTACTCAATGTTCCCCACATTGTCTTTTATGTATTTAAGACTACCAACATTTAAAGATCAGGTAGGCAAGCAGAAGCTATGAAAAGGCATAGAAAATAAAGGTCTCCATAGAAAATAAAGCAGGAAGGCCTGGTTTCAGGAAGGCCAATAGAGCGATGATTTCAAGGATGCAAGTCTGTTAATACCATGCCCTTCAGTAGGTAGCTCTTTGTCCTAGAAAAGCTGGGTCTAAGGCTATTTGAAAGACAATGAACAGCATGACTTACTGATATTCTTTCAGACTAGTGATTTATGATAAATTATAGATATTCATATATCAATTGATTTGATAAAGAATTAAAGATGAGAGAAGATAAAATCCAGTGTTATTTGGTGCAGGACTGTAAATTGACCTTTGCTTATTAACTTGTACTTTATCATTATATTCAGTAGTTTTATAATGCTTTTCTCCTAGCAACTGACCCAATTTCAGTGATTTTTCTCTTTAGATTTTTCACTCCCTGCTTGTTCCATTAAAGATGTCATTAATTTCATGTTATTTATAATCCCTATTCTTTACTCCTCTTACCAATTAGAATGGTCATATAATTTACCACTCAAATTGAAACACTTTTTAAAGTAAAAGGGGACACATTAGTAGTTACACAGAACTAGAGGTATAAGGTAGACTGTTCCATACAAGCTAGTTTGTATGGTTGCCCCATCTGTGGACAAACTGCCTGTGCCCTTTCTTCTTCCTTTCTCCCTCATCTCTCCTTTATAATTTAATATATCAGGAATGGAAGACTCCCCAGGAACTCCTGATTGAAAAGCAACCTCTCCATATAGCTTTAAAGAAGTCCTTGACTAAAACACACAAAACCACAACCTTTCAAAAATTTAAACACTTTAAAATGGTTTCTAATCGTATCTTACTTTTTCTAATATTCCTGATTTCTAAGGTTTTCCTCCCTTCTAAGTTTCTATTTAACGCATCATTTATGGAATTTCTTTGTAGTTAGTTTGCTTTGACTAATCTGCAAGAGTCACTACTAAGCCCTTGGCTTAAAAATACACAAGTTAAGGTATATTAATACTTCAAATATCTATTACCCTATTGCATATATTGGGTTGGCCAAAAAGTTCACTTGATTTTAAGTAAAAATAAAGACATATTTTTCATATTCACTGAGAACTTTATTGAGCAATGTAGTCACTAACTGAACAAATTTTTGGCCAACCCAATAATTGATGGATTACATCCTTGTGGTAAAGTGATTATAGTCTTGTAGTAAAAAATGAAGTCAGGTTAATGGAAGCACAGTTTCCAAAAGTATTTGAAAGAACCTTGCATGTGATATGCTACCAAGGTGCAAAAGCCTTGTACATGATAAACTTGTTGAATGAGCAAATGAGTGAGCCGGATTGTGGTGTTTAGTTTTCTTAAATTTGTAGAATACTAGGCTAAACTCTCATTTTCTTATAAGAAATATATTAAAAGACACAGTTGTACACAAAGGAAATTTATTCTTTCCTTCATCTTTTCTACATGATTATTCTTTTAATTTGAATCAAAACAAGTATGTGGTTAAATATGTACTAAGAATTCCAAAAGCAGTAGATTTTTGGGTTTCCCCTCAAAGTACCATTAAAAAAGGATCATACTGTCACATTCTGCTTTGAAACATGATTTTAGTAGATCAGCATAACCAGTGGTGTGCGGTTTTTTTTTTTTTTGTAGTTTTCATTTTCTTCTCTATTCTTTTAAAGACTATTTTTTAGAGCAGTTTTAGGCTTACAACAAAATTGAGAGGAAGGTCCAGAGATTTCCCACATACCCTTTGAGCTCCCCATTATCAACGTCACTCACCAGACTGGAACATTTTTTTTTTTTTTACACAAGAATGAGCATGCATTGACATATTATAATAATTTATAAAGTTCATAGTTTACCTTAGGATTCACTTTTTATGTTGTATGCTTTATAAGTTTGGACAGAAGTATAAATACATGTTGTTGTTCAGTCACTTAGTCACGCCTAATTCTTTTGTGTTTCCAGGGACTGCAGCACGCCAGGCTTCCCTGTCCTTCATTACCTCCCAGAGTTTGCTCAAACTCATGTCCATTGAGTTGATGATGCTGTCCAACCATCTTATCCTCTGTTGCCCTCTTCTCCTCCTGCTCTCAATCTTTCCCAACATCATGGTCTTTTCCAGTGAGTCAGCTCTTTGCATCCCGTGACCAAAATATTGGAACTTCATCTTCAGCGTCAGCCCTTCCAATGAATATTCAGGGTTGATTTCCTTTAGGGTTGATTGGTTTGATCTTCTTGCTTTCCAAGGGACTCTCAAGAGTCTTTTGCAGCACCACAGTTTGAAAGCATCAATTCTTCAGCATTCAGCCTTCATCAGCCAACTTTCATATCTGTACATAACTACTGGAAAAATAGTAGCTTTGACTATACATACCTTTGTTGGTAAAGTGATGTCTCTGCTTTTTAATATGCTGTCTAGGTTTGGCCTTCCTTTTTAACACTATACAGAGCATTTTCACTGCCCTAAAAATCCTCTATACCCTGCCTATTCATTTCTCCTCAACCCTGCCCACCATAACCACTGATCTTTTGTTGTTGCCATGGTTTTGCATCCCAAGTGTTTTTAAAATATTGTTAGCAATTGGTCTACTCCAAATTAATTTGGAAGGACTTCTGTTTTGCAGTTGTCTATCCGTACTCAGCATCTATTTGCATTGTCTTCTGTATTACTGGGCTTCCCTGGTGGCTCAGATGGCAAAACATCTGTCTGTAATGCAGGAGACCCGGGTTTGATACCTGCATCAGGAAGATCCCCTGAAGAAGGAAATGGCAACCCACTCCAGTATTCTTGCCTGAAAAATCCCACGGCTGGAGGAGCCTGGTAGGCTACAGTCCATGGGGTCACAAAGAGTCAGACATGACTGAGTGAAGTCACTTTGTTTTCACATTCTGTATTTCAGGGGCTGGTAAGCTAAATGCTATTTCTGCTAAGTCCCTTTCCTATTAGAGTTCTGGGTATGATTTAGACTTTACCATTAAGATGGACTCACGTGAACTTTAGGTGACAGAAAGAAGGCAGAGGCCATCTTTTTGCTGCCACGGTGGCTGCAGCAAGTCAGATGGGTATGTTTACTGTGGCCAAACTCCATGTGCCCGTTGGGGAGTTACCATCATCGTAGATGTAGAGGCAGCAACAGCACCAGCCCCAGTTTTCTCATCCCTGGTTTCTAGCCAGAGTTGTGTGACCTTGGAGCTAGTGGTCCAGTGGTGGTCCCTTGACTTCTCTGCTCCTTTCAACAGTTTATAGGCACTGAATTTCTATGTTTCATTCAGAGGAGTTATGATCCCCAAAGGGGTTTTGTTTTCTTAAACTGAGTCTTGAATAATATAATTTTATATCAATAGTATTCAGTTTTTATATTTATTTAAAGAAGTACTTCTCTATGGGACATGTAAGTTGGTTATAAGATTTATACACATTTCTGGATAAAGAGTGTATGGAACTTATGGAACACATACACATATGCATACATATATTCTTTATGTCTATATTTCATATAGATATAATTTCCTACTCTCTTGGAGGGTTGTAGAAATGAATACTTGCAGAAACTTTATATGAGAGTTGAGACAGTTTTATTTTGATGGAGAAGAGTAAGAGAGGTAAATAAATGGTGGACCACAGGGGACTGGGTTGCTAAGTGTCATCCTGTGAAGGGCCCATAAAGTCCATAACATTCTCAGACATTGAAAATAGGATGGTAGTCCTCCCATATTCCCTATCTGTCTGTCTGTCTATCTGCCTATGTATCATCTATCTTTGTATTAGTCCATCCATCCATTCATCTATCAATCGTCTATCTACCTCTCTGAATATATGTGTGTAAATGTCTCTCTATATAAATAAATAGGTAAATGTTTCTAAAAGCTTTTGCCTTTCTCCCTCTGTATTGACTACTCTGATGCTTCAAAAATATATCAGAAATCAAATTCTTAAGTTTTCACTCTTTTGGACTCCTGCTCTGCCAGTGCCCTGAGCAGAGTGAAGTCACTAAGTTGTGTCCAACTCTTTGTGACCCCATGGGCTATATAGTCCATGGAATTCTCCAGGTCAGAATACTGGAGTGGGTAGCCTTTCCCTTCTGCAGGGAATCTTCCCAATCCAGGGATCAAACCCAGGTCTCCTGCATTGCAGGCAGATTTTTCACCAGCTGAGCCACAAGGGAGGCCCACGTATACTGGAGTGGGTACTCTATCCATTCTCCAGCAGATCTTCCTGACACAGGAATTGAACCAGGGTCTCCTGCATTGCAGGTGGATTCTTTACTAACTGAGCTATCAGGGAAGCCCAAATGCATCAGACTGTGGTCAAATCAACTTTAGAAGGAACAAAACTCAACGGATTTCTTTACTTAAGAAGTCTCAGTAACTATAACATGCTTCCATGCTCTGCATTTCTCCAAGAGGTCATGAAATTCACAGATTTTCTCAGGCATCTGACCTCAAAGACCACCCTTTATACACAGAGCAATTTTGTGGTATTACATTCTACAAGACATGTTTTGCAATTAGTATAGACCAAAAGATTCAGATGGACAAAGTGAATTTTTGATTTTTAAAAACCTTTTTTTCAGAATAGTAAATAAGAGATGAATTGGCATCTCTTTTCTTCTTTAAACCCTTTTAAACATCAGTTGGATCACTCATATTGAACATACTCCTCCCAAGTAGCCATGGGCAGACAGCCACTTTCTCGAGCTTCGCAGAGGTTCTAAATCAGTTTCCCAGCGATTTGTTTCTGCCTTCATTTCTTAGAGTCAGTAGTGGGCAGGAAATCAATCTTGTATAACATTGGACACTGTTAGCAATATCAGCAAGCTTTTCTCACCGGGCTAGCATTCTGAAGAGGGGAAAGTAGAGTACAGGGGTCTTTGTGGGATGAAGACTTCCCTAAATAAACTCTAAATTAAGTAAGCCTCCATTAAGTGTGGGTGCTGTTTCAGTGCTATGTGAAGTGAGTAAAAATGCAGATGTTGAGTCCTCTTTTTCATCACCTCCTTCATATGAGCCTTATTAAGGAAATTCTGATTGTATTTTCTACTACTATGATAATTTCCCTAACCATATTCTCAATCCTTCACTAACATTCTCTTTGTGTTGTTCTCGTTCAGTTGCTAAGTCATGTCCAGCTCTTTGCAGCCCCATGGACTGTAGCACCCCAGGCTCCTCTGTCCTCCACTCTTCTGGAATTTACTCAAATTCATGTCCATTGCGGTGATGTTATCTAACCATCTCATTCTCTGCCATCCCATTCTCCTTTTGCTTCAATCTTTCCCAGCATCAGGGTCTTTTCCAGAGAGTCAGCTCTTCGCATCAGGTGGCCAAAGTATTGGAGCTTCAGCTTCAGCATCAGTCCATCCAATGAATATTCAGGACTGATTTCCTTTAGGATGGACTGCTTTGACCTGCTTGCAGTCCAAGGGACTCTCAAGGTCTTCTCTTCAGTAGTAACTGGCAGTAAGGGAGTGGAAAGTCTCTTTGTGTTAGTTAATTTAAAAAGAAGCAGGCATGGGGGTGCAGGAGAATAAAAAATCCTCTTCTAAACATATCAAGCATGAGTGCACTGTTAGATGTTAAAATGGAGATGTTGAGTAACTGTTGGACAGAGGTGTCTAAAGTTAAGGTAAAATTTGAGGCAGGTCACATATGGGAGCTATCAGTGTAAAGATGATGTTTAAAGCATGTGGAATAACCTAGAAATGTAGTTAGGTAGGGCAGAGAAAAGACTTAAGGACTGATTCCTGAGGGCAAACCAGCCTTGAGAGATTAGGAGGTGGAATAGGATGCAGCAAAAGAGGCAGAGAGAGCTGACCAAGGTCTTTGAAGGAAGAACAAGAAAATATGCTATGCTTGGGAAGCCAAGTGGAAGCAATGTGTCAGGAAGGAAGAAAAAAGTCCTGTCAGATTCTCTGGTATCAAATAAGATGAGGTGGCCTCCCAGATAGCTCAGTGATAAAGAATCTACCAGCCAGCACAGGAGATGCAGGAGACGTGGGTTCGATCCTGGGTGGGGAAGATCCTCTGGAGGAGGAAATGGCAACCCACTCCAGTATTCTTGCCTGGAGAATCTCATAGGCAGTGAAGCCTGGTGGACTATAATCTGTAGGGTCTCTAAGAGTCAGACATGACTGAGCAAGCACAAGGTCTAAGAACTTTCCATTGGATTTGGCAGTGTTGGGGTCATTGGGAATGCTGAAGAAAGTAGTTTCTAGGAAGGAGGCATCCTCTGTATATTGCCAGCCATGGATGATATATAAACTGCTTTTCCAAGGGAGTTGCTCTGCTGACTTCCACCAAAGATTGGCCCCTATAATTATCTTTGGATCAGAAGCTACTTTAATCCACATAAACGTTTTGTTCCTTGTTTGGTGACTGCATGTCGATGGATTAGAGATAAAAGGAATTTATTTTGTGGCTAGAATTTTTTTCTTGTGATCTTTTGATTTAAACTTGGTTCTGTACACAGAGGATATGCGGGATGTGTGATGAAAAGCTGTAAAATAAACATTTGAAATGAAACCCTGATGCTGAGTTTTTCAAATGGTTTTTTCATTTTAATGAGGCTTTTTCTTTGGCACCAAAGCATCTCTATTTTGTCCTAGACTGCTTTCTAGCTAGTACTGTGATAACAAAATAAACTTAATTTTATATACTTTAATATGATTTTTTATATTGAGATGGCTTTACATTGTTCCAATCCTTTATTCTGGGAGTTGACTTTTTAAAAAAATCATAAGAAGGTAGGGTAATATGGATGGTATCATGTCCATCGCGCAGTTTCTAGATGAGCTACAATTTAAGAAATTAGACTGAGCTAATTGTACATTGTAATATATGTGCTGCCAAAGCAAGCACAAATTATACATCCTAATATTAAATATCTCCAGGAAAGGATATTAGAAATGTACTAGGAAATTGTAATAGCTTTTCCTGAAACATTCAAGCTTTTTCTAATAAATATTGTAATTCCAATTTCAACTGAACTGAGGTTACACTGAGCAGTCAAGAATAGCTTCTCAATACCATTTGTATATTCAATATTTTTTCTACCTCATATTTTAGTCTGTGTGTCAAAATGGAGAAAACGAGTTATGTTGTTTCTCCCTTACTCTCGTTTTTTTTGGGGGAAAATAAGACTGCCTGAAAATGGACTAAGATTTTCAATGTCACCACCTCCTATGCCTGTTTCTTCATTTGCGCAATAGGCTGAGTTTCCCCTTAGGCATGTCCTCTAAGTGTTAGGAAGTCTGACTAGATTATTAGACTCATTAGGTGCCCTTCCTGTTAGTAGTTTCCTTGTACTAGGAGAAAGTTAGTTTGCTCAATTTGTAATTTGAAATCTGAAAGAAAGACTGTCTGCTATATTTGTTATTTGAATTCTGTGAGGAAGTTTAGGCAGCAGACATCCAGCTAGCTTCAAGAGCATTTCATATTAGGTGTAAAGTTGGATCCTTAATGTTACCAACTCGCATGCTGATATTAGCTTTTCTTGCTCCCTAACATTTTTCATGGTAGAGCCTTTGAGCAAACCTCTAACACAGTTTCCAAAGATAAAGAAACTGCAAGGTCTACTTAAAGCATTCTTTTTTTTTTTTTTTTGTGAGTTGTGAGATTGTGAGATAATTTGCAAAATAGCAGTGCCTGGCAGGATAATCAAATAGGACTGATTTTGGGCACATACATTTTCAACCTCAGTGATTTCTTGTTTTGATTACAAACATACCTCTAAAGGAGTGGCTGAATTTTGTCATTTCATATCCTGTAGATGGCAATGTTGCACTTAAAAAATAAACAGATAAATGTGTAAAGAAAGCTAAGCTTCCCAGGTAGAGCATTACTTAATAACCAGTGAGGGGGAGCTTTAATGCCAACTCAAGGTATACAGTTCGGGAAATATATTTCAATTGTAGAGTATGTATGGAATAGACAAATATCTGTAAATGCCAGTATTTACATTTTAACTTGTGCATGGTTTGGGAGAATGTTTGGTTTAGCCGTGCCCCTTTTTTCTAAGCTGTCTCATTTTTCTTTAGGAATGCTTCATTTTAGGGCTCCTACTTAGGCGGCTTTCGCATTGCTGAAAGATGAAGAATCATCATTCCTGAAACCCACAGACTTTAAAAATATACACGATTTAGTGAGCCACTGAACCAGGCAGACAAAGAAGCCGGGACAGACACATGTGGCCTTTTCCTGGTGTTCAAGGGCTGCTGGCCTGCGCCTGAGGAGTCAAGATTTGAGGTGGGAGGCTAGTGCCTTCTCAAACACCTCAATTTGTTATTCTCATTCCGTAGATTTGATTTCAAAAGCAGCCAAGAGACAGCCAGATGAGAATGTTTTAATTAAAATATAAACCCTCAATAAGGTAGATATGCTAAATCACTTGCTTTTAAATGGAGATGAAAAATCTAAATGCATGTAAAGGCATACTACAAACTTAGAGCAGAAAAATGTATGATGAGAATACTAGCTCTAGAAACCTAATTTCTTGCCACTTGGACCTTACGTTACCTTTTTTATGACCATAGAGTAAAGGCACATGAACAAACAGAAGCATGGTCTTGTTTTGGCCCATTTTTGTCCATAAACTGTGAAATCCCCAGCACTATTCTTATTGCTCAGAATATAAATTTGTTGGTAAATTTAATCCAGACTAAGAAGCAATTATATACTGTTTGATAAGAATGGGAGAGGAATAAAACTAGACTGGGGTTGTGGAAAGATTTTGAAAATGGGTTTTAAAAATTTTGGTATAGTTTCAGATGAATGAGAAAAGCTTCTTTAGGAATAAAATATATGCTAGTCTGATTTTTTTTCTTCTAAATCATGTCTTTGTTTACTGAATATGAATTTGAGCTGTTAGGAATTTCTGGCCATATTCCATTTTATTGTCCATTTATGCTCTGACTTCCTCTCTTTTATAAATGCATGAGAAGTTGTGTAGAGCACAGGTATTGAGGTTGGATGGCTGTGAGGTGACACTTGGCTATTCCCACCTCAGCCTGGTGACTTGGTGTAAGTCACTTGATTGTGATGAACTCAATTTTAATCAATAAAATAGTAAAAATATCTGTACCCTTTAGGTATTTTGACTCATAATACCTCTTCAGTAAGCAGTAGCTTTTGTGGTTTTTCTTTTCCTCTGAGAAATAATCTCTCATCATTTTTTCTCTTTTTGGCAACAGAAGCATTACATAGAAAGTATTCAATAAAGATTTGTTAGGATGAATCACTGAAAAGGTGAATTAATTAATACTTGAAGAAAGTTTGTTCAGTGACATTCATATCAGACAGTTCCCTTCCACTTCTCTCTCTAGACTCAAGCTTAAGCAAGGAGTAACCAGATTGCAAAGTTCTGTAATTAAACCATACAAAGAGAGGAAGCAAAGCAAAAAGAAGCCAATATATTTAAAAATTTATTGTGGCATGTAAAGTGGAATCACAGGTTTTCCTATTGAGTAGAATTTCTAATGACGTTCATACAGGACTCTGAAGTCCTCAGTCTATGAATGGGAGCCCTGACTTTTGCATTCTAACCAGGAAAATAAGCAAAACCTCAAATTCCAGATCAAAAGAAAGGTTAATAATTTATTTGTTTGTACACTTATTGTGTGCATGTGTATGTTTTTGCTTTAAAGCAAGGAGACTACTGGGATTCTGTTCTGTATGTGAGTGAGTTTGGAGAGCTTTATAAAACACATAGAAAACACTAACTGGAGTCTTTCAAAAAGAATCATTTGGGCCTAATATGATTTTAGAGGATGCAAATCTTTGTAAATTAGTTTTTTACTATGAAGTGAATGCTTCAGCTAATGATCACAAATAAATCTAATCCTATAAAAAGTGTGGCCCAGCTGAGAAGTCTGTGATTACAAATTGGATTCCGGATATAAATTCTTCTTCTTTTCCTGGGTTCAGTGTGTTTAGTGAAACAGCCTGCCAATAAGGAATAATGCATTTGGATAACTTGCTTTGAAGCCAAAAACAGAAGGCAGGCTTTTAACTTTTGAAGTAAAATACTGCCTCATGTACATGCTTGATATCTTGAACGCATTAGTTTCTATCAATGAAGAACATCAAATGTCTCTAATATTGGGAAAATGCTTACCCCATGTCTGGTATTATGTCAGACGACTTACATGGTTGATCTTTCCATGGGTACCTTGTCCTAATAGGTGAACGCTGTTGTCATCAACCTTACTTTAGAGAGAAAAAGATTGCTGACGGGGTTAAGAAAGGAGTCTATGGCTTCTGGGCAGGAAGTGGTATGTTTGGGCCCTGAACCCAGGCCATTTGACCACAGTTGTAGGCTAGAGACTGGACTCTTGATGATACTCTCTCTCTAGCAAACATGTTTCTGTGAAATGTTTCTCAATATGCTAGTTGAAAGAGAGAGTATTAAACAGAGGCAGTATATGTGCATGTTTCTTAGTCTGGGGTATGGTTGCTTCTCTGGTTGTGTGTCTTCCTCTCTGGTCCTATGTTCCTTCATCTGGATATATTATGCTTCTCTAGAGGTTATATTATTACACAGAATGAATATATCATGCCTCCAGCATGAATCATTTTTACTTTCATGTTGATTATGCCAATGTCATAACATTATTACTATTGCATGTTTGTGTAAAATTATTTCCAGTGAATAAGATTGAAAAATACTCATAATTTTAAAAAGTTTCATCTAATTCTTTATGTTGACATAAGCTTGAAGACCAAAAAGTAGCATAGCTTAGCTATAGTCCTCTGGTTCTTTCAAAATAATTTTTATTACTGAATTCTATTGAAGTATTGTATGTTCGGCTTTCATGGTGGTCAGATATAATAGGAAGTTTCTGTGGCATTAAAAAAATACCAACACTACTGCTGAGGTCTTCATTCATTACCTTGTTCAAAACCCCTTGTAAAAGAAATTCTTACAACATATTCCTCCAAAAGCTGGGAATTTTCCCAATGATTTCAATGTCTGCTTGATGACACTGTGCTGTCTTTGACCTGAATTGCTAGGAATTTAGCATTAAGGTTTGAATCATTCTTATTTTTCACCCAGTCAAGACTGTATATAATATTTTTCTCCTTAGTTCTCCTGCCACAGTTCAAAATATTTTTCCATGAATTAATAGTCTTGAGTTTCTTTATATGCCTTTATTCCTAATTGCCCCTGAATTCTATTTGGCAATGAAAAGGCTACAAAAGAAATACACATAGAAAGAAACATTTATAAGGTATACATTTGTTTTGCCAGTTCATGTGAGTAGAATTTTCTTCAACAGGGTAAGCAATATAATAAAATTTCAGTGTATGCCTGACAACTTTCTTACTCTTTTTTATTTTTGATTTATGGATATAATGGTTGTGAAATGATCTTCCACAAACCATACTTTAAATTAAGTATTTCCTGATTCTTTTAAGATTTTAATTGATATTTGTTCATGACCATGTAGATGATACTGAATGTTTGGAACGAATAAATATTAATTAGACATAGTGATCCTAAAAATATAATAAAATTATGATAAAAGGAAGAGAGTTTATACTATACTCTTTGTTAATTGTTAATCATGTCTCATTCTATAATATTAAGTGTTCTCTGTCTTAAGAAGAAAATATTCACAACTCAATGGGGTGACTTAGCTTTTTACATGTTTCCTTTAATTAAAATTTGCATTTTCCTACTCAAATTGTGGAAAAGATGATATTTTTACAATAGTACAAGATCTGTGTTTACAATTATGTGTGAGATAAAGGGAAAAGCTTTTTGCCTTTAACCAACTTACTTTTTGAACTAGTCATGATTCAGTTATCATTTATCCTTTATTTATCTGTATATTCAATTCACAATTAAATCCTGATTATCCAAAACTCGTAAAGTTAGTGATTTCTCATCTGTTGCTCAAATTGTTTAAGTGTACTTTGTTTAGAAAAAAAATTCATGAATATACAAAGCAAGATAATTTTAAAAGGTGTATGCTAAGTCATTTCAGTTGTTTCTGTGCGACCCTTTGGACTGTAGCCTGCCAGGCTCCTCTGTACATGGGATTCTCCAGGCAAAAATACTGGAGTGGGTTGCTATGCCCTTCTCCAGGGAATCTTTCTGACCTGGGAATTGAACCCAGAAACCAATTCTAAAAGTATCATGACATTGAGGATGCTTGAAATAAGTTGGTCTGTGTCTGTGTCATCAATGCTTCATGAAACTCTGACTCATTTCATTAGTAGAAATATCTATCCAGCAAGTCAATAAAGAGTGCTGAGAGCATTTGTGAAATGCCATTGACTTTTGCAATTGCAAGAAATCCATCTCCCTAAACATGAATTGTGCTATGTATGTGTGTCTTCCAATAACCATCTCCTCATCAAATAATTTCAATGTCAGTAAATAGAAGGGAACATGAAAATCCCTTGTGTCTATTCTTCCTTTCAGAACAAAAACTCTGACCTTGCCACATCTATAGAAAGTTAATATACCTGGAAAATTCAATACAGCTCTTTTGGCTAGAACTGTAGCTTTAGTTTACATTTTGGAAACTATTGTAAAGGTAATTTGACGTCTTTATTTTTAAAAAACACATTATATTAATAATTGCAGGAAACATGTGAATGAAGTAATCTTTTCAATCAAATTCTTGTGCTTTTATGGAATGACTATTATGTCTTTAATGACTTGGAACCATTTTCCTCTTCCTGGAGAGGACATTATGCTTTTGTTAGATAGTGATTTCCCCCCACCCCCACCCCTCAGTTATTTCCTCCTCTCCTAAGTGCCAGAAATGTCCTGAAAAGAGAAAACAGGGCACACTGAAGCCATTTTCTCAGAATATATAATCTAGAGCATTTTTGTGTTTTTGTTGTTATTGTTGTTATTATCTTTGTTTAGGACAATATTCTTTTATGTTTATTATGCATTATTCCTTTCAGTACATTTGGAAATTGGGGGCATTTATTTTCTTTATTTTACAAAAAGAGGACACACGGGCAAACGCTTCAGAGGGTCATTGGCAGCTCAGCTGGTAAAGAATCCGCCTGCAATGCAGGAGACATAGTTCAATTCCTGGGTCGGGAAGGTCCCCTAGAGAAGGGATAAGCTACCCACTCCAGTATTTTTGGGCTTCTCTGGTGGCTCTGCAGGTAAAATATCCGCCTGCAATGTGGGAGACCTGGGTTTGATCCCTGGGTTGGGAAGATCCCCTGGATAAGGGAATACCCATTCTAGTATTCTGGCCTGGAGATTTCCATGGACAGAGGAGTCTGGCAGGCTGCAGTCCATGGGGTGGCAAAGAGACTTACCATTTCCAGTCTTTGAAAGACACCGTAAAGGGAGCTTAAGTATCAGATTGGTGATATGGAAGATTCTACTCCTATGCCTGGAAGACCCTTTCAGAAATGTATGTGATAGATAACTCTAAATTTTCCTCTATGGATCTGCTTGATTTTCACCCACACTGAAGCTTTTTTCTTAGAAAGATTTCTCCCCCTCCTACAGAAATATTTCTATGCACTTGTCTCTATCACTACATGTGTTACTCTCAATTCTCACTGTTAAGTTACTTGCACACATTTGCCACTAGTCTTGAAGGTGTTACTGTCTCAGTGTATCTGACTCTTTGCGACCCTATGGACTGTAGCCTGCCAGTCTTCTCTGTCCATGAAATTTTCTAGGCAAGATTACTGGAGTGGGTAGCCATTCCCTTCTTCAGGGGACTTCCTGACCCAGAGATTGAACCCAACTCTCCCTCATTGTGGGCAGATTCTTTACTGTCTGAGCTATCAAGGAAGCTTAAGTGGCTTAAAAGTACAGATCATCACTTATTTGATTTTGCATCTCTGGCATTTAGCACGGTTCCTGACATTAGTCAAGTTGAATGAATGTATAGACATTTTTAGACTCTCTTAAATATGTGATTTGGAAAGATATTTGAAGGAAATCTATTTGTGGTGTTTTGGTTTCTTCAGCTTCATTTTTATACGTTTTCTAAACTCATACAGAGTGTTGGGTTACGTGGCATAATATGTGTACATTTGCTGTAAAGACAGTTTATTTGCAAATCCTTTATTGAATAAAAATGCATCTCTTAGGATCACAGGAAAGATATTTTGCAAGATTATTGTTATTGTTGAAAAATTATTGAATGTCAGTTTCTATATCCATTTTATTTCTCATAGTACCAAATATCTGAGTGGTAATAACATTTATTTTTTTCACTTTACCATTCCCATGGAGGCTTTAGATAAAAGCCTGACAATCAGTTGAGCTAAAATGAAAAAGACAGACAATGCCAAGTGTTGTTGAGAACGTGGAACAACTGGAACACTCAGGCACTGTTGATAGGAGTGTAAATTTATATAAAATATTTTGAAAACCTGTTTCATAATATCTGTAAAGCAGAATATAGGTATGCCCTGTGACTCAGCATTGTTGCTGTTAGGTATATGACACATTGAAATGAATACATATATTAATCAAAATATATACAGGTGAATGTTCATAGCAGTCCTGTCTATAATTGTTCTAAATTAGAAATATATCAAATGTCCTCAACAGTAGAATCGATGACCATTGTATATAAATATAGTAAAATACTAATGTAGCAATTAAAGTGAATGAAATGCGGCTGCATGTAACAACATGGATGCATCTCACACACACACAACAATAGTGTTGAATGAAAGAATTCAGAACTAAATGAATGCATATTATATAATACCCTTTATCACTTCTTGGCCTTTTGGCTAAGATCCATTGTAGTATATGATACCATTTCTATAAATTTCAAAGAGTAGCAAAACACATCTGTAGTGGTGAAGCCATCATAATAAGCAGAGGGACATGAAAGGGGCATTTAAGGGGTTGCCAGTGTTCTATTCAATAAGTTGACTAGGGGTATCCAGGTAGGTATGTTTAATTTGTTAGAAGGTTTTGAATTATAAAACTGCAATCTCTGCACTTTTCTTCATTTATTATACATCATTAAAAGTTTCAAGATGAAATGAAGTTAGAATAAAGCATCAAAATCATGATCCAGCAGTTAGTGTCCAAATGGAAATTTTCTGTCTTGAATAAACATTTCAGAATTCCACCATCCTTTTATTAAATGGGAAAACTTTGGCCTATGTTAATGAAGCCAAGGTTTCCTGAATCTTTAGGCTTCTGGTATATTGCTATTCTGTTGACCAACTTGCAAAACCCCTTGGATAGTCATGTTAAAACCAAGACAACAGGCCCAAAACAGAGTCACTTATGCAAAGCCCCACATCACCAAACTGGTACTTAATTTAATTACAGTTTCAGCTCTTCCAGAAATGGAGTCTTAAACCAATTAATGAGGAATCACCTGATCAGCACCAGTTAGGAAATCTGCCTGCTAAACTCCTGCCATACCCTGAAGGAAGATAACCTTGAAATAATCAACCTTTTTTTTCCCCTATTATAACTTCCTTGTTCCCGTTCCCTTTTGCCTATAAAAGTCTTTCATTTTTGTAGTTCCTCAGAGTTCCTTTCTACATGCTAGATCGCATGCTGCCCGATTCATGAATCATTGAATAAAGCCAGTAAGATCTTTAAAATTTACTCAGTTGAATTTTGCTTTTTAGCAGTAGTGATAAAGTTTCACCTCCCACAGCTCCAAAATATTAAAAAAGAGTAGATATGTATCATATTGGACTATCAAATAGTTTCTGATCTTTTTCACTCACCATTTTCTGAGAAAGACTTCAAGCAGCTACACAAGTGATATACTACTCAGGCCATGTTAATAAAATGGCATAATTAGTGATGACATTTTAATATGAAAAGCCATTGAACTTCGTGTATTTTGTAAATTGATGTGTTTTCTTTGAGAATGTGTGGCTCAGTGGTAAAGAATCCGCCTGCCAGTGCAGGAGAGGAGGGTTTGATCCCTGGATTAGGAAGATCCCCTGGAGGAGGAAATTGCAACCCACTCCAGTATTCTTCCCTGGAGATTCCCATGGACAGAGAAACCCCATGGGCTGCATTCCATTGGGTTACAAGAAGTCAAATGTGACTAAATACACACACACATATTATTTACAGGTTTTCTTTTTTAAAAATAAATTATTCCTAGTTAGAGAAATATATATATATATATTTTTTTCCTGAGTTAGAATTTCTGTGTTCATGTTTTATGGATCGGTAGCAAACAAGAAAAAGTTTCAAGAGACTGACCATTTGTAGAGAAATTCATGATAACTTTAGTACTTATTAGCTATAAAAAGATTAAAAAAGATAATAAATTGGTTGCTTCTTTGTCAAGGTCCAAGGAAAGAAGTGCTTTCATTAGCCTTCTTATAGGCAGATGAGAAATGAGGCAGAAAACACTTATAGAACAACTAGGAACAATCTAAAATATGAAGTTCTGATAGAAACTTGGGTTGCTTCTAACTATGAAAAGGTTTGAAAAGCAACTTCTGACAGAAAGGAAACAACAAAAAGAGAAGTTAGGAAAGTAGCAATATGAAAAATGATGATACAGTCTTTGCAGTTTAGCTTGGTCTTTGAGATGTGCCATATTGCATAGTTTAATTTTGAAAGGTCATTTAAATAGAGTTAATTGCCTCTTTTAAGTTGGATAGCCAACAAGGTTTGTTCAAATGTTTTGTGTACTTTGGGCCTTAGAAGTAAAATGAAGAATTTAATCATTCTTAGAACTGTCCTAATAGGTGAGAGTCATAGATATTTCAAAGTATTATAACACCAGACAGAACAAAAGTTTATCAACCTGGCCAGATAAATATTGTCAAGGAATGCAAGTTAGAAATACCTTGCTGTTGTTCTTTAGTTGCTCAGTTGTGTCTAACCCTTTTGCTACCCCATGGACTGTAGTAGCAGGCTACAGTCCTGCTCCTCTCTCCATGGGATTTTCCAGGCAAGAATACTGAAGGGGGTTGCCATTTCCTTCTCCAAAATATACCTAGCATTATAGTAGTTTGTGAAGGGAGGAAGAGAAATAAAATTTACAATTGTGGGTTCAGATTTTTATACCAAGTATTAGATATACATAATATTATGTTGGGTTTGTGTTAAGTCACTTCAGTTGTGTCTGACTCTTTGAGACCCTGTGTATTGGAGCCTGCCAGGCTCCTCTGTCCATGGGATTCTCCAGGCAAGAATACTGGAGTGGGCTGCCATTTCCTCCTCCAGGGGATCTACTTGACCAGGGATTGAACCCATGTCTCTTACGTCTCCTGCATTGGCCGACGGGTTCTTTACCTTTAGTGCCACCTAGGAAGCCCGGTATTATGTTAGTATTACTTAAAGAAATTCTCGGTTCAATTTAAGTTAAATTGTTAGAACTTTTATGTTGATTACCATTGTTTCAATGACATGACTCTTGACTGGAAGGTATAATACATGCTGAGCCCTGTCACTGGTTAGCAACACAGCGATTTATGTATTTGCCTGTATTAGGGGCAATTAGGATGCCTAATGTACATTAAACACACTAAATGTATTCATAAAAATCCTGAGTGATAGCAATATGGAAATTTCCAAACTCAGTTTTGGGAAAATGTGGGCTGAATAGAGACTACTTTCCATTATCTGTGATAATGAGGATTTGGTACAATAAAAAATAAAATTCATGTTTTAGCCTCTGATTCCAGCCTCTTTACTAATAAATTTTTACTACAAGCACTAACAGATGACAGATGTGGTTGACTTGTCTCCTTCCTCTTTCAACTCTCTAATGAGCAATTAAATAACCTGAAGCAGAACAATCAAAAGGTCTGGAAAATTCACATGCCAGTTAATCCGTTTCTAAAAAATGAGGGTTAATGGTACTTAGCTCTGTAGTTCGTCAAGAATTCCCCAAGCATCTTTCTCAGAATGACTTTGAAAAAGGGGACACCCAGTAATAGCATAATTTTCAGTAATGGTACCATTTACCTTGTCTATAATTTACAGTATCTTTTCAAGTATTCTCCTACTCAAGCATTACAATTCTAAGCATTACAATTCACCAATATAGAGTCTTTCTTTGGGTAATAATCCTCTTTAGATTCTCTTTCCTTCCTCTTCTCTTCCTCCTTCCTTCCTTTCCTTCTTCCCATTTTTTCTTCCCTCTTTTCCTCTACATAGTCATCGAGTGCTTGGTATGTAGCACACACTGCTGGGTATGGACATGTAAAGATGAATAAATATAAACATTTTGATCTAATACTGAGTACTGTCTTCACAGTCAGTCAGAAATGTATAGCTGTAAAGTAATGTATCTAGTTAAGAGAAAGATGCCTGGGTATTTGGGGAACATTTAAGAAGGGCAGGTTAGGATTAGGGCTGGAAGATCATTCCAGGTGAAGAAGACAGCAGAAGCAAGAATAGTGCTTGAGACAGCAGAGACTATAAGGGAAGCAAGAAGCAGCCCAGTGTTTCTGTACTATGAAGTACAAAGTAAGGTTGGTGAGTGGTAAGATGAGAAATTGAGATGAGAGTCTTATAATACATCCTAACAAAATTAGGGTTTTTCTTGAAGACTTCAGGGATTCCCTGAAGGTTTTAGAGCAAGGTAAGAACATGATCACCTTTGTATTTCAGAGCAGCACTAACAGTATTGGAAACTGCAACCAAAACAAGGATGGTAGCTGAATTGCGGTTATGAAGCTGATGTAGGAGGGCAGGTTCTGACAGACTGTGACATTGGGCCATGGAGTTAAAGGACTGGTATGCTATAATGCATATTTAGGAGGCCAAATGAAAGATACTTGGTGACAGATTAAGCATGAGAATGAGAAAGGGGCAAAGAATAATAGTCATGTTTCTGTGCAGACTCTGATGTCACCAAGCAAATTAAAATAAGAGGAGTTTAAGGATAATATGAACGGGAAGTGCTGCTTATAAGTTGCATTTAGGGTAAACTAGTAAAATATTTAACAGAGAAGAAACTTTATATGTCTGTACTTTTAGGGAGATATTTGTGCAGAAAATATACATTTGGGAATAGGGAATGTTTTCATTTCAGGTGAAATGATTTGAGTGGATGAAATTTCTCAGGGACTGAAAAAGGATGGCAATGTTCAGGAATCTCCTAAACACCAGCACTTTAAGGGCAGACAGAAGGAAAGTTATACAAGGAAAAGAGAAAGTAGGCACAGAGGAGGCAGAAAAGCATACTTAGGCACTAGTTGCTTTTTAAAAATCTTTTTATTTTATATTGGAGCATAGTTGATTAGCAATGTTGTGATAGTTTCAGGTGGATAGCAAAGAGATTCAGTTATACATATACATATATCTATTCTTTCTCAAATTCTTTCCCCATGTAGATTGTTACATAGTATTGAGCAGAGTTTCCTGCTCTATAATAGTAGGTCCTTGTTGGCAGGCAGTAGTTTGAAGAGATTTGGACATAAAGAGAATGGAGAACTTAATGCTTACTGCAATCAGGTATTGCAGGAAGTCCTATTGGCCATTTTATAGGGGATGCTTATTTGGGACCAAGGACCCTGAACAAGTTGGATTTTGCTTTACTGACCCAAAGAAGTTCTAGAAGAAGAAGTAAAGACAAGACCAGGTCATACCAAACCCAAACAAAGTATTTTATTTCAGGGTGGAGTATTGGTTCCATCCTGCAGTGTAGGATTCTAATTTATGAGCTTGTCCATACTTGAATACTTATTCCCTCAGAATAGGCTGCTCCAAGGCAGGGCTTTTAATTTTTTTTGTTTTCTTTTGAGTCTTACACCCAGTTTCATCCTTCTGTGTTTTATCATTCAGATAATGAAGAAATGTGCATCCAAGGAAAATCAAGTGAAGGAGAGGAAAATTTTGAGTTCTCCCTCAGGCCCAGGCTACCTGTGTCTCCCTCCGAGTCTTCTAGATGAAGACTTTGTATACTAGAGGCAGTTACAGATACTCTGAACATTGTTTAAAAGAGAATTCAAACTAAATCTGATGTCTGAGAGAAAGAGGGCAAGATCCACCATGGCTCATCATGATGTAAATTTTCTGCTCTAATAAACCCACTAGACTTAGGTGCACTGAGCCAGGAGTATCCCCCATCGAATGATATCTTTCCAGTAAGAAAACCTGTGATGTATATTCATTGAAATTTGTAATTATTGTACTGTCACAGAATTTAAAAAAAAATAAATTTTAGACCAATTTTAGCATTGTAGAATTATTGTGAAGATAATATAGAAAGTTTGGTAACTAAAATCCATGCTTTATTCACCTTTATTCTGTTTTCCCTTACTGTTCCTTTCCTGCTTCAGGATCCCACCCGTGATACCATGTTACACTTCATGATCAAGAATCCTTAACCCCTCTTGACTATGACAATTATTCAGAATTTTCTCTGTTCTGCTCATCTGGAGAGTTCCAGGAGTTAAGGTCTTTTGTGGAATGTCCCACAGTTGAGATTTGTCTGATGTTTTTCTTCCAGTTAGACAGGGGTAATATATTTTTGTAAGAAAACCACAGATATAAAGAGCCATCCTCATATATCACATCAATAAAACTTAGCATTGCTATGTTTAGTTCAGATACTCAGACTCTTTGCAACCTCATGGACTACATCATGCCAGGCTTCCCTGTCATTCACCAACTCCTGGAGCTTGCTCAAACTCATGTCCATTGAGTCAATGATGCCATTCAACAATCTCATCCTCTGCCATCCCCTTCTCCTCCCTCCCTTCAATCTTTCCCAGAATTAGGGGTCTTTCCCAATGAGTTTGCATCAGGTGGCCAAGGTATTGGAGTTTCAGCTTCAGCATCAGTCTGTCCAGTGAATATTCAGGACTGATTTCCTTTAGGATGGACTGGTTGGATCTCCTTGCAGTCCAAGGGACTCTCAAGAGTCTTCTCCAACACCACAGTTCAAAAAGCATCAATTCTTCAGTGCTCAGTTTTCTTTATAGTCCAACTCTCACATCCATACATGACTGCTGGAAAAACCATAGCTTTAACTAGATGGACCTTTGTTGGCAAAGTAATGTCTCTGCTTTTTAGTATGCTGTCTAGATTGGTCATAGCTTTTCTTCCAAGGAGCAAGTGTCTTTTAATTTCATGGCTGCAATCACCATCTGCAATGATTTTGGAGCCCAAAAAAGTAAAGTCTGTCACTCTTTCCATTGTTTCCCCATCTATTTGCCATGAACTGATGGGACCGGATGCCATGATCTTTGTTTTCTAAATGTTGAACTTTAAGCCAACTTTTTCATCCTCCTCTTTCACTTTCATCAAGAGTTTCTTTAGTTCTTCTTCACTTTCTGCCATAAAAGTGGTGTCATCTGTATATCTGAGGTTAGTGATATTTCTCCAGGCAATCTTGATTCCAACTTGTGCTTCATCCAGCCCTGCATTTTACATGATGTATTCTGCATATAAGTTAAATAAGGAGGGTGACAATATATACAGCCTTGACATACTCCTTTCCCAATTTGGAACCAGTCTGTTCTATGTCCAGTTCTAACTGCTGCTACTTGACCTGCATACAGATTTCTCAGGAGACAGGTAAAGTGAAAGTGAAAGTCTTTCAGTCATGTCTGACTCTTTGTGGCCCCATGGACTCTACAGTCCATGGAATTCTCAAGGCCAGAACACTGGAGTGGGTAGCCTTACCCTTCCCAACCCAGGGATTGAACCAGGTCTCCCTCATTGCAGGCAGATTCTTTACCAGCTGAGGCACCAGGGAAATCTGGAGGCAGGTAAGGTGGTCCGGTATTCCCATCACTTGAAGAATTTCCCACAGTTTGTTGTGATACACACAGTCAAAGGCTTTGGCATAGTTAATCAAGCAGAAATAGATGTTTTTCTGGAACTCTCTTGCTTTTTCGATGATGCAGCAGATGTTGGCAATTTGCTGTTTCCTCTGCCTTTTCTTTGGAGAAGGAAATGGCAACCCACTCCGGTAGTCTTGCCTATAAAATCCCATGGATGAAGAAGCCTGGTAGGCTTATACTCCATGGGGTCGCAAAGAGTCGGACATGACTGAGCCACTTCACTTCACTTCACTGCCTTTTCTTAACATTGTTAATGTTAACCTTGACCAAACACAACTTGCAGTAATGTTTGTCAGGTTTTTCTACTGTAAAGTCACTCCCTTTCTCTCTTTTCATACTATACTCTTTGGAAAAAGGTCACTGTGTCCAGCCCATACTTCAAATATAGGGAGCTATTCTTCATCTCCTTCAGGTAGAATGTCTATATATATTATTTAGAATTATTCTGTACAGAATTTCTTTCTTTTTCTCTCTCTTATGTCATTAATTTACATCAGTTTGAATTCATGAATGTTATTTTACATTTTGGGTTATAATCCAATACTTTAATTTTTTGCTCAAATTGTTCCAGCTTTGGCCATTAGGAGCTCTTTCAGCTCTTTCAGCATCCATTTGATACACTCCCAACATTGTATTTCTTTGAGGGCTTCCTTACTTTCTGACACTTCAAGATGCTCTAAGCTCATCATGTAAGACTTAGGCAGGAAATACACAACCAACATTTCTGTAAGGAACCTTGGGTCCTTTTATTGGAGAATGATATTATAAACCAAGATTTGGGTGCTAAGTTTGCTCCTTGCTGTTGTACTCTCATTGCTTTTAGCCTCTTTCAGCTAACAAAACAAGAAATATATTTCTATATGTAGCCATCTTTATTTGTATTAAGCTGAGCATTAGTTTATAGTGATGTCTCCTATTCTAATTCACTACCATATAGAACATTTCAGCTTCCCCTCTTTGCTTATTTGTAACCTCCCACTCCATCATCCATCCAGCATCCATTTATTGTTCAGTCTCAATATAATATTACAACAGTCATTTTGGAATTTTTAACCTGTATTTCCACAGGAAGTAAGTTTATCAACTGGAGTACAATGTCAACCACAGTTCTTTTTGCCTTTCTTCTTTCTGAAGCTACTTAGGTCAGCAGTTTACTTTTCCACCCTCTTCAGTGAAGCTGTCTCCATCTTGATCACCTAAATGAATTTTTAAAAAATTGAATAAAACTCACTCTTTGTGCTGTAAAGTTCTTTGGGTTTTGAAGATGCTCAGTGTCTCATATTATACATTATAGTATCATACCACTCAAGAAATGATTTTACCACTCTAAAAAATCCTCTATGTTTTACCTGTTCAAACCCCTTCTCCCACCACCACCACCAAACATCTTGCAAATGCTGTTCAGTTTACTGTCTCTATAGTTTTGCTTCTCCAGAATGTTCTAAAATTTGGATGATACTGTACAGATGACCCTTGGACAACATGGGTTTGAACTGCATACATCTACTCATACACCTATTTCATTCTTCAGTAAATATACAGTTTAGGCTTTGTAATTGCAAATCAAACCAATCTGTAGTTGGTTGAATCTGAGGATGTGAAACCTGAAGATATGAAACATTTTTTTCATGGATCATGCTAATGGTATTTCATTTAATTTCTCATCACCAAACTCAAGGTCATGTAGATTTTTCTGTTATGTTTTCTTCAAGAAAATTGATAGCTTTGAACTTTACATTTAGGTACATGATCCATTCAGAGCTCATTTTTGTGAAAGGTCAGTGTCTGAATTCATTTTTTGACTTGTGAATGATCAGTTGTTTTAGCACCATCTTTTATTATTTTTCCCTTGAATTCTTCACTCCCTTGTAAAAAACATCACTTGACTATGTTTGTGTGGGTCTTTTCAGGGTTCTCTGTTCTGCTCCATTGAACTGTGCCTATTCTGTGGCCAATATCACACTATCTTAATTGCAGCAAACTTATGTAAACCTTAAAATTTGATAGTGTGAGTTTTGTTTCTAGGTTTGTTCTTCCTCTTCAGTATTGTGTTGGCTCTTCTAGGTCTTTTGCTTTTCCATATAAAGTTTAAAATCAGCTTGTTGATTTCTACAAAATAGCTTGCTGGGATTTTGTATTTTAAATAAACAGACCAAGTTAGACTGGACTGCCATCTTTTAAGATTGGGTCTTCAAATCTATAAACACTGAATGTCTTTCCACTTATTTAGATCTTCTTAGATTTCTTTCATTAAAGTTATGTACTATTGCAGAAATAGTTCTTATAATATTTTGTTAAACTTATACCTAAATTTAATTTTCTTGGTGGTGGCTATTGTTATTTTAAATTATAATTATTCATTGCTGGTTGTGGTATGCATAATGATGGCTTTCCAAAGATACCCATGTTCTAATGTTCACTTCAGACTTGTGAGTATTTAACCTTATGTTACACAGTTGACTTTGAAGATATAATAAAGCTAAGAATCTTAAGATTTGGAAATTATCCTGGATTAGTTGACAGGCCCAATGTAATGATTAAGATCCTTTGATTCAAATGCTATTTAGATGTTGTTTAATCTCCATGTATTTTGTGATTTTCCAGTATATAAGTGTCACCGATAGCTACTGTTTATATTATATAGTTTAATTCCTTTGTGGTCTGAGGTCAGTGGTTGTATGATTTCTTTCTTTTTGTTTTATGGCCCAGAATGTGGCTTAACTTGGCGAATGTTTCATGTGAGCTTGAGAAGAATGTATGTTCTTCTGTTAATGAATGAAGTAGTCTATAGATGTCCATTATCTCCAGCTGAAAGTGCTGTTGTTGTTGAGTTCAACCGTGCCTTACTCTGTGCCACTGGAGCAGCGGCTGCACAGCTGGCGGGGTGGCTGCGTGGTGCTGGAGCAGCTGTGCGATACCCAACGTCCAAGGGCAAGGGAAAAGCCCAGCAAGGTGGTGGGGGGCAGAATCGCATTCAGAATCAAACCCCATACCCGCCAGAGATGCTCAGAGGGCTCAAACATACCTTGTGCACACCGGGACCCAGAGACCCCACAGAGACTCAGACAGCACTGTGTTTGGGTGTCTCCTGAAGAGGTAAGGTTAGCAGTGGGCTGCTGCGGGGGCAGGGGCTCCGGGTGCAGTAGACCTGGATATGGCACAAGCCCTCTAGGAGGAGGTCACCCTTAACCCACGATAGAGCCTCCAGAACTTACACAGGACTGGAGAAACAGACTCATGGAGGGCACAAACAGAACTTTGTGTGCACCAGGACCCAGGAGGGAGGAGCAGTGACCCCACAAGAGACAGACCCAGACTTGCCCATGGGTGTCCAGGAGTCTCTGGCGGAGGTGTGGGTCAGCGGTGACCTGCTGCAGGGTTGGGGGCATTGAATAGCAGTGTCTGCATGGGACATTTTGAAGGTGATCATCATTATCTTCATTACCTCCAGCATAGCTTGGCCTCAGGTCAAGTAACAGGGAGGGAACACAGCCCTGCCCTTAAACAGAAAATTGGATTAAAGATTTACTGAGCATGGCCCAGCCCATCAGAACAAGACCCAGTTTCCCCCTCAGTTAGTCTCTCCCATCAGGAAGCTTCCTTAAGCCTCTTATCCCTGGACTGTAGTCTACCAGGCTCCTCCATCCATGGGATTCTCCAAGCAAGAATACTGGAGTAGGTTGCCATTTCCTTCTCCAGCCATCAGAGGGCAGACAGAATGAAAACCACAGTCACAGAAAGCTAACCAATCTAATCATATGGACCACAGCCTTGTCTAACTCAATGAAACTTTGAGCCATGCCTTGTAGGGCCACCCAAGACAGATGGGTCATGGTGGAGAGTTCTGACAAAACATGGTCCACTGGTGAAGGGAATGGCAAACCACTTCAGTGTTCTTGTCTTGAGAACCTGATGAACAGCATGAAAAGGCAAAAAGATAGGACTCTGAAAGATGAACTCCCCAGGTCAGTAGGTGCCCCATATGCTTCTGGAGATCAGTGGAGAAATAACTCCAGAAAGAATGAAGAGGCAGAGCCAAAGCAAAAACAACACTCAGTTGTGGATGTGACTGTGATGGAAGCAAAGTCCAATGCTGTAAAGAGCAATATTGCATAGGAATCTGGAATGTTAGGTCCATGAATCAAGGCAAATTGGAAGTGGTCAAACAGGAGATAGCAAGAGTGAACATCAACATTTTAGGAATCAGTGAACTAAAATGGACTGGAATGGGTGAATTTAACTCAGATGACCATTATATCTACTATTGTGGGCAAGAATCCCTTAGAAGAAATGGAGTAGCCATCATAGTCAACAAAAGAGTCCTAAATGCCGTACTTGGATGCAATCTCAAAAACAAGAGAATGATCTCTGTTCATTTCCAAGGCAAACCATTCAATATCACATTATTCCAAGTCTATGCCCCAACCATAATGCTGAAGAAGCTGAAGTTGAATGGTTCTGTAAAGAACTATGAGACCTTCTAGAACTAACACTCAAAAAAAGATGTCCTTTTCAGTATAGGGGACTGGAATTCAAAAGTAGGAAGTTAAGAGATACCAGGAGTAACAGGCAAATTTGGCCTTGGAGTACAAAATGAAGCAGGGCAAAGGCTGACAGAGTTTTGCCAAGAGAATACACTGGTCATAGCAAACACCCTGTTCTAACAACACAAGAGAAGATGCTACACATGGACATCACCAGATGGTCAATACTGAAATCAGACTGATTATATTCTTTGCAACCAAAGCTGGAGAAGTTCTATACAGTCAGCAAAAATAGGACCAGGAGCTGACTGGCTCAGATCATGAACTCCATATTGACAAATTCAGTAGGGAAAACCACTAGACCATTCAGGTATGACCTAAATCAAATTCCTTATGATTACATAGTGGAAGTGACAAAGAGATTCAAGGGATTAGATCTGATAGACAGAGTGCCTGAAGAACTATGGATAAAGATTTGTGACATTGTATGGGAGGCAGTGATCAAGACCATCCCCAAGAAAAAGAAATGCAAAAAAGCAAAATGGTTGTCTAAGGAGGCCTTACAAACAGCTATGAAAAAAAGAGAAGTGAAAGGCAAAGGAGAAAAGGAAAGATAACCCATTTGAATACAGAATTCCAAAGAATAGCAAGGAGAGATAAGAAAGCCTTCCTCAGTGATCAATGCAAAGAAATAGAGGAAAACTTTACAATGGGAAAGACTAGAGATATCTTCAAGAAAATTAGAGATACCAAGGGAGCATTTCATGCAAATATGGGCACAATAAAGGACAGAAATGGTATGGACCTAACAGAGACAGAAGATATTAAGAGGTGCAAGCATACATAGAAGAACTATACAAAAAAGATTTTCATGAACCAGATAATCATGATGGTGTGATCACTCACCTAGAACCAGACATCCTGGAATGTGAAGTCAAGTGGGCCTTACGAAGCATCACTACCAACAGAGCTAGTGGATGTGATGGAATTCCAGTTGAGCTATTTCAAATCCTAAAAGATGATGCTGTGAAAGTGCTGCACTCAATATGCCAGCAAATTTGGAAAACTCAGCAGTGACCACAGGACTGGAAAAGGTCAGTTTTCATTCCAATCCCAAAGAAAGGCAATCCCAAAGAATGCTTAAACTACTGCACAATTGCACTCATCTCACATGCTAGTAAAGTAATGCTCAAAATTCTCCAAGCCAGGCTTCAACAGTACATGAACCATGAACTTCCAGATGTTCAAGCTGGTTTTACAAAAGGCAGAGAAACCAGAGATCAAATTGCCAACATTTGTTGAATCATCAAAAAAGCAAGAGAGTTCCAGAAAAACATCTACTTCTGCATTATTGACTATGCCAAAGCCTTTGATTGTGTGGATCACAGCAGACTGTGGAGACACAGAAGTATAGAACAGACTTTGGGACTCTGTGGAAGAAGGCGAGGGTGGGATGTTCTGAGAGAATAGCATTGAAACAAGTATACTATCAAGAGTGAAACAGATCTCCAGCCCAGATTGGATGCATGAGACAAGTGTTCAGGGCTGGTGCACTGGGAAGACCCAGAGGGATGGAATGGGGAGGGAGGTGGGAGGGGGGATCAGGATGGGAACACATGTAAATCCATGGCTGATTCATGTCAATGTATGGCAAAAACCACTACAATATTGTAAAGTAATTAGCCTCCAACTAATAAAAATAAATGAAAAAAAAAAAAAGCAGAGACATTACTTTGCCAACAAAGGTCCCTCTAGGTAAAGCTATTGTTTTTCCAGTAATCATGTATGGATGTGAGAATTGGATTATAAAGCAAACTGAGCACTGAAGAATTGATGCTTTTGAACTGTGGTGTTGGAGAAGACTCTTGAGAGTCCCTTGGACTGCAAGGAGATCCAACCAGTCCATCCTAAAGGAAATCAGTTTGAATATTCATTGGAAGGACTGATGATGAAGCTGAAACTCCAATACTTTGGCCACCTGATGTGAAGTACTGACTCATTTGAAAAGACCCTGATGCTGGGAAATATTGAGGGCAGGAGAAGGGGACGACAGATTATGAGATGGTTGGATGGCATCATCGCCTCAATGGACATGAATTTGAGTAAATTCTGGGAGGTGGTAATGGACAGTGAGGCCTAGTGTCCTGCATCCATTGGGTCTCAAAGAGTTGGACACAAATAAGCAACTGAACTGAACTGATGCCCTTACTGATTTTTTGCCTTCTGGATCTATTTCCAATAGAGGGGTATTGAAGTTTCCAGTTATGATAGTGGGTTTATCTATATCTCCTTGCAGTTCTAAGTGTTTGCTGTACATAGCTTGATGCTCTGTTGTTAGGCATGTACATTCAGAATTTTTATGTCTTCTTATAGAATTAAACTTTTTATCATAAATGATGCTTTTCTATATCTGTGATAACTTTCCTTGCTTCCAAGTTTGCTTTGTCTGAAATGAATATATCTCCTCTTGCTTTCCTTTAATTAGTGTTATCATGGTGTATATTTCTCCATCCATTTAGGTTTAATCTATATGTGTCTCAATATTTAAAGTAAGTTTCTTGTAGATAACATGCAGTTGAGTCTTGCTTTTTGATCCACTCTGACATTCTCTGTCTTTTCATTGGTGCTACTGGAAATCTCTGTCATGGAAGTGAACTAAAGTCTACAAGATCACAAGGTAAGCATCCTTGTATTAGGAATTCAGAGGTTTAGGTCCAGTGGTTCTGTGGATTTGAGGAGTGTACATATCTATTTTATTTTTTTTACTAATCCAAAACTGAAATTTAGCATTTCTTTCCATTATAAAATAAGCAACAAACCACAATAGAACTAGCAGTACCTGGTCATTGATATCTACAGGACTCAGACATATTTTTATATCACATTTACAGTTTTTGCCAATATTCACAGTATAGTTTCTGCTCAACACTTTGAAAAATATGCTAGTTAGTAGACTCAAAACTTGATCCTGTTATTTATTGCATCCGTGAAGAAGCACATATATAACCATGTAAAAAAATGAGCTATATTTAGATGTAATTGATTTCCTTTTAAAATCCTATTTTTATTTTATAGAACAAAAATTATACTGTGGAGGCACGGTAAGCAGAATAATGGCCCCCAAAATGTCCCTACCCTAGTTTTTTATACCTATGAAGTTGTTACCTTACATAACAAAAGGGACTTTGCAATATATGGTTATGGTTAAGGACCCTGAAATGGGGAGATTATTCCAGATTATCCACATGGGTCCGGTCTAATCATACAAGTCCTTAAAAGTGGAAGAGAAAGGAAGAATATTGGGTTAGACAGATGTGACCTGAGGACTGCACCTACTGTTGCTATCATTGAAAGTGCAGAAAGGCAACCGTGAATGAAAGAAAGGCATGGGAAAGAGCCTCAGCTTCAGGCAGCAAAGAAAGGGAATTTTGGTTTTTACACTGCAAGGAACTGAACCTGCCAACTATCCACATGGGGAGGAAACAGATTATCTCCTAGAATCTGCACAGATTAATTTTAGTCTAGTTAGACCCACACAGGACCTCTGACCTACAAAACGGTAATAAAACGTCTGATGTTTTAAGTCATTAAGTTTGTGATAATTTGTTACAGCAGCATTAGGAAGCTAATGCAGAAGGAATCTCCATGTTTCATCAACATTCTTGTGGTGTTCATGATACATAAAGGTTAAAAATCGTGCTGTAGTTTACCTCAATGTCACAGTTCCAAAGTCTTTTGAAAGGTGAAAATCATGGAATAAAGTGCTGATGGTGCTTAAGACACTCCAAATTTTGGTACTGAAAATGATAATTACACCGATGCTAATAAAGCAAAATGTCTGTACTCACTTTCTTCCTTACCCCTTCCAGTTTGGTTCCTTTATTTTCTAACTCCAGGTCTGTGCCTAATTATTATTACAATTAATTCCCCCCTACCCGATATTGTGCTGCATATATAAACCTAAGCATCCAACTTAAGAATAGCTTTTAAGAAATTGATTGCCACAAGCAATCAGTTGAATATAAACTTATATTTGAAGAATGCATGGGATTCTTCTATGGATGGGAAGATTGTGCCAGCAAAATCTAATGAGGAAAATGATGTATTAGAAATACAGAAGAATAATGGCTTGTTCTGAGTTTGCTTCTCAGGTTGGAATAAATTGCATTTTGTTATAATCTCAATATCCCTTGGTAAGAGTAACTATAAAAATGTATATTGGTGCTAAAGCAGCATCACCGTGTACTGTTTATGAGAATGCATTTTTTTTAGAGCAATAATCAGAGGACCATGAAACTCTTTAGACAGCCATTAAAATTAGGGAGTGGTAGAAATCTAAATTATAAGGCTGTAGGAATATTGCAGTATTCCTACCAGATAACAGAAAAGTCAATAGGCAGTTATGTGAGAGGAGACAATTCTTGAAACACGGATCGTTGATGTTTTTTAATGTACTTTTTAATTAGCACCTTTCTTTCTTATAGTTTACCAAACTGTACTATATCTTTTATTCATAGCTTTGCATTCCTAGGGTTGTTCAACTCAGAGCCTATAAGAAAACAATATTGCCTTTTTAAGTATTTGCTCCTAGAATTGGCAAGGTTTTAGGTGAGAAAAGATGACATGCCATTAAAACTGACAGTTTGTCATCTTTCAATAAGTTCTTATCTGAAGGTAAAATTCTGTTCATTGTACATGATCCAGGTGAAGACCTACTTCTTTTAGATATTTTACTGCTTTATCCCTCTGTGGTTCTCACTTTCTCTGAAAATCTCACAGTATTTATCATACATAAATGTTGCTGTGTCGCAAGCATTCATTCATTCATTCCTTTAGTCAACCAGGCAATTGAATATCTATTTGAATATCTGATTTGTGCTTGTCTCAGCGCTCTGCAGATGGGAGGGTGGATGGGAGCCTGACCACGTCCTCAATCTAAAAGGGAGCCTTATGTGAAAATAGATAATTACTGTATGCTGTGATAGCAGATAATAGAACCTGGAAGAGCCTATCACATATTGACAATTATATGTTTTTGGAGATATATCTTCTCTTTAGCTAAAGGGTTTTTTTTTTTTGCTTTATCTCCTAGTATTTCTTATAGTTATCTGCACAAAATCCCTCTTAATTGTCTTCTTGGTAAAAAGTTGTTTCTCTTTGCTCTTATTATTCTGTATGTTCTAGTTCCTTACTGTGCACAGTGAGAAGACATTTCTTATTAGTCATCCCAGTACTAGTATTTTGAGTAAGAAGAGGATGGTGGTTAAAAAAATCACAGGCTCTGGAGTCAGATTGTCTGGATTTAAATCCTGACTTGGTAGCTGGGCATCTTTTTAACACTTCCCTGGTGGCTCAGAGGTTAAAGCGTCTGCCTGCAATGCGGGAGACCTGGGTTCGATCCCTGGGTCGGGAAGATCCCCTGGAGAAGGAAATGGCAACCCACTCCAGTATTCTTGCCTGGAGAATCCCATGGACAGAGGAGCCTGGGGAGGCTACAGTCCATGGGGTTGCAACGAGTCGGGCACTACCGAGAGACTTCACTTTCACTTTCAAGCTATGTAAGGGGCTTCCCAGGTGTCTCAATGGTAAAGAATCTGCCTGCCAATACAGGAGATGCAGGAGATGTGGGTTCGATCCCTGGGTTGGGAAGATCCCCTGGAGGAGAAAATGGAAACCCACTGCAGTATTTTTGCCTGGAGTGGCTACAGACCATAGGGTTGCAAAGAGTCAGACACAAATGGATGACTGAACACGCGTGCAAGCTGTGTAAATCCTCAGTGCCCGCGTTTCCTCATCTATGCATGGGCAGTGCTTAGACCATTGTAGGTGTTGTTAATGTGAAACAGTTTGAGACGGCTGACTGTTGGGGAGACCACACTCAATATCTGCCTTTAAATTATTCTGTGTGATATTCCACATTTACTCTGTGGGAGTTTCATATAGTTTTGCTTTTTCCTCTCAATGTTGTGGCACCGAATTGGGTGAAGTTCAGCTATGATATTGGTGTTCTAAAATAATAGCATGGCATTTAGTATTCACGCTGATGGAATTTGGTGTTAAGGATCACACACAGGGATGCCAAGATAAGGCAGAATTCGGAACAGTGCTTGTCCTATGCTGGTAAGGAGCCCTGTGACAGGTATCACCTTCTTGCATTCCCACAGGCTGAACTCTGAGAACCACAGGACAGCCAGGCTTGAGTCTGGCCAACTTGGAGGAAAGTCAGACAGCCAGAATTCTAGTGTGATGGGAATCGTGTGAGGAGTCATGAAACCCAGATATGGGATATATGATTCTGTAGGTAAGGATGTGAGGGTGCTTCCTTTTAACTGTCTTAAACCCTCAGAAAGATTTGAAAATAAGCTGAGTGCTGGTTTGTTATTTTTCCCTTATGGTCTGTATGTCTTTTTAACAGGCACAATGGCTTTACAAATCCTTTCTCTTGTAATCTTTATTTCCTCTCTATTTGGGAAATATCTGGAGTCTCACAGTGGTACTTGTGGCACCCCATCACATCTCCCCTCCTCCCGGAATTAAAAAGAGAGAAAAGCACCTGTGTACCTCTGAAGCTTTGTCAGATTCTGGCACAATTCAGCAAATGTTATGGGATGGTGTGCAGATAGACGCCAAGGGGCATTTGTCAAGCCAGGGGAAATGCTATTCAACCGAGACCCTCATTTCCAGCTCTCTGCTGTGGAGTTGCCTTGAGAATCCTTGTGAGCAAGCACGGTTTGGATAGGGCGGTGGCCTGGCCATTGGAAAAAGAGTCTGAGAATAAACAGCAGCTAAGTGGTACAAGGGCCAGCTGTCTGTTTAAGTAATGCCCTGTAAACGTCTACAGGTAGCTGGGCTAAACTCAAGGATCTCATTTTATTCACGGCTGCTAACCACCACTCTGTACCACCAAACTGTGGAGAGAAGCCTTTGGGGTTTTGCTTTTAAAAGTATGTGTCTCATCTCTTCCCCAACCACTGCCAAAGTATTTTGCATATTATCTCTGGCTCTTTTCATGTTTGTTATATTATTAGATTTCTTTTATTATTTATGAGTCATAAATGAATCTGGAATCTTTTAAATATTTATATACATTATATAAATGCATATAAATACTTTAGGTCTGTTTCCTAGACAAAGCACGTATTTTTCAATCTGAGTTACTCTAGCTTCCTAGTTCTTGCAGCACTCTAAATTCTAATCTCAATTTCATATTTCCTAATTGAAATCTTCTCTATAAAGAAAACAAAAGAGAGAACACATTTTTTAAGGTGTTCCCAGGTGGAGCTTGGATAGCAGGGACGTGCAGGTGTTCACACATATTTGCCTAAATTAGAAAAACTTGTTATACACTCTTGTTTTTGAAGGAAAATGAAGAATGACTATTTTTATGTTTCAGGAAGAGAGGACTGGAGTGACTAATCTTGTTTGCTAATGGCAGATCTGCATATCACACACACTGGGGAACTTACCCCAGATTTCAGTGACTCGTGGACATTTTCTCCATGGTCCTTGAATCTCTGCCCTCTCTCTTGGCTCTGGAGGATTATGCCATGGTTTTCCTCCTACTTCTCAATGCTTTTCTGTCTTCTTGGGTGGCTTGCCCACTTGTGTTCACTTTCTTATTTTATGTTATCCTCCGTTTTCACCCTCAGGTCGTTCTTTTTCCAATATGTCATCAATATTAAATGTACCTATTCTGTGGTTTCAAAGTTCAATTTTTAGATCTCCTGCCCTAACATCTCTCTTGAGCTCTGAGTCTATACTTTCACATACTTGATGGAATTTCCACCTCATACCCACCCAGTCTAACACTGGGCTCACATCTCCTACACTCTGGGCTTTGACATTTTTGTACCAAAGTTGTTATCCCAGGTACTTAGGGTCCAGAGATCTTTGTTAAGCTTCCTATGGTTTATCTTGACTTGTGCTCAATTACATAAAAATGATTTAAATTATGAGAAAATATTATTTTAATTCTTCCTATGTAAGTTTGAGTTCAAAGGTTTTTTGTTGTTAAATTTTTAACAATTCAATGTCTAAAATTCTTGTTTGTTATGACCTTTTTACAGATAGAAGTTATGTGTGTTTCCTGGCCATTTGTGAGGTTATGCCTCTGCTGAATATAATGAGAAAAGTGTGACTGCTGACTAATGACATTTTCTACATTTTTCTAGGTATATTCACATCCATTTCTTTCTTCATCACATTTCAGATATTCAGACCTATGACAGTAACACCTGGGAATTTCATGCTTTATATTTGTAAAAGTTCATGTTCAAAAGTTTGATCTTAAGTTTATCTGACTCACGTATATTGATTCATCCAGGGACCTTGAGTATGTGTCTTTGGGTCTCTTCATACTTTGTTTTCTGTGGATAGAGTTACGGTCTCAGACCCTGTCATGTGGCCAGTCTCAAAAACTCAGCCAAGTTTTTGCAATAATTAACCCAAGAATAACCCAAGAATAATCATAAGGTAATGGACTTTAGCAGCAACATAAATTATCTTAGTTCAACAGTTCACATATTATGATATTGTTAAGGAGATGTTGTTCCATTTTTAGAACAACTTTATTATATGATGAAAAAGGAACTGAGAAAATTTATAACTTCTAGAAGTAAGGGACATATACTTAGATATGGGCATAGTCTTGGTGAGGGGAAGTTTCTGTCAGTAAACTGATAAAATGTGATTCATTTCTCCAGACAAACATCTTTAAATAGATCTATACAGTAGTAAGTACCTAATGGCTTATGTATCTGTAATTCCTCACAGTCATCTGAAATGAACCTGTGGTGATGATTGCAGCTAATATAATTATGATTTTTCCACTACAAGCAAGGCATAGTTCCTTTAGGACTTCTGAAATGCCCTTTCGTACTCCTTTCAGGAAGGTAAAGTAGTTGCTTTATCAAATTCATGTTTACAGGAAATGCATTCTTTTAGTAGATCAAATAACACTTTCTGTGGATCAACTTGTCTCTGTCTTCACTTCTCCTAGGAGGAAGGAATTGTGAAGACCACAATAGAGATTTTCACTTGGTTAGCCACTATTGATAAAAGGTAAATGGAAGAGAATTATCATATAATCATGACTCTTCTACAAATATGAGATGAATACACATCAAACATTTTATTTAACTCATTAATTACTAAAGGAACTAGAAAGGATAGTAAAACTAATCAGAACAAAGGAGACTCTAAAGAACTACCAAATATATAAGTTCATCAGAAAGGCTGATTGAAATTTGCTTAACAGAAGCAAAACTGGCTTCTTAGATAGTGGGAGATGGGAGTCAGTTGAACTTCTACTGGACAGAATTTATCTGTGTGCCTATAACCAAGAATTACTTGGATTACCATCAGTGTTCTACGAGTTACTAAACATATTTATGAAACTGCCACAAATTGTTGTGTGCCAGAATGCAGGCTAAGCACTTTGTATTTATTATCTTATTTAACCCTGAGAACCCTCCTATGGAGTAGGTGAGAGGTTAAGGATTATGACTGCAAGAATACAACTAGGGGGTGGGTGGCAGGGTAAGAACAGACATTGAGGTCTCCTTGAATTCAAAGGCCATATCCTTTGGCACTAAACTGTTGTGGCCTCTGTGTCTAGAGCTGATGTGATGAGAACAGGGCTGAGTCTGTGATAAGTGTCTGTGGGTGTGCGTGTGGTATGAGAACAGCAGGATGAGGTTTTCCCTATATCATTGCACAATCAAGAAAAAAAAGTACGTTATCTGTTTTTGCCCAGCTTAGATTTTTTACCATCTGTGCTTCTGTACAATAAAAAAATTGCAGTGACTCTGACAATCAAATCAATACTTCTATTAACTGCAACATGCAATTTGAAGGTTCAGGAGGTGATTGGATTATGCTTTATAAAATTATTATCCCCTGTCAGCGGAGTCTGCTGCCATAAAGGGACAGAGGAACTTTGGAAGTGTGTCTTGCCTGCAAAGAGGTCATTGTGCCTTTCACACAATGGCATTTTGGCCCTTTAACTTGCTCGCGGACTGAAGAGTTCAGAAATAGGTGCTGTCCACTCATAATCAATCCTTCAAACCTTTGTATTTTCAGGACAGCCAGGCATTTTTATTTTCCTCACCTTTCAAAACTTCCAATACCTTTAATATGTGACTTTTTCCCTCAGAAGTTGTTCCTCCTAAAGTGTCTGCATCTCTACTTTAGTTTTGCTTCCAGCTTTGAACTTAGCGTGCTCTCCTGCAGTCATTTCTCTCCTTCTAATTAACCTGACTCGATTACACGCACATTCCCTATTCTTAGCTTCATTGTATCATCTGCATAAATTATGAAAGTTATTTCAGCTTTATCTCAGACCTCCTTCAACACTTACCTCCTAAGAGCTCTTTGTTTCTTACCATTATCCCTGATTAGTCTCACATCTCTCTTTTTCTAGCAGTGACCTGGCAAGAACATAATTTTTTTTAATGTTGCTTTCATTTAATTCTTTTCACTAAGGGGCCAATATGCTCTGATCACAGTGCCACTCTGAATTCTTTTGATTGTCTCTTTCTAACATCCTACTAATATGAACTGAAAGTTAAAAAAAAATCAAATGTGTGGAAAACTAAAATAAATATTATAAAGATTTAGACATTTATTTAACTCTTAAAAATGTACTTCCTCCAGTTTTGTTAGTCCAAGTTCTAAAAGGTACCTTTCTGGTAAGAAATAATTGCACAAATTGCATAATACAACAAAATAATTATTTTCAAGAATTTAATTTTTATTGTGATTACTCCAATAGAATAGTTTATGGATTTCTTTTTGATTTTAACTTTTCTTTTTGGAAAACATCAGACATTTGCAGAAGTGGTATAGTATGATTAGCCATCTCTCTGTTTTAGCCATTTTGAACTCATGACAATCTTGTTCTATCTACACTCTTAACCATTTCACCTTTCTCCCTGGAGTGTTTTGAACAAATTCTAGACATCATGTCATGTTAAATGAATACCAGAAAAAATAATATACCACCATAACCACAATTAAATATTTTCTTAAAATCTTGAAATAATAGTGTTCCAGTTTCTTTATCTCATTTTTTTATAGTTTGTTCAATCAAACTGAAACAAGATTCATAAATTGTATTAGTTGTTATATTCCATGTAGTTTTAAAATGTAGTTTCTCTCACATCACTTTATTTCCCCCAACTTATTTGAAGAAACCAAATCATTTGTCCTGTAGATTTCCCATAGTCTCGATTTTGTTGGTTGCATTCACATCGTGTATTTAAACGTCTCTTTGGCATTTGTATTTTCTCTACATTACTAATTAGATTTACAGTTTTGACCAATTTCAGTTTTAATTTTTTTGGGAAGACTGCTTCCTAAGTGGTATTGGGTCCTGCCTTGGGATATAACACAATGACTGGTTATCTCTCTTTTTATGATGTTAGTGGCTATTGTTTGTCTCAGTCTGGATCTATTAATTCACAGTGGTTGCAACAGAATGATTTTTTGTTGGTTTCTTCTTCATTTATTAGATGATGTTTTTGTAAAGAAAAACTTTCCTTGTCTATGGTTTGAAAACTCAAAGAGGAAGGTTTCCTGCGATAATGCTCAATTTTTCCATTTAGTTGCCACTTTCTGAATAAAGAAATTTTTCTCTAGAATAATCTGGAAGTAAGGTTTGAGACTTTTTCTTTCTTTTAAAAAGTCAGTATGAAACTCATGAATTTATATATGTTTAATGTGCATCAATTCATTATAATTACTATTTTTATGGATATTATCAGATTTTCCTATCTTCTACCATGGGAACCTACACCTAAGTCCATGTGATTTGCCCCAAAAGTCTTTCCTTAATTTCACGTATAACAATACATTCTGTGTTCATGTTATACATTTCCTTCCCCAGGTCTGCAATCGGTCATGTGTCCAGAAGCCTAGCTACTTTTAGAGGCAATGGTATTTAAAGACTGCCTGTGTTGGGTTTTCGTTCATAAAAGCATATTTGCTGTGGTATTTATTTCATACCTTTTCATTCTGACATTACCTGTTTTAGCTAAATCAACACCTACACACTCAAAAGGTATACCTAGACATAGAAGCAAATTTCTGTAACCATTAATGTAAGATTTCATCTGAACATCCTGTGTTAGATTTCATCAACATTTTGATTTTTCTTTGATCTCTGTCTCTTATTCCAGATTTTCATACTTGCCTCAGAAACCTCTTGAATTCCAGACTCATTTACACTCTTTCTATTGTATTTAGATTCTGTCTCCTCCTTGGTTCTCGGTAGCTTTGTTGCTTTATCCTGAACCTCACAGAATCCCGATCCAATGAGCTGGAATAAATCCATGTAAATTTTGTGAGGAGTTAGTTGGAAAATATCAGAAGAAAATGTTTGGGGGAGGGTATTCCTTCTGTTCATTAATATCAAGCACAAGGCTTTTTTCTCTACTTTTTTCAGGTTATGCAAAGTAGAGCCTTCTTTTTTCGGGGACTATTACTGGATTTTAATATAGCTGGGTTAAACAAATAGACATTTACTCACAAAGACAATTGCAGAATGGCCAGTAAAATAAAAGGCAGATAGTAGATTCAACTCTCTTATCCCAGTTCAAAACAGGCACTTCAAATATTATTCCTGCAAATCCAGAACCGATAATACTATTAAGAGTAAGAAGAAGGAACAAAAATTAGTCCTGGCTGTGTATGAATGAATGAATGACATATATACACATATATATTATATATATGAAGTTTAAGGGTTAGTTGTACCTTTTACCAATAATGGGATCAGAGAGGCCCTGACAGATTCAGTGCCTCATATCTAGTAAATGGCAGAATAGGGAAACAAACTCATTTCTGCCTTTTCACTCTGCCATGCTACTTCACAAGATTGGGAACTGGCTTCTAACTCAAAGCTTTGTAATTAATTTGATATTGACTATGATCATACAATAACTGCCTATATTTTTTCCTGGATAGATTTTGCTAATTTCTAGTCCTCTCCCTTACTTCCTTGTACTCAATCACACTGCTTGGGTTTCACCTCTCCCTGCCGGTTGATCTCTGTCCTGACCTGATCTACTGAACCCTCCACCAACTCCATGATCCTTGTCTATGTGCCATGGCTTACTGAGAGCCTGCATCAGCCCCAGAAACTCAAACTTAAACTTCATCTTGTTAACTCTTTTGGCATGATCTAACAGCTTTGGTCAAATTCCCGAAAGTTTCCCCTTGACTTTATCAAGAGCCATGTCCTCTTGGAGTGAGATTTTATTTGTTTAGATAGAATGGAGCACATTGAGCAGAGCTGCTAATATGGAGGAAATATCTTATTTTCTCTGCTTGGAGATTTTTAGTTGGCTTCCACTGCAGTGAGAAGGTAGAGAACTGGCAGATGGAATGAAGAAAATAGAAAACTCAGAATAGACTTCAGTGGGGAAACCACGTTTTATCATTCATTTATCCTTGTCTACTGATCTATATAAATTTATCCATTTATTATTTATTTATTTATATATTTATGGAGGGAATGAAGTCATTTGCAATAAGAACATAAATAAAATAAGGTTAGTGCAGAAATAATAAAGGAAAGTTCAGAGAAAACATAAAATAAAAGTACAAAGTCAAGAGAAAAAAGAACATGCATATACAAGTAATAAGGATTTATAAGGTTGTTGTAAATTATCTTTAAATTTAGCTCTCTGTTTCTTACAAGTAAATTTGGAAAGATATAGTCAGTAACACAATTCTTGTTATCAAAAATAGAGGATGTCTACCACTTACTTAGGGGAAGTCATGCTTCTCCCAGCAATGAATTAGAAAATTTATTTCTCACTTTGTTCTTTATATGGGAATGCTGAGTGATTTGGTGGGTAGTGTTCAAAACATTATTTTAATAAAAAGATAACTCTTTCCTTTTGAACTAAGATATACATTGCCTCATGAGACTGCAAAGTAAGCAGATGAAGATGATTTAGTGAATGGTTGAATCCGTAAAAAAGCTCAAATCTTTAGTCACTTCAAGTCTTGTTTGATGTAAGCATAGACATTAAGATTGTTCAAAGATGGTCATACGTTTTACCTCCTGCAAACAAATATCACTTTTTTCAACCAAAGTTTCAAGGATGTGGATAATTTAAAATTGTTCTGTTGTCTAAGAGGTTCTTGAAATGCTTGTATTTGGTGTTATTGGTTAAGGGTACATGCACATTAGAAATCTGATGAGCAAGCTAGCATTGCCTAGGTAAATCTCAGTATTGTAGTTAGATGTACAGCAAATTGTTGTTATATTTTTGGGAGGGTGAGTATGGTCTGGACATAAACATATTAAGCTGTTATCAATGATTAACATTAGTGAGAGAGAAGTAGGGAGGAAAGTTTCTAATTTCATTTTATACTTTTTCCACTGCTTGGATTTTCTCCATTGTTTTCTAGATGGCAGGATAGTATTTACTTCTATTTTCCCCTCTGTTTTTATGTAGCCAAAAGTTTAGTAAATGCTCAAATGAATGAATAAATAAATTGAATAAAATACTGAAGATTTTGACAGTTATCTGGATGGCACTGCTTCCCACTCTCAATAATGGAGATGCTACCTAGGTACCTATCTGGGGAGAAAACAAAACTAGGTCATAGCATTTATAAAGCTGTCTCACCCTGGAAAAAGTGACATAAATGTGTGATAGAAACAATGTAAACTTGAAGGACATTGTCTCTAAAGAAAGTTCATTCCAGTTTACCACAGTGATTGCATGTTCACTAGGCACTGGGGGATACAAGAGAGAGAATCATATTCCATGTTAAGACTCCCTGCTGGGCTTTCATGACTCCTACAGAGGAGGGCCTCTGTTCATGTCTCTGAGCACACCACTTACAGGCTCTCAAAGCCCTGAGACCTCAAAGGGCTTCCTGCAGCCCGTGGATCAGTGGCCTCAGACCCTAATCTAAGCTGAAGACATCCTGCTGTGTGATGCTCTGTCCTGTCCCACTGTTCCACCCCCACCCTGCTGCTCCCCACTGTCTACAGAGTTTCTGGAACCTCTGAACATTGCTGTTTACCTCTTATCTTAATGAAGCCAATTTTCCCAACAATAGGACTCCTCCTTTTGATCCCATCAGGAAGAGACTGCGTGTAGTTCTTTGATCAAATTCCCCTTCAGAGAACTGAGGCTCCTTCTAACTCTGAATTTATAGGAGGTAATTTTTCCTCTTTCTTAGAAAAAATATAAATTTATAATGGTTTTGTTACTTATTGTTTTTAATAAGCTCTACAAATATCTGTGTGTACCTTTCTGTGAAAGATACATTTTGCATTAGTGCAGAGAAGGAAACATGTTTTCAAAGTTGCTGCAAGAATTCAGCTCAGTTCATTCACTTGGTCTTGTCCGACTCTTTGCGACTCTATGGACTGTAGCCCGCCAGGCTCCTCTGTCCGTGGGATTCTCCAGGCAATAATGCTGAAGTGGGTTGTGGTGCTGTCCTCTAAAGGATCTACCCCATCCAGGGATTGAACCCACATCTCCTGTGGCGCCCACATTGTAGGTATATATATAATATAAAAATATACAGAGCATTATGTAAATTCTGAAGTTGAATATGTCTTATAAGGAAACAGGGTGTTATGTAGTTTCACGAGTCAGAAATAGTTTTTGAGTCCAAATGAGTCTTTCTAGGTTGGAAAGCAGATTTGCTTATCTTCACATTGCTGTGTGGGCTTCCCTGGTAGCTCAGCTGGTCAAGAATCCACCTGCAATGCAGGAGACACCAGTTGGATTCCTGGGTCAGGAAGATCCCCTGGATAAGGGATAAACTACCCACTCCAGTATTCTTGGGCTTTCCTGGTGCTCAGACAATATAGAATCCACCTGCAATATGGGAGATCTGGGTTTGGTCCCTGGATTGGGAATATCCCCTGGAGGGGGCATGGCAATGCACTCCAGTGTTCTTGCCTGGAGAATCACCATGGACAGAGGAACCTGGCAGGCTAGAGTCCATGGGGTTGCAAAGAGTCAGACATGACTGAGCACCTAAGCACAGCACACACATTGCTGTACACACCGTTAGTCCTCACTCAAGTGAAAAACTACTGCCCTGAGAGTCTCATGTGTTTGGTCGCACTCTCTGTCTCTGCATCATTGTCATCCGGAACATCCAGATGCATTTTAAGTGCTAGTCTCAAAGTCATTATCTCCAATCCTTGTCCTGCCACCATTCTGTCCTAGAACATCACTGACACCTACCTCTGCCTTATTTTTGTCAGTATTGGGTCCACATTCTATCCACATGTTCCTTTACAGCTCCTTTGGGCATGTTGGACTCTTCTCATTCTAGAGACTTCTTTTCTTGGCATCTGTGACATCTCCTAGTTTTCTCCAATCCTCTGAATGGTTTGTCTTGATCCCTTTGAAGTTCCTGATTCTCCGCATTTCCCTTAAGTGTTGTTCCTCTGTCAGTCAGTTCAGTTCAATTGCTCAGTTGTGTCTGACTCTTTGTGACCCCACGGACTGCAGCATGCCAGACTTCGCTGTCCATCATCATCTCCCAGATCTTACTCAAACTCATGTCCATTGAGTCGGTAAAGCCATCCAAGCATCTCATTCTCTGTCGTCCCCTTCTCCTCCAGCCTTCAATCTTTCCCAGCATCTGGGTCTTTTCCAAGGAGTCAGTTATTCACATCAGGTGGCCAAAGTATTTGGGTTTCAGCTTCAGCATCAGTCCTTTCAGTGAATATTCAGGACTGATTTCCTTTGGGATGGGCTGGTTGGATCTCCTTTCAGCTCAAGGGACTCTCAAGAGTCTTCTCCAACATCACAGTTCAAAGCATCAATTCTTCAGTGCTCAGTTTTCTTTATAGTCCAACTCTCACTTCCATATATGACTACTGGGAAAATCATAGCTTTGACTAGATGGACCTTTGTTGGCAAAGTAATGTCTCTGCTTTTTAGTATGCTGTCTTGATTGGTCATAGCTTTTCTTCCAAGAAGCAAGTGTCTTTTAATTTCATGGCTGTAGTCTGGTTCCTCTGTCTTTTATAAATTGATCGTGTACATCTGGAAGTTCATGATTCACATACCTTTGAAGCCTGGCTTGAAGAATTTTGAGCATTACTTTGCTAGCATGTGAGATGAGTGCAGTTTCTCAGATCATCTCATTCTACCTGTGTTCCTTGAACCACCTCATCCCTCACATGTCTTCAATAAGTCTCTGAATACAGATGAAGACAAGTCTATAGCCTCAGCACTTAGTCCTGAACTCTAGGCCTGTATCCCTCGATTTGGAGGTCTAGGAGAGGTCTTCAACTCAATATGTCTTCGTTGCTTTCCACACCACCCCTGCCTCACTGCCCATTCTATTGATCTGGGGGAATTTAAGCTTTTGTTCTTTATATTTTTCCTATCTCAGTATTGATATTTGGTTTCTGAAGTCATGAACCTAAAGTTATCTTCACTTTTTTTGCCTTCTCATGTCTCACATAAAATTAATCAGGTCCTGTTGATTCTCCCTTCTAAATACCTTTACAGAGGAAAGCTGAATGCCGGAAAATTAATGCTTTTGAACTGTGGTGTTGAAGAAGACTCTTGAGAGTCCCTTGGACTGCAAGGAGATCCAACCAGTCCATCCTAAAGGAGATCAGTCCTGGGTGTTCATTGGGAGGACTGATGCTGAAGCTGAAACTCCAATACTTTGGCCACCTCATGTGAAGAGTTGAGTCATTGGAAAAGACCCTGATGCTGGGAAAGATTGAAGTTGGGAGGAGAAGGGGACGACAGAGGATGAGATGGCTGGATGGCATCACCGACTCGATGGGCATGAGTTTGAGTAATCTCCGGGAGTTGGTGATGGACAGGGAGGCCTGGTGTGCTGTGATTCATGGGGTCGCAAAGAGTCGGACACGACTGAGAGAGGAACTGACTGTTGACTGACAGTCTTTTTCAAATGTGCTGTATTTTTCTGTCTGTCTTGTAGCTAACTACTATTTCTAAACAAGATTACTGCAATAGATTTTGCTGCCTCCTGGCTCCATCTAAACCTCTCCACCACAAAAGCTATTATAATATAATTATGCCACTATCTTTAAACAGTGTTCATTTTTTCTTAGCCTAGATTCCTAGCTACCTAATTCATTTTCAACTACTGTCATGACCTGGGCATTGTCTACCTGCCTTATTTCCTGCCATGCCTTTCCTTGGCAGCCTCTAAGGCTCAGTCCGTGTTGTCCTTTCTGCTTGGAAATTTCTTCCATTATTCTCTCCTCCATGTCGCTACTAGGTGTGCCTTCAAGTGATTGACTTCCACTTACTTTTCACTTGCTTTTAGGCATCATTTCCTCAGGCATCATTTCCTCTGGGAAGTCTTTTTTGATAACTTCCTGTCCCCTCAGTCAGTCACCTGTCTCTGATTAACTCCTAATCACGTCACTTACCCTTTAGTAACTGCCTGTTCATTTGTCTTTTACACCCACTATACAATAAATGCTTCAGGTTCTTTTCTTATCTCATTCACTACTGCTTTTTCACTGCTTGGAAAAGTATTTGGAATGTGGTAGGCACTCAGTAGAAAAGGACACAATGAATACATTAAAAAATAAATTAATCAATGCTGTTACTGGAATCTAGCAACATATGGAATCCAGTAACTATGCATTAGAATCCCTTCTCCCTTCTTATTAGCTCTGTATTTGAGATATTTATTAATTCTCTTAAATGCAAATTAAATGTACATTGTTGTTCAGTCACTAAGTTGTGTCTGGACTCTGTGACCCCATGAACTGCAGCATGCCAGGCTTCCTTGTCCTTCACTATCTCCCTGAGTTTGCTCAAACTCAAGTCCATTGAATCAGTGATGCCATCCAATCACCTCATTCTCTGTTGTCCCCTTCTCCTCCTGCCCTCAATCTTTCCAAGTATCAGGGTCTTTTCCAATGAGCCAGCTCTTTGCATCAGATGGCCAAAATATTGGGGCTTTAGCATCAGTCCTTTCAAAGAATATTTAGGATTGATTTCCTTTAGTATTGCCTGGGTTGATCTCCTTGCAGTCCAAGGGACTCTCAAGAGTCTTCTCTAGCACCACGATTCAGAAACATATATTAAATATGCTAAATTATGATATATATATCATATATGATTCATAAACATATATTAAATATGCTAAATTATGATATATATCATATACATATATGATATATATATGATTTCTTCTTGTCATCCACCAGCATCATGGAATGATTCTGCTAATGAGATAGATTATAAATGAATAAACAAACCCAATGATAGCATGTGAGGAAAATACTGTGAACAAAATGGGCTGGAATAGAACTATGTGGGGCTCAGAGAAGGCCTTTGTGAGGGGGGACATTAAAGCTGAGATTGAACCGAGAAGAAGGAGGCAGGCTTGTAAGAACCAGGGAAAGAGCATTCCAGGAGGAAGGCAGAGCAGATGAGAATTCCTCAGAACTAGGTGCTTCCCTTCCCTTGTATGTGAGTTAGGACAGAAATGGCAGCTCTCACCCAGGATGGCTTTAGGGTTTGCATCACATCAACCATATAAAGCATCTGTCCCACATTCTGGTTAATAGTAAGCACTAAACAAATGTTTCTTAGTAGTATTATTTAGAATAAACGACATCAAGTTGGCTGTTTTTTGAGGGGAGACTTTAGTCATACTCTACACTCTGACCCAAATTTGGTTATTCTCTGTCAAATCAATTCACATAAATTATTGGGTGCCTACTGTGTGTAACTAGTGTGCTGGGTGCTATGGGAGGCTAAGGAAATATCAAAGAACTGAAAGCTCTGTTTTATATTATACATTTCACTTCTACTTTTATTACTGTTTTGTCTCACTACCCTTTCTAAAAGCTTCTTCCCAAGTATATGTGTGTATGCACATGTGTGCACACACACATGCACCTTTATATATTTTTCTTCTGTTTGACTACTTGGAAATTCAGTATACATGGCTTTTCTTGGTGATGACCTTATAAATCATTTGAATCACAGTTGGTATTTCTGAACATTTGAAATGCTCACGGCAAGGAAGCCTTCACATTTCTGAAAGAAAGGCTGCCACAAATACTGAACTTTATTGGAAAAGGAGCCAGATTCTAATGGAAAATATAAATGCTATCCAAGAAAAGTCTTGAATTTATATATTAAGAATATTTTTGTACCTAATAGCTACATGTGACTGCATCTCTTTTCTTCATGTAGGTGTCCACTTCCAGGAAAATATGACTGAAATGTTAGAAATGTAAAATTAATTTACACCTTGTATAGTTCATTTGGCTCCTGCAGATTCAGTAATTACTTTATTTGTATGTAACTGTGTCTGTTGCCTATTTTTGACAAGTTTGGACAAAATATCTGCTCTACACAATTTGTGGGTTTGTGATGCTGCTGAGAATAAATACAAGGATAAGAGGTAATAAAAGGATAATGAAAGACTTTCAAGTGTTATTGTGAGGGATTATGCATTTATTTGTGCTGAAGATGTGTCAATCCTGGACTTTTATTAAAAATGAGAGTATATTTTTAGGTTAATGGCTTCTTTGATAGAAACAAAGTTAAAGAAAATGGCTTATTTTAATTACAGCTCTTAAAAACATAGAGATTGCAGATTTAAGGATGTTTTTGATTGCTCTGAAACTTGATTGCAAAGGACCATGTTCTTCAACAGTAAAAGACTAATCTAAACATGCCATCTGAAAAAAGCACCTTGAAAGCTTTACCTTTACTTTGTTATCTGTTATTCAGTTGTCCTTTTGTTTCCATCTCACTTCTTTCAAAGACAAAACCATAGTCTAAACTATCCCAAACAGGAGGAACCTATTTTTTAAACTTGAGTTTTTCCTAATAAAACACTTGTTTGTTATGTGTATGAAATAAAATGAAAGAACCTTTTTAGTAGATAGTTGGTGAGGCAGATTGCAAAATAAATTTCATCAAGTTTATGACATAGTGATTCTATATTGAGACTTGTTTCTCTGATATGAGAATGACCTCTTTTAATATGTGCATATATAAGTGTGTGCATACATATAAATGCATGCCTATATATGTGCATAAATATAAATATGTGTTAATGTGGCAGAACTATATGTATTTAAATCTTGAGACATCTTAGTGATTATTTATATAATTTCTAAATTATTTTTTAAGTGGCATTGCTATTAGATTTTCAGATTTATAAGTTGGAAATATCTGAGGAACAGGTGTTTCATGAAGTATCAGAATTTAATGTGAAATCTGTTGTGAATTACTATGAGTAATTGTCTTTGGAAATGCAATGTGTTGGTAAATCTGTTGCTAGACCCTGAGAACATTAGTAGGACATAGGAGAACAACTAGTGTTTATTTATTAACTCAATATTCAGTTTCCTTCTCAACAACAACTGAATTTTAATAATATCTGAAAATTAGGGGACTTCTCTGGTGGCTCAGACTGTGAAGAATCTGCCTGCAAAGCAGGAGACCTGGGTTCAGTCCCTGGGTCAGGAAGATCCCCTAGAAAAGGAATGGCTCCCCACTCCAGTATTCTTGCCTGGAGAATGCCATGGACAGAGGAGCCTTGCAGGCTATGATCCATGGGGTCACAAAGAGTAGGACACAATTGAGGGACTAATACGCGCACACACAGTGTTAAACACTATGCTAAATTTCAGAGAAGCAAGCTGCAGTTGCTCTGGATTTCTATGGCCTATCACAGAGCCAGATCCCCTTTTCTCTTAGTATCAGCATGATCTTTGCACAGCTATCCCCTCTTACTTTTTGGTTCTGATGAGACAGTGGTCATGAAGCCAATGTCCTCAGACTCCACAGTGATAGGTATTTGACTCAGGGTGATCTTTTCATAGCACTTGGCTTAGTGGTAATTTGTCGATGACAGTAATTTGTCAACTTATAGAAGAGTTAATCTGTGGATACTTGGGAAGAAAGATTTACTGTCCTTTGGGATTGCTCATTTGAGATCCCATGATCCAGGATGAATCAGTAAACAATAGGAGTTTCTTCTTTAGTACTAGGTTTCTATCTCTTTCAGTCAAAAGTCTGGGTGAATAAAATTGTGTAGGCAGATGTATAGGAAGTAAAGGTCTAGCTTTTAAGTAATTCCATCTGATTAGATAGACTTATAAAGCAATGCAAGTGAAAGTGTTAGTTGCTCAGTCATGTCCAACTCTTTGTGACCCTGTGGACTGTGCCTACCAAGCTTCTGTCCATAGAATTCTCCAGGCAAGAATATGGGAGTGAGTAGCCATTCCCTTTTCCAGGGGATCTTCCTGACCCAGAGATCTAACCCAGGTCTCCTACACTATAGGCAGATTCTTTTCTAAAGCCCTGTTTGTGGTATGTTCGCAATGTAAGGGAACTAAAGAGAAGAAAGAAACTTGGCTTACAATGGCTTGTGAAGCCTTCTCTGAGAATAATATTTGAGTTGGGTTTTAAATTATGCATGAATAGTAACCAAGGCAGATGAGAGAGAGGAGCACTTACTAAAACTAAACAAATAGCATGTAAAAGTCTAGAAATCAGAAGATACATAATGTGTTCATGGATTGCAATAAGTTCTATATTTCTGATGTTCATAAACTATGAGGAGAAATGGATGATGTCTGGTGGTGGGTCGGGTAGGTTTTGATAGAATTTGACTGGTATGTACTTATGAAAAAATCTGCCTACTCTCAGATATAATAATAATACTGGAATTTCTAAAATCCGGGGGGGGGGGGGGCTTCCCTCATAGCTAAGTTGGTAAAGAATCTGTCTGCAATGCAGGAGACCTGGGTTTGATTCCTGGGTCAGGACGATCCTCTGGAGAAGGAAACTGCAACTCACTCCAGTATTCTTGCCTAGAGAATGAGGAGAGGAGCCTGGCAGGCTACTGTCCATGGGATTGCAAGAGTTAGACATGACTTAGTGACTAAACCACATATTTAAAATCCAGATATAGTGAAGATTTTTAAGATAGTCAATACTTGAATGTTAAAATCTTTGCATCACCTGATGTGAAGAGCTGACTCATCAGAAAAGACCCTGATGCTAGGAAAGGTTGAAGGCAGGAGGAGAAGAGGACTACAGAGGCTGAGATGGTTGGATGGCATCACCAACTCAATGGACATGAGTTTGAGCAAGCTCCAGGTGTTGGTGAAGGACAGGGAACCTGGCATGCTGCAGTCCATGGGGTTGCAAAGAGTTGGACATGACTGAGCGACTGAACAACAACAAAAATCTCTTACTTCTTCCTTATCTTCCCCTGAGTATGTCAGCTAGGTTATCAGACTTTTCACTTGCTGACCAGAGCGATGGGTGAAGCAGGGCATTGCTAAAGGCAGAAAGGACAGGTTGCAAAGATAATTGGAGCAGAGACTATGTCTTAGTTCAGGCTGCTGGAACAAAATACCATAGGTAGGTGCCTTATAAACAATGGAAATCTATTTCTCATAGTCCTGGAGGCTGAAGTTCAAGATCAAAGCACCAGCAGATTTGGCATCTGGTGAGAGCCTGCTTTTTGGTACACAGATGACTGTCTTCTGGTTCTGTCTTCACATGGTGGGAGAACTCTGGTCTCTTCAGCTCCTTACAGCATTATAGCATATGAATTTTGAGGGACACAAGCACGTTGGTCATAACAGACTACTTCTGGAAAAGTGAAAGAATGGAAAGCAAAAGAGAGATGAAAAAAAAGGAAGCAGGGAAAATAGAGTTTTTGAGGGTTTTGAACATATGCGCCTAGAAGCTAGAGACTAGAGACTCTGTGTAGCTATGATACAAGGTTAGAGAATGATAAAAAAAAAAAAAAAAAAAAAAGGAAACTGTTTAAAACCACTGCTGTGTGTTTTGAATATAGTTTCCCTTTGCTGCCTCTGCCAGACATATAAATAAATTTTTTCAATGATTTTCTTTCACTGTCTTTTTAAAATCAGCTCAATGTATTTTTTTAAAGTTGGAGTGTAATGGCTTTACAATGTTGTGTCAGTTTCAGCTACACAACAATGTGAATCAGCTATAAGTATACACATATCCCCTCCGCCCTGAGCCCGCTCTGTCCCATTCCACCCCCTTAGGTCATCCCAGACCCCATCCCCATGACCCCTTAGGTCATCCCAGAGCGCCAAGCTGAGTTCTCTGTGTTACACACCAGCTTTTCACTAGTTATCTATTTTAACAGGGTAGTGCATATATTTCAGTGCTACTTTCTCCTTTCATCCTACCCTCTTTTCCTTCCACTCCCTGCCGTGTCCATGAGTCTGGTCTCTACGTCTGCATCTCTATTCCTGCCCCGCAAATAGGTTCATCGGTACCATTTTTCCAGATTCCGTATAAATGTGTTGTGTGCTTAGTCACTGAGTCATGGTCTACTCTTTGTGATCCTATATGAACTGTAGCCCATCAGGCTTCTCCATCCATGGAATTTTCCAGACAAGAATACTAGGATGGGTGGTCATTCCCTTCTCTAGGAGATCTTCCCGACTGAGGGATCAAACCCAAGTCTCCTGCATTGGCAGGGGGATTCTTTACCACTGAACCATCTGTGAAACCCATATATACATTAATATGTGATATTTGTTTTTCTCTTTCTGACTTACATCACTCTGTATAAGAGACTTTAAGTTCACCTTCAGTTCAGCTCAGTTCAGTTGCTCAATCATGTCTGACTCTTTGCAATGCCATGGACTGCATCACGCCAGGCCTCTCTGTCCATCACCAACTCCTACAGTTTACTCAAACTCATGTCCATTGAGTCGGTGATGCCATCCAACCATTTCATCCTCTGTTGTCCCCTTCTCCTCCTGCCTTCAATCTTTCTCAGCATCAGGGTCTTTTTCAATGAGTCAGTTCTTCACACAAGGTGGCCAAAGTATTGGAATTTCAGCTTCAGCATCAGTCCTTCCAACAAATATTCAGGACTGATTTCCTTTAGGATGGACTGGTTGGATCTCCTTGCAGTCCAAGGGACTCTCAAGAGTCCTCTCCAACACTATAGTTCAAAAGCATCAATTCTTTGGCTCTCAGCTTTCTTTATAGTCCAACTCACATCCATATGTGACTACTGGAAAAACCATAGCTTTGACTCGATGGACCTTTGTTGGCAAAGTAATGTCTCTGCTTTTCAATATACTATCTAGGTTGGTCATAACTTTTCTTCCAAGGAGCAACCGTCTTAATTTCATGGCTACATTCACCATCTGCAGTGATTTTTGAGACCAAAAAGAACAAAGTCAGCCACTGTTTCCACTGTTTCCCCATCTATTTGCCATGAAGGGATGGGACTGGATGCCATGATCTTAGTTTTCTAAATGTTGAGCTTTAAGGCAACTTTTTCACTCTCCTGTTTCCCTTTCATCAAGACGCTCTTTAGTTCTTCTTCACTTTCTGCCATAAGGGCGGTGTCATCTGCATATCTGAGGTTATTGATATTTCTCCCAGCAATCTTGATTCCAGCTTGTGCTTCATCCAGCCCATTGTTTCTCATGATATACTCTGCATGTAAGTTAAATAAGGAGGATGACAGTATATATAGACTTGACATACTCCTTTCCCAATTTGGAACCAGTCTGTTGTTCCATGTCCAGTTCTAACTGTTGCTTCCTGACCTGCAGCACTTTCACAACACTTTCATCATCTTTTAGGATTTGATATATATATATATATAGCTCAACTGAAATTCCATCACTTCCACTAGCTTTGTTCTTAGTGATGCTTCCAAAGGCCCACTTGACTTTGCATTGCAGGATGTTTGGCTACATCACTACAAATGACTCAATTTCATTCCTTTTTGTGGCTGAGTAATATTCCATTATTTATATGTACCTTATCTTCTTTATCCATTTGTCTGTTGATGGACATCTAGATTGCTTCCATGTCCTGGATATCTTAAGTGGTGCTGCAATGAACATTGGGGTACATGTGTCTTTCTGAGTTATGGTTTTCTCAGGGTATATGCCCAGTAGTGGGATTTTTGGATTATATGGTAGTTCTATGTTCAGTTTTTTAAAGGAAATTTCATACTGCTCTCCACAGTAGCTGTATCTATTTACATTCCCATTATCAGTTAAGAGAGTTCCCTTTTTTCCACACCCTCTCCAGAATTTATTGTTTGTAGATATTTCAATGGTGGCCATTCTGACTGATGTGAGGTGATACCTCATTATAGTTTAGATTTACATTTCTTTGATAATTAGTTGAAGATCTTTTCATAGACCTCTTGGCTATCCATATGTCTTCTTTGGAGAAATATCTATTTAGGTCTTTTGCCCATTTTTTGATTGGGTGATTTTTTTTCTTTTTTGATATTGAGCTGCATGAGCTGGATGACTATTTTGGAGATTAATCCTTTGTTGCTTTGTCTGCAAATATTTTCTCCCATTCTGAGAATTGTCTTTTCATCTTGTTTATGGTTTCCTTTGTTGTGCAAAAGCTTTTTAGTTTAGGAAGTAGGTCAAAAAAGATCTTGCTGTGCTTATGTCAACTAATGTTTTTCCTATGTTTTCCTCTAAGAGTTTTGTAGTGTCCGGTCTTACATTTAAGGCTTTAATCCATTTTGACTTTATTTTTGTGTATGTGATGTTAAGTTGTGTTCTATTTGTTACTGAATGTATGTTTCTTTCTGGTGAGACACCTGATAAAGCTATCCAATTTTTATCAGTTTATATAAAAGTGAGAGACTTCTCTACATAAGTTCAGTTGAGAAAAGGTTACGTTTACATTTTAAAATTTAAGTAAGGCTAATTATATGGACATGTATGATGGTTAATTTTATGTGTCAACCTAATGAAGCCAGGGTACTTAGATGTGCTATGAAGGTATTTTTTAGATGAGAGTAGCATTTAAATCAGTAGACTTTGAGTAAAACAAATTACCATAATATAGGGCTTCATTTAAAACATTAGAGGCTTTCAGAGAAAAGAAGTCTGAGGTCCCAAGAGGGCTTGTGTATTTTCTCCAGTGCCTGTATCCTAAACTCAGTCATCTTGATTCTATCAGTCTGATGGTGAAAGCAATCAAGATGAAAATGCCAAGGAAAATCTCTTTAAGACACAGATGTATAGAACAGGCTTTTGGACTCTATGGGAGAAGGCGAGGGTGGGATGATCTGAGAGAATAGCATCGAAACATGTATATTATCAAGTGTGAAACAGATCGCCAGTCCAGGTTGGATGCATGAGACAAGTGCTTAGGGCTGGTGCACTGGAATGACCCAGAGGGATGGGATGGGGAGGGAGGTGGGAGGGGGGTTCAGGATGGGGAACACATGTAAATCCATGGCTGATTCATGTCAATGTATGGCAAAAACCACTACAATATTGTAAAGTAATTAACCTCCAACTAATAAAAAAATAAAGGAAAAAAAATAAGAAAGAAAAAACAAAAGAAAATCTCTTTAAGGAGACATGGGAATATTTCTTCCCAAGCGCCTCAGTGGTTGATCTAAAAACCTTTTGAAGATGGAGCCTCTTCTAAGCAGAAAGTAGACACAGTCCCATTTAACAAATTTAAGAGAGAATCAAAATAAGGTGAGTCCCAAATGAGGACAAACTCCAGGAGAATGAGCTATCTGAATAAAAATGATTTGCATGTCTTCTCTCCAAAGAAGATGGTTTAATTATTGGCATCAGCACTTTAGTCCAATAATGTAATCATTTTTAATCTTGATCACTGTTAATGTTTCCCTCAGGTTCAGAGCTTATTGGTGAGTTCAGGAGGGTGGGAGAAGGAAGATGTTTTGTGTTCCTGCCAGAATTCAAAGTAAAATTTAAATACCTGGAAAACTCTATATATTGTATCATTCACTTTTCCCCAAATCCCACAACTCTATAATGTTTTAAAAATTTCTTTTTTGTCCATAACATATCCTGCTGCACTGACTTTTCAGTTAAGGACTTCCCTTGTGGCTCAGATGGTTAAGAATCTGCCTATAGTGCAGGAGACCCAGGTTTGATCTCTGGGTTGAGAAGATCCCCTGGAGGAGGGCATGGCAACCTACTCCAGTATTCTTGTCTAGAGAATTCCATGGATAGAGGAGCCTGGTGGGCTACAGTCCATGGGGTCACCAAGAATTGGACACGACTGAGTGACTACAGTTAGTGTTCCCTTAACAACACTGGCGATATAGAACAGATCAGAAGTAATGTAACTAATTTAGGCGCTGGACAAAGGTTTGAGCATACTTCCGAAATTCACATAGAGCTAAATTTTTTTAAGCTATGTCTCAAATCTTCTAAGGAACTCAAATCAGTAAGTTAACGTCAAATGTTTTTGAGATAGTTGCTGAGACATACCCAGAGGTTTTTATAGACACATTTAAAATATAAAGAGAGAACAATATGTAAACTTTAGTTTATGGCCATCAAGCTGGATCCAGTATTAAAGAGCAGAAACAGAAAATCTTCCATCTTATCTTCCTGAAGTTTACATTACTCATCCTTATAGCTACCACTACACTTAATGAAATCTTCTACATAGACACTCAGTTTTTTTTGGAGTGAAATTTTAGTAGACACTCAGAAATTTTTGGAATGAAATTTTTAAATGGTGGGGTGGAGAGGGAGGTGGGAGGGGGATTCAGGAGGGAGGGGACACATGTATACCTATGGCCTTTCATGTTGAGTATGGCAGAGACCATCACAATACTGTAAAGTAATTATCCTCCAATTAATATAAATAAATAAAAATTTAAAAATGTTTAAAAAATGATTCATAATTTCAAGATGATGCTGGTGGTTGTTATACTGATAAAGGTAATTATCATCTGAATAGCACTGTGTACACATTCAGGATTTTATAGTGTGCTCTTCAATGAAATGAAAGAATATTTTCTGTACTCTAATAATCTCAGCAGTCAGTGCTTATTTGCACTGTCAGTGCAAATAAGTCAGTGTCCTCATGTAAGCACTTTCCTATGCCCAGCTGGGAATGAGTAGCTTTATTTAAGAAAGTTCCTGAAGAATGCTGACCCTTTATGACCTCTTTAAGAGCAAAGAACAGCAAAGCTCTCTGGTGTTACTGGTTGGGAAGAATACTATTGAAACAATGCAACGGCCTTTCTTTTCAAAGAAAAGGTAAACTCATAACTGGAAAGATGTCTTGGGTGTTGATGACCCCACAAAAGATTAAAGTTAAACTCTAAAGCAAAAAATGACTCATATCAGACAGTACTTTGAAACATTTGTTCTTCCCATTTGCAATCAAAGTTCTCAAAGACTTGCTATAAATACTGCAAAGTAATTTTGTAATATATGACAACTGTATCATTTAAATATACCATATAGTTAAGGTGGATATCATAATCACTGTCATTATTTAGTGCAGACTGGGCATAGGGAAAGGTATTAGGCTTTTTATATTCAAATATTATTAATTCATTATGTGATTAAGTATTATATAAATTATATATGACAACATATATTACTTATATAATAACAATTATGTAAAGTGCATTTTATTATCCACATTAAAAAATGAGGAAATTGAGGCATAGTGAGGTTAAGTAACTTACCCAGATCCACAGATCTAGTAAGTTTATGGAGCTGGGAATTGGAACAAGGTCAGTAATTTCAAAGTCTGTGCTCTTTATTCAGTAGCTATTTATCATCACCACCATCTTGGATGAGGTGCAAAGTAAGGAAAAACCTATGTGCAGCACAATGGATACATTTTTTTAATCCAGTAAACAAAAGAGAATGTAATTTTCTCAAAGTAGGAGTTTACTGGATGTGTCAGTACATAAAAAATGAAGCTATTTAAACTTAAGTTTCTGACTTTTGGTTCATTGCTGATGACTTTTGTTCTGTGAACTGACAGAAAACACACAAAAGATCAGCATACCTTACTTTTAGAAATATGAAAACACTGGATACTCAGTTTATATTTGGTGACTTGTTCCAGTTTTACTTGATTCTTTTACCTTATGAATCAAAGAGGAGTGTTTTTCCAGAAATATGAGCGTCTACTTTTATTAATCCATGCTGATCTTCTAAGTGGGATCAGATATTGTGTGCTGCTACCGTATTTGAGATTCGTGCTGACGCTCACTTCCTGTCATTCACCTCCCTACTGTTCAGTTGGAACTATATAGAGTTGGTAACTTACATGGCAACACTGTAGATGTATATTATGTATAGATTTCCTTTATCAGACTGTATTTTAAATTCCACAGCAAATAAAAACCATGCGATGGCAAGAAGGGTACTAATGAAAAGGTATTTTAGGCTTCCAGAGGCTACAGTGTGTTCATTCATTCATTCTAATGGAATTATTCATTTAATAAATATTTATTTGGCATCATCTAGGGGCTTAGCACTGTTGTAGGCACTTGGGATACATTAATGAACAAAGTAAACTAAAATCTGTTTTTAAAACGTACCTTCTGCTAATAAAATATGTCTTAAACATGTCAAACTTCTACTTATCATATGCCTAAACCAGGGGTGAGCAAGATTTTTCTGCAAAGGATTAGTAATAAATACTTTAGGCATACAGTTTCTATTGTGATCACTCAGCTGTGGGTTTCATGTTATGTGAAGCAGCCATGGACAGTATGTAACACATGTGGCTGTGTGTCAGTAAAACGTTACTTACAAAAAGCAGGCAGTGCCCTTTGACTGTAGGTGATGTGGTCTAGGCTCTGCCTCTGATAGCTTGGAAACAGCAACACAAAGCTACATAGTATAAGTTATTTTAGGAGTTAAGTAACTGCATTTTGTAGATGAATTAGATGAGATCTGGAGAGGGTGAATGGGAGAGGGTGAATGATGGACTTAAGGTAACAAACTAAGCTGGTGGAAAAACCAAGACCCAAACCTGTGACTCCCAATTCCTAATATGTTTTCTTTTTACTTCACTTTATTGCCCTTACTGTGCTGGGAATTATAGGATTTATTATTATATTGCTGAAATATGTAAAAAAAACCAAAAAAACCCTTTTCTTTTGTTTCCTGTGGTCCTGATACTACCAGTGTCAAAAACTCAACCACACACCTTCACTTCTATTACTCCCCACCACAACCACCCCCCATCACTACCAACACCATCAAATACTACCAATACCACTGCCAGCATCACTGACATCACTTTCACCATCATCACCACCACCACCATCATCACAACACCAGAAACAGCCCTAGACCGCCAGGAACACACCCATAGTCACGGAGCCTTACCTGGTGCAGGGGGTGTGAGGAGGCCTTCGGGTGGAGATGAAAGCACTTCAGGGAAGGAGGCTTGGGAGGATCTTCTTACAGGATTTGGACTGTGCTGATGCTTCCAAGGGTGGATTATAAAGTGGAAACTCATTCTGAATTTGCTGGCTATCAAGAAACAGGCGCAGCTTAATCCATTTTATGTAATAAGTGAGAGGATTAAGTGGTGTGAGAAGCAGCACTGGTAAAGTAGCAGGTTACTCAGAAGAGGGGCCATTAGTCATCTTGGTGCTGAGTGGCCTTGTCACTATCTCATTGCAAGCATCTATTTTTCATTTTCTTATTTGCATTTTTTTATTTCCATAAAAATACAGGTTCACTGTTAAAAGTTACAAAATTCAGATAGGAAAAAGAAGAAAATAATTCAATCCCCCATCTGAAGATAACCATAAAGAACAACTTAGTGTGTTAACACTTTTCTGACTATAGATGCACATTGACGCCGAACATAGGAATGCACTATACATTTCAATTTAAACTAAATTTTTAACTTAATAAATAATGAGCAAGTTTCCCTAAACAAAATAGCATTCTTCTTAATGGTCTGAAAAATATTTTGATGTGTGATTATGTCATAATTTATTTAACCATTTACTTTATATTATATATTTAAAAGATGACTTCCAGCTTTTTGATATTATTAAAAGCATGCAAATCTTTGTGTACATCCTAAATACTTCTCTTGGGATTAACTTCTAGGAAAGAGAATGTCAGATCAAAGTGTATACACATTTTTTAAGTCTTTTAAAAAATCTAGTTTAACTGCCATCAGGAAATTTGTATAAATATTTACTCACACATGCCATATATGAGAATATTCCCACTTCACCCCATCCTATTTTATTTAAATTTGACTCCAGCATAATGTCCTAAGAGCATTATTTTGCTCAGTTCCTGTTACATAGAATTCACTGACATTTCTAGCCAGTTCAGTACTTATACTGAGTATGCAGCAGGGGCCACTCACTGTGTGTGCGCGCTAAGTTGCTTCAGTCATGTCCAACTCTTTGTGACTCTATGGACTGTAGCCTGCCAGGCTCCTCTGTCCATGGGATTCTCCAGGCAAGAATACTGAAGTAGGTTGCCCTTCCTTTCTCCAGGGGATCTTCCCAATACAGGATCAAACCCTTGTCTCTTACATCTCCTACGTTGGGAAGTGTTTTTTGTTTTTTTGTTTTTGCCACCAGGGTTTGGGAAAGCGCAGTCACTGTGGTAGGTGCTAAATATACAAAAATTCATTATCTGTGATTTTCCAGAAAGTCAGCCTCTTGTCACAGTCTGAATACATGATCATCAAATGTTTTTTTATAGAAAAAGATGAGAAGATAAATAAATCTAGTTAGATTAACTTTTATTGGAGGAAAACCACATTTATTTTGTGGCACCTACTGCAATCCATTTATTGTGAATAATTTATCATCATCTTGGATGGGTGACACAAAGATTAACATTTTCTCTGAATATTTAAAACTTTTATTAGAGATAAGTTAATATAACTTTTGCCTGATCCATTCTTACCACAAATATTTATTGGACTCCTAGGAAAGTATTAGTAATCACGGTAAAATGCATTGCTGGCTCCAGGGCAAATGCTGAACTAATTATTCAGGACAAAAAATTGTGTTGGAGCTAAGTCCCATACCCTTGTTGCTGCACTGTACTTGTAGGCCCATATGTCAAGTTGCTACTCAAACAAATAGCAACACAAGTGTTAATAAATGAGATTGCATTGTATATCTTGAAAATTAAACTGTATGTTGCAAGGCAAAATTAAAGCTGAGGAGATAATTGCAAAGTGATACAGTTTCTTTTTCTTAAATTTCATTTGCTGCTTCATTCTCTTAGATTGGAAAGTGGCTGCATTGTTAATCTGATTATTTCTCTCTACTGAACAAGGGTTTGCTTGGGCGATATACACTGTCTTAAAATTGAATCTAATGTGTGCATTTTTCATTTCACTATAGTATCTTATTTTTCCAACTCAGTGCATGTCAATAAATGCTATTAGGCTTTGTGCTAAGAGCTGATGCTGTTTTTTAATATCTAAATAATCCCATAAAAATTTATACTTTAAAAGGATAATTCATTTGATATTTATCTATATTCAGAAGTAAAATATAACCACTAATATCACTCATAGATTGTTTTATCAATGCTTTCTTTTGCTTTTTGATTTGTAGTTGATTTCCTTAAGCTGAAATTTAACTTTAGGTGTAATGACCTGTTTTTAAAACAAATCATGATAATGACTATAATTTGTATTCTTTACAGGCAGTTTATTTTTTAAAGTGGCATTGAATCATTCTATACAAATTTAATTTATATTTAAACTTTAAATATACTATATTTATATAGTGTACTTTAAGTTTATATTTATGTCTCTGTATTATATATAAATATATATCTATATTTAAATCTATATTTATATAGTATACTTTAAAGCATATATACTTTAAATTTACTATAGATATACTTTCATTGTGCCCACATTGTTCTAAAGTAACATTCTATATTGTATATTCATCAATTATAATGCAGATGAATTCTAAAATGTCTAGAAAATTATAATCATGCATGATATGTATGAGTCTTATTCTTCTTTTCCACTGTTACACTTTATAAATTGCTACTTTATAACTTCAAGTGACAACAAAAATCATCATTGTCCATCTTGAATTTTAGGTGTGCTAAGAAATTAATTGAATTGACTTTGTTGCTTTTATGTAACTTTCCAAGTTTTGTGTGTATACAGTGGTGAAAGCTCAAGATCTTGTTCTGACTTGTTACTGAGACAATTAAAATGATATTAATGGTTTAATCATAGTTTGTACAGTAAGTTAGTTTGAGATAACTTGTACACTCTGCTATTCTTTTGTTTATTCATTTCAACTTACAAATGCTTATTGAATGACTGATCTGTGAGAGGTTTTCTCTGGGGAAAGGTCCATGCCTCCCATCCATTCATACAGAATCAATCTTTCAGCGAGATCTCTCTCTCTTCTCTTTCCCATTTCCTCTACACACACACATACACTTTTTTGTTTATTTTTTAATTTATTGCATTTACAACAAACTTCCCTCCCTCCCTCCTCCTTTTCTTTCCTTCCTTCCTCTCTTCTGTCTAGTGCTGTTAAGTTTTGCTAACATACAGAATCCTGTGGCCCCCACCACAATCAAGATGCAGAAGTTGCATCACCATAAAATTTTTTTCCTCATGCTGCCTCTTTGTAATCACCTCCCTTTCTCTCTAGCCCCTGGCAATCGATGATCTGTTCTTTGACTGATGGTGGTTACCTTTTCCAGAATGTCACTTACATAAAATCATCCAGGATGTGGTCTCTAGGTCTGCCTTTTTCATTTAGTGTCTTGCTTTTGGAATTCATTCATGTTTTCACATGATCTGTAGTTAGACCCTTTTAATTGCTGAGTAGTGCTGCATTGAATGTGTGTTCAACAGTTTTTATCAATCGAGGGCCATTTTGATTGTTTCCAATATTTTAACAATTATGAATAAATGCTTTTAGATGTTAGCTTACACCTGTTTTGTGAACTTAAATTTTTGTTTTCCTTGTATAAATATGGGATTACAAGTGGGATTGCTCTGTCATGTGACAAGTGTATATTTATGTAAGAAACAATCAAACTGTCTTCCAGATTGGCTGGACCATTTTACATTCCTACCAACATTGTGTAAGAGTTCTAGTTGTTCCATGTCTTGCCAGACTTGGTATTGTTAACTCTTTTGCTTTTAGTTATTCAAATAGGTGTGTAGTATTATCTGATTCAGATTTTAATTTTTGTTTTCCCAGTGATTAATGATGTTGATCTTGTTTTCTGTTTGTATATTTTCTTTGGTGAAATGTGTACGCATTTGTTTTTTTCCTCAATTGTTAACTTGGATTTTTTTAAAATGTTGAATTTTGAGAGTGCTTTACACATTCTGAATACAAGTCCTTTGCCAGATATGTGATTTGTGAATAAATTCTTCTGGCATGACTTTTTTAAAAAAATTATTTAAACAGTGTCTTTCAGATTAAAATGTTTTCATTTTTATTTTTTTTTAATGAGACCAGATTTAACTGTTTTTATTTTATGTTTCATGCTTTTGGCATTGTATCATAAGAGTTCTTTGCCTAATCTAGGATCTCAAAATATTTCTCCTATTTTTGTAGATTTTTTTTTTAGGGTGATTTGGTGTTTAAATCAATCTTGTTGTTCTGTTGGCTCCTTGGACACTGAGTCTCATATCTAGTTTTCTATCTTGATTCTGAGACCATGCCTCCACATGGGAGTGTTTTGCAAATTCTAGAGTTCTATAGATTTGGGGCTGGGGGCGGAGAGCTTCCCTGCTGGCTCAGTAGTAAAGAAGCTGCCTGCCAATGCAGGAGATGTGAATTTGGAAGATCCCCTGGAGAGGGAAATGGCAACCCACTCCAGTATTCTTGCCTGGAGAATGTTCTAGACATAGGAACCTGGTGGGCTACAGTCTATGGGGTCGCAAAGAGTCAGGCATGATGGTGATTAAATGACAACAATGTAGATTTTTTTCACTGTGTGATTTTTTACAGATCGATTAACCTGTCATGACGCTAATTTTCTTATGTATAGTCATGTAATCACAAAATGTTATGCCAGAATGTTAGGACAGCAACTGTGTTCCCTATTCCCCGAGCTCTGTTCTTTGTGGCACAGTGGAATGAAGCATGGTGCATAAGAGTTCTGGACTCAAGTACATCTGCTTTTGGATAACTCTGCCTCAGGTACTTACTACCGGAGAGAATTTGGGAAGGCTGAGTAATTAAAATACCAATTCTCTCACCTCTAAGTTGTAGGTCGTACAATACTTCATGAATGAGATGATCTTTATAATATGTTACATACAATACCTAGCCCCCTGTAGTCTTCCAACAAGTGTCTGCTGTCATTGGTTGTTGGTCATGGTGCTATTTTTATTGTAAACATGACTTGCTCCTTCCACTTTTCTTCAGTCACTAAAAACCACATCTCTACCGAACAGTCCAGAAGCTGAGCTCCTCTCCTTCTTGCCAGTCTTACAGCCATGGACCACTGTCCCAGCTACCCCATCACAGTGTACTCTTTACTTGCGGGAATTTCACTCTATCAATTACCTCTCTGATGACAGTCATCACCAGTCTTGCCACTAGATACCACATGCTCTAGACACTCTGCCTGTCCACTCTGCCCTTCCCTGTCATCAGCTTTATCCTGATGTTTCCTCCAAGGTAGTGCTCATGCTGATACCAGGTCCTAGCTCCTCCCGAGTTTGCCTGGACTCCACATTCCAGATCTGAAAGTGTCTACAGTACATCTGTTTTGGCCCTTTCACAAGGCTTTCAAGTTGCCAACTTTTCCAAAGCTTCTTAACTAAAAGACAAAACATAAATTCGTCCTTGGTTTCTCCTTACCCAGAACAGCAAATCTGTCACTTCAGTCGAGAAAGTTCTCAACAGACAGTGTATATAACCTTCAACTCTTTTTGATCTAAATGGCCACTATGCAGGAAAGTTAGATTGCTTAGCTTAGGTGACCTTCACCTTCAATTTTCAGTTGAATGGGATAGAAAAAATTAGGGGGTGACAATAATTTGAACACAGTGGGTATTGAAAAGTTTCAGGTACTGGAATTGTGGGTATGTGAAGGCAAAGCTTGACTACTTTAGCTATAAAAACCAACTACTGAACTGTATAGAGGTTTATTGTCTCAGGTCATGTAAAATTTCTTTTGTGAAATGTCTTTTATTTATTTAGGAACTGGAGATATTGCTTACATTGCTCTGTAGTGTTTTGAATGCCACCATTTTTTTTTTTATTTGTAAAAACAGGAGTTTTCTGTGTGTTCTGAAGTCTGTTTTTATCTTCTTTCATCTCTTCTCACTCTCAATACTGAACTAAGGATGTGAGAGATGTACTATTTCCCTTTGCTTCCCCACCTGAGAGCTGTGATTTTTTTCAGAGGAAGAGAGAGAAATACCTTTTGATTACTGTGAAGGGGCAATTGTGACATCCTCCTGGAAGGTTAAGCACAGGGGAAGATCAAATGCTCTTGTTTGAAGCCCATTGTGTGTGTTCATAGCACATGTGAGAAAAATGTAAAACCAAAGGAAAACTACGTGTATTGAAGTAAGCTAAAATCCAAATGATAATAGAGCCAGAACAAAAATCTATAGAAACTTAAGGAAGAAATTACATGCCCTAAATTGCTGGAAGATGGATACTTATCGTTTATCATCAAATGTATTGATACATCAGAAAGCGCCAGCTGGAATCCACTTTGGCTCTTGACGTTCCCTGCAGTTAGCTAGCTTCTGTCTGCAGTTCCCCAGAAAGCCTCTTTTGGAACCACTGACCGCCTTGTGGGTAAAGGCGGAGTCAGTGGGGATGCCAGTCGCCTTGAGTCAGGGCTGATGGAGTGCCTGGAAATCATATTATGAGTCTGGCTGCTTGCTAAATTCATTCATTCCATGTCCTATCTTAGTGAGGGCTAAAAAGTGAGATTTTTAAACAAAACTGTGCTCAGCCCATTCAAGTCTTTGGGTAGCTCAGGGTATAGTTTTGATTTGCATTTCTCATTCTGTTTGTTCCCTTAGGCAGTGCTCTTTTCATTCTTCAGCATCTTGAATTCTGTTTTACTTTGGGCTGCTTTTGTCTATGATATCACTTGAGCTATGAATTTTTTTTTCTTTTTTAATGATTCATGTCACTTGGGTATTTATCAGAGTTTCCTTTTGGGGAGACAATAACCTGGTGTATGAATGAGCAGAGCACCTTGCTCTAGCTTGGAGATTTTCCCATTGCTAATGACACAGGACTCTATGATACAGGATACCAAGAGTCCTAAAGGAAAAAAGACAGAATGAGGTCCTTCACACCATTAGATAAACTTCTTAAACCTGAGGTGACGGTCACATCACAGGTGCTAGTTCTCACCTCTTATATTGATGTTTTTACTCCTTAGGACAGATCTTTAGTTGTAAAGGATTTGGGAGATACTTAAAAAAAATTTTTTTTAATTGGAGGATTCTTTCTTTACAAGGTTGTGTTGATTTCTGCCTTACAACAAAGTGAATCAACCATAAGTATATACATGTCCCCTCCCTCTTGAACCTCCCTCCTAACCCTCAACCTATTCCACCTCTTTACATTGTTAGAGAGCACCAGGTTGAACTCTTGATTATAGAGCAACTTCCCACTATCTGGTTTACGTATGGTAATGTGTATGTTTCAATGCTACTTTCTCAATTAATCCCACCCTCTCCTTCTCCTACTGTGTCCATAATTCTGTTCTCTAATTTTGCAGGGCATTTCTATTTCTGCCCTGCAAATAAGTTCACCACTACCATTTTTCTAGATTCCATATATATGCATTAATATATGATATTTGTTTTTTTTTTCTTCTGACTTACTTCACTCTGTATAACAGGCTCTAGGTTCATCCGTCTCGCTACAACTGACTCAAATTTATTCTTTTTTAAGGCTGAGTAATATTCCATTGTATATATGTGCCACAATGTGTTATCCATTCATCTATTGGTGGACATCTCTGTTACTTCCTATCCTAGCTATTGTAAATAGTGCTACAATGAACATTGGTGTACATGTGTCTTTGAATTATGGTTTTCTCATAGCTCAGTTGGTAAAGAATCCACCTGCAATGCAGGAGACTCTGGTTTGATTCCTGGGTCAGGAAGATCCGCTGGAGAAGGGATAGGCTACCCACTCCAGTGTTCTTGGGCTCCCCTTGTAGCTCAGCTGGTAAAGAATCCTCCTGCAATGCGGGAGAGCAGGATTCTATCCCTGGGTAGGGAAGAGCCTCTGGAGAAGGGAAAACCTACCCACTCCAGTATTCTGGCCTGGAGAACTCCGTGGAATGTATAGTCCATGGGGTCGCAAAGAGTCAGACACAACTGAGCGACTTTCACTTTTTCTGAGGGTATATGTCCAGTAGTGGGATTGCTGGGTAATATGGTAGTTTTATTTCTAGTTTTTAAAGGAATTTCTGTACTGTTCTCCATGGGGATTATATCAGTTTACATTCCCACCAAGTGTGCAAGAAGATTCCCTTTTCTGCACACCTCTCCAGCATTTATCCTTTGTAGATTTTTTTTGATGATGGCGATTTTGACTGGTGTGAGGTGATACCTCATTGCAGTTTTTGATTTGCATTTCTCTAATAATGAATGATGTTCAACATTATTTCATGTATTTATTGGCCATCTGTATGTCTTCTTTGGAGAAATGTCTGTTTAGGTCTTCTGCCCAATTTTTTATGGGAAATATTTAATAGTATGCATGTTGTGCTTTACATTTTTTTCCTCTTAACTTCTCCTGAGTACCATGTGTCAAGTATTATTTAAGTGCTTTATATATATGGATGTGAGAGTTGGGCTATAAAAAAAGCTGAGCACTGAAGAATTGATGCTTTTGAACTGTGGTGTTGGAGAAGACTCTTGCGAGTCCCTTGGACTGCAAGAAGTTCCAACCAGTCCATCCTAAAGGAGATCAGTCCTGGGTGTTCATTGGAAGGACTCATGTTGAGGCTGAAACTCCAATACTTTGGCCACCTGATGCGAAGAGGTGACTCATTGGAAAAGACCCTGATGCTGGGAAAGATTGAGGGCAGGAGAAGGGAACGACAGAGGATGAGATGGTTGAATGGCATCACCGACTCGATGGACATGGGTTTGGGTGGACTCTGGGAGCTGGTGATGGACAGGGAGGCCTGATGTGCTGCAGTTCATGGGGTTGCAAAGAGTGGGACACGACTGAGTGACTGAACTGAACTTATATACATGAAGTAAACTAACTTTCTTAATTCATGACGTTAATATTCAATAATGTTGCCATTTTGCAGATAAATGACTTGAAATACTGTACTATTTTGTAGATGAGTTAAATTGTACTCTTTTTGAGAGTCCACATACAAGTGGTATCATACGATATTTGTCTTTCTCTCTCTGACTTTGCTCAGCAAACCATAATTCGAAAAGATATATGCTCCTCAGTAGTCACTGTAGCACTATTTACAATAGCCAGGACCTGGAAGCAAACTAAATGTCCATCGACAGAGGAGTGGATAAAAAAGATGTGGTACATATAGACAATGGAATATTACTCAGTCATAAAAATGAATGAAATAATGCCACTTGCAGTGACATGGATAGAAACCTAGAGGTTGTCATACTGAGTGAAGTAAAACATTTGGGTTTAGACGTTTTCCTCAACTATGTAATGACTTTGCATGTATGCATATTCAGTCTCTCAGTTGTGTCTGACTCTTTGCAACCCAACAGACTAGAGCCCACCAGGCTCCTCTGTCCATGGGATTTTCCTGGTGAGATTACTGGAGTGGGTTACTGTTTTCTCTTCCAGCGGGTATTTCTGACCCAGGGATTGAACCTGTGTCTCTTGCTTGGACTTCCCTGGTGGCTCAGAGGTTAAAGCATCTGCCTGCAATGCAGGAGACCTGGGTTCGATCCCTGGGTTGGGAAGATCCCCTGGAGAAGGAAATGGCAACCCACTCCAGTATTCTTGCCTGGAGAATCCCATGGACGGAGGAGCCCGGTGGGCTATAGTCTGTTGGGTTGCAAAGAGTCAGACAAAGAATTGTACATGACTGAGCGACTTAACTAACTCCTGCATTGGTAGGCAGATTCTTTACCACTGAGTCACCTGGGAAGCCCAGGTAATGACTTTAGCTCCTTATAATCTGATTGCTCTTAGCTGATCTTGCTGCCCTTCCATGTGGCTGCCCCTGGAATTTGGGTCAAGCCTGGTATCCAGCCTTGTGCTTTTAATACTAGTCTGGTGTGTTTTTGTAGTCTTTGCAAAAGAGCAAACTATTTTTCACCAAACTTTGCCCATTATTATTAAAATGGCTTCACTTCTATAAACTCTAAAGGTGGTATGTCTTCCTATGGAAGGAGAAATGGCACCATGAAGATAAGAATGATGGTTGATGAGTGAGATCATAGTTTTCTATCTCATTGGCTCCAACCATATACCTAACCTACTCTCTGAACCTGCTTTCTCCCACATCTGTTTGTAGGGATATCAAATAACATACAGAAATTCATGTCTCTCTTAGTAATTTATATTCAGTGAAGGAAAGAGGGCAGTACTTGTATCATGCAGTTAAGTACATCTGTCATGCATTAATCAACTGATTTTAGGACTCTGTCACTAAATGTGTGACCTTGGTTAAACTAATTTTAAAGGTAAAATTAATTTTAGTTTACCTTTATTTACTTCAGTTTGTGGAAGTATATAAAGTATCTTGGAAAAAAAAACCACATGCACATTCATACTGCTTAGTAAATATCAGCTTCTGTTGAGTCAGATGGACTTTCTTGGAAGTTCAGACTGTAAAGAATCTGCCTGCAATGCAGGAGACCCGGGTTCAATGCCTGGGCTGGGAAGATCCCCTGGGGAAGGAAATGGCTACCCATTCTAGTATTCTTGCCTGGAGAATTCCATGGACAGAGGAGTCTAGCATACTACTGTCCTTGGGTTACAAAGAATTGGATATCCTGAGTGACTAGCACTTCAGTTTCATTCACTTTGTTGAGTCAGGCAGAGAGATTGAAAGCCCTAACAACTACTGGGAATTTGATATCATGGAAAGATCCCAGGAAGGAAAACAAGTGAATTTGGGTTTGAATACTGGTTCAACTCTTGGTACCTGTAGAACCTTAAGTTATTCTGTGTAGCTTTGATTTCGATTTTTATAAAATAAGCATAGTGCTTCCAGTGTTCTCACATTTTGATAAAGATTGGAATGCGAAGATATGCTTAGTGTATCTTACATGTTCAGTAAATGTTAGTTGTTGTAATTATTGTTGTTGATAGTAATGGCCTTTCCAAGGAAGTCTGTACTTAATAACATTGGAAAACCACTGAAAGTGTTTGAGAAGGAGCATGGGAAATTCATAATCATGATTAAATGACCACTCTGACTACAGTTTGAAAATAAATCAAGGGGAGGGGGCATTTGGACCAGATAGAGGGACTTTAGCACAGGGGAAGCCTTGTCTAGAAAGTGGGGAGTTGGGAAAAGCAGACTGATTTGAGAGGTGTTTTGGAGATGGGATTGTAGGATTTTATTTCCCTGATTGGTGAATGTTTGTATAATACTGGGAAAGAGCTATTATGGGGTGGAGGTGGGTTAGAAATTATAGGGCAAATATCACTGGGTACAAGTTGGAACTCAGAGAAAGCAGGGTCTGCAGAGAGGTGCCCTCAGCTGGACACAGTTGACCCCACAGTCGGGCAGTGCTCTCATAAATGGTCTCTGACTCTCTTTTTGCTTCCCTTTCAACAATGCACAGTCTGGACTCGGGTACCAACTACTCCAAGGAATCAGAGACAGATACCTTACAGCTGGCTACTGACTATCATGGATATCAAATCCCTGACAGAACCTGGCTACCTTGTGTGAAGTTGAGAACTATAGAAATGTCTCCCATTTGAGAATGAGGAATTACTAATCTCAGCTACTATAACTCCTTGCCAGGCAACATGGAGCAGCCTCCATCTTCATTCAGCACAAACTCCTGTGCCTTGCTGCAAAATACTGGGTTGGCCAAAAAGTTTGTTTAAGATTTTCCATAACATCTTTTGGAAAAACCTGAATGATTTTTTTGGGCAACCCAATAATACACGAAAAAGAGAATGATGGAGTAAGAGAACAGATGTAAATTTCTGCAGCTATGAGTTTGTAGGTTTAACGGAGGAATTGAGGGAATTCCCAATGAGGATTTTGACCCTGTTTTGGGGTCAGGGTCTTGGCTGAGAGGGAAGGGATGGGTTCAGAGGTTTGAGGAGGGTGGAGAAGTTTTAACGTGGTCATTGTGGAGAAGAGGAAAGAGATTTGCTGGGAGAAAAGTTATGTGATGTGGGCAGTTAACGTGTGAGGTCTTGAAATTTTTATAGTATCAAATCTAAGCAGTTGCATAATTTTTCTCTAGGGGTGATGGATTAACAGTCTATGTGTAAATACGGAAAAAGGTTGGAATTTTATCATACAGGTGGTAGAAGAAAAATATATAGGACAAGGAAAGTAATTTTGGCAGAGAATAGTTGAATAATTTGTTATAGAAATTAGGCTGCATAGGGGAGGAGTTGGGCTTCCCAGGTGATGCTAGTGGTAAAGAACCTGCCTGCCAATGCAGGAGACATAAGAGACACAGGTTTGACCCCTGGGTCAGGAAGATCCCTGGAAGAGGGCATAGCAACCCACTCCAGTATTATTGCCTGGAGAATCCCATGGACAGAGGAGCCTGGTGGGCTACAGTCCATAAGGTCGCACAGAGTCAGATACGACTGAAGCAACTTATCATGCATGCATGCAGAGGAGTTAAGGAGAGGGTTAAAAAGTAAGGAACAAGTAGTCCCTGAAAGATGGAAAAAAACTTACAATGAGAGAAACTTAGCAAGCATGCCCAAAGAATAAGGCATCATTGTCAGGTGGTTATACTTAATATTTTAGATAGATAAAAGTGTTTAAAGTGTGACCATAGGCTTGAAGTTTGCAGTGGACTGGTAATAAACCTAAGTAGAAATGAAACAGTGAAACAGCTCAGTCTGAGAAATGTGGTTCAGGTACCAAAAGTAAACAGATACTAAGGAAACTAAGAAGGATTTATTGCTCAAGAATGAATCAAGCTTGACTAGGAATTAGGACTTGCGAAGTAACTTCATGCCAGCTAGTATACTATTTCAAGGTTATTTTTGTGATTTCCTCCTTTTACTTGAACTCCTGAGATCTCTTCTTACATACAACTTGAACTGTGCCAAAATTTTACGAAGTCTGAAGTCATTCAGAGGAACCACAGTGGTTGCAAATATTTAATTATTAGGCAAAGTAATATTTTACAAAAGATTCAGATTCATGCATGCATGCAGATGGTTTCCAGCTCAGAGGGATGAGTTAAAAAGTAGCTAGAAACTGGAGGAAAAGGAATCGGGCTCCCAATGGCAGGAAGGCATGAAATAAAGAAATAAAAATTTCCTGAAGAAGGCGATGGCCTCTAGTGAGGCCAGCACAGCACACAATTCATTGCTTATCTTGTGTGCACCTATGACTCTGCCCTAGCCCAGCCCCCTGAATATCCATATCACATGGACAGTGTCCACCAAGATGTGAAGAATATAGATTAACTTCACTTTCCAAACTTGCACATCTCCCCACACTAAAACAAAGGTGGAAGACCAAGGAAAGTGATGGTGGGATGAAGAGAAAGTAACGCTTAATTATTAAACTCATTTACTTGTCCTAAATTGCTTCAGTCATGTCTGACTTTTTGTGACCCCCATGGACTGCAGCCTGCCAGGCTACCCTGTCCATGGAATTCTCCAGGCAAGAATACTAAAGTGAGTTGCTGTGCCCTCCTCCAGGGGATCTTACCATCCCAGGGATTGAACCTCCACCTCTTACATCTCCTGCATTGGCAGGCGGGTTCTTTACCATGGGCACCAACTTTCCTCTTATTGTACTTTTGAGAAAGATGGGTCAGGACCACACTACAGGAAATCTTAAATTTCAGGATAAGGGATTTAAACCTCATACAAGGGCTCTACAATAAGATTCTTTCCCTCAAGGACTGAAAGGTAGTATGTTGGATGGAACACTTTTAGCAGATTGATCTGATGTTGATGTGTGGAGGAGTTGTATATTTATATCACCTCCCATTAGTGGTAAATGATCATTTGTCCTCCATAGCTTCAGTATCTATGGATCTTATAGGTCCTTTAAAAATACGTCTTAAGTAGACTTCCATTTCCTTCAGTTTTCTCACAATTTCATAATCAGCCACTGTCATTTTATATTTTTCTCTTATTTGCTCTCAGACCCCCCAACTTCCCTTCTATTAGTTCTAAAATGCCAGAGTTATTTTTTCTTCTCAGTAACTTTTGTTGATAAAGGTCAGCCATTGAGCTACTCAAAAGCCTCTCTTGGGGTTCTCATTTCAGTTAAATCACAATCTCCAATTATGTGTTCAAGGTTCTCTTGTCCTTTCCTTGTCTAGTTTAATTGCTTTAATTTCTTAGGATTGCCTCCTCTGCTGTGTTATCCAGTGAGACAAAGTTTTTTGGTCATTCCCTCATCCATGTTTCTGTTTTCCACATTCCCCAGTGATAAAGGTAACTTTCGCAGTGACTTTCTCATGGCAAAATCTCAGCTGCTCATCAACAGGTGATGATCAGCAATCAGCAGAGAGATGCATATACTCTGGTCTATGCCTACAAAGGAAGAACTGCAAGTCCGTGACCAGAAAACCACTCTATCTTGCAGTACATTGTTAAAAGTTTACTTCTACAGGGATGCTACAATAAACCAGCAGGGATATTAGAGTGAACCAGGGAACTGATTTGTTGTGTCCATCATGTTTTATATTTTGTGTACTGACGTAAGGTGTGACTATATCCATGCCTATATCTAAATTTCAAGTGCTTACCGGTTGGCAGTACACCTAAAAGTCTATGAAGGGATCTGGGTGACCTCCTAAAATTGAAATTAAATATTAAAAATTTATTTACCTACACTTATAGTATTAATCTTTTTTTCATGAATAGATAACTTATACTTGTTTTTTTAAAAGATATTTTTATTTCTTTACTGTTGTGCATGGACATAAGCTAATTTGGCTTGCACATCTCTTAGGTTCTTTTGGCTGGGGATGGGAGTAGGCAATTTGATGTGGAAGGGTTAGCAGAGCCCCTAAATCTAGCTACTAGGTAATAATGAAATGAATTTCAGACCAAATTCTTCCACACCTACAGAAATTTATTAAATGACCCACATAAATAATCAAGCAGAAAGCAGCTTATATAACCTTTTCCGTCAGCTTGATGAAGTCGTTTTCCAACCTTTTAAATGCTTTGACCTATTATATTGGATGAGAGGTTTACTCCAGGATGATTTGGCAGCTTTTCTGCAGGGCAGGTTTTCTGGAAAAGCTCATAGTCATGTTGATTTTTCAATAGCTGGATGTAGGATTTTTAATCGACAAAGCTTTGTTGGTTTCCCTGAGTTCAGGCTACACAATACTGTCTTGTTCATGCAGTGAATCAGGAAAAGAAGGATTCTCAAAGTATTTTAGCCAATACACATTTTTTAAATACTTTTGATTTTTACCAACCAGAGTTCAATTCTAACATTTGCCATGAAAATTAACAAGCCAACAATTACAGTAAAAGTCCTTTTCTGACTGTTTTCTGTTTAGGAATGATAAAGATAATGAAAACAGAAGTATCTGTAACGGCCCCTTTTGAGTTGTAAATTTCCAGTGGAAGTCTATATAACCTTCATTGGAGTATGGATATGTAATTAGGGCAACTGACTGTCCCCAGAGTGGATTCATGAACTAATTTGTATGTATCTAATGATGCACTACTATTTATGCTGGTTACATGTATCTTAACATATATCTCACATATCACTTTATATAAAAGCATGCTGCTGCTGCTAAGTCACTTCAGTCATGCCCGACCCTGTGTGACCCCATAGATGGCAGCCCACCAGGCTCCTCTGTCCATGTCATTCTCCAGGCAAGAGTACTGTAGTGGGTTGCCATTTCCTTCTCATGCATTATTTCTTCTCATACCTAATTATTTGGGCAACACAGTTTAGGAACAATACTACTAATAAGTAACATTTATTGTTCTTCTTCTTGATTAGGAAATTTTTCTCCAGCGTTTTCCTCAGATGAAGCACATAGGAGTTACATTCTCTGAAGTCTTGTATATCATAAAATATATATATTTTAACCTCAGCCAGTAGTTGATTGCATTGTTTGGGTATAGAATTCCTGTTATTATAGTCTTTTTCTTTCACTGGTTCTGTGGATGCTATTCCACTGCTACTTAGTTACCCCAAACTGAAGATGAAATTTTTGGTAGTTTCCATTAGTTATTCTTTCTGCTGGAAAGTGTATAATTAAAAAAAAAAATTGTCTTAAGAGTTCAAGAAGTTTACTGGGGTGTGCTTAGGTGTATATATATTCTCAGTAATACAGCCCTTGGTGAGCCTTTTGAATTTGCAGACTCAGGTATCTCTCCATCATGGGGAAAATTTCCTTCCAATATTTATTTGTTTGCTTTTCTTCCATCTGTTCTTAATCCTCCTGTGGAACTAATAATATTCTTGTATAAGCTTTTCAGAAGCTATCCTTTAATTCTCCTATTTAATTTTCCCCCGTGATTTCCATTTCTGTAGTTTGCTCTGTACTTTAAGATAATTTGAGACGTCTCACACTCAATCTTCCAAGTCACTAATTTGTGTCTCAATAATGCCCTATCCTTTAACTCATTTGTTGAATTTTTACATTGGGAAACTGTATCTTTTGGCTCCAGAAGTCTTTATGCTTCACTTGAAAAATTCTGAAGTGCATGTGTGTTTATTCAGATCCTTAGTTATCTCCTCTTGCAGTTTACTGTCACAGAGTAAGTGTTTTGATTGTTTTGCCTGATCATCAACTTTTCAGCCCCTTTTAGCTGAATTGACATTTTGCTTGGATTTTTCTGGGCTCAGGCCTATTAGTTATAGTATTTTAAATAGCAAGAATCTTACTGGAGTACCTGCATTATGTGCAGGTATAATTGTGTAGGTTGTCAGGCTCTGTTGGATTACTGGTAGAAATTCTCTTGATTTCTGGTCTCTCTGCTCTCTCCCTGTTTCAGGGATTAGGCTTTTCATTTCCTGGCCCTCTGAAAAAGGGAAACCTTTTCAGAGATTCAGCAAGCTTGAGTGAGCGTATGTAGATACTTCTTTTTAGAAGCATCTGATTTCTGAGAATCAGTCTCTTCTCAGGACCACAGTTTTTTGTTCTTTTTTCTGAGCTCAGAAGCTGTTTTTCAGATGCTTGTTCAGGTATAGGAAAAAAAAGTTTCTCATTACACAGTGGGATCCAGATTTTATTTAAACAAAGTTATCTGTAAGTCTAAACAGGCCAGAGACCAACTTAGACATGATCTGGAATTTCTGAGAAATCAATAAATATATTATCATTATTTGTAGAGCATAAACTAATTTCCCCATATTCTATAAGACTTAAAAAATAAATAAACTCTAAATGATATAGAACAGGACAGAGATGAGAAAGGACAAACTGTCATGTTGTCCTGTGTTCAAATCCCATGTTTCAATGAATTTTCAAAGGAGTCTATGACCCATAAAGTAATTGCTTCTCCGAATATAGAAACTGAAAGCCAAAGACATGGATTCTCCATATCTTTAATACATTTATTTTTGGAATGACTTTGTGTATGGATGACCGTGACTACTGGAAATTCATGACTGTTGTCTGTGATAGCTTAGGGTGAATGATGTCGATTCCTGATCTCTGAAGAAGACTTAACTTCAGGACCAGGGACCAGGCTTGATCACTCAGGGCTCTTGTGTAGCAGAGTTTTATTAAAGTGTGAAAAAGGACAGAGAAAGCTTCTGACATAGACATCAGGAGAGAGATGGAGAGTGCTCCCTCGCTAGTCTTAGAAAAGCTAGTTATATACTTTTTTAATTGGTTATTACAATAAATCAAAAGAATGTCTCAAAGTTGTAAAAATTTTACCAGACCCACTCCCACAATTTACATTTTAAGGTAACAGGATTATAAGTTAACAATAGAAAGATCCTACCATACCTACTTCCATAATATACATTTTAAGATAATAGGATTAGTCAGAAGGTTTTCAGGAAGGAGAAACTGTCCTTAAGCAGGATACATTGTTGTTATATAATCCTTAGCACAGAGTTTAAACTGAGTTGTTTGTTGTGTAATCATCAGTTCTGGGCTTAAAAACATTTTATGTGACTAAGACTAAGGAATGTAGAGAAAAAAAAAAAAAAAGACTTTTGTCCTTTTCTCCTTCTTGAGAATTCCAGACCCCTATCTCCTCCTCGATGGACATGAGTTTGAGTAAGATCCGGGAGTTGGTGATAGACAGGGAGGCCTGGCGTGCTGCGATTCATGGGGTCACAAAGAGTCGGACATGACTGAGCGACTGAACTGAACTGAACTGATCTCCTTCTCAAGAGCCCCAGATCCCTTTCTCCTCCTCCTCCTTCTCGGGAACCCTGGACTTCTTATCAACCTGCTGTTGACTAAAAAAGCTGCACAACTTGAGAGTTGTGAGTTAAGTTTTATTTGGGGCAAAATGAGGACTGCCTGGGAGGCAGCATCTCAGATAGCTCTGAGAGACTGCTCCAAAGCGGCAGTGGGGGAAGGTCAATATATAAGGTTTTGGAGAAGGAGGAGTTCAATACTGTGAAGCACTCATTTTACAAAAGGTTTTTTGTTAGTCATGAGGATCTGATGTCACCATGAAGGATTTAGTACTTCTTTAGATATTAGGAGATGCAAGGATTGAGATCATAAAATCTGTTCCTGAAGCATCCAACTATCTAAAGACCTGTCCCACCAGATTCTCTAGAGCAGAGAGTGCCTCACTCCGCCCTGACCTCCCTCAGGGGTTGTTGAAAGTCAGCAGGTATGGCAGCACAGGGTTCAATCTCCATGGCAGATGGCAAGTGCCCCTGTTGTTCACTCTGTTGGCAATGCCCTTGGTAAGTGCCAATTTGTAGTTGACACTGCTTAGGAACTGACTTTCTCATCTGTCCATCTGATCTACCAGTGGGCCATAGTTCTTACCTATTGCAACTGATTGTTTTTCCTGTAGGGCAAAACATCAAAAATCTAGTTTACTGCGTCAGTTCAGTTCAGTTCAGTTGCTCAGTCATGTCCAGCCCTTTGTGACTCCATGGACTGTATCACACCAGGCCTCCCTGTCCATCACCACCTCCTGGAGTTTACCCAAGTCCATGTCCATTGAGTGGGTGATACCATCCAACCATCTCATCCTCTGTCATCCCCTTCTCCTCCCACCTTCAATCTTTCCCAGCATCAGGGTCTTTTCAAATGAATCAGTTCTTTGCATCGGGTGGCCAAAGGATTGGAGTTTCAGCTTCACCATCAGTCCTTCCAATGTATATTCAGGACTGATTTCATTTAGGATGGACTGGTTGGATCTCCTTGAAGTCCAAGGAACTCTCAAGAGTCTTCTGCAACACCACAGTTCGAAAGCAGCAATTCTTCGGTGCTCAGCTTTCTTTATAGTCCAACTGTCACATCCATACATGGTTTACTGCATGGGCTCTTCCAGAGTCTTATCCTTTCTTAAGGAAAAGCAAGTGCATCTCAAACCCTTCATGAGCCTTGATCTTTGAAAGTTTCTGTACCTTAATGATTTAGCACAATTAAAAAATGATGAAAAAAATTGATAAAATGTTTCCTATCCTTTAACACATCTGATTTTTATAAATAGACTGATATTTTAAAATTAAATAAAAAAATCTTCTCTATGTGTTAATGCCCCACATCTCAGAATTTGGGGGAACTTTAAAGATCCTTCATCCACCTTCTCATTAGTGCCAAGTGGTTAATTGGATTCTGTCTTAATTCCCTGGAGTGGGTAGCCCAATACCCCTTGGGCAGCCAATCTGTTTATTGGGAAACTCACTGTTGAAAAGGTCTTGATATACTGAACCTGGATCTGTCTCCTTATAATCTATAACCATTAATCTTAGCTCTATCTCTAAAATATCTATTTTGCAGATTAATTCTACTCTAATAAAAACATTTTACTTTTATATTCTAAAGAAAATATATATGCTTACAAAGTTTCTAAGGAGGTTGTTGTTTGTTGTTCAGTGGCTAAGTCATGTCTGATTCTTTTGTGACCCCAGGGACTGTAGCCTGCCAGTCTCCCTCTGTCCATGGGATTTCCCCAGCAAGCATATTGGAGTTGGTTTCCACTTCTCTCTCCAGGGGATCTTCCTGTCCCAGGGGTTGAACTTGTGTCTCCTGCATTGGCAGGCAGATTCTTTACCACTGAGCCACCTGGGAAGCCCCTTCTAAGGAGGTATCAGTGCTTAAATTCTTGTTGCTCTTTCATGTAATTTTAATTTTGAATATTCTGAACCAGACGGCTAAGATAGGCACATAAACTGAATCTTGCCTTAGAAAATTTTATTATAAAACTTCAGTTTGTAGTGCTAGAAGGAACTTTACACATATACCACCTCGCCCATTATTCTTACTTTACATAGGAGGATATTGAAGTCCAGATAAGAACTATTAAAGTCTTTAAAAAGTCAAGGACACTGCTGCCTGAAATTCAGATCTCCTCATCTCTCATTTAACCATTGAGGAGACCACTAAAAAATGATTAGAGATTCAACTGATGCTAAAATGTGGATATCAAAGAGTAAAGGAATGATCTATAAATGTCAGAGACCAACCCTACACAGACTTGAGACTCTGAAGAAACAATAAATATGGCGTCATTATTTATGGAAGACAAACTAGTTACCACCAGGTGCAGTGCTACTTTAAAAACCGGTCTATTCTGAATAAATCCTGTCTGTAAGAAACTTCTTGTGGAGATAAACACTTCAGTAATTACCTAGTATTTGGTGCAATATAGACCTAGCCAAAGATGAAAAATGACAGTGAAAATAATTTTTAAAATTCACCATGGCTTGAAAATTTATAATAGTGCTAAAATGACCGAGCTGCTGAGTTATTAATTTTTTTTTGACAAGAAAGAAAATCTAATGCTGGAAGTTAAAAACACTTCTGTTAATAAAAAAAAAAAAATGGGTAAGAGACATTTTCAAATGTGAATGAACCTTAATTAATGACTCCAGATGACATGTGTCCATGTCATTAAGGGAATTTACCTGTTGAATTATTTATGGGTGAAAAGCCCAGAAGAACCAGAAAAAACTCCAATGGAGACGGGAGGGTATAAGATAAAATGAAACCCTTCTTTTGCTTCAGGACACGCAAAAGGAAGATGATTCAAAATCTGCTTTCCTTGATGCGGGTGTTGCTCCTTTGAAGATGCTTAAGGGACGACTTTCCTACTGGTGGTTGAATATGCCTTCGGTGGGACACTCAGCCCTTCAACAACATTGCCCTTATTTCATGAACTGTGACGTATGTCCAGTCTACTGGCCCCCTCATGGTGACATGCTATAATACAAACTCAAAACTATTAAAATAGAAACACACAGCAGACTTTTACCAAAACGGTTCTTTATTTTGATTATTTATGTCATTGCTGTAGGATACAACAACCTCTGCATTTTCAGCCCTTGGGAGCTGAACCCAGGTTTTATTTGTCTTTGTGTTGCTACTGAAGCATTGGGCTGAGGTCATACTTTATTTTCAGTCTCCATTTCTAGAGGCATTTGAAGAAGCACTGGCTAGGCAGTTCAATATTTATTGAACAAAACTAAAAGAAATCAAAATGAGCAAAATGCCAGTATAAGGTACATAAACAACCCCACCCCACATGGCACATAAACAACCTTCTTCCCTTAGTGAATGTAATATTTTAACTATGAAAAGGTAACCAATTGCATGACCATTTCTCAGTTATACTAGTGGGTATAAAAATACCATGTGATTTCATTTCATCAATGCAGTGGACAGAGAAGAATTATTGTTTCTTTTACTTTGTGGCTCTGGTGAGTCCTCAGGAAGTGTAGTTGAAAAATCGATTTTCTAGGCTGAAGTCTTTGCTGGTCACAGTTCAGGGATTAGAGAAATCCAATTTGAGGAAAATATTGGTCTGCCTGAAGGCACCCGTGCAGCTTATCTCTCTGAAGTGCTACGATGGCTTCCCTTCTGGGTGAATATACAAGCAAGGCTTTTCATTTGTCAATATAGAGCTTCCCATTGCTCCTTATGCTATAGGTGATCAAACTTATGGGGTTTTTCCCTCCATTCAGAAACAAGGGCATCTGTGCTTCATCAAAAGGTTAAAATCTGTCCCAATTTCTATCTAGGTTCCATTAAGGTGCTAAGACCTTCAAGGTTCTATCTGAAGAATCTTGATCTAATGGACATATTCTCCATCCACTTGTCTGGGCAAACTAGTTTTTATTCTTGCAGTGTAAATTTTTTTATTGTTGTTGCTTTTTGTTTTTGTCCATGCTGCATACCCTGTAGGATCTCAATTCCCCAACAAGGGACTGAACCCGGCTTATGGCGGTGAAAGCCCCAAATCCTAACAACTGGGCCACCAGGAAAGTCCCCTCTTGTAGTGTAATTTTAAATGTAGCCTATTTGATGATAAATAAGTCTTGGTAAGGCCAAAAATTCTGTAGGGAGTCAAAGGTAAGGTTGACTTATTGTCTTTGATTAGTCTGAGCATCAAAATCTTTAATAGTTAGGGTCCAACTCAGAGAATTCTCTTGATAACTATCTCATGGATAACTATCTCATGGATAACTGTACCTGAACGGAGCTGGTTGATCTTAACAAAGCCCACCTTCTGAAGGAAGATTATCTTAGTTTACTCTTCACGTAAACTATGTTGTCCTTGCTAAGTGACAAAATTGTCCAAGTTCCCTCATGGATAAACAGAGCTTCTAGTGATCACATACTCAGGCTTTTGTCACCTAGCATAATATCTGGCAAAGGAAGTTATTCAATAAGTATTTGTTGAATAAATCAATAAATACATCCTAGCATTAGTGCTGTGAGCACTTACCACATAATTGGTGCAAGAGTCTTTTCTTTGCATATACTATCTCCCTGTGGAGCAATTGGTCCCCAATTCTATCATGAGATACTTGAATCTAATGCAAGAATATTAGGAACAAGAATGTAAAAAAGACAATGGCACGTTAGCATAGGTTTTTCTTCTGATTCAAGATTTGCTGAACTGACCTGGGTATATAGGTAAGCACTGTGAAGAACAATACAGCATTTTTCTTTTCTTAAATCAGAATTCCTACTCTCTCGTGAAGGGTAAATTGATTAGCCACAAATGATCGGGGAACTATTGCAGACCTTTTTCTTTTTGTGGGTTATGGATTCTCTGTTGTCCTGTCTTGCCGACCTGCATATTAGCTGTTTTGAGGACTGAAACAGATTGAATGGACTCTTCCTAATTTTACTCACCTTGAAACTGCTGTGATTTCTTTTCTTCTTATCCTCAAAATGCTTGGTTCAGTCCTTAAAGAATTCAATGTTTCCATTATAGCAGTCACACTTTGAAGTCTTTTTCCTTTTGATATTGAAGGAACTTGGGTTAAGTAGGAATTGCTGCTATGTAGCAACATCAAGAAGGCACCTCTGGGCACCGTCCACATGATGTCATATCAAGCACTTTTTTAGGTACCCATGCTTTCAGAAGAAACAGGAATCTCTTATGGGTTAAGTACTCTCTAAAAGGCTTTCTCCCATTGCTCAAACACTGACTGAACCTTTTCTTCAAGTAGTTTATTCCCTGTCTATCCCCATTGCGTCTGCAAGAAAGGGAATGTTGTTCTTGGGACTGCAGCTTAAATATATGGCAAATTGTTTAATTCTTATGTGTTCAGTTTGTGTGTATATATTCTTGTACATGTGTGTATTTAAGAAGTAAGCATGCTGCTTACAATCTAAAGTAACTGAGGATGATGAAATCAATAATCATAATTGAAATCCTCTTTAAGGCTGGACATCACACCATTTGATCCTCCTTCCTTCAGTGTTCCATAAAATATATTAATCAGAAACAGTGGCATTTTTCCAGATGGATTCCATCTGGAACTTTGCCCTCTATAGACTGTACCTACTTATTGCCTTTATTTCCTTTCGCACTTGTTACGGGTTTTCTTTCTTCGCTCTTGCCTTTGCTGTCCTCTGTTGGAAAAGCCTTAAAGCCCAATTCTGATCCTGCCAGGGGTTGGTTGATTTTGTAGTGTTGCCTGCTGTTGCTAGGTCACTTCAGTCCTGTCCGACTCTGTGTGACCCCATAGACGGCAGCCCACCAGGCTCCCCCATCCCTAGGATTCTCCAGGCAAGAGTACTGGAGTGGGTTGTCATTGCCTTCTCCGTAGTGTTGCCTATAAACTGTGAATTACACTCCAGGGGCAGGAAATACTTCTGGAAGTGCAATTGCTTCTGATGATGTAGAAATCACCTGGGAGCTTTGTAGTCTCACATAGTGAGATGTCCATTCTCCTTAGCTTTAGAAATCTCTCCTGATCCAGTCATCTTGTTTCTTGCAAGTAGTTTGAGGCATTTCTTCTCTAATGAGGCTTCTATATTCCTCAATCTGATAAGGTACACCAGTTTATTTTCATGGATCATTGGATATTCATTGACCAACATTGATATTTCTCTGGTTTCAGGTAAAGCTGTGGTCACTGGAGCCCATAAAGTCTGTATGTTGTCACGCTGCTTCCAATTTTCTGGAATAATTTTTTGCTTCACTCCAGACACACAGCTGGTTATTAGAATAATAACTAGAACCCAGAATAAGGACTAGAACCCAACCCTTTGTCAGTCCACAGCTCTTTCCACAGAAAATAAGGCTTGGCTGCTGGTAACAAAATTTATTTAATATATAGATATAAATTATACTTTCAGGATATGTGAATCATAAAACAGAAAAGTGACAGAAAGCATCTGGTTTATTATGTTTCTTTATTGTTCAGTTTCACTGAGGATTTTCATGTTTTGAAAGAGAGAGTTGTCACAGAGAATCCACAATGAAGAGATAATTTTGTTTTGTGTTTTGATTGAGCTGAAATATTCATCTACCTTGATTGTAAGCTCAAAAGCTCCTCAAGTGATCAGCAGCTGTTCATTCAAGAGTGTTCTACCTCTCTGAATACAGAACAAAAGATATTTGTCTTTGAAATTTCATGAAGGTAATAAGAGAAAAGATGACTTCTTTGTGATGAAACAAATACATCCTGGCATGAGAAATCTGATCATTACAGATTGTTGAGCTGCCTTAGTAATCAATATGCCCTGTTTCATAAATGATATGGCTCCTGAAATCCATTTTGTAAATTGTTCTAAATTCACCTTCTGACTAATTTTTATCATAATGCTTTATAGATACTGATATTGACCAAAACTTACTTTTAAAAATAGAGAGAACTCTAGTATTACATGTGGTGTAACAAAAGGCAGTTGTAACTTGCGTCTTTTCTTCTCGTGTCTAGGCTAGTAAAAGAAATATTTGCTAGAAGGAAAAGTTAATTTAGTTTAAATATCTGATGAGTAGATGAAGAATTATTTAAAACTGTGCTATCTTCTTAAACATGAGTACAGCCTTCATAAAATCACAATTTCTAACCACTGATTAGTGTAGGCAAGAGTTTGCCAAACTATGACCAATGGGCCAAATCTGGCCCAACACATTTGTATTGAGTTGGCCAAAACATTTGTTCGAATTTTTCCATTACATCTATGGAAAAACCTGAATGACCTTGTTGGCCGACACAATAAATAAAGTTTTATTGGAGCACAGCCACATTCATTGGTTTCTGTATCTTCTATGACTGTTATCATGCTTCAGTGGCAGTGTTGATCAGTTACCAACAGACTGTACAGAGCACAAAGTCAGCTTATTGATTATCAGACCCTTATAGGAAGAGCTTTCAGATCTCTGGCATAAAATGGAATTGTGATTTCAATGACATTAATACTATTTTCTCTGTCATACTTCCAATGATCATTATCTTTTCTTTAAACTGTTAAGTTATTCCCTAGATAGAAATGACTGTATTAACCATTCCCATTGGTAAATATGCCTAAATGCTTTGTATATTCTTTTGACCAAAAATATAGGCCTCCATAACCACAATAAGGCACATGCTATGCTTTTTCTTTTACTTATCGGGATAAGTAGAAAATACTTATTTAAGGACTGATTTTCCTCAATTCGGGACAAAGTCTGGTTAAAGCTATACCTTGTGGTATATGCTTTTGTGTTTCTTGAGTTCCAGTGAGGTTAATGGTCCAGGCAAGACCAATACAAGTATACTGTCTTCCTAGTTTATGTATGTTCTGAATCATCAGGCAACTATGATCTTCTTCACTTTGTGTTCTGCAGAGATAGACATGGTATCTTCCTGTGTGACTCCAAGGATGCTATATGAAATGCAGCTCAGAAATCTGGGCATGTTTATTTAGAATGTTGCTGCAGGGTTTTGGAACAGACTCAGTATTCACTCTGCAGCACCCTCTGCTATGCCAGCAGGACTTGGTGGGCACTGTTGGAGTATTTAGTTGTTTGCCAAGGATGTTTACATTAGTGACTGGATATTTACTGTAATTTTGAATATCTACTCACTTTATTTTTGCCAGTAAATTTAGAGTATAACCAATGTCTTGGGTCTGCAGGTGTTACATTTCTCAGAGAGCATTTAAATATGTGTGGAAATAAAATAACATATAACAATGTTGTCCCAGCTTGAATGTGATTTCCTCTGCTAATATTTACTAATTAATAAACACTAGAAAATTGAAAATTCTGTATATTTTGCAAATGGTTCTTATAAACAGGAAATAGTTATTTCAGCATCATAGAAATCATCCTATGCATTTGATATTTTACTAAACGCAGTATAGTGTTTTTTTTTCTCAAAGACTGTATATGGGAAAGTGGCGCTAGTAGTAAAGGATCTGCCTGTCAATGCAGGAGACACAAGAAACATGGGTTCGATCCCTGGGTTGGGAAGATCCCTGGAGGAGTGAATGGCAACCCACTCCAGTATTCTTGCCTGGAATTCCCCTGACAGAGGAGCCTGGAGGGCTACAGTCCATGGGGAAGTGAAAAGTCAGACACAACTGAGCACATACACACACACACACAAAGGCAGTAGTGTTTTCTTGTTTTTTTTTTCAAAGCATGTTTATGAGAAATAAGGAAAAATACATATTGACTTACATGTGGTTTTTGAATGTCCAATACATGTACCTTTGTGATCGAGCACACCTGAAGTTAAAAATATAGTAGGAAAAAGCAGTGCAGTAAACTGAATGTTTGAGTCTTCTCCAAACTCTTATGTTGAAACCTAATCCCCAGTGTGTGGTGGGGCCTTTGGGAGATAACTTAGTCATGAAGGTAGAGCCCTCACCTGTGGAATTAGTACCCTTATAAAATAGACTGCAGAAAGATCCCTTGCCCCTTCTGCCACACAAGGACACAGGGAAAAGGCAACCTGCTCATGAAACAGGAAGACTGTCCTCACGAGATACCAAGTCTTCAGAAGTCTTCATCTAGGACTTCCTAACATATAGAATGTTAGAAATAAATTTCTATTGTTTATAAGCCACCTAGTCCAGGGTAATAAATCTTCAACATTTTATGTGTAATTTACATTTAGAGCATCTTCCAGTATGAACTTTGTCTTTTAGTTTCAGTTTTATGTCTCTTGTTGAGTAGAAATTTTAAATGTAATGAAACTAAATTTATCAGTAGTTTCTCTTATGGGATAAGTTTTTGCATCTTATAAGTTTACAAAATACTTTTTCACCTCTGGTTCCCATACTTTCTATTGAGTTTTAAAGTTTTGCTTTTACTATATTTTCATCTTTAATATACCTGGATTTGAAATTCATACACACCATGGAGCAGGGATCTGATGTATTATTTTCCAAGGGAGACCAGTTATTTTTCATGATTTATTGAAAAATTCATTTCTTCACTGATCCATTATGTGTAAAGTTTCCATGTCTTTTTAGATTCTTTATGAACTCCTTATTCTCTTTAGCTTGTGCCAGTGTCTCAGTTCAGTTCAGTCGCTCAGTCATGTCCAACTCTTTGTGACTCCATGGACTGCAGCACACCAGGCTTCCCTGTCCATCATCAACTCCTGGAGCTTGCTCAAACTCATGTCCATTGGTCGGTGATGTCATCCAACCATCTCATACTCTGCTGTCTCCTTCTCTTGCTTTCAATCTTTCCCAGCATCAGAGTCTTTTCCAATGAGTCAGTTCTTCCCATCAGGTGGCCAAAGTATTGGAGTTTCAGCTTCAACATCAGTCCTTCCAATGAATATTCAGGACTGATTTCCTTTAGGATTGACTGGTTTGATCTCTTTGCAGTCCAAGGAACTCTCAAGAGTCTTCTCCAACACCACAGTTCAAAAGCATCAATTCTTCGGTGCTCAGCTTTCTTTATAGTCCAACTCTCACATCCATACCTGACCACCGGAAAAACCATAGCTTTGACTAGACGGACTTTTGTTGGCAAAGTAATGTCTCTGCCTTTTAATATGCTGTCTAGGTTGGTCATAGTTTTTCTTCCAAGAAGCAAGCATTTTTTAATTTCATGGTTGCTGTCACCATCTGCAGTGATTTTCGAGCCCAAGAAAATAAAGTCTGTCACTGTTTCCCCATCTATTTCCCATGAAGTGATGGGACCAGATGCCATCATCTTAGTTTTCTGAATGTTGAGTTTTAAACCAACTTTTTCACTCTCCTCTTTCACTTTCTTCAAGAGGCTCTTTAGTTCCTCTTCACTTTCTTCCATCTACATATCTGAGGTGTCATCTACATATCTGAGGTTATTTATACTCTCCCTGCAATCTGATTCCAGCTTTTGTTTTATCCAGCCCAGCTTTCCTCATGATGTACTCTGCATGTAAGTTAAATAAGCAGGGTGACAATATACAGCCTTGATGTACTCCTTTCCGTAATTGGAACCAGTCTGTTGTTCCATGTCCAGTTCTAACTGTTGCTTCTTGACCTGCATACAGTTTTCTCAGGAGGCAGGTAAGGTGTTCTGGTATTCCCCTCTCTTGAAGAATTTTCCACAGTTTGTTGTGATCTACATAGTCAAAGGCTTTAACATAATCAATGAAGCAGAAGACATTTTTCTGGAATTCTCTATGAGTCAACGGATGTTAGTAATTTGATACCTCATTCCTCTGCCTTTTGTAAATCCAGCTTGTCCATCTTGAAGTTCTTGGTTGATGTACTGTTGAAACCTAGCTTGAACAGTTTTGAGTGTTGTTTTGCTAGTGTATGAAATGAGTGCGGTTGTTTGGTTTGAACTTTCTTTGGCATTGCCCTTCTTTGGAATTGGAATGAAAACTGACTTTTTCCAGTCCTGAGGCCACTGCTGAGTTTTCCAAATTTGCTGTTATATTAAGTGCAGTACCTTACCAGAATCATCTTTTAGGCTTTGAAATGGCTCAGCTGGAATTCCATTACTTCCACTACCTTTGCTCATAGTGATGCTTCCTAAGGCATCATGACTGTCATGACTCTCACAGCATGAGAGTTATGACACGATTAATTTAGCCCTGGATTCTAATATCTGCATTAATAAACATAATAAAACAAGGGATATTTTAGAAAATGTTAACCAAGCTCATGGGATTCTGATCTGTTCAAGGCTAGTTAAATTATTATTACTGTAGATCTAAGGTGGGGGACTTCAGTCAATAACTTACTAGATCAAACCCCTGGCAATGACTTTCCCTCAGGTAATAATCACTGTGAATGGTAATGATGCCCCTTTCTTGTAAGAAATGTGGCTAACAGAAATTTGATCTTGGTATACTTTTATAGTATACCATGTATTTAAGAAATCAAATATAGTAACTAGTATCAGACTTTTGAAATTTTATTGCTATACTTACATAGTTATGGATAGGGGAAGGGAGGAGGGAAGAATACACTTAGTGAGAATGTTGGCTCCATGAGGACAAGAAGCATATTTTATTGCATATTTTAAAATATTGCATATTTTAAAATAAACTATTGCATATTTTATTCAGTGATGTATTCCAACCACATAGGATACTGCTCAATGATCATCAATAATTATTTATTATTTTTACTAGAAACCAGGATGCCAGTCTTTATCTTATCTCTAATTATAGCAGAAATGATTCCATATATAGAGTCATAGAATTCCAAGGCCACATGGGATAGGATGGGATAGGCCCATATAGTCAAGCATCTTTATTTTACATGGGGTTGAAAGCAGTCAGATCCAACTGAAGCAGCTTAGCACGTAGCATGCAAGGAAAATGAAACCCACAATGCTTGGTACCTTGGTATAGATAACTTAAAAATTAGTGACAGAACAAGTACTAGTAACACATTTTATCTGTTCATTAACTGATGGGCATTTGGGTTGTTTCTATTTTTTGACTGTTATGAATAATGCTTCTATGAACATTCATATACAAGTTTTGTGTAGACATATGTTTTCAATTTTGTGGGGATATATATATAGAGGACTGAAATTTCTGATCATATGGTAACTCCATATTTAATCATTTGAGGAACTGCCAGACTGTTTTCCAAAGTAGCTACACTGTTTTATACTCCCACCAGCAATATATATTTTGGTTCTAATTTCTCCACATTCTCGCCACATTTCCCCCCAGCCTTTTAAGTTTTTTGATTAGTTTGCTGTTTGCCTTAACTCTTACCACCACCTCAGCAGCTGTAATTTTAAACAGAGCTGCTGACTGATTTTGACAAACATGCCCAGGAAAAAAAGGCCATTTTCATTGGGTAAGCAGTGAATCAGGTCAAATGACACAACTTGTGAGGAGGATTTCTCAGGGAACTGTGGGCAGAAAATAATCGCAATTTTCTGAGATGAGGCTTTGGAAGACCTCTACTCTCATTCTGTCCTTTCTAGTAGATATTCGATTGCCAGTTTACCCTGTAATTGTGGGTTGTTAATATTTGAGGCTTATCACAGAACTAGGGAGAGGGCGGTTAGACTAGGGCAAGTTCAAACGTCACAAAGGTCACTAGTCTTACCAAGATTCAGCAAATTTTCTTGAAACAATTCTTAAATATATTGTTACAGGACTTTGGTTAATTTCCAGAGTTCTGAGAAGTTGATTTTGACATCCCCCCCACCCCCTTCCACCAGTGTTTTAGTTGGTTTTACAAGAGGGTGAAGTGTTAGAGGTCCTTACTCCATTTTCACTGACATCATCCCCTAATTTGCTTTCTAATTACCAAGAAATTAAGTGCTACATGCCGGAAAGCAGAGGGGAAAAAACATAGAAAGGAATGGAAGAAGAAGAACAGGGAGAAGGAAATAGACTTGCTTGGGAAATCTGAAAGAAGGAAAATGTGTGCATATTTTGTTTACAGAGGAGATCAAGTATGGATCTATGCCTGAAGAAATGCTGAAAAATACAAATGGTATAGCTTATGAATTTTCAGCAGATTCATATTTGCAGGGCAAATCTGCCTATAACAGCATGTGTTGAGTGTGTGAAAAGTAAATGCAGCCAATCTATTTCTTCCTCTTATTTTCACAGTTTTGTTTTTATGGAAGAACAAACAATCCAAATAAAAATATTAACCAGATTTAAACTGATCTTTATATATTGAAATCTCAGCAAATGAAACAAATGAAATTCACAGCTATAGTTTAAGGACAGTGATTTTAGGGGAAAAGAATAGTTTTAAATACTAGACTTTACAAGAATTCATGATTTCTAGTTTCTGTCTCTATATGAACTGAAACAGACTAGGTCTCCCCATGGTGATAGTTTTACAACTTAAATTCCATTTTAGAGCTAAACCTCCTACCACCGTAGAAAGTGATCTAATAAGTTAATTTCTACTGAGTTTTTATTGTTGATAACTGTTTGATACAAAGCTATTAAAGGCATAACCCTTATGTCAGTACACCCTCTGTGAATCAAACAGAAAATTAATTTCAAGAAACATTGCCCTTGATGACATATCTATTCTCTCCCCACTCTGTCCTCCCAGGGATATTTGAAGTATAGAATAAGTACTGTCAATACTTCTTAGCACTTTTATCACATGGTTATCAAAGAATAACAATTAATAGGACATAGAACAGTAAAAAGAGCAAAGCTAACAGAAAGAGAGGACTTGGAATTCACATAATTCAGATCTAACACTTAACTTCTTGGTGACCTGGGAAATTTCTTAATTTCTTTGAACTTGTTTCCTTGCCTTTGGATTGGAGATCACTTCATATGGTTCTAGGGGGGAAACTAAATGGCATATCTTATACAAAATACTAGAATAGTAGCAACTAAAGAAAGAGCAGTTGTTATTGGGGCAATGAGTGTGGTTGACTAATGGTCATGGTTACCATTCAGTGACATATGGAGGCTGAAACTCCACATGGGCCAAATGGCATAAGAATGTCCTTCACCTCAGAGGTGAAGAGTCACTTGCAGAGTTAAGGAGTCAGACAATCCACAAGATGTCTCAGTCACAAAGGGCTTGGTTGTTTGGATATGTACTTGTCCATGCCCAGTGATCTTTAATAGTCTCCAAAAGTGCAAGAGTGGGGAATTCCCATTCTTCCAGGAGATTGCAGTTAATCTAGTGACTCTGGAGCATCTTCAACTGAGTTCTTGAAAATCTGAATCACCTAAAAATCCACCACTGTTACTCACTTCATCTCAATTAATAGGCAGATGCAAGAGGCCGTAGTTGCACATATGCGTGTATGTGTGCACACACATACACACGCACTTCTTTTTTTCTCATTCTGCAAGACACTATTTTTACATATCAGGATAGGGAGTTGGAAGCTGGCCTGAAAGAGTCAGTTCCAGTTTCCCTTAGTGTTTCTCTACCTCCATGGCACAACATGGTAGGGATGACAGCATGTGATGTTCTGATGGTGACAAGTTGAGGCCACTCTGCCAATGCTATAATTTTAGCAAGCACAATTAGAATTCTGTAGTGGAAAGTTATTTATATTTTGGCAAATAAACTGCAGCTATAAAGCCTTAAATTATAGATTTTCTTCTCCACTGCAACGATTTCACGCTCATAATTATCTTCAATGTATGGGAATTCCTCCCTTTTCTCTGCTGTGCATATGACATTTGTTTTTGTTTTTGTCTGGGAAGTGGGATATGTTCTAGGCTTCTTCTCAGAATTTCAGCTCTAAACCAAAGATATGGGGTGAAGATGTAAAGGAAAGTATGAATTGAAAAGAGAATTATTAGTAGAAGATAGAGCAAAAACCAAACAGTGTGGGGGTGGGTGGCATGAAGGATAGAGCGAATTTTAAGGGATATGATCAGGGGTTTGGCTTGGGGTGGTAGTAGAGGGATTTTGCTGTCCTTCTATATGTAAGACAGGAACTAAAGAAAGAGATATAGGTATAGAGACAGAGAAAAGTATAAATTTTGGACATTCTCATGAAATATTAGGTAGAGCATCTTACTAGGTAGATGGAAATATAAATCTTCTGTCCTGAAATGTAAATTTGTGGGACAGCAGCATAAAGGTGGTAATTGAAGCTAAGGGGTTAGATGAGATATTTAGGAGACTTTACAGTGAGAAGTGGACTTTCGACACAACCCAGAGGAACAATGACATTGAAAGAGATTCCAGAATGAAAGGACAAGCATGAGAGATTCAAAAGGGTAGATGCAGATGTAGCAAGAGGATCAAGAAATAGTCATGCCTCATAAGCCAGGAAGGAAGATAGTTTCAGGACAAAGAGGTTAATAGTGGCCACTGCAAATATCTCCTAACTGGTCTTTCTGCTTCTAGTTTCTTCCTCCACGCACCCTAGCCTCAGTCTGCTGTCCAAATTCTCTCTCCTAATGCACAGATCCATTCACATCCTCAGGTATGTAGTTATTAGATGTCTATAACATCCAAAGGGCTTCCCTGGTGGCTCAGCTGGTAAAGAACCTGCCTGCCAATGCAGGAGATGCAAGAGATGCAAGTTTGAAGATCCTCTGGTGAAGGAAATGGCAACCTGCTCCAGCATTCTTGCCTGGAAAATCCCATGGACAAAGGAGCCTGGCAGGCTACAGTCCATGGAATTGCAAAGAGTCAGACATGACTGAGCAAGCACATGTGGATATAGCACTCAGACTTTTATATATGTATAATGGAATCACTGAGAATTCCTTCTTATCATCTAAACCTAGTGGGTTTTATTAAAAGGCTCTAGAGGTGCTAATTTAAGATGCTTGGATCCAAGAATATGCGTTTTATAAAGGTCCCCATATGGTTTAGATGCAGATGGTTTATTGATAGTTTATGCAACAGTGGCCTAGGGGATGAAGTTCAAGTTTCCTGGAAAATGATTCATGGCCTTCTGCCTTCTGGTTCCAGTCTCCATTTGCACCAGCCCACCTCTATCATGGACTCTACATTTTAGCTTTGCCAGAATCATAAAATGAGTTGGTGGGAGAAACAGGTTGAAAAGTCCTTCCTAGAAAAGGACCAGTCTATGCAGAGGCCAAGCTGAAGCAATATAGTTTCTAAGAAAACAGGGAGTAACCTGATTTGAATGATAATAGGCAAACAGTCAGACAAGACTGAGCCCAGTCAGCATAGCCCAGCACCTGTGGAAATAGTTCTGGTAAGGCAAGACAAGTAGATTGTAGACAGCCTTGTGTCAGATGGGGGGAATTTATAGTTGTTCTACAGTAAATGGGGATTCTTCCACGCTTTATTTTTTTGGCCATTTTTTTTTTTTCTAATCTGGATGTAAGTATCAGCCCATTCTTATTTCTGAAACCGTGTCTTTACTGCTGTTGTTTTTCAGAGCCTAAACTTCACAGAGAGACTTGAAATGAAAGACCTAAAAAGACAATTTTGATTTTCTTAAAAAAGGAGAATGAACTTGTTTAAAAAACAGAAATAGAGTCACAGATGTAGAAAACAAACTATTGTTACCAAGAAGGAAGGAGGTGACAAGATCAATTGGAAGAATGGGACTGATATATACACACGACTATATACAAAATAAATAAACAATGAGGACCTGCTGTACATCACAGGGGACTCTACTTAGTACCCTGTAATGACCTATATGAGAAAATCTACTCTAAAAATATATATCTACTCTATGTATAGACTAGCCTGCAGCCTGCCAGGCTCCTCTGTCCATGGGGCCTCTCCAAGCAAGAATACTGGAGTGGGTTGCCATGTTTTCCTCCAGGGGATCTTCCCAACCCAGGGATCAAACCCAGGTCTCCTGCATTGCAGGCAGATTCTTCACTGTCTGAGCCTCCAGGGGAGCCCAGATATATGTGTGTGTATAACTAATTCACTTCACTGTACAGCAGAAATTAACAAATTGTGCATCAACTCTACTCCGATAAAAATTAAAAAAATTATGGATCAGATCATGAAAAAACAATGATGACCTGAATCTTAGGGAAGAAAAATTTAAATTTCTGGGATGATTAGAGGGTCTTGAATTATCCAGACTTTAATTTAATCACAGTCACAAGGCAATTAGTCAACTTTCAGTTTTTCTAAGCCCGGATAAGAGGCAGTTAAGCCACTGTGACTGCACTCTTAACCTTTGTAGAAGAAAAAAAAGCACAATGTAGCTCAAGTGGCCGGAATTCTGACTCATCACCATAAAACTGAACACCATGTATTTTTCTCCAAGGGAAGATTTCAGCCCAGCCGGGTCCAAGAGAACATACGAGCACCTTATGCTGAACACACACTTAGAAAACTGGATGGCTTTTGCCATCTGCTAAGCCTCACATAGCCTCCAGTTTGAAGCTGAAGCAATGTCAGAAGCTGATTTAAGCAGCTTACATATGTTGCACTGCAGGAAAAACATTGGACGTTGGGGAACTCTGAAAAACAACGCTAGGCGTTTGGGGTCCATAAATGCTTAGTGTTTGTGACAAATATGCCTGGTTCCCATAGGACAACACTTTTTTCCCCTTAGATTTAAGTGTTTTTCTCCATTGCTTAGTAACAGAATTTTCACATTATCTTGTGTATTTTCTGGCACTACAATAATCATTCATTGCAGCAGGTAAGGTTATTTTAGTTAATCACAACCTTCTTTTGTTGCTTAAAATTTGACAGAAAATGTCAGTACTGTGATACTTTAGAAACTTATCCTATGGATCTGCCATTATTGATTATGTTTTTGGAAACTCTAGGTACTTAAAAAATGAATGAATTTATAGTAGCTGACCTTTAGAATTCTTTAAGGTTTCCGTATGCACACTGAACATTGTACAAATCACTCATCTTGTCCTGCAAGCCCTTTTCAGGTGTGATTGTACCCAACTTCATGTAGTCTTATTTTCTCTCCTTATAATTTTCTACCCAGTGAATCTGTAACTTTGTGTCTTCAAACATGGATTTAAAAAAAAAATTTCTAGCTGCATCTACTAATGCAATTTTTAAAAATCTAGATATGCCTTTTCCTTCCTTTTCAGCTTTTCCCCATCTTATCTTCCTGTGGATAACTTACCTGTTGCTAAGGACCAGTTCAAGTTCTCCTTTTCCATGGAATCTTTTAGGATCACTTGTTGCAGTTTTATTATGGCACTTAGCATGGTCTGCCTTATTTAATAGTTCTAACATTCAAGCTCTGCTTTTAGTGGCCCTTCCTTCCCTTTATCATGTTCCCACCATGTGCATTTCAGACCACCCCACCTCCCTGCCCCCACCGCCTCATGTATGTCTTGGGAAATTCTGAAAATTTCCAAGGCATGAGAATCAGCAGTTGCAATAGAGAAGGGCATTAATTTTTCTGTTATTTTGCAGCTTTCAGGAAAGGAGAGATTGTTCACTTAGAGTGTTATAATTCCTTTAGAACAGTCAGTAGATCTAGACACCTTTGTACACAGGAAGGCTACTGATTAGTGATGAATATTGGAAAACTTTCAGAGAGCCATGAGCTCTCCTGCCCCCCGGCAACCCTTCACAGCTTGTTTTCTGCCACGGTCCTTCCAGGCTCATAATCGGGATTCCAAGGCTTACATGTTTCCCACACCCATTCTTGTTCCTAGACACTGGACTTCAGATTTCTGTGTGCTAAACTTTAGCCACCTCATAGTTGCTATTCCAGGCTTCTGAAGGTACTTATCCATCCCTTTCTTCCTCTGTGTAGACAGGGATCCCTCCTGTAAATCCTCAAAATATAACTATTAATAGTATGAGGCTGCAGTATTTTGACAAAACTCTCCTTTAGCATGGAGTAGGAGAAGGCAATGGCAACCCACTCCAGTACTCTTCCCTGGAAAATCCCATGGACGGAGGAGCCTGGTAGGCTGCAGTCCATGGGGTCACTAGGAGTCGGACACGACTGAGTGGCTTCACTTTCACTTTTCACTTTCAAGCATTGGAGAAGGAAATGGCAACCCACTCCAGTGTTCTTGCCTGGAGAATCTAAGGGACAGGGGAGCCTGGTGGGCTGCCGTCTATGGGATCGCACAGAGTCGGACGTGACTGAAGCGACTTAGCTGTAGCAGCAGCAGCAGCAGGAAATGTAAAAACTGGGCATTTGACACCAGTTTGTAAAGCCGATCTTCTATGCTCTGTACCAGCATTTTACCAAGGCCTGGCAATAGCAGCTTATCCCTCCTCTACTGGAGAATCTTCTTTCTATATTGTCTTCTTAAATCTCATCCCAAACCAAGGTGGCAGAAACAGTTGACAAAATAATCTCCATAGAATTGCATACTTTCCCCCAAGAAGTTAGCTTTTACACTATAAAACAGAATATATTAACATTTTTTCTTTAATTGAGATATTGTCCAAGAACAGTAGGTAAATGCTTGTGTTATTAATGACTAAAACTATTCGTTGAATTGGTGTTAGGACTTCCCTGGTGGCTTGGACCATAAAGAATCTGCCTGCGGCATGGAGGACCTGGGTTTGATCCCCAGGTTGGGAAGATCCCCTGGAGAAGGGAATGGCTACCCACTTCAGTATTCTTGCCTGGAAAATTCCATGGACAGAGAAGCCTGGCAAGCTACAGTCAATGGGGTTGCAAAGAGTGGAACATGATTTGTTAAAGTGGTGAAGAAGGTCTAAAACAGGGCTCTCCAAGGTCAAACTGTAGCTTACACATTTGAAGTGTAGCAATTTCTTAGAACACGTGACATAAAGATAGGTTCACTCCAGTGAGTGAGGCTGAATGTTTTATCACTGATAGTGTTGAAAATGGCCAGTGCATTGTGACATTGAAAGGAAGTTTAACTTTCTTTAAAATTGATTTTATTATTGTTTTACATCTCTCTATAGACAATACGTTCTTTCACTGATGGCGCAGAGGAGAGCAGGGTGAGCAAGGGGGCTGGTTCCATTACTTGCCCCCTCATGTGCCACTGCTTGGACCCTCCCAAAATGCCAACTGTCCTTGACTTACTAACTTTAAGAATCAGAGTCCTATCTGCAGAGAAGGGAGAAAGTGTTAGCAGCACTTTTGGGGGTGAAAGGGAATGACTAAACACATGTTTACATACTTTCCTGATGTCTAAGAATTCTTATTCAACTGGATTTCTATATAGTATTTCATCTAGAAAGCAGCTGGCAAAAATGTGTGCTCACAGAGTGTGTTCGAGTTGAGTTGAATATATATCCTCTTTATTTAAAATTCGTGCCTAATCAACAATCATGGAGTTTTTTTCTCAAGATCTCTTGGACTGTTATTCCCTGCACAACGAGTATACTAATTTCTGTTTTTCAAAGTGTGAGGTATAAAGAGTTGGAGAGGTTGTGAGTCAGAATCTCTGGTTCAGGCTACCCATCCTGTCCAGGGCCAAGGAGAGGAATGATTTTACATCAAATTTAACAGTGAAAAGAGCTTCAAAAACAGACCACCTGGATTTGTCTCTGTCTCCACCACCACTAGCTGTGAAACTGGGCAGGTTATTTATGTCACTATGTCCTAATTTTCTTATTTACAAGTTGGAGAGAAGAGCATGTTGTTTTTCATTAGAGTTATCATGCAGATTAAGTCAATCAAACCCTCAGCAGTGTGTGGGACCAGGAAGGCTTATGCACTGGTTGTGGGTGTGGAGTCGGGTGCAGACCACCCTGGAGAGAAGCCCTGAATCAGATTAAGTATCAGGAACACCCACATAATAACCCAGTGGTTCTACTCCCAAGAACGGATCCTAGAGACATTTTCACATATTATTGTAAGAAAAGTCACCCCAGTTGTTAAGTGGGGATAGAAACTAACATTTGTGGAGTTCTTGCCAGGTGCCAGAGACTGTTGCCTCAGTCACAGTTTGCCTCATTTAATCCTCAAGATGTCCTTACAGGATTATTACTTTATCTTCTTTATCATTGAGAGAAATGATTCTCCATGAGGTTTCATAACCCAAGCAAGGACACGCAGCTAATAATAGGCAAAGCTGGAATTCAAACTCAGGTGTATTTTTTACTCTATTCCAATTTCTCATGCAGTGTCCAAAAAAGGTAATTATCTCTCTTCTCTTTCCCTCACAGATTGCTGTGTGGATGAGTTCATATTTTAGATCACATGATTTTTCAGGTTTGTCTCCCTGTCATCTTTTTCTATTTTTACATATTACCTCTCTTTCATCCCACACTTCCCCCCATTCTTTATAATCGATGCTTTTTCCCTACTTCATTGAATATATTCACATTTACTTTGGATATATATATATATATATTATATTATATATATATGTATATATACATATTGTAATAGCAGATTGAAGGATAAAGTAATTCAGCTATGGGAACTAATAGTTACAAATTAAAAAGACTGGAATGTCAGCTATTATTTATACAAATCAATTGCCTTTTCAGATGTTAGTCAGGTCAAACTATTCATTTCCTTCTTTTTTTTAAAAGTCGATTCAGCTGAATAGAACATTCTGGTTTTTAATGAGAGAGCTTTAGGACAAGGTCCAAGTTCATTGATTCCTGTCCTATCCATCCATTCTCTCACTTACTTCCTTAAAGAATAAACTGTGTCTCTTTAACTTTGAAAATGGAATTTAAATCTCCACTGATGTGAATAATTTCTACCCTTTGATAAAGGACATTTGTCATTTATGTTTTACTAATGGATTGGTCAGTCTGTATTAAGAGTTCCTAGGTGACATTAATGTTCCAAACAATAATTTGTCATGTATGACCTGATGATGACTCAGTGTTGCAAGAGAACTGTGAACAGCTCAGACACACACACACACACACACACACACACACACACACACACATACATACAAACATACAGATACATGCACCCACCATCCTTGGATGTGGTTCATTGCGTAAAGATAAATTAGAGATTTCATAACTTGCAGGTAATGACACAGGAGATCACAGAAAGTGGTTCACAATGTTTCATTATGGAAGAATAATGCTCTGGCCAAAAAAAGTGGGATGGTTTAATAACAAATGTTCTTCATTTGTATTTGGTGCTGGGCTCTGTGAATTATTTATGTCTCTGGACAAGGCCTAGAAAGTATTTCAATGAAGCCTAATTTGTCAAGGTTACTTACACTTTACCATATTTTTCCTAACTATATCTTTCTGGATAGTACCATACATAAATATTTTCATTGTGTTGTGCATTTATTTGCAATATTGATGGCACTGTAAAATGTGGGCTATTAGCACCTCTTTAACCAATGTCAGACCAAGAATTAAAATCGGAAACACCAGTGTCTTCCTTTTAGAAATATGGAGGTTAACTTTGATTATTATTCAGCTTTTGTGGCTGATGAGCCAGCTATAAGTCATACTGTGGAAAATTTATTGTCTAGAAATCATGCTACTGAATATTTTATCTTACTGGAAATGTGCTATAAAGGGGCTGCATCTTTAATCAAATACATGATGATGTTGCAATCTCTTGGTCGTACTGTCATATTAAAAAGTTGAGGTTAAGCAAAAGTAAAGACATAGCTTCTGGGGGAGAGCAGTGATTATGGATGTGCATATAGATATTATTTCTCTAAGACTTTAGATATTTCTCTAAGACATTTTATTTTGCCTATGTTAAGATTTCAACTATGTTAGAAAGGAAAACGTTGGCTCATTGTAATGTTTGGATCGCAGTGACACCAGGCAGAGAAGCATGAGTGAATCAATAGTCAGGGGGCAAGTGAAAAGGAGAGTCAAGTAAGGGTCACTCCAGTGTGTGCAGTTTTGATCTCTGATACGTGTTCAAAATCTCACAGAAAATCTGAGGAAATTTCCTGCTCATAGGAAAGCAATTATTCTAAGGGCAGAGACAAATGCTGGGTTAGTATGTGGAGGTGCCCTAAGTACGAACGGTGTTCCAAGTGCCTGGTTGCTGGTGGTCCCATATCCTTTCCCCTGCACTACCCCTCAGGGCTGCTTATGAGGCTCTGCTCTTGTTGCATTGGGGTTGGTTTTGTTTAGACATTTGAAAAAAGAAATGATTGTTCATCGTTGGATGTGACTTTTGGTTCAAGACTCACGATTGTTGGACATGCTGTATCTTGATGTTTTATTCTTTCTCAGTGACTTAAAAAAATAAGAACGGGATCCCAAAGGAGATTTTAGAACAACAACTAAATCTGAAAAGACTCTAGCTGAGAAAAGACCTATAGGAAGGTTGAAAACACTACTGAAATGTCAAACCAGCATCAAGCTGGTCCTGACCTTGTTTAGCTACTTTTAGTGTCAATCTTACTGTTCTTTTATGATGTTTCCCCTGCAGCTTAATTCCTCTTTTTTTTTCTTCTCTTTAAAATTAACTTATTTTTTATTGAAGGATAATTGGTTTACAGGATGTTGCTGTTTTTTTCTTCCTGTCCCCCTCAAAAACTGGAGGAGCTTATTTGCTTATTGCTCAAGATTTGAAACCACTTTATTGAGCCTTACAGTTGCTAGGTCATCCTAAATAATTGATATGCAAACCAGTGCTGTTCAATTGAACATTTTTGATGATAGAAATATTCTGTGTCATGCTGTCTAATATAGTAACAGCTAGCCACATGTAGCAATTAGGCACTTGAGATATGGTTAGTGTGTCTGTGAAATGAAATTTTAATTTAAATAGGCACATTAGACTATTGGCCACCACAGTGAAACAACAGAGCAATATACATATATATTCAGGGTACTGTTGACCCTTGCTTTTTGAGCAAGTTCAATGATGGTCATTTAAATATATTTTTAAGATACTTTTTCTAATTATAGTAAAATTAAATACACTCATTATTGTGTTTGTTAGTGTTGGCACAAATGGGTTGTAGAAGGGGAGATGGAGACAACCATATTTCTACATAGTATAATTAAGAAAAACCCTGCATTGCAAGGCTTTTTTTTTGTAGTAAATATGTTTTACCAATAAGAATTTGGGGATTTATTTTAAAGGAAACCAGAAGTATGCTGAGATGAATAGCTCTCTACTTATCTAACAGTCAGTATTCCATTAACTGTATCTATAAGAAAGGAGGTCAAGAAGTCAGGAATAAATAAAGGAACTCTCTGAGTGGCCTCTGAAAAGTACTTGAGACCCCAGGATGTTGTTGATAATCTTGATTTTCTATGCTCCCCTGTGTCTTGCTCAGCTATATTGGACTGTAATTCTTCCTTCTACAAAAGGTGGACATCTTCATCCTTTGACCTGATTGTCCTCTCTAGGCACCTCTTTCTGTCTGCAGAAATCCTGTCTGTCCTTGGAAGTCAAGTCCAGGCTCTTTGGGCCCTTTGACTTCTGTTTCTTAAATACTGTCCCTGGGAGTTCTTTCCCAGGTTAGAATGCAAGGAAACATGAATAGACTCAGAAGAGAGGAGGCTGGGCAGGTGTAATATACCTAGAAAGTCGGCTGCTTCTCCATTTCTGCTTTCCAAGTAGAAGCAGCATTGTCTTTGTCAGACGGGAGTTACAGAGGGTCATGCACTTACAGACACAAGGAGGACTGGGCTCCCCAGAGTCCCTTGGCTCTTCTTAGCCCTGTATCTTCCCATTTGTAGTATTTACAGTCCCCTGCTTTCAGGGTGGGAGATCTATTTTCTTCTCTTATTCATATAAAATATATGGTTATCTGATAGTCATTGATCTTAAGGATGTAGATAGCAAGCATTTCTCTGAAACTCTGATTCCTCCTCTAGGTATTCTGGCCTGCTTTCAAGTAGTGGCTTTTTTTTTTCTTTCTTTCCTAACACCATACTTCAGTTTATAAAAGTTAGCCAACATTCTCCAGTTCCCTTAAATCTGGGTCTCTTATCCTTAGTTGCTCTGGATATTGTGAGCACATAGTCTGCGCTCAAAAGACAATCAGTGAAGGCTGAACCAACTGCTTTGCTGCTAAGGAACAAGGACTGCCATCTGCTCAGCTCAGGATCTTGGAGTCCTCCTCACTGGTCTCCCATTTTACCAGACTCAATCTGATCTGCCAGTTGCAACAGCTCATGTCTCAAAGCATGTGTATAAGTTAGTATTGTTTGGATTTCAAGATGGGAATTATTCAAAATATACAGGACCATTTCATAGAATAACAAGGCCATGGGGAGCATCACTAAGCAGTCAGGCCACATACATGAGTCCCTGACTTACACACCTTCAGAAATCCCTCTGCCTCTCATCATTGCTTTTCTCTGTTTATTCATATCATTCTTCATTCCTTCTCTAGATGCTGTCTTCATTGCGGGAAATATGGCCAACAACCACTCCACCTACTGGCTCACAAGTCCATATATCCTGGGAAAGGTTCTGTTGGTTCAATTTGAATCATTCATGTGTAGCTAGGATGGCAGGATCATGACTAATAACATACTATGTTCACAGTAATTACAAACCTGTAGGGTGGGGTAGGGACATACTCCCAAGAATACTGGGGTTGCCAGGTGGACAAAATGCTTATCATTTTTAGCTCAGTGTTTTTCCTCTCTTTTTTTATTTTTTCAACTCTAATAACTGTCAAGTCCAGTTCAAATGGCAGCATAACCACAACATTGCCCCTTTAGTAAAAATCTCTAGCAGTGTGAGATAGGCATAGTTTAAATGAGGAAACTGAACACAGAATATTTACTGCTATTTACTACTCTATGATTTTAGCTTCATTTCCCTCACCAGTGAAAATGAAGAGGTGAAAGGTAGATTGAGGTTAGTCTGTAGAACTTTAAAACTCAGCAAAGGAGGGTTATGTAATTTTTTGAACAAAAATTTTAAAGTGGTATTTTTAGGACTTTGAAATTTAGCAGTTGATATTGATCAGGAGGTTTATAGCCCCAAATCAGTAGCTTTAGAGATGATCAGGGCAATGTTTATCATGAGAAGACCTAGCCAGATAAGCAGGAAGCCTCATGGTGACACAGGATATCATCTGATCTTGACGGTAGGTTGGATGTCTCATTTCTTAGTGCTCACATCCTCTCTCCTTTCATGTACTATACTTAACATCTGCTTTTTATTCACTAAGCCAGCCATTTCACTTTTAATTCCAGAGCTTTGTACAGGCTTTTCCTGTTATCTAGTCACTCTAGCTTATTTTTTGAATCTTGCTAAACTAAGATTTTCAGAGAGAAGATAAAGTGAATGAGACAGAGCTGAGAAATCTGTGAATAGAACAATGGAAATATCTCAACAACAGATTACTGGAAAATTATAGCAGAAAAAGTAAAGCCAATCCAATAAGTATTTTGGTTTTAGTATCTACTATTTTTAAGATTGTTTTAGTCAAAGGGACTAAAACCTTTCTGGGGTTGGAAACAGAAATCAGTTAGGGTACAGATTAAGAAATATAGGTTGTGCTTTCTATACTGTTTAGAAGATAATAGATATGGAATCCATGGTGCTTACTGAGCAACTAGCAAAATAATAAAATATTGCCATACTACATTTAAAGCAAATTAATAGAAATGTTTTTCTTAATTAGATACCATCATATGCTATACTTTAGCATAATCTCTAACATCTGTCAGATATAGAAATAGTTATAGGATAAAAACTTTAAATCCAGAGCATTCTATTCCATTAGCTTAAAATTTTCTGAATTAAGAGAAGAAATTGAGTATATGATATTAGTAACAGCACGTTTTGATTAGAGACCAGTGAGAGCATGGCCTGAGAATCAGTGAATTAGGAGTCAGACTTCAAGTATGGTCTCCAGAGGGGGCAGTAGGATAAACCTCAATATAATGTATTTTCTTCTTTCCCTGCCTTCTGCCTCCAGAAAGCTATTTAACATGTAAATAGCACTACATACAAAATGGGTTCTCAACTCTAACTATATATTTGAATGGCTTGCAGAACTTTAGAACAAGTGTAGATGACAGAGCCCATCCTAGGCCAATTCACTTAGAATCTCTAGGATGACACATAGGCACAGCCATGTTAAAAATACTTCCTAGTTGATTCTAACGTGTAAACTAGTGCTGAGAATCACTGACGGAAGAGATGAAAAAGAATCACAAATCTCTAGCAATCAAGAGTTTTGAATTCCTATTCACATGTAGAGCAATGCAATGCAACTATATCTCAATTTCCTTAGCTAGAAATGAAGGGATGAGACTAGAAGACCTTATGTATTTTTCTAAAGGCTCCATGAGTCTTTAGAATTACTCGTGGAAATTTGTGCATCAACATATTAAAATGTGATGTTAATAGACCCAGTATAGTTAAATAAATTCTATTACAATGAATTGATCAGTAATGCAAATAATACATGTATAAAGCCTATGATAATGTTTTTGAATTCAGTAGAGATTACATTCAGAAATTAAATCATTCAGTATTTCCCTGCTAGAGATACTTCAACAAATTAAAAAAAAACCCACAAACTATTTTACTCAGCAGACTATCCTCTTCCTGGTTATCATCATAATTATGTAGAGAAGATTTTTATCAGTTCTTATAGTTTCACATTAGTCAGTGTTTCTCAGTGGTTGCCTATTAATTCTTCAATATTTTTCTTGATAAAGTTGAAGATATGTCATCATACCAACATGTTAGGTCACCTGAACAATGCTTCATTTGTCAAAGGCCAAGAGACCCTTGGAATCATTTCCCCATTCCTTCCGTGGATTTAACCTACATCTATCATTGAATTCAGTGTAGATTTCATATTATTGCCTGTGGGCATAACTTCGAAGAGTAAAACGGTGGATAGAATTCTTGCTTTACTTGAACTGTTATTTTTTTCTTTTTCTCTCACTTCTCTCTCTCAACCCATTTCAGTTTAAGGCAACTATACTTTATCATTCTTGCTTTCTAAGTGAAGAAAATGAGAGTCTGAGGGCTTTGTTATTTTCCTAGGTTTCATAACCAGTATGGGGCTTTCCTGATGGCTCAGATGGTAAAGAACACACCTGCAATACAGGAGACCTGCGCTGGATCCATGGGTCAGGAAGATCCTCTCTCTGGAAAAGGGAATGGCGATATACTCCAGTATTCTTGCCTGGAGAATTCCATGGACAGAGGAGCCTGGTGGGCTACAGTCTGTGGAGTTGCAAAGAGTCAGACATGACTGACCGCTTAACATTATAACAGCAAATTAATATCATGACTCTTGCGTTTAAAACTCAGCAGCTTTTTGTGAACTCCCAAGTGTTCATTCAATAAACATTTAAGGAAAATCATTTGTGTGCATGGAGATATGGGTGATAGAAAGTTAATGAGTAAGTCTCAACAGGTTTCCTCTTAAGAGGGAAGAACCTATGAGTTTTTGGTAACACGATTATTTCTCAGGATAGAAGCTGACACCTGGGAATGAAGGGAACTCGATGTGGGTGGATCTACCCTGCCGGGTAAGAGGGAGGTTTTGCCTGTTGCTCCTGAGGAGGAGGGAGAGATGAGAGATGACGGAAGAAAGAGACTGGGCAGAAACAGGAGAGGCCAGGAGATCATGACCTACCTCAACCTTAGTCAAGTCTAACTGAGTTCTGGATATTCATAATGTGCTGCTGCGCTGCTAAGTCGCTTCAGTCGTGTTCAACTCTGTGCGACCCCATAGACGGCAGCCTACAAGGCTCCTCTGTCCCTGGCATTCTCCAGACAAGAACACTGGAGTGGGCTGACATTTCCTTCTCGAATGCATGAAAGTGAAAAGTGAAAGTGAAGTCGTTCAGTTGTGTCCAACTCTTCGAGACCCCATGGACTGCAGCCCACCAGGCTCCTCCGTCCATGGGATTTTCCAGGCGAGAGTACTGGAGTGGGTCGCCATTGCCTTCTCCACTCATCATGTGAGTGAATTCTATATTGAAACTAATAATCTTGGTTCTTCATTGAGAATGTCCTAGGATCATTGGAGATGTATAAGGAAGACTGTGTGGCATAGAGATGCATAAGGAAGAAGGCAGTCAGCCACTCAAACTGTGGTTCAGGACAAGTTGAAAGAGGTGTCTGCCTGGCAGCAAGTGGGTTTGGGGAAGGAGAAATCATTAACCGACCTGTGTTATCCCAAAATGAATAGGATAAGCCCTACCATTCTCAGCTAAAAACAAAAGATTCTGAGTAATTTTAGAGACAACAGCAATGTCCAAATGATTTACTTGTACTGTATTAAAGTAATTGCCAATGACTCAATAGCCCCACATGTTTCAAGATATGCAAAGGATTATCAAAATAGAAAATTTAGAACTATAGCAAGTCATAGTGGCATCCTACATTATTTCCTTAGTCGAGCACTGCAGATCTGTGGAGGTCAGAATGATGATGGAGAAGGTCAACATTTGTATGGTTATAGAATATTTAAAATCCAAGGATTTAACTAATGCATTCTTTTCCCCTTAGACACATAGTGTTTCATTATGGTAGGCTTGTATGTAATGTGTGTGAATCCACCTAATTTTCTAACTTGAAATTAAGTTTTCTTAGTGTCAAATTGCTAAAATGGGCTTTATTACATCTACTACATTCGAAATAACTGCTGAGACCTGCTTTATTATTTTTGGTGATGAAATATTACTAAATTTCTCATAATGTACTAAGACAATGATTTGGATAAGTGAATCACATATTTACAAGATGCTGTTCTTTTGTTTTAATGTGAAAGGTAATCTTAAATTACTTTAATAGAGCATATGCCTCTGTAATAAGTCAGTCTCCAAAATTTAATTGTTTACAATGAATATGCCAGTTTCTTTAGAAGATAGATTGTTATACTGGTTAAAAATATTAAGCAATTCCCAAAGCACTTAAATTCAATTTCATTTGATTAGTTCATTACAGTTTTCCATTTAAGCAAAGACAACAGTCTTCAGAATAATGATTCCAACCCCCAAATTTTCATTCTAAATTTAAGTCAGGTAATTAGTGTGTGTTCTCCATAAGAAGCAGGTAATTATAATGGTAAATGCCCATTGGTTACATTTACTGGGAAGAGTAGATGTCTTATTTGTGTGTTTTAACGACATTAGAATGACTCTAAAAACCAGGATTGAATTGCAACTTGTGTACTTTCAAAATCTGGTGTTTACTGCTTGTATAATAAATTTGTCATACCTGTTTCATAACTTCCTACAGAAATGACACTTGAGCTGAATGCTACTTGTGTTCATCTTAGAAGAAAATCAAATGAGTATATAATCTGGCATGAAAACATTGATATAATACCACACTAACTTGCATTTTCTCACTGAGGGTGATCAACAAAGATATTTTAAGCATCAGTCAATGAGAACTCTGCTTTAGAAGCTTATATTCTGCTGGGTCTGCAGTTGTAGTCACTGGGGATCTGATTAGCTTCATGTGTGTCTTTTCTCATTTATCATCTACCTTATATCCATATCCAAATGAGAGTTAATAGGGGCGTGATGAGGAAGTTGTCATACTTCTCTTTAGAGGTGTGACTTCCCCCACACAAAAATGTAGCAATAGATGGTTCTTTTCTTCATGACAAGAGGAATATTTTTTCCATTTAGTTTTCTGGGTACCTTAAAAAAAAACATAAGTTATCTTCTTTCATGGACCATTGAAAATGAATGGGTTCCATACAGTAGTCATTTTAAGCAAAACAGATAATAAAACTGGTCTCCTGGTTTGACACACAAGTCTTGGAGAACTTTCCTATATGGAAAGCATGCATGAGCTTCTGAATTTATAGTGCCATGGACCAGAACCTAGACTTTAGTGACTCTCCAGAGTAAATACTTATCAAGAAATTTTTTTTGAAGATAATTATTTGGTCTATGCTGATGATCCCTCTGCTTCATCACACATCACTGCATGTTTTGCTTTTGAAAAATCTCTACATCATTCATTCCAGGCTACTTTGTCAAAGGTATTCATATATGAACAAATATAAATTATGGTCATCTATTGTCACTGATCCTCAGCATCACTTCCCTCTTGCCTAGAATGAACCACATTGCATTTTCACATTCAATTCAACTAATTTGATTTGGTTAAACATTACATACTATATCTACTATTGTGAGATTATTCTATGTTGGTTACTACCTAGATCCCAAGTATAAAGCAAATGTACATTAAGAAATGAATGAATTTATTGTTTGAAATCTTTCTATTCCTTTCCTTTCCCTAATACATAATTTGCAATTGAACTTTTCCTGTCAAACCCAGAAGTAGTAAGTTCTCAAACAAAGGATAAAGTAGGATGGCATTTGTTCCAGAGAAGTGCTGTATAGTCCAAGTTATTGATTTAGCTAGGGATTTCCTCCAAAGATCATGTACAAAATGACCTTTGTTTCTTTTCTTTACATCTAGACCATTTTCAGATGTTTTCTCTAGGGTTCCACTTATGATAGATCTTTGATGGTACACATAAAGAACTGATGTAGGTAGACTGATATGACAGATGTCATCAATAAATGCCTTCACAAAAATACTTGCCTGTCACAAGTTAATTTGATGCAATATTTTCTGTCATGAGGGTGGATTAATTTTGTCTGTTTTCTCCTCTTGTCGTAATTCTTGTCATGTGAATAAGAATGTATTATAAAGAAGAACATACTAGACATTATAATTCTGTGATAACTCATTTTTGTGACAAAGAATATAATGAGACCAGACAATAGTGCAAATTCGTCATATTCTTACAGTGAACTTAATATTGACTTCCTGGCTTCTCTTGTTGATTTTGAGGGCATGTCACTTATGGTTTTATACCAACCAAATGATTAAAGAAGCCACCATTGAAAGACTTGTACTGATTACAAAAGCCTTTTCAACAGGGAAATAATAGAACCATTTTGATTTTCTTTCCTTTCCTATTTAAACAATTATTTAATGTATATCTGTGATTTCATTTTGATGAAGAAAGACTCATTGATTTCACAGTTATTCAAGAAGTATTATAAACTTGAAGCTTGGACTGCATTTATCATTGAGGAAAGAGTAAATTTTCTCAATAAATCACTATTATAAGTCACAAAGAAAAAACAAAGTTTTATATTAAAGAACCTTTCCAAAATACTCATCATATTTTTTCCCAGTAACTAAAGCAAAGCAGTCCCTCTGAGTGTGGTCTGCAGTAGCAGCCAGAAATCTCTGATTCAGGGACTACCTGCCTAGTGAACACACTGGTTGTTTTTAATCACCCTCCATTTCTACCACCTCCATCCTAACTCCATGGATCCTCCCATTTCTTCTTTTCATGTTGTAAGGAAGGAAGCAATTATTTACAAGCAACCACTTCTTTTGTACACCTTCAGGCATTAAAATAGAAACATAGGAGGTAGACTTTAGTGAAAATTGGAGCTGGAAAAATAGTCCTATAATTGGCACGCCATCTCAGTAACATATTTGCTATCACCCCTATGGTCATTATGATTAGTAAAAATCAGATATAATCACTCTTTTATTCTCAGTTCAGATAGCTCCTCAGAATCCTTCTTAGCAAACACAGTGTGGTACTGATGAATCTATTTGTAGGGCAGGGATAGAAACAAGGGCTTCCCTGGTGCCTCACATGCTAAAGAATCCATGCCTTGCTGGAGACCTGGGTTCCATCTGGGTTGGGAAGATCCCCCGGAAGAGGGCATGGCAACCTACTCTAGTATTCTAGCCTGGAGAATCCCATGGACAGAGGAACCTGGTGGGCTACAGCCCATGGAGATTCAGAGAGTCGGAACTGACTGAGCAATTAAGCACAGCACAACAGAGACACGGACTAGTGTACTGACTTGTTGGAGATAGCAGGGGAAGGAGAGTGTGGGATGGATTGAGAGACTAGTGCTGACGTACATACATTACCACATGTAGAAGAGATGGCTAGTGGGAAGCTGCTACCTAAAGCAGGGAGCCCAACCACTGCTCTGTGATGACCTAGAGGTGTGGGAAAGCAGTGGGGGTGGGAGGGAGGTTCAAGAGAAAGGGTATATGTATATACTTAAGGCTGAGATAGCTGGAGTAACAGGAAAGTTTGGCCTTGGAGAACAAAATGAAGCAGGGCAAAATCTAACAGAGTTTTGTCAAGAGAATGCACTGGTTATACCAAACAACCTCTTCCAACAGCACAAGAGACGACTCTACACATGGACACCACCAGATGCTCAATACTGAAATTATATTGATTATATTCTCTACACTAGATATGGAAAAGAACTTCATACAATCAGCAAAAACAAGACTAGGAGCTGACTGTGGCTCAGATCATGAACTCCTTCTTGCAAAAATCAGACTTAACTTGAAGAATATAGGGGAAACCACTAGGCCATTCAGATATGACCTAAATCAAATACCTTATGATTATACAGTGGAGGTGACAAGAGATTCAGGGGATTCGATCTGGTGAACAGAGTGCCTGAAGAACTGCGGATGGAAGTTTGTAACATTGTACAGGAGACGGTGATCAAAACCATCCCAAAGTAAAAGAAATGCAAAAAGGCAAAATATTTGTCTGAGGAGGACTTACAAATAGCTGAGAAAAAAAGAGAAGCAAAAGGCAAAAGAGAAATGGGACGATAAACCCATCTGAATGCAGAGACCCAAAGTATAGTAAGGAAAGAAAAGAGACACTTCATAAGGGAACAATGCAAAGAAATAGAGGAAAACAATAGAATGGGAAAGACTAGAGATCTCTTCAGGAAAATTAGAGAAACCAAGGAAACATTTCGTGCAAAGATGGGCACAAAAAGACAGAAATGGTATGGACCTAATAGAAGAAGAATATACTAAGAAGAGGTGGCAAGATTATATAGAACTATACAAGAAAGATCTTAATGACTTGAATGACCACAATAGTGTGACACTCACCTAGACCCAGACATCTTGGAATGCAAAGTCAAGTGGGCCTTCGGAAGCATGCACTAGCACAAAGCTAGTGGAAGTGATGGAATTGCAGATGAGTTGTTTCAAATCCTAAAAGATAATGCGGTGAAAGTGCTGCACTCAATATGACAGCTAAATTGGAAAATTCAGCAATGGCCACAGGACTGGAAAAAGTCAGTTTTCATTCCAGTCCCAAAGAAGGGCAATGCCAAAAGAATGTTCAAACTATTGCACAATTATGCTCATTTCACACGCCAGCAAGGATGCTCAAAATCCTTTAAGCTAGGCTTCAACAGTATGTGAACTGAGAACTTCCAGATTTCAAGCTGGATTTAGAAAAGGCAAAGGAACCAGAAGTCAAATTGCAACATCTGCTGGATCACAGAAAAAGCAAGAGAATTCCAGAAAAACATCTCCTTCTGCTTTATTGACTACACTAAAGCCTTTGACTGTATAGATCACGACAAACTGGAAAAGTCTTAAAGAAATGGGAATACCAGACCAACTTACTTGCCTCCTGAGAAACATGTATGCAGGTCAAGAAGCAACAGTTAGAACTAGACATGGAACAATGGACTGGTTCAGAATTGGAAAGGAGTTCATCAAGGCTGTACATTGTCACCCTGCTTATTTAATTTATATGCAGAGTCAGTTCAGTTCAGTCGCTCAGTTGTGTCTGATTCTTTGCAACCCCATGAGCTGCAGCACGCCAGGATTCCCTGTCCATTATCAACTTCCAGAGCCTGCTCAAACTCATGTCCATCGAGTTGGTGATGCCATCCAACCACCTTATCCTCTGTCATCCCCTTCTCCTCCTGCCTTCAATCTTTTCCAGCATCAGAGTCTTTGCAAATGAATCAGTTTTTCGCATCAGGTAGCCATAGTATTGGAGTTTCAGCTTTAGCATCAGTCCTTCCAATGAATATTCAGGACAGATTTCCTTTAGAATGGACTGGTTTGATCTCCTTGCAGTCCAAGGGACTCTCAAGAGTCTTCTCTAACACCACAGTTCAAAAGCATCAATTCTTTAGCACTCAGATTTCTTTACAGTCCAACTTGCACATCCATACGTGACTATAAAACCAGAGCTTTGACTTGATGGATCTTTGTGGGTAAAGTAATGTCTCTGCTTTTTAATATGCTATCTAGATTGGTTGAAGCTTTTCTTCCAAGGGGCAAGCATCTTTTAATTTCATGGCTGCAGTCACCATCTGCAGTGATTTTGGAGTTCAAACAAATAAAGCCTGTCACTGTTTCCATTGTTTCCCCATCTATTTGCCATGAAGTGATGGGACCAGATACCATGATCTTAGTTTTCTGAATGTTGAATTTTAAGTCAACTTTTTCACTCTCCTCTTTCACTGTCATCAAGAGGCTCTTTAGTTCATTGGCTTCTGCCATAAGGATGGTGTCATCTGCATATCTGAGGTTATTGGTATTTCTCCCGGCAATCCTGATTCCAGTGTGTATTCATCCAGCCCAGCATTTCGCATGATATAACCTTCATGTAAGTTGAATAAGCAGGGTGACAATATATAATTTTGACATACTCCTTTCCCTATTTGAAAGCAGTCTATTGGTCCATGTCCAGTTCTAACTGTTGCTTTCTGACCTGCATACAGATTTCTCAGGAGGCAGGTCAGGTGGTCTGGTATTCCCATCTCTTGAAGAATTTTCCACAGTTTGTTGTGATCCACACAGTCAAAGGCTTTCACATAGTTAATAAAGCAAAAGTAGATGTTTTTTTCTGGAACTCTCTTGCTTTTTCAATGATCCAACAGATGTTGTCAATTTGATCTCTGGTTCCTCTGTGTTTTCTAAATCTGTCTTGAACATCAGGAAGTTCATGGTTCACGTACTGTTGAAGCCTGGCCTGAAGAATTTTGGTCATTTCTTTGCTAGCATGTGAGATGAGTGTAATTGTATGGTATTTTGAATATTCTTTGACATTGCCCTTTCTTGGGATTGGAATGAAAACTGACCTTTTCCAGGCCTGTGGCCACTGCTGAGTTTTCCAAATTTGCTGGCATATTGAGTGCAGCGCTTTCATAGCATCATCTTTCCAGATTTGAAATAGTTCAACTGGAATTCCATCTCCTCCACTAGCTTTGTAGTGATGCTTCCTAAGGCCCACTTGACTTTGCATTCCAGAATGTCTGGCTCTAGATGAGTGATCACATCATTGTGGTTATCTGGGTCATGAAAATATTTTTTTTTATAGTTCTTCTGTGTATTCTTGACTTCTCTTCTTAATATCTTCTTCTTCTGTTAGGTCCATACCATTTCTGTCCTTTATTGTGCCTATTTTCACATGAAATGTTCCCTTGGTATCACTGATTTTCCTGAGGAGATCTCTAGTCTTTCCTTTTCTATTTTTTCCTCTATTTCTTTGCACTGATCACTGATGATGGCCTTCTTATCTCTCCTTGCTATTCTTTGGAACTCTGCATTCAAATGGGTGTTTCTTTCCTTTTCTCCTTTAACCTTTACTTCTCTTATTTTCTCAGCTATTTGTAAGGCCTCCTCAGAAAACTATTTTGCCTTTTTGCATTTCTTTTTCTTGGGGATGCGTCTTGATCACTGCCTCCTGTACAATGTCATGAACCTCTGTCTGTCAGGAACTCTGTCTATCAGATCTAATCCCTTGAATCTATTTGTCACTTCCACTGTATAACTGTAAGGGATTTGATTTAGGTCATACCTGAATCATCTAGTGGTTTTCCCTACTTTCTTCAATTTAAGTCTTAATTTGGCAGTAAGGAGTTCATGATCTGTGCCACAGTCAGCTCCCAGTCTTGTTTTTGCTGACTGTATAAAGCTTCTCCATCTTTGGCTACAAAGCATATAATCAATCTGATTTTGATATTGACCATCTGGTGATGTCCATGTGTAGAGTCTTCTCTTGTGTTGTTGGAAGAAGGTATTTGCTATGTCCAGTGCATTCTCTTGGCCAAATTCTGTTATCCGTTGTATGTGAAGTACATCATGAGAAATGCTGGGCAGCATAAAGCACAAGATGGAATCAAGATTACCAGGAGAAATATCAATAATTTCACATAGCAGGTGAAACCACTCTTATGCCACAAAACAAAAAGGAACTAAAGAGCCTTTTGATGAAAGTAAAAGAAGATAGTGAAAAAGTTGGCTTAAAACTCTACATTCAGATAATGAAGATCATGGCATCCAGTCCCATCACTTCATGGCAAATAGATGGGGAAACAATGGAAACAGTGACAGACTTTATTTTCTTGGGCTCCAAAATCACTGTGGATGGTGACTGCAGTCATGAAATTAAAAGCCATTTGCTCCTTTGAAGAAAAGCTATGGCAAACATTGCGTATTAAAAAGCAGAGCCATTACTTTGCTGACAAAGGTCCGTACAGTCAAAGCTACGGTTTTTGCAATAGTCATGTACAGATGTGAGAGTTGGCTTATAAAGAAGGCTGAGAGTGAAGAATTAATGCTTTTGAATTGTGGTGTTGAAGAAGACTCTTGAGAGTCCCTTGGACAGCAAAGAGATCAAACTTGTCAATCCTGAAGGAAATGACCTTTGAATATTCATTAGATGAACTGATGCTGAAGCTGAAGCTCCAATACTTTGGCCACCTGATGCAAAGGGGCAACTCATTAGAAAAGACCCTGATGCTGGGAAAGATTGAAGGCAGGAGAAGGGGATGACAGAGGATGAGATGGTTGGATGGCATCACTGACTCAATGGACATGAGTTTGAGCAAGCTCCAGGAGATTGTGAATGACAGGGAAGTCTGGCATGCTGAAGTCCGTGAGGTTGCAAAGAGTCGAATATTATTGAGCAACTGAACAGCAGGCTGATTCATGTTGTTGTATGGCAGAAACAATACAGCATTGTAAAGCAGTTATCATCCAGTTAAAAAAGAAAAGAAATTAGTTGCTGATAATTGGTTTTGTGGCAAGAGTTGAAACCTATTTATTACTTTGCTGTAAGATTCACTATCTATATACCTGACATATGAATAATGTTAAATAAATGCTCACTAAATGGATGATTAAATGTTTGAAATTTACAAAAAGGAAAATTCTTCATACATGTGGCTAGAGTCTTTTCTCTCCTGTGATATAAAGTAAGGGTGCTTTTGTTAACCAAGTTCTTTACTGTTGGATTCTCTTAACTAGAAGTTGAGAGTCACATATAAAAATGGATGTGAAGATCCATTGAGAGTTCTGTGTTTATGCACATGAAATCTATACATATTGTGGGTACATATACCATCCTAAATTCAGAGTTGAATATTATCAGAGACAGCTGGACTTCACTCCTGCTTCCCCCTTTGTATGACCTTGTGTTTCAGTTTCCTCAGTTGTAAGATTTAAGCACAATATTTTCCTTTTTGTTCCTTTTAATTCTAGCCTTCTGTGTCTCTAAACACATGCACAAAACCAGTTATAAAATTACCAGTAAATTTCACTTGACCTGATTTCATGGATCTCCTTTTTCTAAGAGAAAAAATTAGAAATTCTGCTTGAGTTTTTTTTGCCAAGGGTCTTTGATGAAGTTGTCAAAACCTCGTGTTTGATTTTTCTTTTCCTAATTCCAATTACCTGTAGGAAAAACAAGTGAGAGTATTCTTTTTTGTGTGAGAACTTGGGGATTCTATTCTGGTATTGAAACTGGAATATCTCCAGGCCCTTGTGAAGTGAGTACAAAGAATACATTCTGAGAGTGAGGCAGAATTCATCCAGTCTAGAGACCTGCTCTTGAGTCTGCTGGAAAATCTGCTGTCTTTTGAGTACAAAAGGCCCGATCTAATGTGGATTCTTGCAAATGGTGCTCACACCGGGATCCTGCGTCACCCAACAGGGAAGCAGCTAATTGGCCAGACAGTTTTGGAATGAATTTAGCTGCTGGTTGGCAGGTGGGGTACACCGTAAAGCACCGCAGCATCCAGGCTAGACAGTAATTTGTTTTTAATTACCGTGTTTGCTTGGGAAAGGCTGTAAGGTCTACTCATTGCTCATATTGGTCTGCTAATTGACTGTTTGGAGATTTGCAAACTGGGTTTTACACAGCATCCTTCTCGATTGCCTGTGGTGATCTGCATAGCATGTTATTCATTTAGCTTTTTTTCCCTAAAATTTTGTCTCAATATCTCTAATAGAGATAAAAGGGCAAATCTCTCTGATTAAATCTCTTAACTTCAACTTGTAAGCATGTAAGAATGTGTTACCCTTTAAGCCTGTCTTTTGCTTCATTTTGTTTCCTGGCTTAAAAAAAGGAATATTTTTGTGCGAAATGTTCCCGGATGTCATCAAATCAACACTGATTTATGTGTGCATTCATTCAGCCCAGGGAGGTGGGAGAAGGAGGTGAGGTGGGTGTGAAGAGAGCAGCCAGGTTGTAGGAGAAGCCAAGCAAATGGTAAGCCAGGTGCCTGCCCAGCGGGAAGCATGCCCAGGAGCAGAGCCTGGATGCCCACAGTGGGTCAGATGGGGTTCAGAGGAGCACAGGTGCTGGGTGAGTCCATGCCCACAAACCTGGGAACGTCATGGATCAAGCTGGGCTAGATGAAAATAGGCACTGAGATGACCTACAAGAGTTATAAAGAGGCGGTCAGAACTGGGTCAGTCAAGGACGTGTCGAAAGTGGTGAGTGAGAAGGTGGCATTCAAGTAGAAAGGGCTGTGTGAATTTCTGCCAGCTAGAGAGGAAATCTCCTCTGCATGTTCAACTGAGAGCAGAGACTGGTTTGCTTATAACTGTCTCCAGGTCTCAATTCTGTTGGGATGGGGGATGATGAATTAATACAAATTATTAGCAATGGAAAAAGAGGTTCTTTTCTCAGTATTTGTTGAATTTGTAGTGATATAAAATTCCTGATACAAATTAAAAAATTTGTATAATTTTTTTTCATAAAAATTTCATGTTAAATATTTAGTTTGGCTGTACTTAGGTTAGGGATACACTTTTGTTTGTTTGTTTGTTTTAATCAGTTGTGCTGTAGTTCAGTCCTTCAGGGTCTATAATAACTCCTGACGTACAGTTGGCATCTAATGAGTTTCACCTAATATTTATTGGGTAAGAGAATGGTTTTTCTTTTGGCAGTATTTTGGCCTCAGCTCTTAAAGGTATAAACTGGCTTTGCGCTCATAAAAACTCAACGTAAGCGCAATGCAGTTTAGACCTTTTCTGTGGAATTTAGGTACCAGTTTATCTTGACTTGGTAATCTAGATATTTTTGCTTTACCCTTTTAAGGACATGGGTATAGGTTATGCTTTCAGCATAACTGCCTGAAATTTCAAGTTTGTTTAGTCATTGTTAACACTCACTATTAGAAGTCATCTTTGTGTCAGGGTGCTACTAATATCATATGGTCACAGATGTGGGAATTCTGACCTGGACCATGAGTACCAAAAGTAGAAACATGAGCATCTACTCATGTGTTTGATAATACTTATTTATTTTTTCAAGATTGCACTCTTAAAAACAGCTAAACCACTGCTTCTCAAACCAGAGTCACATCTTCTTCCTTGGCAGGGATGGAGTGGTGCGATGGGATTGATAATGTGTGGGGTTGAGAGCAGCAAGTCAGACTTTTCTGGCTTCATCCCACAGCTCTTCCACTTATTAGTTAGGCCATGGGCCAAGTGATCCCATCTGTACAATGGAAACAAGGGCAGGGTTGGTGTGATGATTGAGTATGTTAATATGTGGAATGTGCTTAGATTGCTGCCAGACCCAGAATAAGCACTTTATAAGTGTTAGCAATTATCAATAAAATTCTGATTGTAACAGCTCTTAAATATGATTCATATTTGAGAGGAGGAAGGTGTGGAGAATAAACTTTGACCCCTAACAGAGGTCAACAAATATGATGGTAGACAGGATGGAAACAGAAACATTCTTTAGGATACCTGAGTGATTTTCTCTTCACCTAGATGTTTAACATATTTCATTTTCTGTTCAGGTATTTGATAACATGGTGGGTATAATCTATACATTTTTTTTGGTAAATGAACATAATATAGTCATAGACTACACTAAAAAGGAATTACTTACATACAGATTGATTACTTCTCTGTGGTTTTTTAAAATTTTAAGTATAATAATTAGGCTATACTTTCATTACAAGTGTAATATGAAACAAATATTGACTGAGAATTCAAGTCTTGTTCAATTAATACAAAATAGTAATAACCAAGCATATTGTATTATACTGACAATCATAAAGAAAAATTATCCCACTAAAATAAGAAAAGGGATCTGACATGAAAATTTACATGGAGGAACCTCAAAGGTAAAGCCAAATTTCGAAAGCCAAGTGATCAAAGTTGATCTTCCTAGGATAATCATGACTCTAATAAAACTGTCCTCAGTAGATCTTTGCTGAGGACTATTAACCCAAAACCCAATTGTGACATCATAATCAACTCACCCACTTGTATAATTTCTTCCTGGGATTGCCTTCTATTGTTTGAAATCACATTTAATCCTTCCACAATAGGAGGCTGATAAGCAATTGTGAATGCCTGAATCACACTGGTTTACTCCTTAATTTCATTTGAGAAAACCATTTTATAGACTAATATTCTGATTCCAAGCAGAAAAGAGATGGAATACACAATAATGTGTCTGCAGGGGGTTTCAGCATTTCATTTGGGGTGTCATGTTGAACATTAAAATGCAATGTAATAAAAAGATGTGTAGAAGAGATGAAATGATGGTGTCCTGCTGAATAACTTAAAGAATAAAAACCCTGCTTTAGCTTTGAGAGCTACATTTTATTTATAGCTTCAACTGATATCTTGACTTCAATCACAGAACTTCTAGTTAGTTTGCAGAGACGGTTTTATAAGTCTCCTGGGTGAAGGGAAATCATTCGCCCTAATTGGTCCACCAATAGAAGGCTAGCTCAAGGAAACAAAGGAGGGAAGATAAAGAAAACTAGTCAGCAATGTGAAAGGTGGAACAGATGTTTCCCAGGGGAAGTGTGCGAGAGTGGAAGATGAGTTTCGAAAACTAAGAACTTGAAGGACAATAGAAGGGCAAGATAAGCTGAACCTACACAAGAAAAGTAGAAAGGGAGGAAAAACTGCTTCACTGAGAGCAAAGAGCTGGTTAAAAGGAGAAAAATTCAAACTGGATATATTTTTTCAAAAGTATAGACCAAGGAAGAGAACATGGCAACACATATAACTATTTGTTAATAGCTCTATTTTCGAGCTTTTAGAATACCATGGTTTTAAATAAAACAACTGAATTTGGTTAAGTAAATTTAAGAGTATGTCTCTTAGCTCATACTATGCTTGGACCAAGAACTGGTGTACATGCAAGTTAAGTCCCTTCAGTTATGTCCAACTCTTTGTGACCCTATGGACTATAGCCTGCCAGGCTCCTCTGTCCATGGGATTCTCCATCCAGGCAAGAATGCTGGAGTGGGTTGCCACGCCCTCCTCCAAGGGATCTTCCCAACCTAGGGGCTGGACCTAAGTCTCTACCATCTCCTGCGTTGGCACGCAGGTTCTTTACCACTATTGTCACCTGGGAAGCCCCAGGAATGTGTGTAGACTGTATATTTTGTTGTATATGTTAATAGATTATATATATTTTTGTGTTTATGTATAGTTTTATATTATGCTATGTTATATATGATACATATGTATCATATATATACATACACACACACACATATATACACACACATTCGTTGGGTTCTAGCCTCCATTTTTCTTTAAGGTTAAGATTACTTACTTGAAAAATACAAGTTTTTAAAAAGTGTTTTGCAGAACAGAGTTGTTTCCATTTGGACAATGCTCAGTTAAATTAACTTTGAGGATCAAATCCTGTCAGTTCTGCCTTTTAAATATATCCAAGAGGCTAATGGCTCTCATCCCTTCCCCTGCTGCTATCCACTGTCTTTACCTAGATTGTGAAAATCATCTTCAAACTAGTCTCCCTGTGGTCCCAACATCACATCCAGGGAGGTGCTATGGAAATGAAAGTGATGTCATGCTGTTCTCCTGCACACTCTAAAAGCTTCCATCTTACTCACAGTCTGAGGCCAGGCATGCGCCAAGCGTGCAGAAACCCCTAGAAGATCTGGAGCCTAGTCTACATGATACAGTCTTTATATCTGTATTGTATTCAAAGCACTTCTTTTCATTGGATAATTCATTTCAGAGAGGTTGCTTTGCTTTCCAGGTTCCACAAACCTGGACCTAATTTCTGGCACTGTGTTTCCTATAACCCAATTCTATTAGAATATAAGCATTTGGTGGTTTTATGGAGTTTGTAATAATTGGGTTTCACCTGTTATTATAATTTGTGCTGTGGTTTAATGATTCTTATCCAGGCCTCTCACTGCCCAAGGATTGAGAGTTCCAAACTGACTTTTAAAGGAGAGAAAATAAATGTTAGAATTATTATTTAAAAGGTGGGAAGTTTAAGATGGAGGTGTTTGGTTGTAGAGTTTAAAAAGTTTTTCTAAATTCTGAGGAGATATACTTTAACTTAGAGTGACCCAAGAACACCAAAATACAGGACACTGATTTTTTTTTGCACATGTATCTTTGTTTTATTTATTTTGAATTGATTGATGATTGCTTTACAATATTAGTTTGATATCTGTCATATATCGACATGAATTAGCCATAGGTTTACTTATGCCCCCTCCCTCTTGTAACTCCCGTCCACCCTCCACCCTTTCCCACCCCTCTGGATTATTAGGGAGCCCCAGTGTGAGTTCCCTAAGTCATAGAGCAAATCTCCACTGGCTGTCTATTTTACATATGTTAGTGTATATGCTTCCATATTACTCTCTCCATTCATCTCTCCCTTTCCTTCTGAGGAAAATGTTTTGACTGAACTGGTTCTTTTAAGATGTTTCAAGTAAAGGAGAGAGCTAATATTGATGATTGATGAGAATGCAACATTGTGTAAATATTAAAAATAACTTTTGGATCAGATGTAGTGGTTCCTTCCTAAACTTGGTGTTCTTTGTTAAAATATAGATTCCAGGGCTTGCCTATAGATACTCTGATTTTGAACCAGAGTGGGATTTAAATTTATTTAAATTAAAAGTGGTCTTTTAATTGGACCTCACTTTGAGAAGTTTTAGGAGAAACTAGAAGACATTAAGGGGGCTTCCCAGGTGGTACTAGTGGTAAAGAATATGCTTGCTAATGCAGGAGATGCAAGAGACAATGGTTTGATCCATGGATTGGGCGTATTTTATGGAGGAGGAAATGCCTGAAAAATTCCGTGGGCAGAAGAGCCTGGTGGGCTACAGTCCATGGGGCTTCTAAGAGTTGAATAGAGCTGAGCACACACACAGAAGACAAGAACACAGGCTCATCTCTTGACCACGCACTAAATGGCCTAGCTGATTTTGAACATGTAAGGTTCTGTTTCTTTTCAGTATTGTCCCAAAAAAGTTGGACATGACTTAAGTAACTAATCAACAACAGCAAACTGATGATATTACAGAGAAGGAAATGGCAACCCACCCCAGTAATCTTGCTAGGAAAATCCCATGGAGAGAGGATCCTGATGGGCTACAGTCCGTGAGGCTGCAAAAAGTTGGACACAACAGGTAATTATTATCATCCCCATTTTATGAAATAAATGCAGGGTTCAGAAGGGTTATCTGTTAGCTGTGTTATCTGTTAGCTCAGTGATAAACCAAGATGAGAAATCATGCTACTTTTAACCCTCTACTATGGCTGAGATGGTAAAGAATCTGCCTGCAATAAGGGAGACCCAGTTTCGATCCCTGAGTCAGGAAGATCCTCTGGAGAGGGGAATGGCAATCCACTCCAGTACTCTTGCCTAGAGAATTCCACAGACAGAGGAGCCTGGCGGGTTACAGTCCATGGGGTCACAAAGAGTCGGACATGACTGAGCAACTACATCATGCCTGTCACTGCATTTCAGATACAGAAGAGACAGTGAATTCAGACTGTATGCTTCCTACTAAATTCTGTGATTTAGTCAGCCAGTTCAGGCAGATACAGAGCTATTTTCAGCCCACATCTTCACTACAGCAGGATTCAATTTCAAGCAGTTATTGTTCTCCTTAAATTGATGGCTGAAACATATTAAATATGAAGTTAATCTTTTTTTGGTCTAGACTATTCTGTTTCATTAATCACTGCATCATACAGATGGATTCCTTACTAATCAATCTCATGGATTATCACATGGCTTTGTGGGAACAAGAGGCCATGGGAAGAGGAAGAAATCAGGAGAAATGAGCTGACCCCCGCAGTAAGAAATGGCTGAGGATGTTGTAGCAGATTTTCCATTAGAATGTACATCCATCAAATTTTATGACTGGGGAGAAGCAACAATAGCTTCCCCCCACCGCCCACCTGTGTTCTGAACAAAATGTAAAATAAGGCAAATTAGTAGGAAAGATGTGTTGATTGCACATAAAATGGTGGAGAGTGTGATTTCGATGTGCCCTCATACAGCCTTCCTCATGCTGAAGTACAGAGTCAGACAGCCTCCCCTCAGAGCAGGGACCTTTCAGCAGAAGCAGAAGGCCTTCCTCTGGGGGGGAAGGCTGCTCCCAAGAGAACAGGGGTGCAAGAAGCTGAGTTGTGCATGCTGGATTCCTCTCTTCACCAAACAGATCACTCCTACGTGGAGATGAATAAAGGTAGGGCAAGAGGCCAGGACCTTTGACGGTGGGGGGATCCCATCTCCAGTGAAACAAAGAAGTGGGGAATAAAGTGCCCCCCAGGCAAACACATTCCATCTAATAAGACCTACGTGGAGCTTGTAATGGAAATGAGATCTTGAGTGGGATTTGGAGGGGATTTCTGTTGGTGCTAGGGAGAGTGGACCCTTCTCTGTCTTCTTTGTCATTGTTCTCATATACAGACTTCAGTGTCTGATTTCTTTTACCTGCTCTGAGCTGAGACATCCTGCTTCCCTCCCACACTGTATTTTAGAGTCTTCATGGGGAAACCTGCCTCCACTCTAGCTTGAGATTCTGGCCCATTGCATCCAGCACGCTCCTCGCCACCCACCTTGCATATATTGCTTCATGATGGGGGGTGGGGAATCCTCCTTTCTTCAGCAGACAGAATTAGAAGGGCTCTGTTTTTGAGAGGTTTAAGTTGAAGACTTGTCTAGTAGCATTGTTGATATTTTATTTTGGGGAATTAGAAGAACATTTCATTTGAAGGGCTAGGGAGTAAACAGCAATACACAAAATTGGCATCCTATTAAGCCTACACAGTCAAAACTCCCTGAGTGACATTGGCTAGAGAGCTCTATGGTAACCTAGGAAATAAGGATTTAGAGCATCAGACAACAGAGAAAAATAGCAAATTATTGTCAACTTGCTATAGGAACTCTTTTCAAGCATATGTGTCACAGTCAGGAGGCAGACATTTAAAAACCCATGCCTCAAAGCAAATGTATTACTTGGTTACTCCCTTAAAAACACTTTCATTTTTAATCTTAACTCCAAAATCTTCTGTCCCTATTTTTGTTCCATTCTCCCACCACAGAACTTTCTTCTTACCATCACCAGCACAGATCCCATGTTTAAGAATCATAGTAGAGCAGAGCTGAAAACCATCCAAATGGTTCTATTCCAACAACCTCACTTTACAAAGGGAAACTGAGTCTGAGTGATATTCATTGATTTGCCCAAGGTTCCCACCACCACTCCCACCCCCTCCATCTCATAAAGCAGCGACATACCCAGTGGTAAAACACAGCTCCCCTAATCAGCCGCTGACAACAGAAGAAGGTCACAGAGTTTTTACCTTACTGCAGCTGTTTTCTGTTTGTTCTGTTCTAACACTTTAATGTCTGAAAAGCAATCTAATTTAAAAGTAATGCATAATCCTTTATAGAAGTTTCTAGGGTTGGTATTTCTGGCAATGTTGTCCTTATAGGAACTACTTATTCTGATAATGTTGTTGCTACTATTGATCACTACTTGCTTGACACTATGCTAAATGCTTCACAAATCTAATTTCATTTAACCTTCACAACTATATTACAAGAAACTCATGTAGGTTAAGTTCTTCAGGAGATACAATGTCAGATCTCATCAAATTCATTTCCAGCCTCTACCTTAGTACCCCAGTGAGGACAACACAAGGATCATTGTTACCTTTAAAGCACAGACCCTGGCTAATCATAACTGAATCCATTAGGCAGTGTCAGCGTGCTGCTCACCCCATGGGTACCAAGTGACATTTCTAATGAGTCATTCATGGATATGAGGGAGAGGGAGAATTCTGTTGCTAAATATAGCCATCACAGAAGTTGCCTAGAAGGCAGCAGGCCCAGGCTAAGGTGAACTACTAACTAAGTCTGTGAACCTGGGAAAGATACTTACTGAGGAGGGGAGGCCATGAGTTTTTGTTGAGGCCAGGACACAGGCTCTTACTCTCTGGCCCAGTATGTTGGAGATTCCATGAAGTGGATCTGTAGGCAAACCTTCAAGTGTCACCTCATCCTATTGAGTTAACCATATACAGTGCTCATCATCCAAGTTCCACAGAGCGCCCTGTATTAGGTGCTTTAGAAACTTATTTTTGATTTTTAGGACAACTGCATGATGCCATTTTAGATATAAAAATACGGAGGCTTAAAGAAGGCCTAATGCCAACGTTTACTATGCCAGCCATAGTAAATGATGGAGTTTTGCCCCTGGCGTGACTGGCTCCCAAGTGTGTTTTCTTTATATCAGGCCACAGAACCAGTACCACCTCTTCTTCTGTCTAGCTCTGCCCCTTCCCATCTTGCCCATGAACTGGTCTGTCAGTATAGTTTGTTTGGAATCTCTAAGACATGCCTTATATTTTAAAAGAAAAAAAATTTTTTTCTTTTAGGAATTCTAGGACTGCTGGTGAAATTTATTTTCTAACATTTCCCACTTGACTGATCTGTGACTGACATTTCTAGTCATACCAGTTATTTGAGTACTTCATTGCAAGAACACTTATCAGCAATCGCTATCTGTAAAATGTATCAAGTGTGTTATTGCTGTGACAGCTCATGAGTTCCAAACTGCTTTTACAAACTGAGGGTTTGACAGAGCCAAGATGGATGTTACCAGTTCAAATTGCTTTTCACCAGTAATTTCTGCAGTGATGAATATTGTAACTTGGATGCATCTAATGGGTACAAATGAGGATGGATAAAGAAAATACAGTGCACATAGAGCACTTTATATTTTTATGGGAACTGATTTGATTTTAATCATTATAGTGTTTATGTATGTATGCCTACTATGTACTGAAAAATGTGCTAGATGCTAAGGGGAATATAAACAATTACTGTTGTTCTATTGCTAACTTATATTCTAGATAGAGTGGAAACACACACACTAACACAAACTGTATGTGTTTGTCATTTAGCAAAACTTTCAAGGCACATGTATGCACGTAATACCATTCAATCCTCACAACAGCCCTACAAAGAAGGTATAACCTTCCCGAAATTATAATGAAAATATAGAGATCAAGAGAGGTTAGGTAATATAGCCAAAATGTTGGAGAGCCAGGACTTGAATCCAACCTGTCTGACTACAGGTCTACGTAGGTTCCACTATTCTACTTTGCCAAAAACGAATACAACCTTCCAGTGGGTGGTATAGAGTTAAGTACAATTGATGTTCAGAGAGGGGAGAAATCCCTGTAGGCCAGACTAGTTGGTCTTGGGCAACAGTGAAACAGCTGGAAAGGGAGAAGAAAGGTGACTTCCAAGGAGAGGATGTGAGAAGAATGTTGAATAGCAGTAAGAGTAAGGTCTATTCAGGACAGTAGATAAACTGTAGTAAAAGAATAGAGAATTGTTGAATAGGGGTCAAAGATGATGATAAAGGGGCATGTGGGGCCAGACATAGTGAGTCGTAGGTGCCTGCGTATCCAACGCTGACAGTCACCATTCCTGGGAGCTCCCTGCGGCCTCAGTTAGTGCCTTTCCTCCTCCTGGCTTCCCCTTGGTGCAGATTTTTATTTGACAGGTCACTTGAAGTTTTCAGGAAACATTTACTGACTATTATAATTTGGATATTCTCCTTTTAGGGTACTCCTAGTACATGGGATTTTGTCCTGCAAAGTTTATCACTTAAAACTTACCATTTAAAATTCTATATTTTGTTTTTCCCTAATTGTTTTAAGTGAGTTTATCTTATGACCTCAGCCAGATGATAAACTTCTGGAAAGCAGGGACTGTGTCTTATTAATTAGGCATTACTGAGACTACCTTCAAACATGCATATTATAAAAAAATGATAAAATATATTTGAGAACAGAGACTCAGAAGCAGGAAAAATATAAATGGGAATGAGAGGCAGCAGAAGCAAGCACAAGTGCAAACGCCACTGGCATTGCTCCTCCCAGTAAATGGCTTTCTTTGCCACCTCTTCATGCCAAAGTGCTGAACTTTGGCAGCAAGTTGCAAAGAATAATAGCATCTCCCAGTGAACAGCCTCCTTGGAACCCCCTTAGGTAGCTTCAGAGTGAGTTACATGGCCTGGCACTTCTCTTTGGATACCTGATCTCAACACTGCTGTTCAAGTGACATCTGAGCAAGTTCTGAGACACCTTCTCATGGGAGCAACATCTGGCATCCCAGAAAACAAATTTCTTGGTGAGTGTCACTTCTGTGGCACCTCCCTACAATGGTTTATTTCGGAACCCCAGATGATGATGTCCCAGTGAATTCTGCCAATGCAGTCCCTCTGTCCTGTTACACCATGCAGTAGAGCCCAGCTGCCCCCTTGAGAGTAGGTTTTAGAGATCAGCCCTGGGGTAGGGGGTGTCTTCCAGATTTCTTCCTTCTTGGGTCCTCTGCCTTGCTCCTAGGAATAGTGGCTTCTCTGTATATCTGCTATTTTTATATTCTTGATAGTCTTCCATACCCTTTAGTACCTAATCCCCTAGTATTCCAATACCTTGTCATAGTTAAGATTTTTTTGTTTCTTTGTTCAAATCACTAAAACAAGTGCTGAGAGGCTTAAGAAAAACTACAGTCGCTTGCTTCAACCATCTTTTACCACCCACTGAACTCCTCAGATGTAGTACTTTAAAACACTTGTATATTTATCTCCACATTTCTATGTAAGTTGTTTATACTGTTATTTCTAGTTTTGTCAATTTTTGATGTTATTCATTCTTACAGTTCTTCAATCATTCCAATAGTTTTGTGACTATATATTGTTTACCATTTAGCCAAGTAATGATAATTTTCCCTTTCTTGTGTAATTAAAAAAAATAGTTTTAGAACTAATAATTGCCTTGGCTATTGCATTTTTAGAATTCAGAACACCTCTTTTTTTTTTTAGAGCACCTCTTTTATTTTTGAAATGCTTGACAGATCTGCCAAATATTTATTGTTATGTTTCCCATGTTTACAGATGGATGTGTGAATCTTTTAAAATCCACTTCCCTGTAGAATCAGTATAGATTTGACATAGAGAAACCATTCAGAAATGTCTGACTATGCTTTTTGGCCCCTAGCTCTGATGCTGATCCTTCACAGGGATGTGACCATAGATATATTTCTTAAGCGTGTTAGGCTTAGTTTTCCCACAATAAAAGGGAGAATGCAATTGTACATCTATGAAATATATTCTAACTCTTGGGTTCATGGATCCCTAACTAGTCTATCCAGTGATAACCTAACTCTAGGACTAACTGTAATTCTCAGTATTAGTATTAGTACTTACTTAGAATTAAGTGAGTACAATCTAGCCTCTCAGCAACTTTGTAAAGCTACTATATATTGGGCCATTTTACTCCAGGTAGAAAGACTGATATTCTTTGTCTCTGCTCTTAACATAACTCACTGATGAAAGCTAACTATTGTTAGCCTTTTTATGGGCTATGTAGAAACATAATTCTGCCTATATAGCTTTAATTCTATTTCTTAAACTTGCATTAAGCAACTGATTGTTGAAAACATCATACTAGGTGAAATGGTCGTTCATTTTCTTCACAGAGGATAGTGGAGTAACAGTGTATAACAAAAGTTATATAACTAAGAATCTTCGAAAATATTCTTATCCCATCTGTTTGTTGGAGAAGGAAACGGTAACCCACTCCAGTATTCTTGTCTGGAAAATCCCATGGACAGAGGAGCCTAGACAGTGAGCTACAGTTCATGGGGTCGTGAAGAGTTGGACACGACTGAGCAACTGAGCATCTGTTTGTATATTTAACAAATACTTTTCAATGCCTATGTCTCAGGCAGTTTTCTAGGTTCTGGGGTGGGGAGAAGCAAAAATACACAATAATGGAGCTTACCATTATTGGCAGAGATAAATAACGTCAAACAATCTTGGGAAAGAGTTGATTTTCAGCAATGAAAAGTGATACAAGTTGGTGTGTGAATTTGACACAATGAAAAGTCATACAAGTTGGGTATGAATTTGAAAGAAAGGATTTCACTTAAGGAGGTCAGAAAAGGCTTGTCTGAGAAAATGTTACTTGAGCTGAGAGAAGTTGAGGAGGAATTCATGAGGCAACAGGGGAGGGAACAGTCCTCCATGAAGAGAAAACAGTGTTAAGACTCAATGGTGGGAGACAGCCCACCAAATATGAGGGACCCAAAAGCCTGTGTGAGTGGGGAGCAAGGGTGATGTAAGATGAGGTGGAGAGGGGGCATTATGGGGTCTCAGAGCCTCGTGAATGTTGTGTTTATTCCAAGGGAATGGGGAGCCATTGAAAGACTAGGTTGAAGGGTGAACTCTGACAACTGTTACTGAAATTCACAACTTGGAGAAGATCTTTCAGGCATCCTTGTAGAGAATAAACTTGAAAGGGTCAGAGTGAATTCAAGTAGGCCAGTTAGAAGGCTATTAATATAGAATTAAATATTTTGCTTCCATTTTAACTAGAGACCATTGGATCTTTAAATGAAGTAATTACTTCCCAAACTGAACTTGTGTTGCAAACCTCTGCCCTTGTCATCTCCCAAATATTTGTCCTTCTTTATTGACTGGGTGTACCAACAGCTCCTGGCCTGTCTTTCTGTAAACAACTAAGCATCCTGATACAGGATAGTAATTGCAATGTAAGATCCAAATCCTTCCCTCTAGTCATAAATGAGACATGAATTTCTAACAGCCAGGCAATTGCAAAAAGTGTACTGAGGCACAGTTGAACCAGGATTTTATATATCTTTGATGAATAAATTGGCTCACCACATAGGCAAGCTGATGGTTAGCCTTGCAGCCAATTATTAAAACAACAGAAAATTGAAAATCTGCTTAGCCAGAGAATTTGGTTGTGCTGTGTAGACTTGGTATTAAACCCTATTTCCAACAATCTTTATAAAAAATAAACATGTAAGGTTTTAAAATCACCCTGTAGGATGTAGCAGGCACTTTTAAAATTTGTTCTGATGATACTGATGTCACTATATTAAAAACTTTAATTTTGTTGCTTAAACTTAATTTATCCTGAGTTGCCTTTGCCTCAGCTGGAAAAATTGAGATTGACCTTTCCCCTCTAAAATGTTTAGTGGTGTATATAGTGGCAGGGAGAATGATCAGTTCACCAATTAAGCTAAAAACAGACTAAGATCACTGTAGAGACCTCTTTTAAAATCTCAAACTTGCATTGGTGTGCAGGACTTAATCAGAACTAGTGCCAGAGGCATGCTTGCTATAGGTAAACAAGGATTTTCACGGTAGTGAGAATATGAAATAACTTGCTATCTGCAATGCTTTATTCTAATTGGAAGACTTAAATAGAAAGAAAGTATTTTGTGTTTAGTGAATATACAGGTTCAGTACAAGCATGGATTGTAAAATCCATGAAAAATATGGATCTCATATGAAAAATCCTGAGATCTAATTCACAAAAATAATTTGGTCATTTTCCTGAAGATGCCCCATCTCAGATGTTTACTAGTAAAGAGATTTACCAAACAGTGCTCTCTTTAACAAGTTAAGAATCAAAACCATAGGTGTTATCAATTTTAAGTTCCAGGTATTGTGGAACTTGGGGAAATTGTGATTTGGGAAAGCGCTATGTAGAAAAAGTTATACATATTTTCTCTCCTGCTGTTCAGTCACAGCAAGAAGTTCCTGATGGTTCCTTATTACTTCAGTTCAGTTCAGTCACTCAGTTGTGTCCGACTCTTCGCGACCCCATGAACCACAGCATGCCAGGCCTCCCTGTCAATCACCAACTCCTGGAGTCCACCCAAACCCATGTCCATTGAGTCAGTGATGCCATCCAACCATCTCATCCTCTGTCATCCCCTTCTCCTCCTGCCCTGAATCTTTCCCAACATCAGGGTCTTTTCAAATGAGTCAGCTCTTTACATCAGGTGGCCAAAGGATAGGAGTTTCAGCTTCAACATCAGTCCTACCAATGAACACCCAGGACTGATCTCCTTTAGGATGGACAGGTTGGATCTCCTTGCAGTCCAAGGGACTCTCAAGAGTCTTCTCCAACACCACAGTTCAAAAGCAGCAATTCTTCGGTGCTCAGCTTTCTTTATTACTCAACCTGAAATTCTTACCATGATATCAGTGATTCTTCTTAAGCTCTTAGAGCTTTCCTGGTGGCTCAAACAGTAGGAAGAATCTGCCTGCAGTGTGGGAGACCTGGGTTTGATCCCTGGGTCAGGAAGATCCCTGGAGAAGGGAATGGCAACCCACTCCATCATTCTTGCCTGGAGAATTCCATGGACAGAGGAACCTGGTGGGCTACAGTCCATGGGATTGCAAAGAGTCAAACACAACCTAATAACTAACACTTTCACTTTCACTCTGAAGCTCTTAGCACACTAAATCATAATCTTTTGTTTAATGTATTCATTATCATTGTATATTAATTTTTTTGTTGTTTCTGTAACAACTTACTACACACAATGGCTTAAAACAGCATAAATATATTATATTATTGTGTAGATTATTTAGCCTTACTGGGCTAAAATCAAGGTATAGATGTATAGATGGGCTACATCTTTTACTATAGGCTCTTCCACAGGAGAATCCTCTGCCAGGCTTATTCAGGTCTTTGGCAGAATGCAGTTCTTTGCAGTTATCAGACCAGGGTTCCCATTTCCTTGCCAGCTATAGTTGAGGACTATTTCCTCCTGTCTTCTAGGGACATCGACATTTTTCAGTTCCTGGTCCCCTTTCTCCATCTTTGAAGCCAGCTCTTGTAAGTCAAGTTCTTCTCATGTCTTATCTCTCTGACACACCCTTCTGCCTCTATTTCTATGTTTAAGGGTGATTAGACTGGACCCATCTAAATAACCCATGACAATCTCCCTACATCCAAGTGGGCTGATTAGCAACTTAATTTCATCTTCAATTTTAATTTTCTTTTGCCAGGCAATGTAACATATTCACAAGATTAGGATATGATCAACCCTGGTGGCTCAGTGATAAAGAATCTGCGTGTGATTTAGGGGACCCGGGTTCAATCCCTGGGCTGGGGAGATCCCCTGAAGGAAGACATGGCAACCCACTCTAGTACTCTTGCCTGGAGAATCCCATGGACAGAGGAGCCTGGCCGGCTATAGTCCATAGGGTCACAAAGAGTCGGACACGACTGAGCAGCAGCAGCAGCAACTTTGAGGTTGGGGGCATTTTACTACCTAACACACACTAGAAATTTTTTTTAATTGAAGTATAGTTGATTTATAGTGTTAGTATCTGGGGTACAGCAAAGTGATATATATATTCTTTTCCATTACAGCTTATTACAAGATATTGAATATAGTTCCCTGTGCTATGCAGTAGGACCTTGTTGTTTATCTGTTTTAAATATAGTAGTTTATATCCTCTAATCCCAAACTCTTAATATATCCCCTGTCCCTTTCCCCTTTGATAACCATACATTTGTTTTTTATGTCTGTAAGTCTGTTTTTGTTTCGTAAGTAAGTTCATTTATATAACCTTTTTAGATTTCACATGTTAGTGATATTATGTGAAATTTGTCTTTCTCTAACTTACTGAACTTAGTATGATCACCTCTAGGTTCTTTTACGTACAACTTTTTTTTCATGACTTTGCTCATTGCTGAGTGAGCAAACTATGAGCAGTTTATCTGTATATCTGTACTGCCTATAGAATAGTGTCTAGCCTTCAGTTGCCATTCAAAATTGTTTAAATATTGAGTAAAAAATCAAGTTTTTAGATTATTAGCACCAAATATAGAATTTCAATTACCATCCAGGAAGAGGCCTTATTTCCACAACTCAATGTGGTAGATATGAAGATGTTTTGAAAAATAAATATTATATAATAATTACATGGTATTATCTTTAAGGTTGTGCTGGTTTTCGTGACAAATATAGTGTCTGTTCCCAGTCCTTCTGTCCCTGCTTGCTTCCACTATGGACTTTAGAGTAGGTGCTTCCTTCCTCAGCCATAGGGAGAAATGATGCATTTCTGGCCAGTGGGTTTAAATGCGCATCTGCTAGGGAAGATTCTGGGAAAGGTTTTGTTTTTTCTCTGATAAAAGGGACAGATATAGTTAGCAATCCAAAATGCAAAAGGCAGCAGACCAGAACCTGAATCTTTTATGGTGTTATGGATCAATTAAACCAACTTTGCATATAAGAAAATAAATCTACTCCATTTCTGTTGCTCAAAGCCAAAAACATCTCTCTTATACACACACACACACACACAGATATCTCAGACACAGCATCTCATAATCTCCTTGTATACAGATGTTTATCTCAAAGTGTACATCTCATAATCTCTCTCTCTGTATTTATATGTATAGTCGACCCTGGGTATCCACAGGAGATTGCTTCCAAGACCATCTCAGATACTAAGACTCATTGGTTCTTAAGTCCACAAGTCCCTTAAATAAAATGATATAGTATTTGCATATATCCTGCAAACATCTTCCCCATATAAATCATCTATAGATTACTTTTAATGTCTAATACAGTGTAAATGGTATATTTCTTGTTCAGTCACTCAGTCTGTCTGACTCTTTGCAACCCCATTGACCACAGCATGCCAGGCTTTCCTGCTCTTTATCATCCCCTGGAGTTTGCTCAAACCCATGTCCATTGAGTCTGTGATGCCATCCAACCATCTTTTCCTCTGTCATTCCCTTCTCCTCCTGCCTTCAGTCCCTCCCAGCATCAGGGTCTTTTCCAATGAGTCAGTTCTTCACATTAGGTGGCCAAAATATTGGAGTTTCAGCTTCAGAATCAGTCCTTCCAATGAATATTCAGGACTGATTTCTTTTAGGATTGACTGGTTTCATCTCCTTGCTGTCCAAGGGACTCTCAAGAGTTTTCTCCAACACCATGGTTCAAAAGCATCAATTTTTCAGCACTCAGCCTTCTTTGTGGTACAACTCTCACATTCATACATGACTACTGAAAAAAAACCATAGCTTTGACTATACAGACATTTGTTGGCAGAGTAACATCTCTGCTTTTTAATATGCTGTCTAGGTTTGTCATTGCTTTTCTTCCAAGGACCAAGCATCTAATTTTGTGGCTGCAATCACCATCTGCAGTGATTTTAGAGCCCAAGAAAATAAATAGTTGTAAATACAATGGAAATGCTAGGAATAGAGTTGTTGGTGCTTGTAAATTCAAGTTTTGCTTTTTGAAATTTTCTGGAGTTTTCTTTTTTTTCCAAATATTTTTTGAGCAGCAGTTGGTTGAATTTGCAGATGTGAAACCTGTGGGTATGGAAGGCATACTTCATGTATGTAGTATATACATGAACACACATGCAAACTTTATGCACATGCTTATACTGGTTATCAACTTTTCAGAAATAAATTAGCTCAAATAAAATATAATTTAAATATGTGGAGGAAAAGGACTTGAAATGCAGTGTAACTAGTTTAGTGGAAAAAGAATCTATCAAAACTCTATAACTCCTGAAGAAACTCTTTGGAAGGGAATTTTAGAGGAGAGAATAGTATTCAATTATTTCTTTTCCAATATTAAAAGTCAAGAAACCCACCCCCTTTTTTTAAACAAGGCCTTCTTCATTATTCTCTAGAACTAAAACTAAAAGTAGGAAAGCAGTTATCTATTTATCTTTGATCAAAAAGCCAAGACAATTTATTCAGTAACTTCCTTCCTTTCTGCACTGCTTTAATTTTCTTGAAGAAATCAATCCACTTGGGAAATTCTAGTTTCAATCTTTAAAAAAATCTTTTGGAAACTTAGGCTAGCTAGATTTAAAGAAAGGCCAAATGCATGAATAATTATAATTTTTTGTTTTACTTTTACTGATCAAAGTATCTAGAGATCAAAGCTTGAATCTGATATTTATTAAGTTAATTTCAATAATAATAAAAATCTAAGGCTTCTCTGACATACACAGTTATCTGTGCAATTTTGTAGCCCTTTTTTCAGATAGAATGAAAGGATGTAATAATTTAACAATGCAATTCATCTCTTCTGAAGTTTAAGCCTGCTATCTACAAACAGGATGAACCCTACATGGACTGTCAATCATTTTATAATACCAGCTGTAGTGTGATCAGTCACTCAGTCATGCCTGACTCTTTGAGACCCCATGAACTGTAGACTTCCAGACTCTTCTGTCCATGGAATTTTCTAGGCAGGAATACTGAGGTGGAGTACCATTTCTTACAACAGGGGATGGATCTTCCTGACCCAGAAATCAAACCTTCATCTCTTGTGTCTCCTGCACTGGCAGGTGGATTCTTTACCACTGTGCCATCTGGGAAGCCCTATACTGTCAGCAGCATCTGGCAAAGAAGACTGTAGAAATCTTCAGGCACAATTCATAGGAATAATCATGTTATTATTTTATAATAATAAGCATGTTGTTATTATGTAGGAGCATTGTGTGTCTGACTCTTTGCGACTCCATGGACTGTAGCCCGCCAGCCTCCTCTGTCCATGGGGATTTTCCAGGTAAGAATACTGGAGTGGGTTGCCATGCCTTCCTCCAGGGGATCTTCCCAACCTAGGGATTGAATCTGGATCTCTTGTATTGTAGGCGGATTCTGTATCATCTGAGCCACCAAGGAAGCCCCTTTAATATCCAACATGTTGCAAAAAACATTGTAAGTTTTGGTCAGAGGGGATCACCATGAAACTGAGGATGTTTATGCTTCAGGTCCTCTCTCTTGATCTGGATGCTTTCAAGGTGCTATACTTGATCTCATACAAGTAATTTTGTGTTCTTTACAGAGATCTTCCTGGGATTCCCTAAATCATACAAACTTCAGGTCTGTTAAGACTGAGTCTACCTCAGATAAATATATTATTTGCATTCAGGGAATTAGTAAATAGTTTGAAACTACCTTGCTGTTGTTTAGTCAATAAATCATGTCTGACTCTTTGCAACCCCATGGATGGCAGTGCGCCAGGCTTCCCTGTCCTTTACTATCTCACAGAGTTTGCTCAAACTCATGTTCATTGATTTGTTGATACTGTCCAACCATCTCATTCTCTGTCACCTGCTTCTCCTCCTGCCCTCAATCTTTCCCAGCATCATCATAGTCTTTTCCAGTGAGTTGTCTCTTCTCATCAGGTGACCAAAATATTGACACTTCAGCTTCAGCATGAGTCCTTCCAATGAATATTCAGGTTTGATCTCCTTTAGGATTGGTTGAGTTGGTCTCCTTGCAGTCCAAGGGGCTCTGGAGAGTTCCCTAGCACCACAATTCAAAAACGACAACTTTTCGGCACTCAGCCCTCTTTATAGTCCAACTTTCACATCCGTATTTGACTACTGAAAAAACCATAGCTTTGACTATATGAACCTGTGTCTCTACTGTTAATATGCTGTCTAGATTGGTTATAGCTTTCTTTCTAAGGAGGAAGTGTCTTTTAATTTCATGGCTGTAGTCACCATCATCAGTAATTTTGGAGTCCAAGAAAATAAAACATGTCACTGCTTCCACTTTTCCCCCTTCTATTTGTCATGAAATAATGTAGCCAGATGCCATGATCATAGCTTTTTGAGTGTTGAGTGTTAGGCCAGCCTTTCAGTCTCCTCTTTCACCCTCATCAAGAGGCTCTTTAGTTCCTCTTCATTTTCTGCCATTAGGGTGGTATCATCTGCATAACTGAGGTTGCTGATATTTCTCTCAGGAATCTTGATTCCAGCTTGAGCTTTATTTATCCAGTCTGACATTTCATATGATGTACTTTGCATATAAGTTAAATAAGCAAGGTGACAACGCACAGCCTTAATGTATTCCTTTCCCAATTTTGAATCAGTTGGTTGTTCCATGTCTGGTTCTAACTGTTGCTTCTTAGCCCAAATACGTTTCTCAGGAGGCAGGTAAGGTGGTCTGGTATTCCCATCTCTTTAATAATTTTCCACAGTCTGTTGTGAGCCACACAATCAAAGGCTTTAGCATAGTCAATGAAGCAGAAGTAGATGTTTTTTTGGAATTCCCTTGCTTTATCAGTGACCCAGTGAATGTTGGCCATTTGTTCTCTGATTCCTCTGCCTTTTCTAAACCCAGCTTGTACATTTGGATATTCTTGGTTCACATACTGTTGAAGCCTAGCTTGAAGGATTTTGAGCATTACCTTGTTAGCAAGTGAGATGAGCACAGTTGTATGGTAGTTTGAACATTCTTTGGCATTGACCTTCTTTGGGATTGGAATGAAAACTGACCTTTTCCAGTCCTGTAGCCACTGCTGAGTTTTCCAAATATGCTGACATATTGATTGCAACTCTAACAGCATCATCTCTTAGGATTTTAATTAGCTCAACTGGAAATCCATCACCTCCACTAGTTTTGTTCGTAATAATGCTTCCTAAGGCCCACTTGACTTCACACTTGAGGATATCTGGCTGTAGGTGAGTGATCATACCGTGATGGTTATCTGGATCATTAAGACTTTTTTATATAGTTCTTCTGTATGTTCTTGCTACCTCTTCTTCATCTCTTCTGATTCTGTTAAGTCCTTATCATTTCTGTCCCATATCTTGCCCATTCTTATATGAAATGTTCTCTTGATATCTCCAATTTTCTTGAAGAAGTCTCTAGTCTTTCCTGCTGTATTGTTTTCCTCTATTTTTCACATTGTTCCCTTAAGAAAGCTGCCTTATTTCTCCTTGCTGTTCTCTGGAACTCTGTTCCATTGCGTATATATTTTCCGTTCTCCCTTGCCCTTCAGGTCTCTTCTTTTCTCAGCTATTTGTAATGCCTCCTCAGGAAACCACTTTGACTTCTTGCATTTTTTTTTTTTTCCTTTTTGGTCACCACCTTCTATACAGTGTTATGAACTTCTGTCGTTAGTTCTTCAGGCACTCTGTCTACCAGATCTAGTCCCTTGAGTTTATTAGTCATTTCTACTATATAGTCATAAGGAATTTGATTTAGGTCATACCTGAATGGCCTAGTGGTTTTCCCTACTTTCTTTGATTTAAGCCTCAATTTTGCAATAAAGATCTCATGATCTTGAGTCACAGTAAGCTCTAGGTCTTATTTTTGCTGATTGTATAGAGCTTTTCCATCTTTCCCATCCTGAGCTGCAAAGAATATAATCAATTTGATTTCAATATTGACCATCTGGTGATGTCAATGTGTAGAGTTGTCTCTTGTGCTGTTGGAATAGAATATTTGCTATGATCAATGTATTCTTTTGACAAAACGTTATTGGCCTTTGCCCTGCTTCATTTTGTAATCCAAAGCCAATCTTCCGATTACTTCAGGTATCTTTTAACTTTCTACTTCTACATTCCAATCCCCTATAATGAAAAGGATATCTTTTTTGTTGTTAGTTCTAGAAGGTCTTGGAGGTCTTCATAGATCCAGTCAACTTCAGCTTCTTTGGCTTTAGTGGTTGGGGTATGGACTTGGATTACTGTGATGTGGAATGGTTTGCCTTGGGAGCAAATCAAAATCATTCTATCTTTTTCAAAATTGCACCCAAGTGCTGCATTTCAGACTCTTTTGTTGAGTATGAGGGTTATTCCATTTATTCTAATGGAGTCTTACCCACAGTAGTATATATAATGGTCATCTGAATTAAGTTCGCTCATTCTCATCCATTTTAGTTCACTGATTCCTAAAATATTGAAGTTCATTCTTGCCATCTCCTACTTGCTCACATCCAATTTACCTTGATTCTTGAACCTATCATTCCAGGTTCCTATGCAGTATTGTTCTTTACAGTGTCAGATTTTATGTTCACCACCAGGCACATCCACAACCAAGCGTCATTTGTGGTTTGGCCCAGCCACTTCATTCTTTCTGGAGCTATTTCTCCACTCTTCCCCAGTAGTATACTAAACACTTTCTGACCTGAGGGACTCATCTTCTAGTGTCACATCTTTTTGCCTTTTCATACTGTTCATGGGATTTTCTCAACAAGAATACTGGAGTGGCTTGCCATTCCCTCCTCCAGTGGACCAGATTTTGTCAGAACTCTCCTCTATGACCCATCCATCTTGGGACATCTGCATGGCATGGCTCATAGCTTTATTGAGTTACTCAGGGTCTTTCACAATGACAAGGTTGTGATCCATGAGAATCTATCTCGCAATTTGGAAAAGTTCAGGCCAGTAAATAAATTTGTCACAATCTCATCTAGTAATTATCAAATGCTTTGTAATCTCCTCTTAATCAGAGTAGATACTGCTCCTTGGAAGATAAGTTATGACCAACCTAGACAGCTCATTAAAAAGCAGAGACATTACTTTGCAAACAAAGGTCCATCTAATCAAAGCTATGGTTTTTCCAGTAGTCATGTATGGATGTGAGAGTTGGACTATAAAGAAAGCTGAGTGCCAAAGAATTGATGCTTTTGAACTGTGGTGTTGGAGAAGACTCTTGAGAGTCCCTTGGACAGCAAGGAGATCAAACCCATCAATCCTAAAGGAAATTGGTCGTGAATATTCATTGGAAGGACTGATGCTGAAGCTGAAACTCCAATACTTTGGCTACATGATGCAAAGAACTGACTCCTTTGAAAAGACCCTGATGGTGGGAAAGGTTGAGGGCGGGAGGAGAAGGGGAAGACAGAGGATGTGATGGTTGGATGGCATCAACGACTCAATAGGCATGAGTTTGAGTAAACTCTGGGAGTTGGTGATGGACAGGGAGGCCTGGTGTGCTGCAGTCCATGGGGTCACAAAGAGTCAGACACGACTAAGTGACTGAAGTGAACTGAACTGAACTGATATTAAACTGAAAATGATATTTTCAGTTTTAGTATTAATCAGGCTTGACAACATTTTATGTATCCAACATGAGATGTAAATTTCCATCTGCCATTTTTATACAAAAATGACACTGGTACTAGATTCTGGTATTATTCTTCTCCATATTTATCTAAATCCTTTGATCTTTCAAGTTGAGAGGTAACTAATGTATCTTAGTGGATTTTATGTCATAAATAATTCCTCCCCTAAAAAATCTAAGTCTACAAAATTCTGGTTGTGCTTAGAAAAATAAATTGTTTTGCAGCCTTTAAACATAACATAGAGAAAACTTTAACAGTATAAGTAAAGAAAGCAAATAAAGGAAGTAAGACCACACTGCTTGTTATCACAAATGGGCCTGGGATCTGCTAATGGTGGGTCAATAAACAGCTCCAAACCATCCTACAAAATAAATAAAAGTACAGTAAAAAAGCAAAGCTGTGCCAGATTGTTGGCCTGACTCTAAATAATACAAACTAAGTCTCAGCTTTGGAAATTAAAGGTCTTCATTTACTATCACCTATAATTAAGGAGTCAGATGACTACTGGTGCAAATAATACAGGTTTGCCACACTACTAATAAGTAATCACTACTGCATTGGACTTACCAAGACCACATCTAACAACTGGATATCAGCTGTGGCTTAAATCCAAATGATTATAGTAGGAATCTTGGTAAATAGTTGAATATAAAATTAAGGCCTTAAAATTTCAGGCAGAGAAGCATGTTTGGATTCTTGGATTTGGGCACAAACATTTAATTACATGCTTATGTACTATAATGAAATAATAGAGTTTTGTGAATAAAATGTGAACCAACTATTCAGCATTAACGTTAGTGGGAACTTTTGTTCCCAAAGAACAAATGAAATAGGACTACTGAAATTGGCTTGAATTTCTTAGGCATTTTCTCTGAGTCTACACAAATCCAGTTAAGAGTAATTAGAGCTATTTAATTAATTTTCCAATCACTTTACCTGTACTTTTTCTGTATCATTTATGAACAGTTTGTTAGGTATTTGAGTATCAGTGATTTCTCTCTCACTACATTTTAAGATCTTCCAGATAGGGCTCGAGTCCTAATGCTCTTTTTTGTCCTTCATTGCACCTTTAATTGTTGGCATTCAATGGATTGCTAGTAAATAAATTGACCTTCTGTGCATGTGGGATCTTCCCAGAACAGGGATCAAAACCATGTCTCCTGCATTTAGTGGGGGTAAAATTCAAGAGAGCTGCATTGGTGTGTAGAAAGCATGGGGCTGGATTCTTTCAGCAGGTAAGACAGTCACTGATGTACAAGATAGGTACTTCAGGAATGAATGTTAAAATTTCTTGGTCACTAAATGATACTTAAGACCAAAGCATAAGAAGCTTAAAGGCGTTAAAAACAAAGTGCACATATCTATCTGTTAAATGATACACAGTAAACTGAGAGAAAAAGCATTCATTTACCTTTACCAGTTCATTCATTCAATGCAAATTTGGGAAGCACCTACTGTGTGCAAATGCCCTGATGGCCACCAGCATCAGTACATTGAATGACACGTGCTTAGGGCTCCTAAGGAGACCACAACATGGGTCAGATTTATACCCAACATCAGTCAGTTCAGTTCAGTTGCTCAGTCGTGTCTGACTGTTTGTGACCCCATGAATTGCAGCATGCCAGGCCTCCCTGTCCATCACCAACTCCCAGAGTTTACTCAGACTCAAGTTCATCGAGTCAGTGATGCCATCCAGCCATCTCATCCTCTGTCGTCCCCTTCTCCTCCTGCCCCCAATCCCTCCCAGCATCAGGGTCTTTTCCAATGAGTCAACTCTTCTCATGAGGTAGCCAAAGTACTGAAGTTTCAGTTTCAGCATCAGTCCTTCCAGTGAACACCCAGGACTGATCTCCTTTAGGATGGACTGGTTGGATCTCCTTGCAGTTCAACGGACTCTCAAGAGTTTTCTCCAACACCACAGTTCAAAAGCATCAATTTTTTGGTGCTCAGCTTTCTTCACAGTCCAACTCTCACATCCATACATGAACACTGGAACAACCATAGCCTTGAATAGACAGACTTTTGTGGGCAAAGTAATGTCTCTGCTTTTTAATATGCTATCTAGGTTGGTCATAACTTTCCTTCCAAGGAGTAAGCATCTTTTAATTTCATGGCTGCAGTCACCATCTGCAGTGATTTTGGAGCCCAAAAAAGTAAAGTCTGACACTGTTTACCCTGTTTCCCCATCTATTTGCCATGAAGGGATGGGACCGGATGCCATAATCTTACTTTTCTGAATGTTGAGCTTTACGCCAACTTTTTCACTCTCCTCTTTCACTTTCATGAAGAGACTTTTTAGTTTCTCTTCACTTTCTGCCATAAGTGTGGTTCATCTGCATATCTGAGGTTATTGATATTTCTCCCGGCAATCTTAATTCCAGCTTGTGTTTCTTCCAGCCCAGTGTTTCTCATGATGTACTCTGCATATAATTTAAATAAGCAGGGTGACAATATACAACCTTGACGTACTCCTTTTCCTATTTGGAACCAGTCTGTTGTTCCATGTCCAGTCCTAACTGTTGCTTCCTGACCTGCATATAGGCTTCTCAAGAGGCAGGTCAAGTGGTCTGGTATTTCCATCTCTGGTATACCCAACATACTCAGTTAAAAAAAAAAAAACCCAAAAAACCTAGACAGTTCCATCTAGGTGTTTGCTTACATTATTATAAAAATAAATTTGTGCATAGTATGATAGACTTCCAACTGAATTGACTCGCTTGTGCAGATTGTTAGTCTCTATGCTCATATAGACAAAATTGCTCCCCTAAGGCTGAGACTGACCAAATTATAATGAAGTGATATTGGGCAACTTGACTGCTTGTTTCTAGCTCCTAGAAATAACCATAAAAAATACAGGGGCACTTAGCCACTCTAATTCTTTTGATACAGTTGGACTTGGTGTTTTAGGCACAAACTAATCAAGACAATCAATTAGTAAGGCCTTAGGTGAACTGGGACTTCCCTGGTGACTCAGACAATAAAGAATCCGCCTGCAGTGGAGGAGACTTGGGTTCAATCCCTGGGATGGAAAGACCCAGCGGAGAAGGGAATGGCTACCCACTCCAGTATTCTGGCCTGGAGACTTTCATAGACAGAGGAGCCTGGTGGGCTCCTCATGCTGCAGTCCATGAGATTGCAAAGAGTCAGACATGATTGAGTGACTAACACACACAAGGTGAATGAAAATAAACCTGATCAAGCTAATTTCATGGTCATCTTTGCTCCTTTCCTATGTGCCTCTTCCTACCACTGAGTGGTTTGCCTCTTGAGAATTTTATTCCATTCTCAGCCAGTTTTTGACATATTGAAAGAAGAAATAAAGAAGTTGGATTATATTCTTTAATTCTTAATGAAAAATTTAATTAATATTTAGTAACTTTTAACTTACCAATATATTTCCTATTGATAATATCAGTCTTAGAGTCTCATCTAGCTGGAATTTAAGGGTCTTAGAAGAGCTTCTAGTTGTGTGATTTCTGTGATGCAGGTTGTGAATCTCAGGGGAATCTCAGGGTTGGGGTGTGAGGTCCATAATTCTATATGGACATCAGTCCTTTTCTTTAGCTGAAGTACTACTTCAGCTTTAGCTGAATAGTATTTACAGGTGCTATTTTTTAAATGTTTTATTAATTAATGTATTTATTGACTATGCTGGTCTTCATTGCTATGAGGGCTTTTTCTCTAGTTGAGGTGAGTGGGGGCTACTCTCTAGTCACAGTGCACGACTTTTGATTGTGGTGGCTTTTCTTGTTGCAGAGCATGGGCTCTAGGGAGTGTGGACTCAGCAGTTGTGGCTCCTGGGCTCTAGGGCACAGGCTTAGTAGATGTGATGCACAGGCTTACTTGCTTTGCAGCATATGGGATCTTCCCAGACCAGGATCGAACCCATGTCTCCTGCATTGGCAGGTGGATTCTTTACCACTGAGCCACCAGGGAAGCCCTTACATGTACTACTTCTCACTAGTTTTCTAACTAATTTAAATGCTAGTTCGAATAGTATAAAATGGAGTTAACGTTTTCCTAAAATTGTAATAGTGACATGACAGTACTTTCTTAGTCATTAGAAGCTGAAATTTTCTGGCAATCATATGGAGAAGATGGTATGTAGAAGTGCTAGAATTTGAAACGTCCACATTTAAGAAACAAGTTGAAAACTTTAGTGCCTAGCACATGATAGACACTCAGTAAATGTGTGTTGTACTTTGGAATAAACACCTGTGTTATAGATCTGGACAAATCATTTGATTCTAGGCCATAGGTAAGTACCTTTTTCAAGGTCCCAGTGAAAGGTAGTGGCAGGTCCTATATAGAAGAACCTGCATCATCCCATGTCTGTCTCATTTTAATGTAATTGAATACCATTCTGAAAGGATCATTAGATTCAGTTAAGCCTATTAAAACTTAAAGACTATGCTGAGGCTAAGGGCTAGAGTTGGGCTTTCCCTGCAGGTCATTCCCAGAGAAAATAACCAGAAGATCTCTGGAAAAGTCATGGCAAAGTCTCTAGTATGGAGTTTATCAATGTGTGACTCAAAGAACTTGCATTAAAATCTGGGATATCTGTTAAAACACAAATATCTGGGTAGCACCCTAGTTCTACTGAATCAAACTTTGTGTAGATTCTCATTTTCACTCATCTCTCTAGTAATCCTTGTGGTTACTGGTGTTTGAGGACTGCCATACTCTTGGATGAAAGAGAAGGGTTAAACTCCCTCCCTCAGCTTCTTCGACTGATAGACATCTGATAACTATACCTTCGTGCTGATCAGTGAAAAATGGGGTCTTTCTAAAATCCATTTCCACCATTCTACTGAGAAGAAAGGAATTTAGACAGGATCCCTCTTTTCTTGAGGCCATAGAAGGACATATGTGGCCTGAGAATGTATTGAGTCAGCTATACCTTAAAAATTAGGTGATCTAAAGCCAACATTCTCCACATTGGGTTTTCTTTTGTTATTCCCTGACCTCTCATAAGTCTTATTTAAGTGTTCCAGACTGCCTCAGCAGAGCAGGGGGAGCATAGTATGGGCTCTGTGAAGAGGAATCATTATCCCCTGTGGATAACCACAGCAAAAGTTATTGAGTCCTCAGTGGAAAAGGAGATTTTGCAGACAAGCCCATGTAGTGCAGATGCCCCTCCAATAATTTTCCTTCCCTGTACTGACCATGAAAGATCTGTATTTGTTTAGTTCTTTTTTAAAAGTAGAATAGCATTTAAGAGGCAAGACTGCTGTTGCTGCTAAGTTGCATCAGTTGTGTCTGACTCCGCAACCCCGTGGACTGCAGTCTGCCAGACTCTTCTGTCTATGGGGATTCTCCAGGCAAGAATACTGGGGTGGGTTGCCAGGCCGTTCTCCAGGGGGTTTTCCCAACCCAGGGATCAAACCTGCATCTCACATGTCTCCTGCGTTGGTGGGTGGGTTCTTTACCACTAGTGACACCTGGAAGCCCAGAGGCATGCCTAAGACAAAATGTTTACAGGTGTTGAGTCAATGGAATCTCTTAGCTGCCCCCTGGGAAGCAGTTATCTTTTATTATATGATGTGAGAGAAGGTGTTTTTCATGTGTTCTTACCACAAGAAATGGAAGGTAGTGTTTTGGTGAGTTACTACTATTGTTTATTTTTCAGGGATCAATGAGAAATTTAGTTCATGTGAAACACATTAGGAAACAGAAGTCTCAAGATGTAGTCAAATACACCTAGTGGTCTGCATTAAATTGACAAATTGCTCTTAGAGAAACAACTGCTAATTGCCATTCTTCATCAAATTATTCATTTTTATAAACTAAAGCTTTTAGACTGTGCATTAATGAGATCCAAATCAATCTAACTGTGAGCATAGGAAGCAATTAAAGTTTACTAGGGAAAAATGCAAGGAAATTAGTGATAGTATAAAAGTTTTCTCTGATTTAAGGAGAAATGCTTTCAAATAATTCTAAGGCCTCCCAGAATAATAATCACCATCTTGCACAAATATAGCTGCTATGAAATTAACTTTCAAACCATTTAGATCCATCATTGTCCTTTTATTCACAGCCTCAAAGCATTGGTCTGACAAAACATGAGAAATAAATCATATTCTTTCCTTCTTTAATGTTTATATTATATAAGCTAAGATTATAATAAAAATTGTAGTGGATACAGCATTACATTCCAACCATTTTCTCTTATTATTTTATGTAGTCAGTAAAGATTGGAATGTGAGCAGTATCTCTGAATTCCTTTTCCATGGTATGGAGTGAGTCCCACACACACAAATGAAAACATCCAATTTTAGTTTCACAGTCGCCTCACTGCTACTTCTGCATTGACTCTTTTTCCTAACAATAAATCATAAGTGTGCTTTAAAACTTAGCTTGGTGGTGGTGGTGGTGGTTTAGTCGCTAAGTTGTGTCTAACTCTTGCAACCCCATGGACTGTAGCCTGCCAGACTCCTCCGTTCATGGGATTCTCCAGGTGAGAATACTGGAGTGGGTTGCCATTTTCTTCTCCAGAGGATCTTCCCACCCCAGGGATCGAACCCAGGCCTCCTGCATTACAGGCAGATTCTTTACTGATTTAGCTATGAGGGAAGCCCCAAACTTAGCTTAAATGTAGCTTTTTACTCAAATATTTTTCTATTTTTGTCACATCACATCTGTCTCTTGTAAACATTTTGTATTTGTCTCATTATACATATTGAAATTCATGTAATATTTTATGCATTTGTATGCATAACTTGTTTGAAATTATTCTCCAGGTTCCTCCTGGGGAAGATCATGCCCTACCCACCTCTGTGCCCCCATGTGCTACTTAGCACATCCTGTTCAATAATTGGTAAATGAATAATGATTTTGAGAATGAATCAACCCTGAGTCCTGGTCTGCTCACAGGCTTGTGTATTCAGTGGAATAAGATACATGTGGTGATCTAGTGGGACATGTTTGGCAGATGCCTCTTAGAAGGGACTTCATCATAAGGGAGGAAATAATCTGACATGAAGGGATTGTTAAGGAAAAGACCTTAGTGACTGAAGGAGTGGGCTGATTGTGAGGAGGGCATGGGTTTCAGCATTATGTCAGTGCTGCCTCTCACTGGACTCAAGTATGATTCCCACTTGAATAAATTTCAAAGGGCTTTTTGCCTGAAAACTCTCCAAGCTCTGGGGCATCAGCTTTACTACCCTGGTACCCTGTAAACTGTTGAAGATCACAGTGGGGTGAGGCATTCTTCTTCCTGACTATACAGCAGAACAGAGAGATGCAAAGTGTAGTCTGGGGACTGGAGCCAGTCTATGAATTGGTCCATGATGAAATGAGGAGCTTGAAACAGAAAGTAAATCTACCAAGTCAGTGAGCACACTTTTACTTCAGCTGATATAAATATATATATATCATACATACATATATATATATATTTTGATAGCAAGACATTCTAGATGAAGGTAGAAGAATGTTCATTTACATTCTGGTAAGGACCTCCTTACTCTTGGTAACAAAGAGATTGTGAACTGGCTATTTTGAGAAATGCTGTAATAGAGAAAAATGTTGCCTTGGCATCCCCTGGGTCCCAGATCACCACTGATAGGGGCAGAAGACACTAGTGCTAGTAGCTGTGCTGATGAGGGGTTTCACATTGGTGGGAAGGGCATGGTAGTTACCAGAAAGAACTGTGTGGTACCCAGTGGAGCAACAAGAGGCATCACGTGAGTTTAAACTGGCTTGTGAGTATGTGTGAAATATCTCCTGGGGACTCTCTCTAGTGTTTGTGAGGAGTACTTTGTAGCAATATAAAGTTATAGGGGGAAACAATGGAAGCAGTGAGAGACTTTACCTTTTTGGGCTCCAAAATCACTGCAGATGGTGACTACAACAATGAAATTAAAAGACACTTGCTCCTTGGAAGAAAAGCTGTGACCAACCTAGACAGCATATTAAAAAGCAGTGACATTACTTTGTCAACAAAGGTCCATCTAGTCAAGGCTATGGTTTTTCCAGTAGTCACATATGTATATGAGAGTTGGGCTATAAAGAAAGCTGAGTGCCAAAGAATTGATGCTTTTGAACTGTGGTGTTGGAGAAGACTCTTGAGAGTCCCTTGGACAGCAAGGAGATCAAACCCATCAATCCTAAAGGAAATCAGTCCTGAATATTCATTGGAAGGACTGATGCTGAAGCTGAAACTCCAATACTTTGGCCACCTGATGTGAAGAACTGACTCATTTGAAAAGACCCTGATTCTGGGAAAGATTGAAGACAGGAGGAGAAAGGGATGACAGAGGATAAGATGGCTGGATGACATCACTGACTTGATGGACATGAGTTTGAGCAAGCCCCAGGAGTTGGTGATGGACACAGAAGCCTGGTGTGCTGCAGTCCATGGGGTTGCAAAGAGTTGGACATGACTGAATGACTGAACTGAACTGAACTGCAAGTTATATGGAAGAGATGGGAGAAAAGCAGTGAGATATGTGTTAGCACCTTGGCTTCTTGCAGTCATTTGTGAGAGGGCTTATAAGATTGACCTTTTCTACAAATTTGGGCACCTTATCTTATCCTGGCAGTGTAGCTCCAAGAAATGCCAGAGGATGAACTTGTAGACATTAAGGAAAATGTTTGGAATAGCCTAATGACTGAAACTATGGGTGAAGAGAAGAGGAGTAAATAAGAGCAACTGAATGGAGGAGAAGCAAACTGAGAAAGAAAAAATGTTATAAGAATTAGAAACAAATGAGATGGATATTATATCTGCCTATCTATCTGTCTTCTGATATCTATCTTATCTCTATACAGTCAGCAAAAACAAGACCAGCAGCTGGTTGTGGCACAGATTATGAACTCCTTATTACCAAATTCAGACTTAAATTGAAGAAAGTAGGGAAAACCACTAGACCTAAATTTAGAAATTACCTAAATCAAATCCCTTATGATTATGCAGTAGAAGTGGCAAATAGATTCAAGGGATTAGATCTGATAGACAGAGTGCCTGAAGAACCATGGATGGAGATTCATGACATTGTACAGGAGGCAGGGATCAAGACCATCCCCAAGGAAAAGAAATGCAAAAAGGCAAAATGGTTGTCTAAGGAGGCCTTACAAATAGCTGAGAAAATAAGAGAAGTGAAAGGTAAAGGAGAAAAGGAAAGACACACCATCTGAACGCAGAGCTCCAAAGAATAGCAAGGAGGGATAAAGTCTTCATCAGCGCTCAATGCAGAGAAATAGAGGAAAACGATAGAATGGGAAAGAAAATTAGAGATACCAAGTGAACATTTCGTGCAAAGATGGGCACAATAGAGGACAGAAACAGTATGGACATAACAGAAGCAGAAGATATTAAGAAGAGGTGGCAAAAATACACGGAAAAACTATACAAAAAAAGATCTTCATGAACCAGATAACCATGATGGTGTGATCACTCACCTAGAGCCAGACATTCTGGAATGTGAAGTCAAGTGGGCCTTAGGAAGCATCACTACAAACAAAGCTAGTGGAGGTGATGGAATTCCAGTTGAGCTATTTCAAATCCTAAAAGATGATGCTGTGAAAGTGCTGCACTCAATATGCCAGCAAATGTGGAAAACTCAGCGGTGGCCACAGGACTGGAAAAGGTCAGTTTTTGTTTAATCCTAAAGAAGGGCAATGCCAAAGAATGTTCAAACTACCGCACAGTTGCACTCATCTCACATGCTAGTAAAGTAATGCTTATAATTCTCCAAGTCAGGCTTCAATAGTACGTGAACTGAGAGCTTCCAGATGTTCAAAGAAAAGGCAGAGGAACCAGAGATCAATTGCCAACATCCGCTGGATCATTGAAAAAGCAAGAGGTTTCCAGAAAAACATCTACTTCTGCTTTATTGACTATGCCAAAGCCTTTGACTCTGTGGATCACAACAAACTGTGGAAAATTTTTCAAGAGATGGGAATACCAGACCACCTTACCAACCTCCTGAGAAATCTGTATGCAGGTCAAGAAGCAACAGTTAGAACTGGATGTGGAACAACAGACTGGTTCCAAATCGGGAAAGGAGTACATCAAGGCTGTATATTGTCACTCAGCTTCTTTAAATTATATGGAGAGTACATCATGTGGACGAAGCACAAGCTGGAATCAAGATTGCTGGGAGAAATATCAATTACCTCAGATACACAGATAATACCACCCTTATGGAAGAAAACAAAGAGGAAGTAAAGAGCTTTTGTTGAAAGTGAAAGAGGAGATTGAAAAAGTTGACTTAAAACTCACCATTCTGAAAACTAAGATCATGTCATCTGGTCCCATCACATTATGGCAAATAGATGGGGAAACAGTGGAAACAGTGACAGAATTTATTTGCTTGGGCTCCAAAATCACTGCAGATGGTGACTACAGCCACGGAATTAAAACATGGTTGCTTCTTGGAAAAAAAACTGTGACCAACCTAGATAGCATATTGAAAAGCAGAGACATTATTTTGCCTACATAGGTCCGTCTAGTCAAAGCTATGGTTTTTGCAGTAGTCGTGTATGGATGTGAGATTTGGACTATAAGCTGAGTGTCAAAGAAAGCTGAGCACTGAAGAATTGATGCTTTTGAACTGTGGTGTTGGTGAAGACTCTTGAGAGTCCCTTGGACTGAAAAGAGGTCAAACCAGTCAATCCGAAAGGAAATCCATCATGAATATTCATTGGAAGGACTGATGCTGAAGCTAAAAATCCAATACTTTGGCCACCAGATGCGAAGAACTGACTCATTGGAAAAGACCCTGATGCTGAGAAAGATTAAAGGCAGGATGATAGAGGGATGTCAGAGGATGAGACGGTTGGATGGCATCACCAACTCAGTGAACATGAGCTTGAACAAGCTCCAGAAATTGGTGATGGACAGGGAAGCCTGGTGTGTTGTAGTCCGTGGCATCGCAAAGAGTCGGACATGACTGAATAACTGAACTGAACTGAACTGAACTGAAATGATCTATCTTCTGAAGTCTGTATATTTTTGAAGGAAGCAAACCCACATTTTCTGTATATACCTGCAATTATTTAAAAAATAGAGCCTGGAAGCTTCGTGACAATAATCTAGGAATGTTATAAATGAAATGAGATTTTTATAAACTCACAGTATATCAAAATCAGTTGCTATTAGTGGAAACTTATTTTCTACAATTGATGAAGGATACACGTGTCACACACACACACACACACACACATACACCTTCCAGACACCATTCATTAAGTATAACCAAATTCCTCAAATCTCCACTTGTGGCCAACTGCATGCATATTCAAATTCCACAAGATAGGAGAATACTTAGGGTGAAATTCTTCTTTATCATTAGTGTCACCTCCACCAACAAGGGCATTCATAGAGTGACTTTTACAAAATAATTGTTTATATGCAATGTCTGTGCTCTAGAAGTGCCTGCAACAAAACATGAATGTGGAAATGTGAGTTAAATCTTGTGCACTTATGTGAAAAATAAAGGCTAAATTAAATCTGTAATTATTAGCCATTAGTTTTTCATGTGTACTTTTGGCACATAGCAAGTACTGATACTTAGTAATACTTAATAAAAGTAATTAAATGACCAAACAAATAAATTTGGACAGTTTGTTGCAGGGAGGAAGCCAATTCTGACTCCACGTTGGAACTGTTTCTTTGCCTTGCTTTTCATCGCTTTTGTTATTATAATCATACATAGTGGCTTGCTTAAAAAGACCCTGCCCCTCTGCCTCAGTGTTTAACTAAAGTTCCTTTGTTCAGAACTCTGTCTGCCTGTAGATGACAGGAGGGAAGAAATTAACACATCTCCTATCTTAGGCTTGCCATTTTAGAAGATGTTGTAAGATTAATGGTCTTTTCATTTTGCTTCCTCACCTACCCCGTCTCTGATCTACAAAAGAACCTGGCATCCAGACTGGAGAAAATGGTTATTTTGAGGCACTAGCCAGCCCTCTTTTTGGTCAGCCGGCTCCCTGATTAAAGTCTCTTCCTTGCCTCAACCCCTGTCTCTTGGATTCATTGGCCTGTTGTGCGATGAGCAAAGCGAGCTTGGACTTAGTAACAAGTTGAGTTTGAATGGACAAAAGAGATTAAGAATTCTGAGGCAAGTCAGCCTCGGAAAGTCCTCCTTTTTCCTCTTGGATCACCCAGTGTGACCTTAAGTGTATCTGTGCTTGCTGAGACCTATTATACCTGCAGATAATCATGATTGTGTCCCTTCTTGTTGTTTATCAGTTGTTAAGTCATTTTCAACTTTTTGGGACCTCATGGACTTCAGCACACCAGGCTCCTCTGTCCTCCACCATCTCTTGGAGTTTGCTCAAACTCATGTCCGTTGAGCTGCTGATGCTATCTAACCATCTCATCCTCTGATACCCCCTTCTTTTGCCGTCAGTCTTTCCCAGCATCAGGGTCTCTTCTAATGATTGGCTCTTCACATCAGGTGGCCAAAGTAATGGAGCTTCAGCTTCAGCAAAAACCCATCCAATGAATATGCAGGGTTTATTATCTGTAGGATTGACTGGTTTGATCTCCTTGTAGTTCAAGGGACTCTCAAGAGTCTTCTTTAGTACCAGAGTTCAAAAGCATCAATTCTTCAGTGCTCAGGCTTCTTTATGGTCCACCTCTCACATCCATACATGACTAATAGAAAAACCATAGCTTTGGACTGTACAAATCTTTGTCAGCAAAGTGATGTCTGTTTTTTAATATCTTGTCTAGGTTTTTCACAGTTTTCCTTCCAAGGAGCAAGTGTCTTTTAATTTCATGGCTGTAATCACTATCTGCAATGATTTTGGAGCCCCCAAAAATAAAATCTGTTACTGCTTCTGCTTTTTCCCCTTCTATTAATATTTGCCTTAATGTGATGGGATCAGATGCCATGATCTTATTATTTTTTAATGTTCAGTGTTAGGCCAGATTTGTCACTCTCCTCTTTCACCTTCATCAAGAGACTCTTTAGTTCCTCTTTGCTTTCTGTCAGTAGAGTGGTATCATCTGCCCATCAGAAGTTGTTGATATTTCTCCTGGCAATCTTGATTTCAGCTTGTGCTTCATCCAGCCTGACATTTTGCATGATGTACTCTGCATAGAAGTTAAATAAACAAGGTGACAATATACAGCCTTATCATACTCCTTTCCCAGTTTTTAACCAGTCTGTTGTTACATCCATCTCCAGTTGTTTTGCTTTTTGACCCTCATATAGGTTTCTCAGGAGGCATGTAAGGTGGTCTGGTATTCCCATCTCTTTAATACTTTTCCACAGTTTGTTGTAATACACACAGTCTAAGGCTTTAGCATAGTCAATGAAGCAGAAGTAGATGTTTTTATGGAACTCTGTTGGGTGTCCTTAGCCATAGCCTATTTGGTTAGAGCTTAGCATTTTTTATCATATATGAACAAGAAAACTTGATTCCTGTTTGTATATTTTTTTTTAGTGACCTGAGAGATGGTCAAATACTGGAAACCCAACAGTTGAACCTTGGTAAGACCTCAGAGACCCATTTAATCTTTTCATTTTACAGAGGAAGAAATTGAGGTCCGAAGTGGCAAACTGACTCACTCCAAATCACGCTGTTGATTTTTTCCCCACCTTTGGCTACTCATTTCTCTCAAGAGTTGCTGGTAAAGGATAATCCAGTATCCCTCCTGGGCACCTTGCTGAAAAACCATGTACAAAGTGATTGTCTATGTAGCATTCAAAACAGTTGGCTCCAGTAAAATTTCCAAGTTCATTTATTTAGTTCCAAATCCACTCCTAATTTTTACTTAGTGTATTCCAAAAGAACTGACAACAGACTCAGTATAGTTTTATAGTTTGGCAGTTTGCTGATTGACTTCTTTCATCCTCTTTTTACAGCCTGAATTTGCAAATGCTTTCTGACTGACTCACCATTGGGCCCTAGGAATCTTTTTATTTTTTTGCCAACTCTTTACCATCTGGGAAACAACTACTGCCTCTCAAGCATCCCTCACTGTTTGATTTCCATACTGATATTGGTTCCAGGGCCAAGATCCATTGAGTCCCAAGAGGGAATCCACCCTCCTTTTCTGTCAGGATGTTTGTAATTCATTTTACTTTTATGTCTCCTCTCAATAGAGTTTAAAGTACCTGACTTCAGGGTGGGTTTATGAGTGAAGCACTGAGAGCAATTAACATTTGAATGAAAGCTACCTGTGGATTCTTCTATTTAACAGCTGTTCAAAAAAAATTACTTGCCTGTGTCAAACTCCAGGTTGTGTGCATCCAGATGGGAATTACCATGTACACATACAAATGTGGATTAAATGAATTGGATAGCATAAATCAAATTGAAATTTTGAAATCCAGGCAGTAATCCCAATGACTTCTGAGGAAAGGCCTGTGGTAACATATCCGTATATCATATGTCAGGAGAATTCCAGGATATTTCAGAATTTAACTGTCTTAGTTCTACCTGCCAAACTGAAGTTTGACTGAGATCATCTGAATAATCTAAACCAAAAACAACAGAAGCAGTCTTTTCTTTTGATCTGATATTAATTCTTGTATTTCAAATTTGCCTTTCAGTTAAATGGTCTCTCAGATGGCTTACCCCATGCTGATGACTTTGGCCAAACAGAGATTTTGCTGGACATGCAAGATTTTGTGCTTTTGTGTTATTTTCTATGGCTCTTGTGCAGAACAAACCCTTATACTGGGTTGCAAATGGCTAGAGGGAAGAACAAATTAATATATCAGAGAGACTGTGCTGACTGAACCAAAAATTAAAATTTGGCAATTATTCATTGGATGTAAGCAATTTAGAAACCAGATTACCCATATCTCAAAGTGAAAACTTTTTACTTATAAAATCCTGCTATGTCATACAGACATTGTCAAAACATACACTTGATCAGTGATATATCCATGTGCCCACAAAATGCTTTGGAATTTGAGTTATGCTCAAATAAGCCAAATTCTAAAACTTGAATATTTAGGGTTGTATTTTGGTCCTTTAAAAAAGACTTCAGTGTAGTCCATCTTCAGTTTATTCTATCTTTTAACAACCTGCAGAAAACTGCTAGTACCAAACGCTGTTTACTTGCAGAGGCTGAAGCAGAGAAGGTGTAATCTGTGCAAGGCCACAGAGCTAGTTGGTTGGTATAGCCAATATTTATACCATTAATCTAGCTGTCTAGCCTTTGTTCTCAGTTTTTCTACCCTACATTGCAGTTATATTTTCTGCGTTTTTTTTTTTCTTTTTTGTAGACAAAACGGTTGTGAAGCTGACAACTGGAAGGGAAATGTAGATATACATATATACACATCTCTGTAATTGTTTAGTGGTTGCATTCTGTGGCTTCATAACAGTGGTCTGTTGTAATTGTGGTGAGAATTGTGAAAAGCCTGTCTTCATCTGAGCTTTCCCTTGTCCCGCAGGCCCACCCTCCTCCTTTTGGGTCTTTTGTTCTGCCTTGGTTTGTATCTCTGCTGATTCCTTTAATTGCTGTGTTTGGGCTATGGAAGTTGTTATTTTCAAGACTTCAATAACTGAGAATTAATACCCTTAGGGAAGATATTTTCTTTTTTCCCCTAAAAACATCAAACCAGAGCCCTGTTCCAATCTGCACCACTTGTATGTGAATGGCACAAGTTCTATTTAGCAAGATGTACATTATGCAAATCATCCAGTGTTACATTCACCACTAATAGTTTAATTTACTTTTTTGTTTTAATGATCTAAAAAAATAAAGTAGCTATTCATCATTTATCTGGGCATTGAAAAATATTAATGCATTCTTACTATAGTTACCAATATAAATTATAGATGAAAGAAAAGTAGTTTTTATTTTTTATTAGTACTGAAACCTACTTTTGTATTATTCTGGTATAAAAAATCCATAAATAAAGCATAGCTGCCAACTTCTTTGATTTAATTAAAGCTACAATTTGTATACAAAACTAATCCATAGCAGAGACACGTAACTAGGCTGTAACAAACATCCAATTGTGAAGTTAATGCAGTGATATTAATGGAATGTTTTACCCACATTATTATTTAGAAAATTTCATTCCTGTCACATCCAACCTTCAGTTTAACTAACACTAAATGAATAATGAATAATGAAAGTGAAAAGCATTTCTTTACTTAAAATACAAAACAGCTATTAATAAATAAAAGCATAAGATTAGTTGTAAAGCAATAAAACATTAAATTAAGTTATTAGCAATATGCTGCTCTATATTAATTTCCACAGCAGATTACCAGAAGCTGAATAATTTACCCCAGGAATAACATCACAGGCTTCCTTTGGGCAAAGCCTGAAAACTTGTTCCTGCTGAATATCTGCCAATGGCGTTAGCTGTCAGAGAAAGGCAAAAGAAATTGATGAGACCAAATTCTGCACTTCATTATATTTGACAAGAGAAGAAAAAAACCAAAAAATGAAACTACCACTCTTTAACCCTTTGAACAGATCATCAAGTTTTTATAATAATTCCCAGAAAATATACACTGACTCAAATTAATTTTTAATTAAATAAGGACATAAGATATTTGGAGAGCCCTTTAGAGATTCTGAAGTGTTTATACATAAATTAACTTATCCATTCTCAAAATAGCTATTTGAGGAAGGAATGAAGTAAAAGTGAAATTGAAAGTGTTAGTCACTCAGTTGTGTCTGACTCTGAGACCCCATGGATGGAAGCCCACCGGGCTCTTCTGTCTATGGAATTCTTCAGGCAAGAATACTGGAGTGGGTAGCCATTCCCTTCTCCAGGGAATCTTCCCAACCCAGGGATCGATACCTGTTCCTTTTTACAGAATGGGAAATAGAGGCTTAGAGATGTTTGCTGATGTTCACCACAGTGGCATGGTTGCGAAGTGATGGTTAAATAGCATTTAGATAATTTAGTTATCTTGAGATGACAATCCTAGCCTAATAGTTTCATAAAGTGAAAAGAAGAGGTACGTTTGGAAAAGGAAGGGAAAGAAGTGATCAGGGCCTATGTGAAGAGAGCCATAGTTATTTAAAAATTTTAAAATGCTTTTTGATGGGAAGCTTCATGTTGAAGCAGTGACAGTATTGGTTCTCCTGCTCATTAAGCTCTGTTGTAAGGGATGGGGTAGAAGGATCTGAATGTTCATCACCACTCCCAGAGGAAGAGTTGGGGGCACCCACTCTGGGAGTGGGCTAATTTTTCTAGGGACACTGACTACTCAGGTTCCTATTCTTGATCTCATTTAAGGGACAAAATCAGTTGCCTTGAAAATCCTAATGTATAGGGTCATAAAAGAGTCGGACAAAAACTGGACAAAAAACAACCAACCTGTGTCATGAGCTTCCAGTCCAAGGTCCAAGTGGGACTACTGGAGGGCCTGCTGCTTCCCCAGCCCAAGCTCTGGCTGTGACTGCCCAGCCTTACAAGGGGATTAAATGTTAGATGAAATGATGGTATAAAAAATAGGTAGGGAATGACTTTGTTGTCCTCTCAGTAAATTATGAGATGGCTAGATGGCATCACTGATGCTATGGGTATGAATTTGGGTAAAATTTGGGAGATGGTGAGGGACAGGGAGGCCTGGCATGCTGCAGTCCATGAGGTCACAGAGTCAGACACAACTGGGCAGTGGAGCAACAACAAAAGGTAGATTGAATCAATGCATTTAACTTTTCATAAATTTTCTGCCTTATAATTTTGCATCTATGTTCTTTTCCACCTGATTTTGTGATACTAATTACTAAGAGGGTAGAGTATGTTTCCTGCCTGATCAACCCTGAGTTAGGCCATGTGACCTGTGAAAGCCAGTGGGAAGTTGGTGAAGTGAAAAGTGGTGAGTTTGGGGCTGAGGCTTTGAGAAGTATTGTTTCTTCTCATCCTCCTGTGATCTTTGCCAGTTGCCATGAGAAAAGCTAATAGATACTGGTCCAAGGAGAATGACAGACACAGGGAGTTGACTTGCACCTAATCTGCTGCCTGAAGCTCAGTCCACCCAATTAGAGCCAATTTATGAAGCCCCAGAAAAATTAATGTTCCATGTAGGCCATTGAGTTTGCAGTGTTAGTTTTGTAGTTTTATTGTAATGATAACTAGTCACTGTAACCACCATCCGTCTAGTATTTCAAGCCAGAAACCTGGGCATCCTAACAGTTGAATTTTGTTTTTAAGAAAAGCTAGGTTATGGTTTTGGAAAAATAGGTGATTACTATAAAGAATTTATAAAGTAAAGAGAGGAACATAAATGAAAGTAAAAAATATTTCAGAAAAGAAAATGGAAAAGCATAAGATGCCAACCTCCTACCCCCCAAGAAATAATCATTTTCAACAACAGGTGAACATCATAGCAGACATTCATTTTTTCCCCATAAACTTTTTATTTTTAATGGTTTTAGATTCATAGGAAAAATTGAAAAAAATAATATAGACAGAGTATTCCTGTATATTCCATACCCAGTATCCTTTGTTGCTAATATCTTGCTTTATCATAGTACATTTTTCAGAACAAAGGAACTAGCATTTGTATATTACTAATAACTACCTTCTATAATTTATCTAGAACTCACTACTTTTTTCCTAATGCTCTTTGTCAATGGAAGGGTTTCTCATCCTTGATATCACATTGCATTTAGTTATCAGGTGTCCTTAGTTCCTCTGCTCTGCGACTGTTTCTCAGACTTACCTTCCCCTCCCCCCTTCTCTCTTTCTTTTGACCTTAACAGTTCTGGGGTTTATTGGTCAGATATTTTGTAGAATATTCTTCAGTTGGGATTGCCTGGCCTTTCCCCCTCAACATTAGTGGGTTTTGTCTATTCTGTATCATTACTATACTTTGATTTCTGTAGTTTTACAGTAATTTTGAAATCAGGAAGCTCTTGTTTCATGAATGAAATTTCTCTCATGATATAATGGTAGGTTTTGAACATTTCCTTCTTTGTGAAATCTGGCTCCTCTAGATTTTTTTCCCCTGCTATTTTTCTTTCATAAAAGAAGTTTTGTTTAGCTATCTGTAATCCTCAGTTGTTTTCTCAGGTTTGAAGATGAAGATTAAAAATCTGTTCAGAAGTGCTAAATATGTAGCTGAATTGTGGGCTTTGAGCTTCATTGTGGGGTAATGTAGGGTGATGTTTCATCCAGATGGGTGTTGGGGGTGGCTTAGAGAATGCTTCATAAAATCATGGACATCATTTAAAAATGTCTACTTTTCATATTGAGAAATACGCTTCCGATATAAATGAGAAGCAGAGGACCACGGAGGGGTGGGGAACATGGTAGCATGCTGTCAGGACAAGTTTGAGGTCTCACATTATAGAAAAAAAATGTATTCCTATTTGAAGAATCACTAAGGTTATTTCTTTTGCCTCAAGTATATTAGCTTATTTAGTTTCCAGTCTTCCTGGAATATGTGTTCTTTTATTGTTTGATGTCAGACTGTGTTTCAATTGTATGATCTGGGCCAAATTATTTGTCTGTCTCTATTCCTTAGTTTTGACATCTGTAAACAGGATAATAATAGAATTTACTTCATAAGGATCTAGAAAAAAGACTGAGGGAGCTGGTTCTACATAATTTATTATTATTATTATTTTTTATTCTCTTCTCTTCCTTTTCCCCTTTTCTTTCTTTCTTTTCTGGGAAGCTTTCTTGGGTTACATTTTAAAATTTATTTTCTGTATCATTGGTGGAGTTTTCTATTTAGAGCTACCAATGGTACCCATGTTGGAGAACCTTTGTTCTTCAGGTCTATTAATTTAATTTAGCTTTTCTTGCTTTAAATGCTCTCTTTCACATCTGTATTTGTGGTGTTTACACCTTGCCATGTCTCCAAATTAGTTAATGTACTTTTCTCTTCTTTGCTGTTTCAAATTCATTTGTTTTCCTCTAAACAAGTAATTTTATTGCTGAAGGACTACAGTCTCCTCATGCATGTCATTTCTGTTATTTTAATATCTTTACATTGAGTAGAACTCTAATATAAATGTTCTTATTAGATTACTCTATGGCTCAATATTCCTTCAGGGAGTCTCTTTTGTTCTAAGGGTTACATTTTCTAGGCTTAAAACTTTTCTTTTTTTTGTTTTGAATTCTCTATTTTTGCTCATTTGCTTTCATTCATTTGCAAGTGTGCTGTAAAATGTTTTGCATCCTGCACGGCTCTTTCCAGATCTTTCCTTTGCTGTGTTCCAGTGTAGGCAACTTTTGGACTAGCTCTCTATGTATAAGCCAGGTGCCCATCGCTACATAATCAAAAAGCTATAGTATTCTATTTTGTATTCTCTGCATGCCTGAGGGTGTGGCGGAAGGCTTAGGGCTTCAGAACTGCAGAGCTGTACTCAGTTAAAATAACCGGGATCTTTGATTGTGCCTGAGGTTTGTTGAATGCACTCTTTAGGACTCTGTGGTACGTTGTTGATGTTTGTATGTTCTTCCTCTGTGGAAAGACTGTAGTGTTTGTATCATCCTTGCATTCATGAAACTTTACCTTTATGAAGCAGTCAGGAGCCATTTTTTTATGCTTCAGGTTACTCAACTGTTTGGCCTCCTTTCAGAGTTGAGAGTAGTAGTGAGAATTATCATTATTTTTCTGATCAACATATATCAGATTTGGGGCATAGGATAGAAGCCTATCTGCATGTGCCTCTTTGTTCTACTCCAGGAATTTTGGGTTTTCTCTTTGGCTGCTGCTTTTTGAGCATTGGGCTGTTCCCCTTGCCATGTTTGTTTGCTATTTATTTTATGTATATGCATTTGTATATTTCCACATATAGTTATATGTACATGTACACAGTTTATAATGATACCGTATCTACATAAATGAGGGAGAGCAAGAGAGATGGAGAATATGAATGAGTTTTTGTTAATCTGCTTCAATTTGTTAGGGATTTGAAAATGGAGATTCTGTGAGGTAATTTGACTCAAATATTTAAATCTGAAACCTCTGTGGGCATTACTTTTGATTCACCTTTTTCTCTCAGCATTCATATCAAAGCAATTGACATTTTTAAAAAGCTTAATTTACCTCTTAAATATCTCCTAAACACATCCTCTTTTCCCCAACTTACTGGCATTATCTTAGTTGAGCTCTCATCATCTCTCTCCCAAATTAGCAAAACAGGCTTTTAACTGCCTTGCTTCAGTATCGCTTCTGCTCAACCCATTCCCCACAAATACCTCTCTCTAATCCATCCCCCCCCCCCAAAAAAATAAATGATTAAATAAAACAAAAAGCTGCATGTACCTTTCTTCTGTTTAAAGGTCTCAGTGACTCTTTTTGCTCTCAGGAGAAACACCAGATTGCTTGATAGGGTTTATAATGTCTTGCATACCCTTTCCCCTGCTCATATCATCAGCTTCATCACTTCCACCTTCCCAGCACCACCATAACCACTGCCAGCATCCTAACTACACATTTCTGAACACTTATCTTCTCAAGACCTCATACTCTTTCTCACTAGGCTTTTGCTCATGCCATGACCTCCCCCTGCCTAGACTGCTTATGTCTACCTTCTTGTTCCTTTGATTAGTTAACTCCTCAGGTTTCAGGACTCACTTCTTCCAGGAAGCTTTCATGATCAACCAAATGTGTGTCAGAAACCTTGAGTGTGCTCCCACGGCATTGTGTGCTTTCCTGTAAAAGCAGAAATTAGATGATATATATTTACAAATACTGCCTGATTTGACATTATGCATGGTTTTCATATTATTAGCATATGAGTAGTGAGATGCCTCAGAGAAAAATAGTAAGCTTTAAATTTTATTCTGTTTATTTGTATTTTAAAAATCAGATACCCTGAACATATCTTGCTTTTTAAGGAGGAAGAAAAATATTGAAATTGTTTTAAATGTGTTGTCCAAAGTTTAATGATACATTAATCTGGTGTAAGAATATCAGATCATGATGATAAAGAGGACCTTTTCCTTCAAGACAAGACAGCTACAAATAGTTTCCATAGAAAGATGGCTAAGTAGAATTTTAGGTGGGTTGCATTGAAATGAGAAACTGAATTATTAGTGTCAGTTATAGGGATATGTTTATATTAGTAGACAGAAATAGAAAAATTGAGTTTATGGCTCAGGAAAGTACAAAGTATAATAAGGTCCTCAAATCCAATTCCTTTATGTTCAGAAGAAATCATAACTTCTAATTTGGAATGAATAAAAGGACCTTGTTTATGTGACTCAAATGAAATAAACATATACCACTATTAAGAGGGTTTGTCCTCAGTCCACAGTGGATTGAATTCAGGATACAAAGTAACATAGCAGATCCTTTGTCCCAGTAACAACAGTAATGGTGTGGGAACAATGGCAGGTAAATTATTAGTGGAAAGTAATGATAATTAATACCTTTAATATGCCAGGTATTTCACATATACTATCTTTAATTCTTAACATGCTATGTAATGGTTTATTCATCGACAAAGAAAATTGAGACTTAGAATTTAAAGTGACTTTCCCAAGATCACAGTTGGTAACACAACTGTGGTGATACAGCTGGTACAGATTTTTTTTAATAGCAATGTTTTTCTGCTATCAGAAATAGGAAATAATAATCTATCAGATCCATCTGTCCAAACTTATACTCTACTTTTGGAGTGATATATAGAAAAACTGTCTTGAGAAGACCTGATTGACCTTCCAGAAGCCAAATTAATAGCAAAGTGAGCAAGTACAAGCCAGTGCCTGACACATACATAGGATGCTGTTCATTAGTGCTAAAAAAGACTTAAGAAAGAAATGGTCCACTTTTCCTATAAATATCATTGTCTCTATTACTTAAAATTTTATTTCTAAAAGTTTTAATTCCATATTTGTTTTTATTTGTATCTTCATCCTGACTCTGTAACCAGTGGTTCTCATCAGGGGAAGATTCTGTCCTTTGGGGGCTTCCTGCTAGTGCCTGGAGACGCTTTTTGTTTTCATGACAGTTGGAGTAAGACTGGGAAGGGAGACTTTGCTATGGTATCTAGTGAACAGAGACCAGAGATGGTGCTGAACATCTGACAATACACATGATGGCCCCCCAACAAAGAATTATATATGGCCCAAAATGTTGATAGTGCTGAATTTGACAGACCTGACTCTTAAACTAAGGCATTAAGGTTCTTGAGAAAGGCAAAAAAATTTTTCCTGGTGGTAAAAAAAAAAAGAAACTTTCTAAAAGTTATTTGTGGTTTCTGTTTCTTTCCTTTTTTTTTTTTTTTATTTTAAGGGAGTAATATTCTGTATTTATAAAGCACTTCACATCGTTTTCTCTCAGCAGGTGAATGGACAGATATTATTATCCTCAATTTATATGTAAAGTGATTGAGACTATGAGAGTTTGACTCAATTCCTGTAACCCTTTGTCTATGGTAACAAATATGTCAGTATTACCCTAGTAGTTTTCTAAGGCTGCCATAACTGATTTCCACAAACTGGATGGCTTAGAACATAGAAATTTATTATCTCACACCTGAAAATATCAAATCAAGTCGTCAGCAGGATTGGTTCCTTCTGAATGCACTGAGCAAGAATCTGCACCATGCTTCTCTCTCATAGTTTCTGGCAGTTGCCAGCAGTCTTTGGCATTTTTTGACTTGTAGATGCAATTCTGCCCCCAATCTATGCCCCCGACTTCTTCCTTTCTGTGTCCAAATTTCCCTACTTTTAAAGGATACCAATCATTGGGTTACAACCCATTTTAATCCAGCATAACTTTATCTATATGCAACAAAGACCCTGTTTTCATATAAGGTCACAATCACAGGTATCAGGAATTAGTTCTTGAACGTATATTCCTTGGGGATACTATTCGACCCCCAACAACCACTGTACATCATTGTATGAATGCTGGAGCACAAGAGCATTGCCAATAAAATTGTATGTTTCATACTAATGGAATGGAAATAATAGTTCTTATTCTTTTCTATACTTTTCTACAAAAGTTCCATTTATCCAAAATTCCATCACCAGTGTGGGGTTGAACTAGCAGCATCTTTCTTTCTTACTGAGATATAATTCACATACCATGAAAGTTTCCCTTTCACAGTGTATGTATGATTCAGGGGTTTTTTAGTATACTTCATAGAGTTGGACAACCATCACCATTTTGTAATTTTAGAATGTTTCATCACCCCCTGAAAAACTTGTACTCATTAGTACTTGCCACTCCTGCTACCCCCAGCCCTTTCTTTTTATCTCTATGCCTATTTGGAACAGTTCATATAAATGAAACTATACAACATGTAGTCTTTCTTTCATGTCTAGCTTCTTTCTGTTTCATTATTATTTTAAATTGTTTTCTGCTTTGGTTGAGCTAACATGAGCTTCTGAAACTTAAAATAACCCAAGGCATTATGTTTTCATATTGCTACTTTTGTATCACCATGGTAGCATTTGATTTTTTTTTTTTTTGCCAGCCCTATAAGTCATATCAAAATGGTTTTTCACATTTCAATATAGAGTCACAAAATTTGGCTGTAATGATTATATTTTGAGAATGAGCTTTGAAGTAAGGGATAAATGGAAGGGACCATTAAATTTATGCTAGTGTTGATGGTTGCCCAAGTTATGCTAGTAGCAAATGGGGGCCACAAATTGGGGTCTTTGTTTAGGAACAGTCAAAACTACTTTTTGGATTATTATGCCCATTCCATTTTTCATTATTTTTAGCATGAAAATGTTTATAAAGGAAGTTAGAGAATATGTTTTGGAGGCAGTTACAGTGGCAAGAAGCCCAGAATTTGTGGTAGTTAGCATTTGATGGCAGAGGTCACAAAAAGCTGGCAATCATGTGATGTGGTCACCCCTTTGACTGACTGGGACAAGAGTCACTTTCATCTGCAGTCACTCTCTGGGGGTAGGGTAGGGAATCCCCCATAAGATCATACAAATCATTTTAAATTTGTTTCTGCTTTTTGTATGAAAATCATCTTGGTGTTTACCATGTTTGAGGTCAGCATGTACACCCTTTTGTTTTCTTCATTAGGTCATCTTGGCCAGAGAAATACTTCTTTTTAAGGATTTTAGATAAAATCATTTGCATGTAAATTTCAAATGAGTTCTATATTTAAAAAAAAATCCTGAATAACTTGTGGGTTTTTTTTTTTTTAACTGATTAGGAGTTTCAGGTGTGTCCGCTTGCTGCTGAATGTGCTCCTCCTAGTTCTTAGGCTGAAACCTTAATTCCAATGTGATGGTATTAGGAAGTGGGGCCTTCTGAGGTAACTAGATCATGAGAGTGGAGTCCTCGTAAATGGGATTAGTGCCCTTGTAAAAAGACATGAGAGAGTGTCCTTCTTCTCTCTGCTCTATGTCATGTGAAGGCTCTTTAAGAAGATGGCCATCCACAAACCAGGAAGTGCGCTCTTAATGGACAGTAAATCTGCTGGTACCCTGAACCTGGATTTTCTAGCCTCTAGAATTGTGAGAAATACATTTCCATTATATAAGCTACCCAACTATGGTATTCTATTATCACAGCCCCAAACAGATGAAGAAATGATTATAGAAGATAACAAATTAAAACTTTTTATTAGAATTAAAACTTTTATTAGATCCTAAGGGATAAGTTACCCATTCTGACTAAAGGCAGAAGGTTATATATCTACCAATAGCCTCAATTTTCATACATGGGACAAAATAACTTGAGACAAAATCATAAAAGAGCGTCCAAAGTTATTTTTGAAAAACTCAAATCGGAGAGTTGTATAAAAGAGAGCCAGATAATTTTTTGCTTTACCTATAAAAAGGATTTAATGCAGAGAAAGCAGTATTTTCTCCCTGCCTGAAAAATAGTAATAGGTGAGAAGTGTACGTGTTAAAATTATACATGTGATTATTAAATAAATATATTAGTATCTGTTAAAAGTGTAGTCCAAACTGTAGGTTAATGTGTATGTCAGAAAGGGTGGGATTTCCCCCTTATCTTTTTGATTCTTTTGTGTTGTCTAATAATTAAGTTGACACAAAACAGATAAACAAGGGAAAAAAAATTAAAAATTTAATTTGTGCATGTAGAGGTTTATTGGAAACGGGACTTAAGAAATAGCTGTAGCAGGCAGCTTTTGTACTTTTAAGACAGAAACAATAAATTTGTGATGAATTGAGAATATAGGAAGTTGGGCTTGGGTACTTAATTAGTGATGAATTTAAACAGAATTTGGGCAAGGGATAGTAAATTAGTCAAGAAGTAACAATGTTTATTTATACAGCCTTCTCGGTCCTGAATTCCCTGTCTCTGGTGATGAGGCTATCTCTTTACCTCCTTGTACAGGGAAGGTACCTTTCACATGGGAGATTTATTTCCTGATTTCATTGGAACAGAGGAAGATTAGAGCTTCCTTCTTGCAATGGCTGTTTCCCATGAAACTCTAATTCAAAATAATCAATATATCACTGTGACATAATTTGTGGTGGGCTGTCCTGAGTCCCAACATGTGCAAGTTACCAGGCTATGGAGCAGAAGATATGAAGATGAATAAGACATATTCCCAGCTCAGTAAGAATTTTAGATCAAATAAAGGAGATACATACACGTGAAGATGCAACAACTTGGGAAGTAATTGTAAATGGGATAATTTTTTTTTTTTTACTTGAATTGCCTGTAGAAGCAATAAGCTTCAACTGTAAGTTAAAATCACTGTGTGTCGGTGGACTTTACTTCTGGAGGGCACAGAACCTCTCTGGCCTTATTTTTTATAGTTTCAAAGTTGAAATAAAAATGTCTTCTGCAAATAACTGAAGGATATTTGGAAGAGTCAAAATAATATAGATGAACCAGTTTATAAACTTCTGAGGTCTATCAGTGTTAGTGATCTTTGTGGTATGGAGAACTAAACTCGATCCCTTCTGCCTCTGTCTTTAAATGAGTCTTGGTAAATTGAAAATGCTTAATCTTCCCATTTCCCTCAATTCTAATTTACATAATTATGTTTCTTAATGTATTCATTCCTCAGTGGCGTAAAAGATGTAATTTCACAAAATAGGGTTCAGTTTGTCCCTATAGAGGTTCAGAATTTACTTTCTGAGGAATCTAATTCAGTTTAACAAAGGTTAAAAAAGAATTAGTCCTTCTTCAAGATATGCATCTACTATGTCGCATTTAGACTTATTCTAAGTCAGGCAAAGATAATCAGATTACTGATTTACAAATTTGTTAATTAAATTTCCCAAATGAATCCCACACGTTTAAATGAACGGACCTGGGTATAAATATAGTAACCTATAAAGAAACTCATCACAATCATCTCTTCATGAAAAACACAATGAGGTCACACCACGATTGTCCCAACTTCAGTTCCTAAAGGGTAGACACCATGAAAGTGAGAACCAGACAGCCTCCCATGTCTTGGAGGAACGGAAGTCATTTATGTTTCAGTCCCTCTTGGACCTGGAACACCCTCTCTACCTTGCAACATTCTGAAGACCAAGCTAGTTCCATTCTTTTTCTTATTTAGGTGAGGGTCTGGGCATCGGACCTGCACAGATTTCATGCTTTGGCTTGCTGTGACAACACCTTTCCTCTTCAGCAGCTTAGCTTTCCTCCATATGCAATCCTGTTGTTTACTTGGTTAGTCAAACAGTACAAGAGTTATTTTTCATAAAAGACAATGATTGTGCTTCATTTTTAGTCCCAAGAAAACCTGTCAAGGCTGAAAGCCTGTGCATTATATGAAGAAAAAATCCTAACCCAAGAGGAAAGCTATTCTTGGTTTTGAACAACTCTATTCTCTCTGCTAAAAGGAGAAACAATTGTGCCATTGTACTTTATACCACATCATTGAGCTATTAGATTTTTGCTGCCTTTTCCTACTTTTGCTCTTTATTAAAATAATATGTATAATGAATATATATTAGAATAGTAGACATATATATATATTCTCACACCTATTTGAGGTATGATGTTTCAAAGATTAGCATATGCATAAAGTGCATTAAGCTGAATAAATGTGGATTCAGATGATGAATCATTTGCGTTCCTGGAAGCCCATCCCTTCAAAGCAGGTGCACAAGCACACGATGAAGAGAAAATGTAATTGTGAGGAGCAGGATTGTGGCAGCAGCCCATTTGCTTTTTGACTCATCTGAGCTTGCACCTGTGTATTTGTAACTTTTATTTTGACCTAGGAACTATTCCTTTTCACAGGAGCTGGATGAGTTTTTAGGAAGAATTGGTTGCAAAGGAAAAGGTTAACATGAGGCTGCAATACTAACAGAGGTGAAAGAAAATGCACTTGAGTTTTTAGGATATATCTCACAGGACATTTTCAATAATAACACAGCAAATAATATAATTGTAATAGGAAACATTGGTTTGAGTGCTGGAGGGCATTAATCACCTGCATTGTCTTGTAAATTGCCTAATTTCTCAGCATCTCGGGTCTTTGAGGTTCATCTGGTCCCATTAAAGTTCCTTCTTGTTTTAAAATGCTCTGAGTTTGAGCTTATGGCAAAGTTCATAGGCCAGGCCCGGTTCAGCAGGCGGTGAACTTCCTCCCAAATTGAAAGCAACTGGAGGAAGCAGAGCCAAATGCTGGCCGTTTATGTAGAAAGAAGATTGTATTTGTGAAAATGGAAGTAATTATGGAACTGAGGGCCTAAGAAAATTGAAGATGTACTTGGGATTCAAATTTACATTTCAGGGCAAAATAGCAGTCTTTCAAAAGACAGCAATTTGAAGCAAGTTCCAAGGGAGCCCAAAATAAGGCTCTCTGACCCAAAATGTTTACCCCATTATGCATCCTTAAACCCTTATTTCTTTAGAATCTTGGAAAGCTGCTATTTTTCTTTAATTTCTCTTAAAACTTTTAAGTGAAAGGAATCACAGCATGAGTGATTCAGCAAATACACTGATTTATCATCTCACACTGGGGGATTAAGTCATGGCTAGCAGAACACACATCTGGGTTTTAGTAGGTGTCTGGAAGAGAGGATTCCTCTGGGAAGTAGTGGTCTCCAGAGGACAGGAGTGGTGCTAATAGGACAAAGTCTCAGGAGAAGCTGACTTTGCTTTTTGCTTTGCATTTGGAGGTGAAAGTGGGGAGAGAAGGTGGTTGGAGAAGGTACTGACTGATTTCTCAAAACAAAATCACTGAAACTTGTAGGCTGCAAGGTGGAATAAAGTAGAAATGAAAAGTATAAAAATAATAAAAGTAGTACACATGAAAAGATATGTATAGGATTTTTTTTAAAAATTAGGAAATCTGCAACAACTGAGAGCTATAAGAAGGTATAATTGTTGAGAAATTCAGTTGTATGTGCTTTCGATGTGATCAGATTGTCACCAAGTACTAGCATGAGTGCACCTCTCCCTCCTGAAAAGAAAGTCTGTTGCTAAATCGTGTCCAGGTCTTTGCAACCCCATGGACTGTAGCCTGCCAGGATCCTCTGTCCGTGGGATTTCCCAGGCAAGAATACTGGAGTGTATAGCCATTCCCTTCTTCAGGGGATTGAACCTGGTCTCTTGTATCTCCTGCATTGCAGGTGGATTCTTTCCCACTGAACAACCAGGAAGCTTCCTTCCTAAGAAGTGCTGAAATGCCAGGCAGTGGGCAGAGATTAGGGCACACTGTGGAACAGAGAATCACAGAACTTAGCTTCTTTCCCCATTGCAAGAAAGCAACTTTTAGAGACCAGGTTAAGAGAAGGAGGAACAGAAATATGATTAATTTCGGGAATGGGAATTCAAAATAACATTTGTATACTTTTCAGATACCTGGGGTATTTATTCTGTTGGCAGGACACAATGAGATAGAAACTCCTTCTCTACATACACTGCTTTGAGAGAGTACCGACTTTCTGAAAGTCAACATGGCAAATGTTTCAGAATTTTATACATACACATTGATGATTATCATAGCAGTGATTCCAGAAAAAAATTAAGGCAGAAATCAGATGCACACAGTGTTACACCAACAAAGACATTCTTTAAGCTATTTTACTTAAAACTGGAAAAAATCTGTGTGTATGTCAGTTTAGAATTGATTAATAAAGCACTGCCTTATGACAGATTAATATTTTAATTCACTATTAAGTGACCCAGAGAATATATAAGGAGGAGCAGATATACACTGCAATATAAAAATATGGTGCTATGTGTATGAGCAAGCAAGATATAAAAGGAGACAAGGAAATATAACAACACAATAATAATGGTTATATATGTATGGTGTGATCAGGAATCATTTTTACTTTTTTTCTGGTTCTTTACATTTTAAACTATTTATAATGAACATCAAATCATTTTGTAACCAGAAACATAAAATAAATATAAATTTTTAAGCACACGCCACACTTTGTCAAATTGGAGAAAAGGCTTCAGCCTTCTAAAACTTCATGTTCTGAGCTTTTAGATTTCAGCCAGATGCCAGACACTGACTGACATTTGGTGAAATGGTTTCTTGGTTTAAAGTTCCCTTGGCCCAAGTCTCAGAAGTTTGTGGAACAGATGGCTTCAAATTGAAGGACAGATCTGGTAATAGACAAAGGCAAAGCTGTCCCTCTGTGCTAAGGAAATAGGGCATTGACCAGGAGACATTCTGAGTTCTGGCATTTTTTCTGAGTCTTTCATGCAAAGGTCTTTGTTGCTGAACTCTGGCTCACAGAAAGGGTAAAATCAATGTCACAGGAGTTTCTGTAGATAATTTAAACACCTCTGTGATGCGTCCCATTAGAGAGACACTGGACCACTAGACAAACACAAAAGTGGCCTGGAAAGGCAGTTGGCATGTGTTTCTACAGCATGGCAGTGACTTTCAGCTTGGGGTGTCCTTGTCAGCTCTCTCTTTTCTAGCCCTTTTCACCCTTTGCATGTGCTCGCAGGCCTCAGATCTGAGGTGATGCCTGCAGGTAGCTGCTGCTCCAATTGCTTACAGCCCATGACAAACCCATGAAGCTGTCCAAACTTCTCCTAGCCCTGAGGTTTTCCTCAGTGACAATCCTGTAGAAGAGGCAGAAAGGACAGTGTGGATACCCCAAATCCTGAGTTTAATATGTTAACTGATAATGCCAGTAGGTGATCCAGCTGACTTGTGGTGTCTAGGAGTTTAACAAACGTGCTGGTACAGTAAAGAAAAGAATCCCTGAAATTCATATGACGTCATCCTTTTTCCTTTGCACAAATTTCTCCTTAGTCTTTCCCTATAGTGGAGCTAACGGAGCTAAGCATTGCTCTGTTCTGTTTACTGCTTAAGTATTACTATATATTTTGAGCTTTTTGGTGGATCGGATGGTAAAGAATCTGCCTACAATGCAGGAGACCTGGGTTCAATCCCTGGGTCAGGAAGACCTCCTGGAGAAGGGAATGGCAGCCCACTCCAGTGTTCTTGCCTGGAGAATCCCATGGTCAGAGGAGCATGGTGGGCTATACAGTCCGTGGGTTGGTTCGCAAGGAGTTGAACACACCTAAGAGACTAACAATTTCACATTATCAAATAATGTGTTTATTCACAGAGTGGGTGTTTAAGCATGGCAACACTGAGGGAGTCCTGTATAGTCCAGGTTCTGGTGAAAGAAAATCTTTTACTCACTTGGGCTGGGTCGTCTGCTTTCTCCTTTTAGTTCATTCCTATTAACAGCTCATAGCCTCCTCTCCCATGTCTTACGATGGAAAACTCCAGCACAACCTTTAAACACCTCCAATTATTTATGTCCAAATTGTTAACTTCTTCTAAATAAGGCTTTTTACTGCATGGAAAATATTTTCCTACTAATTTTCCTTTTCTAATTCAGTAAATAAATTTTCTTCTTCAACTGATCATTCTTCAGTACTGCTGTATCTTTTTACTGCTCTCAAAGTGATTAGGAAAATTGAGCCTAGTAAAAGGTAGAATATGGGAAATTATGTGGTCTGCACATGGTTATTTTTTGTTATCAGTCTTAAATCTAACTGCTGGATCTAATTATTGATTCTAATCTAAAATTGAACAAAATTTTCAAAGAATTGGTATGTATCAAAATAAAGAATAAAAACATTAGACCAATGATCTGAAACAGTTTGAATCCTAACTTTCATCCTCTAATTGTGTGACCTTGAAGAAGTTACATCATTTCTCTGACTTGCTCTTGAATGTGGATGACTGCTGCTTACTTACTTTCCACGCCTGCTGTGAGATCAAATGGGCATTGTTTGTGGGAAGGAACTGTAAATCTCTCCAGAAACATAACATATCATCAATGCTGAAATATTAGCCTTGGTATCTGCATCATCCTGGGAAACTGACAAATAGTTTATGAGTTGGGCTAGTTCTAAAACACAAAGAAGAAAAAAAAGAGAGAAGTATTCCCTTAGAAGCATTAACATTGTGTGTTTAAGATCTTTTCAGCTTTGGCCAATAGATTTTGAACTTCTTGAGGATAAAAGTCATATGTCATTCATATTTGCATTTTCATTACTGAATGGAGTATTTTAATCTTAGTAGATACTCATGTATGAGAAAACACAAGGGTATACATATGGAAATGTTACTGAATGCAAGTTTGCGTGCCAGATTGCATAGTAAGGCCAAACTAACCAAAACATCAGAGTTTGGAACAAAGAAGGGCTTATTGCAGAACCGTGCAAGGAGAATGGGTGAGTTGTGCCCCAAACCCTCAAATTCCTGTAAGCGTTTTGGTAAAGCATTTTTAAAAGCCAGGTGAGGGAGAGGTGTCCCTGTGTCTGTGATCAACTCATGCACAGTTCTCTGATTGGTTGATGTTGAGATAACAGGGCTGGTAACTTTATCAATCCTTAAAGCACCAGAAAGTCCCTGGTTGCATGTGTCTTTGGGTATATAGTACTCCAGTTTGACAGGAGTGTCTTAGGATAACCTATGTACTATTCTTATAATCATAGAGTCTAACATATGTGCCTTTAAGCTTTCCCAGCATCAGGGTCTTCACATTGCCTTGTTTATTTTTTATTTTTAAAGAATAATTTTACTTCAAAATAACAGGAATATTCAACAATGGGGAACAAATAGATAACATGTAGCCATGAAAATCATCTTTAGAAGCATATTTAATGACATGGAAAATGGTCAGGATATATTGCTAAGTGCAAATACTGTTTATAAAAGATACATTATGAACCTCAATTTCTAATATTTAAATTTCTATAAAATCACCCAATATTATCCATTTTTATCTCTGGATGGTAGGCTTATAGGTAATATTTATGCTCATTGCAGTTAGGGTAAAGTTAAATTATACTTTATTTTAGTTAATTTATCATATGTATGTGAGGACATATGTATGTGAGGCTATGGTAGGACAAAAATAAGTATCAGAATCTTATGGATATGGGTTCATATTTTTGCTCCATTGATTACCAGTTATATAACCAGGGACATGTTTATACCCTCAGAGGCTCCATTTTCTTTTCTGGAAAGTGGAATTAATTACTGACCTACAGATTTTCAGTGGAGATTAAGTGAGATCATGCATGTAATGCATATAAAGTTTCTACCTGATGCAGACACAATAGTGGTCACTCTGTAATGTTAGTTCACTTCACTTTTATGAGCTCATAAATTGGTGCTAATGAAAACTACTATAAAATATTATTTTCATTAAATAGATACAAAAAGCTGATTTTTGAAATCAATTATATTGTTTCTGAAATGCTTTACTGCATGTTAAAGTAGGGATGCTGGGGTGGGAAAGACAAGTGAGAGAGTGGGTTAGTGTTTGTGAGTGTCCTGTAAGAATGTAGGACTGAATGGGTGAAAGTCACTCAGTCATGTCTGACTCTTAGCGAACCCATGGACTATACAGTCCCTGGAATTCTCCAGGCAGAATACTGGGTTGGGTAGCCACTCCCTTATCCAGGGGATCTTCCCAACCCAGGGATCAAACCCAGGTCTCCTGCATTGCAGGCGGATTCTTTACCAGCTGAGCCAACAGGGAAGTCCAAGAATATTGGCGTGGGTAGCCTATCCCTTCTCCAGCGGATCTTCCCAACCAGGAATCCAACTGGGGTCCCCTGCATTACAGGCAGATTCTTTACCAGCTGAGTTACCAGGAAAGTCCTAAAAGAATACTGGAGTGGGTTGCCACTTTCTTCTTCAGCTGATCTTCCTAACCCAAATATCGAACCCAGGTCTCCTGCATTGCAGGCAGATTCTTTACCAACCGAGCTACAAGGGAAGCCCCCTAGGACTGAGGGTGGAGTGTAATTCTGGGGTTAAACTATTTTACACTATTCACTTCATGGCACCCAAACTTCTTCACTACATTAGATGAAAATGTGTTTTCTGGTTCTACTGAAGACTTTGGAAACTTAAACGCCCTGAAGACACTCTCCAGATCTTTGCGGTAATTTTCCTGCGTACGTGAGCCCATGTATATAAGGTGTCAAGCAACCTTAACTCATTAGGCTAATGATTTTTCTATGTATGAGAAACACCAGATCCAGATGTTAGATAATACCTGTGTGAGCCAATAACTCACTTTATCTTAGCAATGTAGCAACTGGGTACCATTATTGCCTTGGCACTCAGTAAAAATGTCCTGTTGCACTTAATCAGCTAGACTAAGCTATTAACCGATATTTCCACACATCTGTCCTGAACATTAGGAGTCCTTTAGATCATCAAAGAATATTACATTGTATACAGTCTAGATTTAGTGGTATACTTATTTAAATGTCTTACAATCACACATGAAGATTCTGTAATCAGAGCATCTGATTTTCCAGAAGTCTTTCTCTCACAGTAGTGGAAAACACAGAAATGTCTATATAGAAAATTCTTCTTTTTTGTCCCTTTTGCAAGTGTCAAATGTCAAAACACCTACCAATGCAGCCAAGGAAATGAGAAACTCAGGGTGATGTTAAAAGGAAAGATCAGCAGTGAACAGTTTTGCTGGATGGAATTCATAATGTAAAGTGAGTGAAAGTAACTTTCAACTCCCTTGTCTCATACCTGCATGATATTTTCTGTCACAAAGCAGTTTAAAATCCTGGGCAGTCCACAGAATAGGTTATGGATCTGATGAAACACCAGGTCTTCTAACCTGGGCTGCTACCTGCAATCATGAGGCTGACTGTTTAGAAGTCTGGGTAAAACAGAACATATTTTTGTTTTTTTTCTCATAGAAGTTGCACCTGCCTCTTGTCATTTGTGGTGAAATATTATTGTGTTTCATTAGCATGGTGTCCACTGGGTAAACATGTGGTAGCATTTACGGCTTGAACAAGTGCTTGTGTCAAGTCAGGACAAGTTATTGCAAATTTTTAACCTAAGACTTAGTGGAAAATGGAGGTGGTGTTTTGTTTTCTATAATCTCTATTATGGGTATTGAAGAGCATGTTTGAATTGTCACAAATGAAGCCTTTTCTTTCCAAACTTGGCTAAGCAATATTTTAATATATGGCATAATTTTCTTCTCAATAAATAGGCTTGATACCATGAAGAGTAGCTCAGAAATGCATGTTTCTCTGTTATGTCAAGATAGGCAAGCAAGCTTAGGTACTTGTCAAGAGAATACATTGATAGGGGAATGTTCTAAGGAAGCAGAGGGCTGCAGCGTGGAGTTAGTTCCACTTGGAGGACGAAGTTCCACCTGCCACAGTTATATAGCCAGAAAACAATACTTGGAACAGTGGATTGCTTCTGCCCAAGGGGAAATGCTTTTGTTTTTGTGCATTTCTATTTTTCTTCTTCATGCACAGACAGGCGCCAATATGTAGCTTACTGATAGTGAAAATAGAGACCAACTACTGTGAGGGACATTCATTTCCCTCACAGACGACCCTCAAATTATACTTTTAACTACAGCTTTGCCTTGATGTAGGAAAAGGCCTAAGATTGATGGTAATGCAGCAGAAGCTGCTAGGCCTGCGGAAGTCTGATTGCTTTGTTATGAGGCAGAGGTGGAGGCTCTGCATCTTTGCTGCTCAAAGTATGTACATCCATCTGCAGCGCTGGTGTTGGCATCTCCGGGGATCTTGTCAGAAATGCAGAATCTCAGGCCCCATCTCAGACCCGCAAGTCAGAATCTGCAGTTTGACAACTCCAGGAATGCATATGCACAGGGATGTTTGAGAAGCATGGTCTAAACAACGATGGTTGGGTCTTGTCTTACTTTGTTGTTATGTTAGATAATCCAGCCACTGGAATCTTTGTGCTAAGTCGCTACAGTCCTGTCTGACTTTGCCACCCTATGGACTGTAGCCTACCAGTCTCCTCTGTCCATGGGATTCTCTAGGCAAGAATACTGGAATGGGGTGTGATTTCCTTCTCCAGGGGATCTTCCTGACCCAGGGATTGAACCCATGTCTCTTGTGTCTCCTGCATTGGCAGGCAGGTTCTTTACCACTAGTGCCACCTGGGAAACCCTGGAAACATTAGCTAATTTGAAAACAATTGACAACCTTATTAGTTAAGGTTCTTTAGAGAAACAGAGCAAATATGATGTATGTAGATAGAAAGGGATTTACGATAAGGAATTGGATCACACGATCAAGGAGTTTGAGAAATCTCAGCATTTGCACTTGGCGACCTGGAGATCCAGGATATCAATTGGTGTCCACGTCCAGAGGCCTGAGAACCAGGTGAGCTTATGGTGCAAGTCCTAGTTCAAAAGTTAGCAGGCTTGAGACCCAGGAGGAGCCAAAATTTCAGCTCAAGTATAAAGACATGAAAAGACCCACATCCCACTTAGGCAGGCAGGAGATGTTCCCCCTTTCTTGTGGGAGGGTCAGATTTTTTTGTTCTATTTAGGCCTTCAATTGATTGTGTGAGAGCCACTATTTTAGGGAGGGCAATCTGCTTTACCCAGTCTACCTATCTAAATGTTAATCTCATCCCCAAATGTCTTCACTGTCACCCAGAATAATGCTGAGCAAATATCTGAGTACCCTATGACCCTGTCAAGTGGAACGTAAAATAACCATCATAGCAACTGTCGTGGATAAAGTATGTTGAAAGATATTTTCCTGGCCAGTGTTGGATGTTTCATCCTCTACACTTGGCCCAGGTTCCTTAGATACAACAATATTGGGCTCAAAAGATATAGTTTTCCTTTATGTCACTATCACTTATCCCAACAACCTTCCACTGTGTGGATAAGAGCTGTGCTACAAGAGAAAGCAAAAAAAGCTGGCTTAAAACACAGCATTCAAAAAACTAAGATCATGGCATCTGGTCCAATCACTTCATGGCAAATAGATGGGGGGAAAAGTGGAAACTGACAGATTTTATTTTGTTGGGCTCCAAAAGCACTGTGGATGGTGACTGCAGCCATGAAATGAAAAGACACTTGCTCCTTGGAAGAAAAGCTATGACAAACCTAGCAGCATAGTAAAAAACAGAGACATCACTTTGCCAACAAAGGTCCATATAGTCAAAGCTGTGGTTTTTCCAGTAGTGATGTACAGATGTGAAAGTTGGACCATAAAGAAGGCTGGACACTGAAGAATTGAAGCTTTCAAATTGTGGTGCTGGAGAAGACCCTTGTGAGTCCCTTGGACAGCCAGGAGATCAAACCGGTCAGTCCTAAAGGAAATAAGGGCTGATGCTGAGACTGAAGGATGCTGAATCCTTTGGCCACTTGATGCGAAGAACTGACTCATTGGAAAATTTCCTGATGCTGGGAAAGATTGAGGGCAGGAGGAGAAAAGGGTGACAGAGGATGAGATGGTTAGATAGCATCACTGATTCAATGGACTTGAGTTTCAGCAAACTTCAGGAGATAATGAGGGACAGGGAAATCGGCATGCTGCAGTCCATGGGGTTGCAAAGAGTAAGACATGACTTAACAACTAAACAACATCAGGGGAAAGTCACAGATGAAGCAGGTGGCTGTCTTTCACATGTGTGTGCTTGGTCCTTAGGTGTTTTGTTTCAGCTGTTTCAATTTCAGTAATTCTCATTGTGATGATGTTACCTGTGAAAGACCAATAAACAAGGGAAGCGAGATGTCAGTATTTATATAGAGAGAAGTTACCATGCTATCATTACAATTTCATCTTCTTTTTTTCCTTTTTAAATTTCTTTTATTATGAATATAGAACAAATGCCCCAGGAAAAGAGTCCATGATTTCCAGAAACATCAGAGTTCTTTCCGCCCTTTTTATTCTTTTGTGTTGAGGCCAGAATTGCTACACACAAGCTAAAACCACTTACACTGAAATTCATTTTTGGTAACTGACATTTATAGGAATATACTCAAAACAGTATTAAAAAGTTTAAGAAAAGTTATGGTAAACTTGCTTAAAGAAGGCATAAAAATGACTCATTCCTGTTCCAAGATAGCACATGCTTTAGTTTAGTACTGACAGTAAAACATAACTTTGTACAGTTTAGTAATACTCAACTATATGAATTCAATTTTTTTTTTTTTTTACTGAAGATAGCAAAATTAACAACAGTATACCCCCACACCTCTCTTTAGGACTTAAGCAAAAATCAATTAATGATTTTGATTGTAGATCTTACTTCTAATTCTTGATCCTTAGTTCTGCCCTGGGAGATTATACTTTATCCTTGAAATGAGGCCTGCTGAGTTGACTTGCTCAGATGTGCCACATCTTGGTGGAAGCATTTAACTGTTGATGTGCCACTCTCCAGTCTGCTGTTACTGCTGACGTGACTTTTCAGAAGGGAAAGATGCCATCAGTCTGGCAAAATGAAGATGGGAGAGGTCAGAAACGCTCACCAATACCCAGAGGAAATATACAGAGAGTGCTTGTATAAAAGATTATCACAGCATAGACTAATCTATACTGCCGAGTGATGATAGGAAGCTACAGCTTTGGAGGACACAGAACAGACTGAAGCAGATCTGGCTGGTGTAGGCAGGGGAGTGTAAGCATCTGGGTCCGGGCCAGGGGTTAGGATTATACCTTTTGGTTGCATTGATGATGTCTCCCGACCCAACGTGAGTCCAATTATGCTGTGTAAGAACTAGCAAAATAGACAAAAGTGGAGGCCCAACAGCTGCTGGGTTGGGCTCATGACGGTCAGTCAGTTGCTCAGCTCCTTCATGCTGTGGAGTGAACACCTGGATAACAAAAGCAGCTTTCCGTGTGACCTAGGGGAGAAAATGAAACATGGACAATATGAAACAATTTCTACTTTTCAGTTTTCCTTGTACACAAATCCCAGTCAATGGGTCCTATTTTCTTTCTTTTTCTTTTATTAGTTATTTATTTACAGTGAACTGAGTCTTCGTTGCCACGCACAGGCTTTCTCTAATTGCAGAGTGGGGGCTGCTCTTCTTGCCGCGTGCAGGCTTCTCGTTGCGGTGACTTCTCTTGTGGAACACTGGCTCTAGCACACGGGCTTCAGTAGTTGTGGCCTGTGGGCTCCATAGTTGCGGCTCACAGGCCCTGGGGGTGTGGACTTCAGTAGTTATTCTGAGGCATGCTGGATCTTCCTGCACTAGGGATCGACCCTGTGTCCCCAGCCTTGGCGGGCAGATTCTTAACCACTGGACCACCAGAGAAGTCCCCTACTTTCTTGGTAAGCTCTTGGAATTGTTAGTTTGAACTATCAGTGAGGGGGGATTATGGGGTAGGTGGATAGGTTAGTCTTTAAAGTCTTGCATCAGTTTAGAAGCAATTCTAGAAATACCCTGGTGCTTTCTGGGGAGATGGTATTGTTGTGATATTTTACTAGCCTCACACACTTGGATATGCTACTTAGTCTCTGTAAACCTCTGTATCTTTTTTTTACCCTCCTTTGTGTTTCAATATATCATGTGTGTGTATGTGTTTTAGTTGCATCCTATTGCTATAATTAGCACATGGGAAAACATATAAGGGTGTAATAGAATTTTTGCTTGTCTTATCCTTCTCTTCTTCCTTCTTCTTTCTCTTCTCTGTCCCTCCATTCCTCCTCTTCCTTCTTCCCCTTCTTCCCTTTCTATCTCTCTTTCCTTCCTCTTCCTTTTTCTTACTTATTCTAAATACAGGACCATTGGTCCAGATAAATCTATTACTTTTTCAAATTGAGCATATTTTGTACTTTCCCTGAAATTTTTGCAGAACATTTTCACTTCTATCAATCTTTGCTAATTTCTTCCATAAGAAATTTTGTTTACCTCCAAGAAACAACTAGTGAACAGTTAGTATTTATCTCAAAGAAATTGTTAATATTTATCTCTAAGAAACAACTTCTGACTTAACTTATTCAGATCAATTTTTGTCATAATAACCCTTCTGTTCCTCAGGCATTGCTGTGTGAATGCTAAAATCTTTATAAAAGCACTGGATTTAAAATTCTTTAGTTGCAGGGCTCTTCCATCTTGTTTTATTTGTTTAAAATTACCAAAAATCACCTTATTTTTCGTAAACATGATGCAGGATTATTATGAGAATGAGGAAAGAGGAAAAAGTAGAAATCCCTAGAACCCAGAAACAATCTTTGTTGGTATTCATTCTACATTGTTTCAGAAACCTTTTGATACATATATATATATATATATTTATATGTATCATGAAAAGACTAATATGATGATATATATATGTATCATGAAAAGACTAATATAAAAACACTTTTATTAAATACAGCCATGTAATTTTAATTAAAGACACTTAATTTTATTATTCTACATTACAGAAGAAAGTCCCCAATGTAAATGGAGTCCTTGCAGAAATTTATGTACTTTTCTTCACAAGGGATCTTGCTTAAGACAGTGATCCCTATTCTTTTTGGCACCAGGCACCAGTTTCATGGAAGACAACTTTTCCATGGACCAGGGATGAAGGAGGAGTGGTTCCAAGATGATTCAAGCACTTTGCACTTACCATGCATTTTATTTTTATTATTTTTACAGTATTTGTATGTGATATATAATGTGATAGTATGTGATATATAATGAAGTAACTATACAACTCACCATAATGCAGAATCAATGGGAGTCCTGAGCTTGTTTGATATGAGTCTGCAAGCAGTTAATTTATTATGGTCTCTGTGCAGTCAAACATCTTTGCCAGCAATAATCTGTGTTTGCAGCCGCTCCCCAGTGCGAGTATCAGCCTCAGCTCCACCTCAGATCATCAGGCACTAGATTCTCATAAGGAGTGCACAGCCTATATCTTTCACATGAGCAGTTCACAATAGGGTTCACACTCCTATAAGAATCTAGTGACACCACAGATCTGACAGAAGGTGAAGGTCAGGTGGTGATGTGAGAGATGTGGAGAGATCAGCTGTAAATATACATGAAGCTTCCTTCATTTGTCTGCGGCTCCAGTTCCTAACGGGCTGAGGACTGGTGCCTGTCTGTGGCCTGGGGGTTGAGGACCCTGGCTTAAAAGATTCTGAAAAAATACCATTATGGAACCTTAAAAGTTTAGAATCAAGTTTCTAAAACTGTGTTTAAATTCTGTATCAATTGACTCTCTGTTATGAAAGGTAGATCTTTATATTTCTATTTTCTTCTTAGATCCAATTTTATTTGTTATAATTTTTACATGTTCCAGGTATACAAAAGTAACATTCTATAACCATATCCTCACAGTAACTTTCTATTATAGCTATATTTAATCATATTTTTGTATATACCAGCATTTCTCATTCTTGGCTGTTTCATTTCCAAGTGGTTTTTCAAAGGAGGGTTTATGGATACTCTCTTCTCTAGAGCCTTTCCTGTTCCCTTTATATTTGTACAGTGGCTCTGCTCAGTGTGATATCACTGGTTAATAATTTCTTTTACTCATTGTAGACTTAACCTCTTACTGTGTGTTACGGTAGACAAGTCTGAGGCCAACCCATCATCTCTCACCCTTGTATGTGACTTGTTTTTTTCTCCCTGGATACATGGAGGACTCCTCATCTGTCCTCAAAATTCTTAACCAGGATGTATCTTGATGTTGCACATCCTATGCCAAGTTTCCCACAAACCTCATATATTTCAAAATTCAAACTTCACTACAAATTCTCTTTAGAGGGAAGCCCATATTGGTATTATGTATTTTAATTGGGGTGCCATTTATTACTATGTTGGCTTGTACTTGTTTGTCCTTGGTGTCTATTAACTTGCATCTGTTAATTTATTCTCTTTGTTTTTACGTGCTTTCACTGAAATTTTCTCAAGCTATTCTTCTGTGATATCAGTTGGTTTGCAGATATGTTTATTTGTTTGGAATAATAATTTTTCAATGTTAATTTTTAATAGGATCCTCAATGTCATACATACATAGTTGATCTGTAACTCTTCATATCCTTTAAAAACTTTTATTCTAAACATGATACACAATCATTTTTTTAAGCTCCTGTTGGTACAAGTTATACTCCCCCAAATTTGTTCTGTATTATGGTGATTTCTCTATTCTATGGGGCTTCATTGTTTTCTAGGTTAGACATTTATCATACAAAAGATTTTCCTTTTCCTTTTACCGCAGTTCCTTTGTTTAGCTGCCATGTCAATTCTGTCATCTTGTTTTTGCTTGGGTGATTCTGTGCAAGGCTTTTATTTAGTCTGGTGTAGTGTCTCACTGTCTTTGAGAATTGTGTTTTTTCTCCTTCAACAAAAGTTTGAAGACTGGGCCTTTCTTATGCTTTCTAACTTTTTCTTCAGCCTAGAGAATTGTCAGGGGGAGGAGGGGAACTCAGATGCAGAGGTACCCAGATTGACTTGGTCTTGACTTACCTGAAAGTCTATAAAATATATTTTATGACATTTCACTCCTTTTGGTTGGGAAGCTGGAACTTGCATTCCCATGGTGGAACATGTAGATTTCAGCCAGTTGTTCCAGGTCCTTGTATGATCAGAGAGGTTTTATTTCTCTGGTTCACTTTCAGCCCTTTGGTTCACTTTCCTCATTTATCTACTTTCCACAGCTAGTGTTTCCATCACTCCACAGTCAGAATTGGAAGAAAGACACTACTCACATAATTTCTTTCTTTATATTTGAGAGATTTACTGAGAGTTCTTAGGAATTTTTCCATGTGTTGTGTTGTTCCTCTTCCCTCTGTGTAAACCCTTATAAAATCTTATCTTTCCTTAGATGGATAAAATAAGATAAAATCTTATCCTTTCCATAGTTGACTACGAATTTTGAAGTTTAGGGGCAATGACAATGTTCCTTTTTTTGGTTGCTGCCAGGTAATTAAAAGAAAGATTCCTTTGTTTGCTTGCTATGCTTTTTTTAGTTAGGGAAAGTGAGAATACATATTCAGGCTTATTCTGCTATTTTAACATAGATTTCCCCTCATATTTAAATTTTATAATTCCGTATATTGAGATTCAGTACCCATGTGATGTGAAATCTCAATAACTCTGGAGATTATACTGGGAAAATAGCACCAATCAGAATATTGGCTTTGGAGTCTTGTCTCTGTGACTTATTAGCTGTGTGAGTTTACATACGTTACTTTTCCTATTTGAGTCTGATTCCTCATTAACAAAAAGTGGGTGAAAACAGTGATAACAATAACTTCTTTATTAGGTGGTTGTGTGGGATAGGGTAGAGAACCTCTTTGAAATTGACAGGTAGGCAAGAGGTACTCATAGTTGGAACGTCTTTCAAAATATCACCAGAGCCATACTAAAATATTGGCCTGTGCTTTTAGAGGCAGTTAAAATTAAATTTTAAATAATTTTGCTGCATTAGGTGATTTCTGTATGTTTATTATAAAAAGCCAGGCCTATAGAGTAAAGGGAAATAGAGCAATTAATCAAGATCTCAGGCTCTCTTTGACAGATTTTAGTATCAAAAGGTTCTTCAATTTCAGCAGTAATTGGCTTTTTTCTTTTTTTTTTTTTTCTGTACCAGGTAGGCCCTGTGAATTTAGTGGCTAGCTTCTGTTCTTCATGGGAAATTTCAGTTTCTGGATTTTGCTGCTTTTCCCTTGCCTCATCTTCCTGAAATAAATAATGCAAGGCAGCAGTGTCTGTATGAGTGTGGAAGTCTCTGCTGACCTGGAAAGCAAGTCTGTCAGGTATACTTTCTGTGAAAATATCAAGTTTGCAGTAGAGGGAATGAGAATAACAAGGTTTTGTTCAGTGTCACATTCCTCTGGCTGAAATATTCAAGAAATGATTTTTTTTTTTTAATGTTTGTGCATATGCGGGTCTGAGTAGGAGTAACAGGCGCTGTTATGGGTGGGCAGGACTTGGAGACGATGGCCCTAGGGTCAGACTGCTAGCTCTGACCTGACCCAAAGCTGATTTGCTCTGGTTTATGTTTATACACTCGGAACCATGAAAGTTTATCATGCTGCTTTGCATTAAATTTAATATATCAGAGTGCTGTTGTTTGACAAATAATAATAAAATTGAAATGATAACTGTGATTTACTGAGTGACTATCATGGATATAATAGGCTGGCATATTTACTTATTTTCTCCTGCAATCCTTGCAGTGGCATTGCTAGAAGAGCATCATCCCTCACTGCAGCAATGAGAATAATAAGCCGAGAAGGGTCAAGTAACTTTCCACCATCAAGTCTCTCAGCTCCTAAGTGATACAGATGTAGTGTCACTAAGCTATACATGGCTGTCTAAAATGTATGTCCTGGTTTCTCAGATTATAAAGTTCTCATTTTTCATTATTCTATATTGTTTCCCAGAAATCTCAACAACGTAGCAGGAAGTTATTTTTTTCCATTCCACATCTTTACAACTTTGTTGAGATTTAATTTACATATCAAAGTTTCACCCCTTTCAAGTATATAATTCAATGGCTTTTAGTATATTTACAGAGTTGGCAACCATCACCGTCATCCAGTTTTGGATTATTTCCACCATACCAAAATGAAACTTTAGAGAATAAAGATGCACACGGCACAAGCAAAAGTTAAAAAAAAAAAAATCAAAGGCTAATTTTTATCACATACTCAGGCATTCAGCTCTGGTTATATCTCCTTCTATCATAGAATCTCTGATATTTGAAATGATGACCCCAGTGGTGTGTCATGTAGTGAAGTTTATGGTGTGACTCTTCACCTTATCCTTTCAAACATCACTTGTACTAGCTGCTTCCTCTCTCAGTTCCAACCATGCTATCTGATAGTACCAACCCTGTGTTCTTAAGTCTATACGACACTTCTGTTGCTGCTCCTTTATTGATTTCAGATACCTGAAATTCTCTTCCCAGGAATCTCTGCTGTCTGTCCCCTCTCCACCAGGCTTTACCAATTTTACTACAGTTTGCTGATGATCATTATAATAATAAAGCTATTTTGCTTATTGCCCAAAGATGTTAAGCATTCCTTACACTTATCTCTTTTATTTTGTCATTATGACAAACATATCTTGTAGAAGTTATTACCTTTTTTAATAAATGAAAAAACTGATTTTGAAGATCCTAAGATTATAGCTATTTAATGAAAAAGCATTGGGAGTCATGTGTCTGACCACAAAATGGGTAGATATTCTTAGTCTCACAGCCATAAGTCTGCCAGACTAATTGGCTCGAAGTATGATTACTTTTGTGCAAATCTAAATTGCCTACTAAGATGTGGACCAAAGCAGAAAATCTAGAGCAGATGTTCCAAGCTGGAATCATCTGCAAAGACGCCACTAGGGCACTTGGTTCTTCCGATGGCTTTTCTCCTTATTGATGTGTGTGTGCTCAGTCATGTCTGACTCTTTGTGACCCCGTGGACTATAGCCTGCCAGGTTTCTCTGTCCATGGAATTCTCTAGGCCAGAATACTGGAGTGGGTTGCCTCCTACTCCAGGAGATCTTCCCAACTAAGGGATTGAACCCACATCTCCTGTGTCTCCTGCTTTGGCAGGCAGATTCTTTACCACTGAGCCACCTGAATTGGACTCTGTCCTTATTAATTCCACATAGTTGCTTCCCCTTGGATTTGAGACTGTCCTTCTCCAGTCTTTGCCAGGCCTAAGCCTTTTGCAGATCTAAAACTCTTGGAAGGAAAAGGCTGTTATAATTACATGCCAATCCTGCAGTATGAGCTGATACCTGCTGCCAACTTGGTCCTAAAGGATTGAGCTCTAGGCTCTGCCCTGTGGATGTGCTAAGTGATGCAAGTCTTTGCTTTCTCTTCTGTGTTAATGAAAGTAAGGCCCTTTCACTAACACAGGGAAGACATGTCATCTGGATAACTTGTGAAGAGAAGTGCAGTTGTCAAGCCCTGTCACAAAGATAAAACTATATGCTTGACATTTTACAGTATTAACTCATTCATTCTCACTACAATCTGATTATTTAGGTACTCTTATTATGTCTAATGGGCTTTCCAGATGACACTAGTGGTAAAGAACCCACCTGGCAATGCAGAAAGCATAAGAGATGCAGGTTTGATCTTTGGGTCAGGAAGATCCCCTGGAGGAGATTATGTCTAATAGGTGAGAAAAATGAAGACTTGGTGAGTGCCAGTACCAAGTGGTACTCTCAAGCATTTCAATATGGTACAAAAATTGAGTTTCCCCCCCATCTTTTGTTTCACTGTCTAATATAGAAAGTCATATTTTGAGTATTACTTACAACATTGATACTAAGTGTCAAGACATTAATTTTAGAACACTTTATGTTAATTTAATGAAAATAAATGTTTTAATACACTTTTAAATAGACTATGCCATGAGGTAGATATACAATTAACAACAAGAGGCCAGGTGAGGCTTGGCCTTTCCTTGAATACTTAAATCTAATTTATTATCCATTTTTGTTAAACTAAAGCACCCACATAATTAAATAAAAAGTACATGACTTTGTGAAGACTATAAAACCCTTTGTAATTGCTTTCAAGCCTTTAATTTCTATTTAATTGGAATCACTGTTCAACTAAATGACTTTTCTACTATGTTAAATGTCTTTTCCTGGTTATACAATATGATGTGCTTTCATATGAATTTATAGAATTTCTAAATCTGTAGTGTTCAGAGACTAATCTGTTCATTCATATGTGTGTGTGTGTGTGTGTGTGTATAAATTTGAAGTTTGAAAAGTATATAAATACTCATCTTTGATAACCTCTTTCAATTACGCTATTTTTCTTCTAAGAGTTCAAGTAGATGATTTCAGGCGTTGGATTGATTTTTCTTCTTTTAAATAAACAATTTTTAGAGCAGCTTTTGATTTACAGGAAAATTAATAGTTCTCATTTACCCATACTCAGTTTCCTCTATGTTAAAATCTGACACTGATATGGTATATTGGTTACAACTAACAAGCTAACATTGAAACACTGAAGTGAAGTGAAATGAAGTTGCTCAGTCGTGTCCGACTCTCTGCGACCCCATGGACTGTAGCCTACCAGGATCCTCAGTCCATGGGATTTTCCAGGCAAGAATACTGGAGTGGGTTGCCATTTCCTTCTCCAACATTGAAACATTAGTGTCAGTTAAATTTCACACTTTGTTTATATCTTAGTTTTTACCTAATGACCTCTTCCTGTCCCATGCTCCATCCAGAACCACACATTACCTTTAGTCTTCTTCCTCAGGGAGCTCCTCTCATGTCTGTTTCTTAGAGCAGAATCAAGAAGAAGCTCCTCTAGGTCATCACAGAGCTCCAGGGCTGGACTCCCTGTGTTATATAGCAGCTTCCCACTAGTATCTCTTTTATACATAGCTGTGTGTATGCCAGGGCTACTTTTTCAATTCATCTTATTCTCTCCTTCCTATACTGTGTCCGCATATCCATTTTCTATGTCTGCATCTCCATTCCTTCCCTGTAAATAAGTTCATCAGTACTATGGGAGGGAGACTCAAGAGTGAGGAAATGTGTATATAATTATGACTGATTTGCATTGTTGTACGGTAGAAACTGAAGCAACATTGTAAAGCAATTATCTTTCAATCAAAAAAAAAAAGAAGAAGAAGAAGAAGAAGAAATCCTTCATGGTTTCTGTGATCAGTTAGCCTTACCTGCTTCCATTCTTTGCTTCCCGGCCACATACACAACTAAAAATTTAATAATTAAGGCATTCTTTTTGATTTTGGTCTTTGTAAGGTCAGAAAACAATGAAAACAGTATTGTAACACCTGAAAATCCACATCGCCAAGTTTGTATAATGATCCAGTGAGGGTTACTGCCTGGCTGTCTTGGTTCTTTTACAAGTATGAGTGGCTATGTGACTCCAGTTTAGCCAATGGTATAAGAGAAAGATATTGGGTAAGGTAAGGTTGCCAGGAAAGTTTATATAATTCACACACTCACCTGGCATCTCCTTTGCCCTACTCCATGATTCCTATCCCAAACTCCCAATCCATCCCTCTCCCACCTTCCTTCCTCCTGGCAAATATAAGTCTGTTCACTGTGTTTGTGAGTCTGTTTCTGTTTCATAGACATGTTTGTTTGTGTCATATTTTAGATTTCACATATAAGTGATATCATATTGAATTTGTCTTTCTCTTTCTGACTTACTTCACTTAGTATAATAGTTTCTAGGTCCATCCTTGTTGCTGCAAATGGCATATTTCATTCTTTTTTATGGCTGGGTAATAAAAAATGATTTTGATTAATAGAAGTACAGAGGCTATCTTAACATCCTGTGGATAAAAGCCAAAATCTAAATAGGAATAAAAAGACAGAAGGAACAATATCTCTTTTTGACATTTTTTCCAGCTTTTACAATACCAAACAGCCTACCTCCAGAATTTGTGTCTTCAATAAATAAATAAGTCATTAAATACAGTCATAGTTGATACTGAAATTAAAAAGATGCTTGCTCCTTGGAAGAAAAGCTATGACAAACCTAGACAGCATATTAAAAAGCAGAGACATTACTTTACCAACAAAATTCCCTCTAGTGAAAGCTATGGCTTTTCCAGTAGTCATGTATGGATATGAGAGTTAGACAGTAAAGAAAGCTGAGCACCAAAGAATTGATGTTTTTGAACTGTGGTATTGGAGAAGACTCTTGAGAGTCCCTTGGACTGCAAGGAGATCCAACCAGTCCACCCTAAAGGAAATCAGTCCTGAATATTCATTGGAAGGACTTATGTTGAAGCTGAAGCTCCAATACTTTGGCCACTTGATGCAAACTGACTCATTGGAAAAAACCCTGATGCTGGGAAAGATTGAAGGCAGGAGAAGAAGGGGAAGGGGACAACAGAGGATGAGATGGTTGGATGGTATCACTGACTCGATGGACATGAGTTTGAGTAAGCTCCAGGAGTTGGTGATGGACAGGGAATCCTGGCGTGCTACAGTCCATGGAGTTGCAAAGAGCCAGACGTGACTGAGTGATTGAACTGAACTGATCTGAATTGATATTGTAGGTTAAATCTTTAGCTTAAGGCCTGATGTGGATACTCTGATTTTTTTTTAGAGGATATTATCAGGAAGACATCTACCAGTTTAGAAAGTTAAAACTACCAAACAGTATATAAACACCCAGAATATATTAAAATTTAGTTTTCTTTAGCACATGTCTACATTAAATACTTCCACACAAAATGAACAAAGTGGGTCATTAGCCTGTCCTTATGTGTGCCTGCATGTGTGGTCAGTCGCTTCAGTTGTGTCCAACTCTTTGCAACCCTATGGACTGTAGCCTGCCAGGCTCCTCTGTCAATGGGGATTCTCCAGGCAAGAATACTGGAGTGGGTTGCCATGCCCTTCTCCAGGGGATCTTCCTGATCAAGGGATGGAACCTGCATCTATTTTGTCCCCTGCATTGCAGGTGGATTCTTTACCACTAGTGCCACCTGCGAGGCCCCCGTTCCTAAATATACCACCAAAAGAGAAAAGCTGCTATCTCCAGCAGGAAAAGCACTCACAGGCCCAAATACAAGATTTATGAAGAAATATCAAGTGATATCTGAACCAGTTTGATTGTGTAAGTGGCTAAAATGCTGTTCTTAGAGTTCTTTTGGAGTAGAACATGGTCTTGGTGGAAATACCTGCTCACGTCCTGAACCTTCAATCTTGAAGTTGGAGATTGTGTATGAAGTAAAACGAAAGATGTATTATCACTTACAACATAAGCTTTCCAAAGGTGGTTTTTTGTTTCTGTGTTCATAAATATATTTTATTTATTAGAAGATAAACTACTTGAGAACAGTGACTGTGTCTTATTCATAATCATAACCCCAGAACTCAAGATCCTGGAACATAGTAGGTGCCAGAAGATATTCTATGAATGAATTAATTGAATTGAATGAAGGAATAGCAGACTAAGTAATTTGCAGATGCCTATGAACTTTCAGCTATGAGCAAAGATTCTATGTGTAGCAAAATGATTTCTCTGTACCTAAATGTTAAGGAGCATTTTTTGCCCCTATTTCTCAAGCTGTTCTCTTCTCAATGAGTGGGACTGAGGATGAAATGGTAAGGAATATTTTTGAACTAATATTCTTGGTAGCTAGATTCTTGCAAATAGTCCTGTTCAGATTACAGTAATACATTTAGAAGAAGGTATGGTCAATTTTCCTCTTTCCCCTTCTATCAAAATTTAGGGTCCTTTTTTTCCTACTCTTATGAAGTTTGTTTTCTTTGTCATATAAACCAACATTAATATAGAACCTCCTACATTTACCTTTGATTTTAGAAGCTTCTCTGAAACTATCATAGTTCCTTTATGGATTCTGGAAAACTGATGCCTTTCAGAGGTCATATTATGCAAAGTCACATACCTACATGTGACCTGACCTAGAGGCAGTGACAGTGTTAAAGTCAATATATTGTTGGTATATTTCTGTTTATTTACTTACGGCTGCTCTGGGTCTTTGTTGCTGAGCGTGGGCTTTCTCTAGTTGCAGTGAATGAGGGCTCCTCTTTGTCTCGGTGCTCAGCCTTCTCACTGTGGTGGCTTCTCTTGTTGCAGAGTGGGGTCTCTAAGCTTGCAGGCTTCAGTAGTTGTGGCACGTGGTCTCAGGACTTGCAGCTCACATGCTTAGTTGCCTCTCAGCATGTGGGATCTTCCCAGACCAGGGATCAAACCCATGACCCCTGCATTGGCAGGTGGATTCTTAACCCCTGGACCACCAGCGAAGTCCTACTGGTATATTTTGGAGAAGACTTGGTAAGACTGACTTGGATTATGTAAACAAAGAGGAAGAACCAAGGACAACACCGAGTTTCTGGTATGAGCAACTGTGTGGATGGCGGAGTCTTTAGCTGAGAGAGGGAATATGGGAGATTTATTTGAAAAATAAGATTAAATATGGAATAAAATTATAATTCTACTTCAGTACAATATAGTTGGTAGGAATTGGAGTTATTCTCCCAACTGAAACAACTAAAATAAGAAAAAAGACAAAATATACAAAACAATGCCTCTCAAAACATTGATCATCAGTCAGTAAAAGACATTGATCCATTCCCACATTATGCTTGCCCCAGCAGAATGTCTGGAGAGTTTCCAGGTTTCTACAAAAGGATGGGGGAATCCAGGAAGAATTTGATGATATTCCCAAGATAAAGAGGCAGAGCTAGAAATCTAAGGAAGCTAAGCATGCTAGAAATCACAAGGTAAAGTACATGAAGGAAGAAAGCTACAGAGAGGAACTCAGAAGATGTATAGAAAAACTCATGGAGAATTGTCTGCAAACACATAGATGCAAAGCTTCTTAACAAATACAATCAACAATATAAAAAAGGATAATACATCATAACTGAATGTGCTTTATCCCAGAAACATAACATTACTTTTACAAGTCAATAAATGTAATCTACCATGTTAGTAGACTAAAAATGAAAATTCTTATGATATTCTCAATAGATGCAAAAAGAAAGAAACATTTGGGGTCCAACTTACCTTTTTTGGTATTAATAAAATCTTTCAGTAAGCTGTTAATAGTTATAGAGGGAAGTTTCCTCAACAGTGTAAATTTGAACTTAATTTGTTATATTCAGTTAGCAATTTTGCATCAGTATTTGTCATTGTTCTGTGATTTTCTTTTCTTTTATATTCTTCTCATCTTTATACATTAAGGTTAAGATGGCCTCCTGGAATAAATTGGAAGTGTTTTATCTTTTTTAAATTTCTAGAATGCTTTGTATTAAATTGTCCTTGTTTCCTTAAATACTCAACGGAATTTGCCAGTAATGTTATAATGACCTGTAGTTATCTTTGTAAGAAATAGGTAAAATACAGATTAAATTTTATTATAAGATATAGACCTAATCAGATTTTCTATTTCTCCTTGAACTTTGTCCACTTAATAATTAATTAATTTCAATATCATTCTTTTTGACAGTTATTAAAATATGTTTTATTACCATTTTATACTTTTTGAGGTAAAGTGATTTATTATTTATCTCTCCTACCCTTTTAATCATCATTCACAGGCACCATGGAAGCTTGGCATTTTCCTTAAGAAATCTTTGACTTGCAAATCCATCATGTTCTTTACGCTAGTGAAGAGAGACATAAACTTCCAGTTTTATGAGTCTTGGCATATTTGCAATTACCCATGTAATATTTATTTTTTTTGAAATTTTAATATTTATATAATTTTTAAAGGTTACTCTCCATTTACAGTTATCACAAAATATTGACTATAATTATATATACTATAATTATATATTATATATATAGACTTAACATATATATATTAATTATATATAGACTATAATTATAAAACACATCCTTGAACCTTTCTTAAACCAGATAGTTTGTATTTCCTACTGCCCCATCCCTAGATTCCCACTCCTTCCTTCTTCCCATAGCTAACCTGTGGTTTGTTCTCTATGTGCGTCTGCTCCTATTTTGCTACACATTCACTAGTTTGTTGTTTTTTTTAAGATTCCACATAGAAGTGAAAGCATACAGTATTTGTCTGACTTATTTCACTAAGCATAATGTCCTCTAAGTCCATTGTATACATATATATATATATATATATATTATATATATATACACCACATCTTTATCTGTTCATCTGTTGATGGACACCTAGGTTGCTTCCATGTCTTAGCTATTTTGAAAATAATTCTATGAATTCTGGGGCACATATATCTTTTTGAATTAGTGTTTTTGATTTTTGTTTTTGGATATATACTTAGAAGTGGAATTTCTGGGTCAAATTTTTAGCTTTAGTGAAACCTCCATACTGTCTTCCATTGTGGCTGCACCAGTTTACATTCCTATCAACAGTGTATGAGGGTTCCCTTTTCTCCATATCCTTGCCGACATTTGTTATTTGTGTTCTTTTTGATGATAGCCATTCTGACAGGTGTGAGGTGATATCTCATTGTGGCTTTGGTTCACACTTCTCTGGTGGTTATAGACATTGAGCATCTCTTCATGTGCTTGTTGGCATCCCATTTTAATTTTTTTTTTCTTTTTTTTTTTTCATTCCACCTGATAGGCCCAAGGCTTCCTTTTTTATTTTTTATTTATTTATTTTTTTAGATGTACATCTTTTATTTTTATTAGTTGGAGGCTAATTACTTTGCAATATTGTAGTGGTTTTTGTCATACATTGACATGAATCAGCCATGGAGTTACATGTATTCCCCATCCTCATCCCCCCTCCCACCTCCCTCTTGACCCGATCCCTCTGGGTCTTCCCAGTGCACCAGGCCCGAGCACTTGTCTCATGCATCCAGCCTGGGCTGGTGATCTATTTCACCCTAGGTAATATACATGAATTACCCATTTTAATTTTTGTGGAACCTAGTAATGTGTCCTCTTTCATTCGTGATTTTGGTAATTTGTGTTCTCTCTCTTTTTGCTTCATCAGCTTGTTAGGAACTTATTACTTTTATTCACTTTTAGTAACTAATTCTTGCATTTGTTAATTTTTTTCATTTTATATGTCTTGCTTTTGTTTCATTGATTTCTGCTCTTTTTAAAACTGTTTTTCTGCTCCTTGAGGTGGTAGTTTAGATAATTGATTTTCAGCCTTGCTCCTTTTAAAAATTTATGTAGCTAAGGTTACATACATACCACATTTTATAAGTGGAAACATTTTGGAAATATCTTCCAAATATTTTCCAAGTGTCAATTTATATTTTTCTTTGGCCCAGATGATATTTACATTTTATTCATTTAAGATGATCTAGCTATCTGTTTGCCATTTATTTCTTGATTAATTTTATTATGGTCATAAGGCATACTTTTTAATGTATCCTTTGCTTCTTATTCTGTCAGTTACAGAGAGAGGATTCTCTTTATTCCTATGGCGGAAACTTTCAGGGATCTTAATAGACAACTAGGGTTGTAGTCAATTCCCCTCCTCCTTGGTGAACCTTGAACTACAATATTTGTCTTCTAAGAACTGTGAAATTACAGAAACCTCTGCTTATTTTTATAGCCCTGCAGCAGCTGCTTTCTGCCTGATCTTGGCATTTCATACTGCATATGCACAGCTGGGAACTGCCAAATACCTTGAGGGAAAGTTGCATATGGAATATTGAACTCATTTCTCTGAGGCTGGCTCTTTTCAGGAACCTACGCTCTCAGCTCTCCAAATTCTGGGTTCTTTGATTGCTTTACACTTTGTTCCAATATCCACAGTTTTTAATCAACCTAACTTTTAGAGCTGTTTTCAATTCCAAAGTAAGCCTGTTACCAATACTGTACTTTGTTTATTTGAACTAGATTGTAAGTCTTCTTGAGAGAGAATGGAATGCTGTCTTTAAAATCTCCTTAAGTTTAACACATTGGTAAGCGTATTGCGTATTTTATTGATGTATAAAAAGGAATGTAATGTTTTTGCTTTTTCTCTCAATCATTAATACCCCAATGCTGCACAAAGGATAACAGAATGGAAAAAGTTAATGTTTTATAGTTGGAAATCATTGGATGCTTAATCAACATTTTATATTACAAAATGTGTGCCCTAGCCATGTTATCTAACAGGACTGCACAAAAAGATGATAACATTTTGCAGTATTTGCATGGAAATTGAGTGATGCAACACACAGTAAGTGTTCTTAGGTGTTGATTTCTTTGATCTTCACTCTGCTTAGTAACACACATTTTGACTGCTGTGGCCAAGGCAGCACTAACTCTTTGTAAGTACTAACAAAAACAACAATTTAGACACTTGTACAAAGTTTTAGTTTTATAGATTTAGTAATAGCAGTGACCCGAATGACAGGGAAACTGGTACTTCTCTGGAATCCTCAATGCTGCTTTAATATTAGTGGTGCACTCCAGGGAATTGGGAATAAGCCTGAAAGCACCAGCCAGCAGAAAAGGAGTAAGTCTGCTTTGTGCTTCAGACTTTGCGAGAAATTTAGCCTTGTGAAAAATAGAGCTAAAGTTCAAAAACTGACTTAAGCCTGTGCACGGTACCATTTTTTTCCTCCTTGAATCAAAAGGCTCTATGTCAAAAAGGAGGAATGCTCAGGAGAGCTGCCCCCACACAGCTGAGTTCAGCTTCTTTTGATCCAGCGAGGAGACATTATAACCTCAGAAAGACTAAGACTGGGTGGAGAGTCCCAAAGACCTGAGCGTCGGTCAAGCCTGTCATCTAAATAGACACAGTTCTTGCCCATCAGCTTATGCAGGAGACCGGTGTTACATCTGGGAGGTGAAGGCTTGCTATTCATCTCATCTCTGAAACCAGTTTTATACCCTTTATGTAATTTATCATCAACTCCTCCACACTGATACTTTGGACATGCTTCCCCCTGAGCTATTAAAGCAGAATGTTCAGGGCTTTAAAAATGATTTTGTTCTTGTGAACATAATCTTAGGAATTATGTAAATATAGCACTTGAAAAAAAGCTAAAATCATGTATATAAGAAATAAAGGATTATGGTGACACTTATACCTCTCCCTTTGTGAATTTTAGTTACATTTGAGGCAGAGATAGAAGAAATGTAAATAAGCCTATTCCACATTAGGTAAAATGGTCAGTAGCGTAGTCAAGATTCTCTCAATTTAGATTAGTGCAGGGAATATAAAAGTTTAATTGAAATGTGGATATTAAAATTTTCCCAAATAAAAAAGAAATAGTATTAGAGAAAATGAAGAGAAAAACAACCATTGTTTGGGTTATATCATTTAGTCCTCATGTTCCTCTATAGCAGATTAAAGTCTCCCTAAAATGAGTTTAATTTTCTCCTAGTCCTAATCTAAATGACCCAACAACCTGAGATATTCACAGTAGACTTTGAAAAAACAGAGTCAATTGGCGGGTGCCTTCTCTCTGTCTTGAAAGAAGCAGTGGGAAGAGACTTACAGACTAGTTTTACCTCTTTCACATTTTCTGCTGCCAATATGGAAATTTTGTTTTGGTATTCTTGGAGCTACCTACTTCACAACAAGGAAAATTGTGAATGAAAAACTTCCATTTATTTTTGTCTCCACACAAAGACCCCTAATTTCTTTGCATTGGGTCTGGAATATCTTCCAATCATGTAAAGATTCAGCAAACAGTCAATATCAGAAGTATACCTGATACTGATGAAAATATAAAAAATTAAATGAGCCATTAAAGACAATGTTGTAGTATGTACCTTACTTCCTGTAGTAGAATCATATAGGCTCTGGAAAAAGGGTACTTGACACAATGACTCTTGGTCATTTAGTTTGTTTTATTGTTTCTGTACAGCTTTAGTTATTAATGTTTGCCAAATCTTCAACTTAGGAAAAATAGTGAGTGTATTTTATAATTATGAAACAAGGCTGATCCTTGAACAATAAGAATTTAAATTGTGTGAGTCCACCTATACCTAGATTTTTTTTTTCAGTAATGAATACTACAGTACTCTGAGGTCTGATTGACTGAATCTGAGAATGCAGAATCTCAGGTAGAGAGAAACTCCTACAGGCAGGACTAACAATGAATTAAATGTGGATTTTCAATGGCATGGAAGGGCAGTGCCCCATCCCCCACATTGTTCAAGCATCAGTTATATTTCAAGTATAGATAAAAGTAAGGAAATAGAATAGTAAAAATACAATAAACTATCACAAACTTTTGCTAAGTCATATAAGATGCCAAGTTTATTTTAGTATTTCTTTTACACTTTTAAAATAGTGTTATACCATAGATACAGTTTAAACTCATGTGTCCTCATTCCTGAATCCTTTCTTTTTCCTACTTCTATTAAAATAATCATTATCCTAAGTGTGATGTTTTCTTATTTCTATGTAAATTTATGCTTACGTATAAGTATATAAATGTTTATGTAATATATGTATGTTATATAGTTAAATTGACTTCCCCAATGGCTCAGTGGCTAAAGAATCTGCCCGCAATGCAGGGGACACAGGAAATATAGGTTCGATCCCTGGGTTGGGAAGATATTTAAAATAAACATTTTTTTTTTGTAACATACATATAATATATATGTGTGTAAGCAAAATATATTTATATATATATGTATGTGCATGTTTCAGTCTTCTTAAAAATTATTCATGCTGTAGATACTCTATTTCAACTTCTAGTACAATCATTTTAGCTACAAGAAAGGGTCCCCTAGTGTGACCAGATCAGAATCTGTTTATCCATTCTCTTGATGCTAGATTTTTTAAGTTAATTACACTTTTGTGTATATGTGTGAATATGTGAATGTTGCAATAGCACATGGGAAAGTTTCTCTAGAATCTGTACCTAGGAATGTGATTATTGGATTAAAGGGAATATTATATCTTCAGCTTTACTTTTATTAGTAGTTGTTTCAATGCAATTCCCACCAGCAGCAAATTAGTCTTAGTTTCTCTACATCCTTGCTGATACTTGATCTCGTATAGCATATTGTTGTGTTTTGATTGTTGAGGTCATAAAATTAAATAAACACAGCTCCAGAAATGTAATAAACTCCAACACGGGTCACATGATCCCAAGAAATGTTTCAGTCTATACAAATTTAGGTAGTTTACTTGGTACAAAAAGAATCAAAAGTAGAGATTGTCTATCCTGCCTTCTCCTTCCTCATCCCCTCAGCCTTCATCCAGCTGGGTACTATAGTCATTAGAACAGGCTCTTTTGAAGGATTAATCAACATCTGTGTTTGCAAGTTAAAAAATATTGAATTATTTTCTACTTAGGGAAAGCGTGTCATGGTTCTCATAACAGGTCTTATTTTCATGTAGAAATGAAGTGGTTGAACTGGTCCAGTGATTTTAGAAATATTATTGTTCTATATCTTGGGCTTCCCAGGTGGCACTAATTGATAAAGAACCCAGCTGCCAATACAGGAGACAAAGGAGACAGGGGTTCAGTCCCTGGGTTGGGAAGATCCCCTGGAGGTGGGCATGGCAACCCACTCTAGCCTGGAGAATTCCGTGGGCAGAGGAGCCTGGTGGGCTATAGTCTGTGGGGTCGCAAATTTGGACATGACTGAAGTGACTTAGCACATATTCAATATCTGTAGATTCTAGTTATTTTACAGATGAAAGAAGCAAGTCTCTGAAATTAGTGGTCTCATGCATGGCAACTTGTTATAACAAAATCAAATTTGTTTTGCTTGTATAGATTTAAGTCCTACCTAAAAAAAAGAAAGTTAGTAGTTTCTTTTCTAATTTTTAAAAGAAATTTGGTGAAATCTTCTAAAGATTGTATTCTCAAGACTAAATTCAATGTAGATTGTTTTTAAGGTAATAAATAACCATGAGAACATTCTCCAAATGTCCTGCAAAGCTAACCTGCAGCACTGAGCCAGCACCCACAGTGCAGTGCTTGTGGATTCTCACCCTAAGTCCTTACTAAGCCACAGATCCTCCCCGACACTCTGACATTTGCCCTTATGTCTTGATTCCCAAGGCCTTGGAGTGATTTATTCTTTCCTGAGTTCATATTGCCTGGTCCCACATCACACAATTTCAAACTAAGACTAGTCCTCAAGCACACTCTGTCACAAAAAATGCATTGCTGACAGCCTCTTGTTTCTCCATTTACATCACTGAGCACTGAAATGATATAAGATAAAAATTTCTTTTCCAGATTAGATAAAATTTTCATCTTATGTCTGTCTTTGTAAGGAAGCAAATTCCTCCAGTTTATTTTCTCCCCAATACCCTTCTGATGTTGCTAGGAATATAATAAAAGGTTTTGGGACTGGTATATCTTTGGATAATCAAAAAAGTTAGCTAAAGCAGAGAATCATGAAAGTAATACAGGCCCATGGTAAATATTTCATTTTTTGCACATTAAGTTACAGTATTTTTAAGTAGAGTTAAAATTTTTTTCTTAGAGGATAGATCTATTGACTATAAATCACATATAGAATTGAGTATGTAATTTCCAGTTCAGTCCTTTAGAGAAGAACATCATTTTGAAGATACTTGCAAAGAAAACTTCTAGGTTTTGATTAGGTTTTCTTAAATTTTCTGCATTGCCTCACTCACATATAAATTGATTGCATTTTTATTCAGCAACTTTTGCTATCCGTGCTTTTTGAAAACTTTCAACCAAATTTTCACAGAAATAAAATGTTTTGGTGCCTATATTTAATCAGTGCACATACTATTTATCTAAACAACAAAAGCATCATGACTAGTATGTATCCTGGCATAGTGTGTTTGAAAACTATCACAACTAACCCATGCTGAGCAGAGGATTCTTCTCGTGAGCAGTAACTGTATCTGTGGGTCTGCTTACTGAGGACAGCATCATGTGCAGCAGAAATGGACACTGTTAATCTGTGTTAAAATTGGTAGTGTAAATTTTGGTTTCGAGAATATCTTTTACTATCACCACAATCATAGAAAGTAAGACAATATAGGAATCCATTTCTTTGATTTTATTTACCCATTTTGGAGGAAAATAGGTTAGTCTAGCATATCAGAAAAGCTTTTAAGAAATAAAAATTAACATTACCTCAAGTGATTTTGTGATTCACAAACCAAATAGAAACACAATGCAGCATGTAGACACTTAACCCACAGACTTCTAAGACCAGGCTCTTGGAAGCAGGCCCCAGATGAGGACGCAAGCAGAGGTAGCTGGTGTTTAATGCTGTGTGTTCGCAAGGACCAGACTGGCTCTGATAGGACCTGGAGTTGTATCAGTGGTGTTAATCTGAGGCAAGATACATATATGAACAACAATTTAAAAGTTTTGAGGACTAAATCTGACTGCACCTGAGTTGAGCTACTTTCTAAAACAAGGGAAGAAAGGGAGATGGAGGCATATTGGGTCGCTGGCCGAAGTGCCCACTTACTCAAAAACTTTGTTTGTGGAAACCTTGGGGAAGAAAGACTCGGGCATTCATTTTAAGGCTTATTTCCGAAGTTGGTTCCTGTGAGCTGTATGGAGACAACTATAAAACCACAGACCAAACATTTGGAAATTGGAGAGGGAAACAAATAAACACTAAAAGCAAAAATGACCACATCAACAATAAACTTTACAAGAAATTCCCCAAAATGTGAGCTTGAAAATGAATGCAAAGCACAAGAAAAAGTCAACTCCATGACAGACAGCTGTAAATTCAACATGTTATTCCCTACACCCTCTACTTCTGAAACTTACATTACAGTTATGTTGAAACTTTGAATCTTTACCTGGTGCTTCTTCCCTCATCTTTCAGATTTTTCATCTGTTTTCTATATACCCCTTTGTAGTACTCTGGGTCAATTTCATCTATTTTTTAATATATTCTATGTAGTACTCTGGGTCAATTTCTTAGTAAGATGTTCCAATTATTTCATTTTTTCCATGGTTTTGGCCAAATTAGCATACCTCCCATAATTTAATGTTATTTTCATTTCCAAAATTAATAATTGACTTTAAAAGAATCTCCATATAGTTTTGACCTATATGTATCTGCTTTGTTTCATATTTTTTGTTCCTTGGGGATTTTTTTTTAATCACTTAGGGCATTTTCAAAACCATTTAAAGATTATTTTTTCAGAGGATTTTGAATTATTTGCGTTCATTCAGGAGGAAGTTATCCTAGCCAGTTCGATTATCATTCAAGAGTAAGGAAGAAATAAGATATTTTCAGAAGTATAAAAGCTGAGCATTTATAATTGAAAAGTTCTTGCTAAAACATTACTAAAAGATGTTCTTCAGCAAAAACAAAAAAAATGAATTCAAGGAAAGAAATGTGATGGTATAAATACTCATTGGCAAAAAGAGTGGTAAATGATGACGGTAAGTCTATTAAAAATAGTAAAAAATACATCTGTAAGTCTTAGAGTATGATTGCAGAGGAGTTGGAAGGTAGCTAAAGCATATTATTTGTTATTTAGGAGGAGAAAGAATATACTGAGTAACTTTAGACTTTGTTGGAACTGTATGAAGTCATTGTTAATGCTAAACATTTAAGAGTAAACACTAAAAATTTTGAAAACTCACATTTTTTTCTTAACATGTTTGGGAAAGTTATATGTAGGTGAGATAAAGAGATCCAACAAAAAAATTAGTCCAACAAATGTTAAAAAAATGAAAAAAATAAAAATAAGAAAGAATTGTAAATAAAAAAGATTAAAAATAATTGCACACTTAACTACTAATGTACTAAATTTTTGTATATAAAGACTAGCCATATTTTATTGAAATGCAAATCAGAAAAATGCTCATTCTGAAGAACACTTAAACTACAGAAAAGTTTTAAATAAAAGAAATAAATGTACTATAAAATTCTAACCAAAATATAGCTTGTCTAGTAATATTAATGAGACAAAATTTAAGAGAAAAAAACATTATTAGGATTGGAGAGAAATTTTACAAAATAAAGGAGAAAAATATAAAATACTACAGTTCAGAACTTGCACACAATTCACATTTTTCTGCTGGATTTATATATCAAAAGCAAAAGATCTACAAAAATAATCTCAATAGAACATATTTCAAACAAACTAAATGGTTCAGGCACATAAAATTAGTAAGCATTTAAATTAGTTGATGTAGATATAGTAGGTTAATTTGATATGGCAGATCTAAAATATGTTTACAGATTCTTTTTAAGCAAAAACAGAAAAGTTAAAAAAATTGAGTGTGACAATGATAGACCATATACATGTAATTCACCACATAGATAATAGCCAATAGATAATATAATAGATCATATTTTAGATACAGATAAAAGTATTTGATTAAATTTAACATGTTTTTTAAAAATGTTGCTTTAGCATAATTTACCCGTTATGATGGATACATTTCCAGGCACTGGGGATGCTATGATAAATAAGTCAGAAAAATCTCTGCCCTCATGGATCCTATAGTGATTAAGACAACAACAAAAAACCAAACTGCTTTCATTATATAGTGTTGGTGGATAGTAACAAGTCCTGTGTAGAAAAATAAAGGAGTAAAGAACTATGACTGAGGGCATTTTGCATGGATGTGTGTATTTCTTTAGATATTTTAGATGATGTGGTCAGGGACTGCATTTTGAAGAGAGAACATTTGGGTTGACACCTGAATGAGCAGAGGAAATAATCCATTAGTAAATCTCAGGGAGAAGGGTTTCAGGCAAAGGAAACATCAAGTACAGAAACTTTAATGTTGGCACAGCTTGACATGCTCAAGAAACATCAGAGAAAGCAGTGTGTCTGAGGCAGGTTGAGTGACATAGAGCATAGTACGGGATGAGGTCAGATAACATAGAATATCAAAGGTCATAATAAGGATTTAGATTGAATTTTGAATCTTATAGAAAGCCAGTGGAGAAGTTTGAGCCCAAGAATGACATCAAATAATTTACATTTTTCAAAGGTCATTCTGCTTACTGGTAAAATGGACTCGTGGGGCAAAAAAGAGCATCAAGGGAAGTATTGAAATCCAGATGAGAGATGGAAGTGGTTTGTCTGAGTTAGTCTGAGCCAGGGAAGTAGAAGTGCTAATTATATCTTGGTTTCAAAGTTAGGGCTCAGTGGATTTGCCAGTAATATGGATATGAGGAACACAGGAGAAAGAAAAGTGTGGACCTGAATAAATGATGGTGCCATTAACTGAGATGGATAAGCTAGGAAAGGAGAAGATCTGGGGAGAAAATAATACTAATTTAGGCATATTAAGTTTGAGGTGACTAGTAAATGTCAAACAAGAGACACTGAATAAGACATTTGTTTTGACTGCTAGAACAAAGACTGAGTAGGGATCTCCTTACCTTACAATTAGCATCAGCCAATCAGGCAACATTATATAGCTCATAAAATTAGCATCATTTCTCTCAAGGTAGCAATAATTGAAGTCTGACTCTTTGCAGTACATGGAGTATAGTACATGTCCTATAGCCCCCTAGGCTTCTCTGTCCATTAAATTTCCGAGGCAAGAATACTGGAATGGGTTGCCATTTCCTTCTCGAGGAGGTCTTCCCGATCCAGGGATCGAACCCACATCTCCTGCATTGGCAGGTGGATTCTTTACCGCTACACCGCAAGGGAAACTCCTACAAAGGACCTACCAAGATAAATCAACACAATCTCACCATCTCAAGGTCAGTTAACTATCAGCTGAAGTTGATATACAACCTTAATTCCCTTTCGACATATAACCTAACGTATTCTTAGGTTCTGGGAATTAAAATGTGGACATCCTTAGGGTGGAGGGCCATGATTCTATTGGCCACACCAATCAAAATAAATTGCTTATTATTCCACTATATCAACAATAGGCATTTTAAAATGTAATAGATACTTTATGAGGGCAGCAAAGATTATTAGATAATCTGGAAAGAAATCTAGTAAAAAAGTGTGGGGACAGTTACATTAATGAAGAACATGAAGAAAGTCCTGAATAAAAGAAAAGATATACTGTAGATAAGACACAGTATCATAAATATGTTAAATTCAAGTATTAATAAATTATAAATTCAATAACAATTCTAAACTAGAAAAATGATTCCAAAGGTGATACAAAGAAGAAAACTTTAAGAATGACCAAGACAATTATGAGAAAGGAGTGGAGCCTTCCATATATCAACATTTATTATATTGCAATTAAAATAACATGGTTTTGGTGTAGGAGAAAGTATATCAATGGACCAGAATAGGTAATTAAGTAAAATACAAGAAATAAGATCTAAGTAAGAAGTAAGATCTAAGAAGATACAAGAATTTGACATATGATATAATTGGCATTTCAAACAAGGGTAATCTATAGGAATCAACATGAATATATTTAAAAAATATGACATTGGGTAACAAAACAAATTGCTGGTTGATACAATAAGAGGTCAATCATATAATTTTAAAAATACTTTATTTGTGGATACAGTATATGTAGTAGAAGTCGAAACATGAGGTGGAATGAAATATGCCAAATCTTTTCCTTTGGAAAATGATGAAGGGGAGGGGGGCTCGAGTCATAAAGGCTGTAGGAAAGAAAAAAAAACAACACAGAAATTTCAGTTTCCTATGTCAATATTTTAATTGTTCAGTAAACAGAACAATTGAAGCAAACTGGCAAAATATGAAAATTTGTTTAGCTGAATGAGAGGTAGGGTCTGTTAAACTCTGTAATTTTCTAAATTTTAAACTATTTAATGGGAAAAAAGCCATCAAAAATACTTTTTAAATCTCAGAAATACATAATTTACTTTGCCAAAGGCCTTGACAGATTATGTCTTTGAAAGCACACTGTTCACTAAAGTTAAAAAAATATATCCATGGTAACCATTGCACCATGCTGCAAAGGCTCTTTGAACCCATTGTATCTCTAAGAAAACATGGAGATTTAGAAGTATGTCAGGGGTATGGTGAAGCGAGTATTTTCATAAGAAAATTAGCTTTCTCTTACTGTTAATTTTTAAAAAGATCTTTCCTATTTTTTCAGTCTTTAAGACCAGTGGATATAAAGCAAAATGAAGTCTCTTTAAAAAAATGTAGCATTTTTTTTTTTTTTAATGTAGCATTTAAATGAAAAGCTGAAAATACTGTTGTGGGTTGTAGGCTCTAAGAACTTATCTTGTGTTAAAAAGCAACAAGATAAAATCTCTGGTTTTTCAATTCCTAGTTCAACACATTTATGGAGAATGTAGATTTAAGATGTGTGTGAGAGGTGAAAACATGAAAACAGAGCTGAGAAGTTTTCTTACTTTTGACAATTTCTTTCAGTTTCTCTTTCTGCTTTGAAAATTCTATTCCCTCATTCATTTCTTTCTCTAAACACAGAGACTCAATTATTCGTTCATTTACTCTTCAGTAAATATTTTCAGTACTGACATGTTACAAATTCTGTGCCACAGGTTAAAATAACCAAAAAAAAAAAAAAAGCCTGAAAAACCCATTTGAGATTATTTACTGTTTTCTTACTCCCAGAGACATATTGAAGTAGTTAATGTTTAATGCCCATGTAGAGATTTTAAATCACTGGGAAGGCTTCCTCTCAAGAATAAACAATCAGCTTTCTGAATAAATGAAGCTCTGTATCATGTTACAATGTATTCTTCAGGTAGAGCCCAGCTCCTTTGGTGGCAGGTGCTATGTGGTACCTCCCATTTCCTTAAATCACTCTGCTTCCAGCCGGTCACTTGTAATTATGTACTCAAGGTTTCTTTCCTTCCAGACACTGAGACCACTAGTCCATGACTCAGATGTGATCATCCATTTCTATTACCCTACCACCTTATATAACACTTGATGTACGTTAGGCCTCAGTAAGCATTTGGGGGAAAATGAATGGATATAAATGTCTTGATGCATGTTTACTGGGTCTGTGTTTGCCTTCTTTGACAGAGCTAAGTAACTTGTTTTTAAAGTAAGATTCGAAGCTTGATAGTGAATGAATCATTATAAAGTAACAACTCTAAATTGACAGTGTAGCAGGAAAGATGCTGACATTTTAGATTCATTTTTTTATTCATGCTTTTGGGGTTAAAATTTTTGGAATACTTATACTATTTTTACTTCTTTTGCAAAGGGAATTCTAGTCTTTAGAAGATAGGAATGACGTATTTGGTAACTATTGTTTAGTCACTCAGTTGTGTCTGACTCTTTGCAGCCACATCGACTGGAGCCCACCAACCTCCTCTGTCCATGGGATTTTCCAGGCAAGAATACTGGAGTGTGTTGCCATTTCCTTCTCCAGGGTATCTTCCTGACCTAGGGATCGAACCTGTGTCTCCTCCATTGACAGGCAGATTCTTTACAATTGAGTCACTGGGGAAGCCCATTTGGTAACTAAATATACACAATTATGTATGTATATGTGTATATACATATTTGTATATGTATGCAGTATGAAAACATACACTGTTATGTCTGGGTAAACATGTGGCAAGAACTGTTCTGTAATGAAAGATGTCTCGGTGATTAAGCACCACTTGGTCAGGCTGGGGCAATGACTGCTCTCAGACTGCTTTACTTTGCCATTTTTCACTGCATGAGCGCTGTTGTTTTACACCACCTGTGACTTTTCTAAAATCACTGCTGTATCTTTTCTTTTTTGTCCTAGTTCAATCTTCCCAGTTGATCAGCACATTCTGCGGGCTTCAGATTCAACTTTGAGTATTTCAACTTCTCTGAAATTTCCACTGCTAACACCCTGGTCAGAACCACCATCCTTGCTCCCAGGACTGAATAGTAGCCTCTCATTTGTTTTCTACTCCTGCTTTTATTGTGTAGTCTTCACTGAAAGTCACAGTGAGCCTCTGACAAGGTCATGCATGGTAGAGCCCCTATCTCCCAAGCCCTCTATAGCCTTCCTGTCTCCCTTAGACTAAAATGCAAAGACCCCTCCATGACCTACAAGTCATCCCTATGTGATGTAGGGACATCACATCATCTGATCCTGGTCACCTTTTGACTTCATTTTGTACCTTTTTGGCCCATAGTACCTTCCTTTCCCTGTTCCTTTTGCCTAGAAATCATTAACTAAAGAAATGTAACAGGCTTGTTCTCATTTTTATCTAAGTCCCATTTTAAATATCACAACTTGAGAGAGGTCTTCCCTGCCTCCCTACTAAAATAGCTCAGTTTGTCATTCTTTATCCTTTTATTATGCTGTGCCATATCTAGTTATCTATCTGTCTGTATATCTCCCTCCCCAACTGAAATTTAGCTAGGGGTCTTATTTTGACCTCACTGTAACTCCAGGGCAGAGGCAGTGCCTGGTACCTAAGAGGTGCTTAGTAGACTCATTTCAAATACATTATTATTTTTTTTTCTCTTCCATGAAGGCTCCCTTTATGAATGGTGCTGTTCATTTTGTTTCTTGTTGGTGCTATGTAGCATGCATTTTTAGAACCATGGTTTTAAGCACACATTGTATCTCCATAGCAGATTACAGGTTTTGCATGTGTGCGTGTGCGTAAGCTCAATCGTATCAGACTTTTTGTGACCCCATGGAATGTAGCCCATCAGGCTCTTATGTCCAAGAGATTTCCCAGGCAAGAATATTAGCGTCACTTATCATTTCCTTCTCTAGGGGATCTTTCCAACCGAGGGATTGAACCCACTTTTCTTGCGTCTACTGCATTGTCAGGCAGATTCTTTACCACTGCATCACCTGGGAAATTCAAAGTGAAAGTGTTAATTGCTCAGTTGTGTCCAACTCTTTGAGACACCATGGACTGTTACCACCCACACTCCTCTGTCTGTGGAATTCTCCAGGCAAGAATATTGGAGTGGGTAACCAGCCATTCCCTTCTTCAGGGGATCTTCCCCACCTGAGAATTGAACCTGGGTCTCCTGCATTGCAGGCAGATTCTTTGTGGTCTGAGCCACCAGGAAGCAGGTTTCATAGTCAGAAGGAAGTTGCCTTCTATCCCTCTGGTTCTCTTGTAATTTTGCTCCTAGTGGTGATAATTAGGTTGTCACGGTCTGCTGTGAAGTAAAGTGATAGTCACTCAGTAGTGTCAGAATCTTTGTGATCCCATGGACTATAGCCCACCAGGCTCCTCTGTCCATGGAATTCTCCAGGCAAGAATACTGGAGTGGGTTGCCATTTCCTTCTCCAGAGGATCTTCCTGACCCAGGATTGAACCCGGGTCTTCTTCCTTGCAGACAGACTCTTTACCCACTGGGCCACCAGGGAAGCCTGGTGAAAGTGAAACTGGTTCAGTTGTGTTCTGCTCTTTGCGACCGCATGGACTATACAGTCCATGGAATTCTCCAGGTCTGAATACTGGATTGGGTAGCCGTTCCCTTCTCCAGGGGATCTTCCCAACCCAGGGTTCGAACCCAGGTCTCCCACATTGCAGGTGGATTCTTCACCAGATGCGCCACCAGGGAAGCCCGAGAATATGGAACGGGAAGCCTATCCCTTCTCCCATGGATCTTCCTGACCCAGGAGTTGAACCAGGGTCTCCTGCATTGCAGGCAGATTCTTTACCAACTGAGCTATCAGGGAAGCCTCCACTGTCTGCTATTCATAGTTAAATAATAGGTTGAAAATAATAACAAGAAAGAGCCCATCATGACCTGGCAATTTAAACCTGCTGTCATGTTACCCTGTTGTGTCCAGGTTGTTTTAGAATTCTGCTGATACTTACAGTACTTGATTCTTGCTTATTAGCTAGAGCTTCTTAGTTTGTGAACCCTGTTATTTCCCCCTTTTACAGGATCACTGCCAATTTTTTTTGCTAATTATTAGGCATTTTCAAGTTTTGTTGATAATTCATTTGCCATTAGAGGAACTAAATCTTAATATAAAAGACTTTGGAGTACAGAGTGTCCAAAGGGGCAGTTTTACAAAACCAGTGATTCAGAGTGTTGTCTCTGGAGCTACATCTGCATAGTTCTCATTTCAATTTGTCTTATTGTGACTTTTATCAAACTGTTTAAGTTTTCTGTGTCCAGGTTTCCTAACCTGGAAGTTGGAAAGAATGGTTCCTATCCATGGAATCATTGTAAAGATGAAATGTGTTAATCTATGCAAAGCACTTTTACAGTTCCAGAAACATCATATGACTGAATAATTATTAGCTCTTATTATTAACATAATGATACAGTTATTATTAAAGGTCTGCATTGGTGAGAAAAATTTATATATTAGTACTTGCACTTGGCATATACTATATTATTGAAACTTTTGTAACATATTTGAAAAAAAAAACAACTTTGATGCCCTTAATTTAACTATATTTGGCTAATATTGGCTGACTCTTTGGCAAATTACCCTTGAACAGAAAGATAGAAAACAGACCCTAAATAAGTCACTTGAAGTAGAAATGGAGCTTTATTTTCTGTGTTTGGGAAATGATCATCCACTTTGCTCTTGTAAGAAAGAAAAAAATATAATGGCATTTGAAAACTGCAAAATATAACCTGCTTTGCAAAGACTTTGTACTTATTTTTTCCATCCTATATTTTACATTTATTTTATAAAATGCTTGTGAAGCCTAACAAGAAATCTTTTGTAAAATTTCAACATGTTGGGAAGTTATTCTTTGTTGCTTTTAGTCTATGAATTGCCAAGTCTAATGTCAGAAAATGAAAAAAAAAATGCATTGGAACTAGAAAATAAAAGCAACTACAAAAAGAAAGGTGAAATGACAAGGAAATCTTCTAGTCTAAGTCAAATGAAAAGCATACATATATTGGAAAAAAATTATATTAAAAACTAAACATTTGCTCTAAATTGCATTGTTGTTACATTTCTAAAGTGGCTCTTTGAAAGATTATCTATGCCTATTTAAAATTTATCTCAATCTTATTTTCTGTACTTAATACTTATAAACAGTGAAAAAGTTCTATCAGCAGTTTTTTTTGAAAAGAGACACTAAAAACTTCAAGGACATTTTGTTTTACCTAATTTACTTTGAATTTATCTTTCCTTTGAAATTGAATGAACATGTCCTACTGAATTATGGAAATATTTCATTTTTTTTGGCATAGGCAATTTGTTTACAATGATTAAACCTACAGCAGAATTTGTGTAAGAATTTTTATTCTGTAAATATAAAAATTTATAATGGCAACAACAGTGCAACATTAACAACAGTGGATATGTAGGCACTGCATATAATAATAATGCTATTAAATTAACTTTTCTTATCTGAAGATTTTTTCTTTTACCATCTTAAAATAAAAATTGCTCACATTTCTTCCCAAAGAAACACCATTCAGTATGCATCTGACTATTATGCTGAGTTCCAGGGAATTAGTGAAGACTTGTTTTTTTCAGCTCTATTATCTCCAGGACATAATGGAAACTGTACTATGAATAAAGTCATGAAGTCATGTCAAGCAGTATCACTACCTGACACTTTTACTTAAAATGCTAGTGATGTTAAATGCATTTATTGCAAGTATTATTAGTATTCAACTGTATCAGTTCAATTCAGTCACTCAGTTGTGTCCGGCTCTTTGTGACCCCATGGATGCAACATGCCAGGCTTCCCTGTCCATCACGAACCCCCAGAGCTTGCTCAAACTCATGTCCATTGAGTCTATGATGCCATCCAATCATCTCATCCTCTGTCGTCCTTTTCTCCTACTGCCTTCAATCTTTTCAAGAATCAGGGTCTTTTCCAATGAGTCAGATCTTTGCATCAGGTGGTCAAAGTATTGGAGCTTCATTCAGCTTCAGCATCAGTCCTTCCAATGAATATTCAGGAATGATGTCCTTTAGGATTGACTGGTTTGAATCAATATTTTCTCTTTTTAAAATATTTTATAAACAAGCTATCTGTATGGTTTCCTTTAGAAAACATTACCTAATATCCAGCCTATTTAAGAGAGTGAAGAGCTTCATTGAGAAGTTATTCAACTATGTAAGTCATAATTCTTGATCACTAAAAAAAGGGACATTAGTCACAAATCATACTACCTCTTTTCACCTGCATGCCCCATATCCCAAGACATCAGACTGTTTGAGATCTGGACTATCCGATTAAGAGCTAGTGGAGACTGAGGAGCAAGATAGGTAAGCTTTGACTCAAGTGGAAAATCCTAAATAAACCAAGTCTGTATCCAGATCATATATGTTTAACCTCCTTTTGTAACTTGGCAGAGGAGAGTAGACTTGAAGAAGGAAATGTGATTCATGTCTGGGTGGAATGTACGCAGTTCATTGTTTGCTACTCTTCAGTTCAGTTCAGTCGCTCAGTCGTGTCCGACTCTTTGCGACCCCATAAATCGCAGCACGCCAGGCCTCCCTGTCCATCACCAACTTCCGGAGTCTACTCAAACCCATGTCCATCAAGTCGGTGATGACATCCAACCATCTCATCCTCTGTTGTCCCCTTCTCCTCCTGCCCCCAATCCCTCCCAGCATCAGGGTCTTTTCCAATGAGTCAACTCTTCACATAAGGTGGCCAAAGTACTGGAGTGTCAGCTTCAGCATCAGTCCTTCCAATGAACACCCAGGACTTATTTCCTTCAGGATGGACTGGTTGGATCTCCTTGCACTCCAAGGGACTCTCAGGAGTCTTCTCCAACACCACAGTTCAAAAGCATCTATTTTTCGTCACTCAGCTTTCTTCACAGTCCAACTCTCACATCCATACATGACCACTGGAAAAACCATAGCCTTGACCAGATGGACCTTTGTTGGCAAAGTAATGTCTCTGTTTTTTAATATGCTATCTAGGTTGGTCATAACTTTCCTTCCAAGGAGTAAGCGTCTTTTAATTTCATGGCTGCAATCACCATCTGCAGTGATTTTGGAGCCCCCAAAAATAAAGTCTGACACTGTTTCCACTGTCTTCCCATCTATTTCCCATGAAGTGATGGGACCAGACGCCATGATCTTAGTTTTCTGAATGTTGAGCTTTAAGCCAACTTTTTCACTCTCCTCTTTCACTTTCATTAAGAGGCTTTTTAGTTCCTCTTCACTTTCTTCCATAAGGGTGGTGTCGTCTGCATATCTGATGCATATTTGCTACTCTTAGACTACTTATATAGCAGAGATAGCCCTAAAGTCCAGTGTTCCCATGGGCAGTTGACATATTTGGGCTAAATAACAGCGTAAAGAATGTCAGCTTGTGATATATAAAAACCATGGGGAGAAAAAAATCAATGTTTCTTCCAAATAGACAAGGATGAAACTCATGAAGAAAACAACTAATATTTAACTTTGCAAAAAGGCAACACAGCATTTTAAGGATATTAGATGACTTTTATAGTTAAAAATGTAGATCAGTAGATATTTTTATATGCAGTGAAAAAGATCACACTGCCAGTTCTATAAACCATCTAGTTACCTTGATTTCAGAGGGCAACAGTTAGGTTACATAGTTGCTAACACTGATTTTGTGAGTGCATGGTGTGGCAATGTAAGGAAACAAAGATCGTTGTTAAAATGACTGTAAGACTCTCTGAGGAGTACACACAGATCAATACTGTAAGTCATCGACTGTGATCTTCTTGTAGGAATCTTTTAAGAAAGTGAGTCAATTCTACTGAGGTGTTTTCCCATTCTCCCCATGAACTAAAATTATCATAGTCAAACACAATACTAAAATGTTCCCGTCTTGGAACTTAAAGTCCCCTGGAACATTAACCCCAAGAAATAATTAAAGGAATGAAGTTTTCTTTGACCTTTTTACCAAAGTGAGTTTGAGGTAAGATCTTTTTGTCTCAGGGCATATTGACTATGCTAATGACTGAGTCGGCAAGGTTGAATAACCCAGAGCCATTCAGCTAATCAGCTTCAATCACACCCTGCATTGGTGGTTGGGGATAGGGTAAATTACCAAGTTCTTCTCCAGCTCATGTAACCCCCAAATGAAATGGCTGATGTTTAGGGTCTTCAGCAAGCCAAAGCATAGTTCTAAATTAAAACTCCTCCTCTCCTTAGATGTAATCAGTAAATAGTTAGTACCTGGACACATAGAAAGTGTCCTCCCCCTATTTGTTATGCCTCATTTATGCATATGACTGTGGACGAGTGTCTGATGGAAATCCTCTTACATGCAGACACCTTCTGAGTATGAAATGTTTGTTTACTGGCTAAGTCATCTCTGACCTTTTCGTGATTCCATGGACTGTAGCCCGCCAGGCTCCTCTGTCCACGGGATTTTCCAGGCACGAATACTGGAGTGGATTGCCATTTCCTTCTCCAGGGGATCTTCCCAACCCAGGGCTGGAACCTGTGTCTCCTGCATTGTAGGCGCCTTTACCACTGAGCAACCACGGAAGCCCACAGAATCGAGGCATTTATGTACATAAGCAGGGCCTCATTCTCTGCTTCATGCTGTGTTGCAGTTTTCATGCCCATTAGCTATCTACTATGTCCACACTTCAGCCCTTATGAAAACATTAAATTTCATCTTCAAGGGGAAATATATGTCTCAGGAGATTCATTTCAAATAGAATGTTTGAATAACATTAAGTGAACCAAGCACAAATAAGATGCTAATGAAATTAGTGTAGTCAGATTTTAAACTTGATGATTATAAACAAATCCTCTGCTAAAGTGTAACGACAATGCCTAATATTGTTTCTCATTACAGTATTTGGGGAAACAATACAATTGTGTCTTGAAGTAATTCTACTTTTTAAGTTGTTAGATTTTTTTTTTTTTTTTTTCCATTTTGTTGCTGTTTCTAAAATAAAAAGTCTATTGGGAGCAAATTAGATTGTCCTCTGTAACTTAATCATTAAGACTAAGCTGAATACTTTATTCTCATTCACTCTAGCATTTCAAAGAAAGCATAACATAAGCATCTTTTTATTAGTCCCCTCTAGCTATATACTTAATAATATGACTAGCTCACATAATACATTTTAAAGAACTCTCCACTGTGCTTCGTGGAAAACATTTAATCATATTCACAACAATCATGAAGCATTTTTCTCCTTTTTACTGATGAGGAAACTGAAGTTCAGAGAGGTTAAGTGTTTTCCCCAATGGCATATAGTTGTAAGGGGAAGGGTAAATTTTAACTTGAAAACAATTGCTCTGTAATTTTATTCATAAACATTTTAAAACCACTTTTTTGACTTTATGCAAAGTAAAGAGACTACAGAACAGAATACAATACAATACTTGCCTTGGTGGAGCTTAGTGTATGTGTTTTTAAGAGGGCTTGTGCATGTGAAGGAGAGGTAGAAATCCATAAGCAATTGTAATAAAATATGATAAAATCTAGATGTGAAACTAGATTCAAAATGTGTAGTATAGCAAACAGGGGGCAAATATACTTTGAGGAAGTGTCAAGGAACCCTCACAATGGAGGCAATTTGTTTTAAGTTGGGAGGAAAAAATGAATTAGGTATCAATCAAGCATAAAAAGCAAAGAAGGATTTCAGGCATAATCAAAAGATGTGACGAGAAAAGAACCAAGAAGTACTCTTGAGTGGCTAGAGTGTTTGTGTGGGGTTTTTCAGCACTCGTGTCACTGTGGAGTGGGAGGGAATATAGAACTGAAAACCACAGGAGCCTCAGAGACTTTGCAAGTCATGATAAGGACTTTGGATTTCAGTTTTGCTCAACAGGGAGCCATTAAACATGTTGAAATTCATTCTAAATCCAAAATTTCTTCTCCCAAAAGTGTAAGTACAATAAGCATTAGTCTTGATGCAAGCATTGTATTTTGAGCCAGAAAAGGACAGTAAAATAACATAATGGGAACTTCCTTGGTGATCCAGTGTTTAAGACTCTGCTTCAAATGCAGAGGGTGTGAGTTAAATCCCTGGCTGGGAAACTAAGATCCCACATGCCACATAGCTTGGAAAAATTTTTTAAAAAAAATTTAAAAATTGTTTAATTCTTGTTTTAATTTTAAACAAAAAATTTTAAAAAAGCAATTGTGCTGGTGATAGATAGACATACACAACATGACTGATCTGCTGGAGATCTCACCCCAGTTGGAAACAGAAATGACAACTCATCATCTCAGTATATGATATCTGATTTGAAAAAGACCTATGCTAATTTGCAGATTGATAACTTGATAACATTTCTGTTAGAGATGTGATACATCCACACACCCTTATACTTTGTGTCATTTACAGAATCACTTGCATAAGAAATAACCACAAAGTATGACATTTTGGAGAAAAAATTGTGTTTTCAGTCTTGGGGTTTTCATCACACAAACTCATAGCCATAGGCCAGAAAACAATATGATGAAGAGCTATGAGTGTAACATGCTTTTAAATTAGCCCATCAATGCTTGAAATCCTGCACCTTAAGACTTTCTTCATAGGAACTCTTCCCTCTCCAGCCTCCGCCCAGTGACTGACAATACTTCTGGCCTGCTTTTAAGAGGCTGTTAGAAGCAGCATTATCTATGCAGAAGAAATATCAGTGGGGTAGGAGTCTTCCTTACTTTGCTTTCCATAAGCAAACAAGAATTTAAAGGATAGCCTTGATGGAGACAATTTTAAGATGATAGCTCTTAGGAGTCAATGGAAAATTCAGCATGATAAAGACATCAAATTTTATTAGAAAATTATACATATATGCACACCAAAGGTCACCAGTAGGAATTACCCAAAGGGAAAAACAGTGGCAGCTTTTGAAAACTCCTATTTTTTTTTTTTTTTAAAGCTCAACTCTAACCATACAGAAGGAGTTAGTCCATGAAAGGAAGGTGAAAAGCTAAATTAGAAAAGCTGAGAATACGGTTAATTGTGTAGCCTGAAAATTGGGCTATTTTCAGATCAGCAGACTCAAAGGAATGATTCCTACAGAATGTTTAAGGGATTAAAAAATGTAGATTTGTGTTAATTATTTTTAGGAATGTTGGGAAAAAGAGAAACGCTCAGAGTGCTATAAAGAGTGGGTAGAATGCCTTTCATGTAAAAGTATGAGAAATGCATGGGGAAGGATGACCCTGATAATTATATGTTTTTCAGTTTTGGTTTGACAGTAAGACACCAGAAATAATTTTCAACTATCTATTTTGAATTACCTAGAAAGATTGAGTTCCTGAGCATTAAACAGCCAAGGTTACTTTATGTTTTTCTGTATTCTTTCTGGAAACTATCTTTGCACATTGTAACATCAAGTTGCTATCAGAAGGGTAAATCCTCTCATCCCAGTTTAACTCTATGTAAGAATTTGCAACAGTAGACAGGGCCTCTTTGAGACTTAGTTAAGCAGTCAGTGATTTGGGATACTAGTAAAGCCTACTGGTCAACTTTTCAGTGACTGTGCCAATTGGTAGTTACATTAGTAAAGACCTATATAGACAGCTTTCATTCTGCTTGTCTTTCATTAGATTTTTTTCCCATGTGCTGCTTTTTAAAATAACAGACTTTATTTTTTATAGCAGTTTAAGGTTTGCTAAAAATTTTTTGTCAGTTTTTGAGCAAGGAATTTTTACCCTTTTGATTTAGTTGAACTGAGTTAAGAATATAAATAAGTGTGCAACTATTAATGTGTTTATCTGTTAAAATCTCTTGCTTGAATAGGTCATTACCTTATTGATTATACACGCTTGCACGTACAAGTAGAATAAGCTCTCACTTAAAATAGCTGCATGTAAATAGGCTGTCATACTTACTGTTACCATTGCTGATTAAAAACTAAATTATGCTTGTTAAATTTCAGATTTTCTGGTGGTAAGTTTGATTATAAATTAAACTGTCATTCAGTCTTTGTCAATAGTCTTATCTACTTTGTAGGTTTTGAATAATATTTCCACATTCTAGAAGTGGCCAGTGGTTATTGATTTCTGACTCTGGAAAAAGCTCTCTGTTTTTACTGATTCTGACAAAAAATTTTGAATCCTGTTGACCAAAAACTTGATTATTTAGCAAAGTGATATCTCAGGGACTCTGGGCACACTGGTGTGAGGTATACTATACTGTATCTTCGCTTAAGGTACTACCCTATACTTCATCATAGCATGCTGTTCTCACACTTTATCATTCTGTGCTCTATTGCCAACATCTGTAGTGTCACTGCATAAGTTTGAGATGAATTTCTTAGCAGTTTGAATTAGGTAGGGTAATTTTTTCAACAGAATAACACTTTGTTTAATCCTTGTGTTTGCATTTTTTTCAGTGCCAGATAATTTGGTTTTTCAATTACTTTTCCAATGATTCATTGCTGTCTTGGTCATTGAAACAGAGTACAGAGATGTTAGAGGATTTTACTTCTTTGTCAGAGTTCCTAACTAGTGCTAATCTGTAATGATGGAGCCAGATCTTTATGAAAATTTAGTAAGGCTTGTATGCTATACAAGTACAATTGTGTTGATTGACAAGGTTGTCATATTGATTTGAAATGTTTTGTGTATTCAATGGCTATGATCAGTACTACTGAAGCTTAACTCACAAGAGCCTCTTATCCCTTGACTTGCAATGTGTTTCATCAGCTTAATGGTGCTGCTTCACAAGGCACATTTCTAGTGTTACCATTTTCCCTATGTGCTACACATCCGGGGGCTGGGAATTGAAATTGCCACTAGGTTTCCAGGGTCATGTAGTCCTGAAAGAAAATTCAGGATCAGCCCTTTGAAAAATAAGAGACAAGATCTTCAAAAAGAGAACAAGTTTTGAGAGATATAAGTCAGAACAGCTGAGTAACACAGGTCATCATAAATCAGATTATCATGAGGAAAAATATGTTGCTAGTTATTATTTAAACCAACTTACAGTATACTGAGATGTATAAAGTCAGAGAACTCTAACATTTTTCTTTCCTTTGAGAAAGGATATTAGTGTTCTTTGCCAAGTCTTATTATTTCAAGGTTGAAGGAAACATATTAAGTTTTCCTGAAGACTCCTAATCAATTCCATTTTGAGACAGTCTGCTTGTTATTGGTTCTACACCCTTGCATGATAGCCTCTTGCTTATTTTTATCTCAAGAAACTCTAGCTTGTGAAGGAGAGAGGGAAGGAAAGATGATTATATAGGAGAAGTACTAAAACTTTTCATAGAAAGTTTCAACCAGAGTCATGGGGAGACTTTAAGCCAAAGACTCCTGAAGAGTAGGGGCTTCCTTGGTGGCTCAGTGGTAAAGAATCTGCCTGCCAATGCAGGAGACGCAGGTTTGATCCCTGGATCAGGAAGATCCCCTGGAGAAAGAAATGACAGCATACCAGTATTCTTGCCTGGGAAATCCCATGGACAGAGGAGCCTGGTAGGCTACAGTCCATGGGTTCACAAGAGTCAGACTTGACTTAGCAAATAAACCACCATCATCACCACCTCCTAACAGAATAGTCCTACTTCACCTTGGGAAGGAACCTGCGCTAGTACCCCTGCTGTGCCCCGTCTTTGGAGAAGGCAGCTCTGAAGTGTGACCTTGGTGCAGATATGGTGGTGAATCCAGAGGAAAGAGCTGAGGCTGTCAGGAAAACACATTCCTGCAGTCGGAGGTCTGAGCAGTGCGTTTTCATGGCCATCACAGCCTGGGAGGTAGTGAGATATGCAGGAGAGAAAGATGAGATCTGAACTGACATTCTGGCTCTGCCACTTAGCAGTTCCCTGACCGTAGACAGCTTTGGTGAACCTAAGCGTAAAATGGGGAAATGAATGCATATTCCATTTATGGCAATAGTTCAACGTATGAAAGGGCATGAGGGGAGGAGAAGAAAGAAAGAGTTTTGGAAATTCTAAGATTTAGACAAAGACATAAATTTGGGAGCATTAGGAGAACATAGTGGTTAAGAGACAGACTATCTGGATTGGAATCTTCTGTCCACTCCTATTATTGCCTGACTTTGTTTCCAAATCTCTGTGTTCTATTTCCTGACCTGTTACATGGAGATAATAGGATTGTTGTGAGAAGTGAATGCTTTAATTTATGTAAAATGATTACAGCCTGCCTATGTGAACTTCTAATGCTCTTATTGCTTGGGTAGTTTATTTAAATGTCTGACTGGATTTTCTCATTTTTTGATTTTACCTTATTTTTACTGTAATTTGTTTACATTGACCTCCTTCTCCCCATTCAAAATTCATTTCTTATCCATGAGGTTTTTCTTCTCACAGATTTATCTGAATTTCACTTTGAAGGGAGAATGTCCCTAGGCTGGAGTGGTCAGCTAAAATACAGAAATGGAGCATTTTTGAAGGGTCATTTCCTTTGATTTGCCCTTGGTACTCTGGCTCATCAGCTGATCTAAGTGTAGGTGTGGAAGATCATCTTCTTGTGTTCTCCCAGCTTGTTCTTCAGGGATTTGGCTCGACTAGAGATGCAACAGACAGGCAACGTGAAACTTTTACAGAGGACCACCTAGCTACTTAACTGGAGTGATTTCATGCTTCAAAGCTCACGTCGGGGCTGATTTCTCAAACATTCATTCCTTTTTTACCTTAGTATAAAAGCTTAGTGATCTTCAGCTGGTGAGAGGGAATGGAATTTAGGTTAGGTAAAATATCTGATAAAATGAGATGAAAGTAAAACCACAATAACAACAACCGCAGCAACGATGAATTTCTCTTTTTCTTCCGAGGAATGACTTCAGAATTTTTTTTTTTTTTTTAAATATCAATTGTCTGCATGCTTTCAGCCTATCTTGGGGAAGTTAGTTATCATGTTCGTCCTTGAAGAAATGATTAGTTTGAGCAGGTGACATGTCAAACCTCAGAACCATGTGTGATGTAACATTTTGATACGAAGGGTAATGACTTGAAGCCATATCTCATTCTCCCTTTTCACTCAGCTGCAGCGAGAGTTCGGATGGCACCCTGGAGTACAGCTTGCAGACTTCAGTGACATTGAGCTCATAAATGGCTCAGCTGGCATCTCAGACAGGGAGTACATGAACCAGGCTCAGATGCAGCTGATGATCTGATGTCCAGATGTGAGGAAGGGAAAAAAGGGAGTTCACAGCATCAGCAATAGATGATTTTAAAGAACAATAGCAAGGGAGAGGAATGAAAGAAAAACACAGCAGGATGCCAAGGCAGGTTGGAGAGGGGGAGTGTCATTCATCTCCTGTGAAAGCCCCCACAGCGGAAAGATGGATTAATGCTGTCAGAGCTGTTATCCACTCCATCAGCTCTATTATATAATAGAAAGCTACCTGTCACTTTCTTGCCTGCATGTGGTAGTACAGTCTTGGCTCCTTTTCCCCAATGCCTTGCAAACATTTTCTAGGTTTTCTCTTTAAAGTGGCTCTAATACTTGTTTCAATCACAGGTAGATCCATCATATGCATTTAATTTAAAAGTCATAACAAGCAGAATTTCTGTTCAACATAAAGAGCTCATAAAACAAATGCTACTATTTATCAACTCCAATGGATTTTTGTAAAGGTCTTATACGAATGAAGAATAAAAATCCAATGATGGTCTTACAATAAATATTCAATACTTTATTGCCTATTTATGAGGTAATCTTGCCTTCCCACAATATATGGCTATTCAGAGACTTGAATCGTGGTCATGTGGTTTAATTGCCAGGAGATGGCAATAGTGATCTATTTCCATGTTAAGCCTCACGTAGGATCTCACTCCACCAAAATTAAACCGAGTACCAAAATGATTGGGATTTCCAATGCAAAATTATCCATTTTGAATTCTTGAATTATTAAGTTGTTTCTAATCATGCATAGCCTGATTTTTACTGAAAGCGTTGTCATGACAGCTTTCCAAAGATCCCAAAATAACCATTTTGCTCTCCTGGAAGCAAAAATATAATTAAAAAAAACTCAAGACATATAATCAGAAAATTTAAAAAACCTACAAGAAATGAATTGAAATAGGAATTTGATGACATTATGGTGATTAATACTCAGACAAAGAACACTGAGTCTGTAAGTAAGGAATTGGCTCAATATCCCTTGAATCTATTTCACAGACCTTCAGCACTTTGATTGAGATCAGGCCAACTTTCTTCTGTCAGAGTTCAGTGTGATGCTGTCGCTGTTTAATCCGAGTAAAGCTGAAAACGTGACCGAAACTCTACAGCCTTTTTCATCAAGAGTACATACATTTCTTCTTATTTGACATTGAGAACTATACAACCAAGCATTTCCCTTTGTTTCAGATCCTAGGAAGCTCAGTCTTAATGGTCTTCAGTAAGTTTAATTTTTACCCTTTATTATTAACCTAGCTTTAATCCTGGGCTAACGGGTCAGTTTTTTTTTCCATTGTATTTTCATTTTAGTCCACATTGAATTTCTTTTAGAAATACATGTGATTTTAGTCAATGAGTGCAATGAAACTGTGATCACTCTGGATAATAGTTACATCCATTCTTTGCTGTGATGGTTTGTGGCTCTACCCATAGATTACACCACAAATTTTCATGAAAATGACCACCACAGCATGAAAGCTACCTTAGTATTTTATTGGTGGAAGATGACTGCTTGCTTTTTCTCAGCTAAGCTAGTTTTTAAAAGTAAAATATCCACATCTAGGGTATTTTTAAATAAGCTTGTTTTCAGTTTGTTGCCTTTAACATTTTTAAAAATTGCTATCTTTGAGTCATTTTGCTCCAGCTCATAGTCTATTGCAAATGGGTTGCATATGGTTTGTGAGAATTCTATGTGAAGCAGTTATAGCCAGTTTGGAGTTAAAAAAAAAAAATGAATGATCTAAGAAGTTGTATTGCTACAATGACTAAAAGTAATAATATATTATAGAAAATAACAAAATTTATTAAAGTAACATTTATTATGGCAGTTTCAGATCCTAGCATTTTTAGAATACATGATTGGAAAGTTAAATTTCTGTGGTAGAGTACTAGTTATATTGGCATATATGATTAAAACATATGATCAGTAATTGCTTCCACATTTGCAGTTGTGTTCAAACTACTGCACAATTGCACCCTTCTCACACACTAGCAAAGTAAAGCTCAAAATTCTCCAAGCCAGGCTTCAACAGTACGTAAACTGTGAACATCCAGATGCTCAAGCTGGATTTAGAAAAGGCAGAGGAATGAGAGATCAAATTCCCAACAGTCGTTGGATCATTTGAAAAGCAAGAGTTCCAGAAAAACATCTACATTTGCTTTGTTGACTAGGCCAAAGCCTTTGACTGTGTGGATCACAACAAACTGTGGAAAATTCTTAAAGAGATGGGAATACCAGACCACTTTACCTGCCTCCTGAGAAATCTGTATGCAGGTCAAGAGGCAACATTTAGAACTGTACATGGAACAACAGACTGGTTCCAAATTGGGAAAGGAGTACGTCAAGGCTGTATATTATCACCCTGTTTATTTAACTTACATGTAGAGAACATCATGCAAAATGTTGGACTGGATGAAGCACAAGCTGGAGTCAAGACTGCCGGGAGAAATATCAATAATCTCAGGTATGCAGATGACACCACCCTTATGGCAGAAAGCAAAGAACTAAAGAGCCTCTGATGAAAGTGAAAGAGAAGAGTGAAAATGTTGGCTTAAAACTCAGCATTCAGAAAACTAAGATCACGGCATCTGGTCCCATCACTTCATGATTAATAGGTGGAGAAACAACAGAAAGAATGAAAAGCTTTAATTTCTTGGGCTCCAAAATCACTGCAGATGGTGACTGTAGTCATGAAATTAAAAGACGCTTGCTCCTTGGAAGAAAAGCTATGACCAACCTAGACAGCATATTAAAAGGCAGAGACATTACTTTGGCAACAAAGATCAGTCTAGTCAAAGCTATGGTTTTTCTAGTAGTCAGGTATGGATGTTTGAGAATTAGACGATCAAGAAAGCTGAGCACTGAAGAATTGATGCTTTTGAACTGTGGTGTTGGAGAAGACTCTTGAGAGTCCCTTGGACTGTAAGGAGATCAAACTAATCAATCCTAAAGGAAATCAGTTCTGAATATTCATTGGAAGAACTGATACTGAAACTCCAATACTTTGGCCAACTGATGCGAGGAATTGAGTCATTTGAAAAGACCCTAATGCTGGGAAAGATTGAGGGCAGGAGGAGAAGGGGCCAACAGAGGATGAGACGGTTGGGTGGCATCACTGACTTGATGGACATGAGTTTGAGTAAACGCCGGGAGTTGGTGATGGACAGGGAGGCCTGGCATGCTGCAGTCCATGGTGTCACATGACTGAGCAGCTGCACTGAACTGAACTGACTGATGCAATTGCTAATTTATATCCACTTAGTTGGACAGAGTTGACAAACTCATTATTGAATATTAAAATTAGTAACATGACTTTGGGAGTGAATTGAATTTTAATGTGATTCTCTTTTTCTTTGTAATCTTTGATTGGACTTACTGCCATAGGAAAATCAAGGCCAGTGTTTATGTGTTGGCTGTAGTAAATGACGTATGTCAGCTGAACCAGTCCTGGGAATGTTTGCCTCTCCCGACTTTTCCTAGTATGTGTCTTGAAGGGGTGGAATCCTGCAGGCTATGTTCCCCAGGCTTCCATGTCAAAAACTCAGCTGATAGGAGGCACCTGTGGGAGTTCAAATAGGGGTGAAGAAGGAAGAATATGCTTTCATCTCTTTGGGCAATGTTTCTGGTACTAGCTGAATCTTCTCTGTGGTAGTCCCCCTTCTGGCAGGCATGACTGGCTGCTGGGCTCCAGAGGTTTACCTACAGCCAACAGTGTCACAGGGGCTTCTTGCTGTCTCTCATCTCTGGACTGCCTCACTGGCCCCAGATTGGATTCTCAGCCTTTCCATCTCCTCTGTGACAATTTTTTTTGCATTAAATGTTCTCTGTTATAAAAGTCTGAAATTGTTTCTGTTTTCCTGGTGGGTCTACACTTGACCTTAGCCAAAAGGCCGAGAAGCGATTCCTGGTGGATCTTGACTAAATTCTAAGATTTAGCACAGAATACACTTAGCATGGAAGCATTTTATGTATCAGTGTTATTGCAAGTTTATTTTTTATATACACTTAAAATCAGCTTAAATGTGTTTTCAATTTGCATCTTGTGTCCTTAGTGCCAGATTCCATCACTTCTATGTCTTGGAGTAATACTGTATTGTACTGGACCCAAAAAAGGCTTAGGTAAGGAGGAAAATAGCAAGAGGATAGATGAGAGAGAAAGAGTATTAGAAGGACTCCAAGGGTACAGTATTTTTTTAAATGAATTATAGAATTTAATGGAATTTTAGCATGATTCTTCTTTTCTAAAATATTTTACATAGTATATTAATTATATTTTGATATTACACGGGGGAAAATGTGTCATAGCCAACTAACTTTGGGAAACAAAGCTTTCATCAGAATGAAATGGCTTTTTAAAAGCAGCATTGCCTCAGGGAATTTAATTTACTGATGAAACTTATGAATCTCCAAGAGATTATTTTCTTCCTGCAACTCATAGCTATCATTGATTTCAAGATTCACTCTTTTATTTATTCATTCAACAAATATTTATTTACAGCTTAATGTGTTTTAGGCACTGTTACAGGGATTGGAGATAAAAGAGTAAAGAAAGCAGGAAAAAAAGAAATTGCTGCTTTAAGTTCTCACAGAAAGAGATGGACAACAAACAAATAGATAAGTAAACTCTAGAGTATGTCAGTAGGTGATAAGTGCTATGAAAAATAATGAAGCAGGGAAGGAGGATTGGGAGTACTGGACAAAGATGAAGAGTCTCATTTTAAAAAGGAGACCAAACCAAGCACCATTGAGCAAGAAGGGACGAGTCATGTGGCTGTCAGAGAAGCTTCTCACAAGGATAGCACAAGACTATTGAGCTTCTGAGGCAGAGTGTGCCTGGGATTTTTGAGGAGCAGAGAGAATCCCAGTGTTCAGAAGATTAGTATATTTTAAGAGACACTATCAATCAAAAAAGAGCTTTGGAGCAAATATTTAAAAGAAAAGGAGAACAAAAGAAATCTGCTATATTCAGTGTTCACACATTTAAAAAACTAACTGAATATAACATATTTATCATCACACACCACAATTTTTAGTCTTTATTTTTTATTAGTTTGAAGCTAAGGATTTTTTCACATGTGACATCTGAAATCTCTTCTGAATCACTTACAGCCTGTAGTTGTATAACATCAAGGTGGCATGCTGTTTTTCATTATTTTGGCTTATATTTGTACCTTCATAGAACTAATAATATAATCTAGGCTCACATTGAGAGATTCTTGAATTTTGTTCTGTGTTTTTTATTTAGGTACATTTTTAGTTTCATTTTCCTCCTTAATTGAATTACCTATTGCTTGAAGTTAAATAGCTTCTCTTCAAAGACAGTTGGAAACATTTGATATCTAACCTTACAGATATCCTTCAGAACTTGTGAATCAGTCACACTGATTCTTCCTAGCTTTGAAATGCCTGTGATCTCTTCTGAAATGTTTAGTTATGTTTGCCTCAACAGTCAATGACTGCTACTTCACAAACTACTCCTGTCTGGAAGCTGAAGAATTTCTTTTGACATTGATGGAGAGATGTCTGTCATATACAGAAAACTGGAACATTTAAACGAAGAAATATAATTGATCCCAGAACCCATTTTGCAAGAAACATCTCAGAAACCAGTGTTTTGTGGAACACATCGAGAAAAACATTGATCATACCAAGTTTTCATTTTTTTGGAATTTAAGAAAAAATTTTTATAAATAACACCTTGATATAGTCTGTTAGTTCAGTCACTCAGTCATGTCGGACTCTTTGAGACCCCATGGACTGCAGCATGCTAGGCTTCTCTGTCCATTACCAACTCCTAGAGCTTGCTCAAACTCATGTCCATAAAGTCGGTGATGCCACCCAACTATCTCATCCTCTGTTGGCCCCTTCTCCTCCTGCCCTCAATCTTCCCCAGCATCAGGATCTTTTCCAAAGAGTCAGTTCTTCACATCAGGTGGCCAAAGCATTCAGCATCCTCCAGTCTCAACATCAGCCCTGATTTCCTTAGGATTGACTAGTTTGATCTCCTTGCAGTCCAAGGGACTCTCAAGAGTCTCCTCCAACTCCATAGTTCAAAAGCATCAATTCTTTGTTGCTCAGCTTTCTTTATGTTCCAACTCTCGCATCCATACATGACTACTGGAAAAGCCATAGTTTTGGCTAGACGGTCCTTTGTCAGCAAAGTAATATCTCTGCTTTTTAATATGCTGTCTAAGCAAAAGAGACACAGACGTATTGAACGTCTTTTGGACTCTGTGGGAGAGGGCAAGGGTGGGATGATATGGGAGAATGGGATTGAAACATGTAAATTATCATATATGAAACGAATTGCCAGCCCAGGTTCGATGCATGATACAGGGTGCTCGGGACTGGTGCACTGGGATGACCCAGAGGGATGGGATGGGGAGGGAGATGAGAGGGGGGGTTCAAGATGGGGAACACATGTACACCCATGGCGGATTCAAGTCAATGTATGGCAAAACCAATACAATATCGTAAAGTAAAAAAAAAAAAAAAAAAAATGCTGTCTAGGCTGGTCATAGCTTTTCTTCTAAGGAGCAAGCATCTTTTAATTTCATGGCTACAGTTACAATCTGCAGTGATTTTGGAGCCCAAGAAAATACAGTCTGTCACTGTTTCCATTGTTTCTCCATCTATTTGCCATGAAGTGATGGGACCAGGTGCCATGATCTTAGTTTTTTGAATGTTGAGTATTAAGCCAGCATTTTCACTCTTCCTCTTTTATTTTCATCAAGAGGATCTTTAGTTCCTCTTTGCTTTCTGCCATAAGGGTGGTGTCATCTGCATATCTGAGGTTATTGATATTTCTCCTGGCAATATTGAAGCTTGTGCTTTATCTAGCTTGGCATTTCACATGATGAACTCTGAATATAAGTAAATAAGCAAGGTGACAATATACAGTCTTGACATACTCCTTTCTCAATTTGGAACCAGTTCATTGTTCCTGGATATAGTATCTTAGTATAAAATATGAACAATGTAGGCATGCATGTTAATCACTCACTTGTGTCTAACCCTTTGCAGTCTCATGGACTGTAGCCCACCAGGCTCCTCTGTCCATGGAATTCTCTAGGCAAGAACACTGAAGTGGATAGCCCTTCCATTCTCCAGGGGATCTTCCTGACCCAGGGATCAAACCCTTGGGTCTCCCACAATGTAGACAGATTCTTTGCTATCTGAGTCACGAGGGAAGCCCTAGACATGCATAGTACAGAACACAAAGGTCTCCTATTGTTACTAGTCCCGTTCCTGGCTCCTGTTCCCAGAGATTGCCCTTGTGAACTGTTATTTGTTCCTCAGAGGTCCCCTTTCTGCTTATTTTGTTATATAGACACACATGTACATATATGAGCAGATGTTCTTAAAAAATAAAGTATAAATATGAATATATTATATAAATCAAAATAATTCCACATTGCTTCTGAGTAACTTCATTTGCATGTGTATCAGAAGTCACACCATGTCATTGCATTTTGATGTATCTGATTTTTCAGTATGCCATCATATAGATATATAACATAATTTAACCTTTCTTTCATGAAACAATATTTAGATCATTTACATTTTGAGGGGGTATTATAAACAATGTTTCAGAGAACATTTTTAAATTTTATCTTCCCATAAGGTAGAATTAGACTGTATTTAAAATATTAGACATCTAGAAGCAGAATTGTTATCTAAAGTACATATGTATTTTTGGATCTGCAAGTCAGGAAGAGAGGGACCTTACCAAAAACTGAATGTGAACTTGATCTTGAACTTCCTTATCTCTAGAACTGTGAGAAATAAATTTTTGTTGTTTAACCCACTCAGTTTATGGTACTTTGTTAGAATAGTTTGAGCAGACTGTCAATAGCTTAGCTCACAGGGCGACTCAGGGATCCAGGCCAGTTTGATCCTGCCGCTTAGCAAAAGTGGTTTGCAAGACCTGCCTGAGTGATTTTTTAAAATTAATTATTATTATTATTTTTAATGAAGGTTAATTGCTTTACAGAATTTTGTTGGTTTCTGTCAAACCTCAACATGAATCAGCCATAGGTATACATATATTCCCTCCCTTTTGAACTTCCCTCCCATCTCCCTCCCAACCCCACCCTTCTAGGTTGATCCAGAGCCCCTGTTTGAGTTTTCTTAGCCATACAGCAAATTCGCATTGGCTATCTATTTTACATATAGTAATGCAAGTTTCCATGTTACTTTTTCCATACAGCTCACCCTCTCCTCCCCTCTTCCCATGTCTATAAGTCTATTCTCTATGTCTGTTTCTCCATTGCTGCCCTGCAAGTAAATTCGTCAGTACCATTTTTCTAGATTCCATATATATGTGTTAGAATACAATATGTATCTTTCTCTTTCTGACTCACTTCACTCTGTATAATAGGTTCTAGGTTCATCCACCTCATTAGAACTGACTCAAAGGTGTTCCTTCTTATGGCTAAGTAGTATTCCGTTGTGTATATGTACCACAACTTCTTTATCCATTTATGATAGACATCTAGGTTGCTTCCATGTTCTAGCTACTGTAAATACTGCTGCAATGAACAATGGGATATACATATCTTTTTCAGTTTTGGTTTCCTCAGGGTGTATGCCTAGGAGTGGGATTGTTGGGTCATATGGTGGTCTTATTCCTAGCTTTTTGAGGAATTTCCATAGCATCTTCCATTGTGGCTGTATCAATTTATATTCCCACCAACAGTGCAAGAGCATTCCCTTTTCTCCATACCTTCTCCAGAATTTATTGTTTGTAGATTTTTTGATGATGGCCATTCTGACTAGTGTGAGGTGATATCTCATTGTAGTTTTGATTCACATTTCTCTGCTAAAGGAGATCAGTCCTGGGTGTTCATTGGAAGGACTGATGTTGAAGCTGAAACTCCAATACTTTGGTCACCTGATGCGAAGAGCTGACTCATTTGAAAAGACTCTGATGCTGGGAAAGATTGAGGGCAGGAGGAGAAAGGGACGACAGAGGATGAGATGGTTGGATGGCATCACCGACTTGATGGACATGGGTTTGGGTGGACTCCGGGAGTTGGTGATGGACAGGGAGGCCTGGCGTGCTGCAGTTCATGGGGTCACAAAGAGTCAAACACGACTGAGCGACTGGACTGAACTGAATAATGAGCAATGCTGGACATCTTTTCATGTGTTTGTGAGCCATCTGTATGTCTTCTTTGGAGAAATGTCTGTTTAGGTCTTTTTCCCATTTTTTGATTGGGTAGTTTGTTTTCCTGTTATTGAGTTGTATAAGCTGCTTGTATATTTTGGAAATTAATCCTTTGTTAGTTGTTTCAGTTGATATTATTTTCTCAGATTCTGAGGGCTGTCTTTTCACCTTACTTACAGTTTCCTTTGCTGTGCAAAAGCTTTTGAGTTTAACCAGGTCCCACTTGTTTACTTTTGTTTTTATTTCCATTAATCTAGGAAATGGGTCATAGAAGATCTTGCTTTGATTTATGTTGAGTGTTCTACCTATGTTTTCCTGTAAGAGTTTTATAGTTTCTGGTATTATATTTAGGTCTTTAATCCTTTTTGAGTTTATCTTTGTGAATGGTGTTAGGAAGTGTTCTAATTTCATTCTTTACATGCAGCTGTCTAATTTTCCCAGCACCATTTATTGAAGAGGCTGTTTTTGCCCCATTGTATATTCTTGCCTCCTTTGTCAAAAATAAGGTACCCATAAGTGCATGGGTTTATTTCTCGGCTTTCTATTTTGTTCCATTGGTCTATATTTCTGTTTTTGTGCCAGTACCATACTGTCTTGATGACTAGTTTTGTAGTACACTCTGAAGTCGGGAAGGTTGATTCCTCCAGCTCCATTCTTCTTTCTCAAGACTGCTTTGGCTATTCAGGGTCTTTTGTGTTTCCATATGAATTGTGAAATTTTTTTTTCTAGTTCTGTAAAAATGCCATTGATAATTTGATAGGGATCACACTGAATCTGTAAATTGCATTTGGTAGTATAGTCATTTTCACAATATTGATTCTTCATCCCCAGGAACATGGATTCTCTCTCCATCTGTTTATGTCATCTTAGATTTTTTTCTTTCTTTCTTTGTGGCCCTGGTGATGCAAAGTGTGCAGGGACACAGACTGCCTCCGCCCCAGGAGTTATGGCCCTATCAGAGTCTTTTTCTGAGCTTCTTGTAGCTGGCAATCAGAAAGCCTCTTTGGCCAGTCTTTCTCCATAGCTCCACCTGTAGATCAGCACATCAGTCACTTAAAGGGGCACCCTGGGTAGGGTCCTACTCTGTAGTTCAGTGGTCAGGCATTTGATGGGCCAGCATTTCTGTTGTTCAGCTGCCAATGCTAGCGTGTGGAGGGAGAGAGGCCATGGTGATGGCTCCACCTCCTACATACACTCAGCAGTATTGCCTTGCTTCCATGGCTGCTCGGCTTTCCTCCACAGACATTTCTCACCACAATCTCTCGCTCATATCCCCTTGATCTGTCTCTCTGCAATCAACAGCAGCACTTGCCCTGGGATTGATCCACGATCCCTAAACTCCAGCTCCCAGCCGTTGCACCTTTCAGAGGACCTGTGACCCTGTCTGGGATATGTATGGCTGTGGCAAGGACTGTCTGATTCTCATTCCATTTAGACTGCCACAGATCAGTTGTTTCAATCTCACCCTTAAATATTTCTCCTCTGACTTAGACAATTGCCCCAATATGGGGATTGGATCCCTGCTTCAGGTCCCCCACACACTGAAGGCAGGTCCAGTTCTCCTAACACTCCTATTTTTCCCCCTAGTTCCTTCATCCTACCGAGTTTTGTGTGGTTCTATATATTCTTTTCCACTGCTCAGGTACTCCTGTCCACTCCCAGCTGGTGTTCTGCTTGCACTTCTGGGTCTGAAGGTGTATTCCTGATATACCTGTGGAGAGAGATGTACTCCACATCCACCTACTCCTCTGCCATCTTGTTCTCTCCCTGAATGTTTTATTTTTTCCTTTTCGGCCCTAGTTTAATTTTTCTTTTAATTTTAGTTTATTGTTATTTTTTAAATTGAAGTATAGTTGATCTTCCCAGGTGGCGCTGGGGGTAAAGAATATACCTGCCAATGCAGGAGAGGTGGGTTCAATTCCTGGGTTGGGAAGATTCCCTTGGAGGAGGAAACAGCAACCCACTCCAGTTTTCTTGCCTGGGAAATCTCATGTACAGAGGAGCCTCATGGACTGCAGTCTGTGGGTCAAAAGAGAGTCGGATATTATTCAGCGCATATAAACACACAACACAGGCAGCTGACTTACAATACTTCAGGTATACAGTAAAGTGATGTGATATTTTCACATATTATACCAAAGTTATTTCAGTATTATTGACTGTGTTCCCTGTGCTGTATATTATACTGTCAGTGTGAGGGGAAAATGTGCAGGAGTTGTTCTGAGCTGTGTCTCCAAGTGATCTGGATTACTTCTCTTGTGACATCCTTGAGGACCATCCACAGAGTCTTACTGCATCCCCTGGAAGAAGACATGGATTTAGCAAACTGGCATGCTCTGCCACAGAATACAGATTTATTTTGCTTCTGCAAAATGATCGTTTATTGAGCAAGCCAACACTTGGCTTGAAACATCACCTTTACCATAAATTACATTGACATATACACATGATCTGCTGGGGACAGTACTGTCAATTGTTTATTCCTACATGAATTTCATGGGGTTTTAATTCATGTACCTTACACAAATTTTCATCTCTTAGTTTCCTTTTTTTCTAAATGCTTTTGACTATGATCATTTTTTGAATTGTTAAATTTCATGAAGCTTGTTTTGATTAAGAGAACTTTGAATTTATAGAGTGATTTGGGGAAAATTTTAAATTATTGAAACTTTCCATCTCCTTACATATACAAGACTCAAATGTGTGTACCATTCAGAATTTCCTTAAGTTTTCAGAGTGCCACTAGGTGTTCTCAATAATAAATATATAGTTTTTATTAATCAATTCATTGCTCTCTTCTTCCTCTTATTTTTCATATTATGCTTTAATCTTCATTATTTCTATTTTCTATTTTTACTAGATTATCCTTGCATTGTTTTCAATTTATTTTGGTAGTTTTCCTCTATCATTGAGCTATATTTCAATATATCTTGTTTGATGATCAATGCAGTTAATTTTATCCTCAGACATTTTCACATTTGCTTGCATTGTCACTCATTTATACATTTGTTTATTTAAAAAAATTTTTATTTACACTTTAACTCAGGAGTTTTTTGTTGTTGTTGTTTAATTTCATTGGATTATATATTGGTTCTGTTGCATATTATCAGAAATATTATTTGTGTCATGGAGATTTATTTAATTATAAATTAATATTTATTTAATTATTTTATTAATTATCTATTTTATCATTGTTTATTAATTTTATTTGGAGAAGGAAATGGCAACGTACTCCAGTATTCTTGCCTGGAAAATGCCATGGACAGAGGAGCCTGGTGGCTACAGTCTATTTGGTCACAAAGAGTCAGACACATCTGATCATTAATTTTATTACTTATTTAATATAATTATTTTTAAATTGTATTTTATTTAATTAATTTATTAAGATTTTATTAAGATTTCTTGGTGATATAGTATGTGGTCTTTTAAAAAATGTTTTATTCATGTTTTAAAAGATTGGGTACTCTCTTTTTGTCTATAAAATAGGGAGTTGTTAAATGGATATAAATTTTTGTTATTCAAAATGAATAAGTTTTAGAGATCTGTTGTGGTTTTAGTTAAAAGTATTGCTTGTACACGTAACATGTGGTAAGCCTAATTTATGTTGAGTACTCTTGCTACAACTAAAATAAATAAATTTCTCTAGACATCAATTAGAAAATATTCTATTCATCTTTAGTCATATTTTAGACAATTTAACTTGGTAATTTTTGAATTATATTTAAATCTCTATGACCATAGATTTGTTTCATTTTTTCTTGTCCATCCATGAGTATTTTCTTTATCTTTTTAAATGCTGCTCATTAGATGACTGGCAATTCATAACTATTGAATTTTCTATGTATTTTACTAGTGTGGAAACATAATTTTTAATGCTATACATTTTGTATTTTACTTGATAATAATACTAATTAATTAGGATGACTACTTGTTTACTGTTACATCCTTACTTTTGTTATTTTTCTGATATACTTTTTTTTTAACTTCAGTCAATCTATGTCACTTTGTTTTATCTTGTAGCTGATTAACAGCTTAGAAATGGATTTTTTCTAACCAGTATTACTCTTTGTCTTTTCAAGGGGTAATTTAATCCATTTTTATTTACTCTTATTGTGTTTGAGTTTATTCCATGTCTCTTTTGTTATGATTTCTAGTTCCTGTGCTTTCTCGTTGATAGTGTTTTATTTCTTTCTTGTCCTCTCTTGGACTTTAAAAAAGAAAAACGTTCCTTCTTTTTCTTTTCTTATAGTGGATTTGAGTTACACATCCCTATTCAATTCTTCTGGTGGTCACCCTTGACATTTTAATACATACATTTAAACTTAAAACCTTATATTATGGATGAAAGTGCCAAGGACAGAAAGTATAAATGATTTTTCCCTTGTTACTCAGGTGATAGATGTAGATCAAAAACCTTAATCTCCTTAGGTTCAAAACTATTTTCTTTTCTAAATCTCATCCTTTTCACAATATTTGATAGGATAGATCATACTTTATTATACTTGATTCTCCCTTAATATGTCAGCAAATATGTTGGTTAGAAGTGGTCTTATTCTCCTCTCATGATTTCCATCAAAGTGCAAACATGATCAGAGGTGGTACATTCTTTGTTAGGACAGTACTTTTCTTTTGTCAAAGAAAATTAATCCTATGTGATCATTTATCCAGCTATCTTTTATTGCACAAATGAATAAGATACTATTCTTGTCATAAAGGACCACACACATAGCCAGTCGGAGTAGACAAACAACTGAATTAAAAAAATGTAGTAACCTCATATGTTAAATTTGTCTAAAACCTCCTTGATATTCAGTGTTGTCCATAGCACAGCAGCATTGGTAGCCTCTGAAAGTTTTCTAGAAATATAGAATCCTGGGCTAGACTTCCTGAATTAGAATCATCTGAAGAAGATTCTAGGTGATTCATATGCACATTATAGTTTGAGAAACACAACTACAACTAATTTTATTTTCTTTGCTTCCCAACACCTAAAAGGATAAAAAAAAAAAAAAAAAAGAATTGCAGAGAATTCCTCACCGAGTATACAGGACTTTATGACATAAAATGTTGGTCACTCCTGAATTCATATTTTTTATTATGCTTATCTTTTTTCTATTTTTTCATTAATTTTATTGTCTTCTGAAACTATATGAAACTTAGTTGTGTAAAGATACAACTTTCTGGTAAAGATAGAAGATTCATTCTTCAAATAAATAGTTTTTTGTAATTAAATACTATCCAGTCATAAGCAGTTTTTCTCTGGGTATTTCTTATTTTCTGTCAGTTTTCGGGATAGTGAAGGGATTCATTTGAGCATCACATTTCCAGTGCCTTGCAAGCTAGATGACTTTACACATAAGCTGGAATACCCTCAAGTCCCTCAGAAAAGATACTAACTTAGCAACATGCCAGAGTTAACTCTTTAAAAACTGTTTCTTAAGCAGTGTTTTTCCCATAACGCATGCTTTGAATACAAGGTTGAAGAATACGTTAAATTGACTTTCTATGTCATCTTTAATTGAGCATGCTTTGTCAAGATTATCAAAATGACATAAACCCATGATTGAATATACTTTGATATTTTGAAGTACTCACAGATACTTCAGATTTTTAAAAAATATTGAGTGAGATTTTATATAGCTTAATTAAAAATAATAATGAAATGATTTTACACATGCTTTCCTACCCTGTTCCATCTTTCTAGGCTATGCCAAAAAAAGAAATGATCTCATCATGATATTTTCTTTGATCACTGTAGTATTTCTGAATGTCTATAGTGAAAATATATTTGGTTAATTTATAATGACCTCCCTTAACATTTTTTTTTATCTTGAATAGTTATTTAACTACAGTTCCTTCTTGTCTCTTGTTTACAGAATTTGACTGCAAACATCTTGAGTACAGGAATATGCTATTGTACTATTCTGCTTTATAGTTAAAGTTCTTCTCTGAATATCTGTTCCTGAACTTCTGTGGCTCTTCACTAAGTACTACTTCTCAGACTTTTTCACTAAAGTATTTATGATGAAGAAAGAACATAAAATATCATTTCTGAGGACTCAGGGGCCTAAACTAAAGCAGAAAATAGAACTTAACATATATTTCAAGTATTTTTTCTGTCCTAAAAACCTGTGCATAGTTTGCATATATCCTTTTTTTTTTTGCTTTATTTTCATATAAAAATAAAATAAATGTTCCAGGAAAATAAGATATGTTTGGGCCATTGCTTAGCTTTCTTATGGCCATGGCTATAGAAACCAACAGTAAGTTTTTTCCATTTTAAAATGTACAGGAAACAGAGGGAGTTTAAACTCTTTTCCTGAGGATTCTAGGCCCCTTATAATCTTGCCTTAGCTCCAAATATTCCTATCTTTTCCTTCTGGTATCTACCTTTGGATGTAGCCAACTCTTATCAGTTTCCTGGGGCTTGCATAATGAAGTACCACAAGCTCTGTGCCTTAGAAAAACAGAAATTGAATTTTTCATAGTTGTGGAGGCTAAATGTCTGAATCGAGGAGCTGGCAGGACACATTTCCTCTGAAACCCATGGAAGAAGGCTCCTAACTTCATTCTTCCAACTTCTGGTGGCTCCAGACCTTCCTTGGCCTGTAACAACAGAATTTCAATCCTTGCCTCCATCTTCACAGCCTCTTCCCTCTATGCATTTTAGTCTCTATGTCCAAAATTCCCCCTTTTGTATGGACATAAATCATATTGAATGAAAGACACACCCTAATGAATTTATTTTAACTTAATTACTCTATAAAGACCCTGTTTCCAAATAAAGTCACAATCTGAGGTATTGAGAGCTAGGACTTCAGTTTATCATTTTGGGGGACAGAATTCAATCCATAACATGACTTGAACCACCATCTTTTCCCAGTATATCACACGTGTTTTTCTCTCTAGGTGGAGTTGCCAAATTTAGCAAATAGAAATACAAGAGCCTCAGTTAAAAATTAATTTCAGGTAAACAGCAAAGAATTTTTATTGTAATTATGTCCTAAATAGTACATGATTCATTCTTATGCCAAACTTTGTTGTGGTTTACTTGAAATCTGAATTTATCTAGCAATCCTGGATTTTGTCTAGTGACCTTACTTCCTCAGTTTTTGCTTTCCTTAGTTTGGTTAAATTATCTCTCATAACTGCCAGTCTGACTTTTCCTTTAAGATTTGGTTCAAATGACACCTACTCCAAGAAGGCTTCCTTGATCTTTCCATCTGAAAGTAATCTCTTCCTCTTCCTAAATTGGTGGTGGTTTAGTTGGTAAGTCGTGTCTGACTCTTGCAACCCCATGGACTCCTGCTAGGCTCCTCTGTCATGGGATTTTTCAGGCAACAATACTGGAGTGTATTGCCATTTCCTTCTCCAGGGGATCTTCCTGACCCAGGAAGCAAATCCAGGTCTCTTGCATTGCAGATAGATTCTTTACCAACTGAGCTATGAGGGAAGCTTCCTAAACTGGCAGAACTTAATCTACACTTCACTTGGGATATTTACCAGTTTTAAGCTTACATTAAAATTATTCATATATTAGTTACTCTACTAAATAAAAAATTATTTGGGGGTCAAAATTTTGTATGATTGAGTTTTCTATCCTCTTTAGTATCTAGCTCAGTTTCTTGGGACTGTAGGCATGCAGAAGAATACAAATAGAAGACAAACAAACAAACAAAAAATTCTTGTTCTTATTTGATTTGGCTTGCTGAAGTAAAACAACAGCACCACTTAATAATAGGAATGAGAGAAATACGTGCAAAAAACCTCTGCCCTTTCATAGAACTCCCAAGTCTTTAACAAAATGCAGCTTGTTTTTTAAAGTGCAGCCTCTTCAGCAAACCACTGGTTTGACCTACACTAAAACTTCATCATCAGGCATAAACTCCCCATTTCTTTGATTTATTATAAAGGATTAAAGTGCTCACTGGTATTTACTTTTGATGATTTATGCCTAGATTATATTTACAATCGGTGTGGAAGAAATATTGAAGGGTGTATTCATACCAACATTTTTCAGAAACATTTTGGCAGTGTGTGGTTGGCAGTGCATAATAACAAGAAGTAGGAGAACCAGACTCATTTTCAATAGCAATAATCCTGTTCTGTACTAATTGTGGTACACAGATACTTTTTATTCATTTTTTCATTTATTCAGCCAACCAACAGGTCATTATTTATTGAGTCAGTTAAAAAGCCTGCTTAAGTTTTGAACTGGATAATGCTGTCAAGGCCATTTTTATCATTGATACTTTTATAATTAAAATCCAGTGGAATTCCTTTCTATTATTCATGCCAAGGGACAGAACAAATATCTTCCTTACATTATAATTTAAATTTTTAATTTTTAAAAATTTTTCCTATTTTTATTTTTTGCTATTTTTCCTAAATTGGCAAACTGTTGGTTACTTGTTTATTAATAGGTATAAGCCATCCCATACACTTGAAAAAAAAGTAGTTTCTGTTCACAAATGAGGTTGGAAAACACTGGTTTTAAGGGAATTCTTTATTGTAGAACTTAGATATTTTAATATATACATGTGCTTGTGTGTAATAATGTCTAATCTTTGTGTGGTTTAATTATTGATATTCTTTGAGAAACAAAACTGTCTTGTATTAGGCTTTCATTGTACAAGCTTATATTTAGGAATAAGGCTCGATCTGTATATGTAAATCTATGAAAATTTATTCTACAAAGCTTCTTTTGTTGTAATTGTTATCTGCTAAATGTCAGCTCAGCAAACTTTTGTTTTTTCCTCTAAAATAAATAATAATAGTAACGTTCAAGATATACCAAATAATGTGTTAATTGGAATGTCAGCCCAGAGTTCAGTCAGGGAAACAGAAACACTATGAACTTTGTGGAACAAGAAATTTCTTGTGAAATTGTAGCTCCCACATCTGTAGGAGTCACTGGGCAAGGAAGGTGTGCAAGGAAGAGTTAGAGGACCAGAGAAAAATCACTAGTAAACCTTCTAAACCTGGGGACATTCAGTTACTAGTGTGGGACCAAAAAGCAGCACTGGTAAAGAGGACCATGGGAGGCTGTTTTTCTGGGTCTGGGGTCTCTATCAGTCAGCAGGATCAGCAGATGTGGGGGAGAGCTGGACATGGGGTGAGGTCCAGGGAGGACAAGTTGGAATCTGCCTGCTGCTTTGCATTTCTATTTCACACATATAATCCTGATGGCTTTCAAAGTGAAATGGTGGACGCTTTGCTCCTGCCATCCAAATCTCTTACATACTTTTTTTCCAGACAACTGTAACAAGAAAATCATCAAGGAAGGGAATGATGGGAAGAGAAGTTCCGACTTACATAAATTGACACAGAATAAAGCCACCACAATGCAATTTGTGATATTCCTAGCTTCTATCAGAGAAGAATGCTTTGCATCGTGTGTCCTAGTTCTAGACCTATCTCTACCATTAGTGCTGTGTGATCTTGAGCAAGAGACTTATTTTTAGCTTCACTTTCCATATTTCCTAATTTTGAGGGGAAGAGTGCATAGCATATCTCTTTTATTTTCTGCTGATATTTATTTTTTTAATATTTTTCAGAATAATTATTTTTATTTATTTTTTTTTGCTGTGGTAAAAGTCACATAATATAAAATATACTATTTTTACCGTATTTAACTGCACTGTTTCAGAGAAGGCAATGGCACCCCACTCCAGTACTCTTGCCTGGAAAATCCCATGGACGGAGGAGACTGGTGGGCTGCAGTCCATGGGGTCGCGAAGAGTCGGACACGACTGAGTGACTTCACTTTCACTTTTCACTTTTATGCATTGGAGAAGGAAATGGCAACCCACTCCAGTGTTCTTGCCTGGAGAATCCCAGGGATGGGGTCACACAGAGTCGGACACGACTGAAGTGACTTAGCAGCAACCTCACTGCTCAGCATCACTAAGTACATTCACATTGTTGTGCAACTCTCACTATGCACCCATCTCCTGAATGTTTTACCTTCCTTAATTGAAACTCTGTCCCCATTAAGCATTAACTCCTCATTCCCACCTACCAGGTCCCTGGCATTTAACAATGTGCTTACTGAATCTATGAATTTGACTATTCTAGGTATCTTGTATAAGTGGAATCAAACAGTATTTGTCTGCACCTACTGTATACTGGAAAGGAGGACGTAGGAATCTCAGTGGTCAAAGAATCTGCCGGCCAGTGCAGGAGATACAGGTTTGACCTCTGGATCAGGAAGATCCCTTGCAGAAGGAAATGGAAACCCCACTCCAGTATTCTTGCTTGAAAAAGTCCATGGACAGAGGATCCTGGTGGGCTACAGTCTGAGGGGTTGCAAAGAGTCAGACACGATGGAGCAACTGAGTTCAGTACCTTACTAGGACTGAGACCAGAGAGAGAGTGTATTTTGGAAGACACTTTTAAGGGTTAACTTAATATATGTCCTATAAACAGATTGTACTTTTTCTTTTTTTCCCCTATGCTATGCAGTAGATTCTCATTACTTATCTGATAATTAGTTAGATAGCTATTAGCTAGCTCATAAACTAATAATCGGTCTTATTATTTCTCAGTAGTTGCGTCTATGTGTCAATCACAATCTCCCTATTTATTCTACCCTGCCTACATGGAATCTCAGTCAATTCAGTTCCTTCACTCATTTGTGTCCGACTCTTTGTGATCCCATGGATTGCAGCATGCCGGGCTTCCCTGTCCATCACCAACTTCCAAAGCCTACCCAAACTCATGTCCATCGTGTGGGTGATGCCATCCAACCATCTCATCCTCTGTTGGATCCTTCTCCTCCCCTCTTCAATCTTTCCCAACATCAGGGTCTTTTCCAGTGAGTCAGTTCTTCACGTCAGTTGGCCAAAGTATTGCAGTCTCAGCTTCAGCATCAGTCCTTCCAGTGAATATTCAGGACTGATTTCCTTTAGGATGGACAGGTTGGATCTCCTTGCAGTCCAAGGGACTCTCAAGAATCTTCTCCAACATCACAGTTCAAAAGCATCAATTCTTTGCCGCCCAGCTTTCTTTATAGTCCAACACTCACATCCACACATGACCACTGGAAAAACCATAGCTTTGACTAGATGGACCATTGTTGGTAAAGTAATGTCTCTACTTTTTAATATGCTGTCTAGGTTGGTCATAGCTTTTCTTCCAAGGAGCAAGCATCTTTTAATTTCATGGCTGCAGCCGCTATCTGCAGTGATTTTGGAGCCCAGGATTATAGAGTCTGTCACTGTTTCCACTGTTTCCCCATCTATTTGCCATGAAGTGATGGGACCGGATGCCATGATCTTAGTTTTCTGAACGTTGAGCTTTAAGCCAACTTTTTCACTCTCCTCTTTCACTTTCATCAAGAGGCTCTTTAGTTCTTCTTCGCTTTCTGCCATAAGGATGGCATCATCTATATGGAATCTAGAAGAACCTATATACCAAGCAGAGATGAGACAAAGACATGCCAGTCAATGTTGAGATATGAAGAGAATTAGGGGCATCCTCAGCCAACTCCTGTATACGATATGTTAAAATATTATTTTGTAGAAGCATAATAAAGATTATATAGTCATATTATAGGAATCTAATAAAGCACTAGATACAAGTCTGGTAAAATGCATTTACTCTTGCCAGGATCAAAATAAGAACTCTCTAAGTAGACTTTGACTGCATTCTAGAACCATGAGGGCAAGTGTAAAGAAAAGAAGAAAAGTATTCCATTTCAAGCTAGATTTTTTTAAACATTTATGTCTCAATGTCATTTCTCCTCCCCAAATTATTTATGTTATGGTTTTTCTGAGAAATTTTTAATGATTGATTTTTCTTTCTTTGCAATTTCTTCAGTGGTAACATTAATTTCTGTGTGAATTTAAAAGATTAATAGAGAAAATAGTTTTTACATACTGAAATAAGATTGCCTTTTCTGTAACTAAAGGATACATGCATACAGTCAATCTCCTGATCATGTGAATGCTGGGGTTGATTGTTTTGTTGTTCTGTTGCTCAGTCATATTTAACTCTTTGCAACCCTGTTGGCTATAACACACCAGGCTTCTTTGTCCTCCACTATCTCTCATAGTTTGCTCAAATTCATGTCCATTGAATTGATGATGCTATCTCACCATCTCATCCTCTACCACCCCCTTTTCTTTTGCATACAGTCTTTCCCAGCATCAGGGTCTTCATGAACCACAGCCTTCATTGCACAACTCAGTGAAGCTTTGAGCCACCCATGCAAGACCACCCAGGACGGATGAGTCATAGTTAAGAGATCTCACAAAATGTGATCCATTGGAGGAGGAAATGGCAACCCTCTGCAGTATTCTTGCTTGGAGAAGCCCATGGGCTGACTGTACTAGGCCATTTTATCTAAGGGACTTGAGTATCATGGGAACAGTTATCCATGAGGCATCCTGGAAGCAATTTCCCATGGGTACTAAGGGATACATGTCTGATGTATTACAGTTGTTGAACATTTACAAAGTGGCTACTATATCCTAGAGATCCTGGACATACTGACAATACAGTTGTTCACAGAAACACAAGCAACAGGGCAGCTCTATCACTGTGCAAACATCTATACAGATAATAACAGTAGTAGGAACTGGATTCTATGATAGATTTAGTTGCACAATCTTGTGAGAGTACAGAAGAAAGCCAGGAGAGACAACTTTGAAAAGATGATATCTCAGCTGGAGTGATTTTTTTCCTTAGTTTTGTCTGTTACCATTTAATGAGAGGGAGTTAGCCTGACAAAGGGAAGAGAACAAGAAAAGAAAATTGAGTCACTAGAACATCAAGTGAGCAAAACTAGAAAGAATGGCTCCGTGTTGTACTGTCGCTGGGCATTGGGCTTGCCTCTTGTTTAGTCCCAGTAAAAATCACAATGGTACTGCTGAAACTATTTGCAGGGCAGAAGTAGAGATGCAGATGAAGAGAATGAACTTGTGGACACAGCAGGGGGAGGAAGAGAAGACAAGAGAGTGGCATTGACATATATACACTGCCATGTGTAAAATAGATAGCTAGTGGGAAGCTGCTATATAACATGAGGAACTTGGCTTGGTACTCTGGGATGAGGGAGGGGTGTGGGAGGAAGGCTCAAGAGGGAGAGAATATACATACGTATGTTGTTTAGTCACTAAGTCATGTCTGACATTTTTCAGCCCCATGGACTGAAGTATGTCAGGCTTCCCTGTCAATCACCATGTCCTGGAGTTTGCTCAAACTCAAGTCCATTGAGTTGATGATGCCATCCAACCATCTCATTCTCTGCCTCCCCTTTCTCCTCCTGCCCTCAATCTCTCCCAGCATCAGGGTCTTTTCCAATGAGTGGACTCTTTGCATCAGGTGGCCAAAGTATTGGAGCTTTGGTTTCAGCATCAGTCTTTCCAATGATTATTTAGGGTCAGTTTCCTTTAAGATTGACTGGTTTGATCCCCTTGCTGTCCAGGGGACTCTCAAGAGTATTCTCCAGCACCACAGTTTGGAAGCGTCAGTTCTTTGGCACGTAGCCTTCTTTATGGTCCAACTCTCACATCTGTGCATAGCTTTGACTATGTGGACCTTTGTCAGCAAAGTGATATCTCTGCTTTTTAATATACGTACACTTATAGCTGATTCACATTAATGTACAGCAGAAACTAACATAATGTTGTAAAGCAATTATCATCCGATCTAAAACAAATCCATAAATTAGAACTATTATTATGGTTGTTTGTGAATGTCAGATGTGAAGGACTAGGAGTCTTACATGTTAAGAGGAGCCTGGTCTTGGTTTGGTGAAGAAGCTAGGGTTTGTTTTCTGAATGAGGAAATATTGAAAAATGTTGAACCCAAGTTCAACTTAGTCAGATATTTGGAGGATGAAGTTGAAACAGGTAAGAGTTGTAAGGTTGGGAACCAGTTCAAATGTAATAGTAATAATCCAGCCCTACCTTAGGATATAGAAAGCATTTTATGACATATGTTGATTAAAAATGCTGGGTTATGGGAAAATCAAATTTAGTCACCTTTTTCAGTATTTAAATAGTTATGGGTCCATATACATGTTAGTTATAACTAAAAGTTGATTGTGGTTTCAGGTTTTATTTTTTTTAAGTTTGGTTGCTCAACCTCTGTGTCTTTAATCTTCCAAGTAGTTGAGGAGGCATAATTTATTTCACCGATGGTATAAATAGCAGTCCCTTGTCTTTTGTCCCCCTTCTTCATTATTAAAAGAAGATAATAAGGCAGCAATCCACACAGCTAAAAGTAAAATTTTTATTTTGTTTTCTGTAGTTACAAGTATCCATGTGACATAAATCTATCTAATGAGATACAAGTGGGAGCCTCTTGGGACTTCTGGGAAGATTTTGTTAGTTTGATAAATCTATTACACTTAGTTTCCTGCTGCAAAGCAGCTGCAATGGCCAGATAAACAGGGAGAGGCATTTTGTGACCACACATCAGAAGTAATAAAGCAGGAAGGTTGAGAGAGACTGGTACTTGAACATCTTTACCAGCGCTGAACTGCCAAACCCAGGTCTCTTGTTATTTGAGAAGATAAATCCTTTTTCCTGGTTAAAACACTGTTTTATGGTTTTTATTGTATAGAGATGAATGCATCCTGATTTCTTGTTTCAATTGTATCACTTTCCCCAAAAGGGACTCTCAGAAGAAGCAGGGTTGGAAGGAGATGGCAGCATAAGTTATCTCCTAAGCTTATCCATTCAACGCATCCTGAAATTCTCCAAGCAACTGAATATTCTTTGGCTACAAGAGTAACACTCCATGAAATGTACAAACATTTGTTTTTTTCAGTAGGTGAAATCTTTCAGCAACTTTTCTCTCTGGTAGATTATAATACATTGTTTAGTCGCTAAGTCGTGTCTGACTCTTAGCAACCCCGTGGACTGTAGCCCATCAGCCTTCTCTGTCCATGGGATTTCACAGGCAGGAATACTGGAGTGGATTGCCATTCCCTTCTCCAGGGAATCTTCCCAACCAGGGACTGAACCTGTGTCTCTTGCATTGGCAGGCGTATTCTTTACCACTGAGCCACCTGGGAAGTTGGATTGAAATAAGAAGGTATGAAAAGCTTTTGGCTCACTTGGTGAATTTATGCTTAACATAAAGAAGAAATGAGTTATGGAAGCAGCTTAGGAAAAAGGGCCAGAAATGACTAAAACATCCACTGGATAAAACTGAATTCTACTACATAGTCAGGATGCTGTCAAAAGATACACTGATAGGTAATGTGAAGAATGAGATAAAAAAGGTAGCCTATCATTCGTAAGCTGGAAAGAATACACTTCAGACAAGTAGTTGACAAGCAATTATCTTACACAATTTCCTTAAAAGACCTTGGGGCATGGACCTTCTTTAAAGATCATTTTCAATTTTTTATTCAGGTTTATTTTAGCAACACTTTAAAACATTATTTTTTGGTCACAAACAAGAAAACATCACCAATGGTTTAGGTCCAAATTGAAACCTGCTCTTTGTCATTGATTAGAACATGCTGCCCCTCAGTAGTAAAAGTATTTGCAAAACTGCTAAAGAGAACTCAATAAGCATAAACTTAAGCAACTTGAACTAAAAGAAAAGTCTAAAAAACAAAGGTAAATGGAGCCTTTTCAACAAATCATATGGGGACAACTGGACATTATATGAAAAAAAAAAAAAAGTCTAGACTTTTGCCTTATACCTTTCACTAAAATCAGTGCAAGATGGATCACAGATCTGAGTGTAAAATATAAAACTCTAAAACTTCTAGATGATAAAATAGGGAAAATTCTAGGTGATCTTGGGTTTGGCAATCAGTTTTTAAATAAACTCCCAAAAGCATAATCCATGAAAGAGAAAAATTAAGTTGAATTTTATTCTAGTTAAAAACTGCTGTGCAAAATACACTTTGAAGACACTGATGATCACTTCGTAGTATATACTAATGCTGAATTATGATGTTGTACACCCAAGACTTATATAATCAAAAATAAAATTAAATTGAAGACAAAAAGATATTGTGAAGAGATTGAAAATATCAGCCACAGACTGGTAGAACACATTTGCGAAGCACATACTCAAGGACTTGTTTCCAAAATATACAAAGAAATTTTAAAACTCAATGTTAAGAAAATGAACAGCCTAATCAAAAAATAGGCAAAAGGCTGAACAGACATCTCGTGAAAAGAATATCTACAAATGGGAAATAAGCATATGAAAGTAAGTTTAGTATCATATGTCATAAGGGAATTGCAAATTAAAATGAGGATATCAATACACACCTGTTAGAATGGCTAAAATCCAAACAACTCACATTAGCAAATGCTGGCAAGAATGTGTAGCTTTGGGGACTCCCAGTCGTTGATGTTGGGAATGAAAAATGACACAGCCATATTGAGAAACAGTTTGGCAGTTTCTTACAAAGCTAGACATAGTCTTACTGTATGATCCAGCAATCATGTTCCTAGGTACTTACCCATTTAATTTGAAAACTTATGTCCACATAAAATCCTGTGCACAAATGTTTATAGCAGACATTTGTAATTGCTCAAGTGAGACTCAATCAAGGTGAATGGAAAAACTGTGACACATACTTACATACAATGCAGCATTATTCACTAATAGAAGAAGAAACGAATTATCAAGCCATGAAAATAAAGGAGAGAAACTTAAATAAGTCTTGCTGAGTGAATGAAGACAACCTGAAAAGTCTACATACTGTATGCTTCCAACTCTATGACATTGTGTAAAGAGCAAAGCTAGCTGTTCAATTTGTCTGTACATTTAAAACTGGTCAGTAAAATAAAGGGTCTATTAATTTTAAAATCTTACCTTTGAGTTACTTACAGTGATCTACTGTAATTAGCTCCAGAAATTGTCAATAGATCAATTTTAAAAGGAAAGAAACAGTATCCACCTTAGGCTATATTTCTTTTATTATACTAATAAATACAACAAATCTTAAGCGGAAATATTATCTTAAAAATATTAAATAGAAATATTAAATAGAAAAATTTAATTTCTATTAAAAAAAGACACTGAATTTTTAAAATTCTACAAGTTGTTTAATATTCCACGACGAAGAACTGTTGGAACTAGGTCCAAATCCACTTCCTTCTTATGATGAATCCCAAAGCTGTCCAAATCCACCATAGTTATATACTTGGGCTCTGGAATGAGAAGACTTTGCTTCACATTCCAGCCCAGCCATTTCCCAGCTAGTTAACCCTAGGCAAACTCCTTATGTCTATAAACCTCAATTTTCTTAATCTCAAAATAACATACTGAGAGTTCTGTTTGATGAGATTATTGTTGGAAATAAAGTTCTTTTCCTAAAGTCTGTAACATGTTAATCAGTATAAAGTTTTCTCCCATCACCATCATCACTATTGTCTTTGCCAGTGGCAGAGGGTGACTTGATTCAAGGAAGTACAGACAAGATGAACAAGTACATAGAAGAGCCCACAGTTACAAAAGCAGAGAATTAATTTTTGCAAGGGAAAGAGGTGCAAAACCAGTAAGTAGCTGGGATCATGCTATTCTTCTTATTTTTTTCCTTCAGTATCTTTATGCGGGTAAAGTAGGTTAAAACAAAACAAAGCAGGACTCTAGGTTCATCCACCTTGTTAGAACTGACACTGTATATTAATGCATATATATGGAATCTAGAAAGATGGTACTGATGAAATATGGACATGGCTGGTGGGATAGGAAGGAGAGCATGGGATGTATGGAGAAAGTAACATGGCAACTTATGTTGCCATATGTAAACTAGAGAGCCAATGGGAATTTGCTATGTGACTCATGCAACTCAAACCTGGGCTCTGTAAAAATCTAGAGGGGTGGGATGGGATTGGAGATGGGAGGGAGGTTCAAGAAGGAGGGGACATGTGTATACTTACGGCTGATTTGTGTTAATGTTTGGCGAAAAGCAACATATTTTGTAAACACATAATGTAAAGAAATTACCCTTCAATTAAAGAATAAATAAATTTAAACAAAGACAAAAAAGCAGGGCTATTACCTTAGCAATTAACAAGGAAGCAAATCATAAACTTACAGGTCTAGGCTAGATATGAAGCCAGAAAAGGTTCTTTTCCTACTTGACTCTGGTGTTAAGTGGATGCAATGGGGAAGAATCATGTGAACGTCTTTTCCTCTGGGGTTTTAAAGCAGAAACTATTATAAATGCCTCCCCGTTTTGCTATGTAACTAGAAGTTTGGCTTTCTAGAATAATGATACATGAACACTCAGTTTCTAAGTCATGTTAGACTCTTTGTGACCCCATGGACTGTAGCCTGCCAGGCTCCTCTGTCCTTCGATTACTTAGGCAAGAATTCTGAAGTGCATTGTCATTTTCTTCTCCAGGGGATCTTCCTGCCCTGGGGATTGAACATGCATCTCCTCCATTGCAGCTAGTTTCTTTACCACTGAGCCACCTGGGAAGCCCCATACAGCAAGGATAAAATGGAGTTAAATTTCCAAGACATTTCAAATGCTTAAAAGGGAAAACTTGTATTTAAAGCGAAGTTTCTAGAGTGACTACCACTTAAACCCGCCTTGATATATGGACTAAGGCTGTGACACAATGGCTGGCAAACAGTAGATGTACCATCAATGCTGAATGAATGAATGACCCTCCACTCCTACCCAAATAGTGTTGATTTTCCTGGTGTGCCTCTAGAGAAAATTGCCATTTAAAGACCTCTTCTGGGAGAATCTGAGGATAACTGCAAAGTTTTGGAAGCCTCAGTGTGTTACTCTATGTATGTGTGACCTTAAAGCAAAATATCTATAAAGAGGACAGGCAGTAGGTTGATGGCTATCTTCTCTGGACCAATGAAATTATTTTCTTGTTTTTCAGTTATTTTCTCTAAATCCTGTAGTTAAGATTTTTAAAATGAGTGGAAGCCCAGGTAGGAGCAGAAATTAAGCCAGGCTCTTCATTTTGACCCTGTTATTGACTGAGTATGTACATCCCCTCGAAGTTCATACTTTGAAGCCCTAATCCCCAATGTGATAATATTTGTAGGTATAGTTTTGGATACCATAATGATCCAACTGAGCTAACCAAAGTTGTACAAAATAACCAGAGAAAAAGGTTCCCAGAGGTTTGTGCTATCAGCTATTTATTGTGAGACTTTAAAGCTCATTGATTTGCTTTGTTTTTTAGATCACTGTTAAAGTGATATAATTTAGTTAAGATAACATATATCATTTTTCATCAGTTGTGAAACATATGTTTTTGTTCATATTTTCCTGTATCCAAAACTAGAATGTGTTTTATAATCAATGTTTTCTTATCATATTTTCTCTTTTTGTTTACTGTCTCTTAATACTGTATCTTACAGTTGAGCCTTTTAGATTTGATGAAATATGATGTGAAGAACATTAGAGCACTTTCACTACATTCTCATGTGATTATTTCTTTATTCATTCAGTAAATATGTATTTACTTAACCAATAGGATTCTCCTTCCATCTATACTTGGTGCTGGGGTTAAAGGTGAATCAGACCCCTGTCTTCAAAGAACTCCTTGCTGACAAGGCAGACTCGACACAAAGAAAAAGGGGAAAAGTTTGAAATAAGACAGTCATAGTAAGGATGAGAAAGATCCAATAAATATAGAAACTAGTAAGGAGGTAGAATTGAGAAGAAGCTGGTAATGTTTGGGTGATGATACAGATTTTTAAGATAGAGAATACAACAGGAAAACAGGTTTTGATAGGAAACCTAATAAGTTTTGATACTTATCCAACATATAGAAATTGATGTGAAGGGCTGGACTTAAGGTCAGAGTCCCGGTATAGTCATTTGGATGTTTGAGTTGTCAGTGTGGAGTTGGCATGGGTGTTCATGAGATTGCTTAAAATAAACATGTAGAGTAAGAAAGAGCCAAGGATAGAACATTAGGGGTACACCAGGGCAGGAGTGATCAGAGAAGGAGGGAATCTGGATGCAATAGTTCACAGGAAGCTGAGAACACTCATTGCTATAGGAAGAACTGAATGAGATGAGTGTGCAGAGTCTTAGATGTGGAAATTTAAATGACAGTCGATGTTACCATTAAAAGCATTCTCTGAACCAATATTTAATGTCATTTCCTTGGTTTTAAGTTAAAGCAATGATTGAGAAATGAGTATGTTGAAATATGTTTTCATCTGTTGCAAACTCCTGAGGAAAGCTTTGTTTCATATGTTAGAGACTGTGTCTTATATGGTCCTGTCAAATTGAATTCCTTCAAGCTTTAGTGTAAGAAAAGCTTTGTCATCCACAGAACTATTATATTTCCTTTAATCAGACATGAGAATATGTGATCCATTATTTCACTTTTTCTCTTGGCTGCCAGGAAGATCAGAGCTAAAAGAAGTGCTCAATCTTAGTGATCTTCTTATCTCATATTCTGTGTAGAATAATATCTGCTCCTTTGGCTATCTCTTTCCTGATCAATTTTTGCCTTTATCTTTTATGTTCTTGTGTTTATTAAAAGGAATTGAAAACATACTTCAGAAGGATGGGAAGTCTAAATTATAAATACCTAAAAATAAATAAAAGCCTCATAATAAATAAAAAATACCTAAAATAAATAAAATACATCACCATCATGATGTAGTTTAGAATTCATTTGATATTTCTACTGAAACAAAGTCTAGGGCATGAATTAGTAGTTAATATTAATGTGTAGAAATGAATGCTTGGATTGTTAGTCTCTGTGTGATCTGTGACAGCAGCTCTTTATTCAAACTATTTGAAGAGTTGAACTCATATCATTAATGATTCAGGTGCACTAATCAAATAATAAACCCTAAATCCACATTGATTTCAATCTTTATTCAGGACACTAGGGAAAATAATCAGTGTTTGCTGAAGGAATGAGGAAAATTGGAAAGGAAATAAACATTATTTTTAAAACCCCTTTGGAATATATTAGTTGGGGAGAAAATTTGACAGCTATTTTAAAGGTAATTGACAGCGTCTCGTAAAAAACATCATATTCCTTTCTAATATGACAATTATGCCATAACATATTTAGAACTTTCAGTATTGAAAATAGTATGTTTCTAATTGCTTTCAGAGTTGCTTAAACTTATCTTACTGGTGATTAGCAAGAATTATAAGTACCCTAATTTCTACAGAGTCTTGCTGAGTATGTGCTAGGTGGCTGTGATCAGTTTGCAATGGCCTTTAACAAAAATTTGATAGGAGGAAAGGATAGCCTAATAATCATTAAAGTCACAGCTACAAATTTTAAGAAGTTACAAGATGTCCGGTAATAGGCAAACAATCTTATATGCATTAATTCCTCACACCAGAATTATTATTTTCACTGTTTTTCGTATGAGGAAACTGAGGCTTTGAAAGACCACCCAAAGTGCCAGACTTGGGATTTAAACTTGCAGTTTTAACCTTTATATTCTATCGACCTGAAATTCATTCTTCTCACAATTATTCTTCAAGTTTTGCCTACCTTACCTTTTAAAGATTTATTACATCCATTCTATAATCTTTGTCAATATTCATTCCTAGTTCAGAGTGTCTGGTTTATTCCTGAACGAGTACAAAAGCCTCAAAATTAGAGATTTTCACCGTATAGAGTGAAGAGGGTACTGTATTCTTTCCTCGAAAACCAACTATAAAACTATAGAAAATTATCAAAATCAACAAGTCAGAGCCTGGAAATTGACAATGATTTAAAACAAGCTGAGAAGCACTGGCTAGAAAGTTAAATTTCAAATAAAGAAACTGGGAATTCAAAGAATTCTTACCTGAAGCTGCATCCACTTTGATAATAAACAGCAAAAGGGCAGACATACATCCAACCATACCAATAATTGCCTAAAATGTAAGTAGACTAAGCACCCAAACCAAATGTAGGCATCATCAGACTGAAAACAAAGTAAGATTCAACTCTATGCTCTTTACAAAAAACACACTGTAGATTCAGACTCAATTAAACTGAAAGCAAAAGGATGCAAAAAATACACTATGCAAATAATAACCATCAAGAATCTGAAATGACTACATTACTATCAGACAAAATTGACTTTAAGATAGATATATTACTGGAGACAAAGAGGAATATTTCATAGTGATAAAAAGGTCAATTTTTCAAGAAGATAATGACAGTACTCCTGAATATGTAATACAAAAACCAGCAGAAGTGAAAGGAGAAATAGGCATTTGAACAATAACAAGAGACTTTTACATTCCATTTTCAAAAACTGATACACAAACTAGACAGAATGTCAGCAAAGATATAGAAGACCAAACAATGCTAACTACCACCTTGACCTAACTGACATTTATGAAACACTCCAATCAATAAACATTGAATACATGTTCTTTTCAAATGCACATGGTAAATTATCAGGGTTTAGACAATGTGTTGGACCATAAAACAAATATCAGTGAATTTAAGAGGACCAAAGTCATACAAACTATCTTCTCTGAACACAGGAGAATTAACTTAGAAATGAACCAAGAAATGAACCAAGGATACATCATCCCAAAGGGTACAGAATTCCAGTTCACTAGATTTTAAACCTTGTTCACCTGTAACTTATTCATGGTGGTTAGCATCTCTAAAATATTTAAACTGCCACTCATATCAATAGAGCATTGCTGAATCTACTATTAACACCCAGTATGAAAAATAACAGATTAATCTAACTGATTAAGTCATAAAATATTTACTGAGTGCCCACTCTGTGTCAGGGGCTACTTTTATTGTTGAGGATACTTTAGTAAACATGAACAAACTTCAAAGAAATTCCTGCTATCACTTAGCTTGTATTTTACAGGAAGATAAAAAAAAATAAAATAAATATGCAAATTTAATGTGTATTTGAGAGCAATAGAATATATTACACAGGGCATAAGGATAGAAAATACTGGGATAGTGAGTCAGGGTTGCAGATTTAAGATCAGGAAAGGCTTTATTGAGCAGATGATATTGAGGAAAAGGTTGGAGAACTGAGTCATGTAAATTTTAGGAAGAAAGGCACTCCTGGTAGAAAATTCCTAGAAATAATGACAAACCAGTAGCAATGTGACCCCCTAGAATCTACATTATACCTCTTCACTATAATTTTTCACTAAAAGGTATCAGGTTACCTCCGAGAAGTGATTCATTGCAGGTCTGGGATAGAAACTGCTCAAAATCAGCCTGTAAACATTGTAGTTGTTTAGTCATTAAGTTGTGCCTGACTCTGCGATCCCATGGACTGTAGTCTGCTAAGCACCTCTCCCCAGGCAAGAGTATTGAAGTGCATTGCCATTTCCTTCTATAGGGAATATTCCTGACTCAGGGATCGAACCTATGCCTCTTACATTGGTGGGTGGATTCTTTACCCCTGAACCACCTGGGGAAGCTCCTGGGGACATTAGGTTATATTAGAAAGCAGGGACTCTATCAAAAACAATTGAAGTCTTACAAACATACATAGGCCATATTGATGGGGCTCACACTAGCCAACAGTGGGAAAATTTTAGTATCAGAATACTAATACTCAAAACAGATTAAAACACATCAGTTACATAAATAATATGAATTCATAATGATGCAAAGAGAAAACTCACCATCACTACTGAAGATTTTTAGAGTACCAATTCATTATTTTGAAAACTGATAGCTGTTTGAATATACTTTAGAAATAAAAAGTTAATAGTTTTTTGTGTGGAATAATTCTAAACATTAACTGCAGTGTCATAAAATCATTATTGAATGGTTCTAGGCATTAATCATGAAAGCTCCTAAAACCTTTAAATGACAGATTGATGAGAAACTTGTTATAGGAAGATTAGGATAACATAAGTTGAACCCACTGATCAGTCTTTACATCACCAGAAGGATCAGTCAGTTTGTATGGACTTTCTGAAGTGATCTTCTAGGAAGGACAAAATACAGCCACCTATGTAGTAGTCTTTAGGGAAGAATTAAAATTATTGAAACCTTTAGAATATACCTATTGATTTACATGATATACAGGACATGAATACGTAACATGGATGCTATAATCCAAATCCATAATATAGGAATTTTGAGTGGACAGATGCTTTGTGTTCTTCAACAAATAAATGGCATTAATATAAAAATTGGGTGATAGGTGAAAATGTTTTCCATTTAAAGAAATTCAATATTCATATCAACCAAATGCAATGTGAGGAACTTATTTGAATTCCAACTCCAATTAGCCGACTCTAAAATGATGTTTGTGATGTAACAAGAAAAGTAAGTTCACAATCTGAGTATGAGATATTGCTAAGGAATTAACACAAGCTTTGTTTGGTGTAAGGCATTTTTCGTTAGTGATAATACTGAAGCATGTAGAGGTAAAATATACAATAACATAAATTTGCTTTAAAATAAAAGTGATGGGTATATAAGAAAAGTGTTAATTGTTGAAGCTAGATGGCAGGTATGTGAGGGTCATTATCCTGCTCTGTCTACTATAGGTATGTTTAGAAATATTTATAATAAGTTAAATGAATGGATTTAGGCTTTAATTACCAAATTTTCTTCAAAGGGAACTAGTAAATACTCTTGGGGCTAAAATTATTATAGTGTTAAAAATCCATGGTCTGTTTTTTAATGCTCCCATGCCTGACCATACCCATTGGCCATTAAAAAACTAGCAAGTGAAGATAATGGCCATCATCACTGTATCTTAAACACTTTATACTCAGTTTATTATAATATTTAAACATTGCTGAGAGCTAATGTGGCAGAGATGACTGGTTGGCACAAGCAGTCCTATTCCCATTTCAGAGTGTAGATTCAAGTGGGGAAGTAGCTGCCTCTGGACCACATTTCTAGTCCCTTTTGCATCTGGGTGTGACCATGTGACTAGTTCATACCATTGTGATTTTAATGAGTGTAATGAGTGTCTGCTGGCTTAGGGGGTTAAATATTACCACACAATGCTCCAAGTTTTCTCTTCCATTCACCTGTTTCCTCCTCTTTGGTGACGGGATGATATCAGGGAAATCTTGAAGACTCAAGATGGTGGAATCACAAGATGAAATCAGCCTATGTCTTTGTGTCACTGGTGGAAGGAAGTTGCCTTAAAGATCTTTCCAATCAGGAAGGGTTACATTGAAATTTGTGTTAGCAAGAAATCTACTTTTGGGCCAAGCCACTGATATTTTGGGGTTGTTTGTTATAGCACATTACCTTTCCTGACTTACACAGTTGTATAATATTACCCCTATCTTTAGATAAGGAAACCAAGCTGGGAAATGTTGGATAACTTGTGTAGAGAGCAACAGTTAGAGAAGACCAGAGCCAGGACCTGAACTTTGGTTTTCTAATCCTTAAGGATATGCTCTTGATGGTGGCATACCAGAATATTCCATGGAACAGAGACTTTCTGATAGATGCTCTGTGACTTGGACTCCAGCGCCTTATTACTCCTTATATCTCAAGTACTGGCTTTAGAGTCCAGGTGACTATTCAGAATCTTTCTTAGCCTTCAAACTGAGACCTCCTTGAATCATATCCTTTTATTGTTTTGGTTTGTTACTTTTTACTATGGCCTGACCTGCACCTTAAAAATGATTTGGCCAGGAAGACTCCCACCCTTAAGAACTTGAGTTTCTGGTTATTTACTAAGCAAAGGCTTTGTCTCTGGAAAAGTTCCCCAGGGAAAACACAATGCCATGAACTGGCTATTTTATAAACACCTACGTAGACTAGTTGGTCTTAATATTTTTGAGACCAGTCATTCTCAAAGGGTAGTCTCAGGACCAGCAACATATGTGTCATCCATATCTGGGAACTTGTTAAAAATACAGATTCTTGAAGCACAGGCCAGAGTTACTGAATCAGAAACTCAAGGAATCGGTCCCAGCAACCTGCCTTTCAACAAGATATCCAGGGGACTATGATATATGCTTCAATTAGAAAACTGTCAATTCACCCTTCCACTTTAAAATTTTGCTTGGAATTAAACAAAGAAACAAAAAAAATTATGTTTTTCCTTCAAAATTTCTATTAAATACTATCTTTCAAAGGACTCCAAGAAAGTTCCTAAAGATCTTTATCAACATATGGGCATTATAGTTTGCCTACCCTAACTAGGAATCCTCTTAAAACTATTTAAAATTTCTCCTACTTTCTTTCTTCTCTAAACTCTTTCTCATTTTGCAGACTCCCCCCCACCCCCATCTACTTTCTCCTTCTGTCGTTTTTTATACTGTTGTTGCCGCTTCTCCATGAATTCCCTTTGGCTTTGCTCTATCTATTTGCACTAAATTCAGACTCAACTTTGTTCCGTTTATTTAACTTTCACTCTCTGCTCTCTACTCTTATTTTAATTTGATGTTCCATAAAGGATGCACCTTACAGGGTTACCTGTTTCCCAAGGACAAACCTCCAATTATTGACATAACTAAGTGGTCCCAACCTGACCTCTCTGGGCCATTTAAGTTATAGATGTCCTTGGTTACCTCTCCATAATGTGTACTCTCTCTCTTTCTTTTTTTTTAATGGGACCATGCATGTAGAGAGTTTGTGCTGTTTGCTGGGCCTAGTTGCTCAGGCGTATCCAACCCTTTGCTACCCTACAGACTGTAGCCCACCAGGCTCCTCTGTCCATGAGGATTCTCCAGGCAAGAATACTGGAGTGGGTTGCCATGCCCTCCTCCAGGGCATCTTCCCAACCCAGGAATGAAACCCAGGTCTGCCACATTAAAGGCGGATTCTTTACCATCTAAGCCACCAAGGAAGCAGAGAGTTTACTTAATTCTAATTTCTGTTTAGTGATACACTGTTATCATCCGTGTATGTGAAGTCTCTCTCATTTAATTACTTATGTTTTTTATTTTATTTCTGTTACCCGATATTTTTCTCTTTTACAAAAGCGCCCACTTCTACTAGGTTTGATAGATATCTTTGAATGTTTATCTTTATAAAATGTGTTATTTTATTTATGTTGGTTCTAAATTTAAAAATTATATTAATAAAAATCTGTTTAATATATTCACTGCACACTTTTTAAGAGCTCTCCATGATACTCAGTATAGGTGTCTCTTGTGGTTTCTAGATATTGGGTAGTACTTGATGATATGCAATGAACATATTTTACTCATTTTTTCCTCCTTTCACTCTCAAAAGCAAGGTTACTTAACTTACTATGGGTATGTTCTTTGTTCGAATAGAAAATAATTGATCTTGGTAGAGTAGAGCAGGAAGTCCTTTTTGCTGGTTGATAAAACAAGACCTGGCTCTGTGGTACTTTTTGGTTTTCACCTGTGAATACATTACAACTCTAAGTTGGAAGGATTTATCAGCTTTTTACTTTTAGCATTGTTTCCCAATAGAAATGTGGTGCCTCAGTGTATTTCTCTTTATCCTTAAATGAAGAGTAAAGTGGATCATTCTTTCAAGTACTTATTTTTAACAGAGTTCTCCATCTGTTTTTCCTTTTTCTGGTGGCAAATGGACACATTCTCATATATTCAGTTAAGTTCTGCTCCTATAAAAAATGTATAATTCCAAGAGAGTTTTTTCCAACATCAGTAAATTCTTGGGAGGTAGGAATCACACATGCATTTCACAAGTAGGAGTTCAGACATGTAATTCCATCTGCAAATAGATAATTAAAAATAGGAAATTAAAAACTGTGCATCAAAACACACTACCAGTAGAGTCAAAGGGAACCTGTAGAATGGTGAAAAATATTTACAAATCATACTCTGCTAAGAGATTGAGAATATATAAAGAACTCCTATCACCCAACACCAAATAAAAAACCCAATTAAAAATGGGGAAAGAATGTCAATAGACATTTCTCCAAATAATATATAGAATGGTCAATAAGCACATGCAAGCATGCTTAATATCATTAATCATTAAGAGACACAAATCAAAACCACAGTGAAATACAATTTAACACTAATTCATGGGTATTAAAAACAAAATAAAAGCAAAACTAAGCATTGGAGAGGATGTAGAGAAGTTATAACCCTTGGGCTTTGCTTGAGGGAATGAAAAATAGTGAAACCTCTGTGGAAATTAGTATGGTTATTCATCAAAAAAAGAAAAAAAAGAATAGAATTACAATATGACCCTCCAATTTTACTTCTGGGTTTATTCCCATAAGAACTGAAAGCAGAGTCTCAAAGAAATGTTTGAACACCTATGTTCATAGCAACATTACTCACAAAAGCTAAAAGGTAGAAGTTACCCGAGTGTCCATTAATGGATGATTAGATAATCAAAATATGTGTAAACACACACACACAGACATGCAATGAAATATTATTCAGTCTTAGAAAGGAATAAAATTCTGACACATACTACCAAGTGGATGAAACTATGGGACATTAAGCTGAGTGAAAAAAGCCTGGACAAATATTGAATGATTCTACTTATTTAACACATTATTGACTGGAGACATGTTACTGCCACAGGCATTAGTTTCTGCAAAAATCCCCTAATCAATAATGTGTTAAGGTACCTAGAGTAGTCAAACTCATAAAGACAAAAAAACAGAATGGTGATTGCCAGGGGCTGTGGAGAGGGTGGAATGAAGGATAATTAGTGTTTAATTGGTATACAATTTGGGGAATACGTGTAACTCTATGGCTGATTCATATTAATGTATGACAAAACCCACTGAAATGTTGTGAAGTAATTAGCCTCCAACTAATAAAAAATAAAAAAAAAAAGAACAGTTTCATTTTGGAAGATGAAAATGTTCTGGAAATGGATGGTGCTGACACCACAATGTGACTGTACTGAGTTTCACAGAACTGCATACTAACAAATGGTTAAAATGGTAAATTTTATGTTATATATATTTTACCACAGGAAAAAATATACAGTTTCATCTAAAATTAGAACTATCCTTTTGCTACGTGCTTTTGATAAGAATCAGCCTTAGAAAATCCCAGTAACATTCTTTTATCATCTTTTCCATAATCTCAAATCACAGCATTTTATCATGTCCCAATGAAAATAAACCTGATTAACTCATATTGACAAAATACACATTGACAGATTTTGATTTTAAAGAAGTTCTGGCTTGTGAAGATGCTAATAATTTCCTGTTTAAAACACATGTTGACTCTACATATTAGAGAATTAAGATAATGTTACTAATGATAATTAAAATAAGACCACTTTACCATTTATTTTTTAAAATGTTTACAAATTTATCTTCTATACATTTTGTGACTTAATGATTGCATGGCCATAATCCATTTCCTAGAGCACTGATGCAGAGCAGGAAATCAAAACTATAATTCTTCAGTAGAAATATTTGCCTTATTTTAGAAGTGAAGAGCTAAACAAAGAAATAATCAGTGACTTTTACAAAGTTGCACAGATGAGTTGTAAAACTGGATGTTTGTTCTGCTTTTCTGACACAAAATCCAGAAAATAATTTCAATTTTAATTATATGGACAAGCCAGATAGCATTTTATATCTGACTATCACTCTGCCACATGTCATAGTCATTTAATATACTGACTATTAAAATATTTGAGGAAAAATATAATTTGAAGGTATTAAAGTGTTAGTTGATCATTTATGTCTGACTCTTTGTGACCCCATGGACTGTAGCCCTCAGGTTCCTCTGTCCATGATATTTTTCAGGCAAGAATACTGGAGTGGGTAGCCATTCCCTTCTCCAGGGGATCTTCCTGACCCAGGGATCAAACCCAGTCTCTTGCATTGCAGGCAGATTCTTTACCATCTGAGCCACTAGGGATATTCATTTTCATTCAATAGTACATTTAGATGATAGAGAAGCTCTTTTATTTTTATAATTTTTAGTTACATTGATGGATTATTGCTCATTTCTCTTTATTTTTACTTACTTGCTATGTTGACAAATTTAACCAGGTTGACATAAAGATGCCTGTTGATTGCCACTCCTTAAGAAATCACCAAAAATAGTTTACTAGTTAAGCAAAACCTGGATTATCAGTTCTTCTGAAGTAAGAACAAACACTTTTCTGACAAAGTTTCTGTAGTGTCTAAGAAGAAATGCAAGGAAAAATATTTCTAAAATTACGGGGTGTGCCTTGAGTGGTTTAGAAATTTCCAGAGAGAACACTGATTTGGACTGAGCGAGTTTTGTGGCATAATTTAATGTTGGTGGACAGGGAGATGAGATCACTTGAGTGAGTCTTAATAAGTAAACTACTGTTTGAGATGCAAGCTGTGTGCCTGGTTAACAATATATGGTCTTGAAAGAAGAACTGTTTTCCCAGAGGAGCACACTATTTTCCCAGACAGATTGGTTGCAGGAATTTTCTGAAGCAAAGAATTACGTTATTTATTGGTCTACTGGGTCATATGGATTGGAATGCAAATGTAGGAAGCCAAGAGATACTGGAGTATCAGGCAAGTTTTGCCTTGGAGTACAAAATGAAGCAGGGCAAAGGCTAACAGAGTTTTGTCATAAGAACACACTGGTCATAGCAAACACCCTCTACCAACAACACAAGAGATGACTTTATACATGGACATCACCAAATGGTCATTACTGAAATCAGATTGATTATATTCTTTGTAGCCAAAGATGGAGAAGCTCTATACAGTCAGCAAAAACAAGATCTGGAGCAGACTGTGGCTCAGATCATCAGCTTCTTTTTGCAAAATTCAGGTTTAAATTGGAAAAAGTAGGGAAAAACACAAGACCATTAAGGTATGACCTAAATCAAACCCCTTATGATTATACAGTGGAGGAGATGAATAGATTCAAGGGATTAAATCTGGTAAACAGAGTTCCTGAGAGCTATGGATAGAAGTTTATAACGTTGTACAGGAGGCAATGACAAAAACCATTCCAAGAAAAAGAAATGCAAAAAGACAAAATGGTTGTCTAAGAAGCATTACAAATAGCTGAGGAAAGAAGAGAGGTGAAAAGCAAGGGAGAAAGGGAAAGATATATCCAACTAAATTCAGTGTCCAAAGAATAGACAGGAGAGATAAAAATGCCTTCTTAAGTGACCAATGCAAAGAAATAGAGGAAAACAGTAAAATGAGAAAGACTAGAGATCTCTTCAAGAAAATTAGAGATGCCAAGGGAACATTTCTTGCAAAAATGGGCACAATAAAAGACAAAAGTGGTAAGGACCTAATAGAAGCAGAAGAGATTAAGAAGAGGTGGCAAGAATGCACAGAAGAACTATAAAAAAAGGTTTTAATGAGTGGGATAACCACGATGGTGTGGCCACCCACCTTGACATCCTGGAGTCAAGTGGGCTTTAGGAAGCATTACTACAAAACTAGTGGAGGTGATGAAATTGCAGTTGTTCAGTTCAGTTCATTTGCTCAGTCTTGTCCAACTCTTTGTGACCCCATGGACTGTAGCACACCAGCCCTCCCTGTCCATCACCAACTCCTGGAGTTTACTCAGACTCATATCCATTAGGTTGGTGATGCCACCCAACCATCTCATCCTCTGTTGTCCCCTTCTCCTCCCACCTTCAATCTTTCCCATCATCAGGTCTTTTCAGCTCTTCACATCAGGTGGCCAAAGTATTGGGGTTTCAGCTTTAGCATCAGTCTTTCCAATGAGTATTCAGGACTGATTTCCTTTAGGATGGACAGGTTGGATCTCCTTGCAGTCCAAGGGACTCTCAAGATTCTTCTCCAACACCACAGTTCAAAAGCATCAATTCCAGCTGAGTTATTTCAAATCCTAAAAGGTAATGTTATTAAAGTGCTGCATTCAGTATGTCAGCAAGTTTGGAAAACTCAGCAGTGGCCACAGGACTGAAAAGGTCAGTTTTCATTCCAATCCCAAAGAAAGGCAATGCCAAAGAATGTGGAAACTACTGTATAGTTGCACTCATTTTTGTCTGCACTCATTTTGTAAGGTAATGCTCAAAAATTTTCCATCTAGGCTTCAGGAGTACATGAACTTAGAACTTCCAGATGTACAAAATAGGCTTAGAAAAGGCAGAGGAACCAGAGATCAAAGTGTCAACATTCATTAGACTATAGAGAAAGCAAGAAAATTCCAGAAAGCATGTACTTCTTCTTCACTGCCTATACTAAAGCCTTTAACTGTGTGGATGACAACAAACTGTTGAGAATTCTTAAAGAGATGGGAATACCTGACCACATTACCTGTTTCCTGAGAAATCTGTATGTGAGTCAAGAATCAGCAATGAGAACGTAAGATGGAGCAACTGATTCACTGGTTCAAAACTGGGAAAGGGGTAAGATAAAACTGAAAACTCTACTTTCAAAAAACTAAGATCATGGCATCCAGTCCCATTGTTTCATGGCAAATAGAAGGGGAACAAGTGGAAACAGTGACAGATTTATTTTCTTGAGCTCCAAAATCACTGTGGGTGTTTACTACAGCCATAAAATTAAAAGATGCTTGTTCCCTGGAATGAGAGCTATGAAAAACTTAGGCAGCATGTTAAAAATAGAAACATTACTTTGCCAACAAAGGTCTGTAGAGTCAAAGCTATAGTTTTTGCAGTAATAATGTATGGATGTGAGAGTTGGATCACAGAGAAGCCTGAGCGCCAAATAATTGATGCTTTCAAATTGTGGTGCTGGAGAAGACTCTTGGGAATGCCTTGGACAGCAAGGAGAACAAACCAGTCAATCCTAAAGGAAATCAACCCTGAATAGTCATTGAAAGGACTGAAGCAAAGCTCCATTACTTTGGCCACTTGACACGAAGAGGAGACTCATTGGAAAAGACCCTGATGCTAGGAAAGACTGAGGGCAGGAAGAGAAGGGCGTGGCAGAGGATGAGATGGTTAGTTAGTATCATTGAGTCAATGGACATGAATTTGAACAAACTCTGGGAGACAGTGAAGAATAGGGAACCCTGCAGTCCATGGGTCACAAAGAGCTGGACACGACTTAGTGACTGAACCTCAGTAACAACAACTGACTTATATTCCTGGCCAAGAATTTTCTAGAAGATATATTTAAGTCATGCTGACACAAGTGGCCTTGGTTAGAGAACCAAGGCAATTAATTGACAATTAATTGTCCTAATGGTCAATTAAATAGATGTTGGCGGTGTCTGTTTTCAACCCTTGCTTCCTGTTCCCCAGAATTATTCCTCAGCCTGAGTTGAAGAAGTGATCAGCCCAGCTCTGCAACCACTTTTTAAGGGATGGTTATCGTATATTAGCTTTTCAGTGGTGGTGATTTTAACCTCTATCAAGTTTATCTGTTCTTTTTGTTGGATGACTATTTTCAGAATCATTACCTGGGCTGCACAGTGACATTTAAACCTCTAGAAATACCACCTTTGAGAATTACATATAGGCAAATACTAACAGGATATTTATGGTTGGACTTTGTAGTCTACCTCTAACCCAGAATCCAGGAGTGGTCAATTAAATGAAGAGAATAGAACTTATTTCCTATCAGAATTGTTGACAGAAAGAGCTGTGGGGGTATAAAACAAATGACCCAATTCTTCATTTCATCATTTTCTTGCTTTTCTCTTTGTTTTTTATACAGAGAAGTCTGTAGTGACATCAGTACAATATTCTTCCCCTCAGATTCATGTGTTTTCATTTAAAATAAAAACTAAAATATTATCTAAAGTGGCCTATTTTGATTCACTTTCTGTATAATTTTATGAAAACTGCAAGGGAGGAATTCTATGGATATATTGATATTCTTCTTTCCCTGCTCCACTTTGCACAATAATATAGCATAGATGCTAGCAACATAATTTGTGAGAGTCAGTAAAAAATAACAATGTGAAGCTCCTTGTTCAGAAATCTAGAAAGAAGTATAATTAAGCATACCAAAATAAAATATTGAAAAATATTTTTTTGCTAATAAAACATAATAGGGTTAGTAGTAATACATGTATAACAGCCTGTATTCATGTTCAATTTGAGTGCTAATGCCAGAACAGGGATTTACCCCATTTAAAATGAATTTAACTTTGAGAGGCAATTGAGCTTTAGGGATTTATAGCTACCCAGAATGGAAAGAAATTGGGTCATAAAGAGAGGAAGGAGCAGAGGGTACTGGAGAAGCATAGGAGAGAGGATGAGGACAAGTGGGATAAAGGCTGTTAGATTCAAGTTGTGCTTTGGGAGATCTAAAATGGATACATCTGAATTTTTGTGTTTTACCTGTGTCTTGGCTAAGAACTCTTTTTTAGGAAATAGTTTTGGAATCTGAATTTGTTTGAGGAGTTTCTTCATGCAAAGAAAAATTCTTTCCACAGATATTTTCAATTTTAATCCCTTTTTGTTTTAAGGTGCTGCTGTTATGGGCCAGTTTGTTAGTATTGGGCTTCCCTGGTGGCTCAGATGGTAAAGAATCTACCTGCAATTCAGGAGACTTAGGTGCAATCCCTGGGTTGGGAAGATCTCCTGGAGAAGGGAATGGCAACCCACGCCAGTATTCTTGTCTGGAGAATCCTGTGTCACGAGGAGTGGGACACGACTGAGCAACTAACCTTCACTTCTTTGCTAGTGTTAAAAATTCTCCCAAATATCCACTATAATTCTTAATTATCTTTGGTGCAGTTATCCAACTTAGAAAGATAAGCACTAGAATTTGTGCAAAACCATGTAAGAAACAGAAATCTGGCCCAGACGGGATATTAAATCACATTGTACTAAATTCAGTGAGTATCTGCCAATGGTTGGTAGAATCAGCTTCTGTTGCACTTTGTGTCTTGGAGCCCTACATTTATAGTTGGCCCAACTGGAGATTGATGAAGGGGCATTTCTTTGTAGATGGACTGCATTGAGAAGAGATCTCTTTCAGAACCACACTGTCATACAAAACAGGACAAGATGGAGGAAGGTTTTTATAAGAGATTTATAAATGACCCAAGGCATCAGTCAAGAAGTATCTTAAAATACCAAAAATTAATGCCATAAATGTTTACCTTGTGATTGATCAGAAATAAAAGGAATGAAAATAGAAAACAAATAGGGCAAAGAAATCACTGAGTAGTTGAGTTGGAAGGTTTAAAAACTGATTGACTTGGATTCGAGCTAGAGCAAAGAGAAAGAAATCAGGCAGTAATGTAGTTTCTTAGGCCCAGGACCACAGGGTATACTAATCAGTAGCACTGTTTTAGATGTAGTCTGACTTATTCCTTCTAGAGTCTCCAGGGATCCTAAGGTCTAACCTAGGGAGCTTTTTATGTGAGTGTGAAGACCAAGTTCTCTTGGTTATTATGCAGTACAATCCTCTGCTCTTATAGATCCTGCTGGTGATACATGCCAATAAGGATTGCTGTTATCTCTCCTGTTGGTGCTCAGCATGAGTGCCAGTGATATACTCCAGATTCTTTGCCAAAGCCATAAACCCAGTATCTTCTTGTTACCAGTGGCACTTGTAGGTCTTAGGCCTGATGCACAAAGGTCTTTTATCATCTTGCTTATATGTTCCTCTTAACCCTTTAGTGACTTAGCATTATCTTTACTAGTTTAAAAGAGTTACTTTATCTTTTATGCCTCCTAAGTTTCAGTATGTGTTCATGGTGATCATGGTGATGATGGTGTTCATGGCTTGGACAAACCCAAGCATGATCATAATTTTCTTTTCTTTTCTTTTTTTTTGAAGACTGCAGGCTTGTCATTGGGCCATACTCCAAGTTTCACTTTTCAAGATGTATTGTTCTCCAGGATTGTCTTTAGCCCCTCAAGCAGTTGGGCACCTGACAGGGTGTCCCACCTGGGCTTAACCATGCTATATCTGAATCCCAAGAATGAACCAATAGCTTAAGCAGGGGCTTAATAGTGTCCAATTAAGAATGGAGGATGCTTTCCTGAGAGGTATGATTGGATATAGGTTCATTCATGAGATTTCAGGAGACAGGAGACAGAGGGAAAAGATACAAAGTATGATTTCATCAGGGGTTGCTGGTAAGAACAACTCTGATGGGATATAGTGCCAGCAAATAGAGACATTCTTTCCTCAGAGATGTGGGTCTGTGGGAAAGAAAGATAAACTGAGGCAGAGTAAGAGCATGTAGAAAGAAAAATGAACTGTCTCTAAGATATGGCACCTAAAAGAAGCTAAGTTGTTGTATGACTTTCGATGGATGTCAATGCTTCCTCATATTTATTTGTTTCCTGATGTTTAAGAGAAATAAAATAATTTGAATTAGGTATTCTCCAAGTTTCTTTTCAGTCATCAAATTCAGTTCTTAGAGAGCAACCAAATTAATCTGCCAAATTGGGTAAAGTCAGATCCTAAATATTCCATGCTTCTGATCTTCATGCAATCTATAATATAAAAAACCCCTTACTTTAATAAATTGTTTTTTTTCTCACTACTCTATTTGGTAGATTAGATATGTAATTTTTTGGATGATACATAAGAAGTGGGAGACTAAGAATTAATGGCTCTGTTGTATTTGCAATGACTTAAGTCCTAAGGACTAAACTTCTTTGATGTAGATCAAGAGGAAGGCTTCCCTGGTCACTCAGTTGGTAAAGAATCTGCCTGCAGTGCAGGAGACTTGGGTTTAATCCCTGGGCTGGGAAGATCCCCTGGAGAAGAGAATGGCTACCCACTCTAGTATTCTTGCTTGGAGAATTCCAGGATAGAGAAACCTTGTAGGCTACAGTCCATGGGTCACAAAGATCCCATGTATAGATCAGACATGCCTGTGCAAATAACATACACACACTAACACACACACACAGCACATACATAGCCAGAAGAATGTTAAATAAGGAGGTGGGCTCTTTTTAGGGATATCTAAGGCTTTTCATAAAGGTAGTAGAAAAGTCACAGATAGCTGAAGTCAAAGTAGTTCTGATTTCTACCATAGGAATTTTGTAGAAATGAGGTATACACATTTGGGAAGAGGAAACTGCAGCCAACAGAATTTTGTGTCTGTGTGCTAAAAAGTTCTGGGGTCAAACGTACATTTTGTTGTCTGTGCAAAATAATACTGGGGCTGGGAAAAGATAACTTAGCCACTTTCTCTAGGAAATACTTTCTTCTTAAAGCTGAGACTGTGAACCAATTTAAAAAGCACATAGTTTGAGCATCAGGCCTTGTTTCTGGATCATCCAGAGCTCTTTCATTATAAACTTTGCCCAGTTAAATCATCCTGAGTCTTGCAAGATCTGCCTTAAAATCTGGCCCAAGCCCAGTTAGTATCCCTCTGCATGCATGCTTCCGTCTTGTCCACCTCTTTGCCACCCTATGGGGCACAGCCCACCAGGCTCAAGGCAAAAATACTAGAGTGGGTTGCCATGCCCTCCTCCAGAGGATCTTCCTGACCCAGGGATCGAACCTGCATTGCATCTCTTACCTCTCCTGCATTGGTAGGTGGGTTCTCTACCACCAGCATCACCTGGGAAGCCCTCTTGTTTCCTCATTCTGAGACACCATTGATATGGTCAAATTCATGGTCTCTTTTTCTACAGTAAGTCTAACAAACTTAGCTTGGCTTGATCAACAGGTGTTGCTTGTGCTATTTTGGAATATCACAGTTCACATCATAAATTTTATTAATTTGTAAAATCAGATGGTTAGTCTGTTATGAACTTCACTATAGCTAGTTTGTATTATAATTTCCACAGCTAGAATCACACTTTTCTAAAGAGCTTTATCTGTTCTGTGAAATGTTCAAAAACTCTTGGCCTTGGAAATATTTTCATATATGAAGTGTTTTTTTTTTTTTTTTTAAACACTTCCAGCTTGGTTTATCTCTCAAAACTAAGATTCTGTAGTCATTTGTCCAAAAGTTAAATAGGAAAGAAACAAAAATGGTAACAAGCTTTCTCTTTCAAATCCTACCCACACATTTTGTCATTTCCCCTCTATTAACTCTGTCCTAGGGTTGAGAAGCAAACAGCTTCCTGAACTCTCATTAACATACTGTGCTGAAGTTTGGACTCTGGCTGCAGCTTGTTAAATTTATTGACTAGAAGTCCCTTGAGCTATGGAAAACTCTGTTTGAGAGATGCCACATATAGTCAACTGAAGCTTTTTACTTTCTACCATTTTTCCCATGAACAATTTATCTTACCTATTTTTCCTTAAAAGAAAAGAAAAACACTTATTACAATATACTGGTTGTTTCATTTGCTTAAAATATACAAACATAAAGGAGAGATGGCTCAGGAGAAGCTCCAGGGATGCATCTACTGCAAAGCCATCTGAGGAATTAACCAAAGACTGTAAATTTGGACAGATTGTTCTTTGGCTGCAGCGAGCCCTATACTGGAGCTAGTGAGTCAGTACAAAGATTTGTTTTCTGAAAACCTTAATACTTCTTTTCTGCAAGAAAGCCCTGAAGTGTGGATGGTCAATCTATTTTTGAACCTGGATGTAAAGTAAACAAGAAAGCAAAGGAATAACAACAATAAAGTATCCTCAGAAGTCTGATTTATTTTTCACAATACATAGGAATGTGGGTTTGTTCTTGCCTCTACTAACATTAGAACCTACACCCCTCGCCTACCAAGAAGGGGACTGGGGAAGTTGGGGTGCTCTCTTCTTGATGGGCCAGCCTCTGCTCTCAAGCACTACAAAGGAATGGTTGGGTTAGCTTACTCAGAATGGTAGAGTCCTGGGGATAGTGGCAGAGAGTGAGTGGCTGGGATAGGTGTATTGACGTAACTGCTTCTCTAAACATATTTTTTACATTGGAACCTACAGAATGGACCATACAGAGCAGGGGTCCCCAACCTTTTTGATACCAGGGACTGGTTTCATGGAAGGAAATTTTTCCATGAACTGGAGAGGTGGGGGATGGTTGCAGATGATTCAAGTGCATTGCATTTATTGTGCACTTATTTATATTATTATTACATCAGCTCTACCTCTGATCACCAGACATGAGATCCCAGATGCTGGGGACCCCTGATGTAGAATAAATTAAGGCCAGACTTCAAATACAAAGAAACTAATTTTGTCACCTGTTTCTCATGTTTGATTTATGATCCTCAGAGATATTATTGTTTATTTTTTATTTATCCTATATGTATATTCACCCCCCCCCCCGTTTATACCTTAGTTTTCATCTGTGTCCTTGCCATATGTGCAGAAATGAAGGCATGTTTTTAAGTCTTCACTGGCCAATTTGATTGGTAATTCTTTGCCAAGTTCTGAAGTTATTTAAGTCAGTACCCAATATTTTAATATGGAAAATTGTCATTAAAAAATTCTGATCTGTTTTTAAAAAAACAGATTATTTCAAAATGCTGAGTTTATATTCTCACATGGCAACAATTGCCTGGGTTGAGGAGGCTGATTTTTTTATTTAGGGCTGAGTTCACAAACCAGTGTACCAATATCTTCATTTGCAGCTCTCAGTAGATTTGGTAAGAATGACTAAGCAGTATTTTATGGTTCCAGGCAGTTACATTGGTCTAAAAGGGCAAATGCTTTCAGGAAATTGAACTAGAGAAGTTTGCACTGGCAGCATGGACTTCAAATAAAGGAGTTGATTTAAATAAAATTTCTTCCTCCCTCCCTTTCTTTCTTTCTCCTTCCTTCGTTCCTCCCTCTTTTCCTCCCTGCCTTCCTTCCTACTTTTCAAAAACATAACAAGGCTCTTCTGTGTCCATGATTTCCTACTAGAATGGCAAAGGCAGTGGTAGGTCAAACACATATTTATGTGTTCATATTCATGTAAGTAACTATATAAACTATGATTGGAACAAGAAGAAAAATCTGTAAGGTGTAGTAACAATTTAATGATGTAGCCTCAGTCACACTGAAATATTAGATGACTCTTTTGCAATGTAGCATTTAAGGCAAATCTAGGAAAAAAGCAGTAGCTTTTCAGGTAAACACTGGACAGTAGATCATTTCTTTTTTTTTTTTAAATTGATGTATAGTTGATTTGGAGCTGCTCTTATAGATCAAAAATAAAGAATTTGCCTACCATTGCCTGCCAATGCAGGAGACGTGGATTTGATCCCTGGCTCGGGAAGACCCAACTAGAGAAGGAAATGGCAACCCACTCCAGTATTCTTGCCTGGAGAATCCCATGGGCAAAGGAACCTGGCAGGCTACAGTCCATGGGGTCACAAAAGTGTCAGATACAATTTAGTGACTAAATAACAAATAGTTGATTTACAAAGTTTCAGGTGTACCAACAAAGTGATTCAGTGTGTTTCTTTTCCCAGATTGTTTTCCACTGTAGGTTATTATAAGATATTGAATATAGTTCTCTACGCTGCACAGTAGGTCCTTGTTGTTTATCTGTATTTATATAGTAGTGTGTATCTGTTAACCCCAAATTTCTGATTTACACCTCCCCTTTCATAACCATAAATTTTGTGTTCTATGTTTATGTGTCTATTTCCACTTTGTAAATAAGTTCATTTGTATCATTTTTTAAGATTCCACATACAAATGATGTCATATGAATGTCTTTCGGTGTCTTATTTACTTCACTTAATATCATTATTTCTAGGACTGTCCCTGTTACTACAAATGACATCATTTTTCATAGCTGAGTAATATTCCATTGTGTATATACACAACTACATCATCTTTATCCAATCATCTGTTGTTGGACATTTAGGTTGCTTCTATGTCTTGTTCTTGTAAATAGTGCAGCAGTGAATATTGCGGTGCATGCACCTTTCTGAAGGAGACTTTTCATTAATAGAAATAGTAGGCATTACACAGCAAAGGATGTAGCTCAGAAGGAGTTTTGAAAGGTTGCTGTGACTGATGTGTCATGAGCAAAATAATGGCACAACTGGGATTGTCACATAAAATGCAGGACACTAGGCTAAATTCAAATTTCAGGTAACAATGGATAATTAAATTTCTGAGCATGAGACCCATTGTTTATCTGGAAACTTAGACATGCCCTGAGACTGGAGAGAAAGAGAACAGCCAGGTGAGGCAACAAGTTGGAAATTACTTTAAGAACTTTTGTTTTCAGTTCAGTAAGAATGGGTTTGAGCAGGTGAAAGATGGGACAGTTTATGATTTAAAAATTTCACTCTTCTGCTCTATTTAGAGTGGACCAAAGGGGTAAGAATGGAAGCAGAAAGACAGTAACAGGGTTGTTGACAGAATTCAGTTAAAAAAATGAGGTGTCAGCCTGGCACTGTGGCAGTAGCAATGCAGGAAAGTGGTTTGAATGTAGATATTTTGTGGAAATACATACAATCAGGAAGGCTTGGATGAGTGGCAAAGAGGAGATGAAATCATCAAAGATGGTTCTGGTGGGAGGATAAAGGGACCATACACTAAAATGTAGATATGCCAATTTTTGGAAAATGTTTGAAAGGGAATTTTCAAAAGTTAATACTTATCTACATTAAATTTGGGATGCTCATAAGATGTTCAAGTATAGATGTCAGGTTGGCAGATGGATATGTAGGTCTGAGGCTGAAAAAAGTGCTCTGGGCTAAAAATATAAATATGTCTTCAGTCAGATTATAATAGAACAGACATAACAGATTTGCTATTTTGTTTGGCTTGCTTAACTCACTATTCCGATTACTTCTTTCTGGGAATGTACCTTGTACTTTTGATGGATAATTGGGAAGCAATCTGGTGTAGTCTGGAAAATATTTAAAGAAACATTTCATAGGGTGAGTTATCATAAAAATGGCAATCTGTTCTCTCTTGAATTTTCCTTTCTTTCTGTTTCCAAAGGTGATCACCTAAACTTGTTCTTCCATGTGGGAGAGAATGGCAGCCCACATGCTACCGCATTGTCTCCTAGCATGCGTGGACCAGGGCCTCGGGCTGATTATTCCTGGGGTAGTGTGCAAGGCTGCTTGAAGGAGGGAGAGCCAGGATATTTGTATATTTTTAGACGTTTTTTTGAAAATCCAGGTCAAAAATCATCAGAAAGTAAATGAAAGAATTTGAGAGCAATTTCAGGGGATTGATAGAACCTTAAAGCTAATTGAACATGAACTCTAAGGGCAGAGGATGATTTGAGAGTTAGTCTTGTGGTTTTTCTTTTTTTTAGTCTTGGGGTTTTTCTTCCACACATTATAGAGCTAAAACACAGAGCATTTCTCAGTTATTTCTAGCACTAACTCAGGCAAAAAGGCTAGCTAGCTAATGGAAAATGTCAGAGGTAAAATTCAGGAATTTCTGAAAGCTCTGGATGCAGCTGTTGGATCTAGAGATATAATGGAATCCAGGGAGCCTGGGTATTGCATTATCTCACACATGGAGACAAACAGCTGTCTTTATGTATCATTTTTTGAAATCGTAGGAGATATGCCATTAATTAAGATCTCTTAGTTTAGGAACAATCGTGGACATGAGACCTTGAAATTAGGGAAAATTAAAAATGGTGAAAGTGGCATTTGTGCATGCTAAGATGCTTTATGTCCAACTCTTTGTGAGCCTGTGGACAGTAGCCCACCAGGCTCCTCTCTTCATGGGATTCTCCAGGCAAGAATGCTGGAGTGAGTCGTCATGCCCTTCTCCAGGGGATCTTTCCAACCCAGGAATCGAACTCGTGTCTCATGTCTCCTGCATTGACAGCTGAGTTTTTTACCACTAGTGTCACCTGGGAAAGGCAGGATAATAGGATATAGTGAAGAAGCAACTCACTGAAGTAGCTAATGGGAAGAAAGGATTCATGCTGATTCTTTGAGATGAGCTTATATGCACACATACTTTAAAATAATACTGGTAATAGCAGTAATGATAATAATAATGGTAATAATGATGACAATGTAGACAGTTTTACAGTTTTTTATTCTAATATGGCTCTTACTACACCTCTACAACATTCAAAATAATGTTACACCCTTTCTTATATGATCCTTATTGTAAAATGTGGGTGTTGTCTCATCATTAAATTTAGACTTAATGAAGAAACCTCTAGAGCTAGCCTATTCATATATATTTGATTTAGAAACGGCAAGTTTGATGTTGTATCAAACAATTGACAGATAGTTTGATCAATATGGATAGTTGATTCAATGGCTAGTTGGATGGATAGTTGGTTCAATGGTTTCCCAAGTGGCACAAAAATCTGCCTGCCAATGCAGGAGATGTAAGAGACCTGGTTTGCTAAGATTCCTGGATTGCTAAGATCCCCTGGAGGAGGAAATGGCAATCAACTCCAATATTCTTGCCTGGAAAATTCCATGGACAGAAGAGCCTAGAGGGTTAAAGGCTTGCAAACAGTCGGACACAGCATGCTCACACACCAGTTGGTTCAATATATCAGTTGTAGGGAATAAGATTCAGCATTTTATGAAATTCTACAGGTGTTTCTGTTATAGTTTGTGTAAATTTATATAGACTGAAAGTAACACAAAATCAGGGTTGATTTCTGTTAATGAATTGTTGTCCAATTTATGAGAATTATTGATTTGACCCTATTTCCTTGTATTTCAATTCAAGGAGCAACAAATGTGGCTTGAAGGCACATTATCAAACTTCTGGTGCTGTTTTAGATTGTATTAGTAGTTTTCTGCATCATGTCTCTTTTTTAAATAATAAGTATAATAATACTTGACCTGCTTCCTGAGAAATCTGTATGCAGGTCAAGAAGAAACAGTTAGAACTGGATATGGAACAACAGACTGGTTCCAAATCAGGAAAGGAGTACATCAAGGCTATATATTGTCACCCTGCTTACTTAACTTATATGCAGAGGAGATCATGCAAAATACTGGGCTGGATGAAGCACAGCTGGAAACAAGATGGCTGGGAAAAATATCAATAACCTGAGATATGCAGATGACACCACTGTTATGGCAGAAAGTGAAGAACTAAAGAGCCTCTTGATGAAAGTGAAAGAAGAGAGTGAAAAAGTTGGCTTAAAGCTCAATATTCAGAAAACTAAGATCATGGCATCTGGTCCCATCACTTCGTGGCAAATAGGTGGGGAAACAGTGGAAATAGTGACAAACTTTATTTTTTTGGGCTCCGAAATCACTGCAGATGGTGACTGTAGCCATGAAATTAAAAGACGCTTGTTCCTTGGAAGAAAAGTTATGACCAACCTAGACAGCATATTAAAAAGCAGAGACATTACTTTGCCAACAAAGGTCCATCTAGTCAAAGCTATGGTTTTTCCAGTAGTCATGTATGGATGTGAGAGTTGGACTATAAAGAAAGCTGAGCACCAAAGAACTGATGCTTTTGAAGTGTGGTGTTGGAGAAGACTCTTGAGAGTCCCTTGGACTACAAGGAGATTCAACCTGTCCATCCTAAAGGGAATCAGTCCTAAATATTCATTGGAAGGACTGATGCTGAAGGTGAAACTCCAATACTTTGGCTATCTGATGCGAAGAACTGACTGTTTTGAAAAAAGACCCTGATGCTGGGAAAGATTGAAGGCAAGAGGAGATGTGGATGGCAGAGGATGAGTTTGTTGGATGGCATCACTGACTTGATGGACATGAGTTTGAATAGGCTGAAGGTGCTGGTGACAGACAGGGACGCCTGCCATGCTGCAGTCCCTGGGGTAGCAAACAGTCAGACACAACTGAGCAACTGAACTGATAAATCTACCATTTGTTGGTCGCTTCCCATACTCTGTGAATGTTAATGCTCACAATATTCTGCTAGATATGCATTATGATTGCAGTTTTATATATGGTGATGGAGCTGAAAAAGGACCTGGGTAGAAAGTGGGTGCCTGGCGGCCCTGGCGTGTGCTTTGCTTTCAGGTGGGTGGTCAGCCTGGAACATTCCTTAATGGTGCACTCAAGTGTTCCTTAACAGTGCCACACTTTCTCCTTTTTACTCATTTCTGCTCAGGCTGGGAATAGACTTGTGTGGCCCCTGTTTGTCCTGGGACATCTTTGCAGAATTGTCACTGTCCTGTGGAAGAGGGGGGCTTCCCTGGTATCTCAACTGGTAAAGAATCTGCCTGCAGTGCAGGAGACCCTATTTTGATTCCTGGGTTGGGAAGATCCCTGGAGAAGGAATAGGCTACCCACTCCAGTATTCTTGGGCTTCCCAGGTGGCTCAGACGGTAAAGAATCTGCCTGTAATGTTGGAGACTGGAATTCAGTCCCTGTGTGGTGAAGATCCCCTGGAAAAGGGCATGGCAACCCACTACAGTATGCTTGCCTGGAGAATCCCCATAGACAGAGGAGCCTGGTGGGCTACAGCCCTTGGGATCGCAAAGAAAACAGGCTGAGTGAGTAAACAACAGAAGGGGCAGAGACCAGAATTATTTTTTTTTTTTAATTTTAATTTTTATTTATTTATTTTTATTAGTTGGAGGCTAATTACTTCACAACATTTCAGTGGGTTTTGTCATACATTGATATGAATCAGCCATGGAGTTACATGTATTCCCCATCCCGATCCCCCCTCCCACCTCCCTCTCCACCAGATTCCTCTGGGTCTTCCCAGTGCACCAGGCCCGAGCACTTGTCTCATGCATCCCACCTGGGCTGGTGATCTGTTTCACTATAGATAATATACATGCTGTTCTTTCGAAACATCCCACCCTCACCTTCTCCCACAGAGTTCAAAACTCTGTTCTGTACTTCTGTGCAGAGACCAGAATTAGAATGCATGTCTATTTGTCTTTGTAGCCTGAGGTTTGCTGGCTTGCTTGTTTGTTTTCTGTATAGTGTTAGAATCTGTTTCTAATATAAACTATACTTTTTTAATAGTGTAGTAAATTGTAAATCATTTTATAGATATTACCTAATTTATCTTCACAACAACACCATGGGCTAAGTTTGCTAGCTAAACCAACATTAAGATTCTGCTTTGAGATCTGAGTTTAAATCCCTTTCTCAAGTTCAAATATTTGGGTTTAAATTTAAATTCAGTTTAAATTCTGGTCTTCTAATGTCTTTTTTATCTTTTCTTGAAGACAGAGCACCTACTTTGTACAAAGAACTAGAGAAATATAAAGATACAGAAAGTGCTGCCCAGAAGTAATAAAGGGGCTTCTGCATGTAGGTAAGACTTACATACTTTTGATTAACAATGCTAGAAAATGCTCTATATGCATAAAGACAGAAAAAGCAATAGATGTTCAGAAGGAAAAACATGTGTTTGTGAGTGTGAGAGTGTGTTTATGTGATCAGAGAGGTAGAACTTGAGCTGATTCTTTAAAGAAGGGTAGCATTTGACAGAAATGAGTGTCTGTTGTAAATTAGGTATAGGAAAAGAGATGAGTGGTATCTGTGTGGCAAACGGCTTTTATCTTTGGTTATCCTCCCTGGCAATAAAATTAAACAAAACCCCCACAAAGTTTGAGAGGAATCTCCAGTGAGTCATTCTTCTCAGGTTTAAATACTTCTCAGAGGTTCAGTAGGTTTGTTTGTTTGCTTGTTTTTCCCCTTTTCAGAATAAGTTTTCTTTTGTAATTACGCAGACAGTGATTTTAAAGCATCTGCCAAAAGATTCAAAATAATTGTTTACTTTTGCTTTTCATTACTTGTCATGTAAATGAAATAGACCTGAGGTCAAATCACTCAGTGTTTTAAGACTATAAGCTTTTCCTCAGCATTTCACTTCCTTGTATTAGGCTTGTGTTCTTTTCCTTTCAATGATTAAACTTACCATTTTGAAAAATTTGAGCACCTTTTGCTCACAACCCACCAGTCATCATTGGAAGGTGTTTCTTATTTTCTAGCAAGATGATTTTCTTTTTCCTGAAAAAGAGTATATGTAACTAGACTATAATTATAATTATTTTAACAAATTTGAAGTTTTAGTTTTGCTCTTTCACTCATCTTCAGATTTTTGATAATTATAAGCCCAGAAAAATAAAACTTTTTCTTAGATAATGATCATTATCTAAGCTATCAAGAAATCTCCTTATTTACCAGTGTCCCCACCCGCAAAAAAAAAGATTTTTAAAAATATTTCCATAGCAGCAGGCATTCATTTTTGTCAAGTTATGGTAACAAAGGAGAACATTTGAAATTAAACAAGTTTACCTATATTCACAGTATCTTCATTTTATTTTAACTGTTTTTCCTCCCAGTTTTGGTCATTTCATTCTCTTTCCATCCGTCCACACACACGCACATGCACACACACACAAATACATGGTGAAAACATTCTTCCTGCTTTGAGTACTGTTTGTGACGATTTCAGTGTCATAAAAAATGTTTTTTTGACTTCCTACATACTATTCATAATTTTATTTTTTTTGTTTTGCTCTGCTAAATTATTTGCTAATTATTGAACAAGATATCAACATATGTTTTCTTTTATTCCTGTTTCTCTTCCTCTTTTGGTTGTAACTTCTCTTCTGGTCTTTGCTCATCTCTGGTAGATTGAGACAGAATTAAAAAGAATAGAGCTTATCTAAACAGGAATACTTAAGCAGGACACCTTATGCCCAAGACCAAACCTCTGCAAGTATGAATATGGCATTCAATAGTATCACTTGTGAAAGTTTCTAAGTCCTCATTCCTTTAACCTGAGGAGAGCTGGTGGCAGAAAGCAAATTGCTGTTGAAATCAGGTTACCTGAGTCTAAATTCTGACTCTGCATGCACCAGCTGTATTTGGTTTGCACACGACATGATACGTCAACTCTCTGGGCCTTGACTTCCTTATCTGTAAATGCAAGTGGTTAGATTTCTAAAATGCCGTGCATATAAGACAGACAAAGGATAGAGGAAAGAGTCTGAAATGCCGTATTTCTCTAACAGAAACGAAGAACGGGATTGGTTTTATGGCCTTTTTAATGCATGATACTGGCTATATACTAAGTGGAAAACAAAAACTAGGCTGGTGAAGATTTAGAGTTGTTAGCAGATGATTGCTTCAGATTGAGACTCTGTAGAGAAGTCACATATAACTGTACACTCCATTAGAGCTTTAAATGGTGCGAGGCAGTCTGACTGAATAGAAATCAACTAAGAGAGGATGAATGGGGTAGAACAGGTTTACTGGTTCTGCATCATTGTATTTCCGCATTGCATCTTGTCAACTAGCTAAAGGGAATAGTTCTCATTTCTTTTCAATACTCTTGCATCTTAATTATGCTGTTATGAATCGAGAATCCTGTTCTTTCACACAGATGTCTGCTACCTCACTTTAGTAGTCTTGAAAAGAATAACTGAAATGTGCTACTGAGGTTGACACAGGAACAGATTAATACATTTACTTATTACATTAAACTGTTATTGTCATATGCTGGCAAAAGATATATTGGTGGATTCCCTCCTATTTATTTCTTCCCCTTCCTTTTGAAATTCTGTTTGAGTTGAATCAATTAGCATTATGGGATTGAAGATGTTTTAAAAAAGGTTGGCTGATGATTTTTCTGTCATCAGAAAAATGTTTGTTTGCTTGTTGTTTTACCACTGATGTCAGATTTCACATATGGCACTCTCAAAAATTAGGAAGGTGAGAAAAAATGGTGATTTAATGGAAAGAAAGAATATGAGTTCCTGGATCTATCTACATTTTACTGGGTGTGTCTTCTGTTATGTGTATCTTCTAAACTCAGTTTGTAAATGATTTTCAGTACAGAAATGATGAGGATGATCTAAACTAATTTGCAGAGCTTCTTGAGTATATCAAAATAGGGAAATGGAGGTAAATGTGTTTTATATAAATGACAGTACGTGTGTGAAGAGGACCTCTTACCATCACTGGTCATCTTTTAACATACCCATTTGTATGAGGCGGTATTGTTGTTGCTGCTGGTCAGTTGCTCAGTCATGTCTGACTCTTTTGCAAGCCCACGGACGGCAGCATGCCAGGCCTCGGTGTCCCTCGCCATCTCCCAGGGGTTGCCCAAGTTCATGTCCATTGCACTGGTGATACCATCCAGCCATTTCTTCCTCTGACATCCTCTTCTCCTGCTTTCAATCTTTCCTAGGATCAACGACTTTTCCAATGGGTCAGCTGTTTGCATCAGGTGCCCAATATACCTACCTTTAATAACAGTACAACAAAAATCTCTGTTTATTGAGTAGATAACCTCTTTATCTATTTGTTACAAATGCTATGTATGATAAGCTGATTTATTTTTTGGTACAGGGATTGATCATCATTTAATTTACTGAAAAGTTCTTCTGTACTGTGGTTGTGGAAAGCACTTCTCTTACACTGTCTAAGTACTTAGTGAGGCTAATTTCTTGAATATCACATACAAGTAACTGGCGGGTTTAGGACTGAAACACCCGTAGGTCTGGTTCCTATGTTGCTGATGTTGCTGCTGCCACGTCCTGTGGCATGTTACTTCCTGACCTGATCCCGTCTCTATCCACTATTTACTCACCTGATGTTGAAACCTACTTACCCTGCTTTTCAAAGATCATAACTCTAGTTCAGTGAACTGATAGTCTAAAAGAGAAATTGATTGCAGTAAAGATGGAAACAGACTCAAACATTACGTACATGTTAGGATGACCTCATTTTAGGTGGGAAACAAGGACAAATGTGTATTATTTATAAATGTGGTATAGGTAAGGCATTTGGCATACATTTAAGGCAAGGGATATCAATAAAGAGGATATGCTTGTGGCAAAGGCTTAGTTTCGGACATTAAGTGCCCTAGAAGCAGAAACCCTGGTTTGAATGTGTGTGGCTTTGCACAGGTCATTTAACCTCTGTAAAGCACTCAGTTTCTTCATTTGTAAAGTGGGTGTTTAGAAATATTTTCTGCGTTATAGTGATATTGTCAGATCATCTGAGAATAAGAGGTCACAATACCAAGGAGTAAAGAGAAATTTTCACCCAATGGGGAAATGGAATTTCCATGTTAAAATATCCTTGTACATATTTTTGGATTTATTTTCAAGTCTAGATTTAGATACTTTGCCTTTGTTTTATGTTGGCAGTGACTGCCTCTATTAAACAGTGGCATTAACATTTTTGTTTTTATGTGTGCAAAGCATCTCTTATGGAAACAAAATTAAACCATGGTTCAGCTCCACCCAGAAATGTCATGTTGCTTCCATTAGCAAGCTATAGTAAAATGTTTGGAAGATATCAATAATGGATTACGATATAAATATTTATTTGGTGCGATGAGGTAGTTACTTTCCATCAAGCTGGGGACATGCAAAATTGAATAGATACTGCCACTAAACAGGACTTTGATTAAGTGGCTGTAGCACAATCCTCCAATATTAAACAAATACCATCTTTAAGACTGTTGTAGATAAAGTGTATTTTGGAATTTTGGTGACAGCAAAAGTCTCTCTAATAACATATATGTTATTTCAATGGATTATGAACACAGTATGGCTTCATTAATATCCGTATTTTTCCAAGTTTACACAGTGGGTAGAAAAAAATGAGAAACATATGCCTGTGTAGTAAGTGCCTAGATATTTTGGAAATAAAAAGGTAAGATACTGAATATGTTTGTCCCATAAATAATTGTCATATTAAGGCATTGCCATCAATTTGAATGTTTCTTTTTTTTTTTGGCTGCTTGATTTTTCCTTCTGAGAAACTATATTAAGAAAGATAGGTACTTCCAAAACAATGTGGAAATTCTGTTTTAGTAGCCTTTTAGAGTTAAGCTGCATATGTACAATAGTTGTAATAAGAACTTAAGCACAAACATATCTCTAAACTGCTGTATAAATTTCTTAGAAGATAAAAGATGTCACATCTGGATCAAAAACCTTTTTATGGAGTGAATCCACAACTAAACCATCCCTTATGTTTTCCCTAAAGATTATCACAGGCAAATGATGTAAGCTGTTTTAATATCACAAAGATTCTGTAGGCAATATCTTTTTGCTACCGCCTCAGTAGTGGGTATTTTATTGAACGCTAAGCACTTTACAAATATGAACTTATATAAAACTTATTGCAAAACTGTTAAAAACTACTTACTCCAAGCTTGGAGATAGGGCAAAATGATTATTCCTTGATTTTTAAAATTTCATGCTAGATTTTTTTCAATAAACCCATCTGAGCATCATCTGACACATGCAGAATGTAACTTTGTTTGGCTAACAATCAATGACTGATAAATGTAACGATGGTTTATGGCTTTTTTAGGTTAGAAGTTGACTTACAGTAATTAACAAGTTCGTATGCTTTAATAGCGCTGGAGATATATCAATTCCAAAGGTAATATATTTTTATAGCTCTGTTGAAATTTAACCTAGCAAACACTACATCAGTTTACAATTTTACTTCAACATTCCTCTGTAGCTACTTTATCTTTCTGCTGATTTCTTCATAAAAATGTTGTTAGGTAATACTTTATCAAGTGCTAACTAGGACTTTGCTGGAGGATGTTATCCCTTTAGCTATTATACTTATACTGGTATTATCCTCATTTTGTAGGTGGTGAAATTGTAGCCATCTGAACTAACTTGTCCAAATTCAAGCAGCTAGGAAGGAGCTACAGTTGGGATTTAAGTTCATGTGCTTTCTCTTTAAAGTATATATTTTCTTTACCATAAGGAATTTGGCCTTTCTCATTTGCCAAGATTTTTATTAATTATACTCTCTCTCTCCACATGTGAACAACAAGCAAATCCCTAATCTTTTCATGCAACACACGAGGCATTAATTGCAGTCCTCTGTGTACAAATGCTTGCTATGGCCTTTAGCCTTCCCCCCAACAAAATAGTTATGGAGAGCTAGTCAATGCAAACACATTGAACTATGGTGTACTTCAATTTGGGTCTCAAGAACTTTTTGTGTAGTGGGAACAAGCATCTTATTAATCATCAAAGGATTTCTAACAGCTTGAGATCACATGTTCTGCTTAATAGAACTAAGTTTGTGGTGAGACAGTATGTCTTTGAATGGTGAAGGAATTGTTTCTAACTTAAATCTCATTTGAAATGACAATTACAAAACCTAAGAACAAGGCGGATGGTCCAGAAAGGCATTAACAGTTGTTATGGGAGTGGCTCCTGGAATTCAGTTTGGTAGCTCAGAGGTAATCAGGACTACTGTACAACTGATTGATCAGTTATCATGATATTTGTAGCTAACTGAAAAGTCCTGTATATTCTCAGATGGGTTTATTGAAAATACCAGTATAAGGGAACATTTCATGTAAAGATAGGCTCAGTAAAGAACAGAAATGGTATGGACCTAAAAGAAGCAGAAGACATTAAGAAGAGGTGGCAAGAATACACAGAAGAACTATACAAAAAAGATTTTCATGACCCAGATAGTCACGACGGTGTGATCACTCACCTAGAGCCAGACATCCTGGAATGTGAAGTCAAGTGGGCCTTAGGAAGCATCACTATGAACAAAGCTAGGGGAGGGGATGGGATTCCAGTTGAGTGATTTCAAATCCTAAAAGATGATGCTGTGAAAGTATTGCGCTCAATATGTTAGCAAATTTGGAAAACTCAGCAGTGGCCACAGGACTGGAAAAGGTCAGCATTCATTTCAATCCCAAAGAAAGGCAATGCCAAAGAATGCTCAAGCTACTTTACAATTGCACTCATCACACATACTAGTAAAGTAATGCTCAAAATTCTCCAAGCCAGGCTTCAACAGTACATGAACTGTGAACTTGGCAGATGTTCAAGCTGGTTTTAGAAAAGGCAGAGGAACCAGAAATCAAATTGCCAGCATCTGTTGGATCATCAAAAAAGCAAGAGAGTTCCAGAAAAACATCTATTTCTGCTTTATTGACTATGCCAAAGCCTTTGACTGTGTGGATCACAATAAACTGTGGAAAATTCTGAAAGAGATGGGAATACCAGACCACCTGACCTGCCTCTTGAGAAATCTGTATGCAGGTCAAGAAGCAACAGTTAGAACTGGAAATGGAAAAACAGACCGGTTCCAAATAGGAAAAGGAGTACGTCAAGGCTGTATATTGTCACCCTGCTTATTCAACTTATATGCAGAGTACGTCATGAGAAACGCTGGGCTGGAGGAAGCACAAGCTGGAATCATGATTGCTGGAGAAAAAAAATCAATAACCTCAAATAAGCAGATGACACCAACCTTATAGAAGAAAGTGAAGAACTAAAGAGCATCTCGATGAAAGTGAAAGAGGACAGTGAAAAAGTTGGCTTAAAACTCAACATTCAGAAAACTAAGATCATGGTATCTGGTCCCATAACTTCATGGCAGATAGATGGGGAAACAGTGGCAGACTTTATTTGGGGGGGCTCCAAAATCACTGCAGATGGTGACTGCAGCAGTGAAATTAAAAGACTCTTGCTCCTTGAAAGAAAAGTTATGACCAACCTAGACAGCATATTAAAAAGCAGAGACATTACTTTGCCAACAGAGGTCTGACTAGTCAAGGCTATGGTTTTTCCAGTAGTCATGTAATGGATGTGAGAGTTGGACTATAAAGAAAGTTGAGTGCTGAAGAATTGATGCTTTTGAACTGTGGTATTGGGGAAGACTCTTGAGAGTCCCTTGTCCTGAAAGGAGATCCAACCAGTCCATCCTAAAGAAAATCAGTCCTAAATATTAATTGAAAGGACTGATGCTGAAGGTGAAACTCCAATACTTTGACCACTTGATGCAAAGAACTGACTCATTTGAAAAGACCCTAATGCTAGAAAAGATTGAGGGCAGGAGGAGAAGTGGACGACAGAGGATGAGATGGTTGGATGGCATGACCGACTCAATGGACATGAGTTTGAGTAAACTCCAGGAGTTGGTGATGGACAGGGAGGCCTGGTGTGCTGCAGTCAATGGGGTCACAAAGATTCGGACATGACTGAGCCACTGACCTGTTACTGAAAATTCCTGTGTTTGTTTTCGAGTAAACTTCAGGTGATTGGGACCAGTCAGTGCCCAGGAGTGTCTGGCAACCTTAAAGGATTAAGATCTCTGCAAATGTAGGATTAAAGTCTCCCTGTGCCAGGAGAGAACTGTTTTTCACAGAGAGTATAGTTTTGGAAGTTTTGCTTTCTATATTACACTGATGGAGAAAGAAGAGAATTAAAGAGAAATGGATGAGGTCACAACATACTGACCTTGGTACTCTAAGCTGACCAGTTCTAAGAATATTCATTATATGTGGTGCCATAAGAGGTGGTTCAGATTTGAGATGTGGTCTGACTCACCTTACAAGATTTAAGTTTATCACTTTGACCTGAATTCCTCTCTTGTTCTGAAGCAGAGGAGGATAAAAAGACAATTCCCCAAAGGGGTTTTCACAATTGTCTAAAGGTCAAGCATTCACAGTCTGTCTTACTGAGCAAGGTTATAGGAATCTCATATCAATAAAAGGAGTTCAGAGTAGGTTTCACCAGGGTCAGGACCAGAGCAGTGTGTGTTTGGAGGGCAGTTATGGCCATGTGTGTGTGTGCTAAGTTGCTTCAGTCATGTCTGACTCTGCAATGCTATGGACTCTAGCCCACCAGGCTCCTTTCTGTCCATGGGACTCTCCAGGCAAGGATACTGGAGTTGGTTGCCATGCCCTCCTCCAGGGGATCTTCCTGACCCAAGGGTTGAACCCCAGGCTCTTCCATCTCCTGCGTTGGCAGGTGGATTCTTTACCACTAGTGCCACCTGGGAAGCCCAGTTATGCCTATGAGCATCCTTATATTTCTGGTAACATGTGAGTTAAAACACTGTGTAGACGTATGAGGAAGAAACAGCTGAATTGAGCTTGCCTTTCTTGCTATCAAAGTAATTCAGTTTGCAAATTATATGAAATAAACTTTGCTTCGGCTGCATCCTTATGATTATGGTATATGCTAAATTCTAAATGCTTCCCATTTGAGTTCAAAACTTAGACTTGTGTATCTTAAGTGTCACTCAAGAGTTAAGCCATTTTCTTCTTTTTAGATAAACATTATTTGTCTTTTAAAGAAATAGTTCAGAAACACATTGATTTAAACATTTTTCCCCCTTTTTAGAATGCTAACACATCTTGTTGTTGCTGTTGCTTAATTGCTGAGTGGTTTGGGGCTCTTTTGTGAGATCCACAGCCCCCCAGGCTCCTCACTCCATGGGATTTTCCAGGCAAGAATACTGAAGTGGATTGCCGTATCCTTTTCCTGGGGGGTCTTCCTGACCCAAGGATCGAACCCATGCCTCCTGCATTGACAGATGGATTCTTTACTGCTTAGCCACCAGGGAAGCCCCCCAAAACATTGATTTCTAAAATTCCTGACCATGCAAGAGAATTTTTTCAATATTCTTAATCAGCATTATTTATTTGGATACCACTTTTTGTTTTGTGGTGAATCATTGATGAATTAACGCACCCTTTGGAGGTATATCCACTCTACCACATCAAAGGCACAGGGATTGCACCCAAGTTCTCATAATCAGCACTCTGGCTTTCTGAGTTTATTTTTGAGCTGGAAAAAGATATTCATATTTCATTAACTACTAAGACTGTCATGTGTTTCTGCATTTCAAAGAGAAACTGTTATCGTGTTTTGTTCTCAGTGACCGAAGCGTTCAAACCTTTTGGGTGTATTCGTGTGTAATGTGCCATTATCTCAAAAGCTTCAGGCCTGGTGGGACATTGAGCTGAAACTGGACATTTGTTTCCACTCTGCTTATTCTTGTATAACACATGTGCACAGAGTTGGAAAAAAAGAGTGGTATATGTTTAATGTGGGCGCTGAAGAATTCTTAGTTTTTCAGTTTAAAACAAAGGGAAAGGGATCCCAAATGGAAGACCACACATTCAAGATGACAGGAAAATATTTCCATTTTAAAATCTCCCCAGAGATCACATAGCAGGAACCAGAGAACAGATTTTCATTATTGGAAAACACTTTACTTGTGGTTTATAAATCTTTCTCTTAAATTTTTTTTTTTACCCATTGTCCAAATATGAGAAGGAAGTAATTTGGCTTAGTAGGAATTCATTTCAGAAGATTTGAACTTAGTTGATTGCATACTCTGTGTGGGTAAATAGTGGGATATAGTTTCTATTAATCTTTTATGAAAATGTATCCACATAAAAGCAGAAGAATGGCAACTTTTCTTGGTATTCATCATTTTGTGCTTGGACCCACATGTTAAGTGGGATATAAACACTTTTAGAGATAATGATAAGGGAATATTAAGCTCTCATATTAGGAGTGGTTGAGAGAACTGAGATAGATTAGAGAAGATATGATTGCTATCTTCAACTGTGTTAAGAATTGTCACAGAGAAGAGGGATTAAACTCATTATGTATCGCCCTCCAGAAGATGAGAGCTTGGAGAAATAAGTAGAAGCCATAGGAAGTTAAGTTTCAGCTCAATAGAAGCAAAAATATTGAGTCCAAATTACCTAAGGAAGGAAGGCTGCCTCTGTAGGGTTTGTGTACTGGATCAGTGGACAAGTGTATAAGGATTTGCATTCACTTGCAAGGGCTGCTCTACAATGGCATGGAGTATTGAATGAGTAGTTGGAATGAGTGTGCTACTTTGATTCTGTAATATATTGCTTTAGTCAATATTTGTATGACAAGTTTAACTAAAATTTGAGTCAGATTGTTTTTTCTTAAATAACAACAACCTATGATATTCTTGGATACTTTACTTCATTTGCTGCAAAAGGAATAAACCCATAATGCAGTGTAGACTACAGAAGATATATCTGCACCTTTATGCTAAGGGTAGAATCCTTGAACATAACAAGTAGATAAAACTTTTGGAATCATTGAGTTCAGCCTGTTAATTGTACAAATGAGAAAATTGAGGCTTAAAGGTGTGGTGTGACTGGCAAAAAGTTTACAGAATTAAATGTGGGGTTGGCGCAGAAAAGAAGAGTTCATATTCCTACTTAGATCCTTTTATACTGCAAGAATTGAAAAGGATGTGTGCTCTGTGCTGGAATGCTACCAGCAGTCGCAAGAATAAAGTTACTAAAAAAGCTGAATTCTTTTGAACCCTGACTCTGTGTGTGTGTGTGGTTTTATGTGTGTAAGCTTGCTTACTGATGAACTTGAGCTGTTTTACCTCAGGTTTTTTTCTCCAATTGCTGTAACTGGTGCTAAGATCTTTGCCCCATTCTTTATATTTAGTAGGTCCTTAATTCTGGAAACTCTTAGAGCTCCATTAAACAACACTTTTTATAGCTTTCTGATTCAAATGTGGCCAAATATGAGGATAGTGTTTTAATATGCAGGGAGGTGGAATTTCTTTGTCGAGTCTTATTATGGATGTCAATATGACTCTCCAGGTATCTGCCACACCCTAAATTTCCAAACACACATACACACACAAATAATATTTTATAAGGATAGGTATCCAACTGCATGGAAAAGTTATTTGAATATGTATTATTACCAAAGAAGGAAGGCTAAAGTTGTATCCTGTCAAAGGCATATTGAGTTATGACCAAAACACACCAGAATTCTACAACTCTGTCAAATGGAATTTTGCGGCTGATTAGACCAAATATTAGTTTACATACCTGTTTTTTTTTTTTTTTTTTTTTGCTTTGTGCTTTGTTAGTGAAGTGTATATATAGCTAGAAGAGGTGATCATATTCATCAACAAAATTGAAGAAAATTTAACTGTTGCAATGGATTCACACAAATATCTCAGTAAGTGGGAAATCTGCTGGTTTTATTTCCTCTCTTGGTAGTTATGAGACTAAACCACTACCAAGGTTTCCCTCTTTTGTATACTTCTCTGTGTATGGCTTAGTTTTCAGAGTAGGTTAGAACCATTTTATTTTTTAATATCTGCAACTTAATACCTGCCAAATATTGACCATTCAGTGGGCTCATTCCTGCTTTAATTGGCCACTTGCTTCTTTTATTCTGAGAAAACAAGAGACCAATTGCACCTGCATTAAGCCTAATGGAAATTCAGAAAAGGAATATTTTAACAGTTCTGTTTTGGTGTGTGGTTCATCCTTCACAGGAATAAAGCAGTGACATTGTCACACTGCAATGTGTAACAATATATTTGTGATTATTTTGCTTGTTTTTTAAATGTAAATTTTGTTGTAAAATGCAAGGTGATTTGACTCCAGTAACTCAGTGAATTTGTTCTTTGAATTTAAAAGGCATAATCAAAAGACTTTTCTCTAGGTTGATAATGCAAACTCATTGATGTGCAAGCTTAACCTTGAATATGTGGAAAAATAAGGAAACAAGTATAAAGCAATTAGTTTACATACACAAGAGAAAGGAAGAGCTGGTGCAATAAAGAGTGTGATTTTGATCCTAGGAAAAATATTACAGATAAAGGTTGAATAATCTTATTTGGATTATTATGTGTGTGTGTGTGTATTCTTTTTTTCTGGCTATGTAGGTTAGATTAAAATACAGTACATTTTAGTCAGAACCCTGAAATTTTTCCCTCTGATATATTTATTAATCAAAAGGAGAATGTAGTTTAGATTGATTAAGTCCAAGAAGCATGATCATTTTACAGAGAGATAAAGAGATATAAGTCATTTGGGGTAGATGGGGGTTGTCATCATATTGGCAAGTATATTTTGTTTGCTAAAGAGACGAGATTGTGTTACATTGTTCCATCTGAATTATTTTTATACCTCTCATTGTCTAAAAGAGAAAGTCCATTTTGCTAATTTGTCAATCAAGATCCCTCATTCTCTGGCTACTGCCCAATTCTCCAATATTCTCTTTCATCAATACTTCCTGTGGGTATTATAATCCAGGAGTGAAAAGCTGTTTGTACACATCTAGCTATTCTTCGATTCTGTGCCTTTGAGTGATGCTGAAACAAGCCAAGGAATGCCAAGGATTTTCAGGAGTTACCGCAAGTTCCAAAATCACTGTGAATGGTGACTGCAGCCATGAAATTAAAAGATGTTTGCTCTTTGAAAGAAAATATATGACAAACCTAGGCAGAATACTAAAAAGCAGATACATCACTTTGATGACAAAGGTCTATATATTCAAAGTTATGGGTTTTCCATTAGTTATGTATGGATGTGAGAGTTGGACCATAAAGAATGCTGAGTGCTGAAGAACTGATGCTTTTGAACTGTGGTGGGAATTAAGGAAGAGGAAGTAGATAAACACCCAAGAGTTCCTGCTTTTTACATCTTGTCTGAAATTCTTCTTCCCAACTGCACAGGTTTATCATATTCTACCTTTTACATAATTTCATATGATGTTTTCACCAAATGTTGCTCCACTTTCTCTTGAGAGTCCCCTGGACAGCAAAGAGATCAAACCTGTCCATCTTAAAGGAAATCAACACAGAAAATTCATTGAAGAACTGATGCTGAAACTCCAATATTTTGGCCACTTGATGTGAAGAGCTGACTCATTGGAAAAGACCCTGATGCAGGAAAATATTGAGGGCAGGAGAAGAATGGGATGACAGAGGATGAGATGGTTGGATAGCATCACCGACTCAATGGACATGAGTTTGAGTCAACTCCGGGATTTGGTGATGGCCAGGGAGGCCTGGCGTGCTGCAGTCCATGGGGTTACAAAGAGTCGGACACGACTGAGAGATTGAACTGGACTGATGTAGGGATGTGTCTGAAACCACATCTACAGTGGCTGCCCAGCTCCGTTTTGATTTTTGATAATATGTCATCAAACCCAAAAAAGACAAAGCCACTAATGACACAGGGATTTCATGAATGACATTTTGAACTACCCAACCAAATTAAGAATCCTGAACAACTTAAGAGCTTGTTGAAGAACTTAAAGCATATCACAACCCCACTCTTGGTTTTTGCCTTGATGCCTTATTTTACTGGCAAAGTTCTGGATTTAGTTTTTCCACAAGGCCTTAATGCAATGGTCATATCTTTGATTTGATAGGAAATAATGTTATCTTTCAAACTCAAAATTAGTTGGCTTTATATGTCTTCTAAATTTGGCTAAAATTTACCTGTTTCCTTATTGCATCTGTCTCTTGAAATTTTTTTGTCAAAAGAAGCTGGTAAAAAAAAAATTAGAGGTAGCAAATGAAAACCCAAGAGTTCATGACTTTTACATCCTGTCTGAAGTTCCTCTCCCCAACTCTGCAGGTTTATCATATAGTCTACCCTTTACCTAATCTCATATGATGTTTTCACCAAATGTTATTCCAGTATATAGCATAGGTTGTCACTTTACTTTTTCAGTTTTTTTTTTTTACCACATTTCTCACCATTTTTCTAGCCTCCTATAATTGTTTCCTTGCTTACAGTTACCTGGTCCAAAATCCAGTGCTTCATATTTTAGATTTTTTGTTACAGCAGGAACACATTCTGGTCAATGTATACACTGGTTCACTTTTGCCTCAATAATGTTATTTAACAAACCACTCCATGACTTGGTGACTTAAAACACAATCATGTATACTTGTGGGATATCTGGGAAATCTGCTGGTAAACTTTATTTTTTACTTCAAGACAAGTTGAGTACAAGTCTGGTGTCTCTCCTTCTTGTATCAGTGGGCCACCCAGGATTTATCCTTTTCATGGGAAAAGATAGCAGTGTGAGATATCATGTTCAACTTCTGTTATATTTGAAGACTCTGTTGGAAAATGTCTGGTAATAACTTTTGGAAAACAGTTATGTATGGCCTGTTTAAGAATATTTTTCTTCAAAGAGATTCTAATGTTGCTTCTAATCATATGGTTGGTGTCCAATCAGGAAGTGCTCTAAATTAGATCTTTGTCTTGAGGTGTCTTGAATTACTTGGATAGTAGGAGTGAAGGTCCAAAGCTAAATGAGTAATAATAAAAAACTTATGGGAAAGACATTTTCTTTCTGCCCACAACAAAGGCCAGGACACGTATCGCCTCCATCTTACATTGCAACATGGTTTTTTTTTTTTTTTCTTTTTCTAATGCAGAATTGAATATTGCTTCATAAAATTTTTGAGTGATTTCTCCCTCTTCCTTTCTAGTTCATAATTCTTGTCACCTCACACTTCTAGAACCAGTAATTAAGCTCTATTTTACCTTTCCAGTTATATAATCAGTTATAATTGCCTAATTTTAGTTGATATACATTACAATACCTTGACAGCATGTTTTATATTGATTTGTTTACCAATTCCCAATGCAATTTTAAACTTCTGTATTGGGAAAATAAATTCTGAGTTTGACTTATAGCAGGAATTTCCTGGAAGTTGGTATCTCAAAGGAAGTTTGGAAAATTGGGTTACAATTGACTTCATATTAAAGGTTGCCCATTTTCTTCCCAGGGAAAATCAGGTAAATTATTCTCAAAAATGTAGAGTCTAAAAAAAAAAATGTAGAGTCTAAAAATCCTTATCTGAGTCTATTTGCAAATATCTCTAAGGCTATTTTAATAGTATTCCAGGATATTAAAAAAAAAAAAAATCCCTGAATCTGGTAACTTTAAAACAAACTTATTTTAGATGCCAAATGAATTAAATACTTTCTCTACTTTTAGTAGAACTGTTTCCTTTTTATTTGCATTATATCATTTCCTTAGGAAAAAGATTCAAAAGCTCCTATGTTTATAGCTAAGCTAAATATATCTCTATTTAAAAAGCATCTTTTCTCATAATGTAACCTTAGTTTGGGTTAATGGAATCATACTTTCAGAGGAATCTGAATAAAGATTAGAGAAGCATTTTATGAGCTAAGTTTGGAAGTGTTTCATGTAATCAGTTCTAGCTGAGTTATGGTAATTTTTGCTTGATTTCTTATTGAATTTTGTGCTTCTTAAAAGTAAACATAATACTCAAGGATCTTAATAGATATCTATTGGTCTTTGTAAAATGTGTAGACAAATTAGGAAAGATACTCTAAATGTCTCATCTCTAAAGGTCTGACTAGGTTCTATAGTGGCATGAAAGTGAAAGTCACTCAGTCGTGTCTGACTCTTTGCAACCCCATGGATTATACAGTCCATGGAATTCTCCAGGCCAGAATACTGGAGTGGGTAACCTTTTCCTTCTCCAGAGGATCTTCCCAACCCAGGGATTAAACCCAGGTCTCCCACCTTACAGGCGGATTCTTTACCCTCTGAGCCATAAGGTAAGACCTGTAGTGGCATAGTAGAAAAAAAAAATCACATCTGTTCCTTTATATAGTAGCATTATATTTAATCATTAACCCACTGCAAGATGGGGAATAAGATTCCTTATATTATTTTGAGCAGGTAAATTTGGTATTCAAATGCTGAAGTTCAGTTCTCTCCATCATATATACAAAACTGACCCTTTGAATATTTAAAGGTTTTAAAAATTATTATTATTTTAACTATTTATATTAAAATACACTTTTTCAGGTTTAAAGGTTGCTTTTGTTATTTTACTTAAAGCTTATTTTGATTATTTTAACTATTTGTATTAAAATAAACTTTTTTGGATTTTGGCAATGAGTTAAATGGGAAGATTTAGACAAAAACGAACAAATGTATTGAGCTTAATTGTACTGACCTTCACTTTTGTATCAGCAAGTTTTATAAAATAGGACATTTGAGGATAATGTGACTATGCTATATGAATCATTAACAAAAATTAGTGGCAATGCTCCTGATAACTATTTGTGGTCATATTCACAAAAGAGAAATACATGGTTATTTAAAAACACAAGCATCTCTTAATCTAAAGTAGTAATTCTACTAAGTGACCTAAATAATAATCCCAATGGTACATATATTCTCCTAATTGGGAAAGGAGTACGTCAAGGATGAATATTGCCACCCTGCTTATTTAACTTATATGCAGAGCACATCACATGAGATGCTGGGCTGGATGAAGCACAAGCAGGAATCAAGACTGCCAGGAGAAATATCAATAACCTTAGATATGCAGATGACACCACCCTTATGGAAGAAAGTGAAAAAAAACTAAAGAGCCTCTTGATGAAAGTGAAGGAGGAGAGTGAAAAAGTTGGCTTAAAACTCAACATTCAAACAACTAAGACCATGCTATCTGGTCCCATCACTTCATAGCAAATAGATGAGGAAACAGTGGAAACAGTGTCAGACTTTATTTTTCGGGGCTCCAAAATCACTGCAGATGGTGACTGCAGCCATGAAATTAAAAGATGCTTACTCCTTGGAAAGAAAGTTATGACCAACCTAGATAGCATATTAAAAAGCAGAGATGTTACTTTGCCAACAAAGGTCTGTCTGGTCAAGGCTATGGTTTTTCCAGTGGTCATGTATGGATGTGAGAGTTGGACTGTGAAGAAAGCTGAGCGCTAAAAAATTGATGCTTTTGAACTGCGGTGTTGGAGAAGACTCTTGGGAGTCCATTGAACTGCAAGGAGATCCAACCAGTCCATCCTAAAGGAGATCAGTCCTGGGTGTTCATTGGAAGGACTGATGCTGAAGCTGAAACTCCAATACTTTGGCCACCTCATGCGAAGAATTGACTCATTTGAAAAGACCCTGATCCTGGGAAAGATTGAGGGCAGGAGGAGAAGGGGGTGACAGAGGATGAGATGGCTGGATGGCATCACCGACTCGATGGACATGAGTTTGAATAAACTCTGGGAGTTGGTGATGGACAGGGAGGCCTGACTTGCTGCAATTCATGGGGTTGCAAAGAGTCGGACATGACTGAGCAACTGAACTGAACTGAACAGATTATAAAATAAAATTAAAATCTTCTATTTACGATAGTATGAAAACCATCTCCTTAAAGGTATGTGAGACTTGTGCATTGAAACCTGTAAAATATTATTGAGAGAATAAATAAATTTATTTAGATAAATAAATATAACGTTTACCTTGCTAAGGATTGAATGACTCAATATTATACAGATGACAGTGCTACCAAAATTCAGCTGTAGTCCTGATACAGTGCCAGAGTAAATTCCAGAAGATTTTCTTTCTTTGAGAGTTTGAGTTAATATGCATATATATCAAAATTGACAAGTAGATGTTAAAATTTATTATAAATTCAAAGGACATAAAGAGCCAAAACTATACTAAAAAAGAACAAATCAGAGATTTGTATTGGTAAATTCTTGAAACATCATAAAAGAATGAAATTAAGATGCTGCGATACCAGTACAAGGATGAACAAATAATGAAATAGAGATTGTATGTAAATATTCACTTGATGGATAGCAAAGTGCCACTGCTCTTCAGTTGGAAAAGAAGGTTTTTTTCCAGTAAGTAATGTTGAATCAATTGGCTAATCATATGGGAACCACTGAAACTTAATCTACTAAACTTAATGTCTACACAAAACTCAATCACAAGTGGTTTATATATATGAATGCATAAAGTAAATAAGAACGTTTCCATAAAATGTATAGAGGAATATTTTTGGAGCTTCAGAGTAGGTATAACTTTTTTACATAGTACACAAAAAAAGCACTGATCATTATGAGAAAGGGTAGATAAATTGGATTTAATTAAAAGTAGAAACTTCTGTTTACTAAAAGACACCATTAAGACAATAAAAATGCAAGCCACACACTAGGAAAACATATTGGATATATAGAATTCACAAAGGAATTCCATAGAGAATGCAGAGAGCATCTATAAGTCAATTTAAAAGGACAAAAACCCAAAAGTGAGCAAAAATCTTTGAATCACTTCAGTTCAGTCACTAGGTCGTGTCCAAATCTTTGCAACCCCATGAACTGCAGCACGCCAGGCCTCCCTGTATATTACCAACACGCAGAGTTTACTCAAACTCGTGATATTGAGTTGGTGATGACATTCAACCATCTCATCCTCTGTCGTCCCCTTCTCCCATTTTCAGTATGTCCCAGCATCAGTGTCTTTTCAAATGGGTCAGCTCTTCGCATCAGGTGGCCAGAGATTGGAGTTTCAGCTTCAGCATCAGTCCTTCCAATGAATATTCAGGACTGATTTCCTTTAGGATGGACTGGTTGGATCTCCTTGCAGTCCAAGGGACACTCAAGAGTCTTCTCCAACACCACAGTTCAAAAGCATCAATTCTTTGGCACTCAGCTTTCTTTATAGTCCAACTCTCACACCCACACATGACTAATGGAAAAACCATAGCCTTGACTAGGCAGACCTTTGTTGGCAAAGTAACATCTCTGCTTTTTTAATATGCTGTCTAAATTGATCATAACTTTCCTTCCAAGGCGTAAGCGTCTTTTAATTTCATGGCGGCAGTTACCATCTGCAGTGATTTTGGAGCCCCCAAAAATAAAGTCTGACACTGTTTCCACTGTTTCCTCATCTATTTGCCATGAAGTGATGGGACCAGATACCATGATCTTAGTTGTTTGAATGTTGAGTTTTAAGCCAACTTTTTACTCTCCTCTTTCACTATCATCAAGAGTCTCATTAGTTCTTCTTCACTTTCTGCCATAACGGTGGTGTCATCTGCATAACTGAGGTTATTGACATTTCTCCTGGCAATCTTGATTCCAGCCTGTGCTTCATCCAACCCAGCTTTTCTCATGATGTACGCTGCATATAAGTTAAATAAGCAGGTTGACAATATACAGCCTTGATGTATGCCTTTCCTGATTTGGAACCAGTCTGTTGTTCCATGTCCAGTTCTAACTGTTGCTTCTTGACCTGCATACAGATTTCTTAGGAGGCAGGTCAGGTGGTCTGGTATTCCTGTCTCTTTCAGAATTTACCACAGTTTATTGTGATCCACACAGTCAAAGACTTTGGCATAGTCAATAAAGCAGAAGTAGATGTTTTTCTGGAACTCTCTTGCTTTTTTGATGATCCATCGGATGTTGGCAATTTGATCTCTGGTTCCTCTGCCTTTTCTAAAACCAGCTTGAACATCTGGAAGTTCACAGTTCATATATCATTGAAATCTGGTTTGGAGAATTTTGAGCATTACTTTACTAGCGTGTGAGATGAGTGCAATTGTGCAGTAATTTGAGCATTCTTTGGCACTGCCTTTCTTTGGGATTGGAATGAAAACTGACCTTTTCCAGTCCTGTGGCCATTGCTGAGTTTTCCAAATTTGCTGGCTTATTGAGTGCATCACTTTCACAGCATGATTTTTTAGGATTTGAAATAGCTCAACTGGAATTCCATCACCTCCACTAGCTTTGTTCATAGTGATGCTTCCTAAGGCTCACTTGACTTCACATTCCAGGATGTCTGGCTCTAGGTGAGTGATCACACCATCATGATTATATGGGTTGTGAAGATCTTTTTTGTATAGTTCTTCTGTGTATTCTTGTCACCTCTTCTTAATCTTCTGCCTCTGTTAGGTCCATACCATTTTTGTCCTTTATTGAGCCCATCTTCACGTGAAATATTCCCTTGGTATCTCTAATTTTCTTGAGGAGATCTCTAGTCTTTTCCATTCTATTTTTTCCCTCTATTTCTTTATACTGATCACTGAGGAAGGCTTTCTTATCACTCTTTGCTGCTCTTTGGAACTCTGCATTCAAATGGGTATATTTTCCTTTTCTCCTTTGCTTTTCACTTCTCTTCTTTTCAGAGCTATTTGTAAGGCCTCCTCAGACAGCCATTTTGCTTTTTGCATTTCTTTTTCTTGAGGATGGTGTTGATCACTGTCTCCTATATGTTATGAACCTCTGTCCATAGTTCATCAGGCACTCTATCAGATCTAGTCCCTTAAATTTATTTCTCACTTCCACTGTCTAATCATAAGGGATTTGATTTAAGTTATACCTGAATGGTCTAGTGGTTTCCCCTTTCTTTAGTTTAAGTCTGAATTTGGCAATAAGGAGTTCATGATCTGAGCCACAGTCAGCTTTGGTCTTGTTTTTCCCTACTGTATAGGGTTTCTCCATCTTTGGCTTCAAGGAATATAATCAATCTGATTTCAGTATTTGACCATCTGGTGATGTGCATGTGTAGAGTCTTCTCTTGTGTTGTTGGAAGAGGGTGTTTGTATGACCAGTGTGTTCTCTTGGCAAAAATCTACTAACTTTGTCCTGCTTCATTCTGTACTCTAAGGCTAATTTTACCTGTTACTCCAGGTGTTTATTGACTTCCTACTTTTGCATTCCAGTCCCCTATAATGAAAAGACATTTTTTTTTTTTAGGTGTTAGTTTTAAAAGGTCTTGTAGGTCTTCATAAAACCATTCAACTTCAGCTTCTTCAGCATTACTGGTTGGGGCATAAAGTTGGATTACCATGATATTGAATGGTTTGCCTTGGAAATGAACAGAGATCATTCTGTTGTTTTTGAGATTTCATCCAAGTACTGCATTTCAGACTCTTTTGTTGAGTATGATGACTACTCCATTTCTTCTAAGGGATTCTTGAGTATTCACCCATTCCAGTCCATTTTAGTTCCCTGATTCCTAAAATGTTGACGTTCACTCTTCCCATCTCCTGTTTGACCACTTCCAATTTACCCTGATTCATGGACCTAACATTCCAGGTTCCTAAGCATTATTGCTCTTTTCAGCTTTGGACCTTGCTTCCATCACCAATCACATCAACAACTGGGTGTTCTTTTTGCTTTGGCTTCGTCACTTCATTCTTTTGGAGTTATTTCTCAACTGATCTCCAGTAGCATATTCAGCACCTACCTACTTGGGGAGTTCATATTTCAGTGTCCTATCTTTTTAGCTTTTCATACTGTTCAATTTAAAAAGAAAAAAACCCAAAAGTGAGCAGAAATCTTTGAATAGACAGTTCTAAATATTCCAGATGTTCAAATTGTCACTTCACATATAAAAAGCTGCTTTAATTTGTTAGTAATAAAGAAAATGCAAATTAAAACCACATTGCAACATGTATACATACTCAATATAATGGCCCAAATTAAAGAGCCTAACAGTATCAAATGCTCATAGGGCATTATATTTTTATGCATTATACATTATACCTTCTAGATTCTAGTTGGAATGTGAATTGGCAAAATCACTTTCAATTCAGTTCAGTTCAGTTACTCAGTTGTGTCCAAATCCTTGTGACCCCATGGACCTCAGCATGCCAGGCTTCCCTGTCCATCACCAACAAAATCAACTTAGAAAATTCTTTAGCAGTGTCTACCAAATCCAAATACTTTTACTCTATGATCAAGCAAATCTACTTTTATGTATCTGCCTAGGAAAACTAGTGCATATGTACAAAGGAAGATATGTATTAGTATATTGCTGGCAGTTTTATTCATAATAGTCTAAAAATAGAAGCCACCCAAATGAGCAACAAATGGACTTTACATTTCATGCAAAAATGGGCACAATAAAAGACAGAAATGGTATGGACATAACAGAAGCAGAAGATATTAAGAAAAGGTGGCAAGAATACACAGAAGAACTATACAAAATCATCCTAGTGACCCAGATAACCACGATGGTATGATCATTCACTTAGAGCCAGACATCCTGGAGTCTGAAGTCAAGTGGGCCTTAGGAAGCATCACTACAAACAAAGCTAGTGGAGGTGATGGAATTCCAGCTAAGCTGGATACTGTTAAAGTGCTGCACTTAATATGCCCCCAGATTTGGAAAACTCAGCAGTGGCCACAGGACTGGAAAAGGTCAGTTTTCATTCCAATCTCAAAGAAAGGCAATGCCAAAGAATGCTCAAACCACTGCACAATTGTACTCATCTCACATGCTAGCAAAGTAATGCTCAAAATTCTCCAAGCCAGGCTTCAAAAATATGTGAACGGTGAACTTCCAGATGTTCAAGCTGGTTTTAGAAAAGGCAGAGGAACCAGAGATCAAATTGCCAATATCTGTTGGATCACAGAAAAAGCAAGAGAGTTCCAGAAAAACATCTTCTGCTTTATTGACTACACCAGAACCTTGTGTGGATCACCACAAACTATGGAAAATTCTTCAAGAGATGGAAATACCAGATCACCATACCTACCTCCTGAGAAATCTGTATGTACTTCAAGAAGCAACAGTTAGTACTGGGCTTGGAACAACAGACTGGTTCCAAATCGGAAAAGGAGTACAACACAGCTGTATATTGTCACCCTTGTATATTGGCATGCTGCAGTCCATGGGGTCACAAAAAGTCAGTTACGACTGGGTGACTGAACAACAATTGTATGAATGCTGTAGGACAATATCTTTATTTGTTTTTTATATATTATTCATGTGAAAAGTATTATTAGTATAAGCCTATTACAGCTTGAGTACTATATAACTCATTGTGTTTGTTGGGTACCTAGGCTAACTTTGTTGGACTTAGGAACAAATTGGATTTATGAGTGCACTGTCAGAGCAGAACTCATTTATAATAGGGTACTTTTTGTACTCCCTTTTTGTGTCTTACATCTTGAGTTAAAAATAAAAATGATATTTGAGTGACTTTCTATTTTATTCAGAATAATCCAAATATTTCACTAGGATCCCAAAATTCCTACATAATCTAGTCTGTAGATATGTCTCTGACTTACCACTCTCCACCTAACTAGGAGAGAGTGTCTCTAGAGGCTGTGCACATGTGTGTGCTTCGTCTTGTCTGGCTGTTTGCAATCCCATGGATTGCAGCCCACCAGGCCCCTCTGTCCATGGAATTCTCCATGCAAGAATACTGGGGTAGGTAGCCAACCTTGGGCCAATTAAATTCTGTCTTTCAGAAGTTTGGAATTGGAACAAGCAAAGTAGACATTGAACTAGTGAATACAGGTATAGAAGCTACAAAACTGGCCTGAGGAAAGAGGAAAAACAGGGACAGGCACAGAAAGACCAATCAATTCCATAAATAAAATATAAAAGTGTGCCCTCACCTCCCAATAAACTATGAACATGGAGACATAGACTTTTGTTAATATAGAAAAGCTCTCAGGGTCCTACCTCTGAGGCAAAAGCAGTTCTCAAAGGAGGAGGAGACAGGAAACATGTATTACCCATATAATTAAAATTGATGGTGATGGTATTCTACATTTTCTGTTGTGACCTTTGTGTTCATATACGGATTCTCTCATTCACTTTTACCTTTGTACCTGTCTCAGGCGTGCTGATGTCCCCTAGAGGATCTTCTATTAGCGCAACTTCTTCATTTTAAGTCATAATGATCATTTACATTCTGATCAGATTGCTCCCCAATCTGTGAGAAAAGTCTTTTTTCTTTCTTTTGTATTTTATTTATATTTTTCTTTTTTATTTTAAATTGAAGTACATTTGATACAGTATCATGTTAATTCCAGGTGTATAGCACAGTGATTTAGTTACATATATATATGTGTATACATATATATTCTTTTTCTGATTCTTTTTCTTCATAGATTATTACAAATTTATCTATCCCCTTCCCCCTTTTGTAAACATGAATTTGTTTTCTATGTCTATGAGTCTCAGAAAAAACTTTTTTTTTCTAATTATTATGGTTATTTGGAAGCCGTATAAAGCTGAAGTATATAAGGATTCTTATTCTTGAGGTGGTCACAAGGTGGTGGACAGACAAGAAATCCTACAGTTGCAATTTATATGTAAGGTGAATGGAGATAACTCTGTTCTTATTGCCAAGTGCCATCTACCTAGGGGCACAGCAAAGCATGAAAAGTGCAACCAATTCGTCATGTATACATATACAGCAATATAACACAATTACATAACATAAATAAGCTGTTTCTGTATTTTTGTTTAACCGTAGTTGGTTTGCTTTTCATTTAAAGAGAAATATGTGATCTCTGTGTAGAAGTATAAGGCTTAACTTTGTAGATACACAGCACATGAAATAAATAGTATTTGTCTATAGTTTGTACTGTGTGAATGTGTACAGGTTTTTAATGACAAGGTATTTTAATGTTCAGTAGTGTTAATAGATAGTATTTTTATTAATTCTGTAACAAACATCAGAAAAGTTGTGTGCATAGGGCAAATAACATTTTTTTTTCTGACCTATTTGAGATTAACTTACCAACCTGATGCCCTATAACATTCCAATACTTAACGCTACAAAGAAGGACAGTATTTAATTGTATTTAGTAGCACATAGGAGGAGCCTGATGGGCTACTGTCCATGGGGTCACATAGACTGGACACAACTGACGTGACTTAGCACACACGGATAACATTTAGAATCAGTATTTTGTCTTACAAACAAGCACATTCTCTTATATAACTGTAACCATTAAATCCAGAAAGTTAGTTTTTGCCCTCAAGTACTCAGGTCTCATTCCAATTTTGCCTGTTTCCCTAATAATGTACTTTATAAATGACAAAGGAATCCAGTTCAGAATCAGTCATTGCATTTAGTTGTCAGTCTCACACTATCTGCAGCGGTTCTTCAATCTTACCTTGATTACATGGCTTCAACATTTTTGAGGATTAAAGTCTAGTTGTCTTGTGCAATAGCCCTCAATATGCAGTTGTCTGATGTTTCCTCGTATTTAAATTCAAGTTGTTCCTCATAGGCAGGAGTGTTACAGAAATAATGTTGTGTTTCTCTCATTGTATCCTATTTGGCGGCATATAGTTTCAAGTTGTTCCATTACTGATGGTGTTCACTTGAATCTCTTGTTTACAATCATATATGTCAGATAACTGAATTTTAAAGTTACTTCAGTTTATCTGTTTATTTTTGAAATTAAGTGCTTAGGAGGTTACTATGAATCAATGAAAATACCCCTTTCTTTTCAAACTGTTAATGAATTTATTTTTTTTATAACATGGATTCTCAGTTTCCATTTTTTTGTTTAATGGGTCATAATCCAACGATGTGTGTATGTGTCTTAGTTGCTCAGTTGTGTCTGACTTTGTGACCCCATGGACTGTAACCCTCCAGGTTCCTCTGTCCATGGAATTCTTCAGGCAAGAATACTAGAGAGGGTTGCCATTTCCTTCTGTAGGGGATAATCCACTGATATTTATCATTTATCCTGAATCTCAAATTATTTCTGGATGTGATCAATTTGAACTCATTTAAACTAGCTGTTCTCTCCTTTTTTACATGTTCCCATTGCTCTTTGAGCACTTTTTTCCTAAAATAAAAATATGTTTCAGGTGTACTTTCCCTGTCTCAAACCTGGAATAACCTATTTCTCCAAGGAGCTTTGATTATTTTCATTGCTCTTGTATATATTCGTTCTCCCATCACTGCCTTTACAAACTCCCTTCTGTGGATGCTGTCCTTGCCCAGCTCAGCCTCTGGATCTCCATTCCTGGATCTCCCCTCCCAGTTTTGTGGGGTCACTTATTCCCCTGCTCAACAGGCTCCTCTGACGTTGTCTGACTCTCACTCCCCAAGCCATGCTGCTCTTCCGCCGTGACACATCCTTACTCTGTATAGCCTCTGACATCCCACTCTGGACCATTGAGGCAACCCCTTTTTTTCCCCCATTATAGACATTTACCCTGCTTTAGCCGTTAAATAGCTTTAAAATTTAAATGCTCAGAATAGGAAGACTTCAAATTGTTCTATGTAGTATAAAAGTATACTATACTTTTAACTGATCAGTGAGAATTTTGTGGGCCTTTTAGGAGATAAGAATGCTCTGTTGGCACAGTGTAAGGGAAAAAGAAGCAGAAGACAGGATTCTTATTCTCAAGGAGCTTTTCAGGGTAATTGGAGAGACAAGACAACTCATTTTATCTTTAGAATAATTCTGTAAGGCAGAGATTAGTATCCTTATCTGAGCATAGCTATTAAGAATATGAACTTATTTTCTTTGAGGGGATAATTTCTCAGCAGTTTTGGAATACTATAAATGGAACTGAAGATTAAAAACTAATGTGAAAAATTGAGATGCTAAGCAAATTCTAGAAAGTCACAATGACAAATTACACTTCTTTTTCTCTGACTTTTTTCTCCATTTAGAACGAGTGAATAGCATAGATGATATCCTTTAGGGAAATAAAATCATATTAATTTACATCATTAAAATACTACTGGGAACCCAATAAACCAAGAAAAAACCTTCCAGCATAATAATTCCATAAACAGGCCAACTGTTTTCAAATTACAAATAGGGTATCAGACCACATTGATGCCTTTCTTTTGTGTATTAGAGAAATTTTTCTGATTATGAATGTTAAAAACTGGATATAGAATCTAAGATAAATCTCATGCATTTACAATTCGAATGGGCATGAGGGTAGGAAGAAAGAAATATGAATACAATGCTAACCTATCATATGAGAAAGGCAGCAAGTTGTGATTATGGTAGTTGGGTCTGTTCTGTTGCCTGTAACAAAAACAAACAAAAACCCTGAAACCACTTTGATAAACTGAGGAGTATACTGACTTATGTAACCAAGAATTACAGATGCAAAAATGTAAATGACTAGAAGCAGAACCTTCATTTCACTAGAGGTTTTTGTTTTTTCCTGGCCTCTCTGTATACTACCTTAATCATCTTCTACCACTAACCACTTTTCAACATATAATTATGGATGGATCACTGGAAGTACAGCTTCAGCTTTATATAGCTTCATTACCAGAGAAGAAGAGGCTTTTACCCTCAGCAATGCTTGGGAAAAATTCAGAGGAAGAACTATAGATGGGTAGAAATCTATCACATATTTGTAATCCAATTTCTGCCCCATAGGATTGGAGCAGAGATACTACATTTTCATGTGCTCATCTCTGGAGTGTGGGTAATAAATAGTATCACTAATTGAAGCTCCTGTTAGAACCAGTGATGAATGTGTAAGCGAAGTAGTTCCCCCTGGGAAGGCAGGATCGCCTAGACCTGAGTGCTGAGGGGTTACTGTGAGCTGGGAAGCCATGTTTATCCATATTTACTGTAATTTCTGAATGAGTCATTGCAAATTCAGTCTGAACAAAGGTAATCTAACTTGATGGGTAAGGCATCATCATTTGGTGACTTTAGGTAGCATAGTTCAGTTCAGTTCGGTAGCTCAGTCATGTCCGACTCTTTGCGAACCCATGAACTGCAGCATGCCAGGCCTCCCTGCCCATCACCAACTCCTGGAGTTTGCTCATACTCATGTCCATCGAGTCGATGATACCATCAAACCATCTCATCCTCTGTCATCCCCTTCTCTTCCTCCTGCCCTCAATCTTTCCCAGCATCAGGGTCTTTTCAAATGAGTCAGCTCTTCGCATGAGGTGGCCAAAGTATTGGAGTTTCAGCTTCAACATCAGTCCTTCCAATGAACACCCAGGACTGATCTCCTTTAGGATGGACTGGTTGGATCTCCTTGCAGTCCAAGGGTCTCTCAAGAGTCTTCTCCAACACCACAATTCAAAAGCATCAATTCTTCGGGGCTCAGCTTTCTTTATAGTCCAACTCTCACATCCATACATGACTACTGGAAAAACCATAGCCTTGACTAGATGGACCTTTGTTGGCATAGATACACAGCTATTCAGGGAATGAATTCACAGCACTTGGTGATTAGTCTGTTTGGAATACTTGTCCAGCTGGCAGCTGGGGGCATGGGTCAGCATACTGTTTACTCCATTGATATATATGTATAATGAAAAGTGCTAAATAGGAAAAATATATGAGATATAGGAAATCTATCAACTAAGTGATAAACTTAACAGACATAAAAAATAAATACAAAGATATATAATATCTAATGGAATGATAGTAACATGTGTCTAGTACCAGATGAGAAGGAATTAAAATATGAAAATAATAAAAATATAGGAAAATTGTAAAGTCCAACACCATAATGAAAGACGTTAGCTACAGTCTGTGTGGAATACTAGATGCAAATTGGAAAGGAGAATTAGGCAGTGGTGTGTCTTGAATCTGGGAGAGACTGATTAAGAGCGTCACCTGTGTCATCTATGTAGTGAGAAGTCACTTGGTAACTACAGCTTTGTGTCTTCTGCCCTTATCCAAATATTCAGTTTCCATGTGTAAATTTAGTGGGATTTTTAAATAAGAATCCCAGAGCAGCCATGATAAAATTGTTTTAGCAAACAATTGCAAATTACCTAAAGCCTCCCAGTTGGCTCAGTGGTAAAGAATCTGCATGCAATACCCGGATGGAGATGATCCCCTGGAGGAGGACATGGCAACCCACTCCAGTATTCTTGCCTGGAGAATCCCGTGGACAGAGAGGAGCCTGGCGGGCTACAGTCCCCAAGGTCACAAAGAGTCGGACACTACTGAAGCCCCAACTGAGCACATACATTAGCCCAAGCAAAGAAATAGAAGAAACAATAATGAAAGGAGAGATCAGAACTGAAAAGTACAACTAAAATAAAAAATCTTAGTAAATGATGTCAACAACAGAATGGAGAGAAGAGGGGGACAGTTAGCAAAGTCTGAGACAGAACAATAGAAGTTACTCAATCTGAAAAACAGAGAGGGAGTAGATAAAAAATAAATGAAGAAATTCAGAGACATGATGGACTATAACGAAAGAAGCAATATTCATGTCGTGAGAGTCCCAAAAGAGGAGGATAAAGAGTGCAGAGCTGAAAATGCAATAAAAAAAAAAATAACAGTTGAAAGATTTCCAAATGTGTGAAAAGGGAAAAACAAAAAGCAAACCTAAAGAAGTTACAAATTTATGTCTGAGCAAAACCCAAACTGAATAAATTCAAAAAAATCCATGCCAATACAAAATTATAATTACATTTCTGAAAACTAAAGACAAACAAAAATCTACTGAGCAACCACCAAAAAAAAAAAAAAAAAAAAAAA